>NC_141698.1:949898674-951098674 GCF_964263255.1 Lissotriton vulgaris
TATTACTGTGTATATTCACAAATGCTTAGCACACTGCCTATGAGATAAGCATGTCGGCTCGTGCCAAGCTACCAAGGGGGTGAGCAGGGGTTTTTAAAGGAGTGTAATCCCCTTATCCTGACTTAGAAGTAAGGGTCCCTATTTTGACAAAGGTGAATACCATTGCCAATTAGAGACCCCCAGATCTATCACTATTGCAGTAAGGCATACACTTATTTGGTGTGAAATAAATTACACTGTATGTAAACTGCTTTCACTATACATTGTAGTCATTTCATTTAGCTCGTACAGTCATGCAGGAACAATCCTGCACATAGGTAAAGTATTTGTGAAGCTGTAAATTTCGCGCAGTGTGCTTCGTATTATTACCTATAGTTTTAAACACTTGTGCATTATCTCCCATCGGGCACCTCGTCAGTGGATTGGGGTGTTTAGAGGCCGTTTTTTTTAAGTCCCAGGGCCACTGCTGGTACCTCTGCGCCTTTATTCCCGGAGACCCAGGGTGGATGTAAACAAAGAGAGAAAATAGAGAGGATGCGGAGAAATCAGAGAGACAGGAGAGACGAGGAGTGCGAGTGAAAAATAATGTGTATTTATAAAATCTTATCGCTAAATGACAGACGTTTATTGTTACCCAGTTCAATGGTACTCATTTTATCGACATCAGATGGATGAAATGCTGAGTGGACCCGCCGGGATTTGAACCTGTGACCATGATATCGAACACAGGCCCCTGCAATGTATGCTTTAGTCCACTGAGCCACCAGACCCAAATAGATGATTGAGGGAGAGTGGAGAAAAAGTGATTGGGGCTGCTTAGAACACATGTGCCAGGGCTGGCTTTGGTTCCCTGTCCAGCCCTATGCATTTTAATGATTTAATTTTGGTTATCCCGTTAGGCGATTTTTTTTGCAATAAACAAAATCATTCTAGCCCTATATGCACGACTGGATTTGTTAGTTAAATGTGCGTTATTTCATGAAAATTATGCAAAATTATGTTTGCTATGCCCATAGCACTTGACCTCTATCTCGCATGAACACTGGACGCTCGGGTATAGTTTGCATATCAAAGTCACACGAGACACCAGTGTGAGACTTGCTTGAGCAGAAGGTGTCTTGCAGCACATATCAGTTTCTCAGTTGTTGCCAGACATTTCCTGCTCGAACCAATCTCCCTCTGGAGCAAAGCATGTGTGAAAGAGTAAGACCTATTAAAAAATGCTGTGGAAGCACAACCCTATAATTGAAATGTATGCAGATTACCCTTGCCGAATACAAATTTTGGTGGGGTCTATTTGTACATGCATCATTATTTTACAAGTAACATTGTTGCTTGCATTAGTTCTTGCTATAAGAAATAGTTTACATCAACTGATAACATAGCTTTCTATTTCTTTCCTTTAGTAAATCTGGAGCAAACTCGTCTTCTAGTTTGGGAGATATTGTGCCTAGTTCGAGAAGATCCACTCCTCCAACATCTGGTAAGTATCTGCTTGTAGTTGTCCGAGCTTTATGCCTGAAGGTGTTTTTTAGGGTATGGGCCAGATGTATTCTGTTTCATTTTGCAATACAGGGCAGCAGTCAGACTTTCTGCACTGCATTTGCCCAAGAGGGAGGAAAACACAGTGCAGGGTCGTATCTACCAAGATTTACAAACTGCTGGTGGTATCCCCTCCACTGGAGGGCAGCCTTAGACCATAGTGCAAAGGTGAGTGTGCGATTTCTAACGTAGGGTTTGTACTTTAGGCATACATACTCTTCCAGCATAACGTTCTATGCCTAGAAAAGCGCAGAGGATTTCCGTGCATTGGGTGTGGACCATGCAGTGCAGCCCACATACAATAAATTCGTTTTACAGAAGTGTTCGTTTTTTACGCACACCCTGGTGTGGCTATTATCGTAGATTGTGCTTTATGTTAAAACATCTGGGTATTTGCCTGATCTGCGTAGATTGTGCTTTATGTTAAAACATCTGGGTATTTGCCTGATCTGCCCCAGCAATGGCCCCTTGACGCAAAGCAAGCCAAGGTACATTGCAAAACACCCTTTGCGCTAGATAGTGAATACTCCTGTACGATTTTAAGCCATTGTGTGTTACTTTGCACAAACGCAGAGCCTTAGTAAATGTGGAGGTGAGTACAAGCTCATCTGTTGCGCGCCTTGAGACCCTTGCGGGTGAGTAGTGCGCTATACAAGTATCAATTTATATTTACATTTACATATGAAAGAGGCGTACGTTTACTTGCACATGTGCTTGGAAACTGCAAACTTCTTTCTCCTACAAAACACCTTTTCAAAATGGAAATTGAATTAATCTGAAAATCAGCGGAATCTGCACTTTACTATTAGTAGTTGTCACTTTACTCAGGTGCCTTAAAAAGTAGGATAACATTTTCTTGAAATGTGTCAAATCGAATTTCTCGACTTCCCGTCAAAGTCTCCGCAGTTAGCCAGTTTACATCACCCCTCGGTTGCTCGTGGCATCAGTTCCACTTATGTAAATACGTGCAAAACCATCAACCTATCCAGAGAACATGATAATACTTAAACACTACAACATTTAAGTGGAATGAAAATGTGCCAGTTTCTTGTTGCATCGGAGAAACACGAGACCTCAATGTCATTCACTCTGTCCAGGTGCCCCATGTCTCATCACTAGTTTCCCCCTCTTTTTCTCCTATGAGGTATGGTGTTGCAGAAGTAGCATCACTTTGCTCATCACAACACAGTCTTACTCTTCAAACATGGAATCCATTTATAAGGTCTGGTTTGACTGTTCAGCTGTCTGCCGGACCTATTGTTACCAGTTGTTTGAAACATTCATTCAGGTAGCTTTGGCTCCACCTAGTGGAGCGTTATTTCATTACCTCATGCAATAAGCTATTTGCTGCATCTGTCTGCCTTCTAGGAAGTGCTATAATGTGAATGCACAAGAGGCTAGGTTACATTCTGTGAAGTACACTCAACTATCACAATGGTTGCCGTATTCATGCTCTGATCCCATAAAAGCATTATATACAAATAGGTCCCCTTTTTGCTACTTTTTTCACAACATTGGCAAAGGCTTTCAGGTTTTTTGGCAGAGTTTTAAGTGATAAATATGTGCCCAAGGCATGCAAAGAGCATTGTGAATGCATTTGCTGGCAGTGGTTATTACTACTGGTGACATTTCCTGGAGATCTGAATGAATTTTTCTACCTCGCAGTAATTCACAGGATTCATTTAAACCCGTTCTCTCCCCCCAAATAGCCGCAGGACATACATTCAAACCAGCTATGGGAAGTATTGATGGTGGAGCACTTCTTGACCAAGTCACCGAATGTTTTTTTAAACATACATTTTCTAAATCCGCATCAGACGATGGCCTTGTTCACAAAATCTCAACCAGCGCCTCGTGTTATCCAAGAATGACACCATTTGTTTTCCTCAGAAGGTACCATCTTACTCAATAATTTCTTGCAACATATGTTTTGGTGCTCTGAGTAGTGCATGCAAGAGACACAGAGGACACAATTTACAAAGCAATTTGTGCTGGTAATGTCGTGTTAAGACTCAAAATAGCATGATATACAACTTCTTGCCACTCCCAGAATATGACTACCAGTCAAGTGTGCATTAACTCCTGTGTGATGTCATCTCACAAAAAAAGTAGCATTACTCAGGAGTACTGTGCCGCGACCAGTCGCGACCCGTGCAGGTAAGCGTGGTGAGGCAATGGGGCCAGGGTGGGGGTGGAGGGGGATTCAACAGACGACCACGAGGATAAATTAAATAAATAATAAATGTTCCCTCGTCATCTTTCGAAATCCTCCCCAACCCCCCAACTGGCCCCACTGCTTTTATCTGCACTGGTTGCAGCTGTTTTCTACTGCCATTTCCCACAACCAGTGTCACACTCAGAGCAGCAGAGAAGTGTTGGACACCGATAGGGCCAATTTACTATCCTAGCTCAAGGGCTGCAATATTTGGGCTAAATATAACTTTCACCAAAATAGTCGAGAAAACTCATTTAGAATTCTAATACTCCTCCAAAATGAAAACTTAAAGAACACTGAAATTTGCCATTGATGGTTAGGTAAACGAACCATAACTCACATCTACCATGCACTGCTTATGACAGTATAGATGACATATCAGGACATATTAAATGGTATTGATGACTTCACTGATGACATCTCAAATAAAATCATGGCACAAGTTATGTGGTACATTGGTTGAATCAATAAATAAATTAAGTAGGGCACTCTGTTACACAATTTAACCTGTATTTTTTGTTTAAGCTGCAAAGTTGCGTGCATCACAGAGTTGGGAGCTGCCGAACCTCCCCTTACATGAACACCAAAAATATTCAGGACCACGTAGTACCTGAAAATCTGTGAGCACTGCCTAGTGTATTTAACATGCAATGTACGTTGTTTGCATACCATAACTGGCAAATTTCAGGGCTTTTAAGGCCTGCTTCAACTGACCGTAACGAACTTTTAACTGTGTTATGTTCAGTAAATGTATTTTCTTATGATGCAATTCATTCATCTGCAACAAATCCATTCAGCACTGTGCACAGACTTTGGCTGTATGCAATGGGGGTTGCCACAAAGCTTGCCCTTAAGCCACATCCTATGCCCACCTAGCACTGGTCGCCGTTATTGGCCATTTAAGCTAAATAAGTAGCAGCAACTTGGGCAACCTACCAGAGTTCATAATGTTTTGTAAAAAAATCATGATTTCTAGAAAAATTACAATATTTTGACAAAATTGTGTTGTTTTTTTCCTAATGCTTTATGGCCGCTGTGTGGTGGCAACTTACATGAAAATCCCAATTTTAACTATTTTTTTCTTAGTTGTTTGGCCTCATTTTCCACACTTCTGAGGGGCCGCAGTACTCTCCTGGGGCCAGGCAACTCTTATAGTGCCCCCAATTTTGCTGTAGAATTCTTTTTTCCACTAAACAAAAATCATAATTGTGTGCAAAATCATGATTTTCAAGATGTTGGGGGTAAATTATTGCTTTCATCAGCCGGTCACATTTGTCAAAAAAATCAAATAAGATTTATCGCAAAATTTCAAAAATGTGATATAAAGAGCCATGGTTTACTATACATCTTCTATTATCCACCCTGCAATCTTTTTTACAGGGGAACAACTCAAATCTGTCGAATGAATGTAGTCCAAAACTACAAACGCTCTGTTTCTGAGTGAAATTATATTTGAATTCCACATTTGGCAAAATACCAATCCCCTCCCCCACCCCCACTCCTCCCACCTCCCCACACCTCCAGCTCCCTCATCACCTCCCAGGCTTTTTTCCCCTGCATGGAATTGCATAACATTTTACATTGCGAACGAGAATGACAACACTAACTGAGTTTCATAGTTAGTGAAAATCAACGGAAAGTGCAGCTGTACCATAACTTCACTGTGGTGACTGACACTGCTTAATATGCATGTGCATTTGTGTGAAAGTGCACGTGTATGGGCGCTACAGGAGTATGCTTTCACGTTCTTGCATGCCTTAGCGAATCAGTTCTTAACTGTTCAACTCCCTATTATTAAAAGTGTAAAGAGGAAAGTCATTTTTGTATATACTCATTCTATATGAATGCACCCCGAATATTCCTATTTTATTCCCTTTTATATGTGTTGCGAACAATTCACTAAGGTATGTAAGAATACATAAAATAATATTACAGGAGTAGTATTTTATTATTCCCCAAATGCCTTTGTAAATAGGCCCCAATGTCTAATATAACTTCGAGCCCCAGACTTCAGATCCCACTACACACAGCCCAGTAATCGTGTAATATGGGCCTATATTGCCATTGAGCGATTCTGGTGACATCATAAACCACAAGGTCAAAGGACAGATGTTTTGGAAATTTCACCGGACGCTCGCGAGGACAATATAGGAAGTTATTTTACAAGTCTCCTGTTATGTTTTTTCTAATATTACATGTGTATTTTGGTGAAGTTAGCATGAAAACAATGCTTCTTTCAAACATGGAAATGCTATCCTTTTACTGTTTGATGATCTTTTAATTATGTAGTTGAGAATATAATGTTTCAGGCAGAACAGGCTTTGCTTTCTTAAAAACAAACCTTTCCTGGCAATAGCAATTGAGATTTTGGAAGATACTTCCAGATAGGTAGAACTAATTACTGGCCCCATACTAATTAGAATGTTAAGCTTTCAAGAACGAACAGTTGATTACACAATAGCTAGGCTCAGAGATTGTGTAGGCTTTTCCTGCAAAGTTTAACTAACAGGGTGCATGAATGCAATGTGAATGTTCTGATTTTGTTATTTCTGTCAGGAAGAGGTAACTAATTAAGCACTATTGAAGCTGTGCAAGGTCCTGTCCAGGAAAAATTGAAAATATTGCACAGGTCCCTGTGCAATATGGTCTTTATGGTTCTGCATTTTGTGAAATAAAAGTGCCTGCACCTGTAGAGAATCATCTAAATTGCTATGTGCAGGGCTACTGGAATTATGTGGCAGTGAAGGGCCAAATTATGCGGCAGGTTTGACTAAATTATGTGGCAAAAAGGCAATTTATGCAGCTTATTGTGGCACATTTTCTGGCAGTTTCACTCTGGTATTTTGCCTTTTTAACACATTAATACTATCTGGATCCAAACTTCAACAAAGTAGTAACAGTTTAACACCTAAATAGAGCAACCAGTAATTGATAGAATACCAGAGTGCGTGCCCCTGTGCAGCAGCCTGCGTGGTTCTTACTTAATAACTTTTGATCCGTTTAGGGTTGAAAATATTTTTGTTTAAATCTCCCAATCATGTAGCAGATGTGAGATTATAGGAAGTTATTGCAGCTGCGATATTGCATAATTCCAGCGGTCCTGGCTGCGTCATGCAAACAAATCCATGCACATCTTTCCTGTAGGCGATCGAGGTAAATTAGAATTATTTTGTTGTTGTTATACTGTGTATATGTTACAACTTCCTATTTTACAGGTTTAATATTTCCTCTAGCAGTTTTGCATCATTATCTATTGCTGTGATTGATATTTTATACTTTTATATCCCTGTTGCTGCGATTTTCTTTTCATTTCTAGTTCCCTGTGTTATGTATGCTCCTCCTCTCCTCACCTTGTAATTGTGAATTATTTGTCTGTATAGCTTTAGACTTAGATGCCGCCGGCTTAGATGCAGAAGAAAATGATATGCCGGCAAACCATCGCTCCCCCAAAACTTGTGCAAACAATGTAACGTCGCCCCTCTCCAAAGAGAAACGAATGCCCTTCTTTAAGAAGGTAACCGCAGCTTCCGCCGTGCCACCTGTCCACCTGCTGACGTGCACCGCATCCCCGTGCGCCACCTGTTAAGTGTCTGTGTCCTTTGGCAAGTCAATAACATGCATGCTTTGTAATTCTTTGTTTCTTTTCCATGCTGCTGTAGCTAAGCAGAAACAGAAATCGGTAAGTTTGCATGGAGGAGACTTGTGTTTATGCGGCTGCTGGCATCATTAGCATGTGGCCCCCATTGTTTATACAATTCTTGCAGACATTTCTGGAATGTGAGGCCAGATCTCAATTTGTTTCTGCTAAAACCAAGAGTTTCGATGGGTTTGACTCTAAAATGTCAGGCCAGTTTATATGCGATTTGATGGAGTGTACATTCCTATACACAGTTACTGATGTTAGACCCTAACAAGCCATACCTTAAGTGCACTTGTTAAGTGCAAGGGTGCCATGCATTCTTCTCCATACATGCACTTGTGGATGTGTATTACAGATGTTGACATTAAAATGTTCATCTTATCCTTTAGTTTCATCAACTGGCAATGTCGATAGCGGTACTCAGGAGGGAGTTGAACAACTAGCATAGGCTGTAGTTACTCTTAAAAAAGATATGAAAGTACCGTGGCAGTACAAATGAGTTCATCATATTGCCTGGCTAGCACACCTGACTGCCTTGTATGTCCAATGGTGCCATGGTATAATCATAAATGAGGACAGCAGGAGTGGTGCTCGATTAATAAACAAAAAAGTGATGAGTCGAATGCTTGAAATGAACTCAGGTACTGGTAGTCGGAGCCGTGTTCCAGCCCATCGTTGTTTGCCCAATGAGACCCAGACCAGACGTGGCCCCAAGCTCATTGTGCATTGAAATTAACTTTAACCCCTTCGATGCTGATGAGCTCGTCATCAGCTACGGCGCTCGTATGCTGATGACGAGCTGAGCTCGTCATGTAACGAGGGATTTTGAAAATAGCCGCACACAGCGGGAAAAGCCGCCGCAGCGATGCGGTTAAACTCACTGATACGGTCTAAGCAGGCCTACATCGGTCAGGGTATGCATTTAATCAAATATAAGCCCTTATGTGTGCAGTACCCCTTGTTATAACTGTTATTTGCTGGCCCCAATCTTTTAATGAGAGGGCCACTGCCTTATAAAAGCACTACTCCTGCTTCCTTTTATCTTTGTATATTTAAAAACGTTCTCCCTGTTTTACTTATCATGTATATCTGTGCAAAGTCGCCCCGGACACGGGGCATGTTTTATGCTGTTTTACGCTGATTCAATATGTTGATGTTTATCACATGGTGGTAAGTTCCACCCTTTTACGATTTTAACAAATCAAAATAAAAGTATTATATACCGGTAAGGGTATGCTTGTGTTTCGATCTGGAGGGAGCCTGGCCTGGGAGGCCAGGGTGGACTCTTTCAGGCGGGGAAGGACCAAGGGTGATTTACATAAAGCTGGTCTGTCTACAGTCGGTGAACATCGGTAGCCTGGAATGTGGCTCCAGTAATTACTATTAACTCAGATTCATTCAAGCATTCTACCAGTCACTCTGTGTTTTCCTCAACTAATATTTTATTTACTAGATACACATTTCTTAAGGGTGCAAGACTTCTTAAAGCATATGAACAATTATGTACATATGAATATTAATGGGCCATACTCAACATAAATATTCAAATTTATATAATATGGGATAATGGACGAGTGATCCAGCGCACATGAAATAACAGGCCCTTAGACACAGTTTCCTTGATTAGCAGGTGCATTCAAATTTAGATCACATTAACAAGTATTATAGTGATGCTGATATATTTGCTGTCTTTTACATTGCAAAGCATATTTATAATTTTCACAGCCACATATTCTACCGATCAAGATTCTACTACGATAATACATAAATATTTAATAACTAAGAATAGTGATATAGGCCCTACAATACTTGTATATTATAGCTCATAAATTAATGCCAAGGTGTCACTAATAGATACTCTCCTGTTTAAGACACACCATAGACCTCATTTCCAATTTCCCTTTACTTGGGAGGTAGTAAAACACCTATTAAGCACCGCTGGGTGCGCAACTCACAAGGTGCGATATTAACTCTCCACTCTGAGCTTCACAACTCTGACTAGGATGATGAGGTAATAAGAGCATTTTCCACTGGTTCTTAACTGCCTAACTCAAAATAATATTATACTTGTATGCATTATGTCCATCAGGCACTAATTGTCAACATGTGTGTGGCGAAATCATGCAAAATCTGTGAGCTAAACGTACCACCAATTTGGGCGTAAACTCACAATAGCACCTCACTCGGGATTAATGCTGGACTCAGGATGAGGACCTTTGGAGAGGTCCAACGTCACCTTCAACTTGTGTCCTTGATGTTTCCTCCTGACATACAAAAACTTTGGGCAACTCTTGCAGACCTGCTTGCTAGAGGACAATACTCCAAATTACAGGACGAGGGAGAGAGAAGCAGAGATTCATTCAGCTTCCCAAGCCAGTACTCATATAATCAAAAAGAATGATTTACTTAGGTCATTTTTCCAGTCTCTTGGAAATTTATTGATGAGTACCCTCAGCCACACTGTCACGGCTGCGGTGTATCTTGGTTCTTCACTTATTTAATTAAGTGGAATGAATCATTACAGGGTCTTGGCACCTGAGTGTTCTGTTTTGGTAGAGGACAATAACCTATTCTATCAAGTAACAACTCTAGCTGTCTTAGGGTCTCTTCTACACTGTTGATTAGTCTTGAACTTAGTTTTGTGTCAGTCAGCTATGACTAAGCAGCTCATGTATCACAATCTGAAATCTACAGAATATGTTTACAGGCCATCAACATGCATCATCATTTCCAATGTCTGGCTTTAAAATAAATATTAGCAGCTATGTCCTTTCACTGTATAAACATTGAGTTTGCTTCACATGCTAATGATGTCTTGGGCAATGGTTTTTAATAATTTATTGTGTACAATTAAGTAGTAGCCCAGCGAAAGGACTGACGCACACATTTCTTTGAATGGTCTAGGATGCTTTTGTTTGCTTCTTGTGCCATTTTGAGCTATTATTATACACATGTCTGTGTGTCCCACTTTGTTTTTGTTGTATCTGTTGTATTTGTTATAATTAGGCCTGGGAAAACAATTAACATCAACATGAATATTATTGGTAGCATTTGGTGGGGTTCTTTTTGTATTTGATCCGAAAGTAATTATTAATATTTACACACTCTATGCTTATTTATGACATATTGTTTTGTAGCTATTATATATAGTAATACATGTTTTGATAAGAAATGTGTGTACGAAATAGAAATACTAAATAATCAATGTAGCTTTTTGCAGTGGGGTGATTTAGCTACAGAAGAGATATGCAATTGCTTAAAAATTATAGGTTTGCATCCTATCTGGGGCGTGTACTTTCTCAAATTTATGCAGTCAATCAATTTAGTAAGAGTAGGATCATAATGCAAGTTAACAGCTCCTAGACACAAATTAGTACGTAGAGTGTGCTATGCAGGTGCACTTACTATTTTAGCTACTGCAAAGCATAAAGTTGCCAGTGTATTGTGCTACCCATCAAGTGCACAGCATCTTAAAGGCATCAGGACTGGTGCTACATTACATATTTGCAAAGTGCTGTCCTTGAGAGCCGATATCAGAGGGTGCCAGATTGTTGGTAGAAGCATTTAATGTGTTCCCAACGTCCGGTATATAAGGTTCACTGATAGAATATCGATGCAACAAACATCAATGTCCTTAATATTCAAAATAAAAAATAAAAAACAAATATCGACTCCAATACCTTAACAGGTAAGAATAAAAATATTGAATCAAAAATATTGAGGTAAAAAATATTGATGTAAAAAATAGCGATGTAAAAATAAATACAAAATAAAATAATATATAGTAAATATAATAAATATTGATATTATTTTTAACAAAATAAATTACATTTAACATACATTTTAACTAAATAGATCAAATACACTTAATTAAAAAAATATAAACATACAAACATACAAATGTATACATATATTTATTTAAACATAATGTATTAAGGATCTTTATTTAATTTTTAAACTTTAAAATGATATAAAAATAATATATATATATATATATCAATGATGTAAAAAAAATCTATAATAAATTAAAAAATAAAACTATTAAAATAAAATTAAACTTACATTTACCAATACAATAAGAGCAACAGTAAGGAAAGTGTTGGATAGCGGAATAATTAAATGTACTATTCCAACTCCAGTGAGTGCAAAAGTAGGGAAAATGTTGTATAGCAGAGGGGTAAAATTACTATTCCCACTCCAATGATAGCAACAGTAGGGAAAGTGTTGTATACCAAAGGGGAAAAAATTACTATTCCACTCCAAAGAGTGTAACAGTAAGGAAAGTGTTGGATAGCGGAGGGGTAAAAATTATTAGTCCCATTCCAAAGAGTGCAACAGTAGGGAAACTGTTGCATAGTGAAGGGGAAAAAATTACTATTTCCACTCCAAAGAGTGAAACATTAGGAAAAGTGTTGGATAGCAGAGGGGTAAAAATTACTATTCCCACTCCAGTAAGTTCAAAAGTAGGGTAAGTTTTGGATAGCAGGAGGAATTACATTCACCATTCCAACTCCTGTGAGTGCAACAGTTGGGAAAATGTTGAATAGCGGAGGGATAAAAATTACTATTCACACTCCAATCAGTGCAACAGTAGAGAAAGTGTTGGATAGCGGAGGGGTAACAATTAATATTCCCACTCCAGTGACTGCAACCATAGGGAAAGTGTTGGATAGCAGAGGGGCAAACATACTATTCCCATTCCAGTGAGTGCAACAGTAGGGAAAGTGTTGGATAGCGGAGGGGTAAACATTACTATTTCCAATCCAGTGAATACAGCATTAGGGAAAGTGTTGGATAGCAGAAAAACAAAAATTACCAATATAAATTAAACAATTGAAAAAAAATCTAAAAATATTACAATATTGTAAAAATCATAAAATAAAAAATATTTTAAATATATACAAATAAATATATAAAATATATCAAATGAACACATATAATATGAATTACATATAACAAAAACCTACAAATAATATGTAAAATTAATAAATACATTTAAAAACAAAAAATATTTAAAAGTAGCAAATATTAGCAAAGAAAACAATTAATTAAAACATAAATGTATATTTTTTCTTCTACTCTATCACACCACACCATTAACAAAAACACATCAACATTTTTAATTACATTTATTTCCATAGCTAACATAATTATTAATCAATTAATAAAATATTATTAAAAGTGAAATTCACATGCTTTAACACTATAATATCCACAACACTCACCTAAATTAAACTAAAACATAATAAAACTCAATTAAATATTATTTTAAAAGAAAAACTATTACTATTTGCAACTAATAATTAAACATTCAAAAATATATTTAATATCCCCCTTTTACCCCTTTAAAAGGAAATACAACACACAAACAAATAAACAATTACACAAAATAAATATCAAATAATTAACATTAATGAACAACTATATAATAAATTAAATACAACATACTCACCACCCATTACTTCTATAAACACCAAAACACACACCTACAATTAATTACACAATTGTCATAATTAATTACTAATTAATTAATTAAAATTAATTAACAATTAGTTAATTGATCAATTAAGAATAAATTACTTCCCACCCTTTACACCTATAAACACCACAACACACACCTAAGAGTAATTACACAATTACCATAATTGATTACCAGTTAACTAATTACAATTAATTAACCCATTAAATATTAATAAATTACTTTACCTATTAAACACTATAACATCTCAATTAAACAAATAATAATAAATACAAAATATTCAATCAATTTGATATAATTAAATTACTTCCCACCCTATCATCCTATAAACCCGCTGCCGAACTAAAAACGCAAAATTCAAATAAAAATAATTATTGACTACTAAAAAAAAATCAATAAATTGTTTATAATTAAATTAATTCCCACCCGATTCTCCTATAAACCTACAACCCACTACAGAACTAAAAACACAAAAATGTAACACATATAATAAAAATACAAACAAATCTTATACAAAAAACATACATGACTTGCATATAAAATACATACGAAAATACGTAACATTAATAACAATTCGATATCTTTAATAACTATATTTTTGCAAATAATATTTTACACTTCAATAGTTTTAACATCGATATTACTTACCTAAATTCGATATTCTGGACCACGAGTATTTGTCTGTCGATATTTCTGACCCATGATATTTTTAACTCGATATTTGTGTAAATTGATATTTTTGAGTCGATATTCTGTCCCTGCACCATATTTAAACATCAAAATGCCCCTTCTCCTATAGCCAACATTGTACATTGCTCTACATACCACTTGAGGGTTAGCCAAGTAAACCTGTTCTCTGGAGGCATTTCAGCTGAGCATGGAGTATGTTTAATGTATGTACCGTCAAACAATAGGTCCATCTAGTGAGGAAATAGAGATAGGCAGGCCACCCATTATTTCACACTTTTAGACCAGGCACAGAATTCCCAAAATACATGTAATATGATTTCAAAATGGTGAATAACATACTTTGAGACTGAGTCTGTGTAGGACCAATAAACGTCATTCAAATGATTCATTTAACAAGAGACCAATGCATTGGACTCTTCTACAATTATAGATGATCCTGTTGGGTACCACATTTTGCTCTTTATTATTTCATCATGAGGTTACAGAGGTCTCCCTCTGGCAAACATTGAACTGAAAAGGAGAATTCATTATTTCCATGGCAGATGACATAGTGGCATTAAACATATATACAAGGGAATCTGCCAAGAGCTCATTACCATTTCACAGCAGAAGTATCTTCAGAAATATACACATGGGTAGTATGCGTTAGGTTTAGGACAATCAACAAATACAATCAGCCATTCTATAATGACCTTACCTTGGCCGTGACAGCCACACTTTGAAAGGGAGATCAGGGTCAGACCATGCCAAAGATTCATTTCTGAGGCCTATTCCCACAAAGATTTTTCATGTGTTAGGGTAACATAAACATTAAAAAGCTATATATCTCTGGATGCAGATTAGTGATTTACAAAGGCAAACGAATCACAGCTTTGAACATAGAATTTTCCTCTGCAGATAGTTGGAATGGTGTTTGATATATTGAGTTTCCTAATCCTGTGATACAGTATCTCCACAATGTAAGAACTCAGGACGGTGGGAAATAAATATATGCAGAAAATGTATTTGTATTGCATATATTTAATCATAAGTTCTGAAGCTTCTATGAAACCTATCCTTTAAGCCCTTAATATAAATCAGCTAATACGCTGCTGGGAAACTCCTAAGCATCACTAGATTTGCAGCTTAAAGGTGAAACAGTCTTGCAGTGAAAAAGGGATTTAAGTTTGCAGTTCTCTAAACCGTAATTAATCAAATTTTAATGGTATATTAAAGAAGAAGCTCAATTTACTATGGCCCACATTGTTACTTGTAGGTAGGTAGTAAATATTGACAAGGCTTCATTGTTTTCCAAAATCTTAGCCACTGCTAAAATATTTACCAAGTAATAACCAGACATCATTTAAGCTTCTTAACACATGTAGAGACAAAAATAAGTTTAAACCTTTTCAAGTTTTTGTTCTTTTATTAAAACAAAAGAATGATATGAACTGCTTAGAAAACAATACTTATAAATTTGTGCATAAATCTGAGTGTAATTTCTCTTTGAACAGACAGAGCATGTCCCTCCCTATGATGTAGTGCCTTCAATGCGACCTGTAGTCCTTGTGGGACCTTCCTTGAAGGGATATGAGGTAAGCTAATAAGTGATAATAAAGGTATCTGCACAAACCACCATCTATCTCAATGTTGTGAAGTACTGTACCCAGAAATGTTTAATCAAAAACTTGTGCAATTTTATGCATTTGCAAACAAGCTCACGTAAACAAAACATGATTCAGCCGCCATGTGTAAAATTGAAAAAAGAAAAACTAACACTAAGGGCCCAATTACGATGATGGTCGGTAAGCCTCCGAACCCTCATCGGAGGCTTACCGACAGTTATAGTAGGTTTACATTCCGACCGCCTAAAACAATGTCAGCAGTCAGAGTGTAAACCGACCGGTCAATCCGACTCTGTTCCGATGGGCTCAAGGAGCCTGTTGGTCAGTCGGAAACTGCTCCTAATCCCTTAAGGACTGCGTTCTGCCGTCAGAGTTATGATGTTGGTTTCCCACAGCCTTTTCATGCTGGCCTTTCTGACATGGAAAGGCTGTCAGAAAGGGACTTTGGGGGCTCCTTGCAGGGCCCTCTTCCCTCTGTGGCCTATGGTCATGTCACCCCCCCTCCCTGAAAATGCCTGCAACGTGTGGCATGCACCATAGGGTGCCTGCCATGCGGTGCAGGGATTTACACAAACTGCTATTTTTCAATAGGAGCTTGTGCTGCGAGCGTTTTCTGCCTGCCGATCAAGCTCCCATTGAGAAATAGGAGTTTGCAATTCCACCATGTGCAATCGCATTATTATGAGGTGTGCAGAAATGCCGACCTATGGTCGGTCGGTTCTCACACAGGAATGGTGTCGGTCGGAGGCAACTCTGACCAACATCATAATTAGGCCCTTGATTGTAAAAGTTATGGGTGATTTCTTCTCTCTTAGCAGTCCTTTTCTTAGGCTATACATGCTATTGAACTGGCAGTAGCTAGGAGCCACCCCCAAACTGAGAAAGAAAGTTGTAGTGAGATCTGTATGAGAACTTATGGTAAGTCAGGATATCATATACAATAAAACTGTTTGACAGAAAAGTCTTGTCCTAAATATCACATACAACAATGTTTGCCTTTTGGTGTAGAATTTCTGTTATTATCCCTAATGGGGAATATTTTTGTAGATTATATATTTATATTAGATGATATTCTGACAACACATTTGAGTTTTACTAGCACTATAAGAATGTTCTGATACAAATTAGACTTCTCAGTACAGGGGCGGCTCTAGGCTCATGGCGGCCCTGGGCAGGGAGTGTAGGTAGGGGGCCCCGGACGAGGGTGTCTGGGTGGGGCGTAGCCCCCCAGAGCTCAGGAACTAGGAGGAACACAGGCGCGGAGGACAGTGAAGAGGGGGGACCAGGGTCAGGGTGTTTGGAAGTGGAACAGAGCCAGAGGCCGCCAAATCCCAGCATGTGGCCACTACGCAAATATGTGTCCATCCTCAGAGGATTATTATATTAAGGATATATATATTGGTGTAGAGGCCCCTAGAATTTGGTGGCCCTGTGCAGGTGCTCAGCTTGCACATGCCTAAGGCCACCCCTGCTCAGTAGCCTGCAAGATCCGCTATAGCATCTCAAGATAGAGACTCAATTGTCCTTAAGAATGCCATACTTCTCGTACGTGACTTGGTAGTTGTTTTCTGCTATAATGGACAAGGTAGTCTTGATGTATGATACACATTCAACCAAGATTGGTTTGGGTTGCTAATGTGTTTGTCTTCTAAGCTTGGTATGAAGTGTATGTTGAAAATGTTTGTCCTATTTTGCTATCATGAGTTTACCATGAACAGAGCTTTACAAAATGTGAGATTGCTCACATCTTATATAAAAAAAAATCTTCAAATTACCAATGGTGACTTTATAGGAGTGAATCAGGAGTCTGTTATGATATGCGGTCAGTAAAAAGCTGGCTTTGTCATTATCTCCATGATGAATCTACAGTGACTGAGCTTCATGGCATTGTTTCTGTTTCTTGAACTCTTACACAGATATTGGTTTACTTGATCTGCTGCAAATAGAGAGCTATCATAAACAACAGTGGATTACTGAGGTCAAAGACTTCCATCAAAGATGCTAAACAGCCAATCAAGTCAGAATTGTTCTTAAATGTTTTTGCTTTGGCACACAGCTCTGAATTGTAGTTTAAACCAATTCATATTAAATGAGATGCAGAAGAATTTCAGTGCCAGAAATTTATGTTGATGTTTTTTTACCCAATAGATGTATCACACAATGCTAGTTACAGTTTTGTTTACATTAAGCCCCTCGATGCCCCATTAATTAATTTTCTCTGTGCATTTAAATGTAAACAGATACTTAAAATGTAGCTGTCTGAGAGGCATTTCCATGCATGTTTAAATATTCCTATAAAAATGTGTTCCTTCAGTGACAGCACATTTAGGGCCTCATTATGATTGCAATGAATCCGCATACTCCGGGCCGGCGGAAGCCACCGCCGTCCCGGAGTATGCGGATTCACCGCTGCAGCCACATAGAACACCCACCGCCAGATTAGGATGGCGGTGGGATTGTGGATGGACCAGCGGCGGACTGCAGGTCCGTCCGCCACTGATCCGCGGGGAGGGGAGGGCTATTTGGTGATGGTGTCTGCAAGACACTGTCAGCCAAATTAGGATTTGCACGGAGACATGCTTTTCCGCGGCGGCTTTTCCGCCGTGGAAAAGCATGTGGACTTTGGCTTTTGGGGGCCCGTTGCGGGCCCCCAGGATGTCGGGGGCTGGGGGGTGCACATGGGGGGTACCTATGGTACCCCTCAACATTTACAGGCACAAAGCGGCAGGCACCGCGCGGTGCCTGCCTCTTTGTGCATGTAAATGTAATACATGCATTTTTAACATTGCGGCGGGTGCAGCTTGAAGCTGCACCCGCCGCAATGTTAAAAATAGAGGATGTGACCGCCACCCTGGTGGTCACATCCTAATCTGCATGGAGGGACCGCCGCTGCCCCTGCGGATGGTCCCTCCTTCTCTATGGTGGCGGACGGACTCAGGTCCGTCCGCCATCATAATCGGCCCCTATATACTTAAGGATGTCTGGCACATTCCTCCTATTATTTAAAGCCCCTCGCATGGCTTTTTGTGAGACTGTACCATTTTGTTGTTGTGTTTTCCAATTTTCTTGTCAGAAGTGATCTACAGAACAGACAGTTTTAAGCTAGGAAAGATGGCTCTAATAGATAAACAGTGTTGTTATGGCTTAAATCAATCTTAAAACTATAATTTCTGGCATAGGTTTATTTAAAAATTGTCTTCAGTATGAAATATTTTGACACTCCAGCCCCTGCTCCCAGGCTTATGACTGTCTAAAGGGATACACTGTAGGAATTCAGGCCATTTACTTATGACATCATCAATGTATCATGCAATGGAAACACACATGTTTTTATGATTGTTATTACTGGTGCACATACAGGGCAACTCAAAGGCAATAGGTGCACAGTCGGTTAGTGGCGGTCTACTTAAGTGTAATGAGAAAAGTACTGTAGGATATCATGACTGGTTCAGTGTTGATCTTTGAAATGCATGCCAGCATTATCATTTGTCAGTCCAGTGTATATTCTTATAAACAAATGTCCTGGTTTTTATTCTCTTTAGGTAACGGATATGATGCAGAAAGCATTGTTTGATTTTTTGAAACATAGATTTGAGGGGAGGTAAGTATAGTTGGAGTCACATATTCATATTTATTCCTGCAATGCATTGCTACCTGTTCACTGTTAACAATTTTATATATTATTCATGAAAAAGGGGGGTTTTCAAACACATGTTCTATCACATTCCAACATAGCTAGTCTCTAGTTCTGTGTATATGTTCGCAAAGAGATGATCATTACAGTGTGTATGAAGCTAAGCATAAAAACAAATGTGTAATTTAAGATATGCTTGCATGATTATTAGAACACTTATTAGTACCAATGTGTTTTATTTAAATTCTCAGTTGTTTACTATATGCTGAGTATGTTTCATATAAAAATACATCATGGTGTGTACTGGAAAAACAAATAGTTAATGGTAAATCGTTATTTTTGTGATTAAAATCTATACTTTTGTGTATGCAACAGTCAAGCATATTCCAAAATGTAGGTTTGTAACATATAGGTATTCATTCTACTGATCAGAACAATCACTTTGATTTCACCCAACAAGGCAATATTGTGCACCTTGGTACGTGATGAGGAATGAAAGCAGTTTGTTTGGTACTTTCAGAGACGGTCGTACATTTCACAATGTTCGAAAATAATGCCTGTGTTCAGCCATACTTTTTACCTTTTCTATATTTACCTTAGCGAGTGGAGTTCTGCGATGAAAACTGTGGTTGAGGACCAGGAAGCTGGAGACATATGATAGGAGGGAAAATAATGGAGGGAGAGGCAAATGGGTATGGGGATTGCCTTTGGTATTTCTCCTAATGTAAGGACTAAGGAAGGATAAACTAGATAACAGCTGGGGCATTTTCATGAAATTATTCACCTGTTTTTTCAACACATATGTGCAACCACAACTACATAACCATGATATTTAACATGAGTGCAACCACTACATGCACTACTGAGTTACCCTTGGTTACTGTTGTACAAGAATATTCTAAAAGTATGTGGATGACTTGTAAATTGTAATACCCTTGATCGGTAAGTTGGTATAGGACCAACTCATGCTGAATTACAGATAATAACGCTTTCTGGAATGAAGGTTAAGAAATTGATTTAAACCTGAAAATAAAATTCAGATTACAGGATCCGATCACATACGATAAAGAGGAATGAACCACACCAATAGTTTAGAATTGATGGTAAAAGCAATTCTCTTTCTGGACACAGTAAAGAACTTGTGGTTTTTGTTTGGCTCATGTATGACAGTGAAGTACCAAACTAATACAATGACTATCACATCAAACCTCTCTCTAGGATCCCAAACTTCAGCTGGATAACATGTGGTAGTACTAGTAGTAGAACATTTAGCTGTCTGGTGCCATGTTTCTGCCACATGACCGCTTTGCATTGAATGTCTAACCAGAAGAGTAAAGTTTAACATTATGACTATAATACACAAGGCAATTTATGCTTATGGTTTAGTAAATATATGATAACAATGCACCACTCTAGTCCTCATCTTAGCTCTTGTAATAACTAATTTTGACACATGGATAGTTAAATGAGGGATTGTGGAAGAGCATCTCCAGCATAAGCAAGTGCGATGTTGCGCAAACTGCCAGATAACATTGCATTCTGTAACCCAGCTGTCTTCTGTCCAGGGTTGTCCTGTTTTTGAATTGTTGAATGCCCTTGTGTTTAAGCGCTATATAAGAAACAGATAATGATGTGGCCAAGTTTGATTGCCATTTTCTCAGTACAGTAACAATGAGTTGATGGCATCATGATGACCATCTCCCAAGAGCTGAGATCAGCTTTAGGTATTCCAGTCATTTGCAGCCCAACCTATCCATGAGTCCAGCCAGGAGCAGCGTAAATGTGACCATGGGACCCAAAGCTCACAAGAGTTTAATACAGGTGTACTCAATCTATAAGATGTTATAAGTTATTAATACATTAGAAAAATCTCGCGGAATCACCCTGGAGCAGCGCAGGTGTGGCACATAGAGGCACAGCTCTTAGGATGTTATAACTGATATACCTATTCTGTGGAGTTAATTCAGGGAAGTTTAGGCATGACCCTGTAGGTTATAACTGATTTTATCATACCATGAGAGGGGCAACATCTCTAAGATATAACTAACTTATTCCAAACATTGTATGAAGCAATAATGTAGGTGTGATCAACAGTTATGGGATACAGAGTGGGACGAGTGGATCACTGTACATAGAAGACGTGCTGATATACTTCGCCCATCCAGAGACAATAATCCCTTGACTTCTGCATTCGAAATATCTGATACATACTCCGGTACTAAATTGGTTGCATACCCATGGGTACACCTGTGTTCCTACAAGTTGGACTCCAAAGACATTTTTCACAACAGTTTCATTTCAATCGGAATCCATTTATTCAATATCCAATTCCTTGAAATTATATTCATTTCATCTCATCCACATTTTTTTTAAATTACTCCTTGTTTAATACAGCCTTTATGGCTCCTATGCATTTCGGGCTGAAAGCCCTTCTTCAGGGAGCATTGCTGCAAAAAGATTGTAGCACACAGGATTGTGATCTCATAATGACATCTAACTCTCAAATTAAATCGTGTACATTACAACACATCCTCAGTTTACAGACAAGGTGTCTAGAATAATCATTGAATTTCAGCATTAGCTATTTGCATGCTTCTTACACTTGTGTATGTGTTATAACCGTGTATATTATCAACTCCAGTTCCTTTAGCGTGTGGTTGTGAAATCTAAATGCGCTCCGTAATGTTCAAGCATTAAATATCAAGATGTGACCTCTATCCTGAACATGTTTTATGTCCTCATGAAGACAAACTGCGTTATACCGCGGTATACCCCACGTGTGTACAACTCATAAATATAGTTAACTCATGGCATTCGGCACTCGTAATAGTCCTGCCCTGTTCATAAAGAGATACATTTCATTTAGTGTGATCGCGCAACGGTAATATTGCCAAGACGGGTGCTCTTTGTAGCTAAACTCACTTTTTGTAAGTTCCCAACGTTTTCTTCTGTAGCGTAGTTCCGTGTGCCAATCTACAGCACTTTCGCGTTGTTTAGTGCCCTTACTCACGATTGGTTATTATGTTAGTCACGTGGTCGCAGTACCCGAGATTTCATAGATACCGTAAAAAGACTATATACATCGCATGCAGTCTAAACGATAGATTCTAAACAGAGAATACCCTTCCGATAGTTGCATCTGCTATGCTTCCATAATAATAAAAAAGGCCGGAGATATTAACACACTTTTTTGTGAAATTTACAGTGTGCAATAAGTCGCGCTGTTGTAAACGAATCTAGGACCCTAGTGTAATTTTCCCGATTCATGCCCTTATATAGGTATACTTTATCATATCCTTATATATGCATAGAAATCACTACCCTATTTGGCCTAAGCCATACAGCCCAAATACGGCATGGCTACTTCCACTAAGTTCCGAGAATTAACAACAATGTCTTGAAAAAACCCGCCTTCAGCAGCTAGGGACTTCCCCATGCTTGAATATTAAGTTCTCCAATAACTCTTGACGTTTTCCAAGAATTTAGCCTTTGAGTGACGATATTAAGTCCAAACATGCGTCAAACTCAGCACCTTCAAAGTATAAATATGCCTAGGTTTGCCCAGACAAACACATGGTGGTTTGGAGAAGATGAACTATCTACTTGCCCGACACCCTGCAGCAGCAAGTGCCAAAGTAAGCCCACCCTCCAGCTGACGCGCTGAGAGAGACGCTGTCTTTTCTCTTGCCGAGAAATCCAGCTCCAGTGTTTCTGGTTTACCCTTGCGGGCATCTGGGAAATCGAGTCCTGAGAGAGAGATACAAGACCTCTTTCATTCTAAAACCAAGGTACGGAGCTGATTAAACCTCTTAGAGAATTCTTGGAATAGATTCTTGGCAGAGAACTACTAAACTTAGGATACTCCTCACTTACTTCTTCCCTCGTACTAGACTTAGGTTAGGTACACCGGGGTAGGCGTATTTTAGAAGCACCAGTTGATTACTTTTAGTCATTATTTATTACTGTATGTATTTTATACATTTTATGCACTTTATGGCTGAGAAACCATATAATGCTTTTACAGTACTACTTTATAATACTGTTCATATTATAGACATTGTACTTTATAACAAGTATTACGATTGCAGCAGTTCATTTCCAATGCTTGAGAAAGAAGACTGTTCAATAAATACTTTTTATTGAAAACGCCCATCTCTCCATTTCTCTGCATTTCTGGTGAAACGAAGCATGCACGATTGACTGAGTAAAATAGTTATCTATTGTTTCCGCGACTCTAGAGATTTGATTTCTTATTCTTGGGAAACAAAGTTGTCATGTTTATGCAGTTGTTAGAAACTAATCCCTTCTTGTGAATTCGAGAAAGTTTCTAGTGACCTCTGAGCTAGCTGGCACTCACTATTAAGTTTAATATATTCGGTAGAGACCTAGTAGACCTCTGTCCTACGTCTAACCTACAGTATATATTATTCCAATGCGCAGAGCCTATTCGGAATATAGGAACTACACTACAGGGCTACTCGAAAAAGTAGAGCGATCTCTTGTATTCAAAATGGTAGAGTGCTGGTACGGACGTGTCAGAATGTCGATGGAAATGATTCTAAAAGCTCCACAGTTATTTGTCATGAAACTGTAAGGGGTAACTGTGTAAAGCTAATGCTGAAATGTTAAGTGAAAGCGATGTATTCTATGTATAGTGTACCATAAGTGTCAGATCCATTATTGAATCAACAATATAAGCATACCAAAGTAACAGAAACTATCCTGTAAGCGGTCCTGTAATCATATCGTTAAAGGTAACATGCGTACTCTATACGTTCATTCAGACCATTTGGTTTACATGAATTAGGT
Organism: Lissotriton vulgaris; assembly: GCF_964263255.1. Lineage (NCBI taxonomy): Eukaryota > Metazoa > Chordata > Amphibia > Caudata > Salamandridae > Lissotriton > Lissotriton vulgaris. The sequence goes on from NC_141698.1 coordinate 949,922,288, forward strand.
TTCATGATCCAAAAATTCTCTTGTCGCAACAAATATTTATTGTTATCTCTTCCATCTATCTTCTGTACTGTTTCCAAAATCAACAACTTCAGTTGTGATATATTGTAGTGTGGAGCAACTACTGATTTCATGTTCTTAGTTCTGATGTTAGATTTATGTCCATTGATTTGTGTCTTGATTTTTCGTTCAGTTTTTCCCACATAGACTTTGCCACATGGGCATTTCAGTAAGTAGATCACATTAGCTGTGTCACAGGTCGCTGAAACTTGTAATTTGATGTTGTATTTGTATATGTGTTTATATAGCGCATAAATCGGCCGTAGGTCACATGTATCCCTTCATAGGGTGAGCTCTATTGGTCCCTTTAATTATATTATTGCAATTGTTGCAATTCATGCAAGGTCTAGTTCCTTTTGCCGCTTGTACCTCCATTTTCTTTTGATTCAGAATTTCACCTTTGTTCTTATTTCTGGTATATGTGAATAGCGGCGGTTGTGAAAACATCGATTAGAAGTCAGATTAATTTCCCAATATTGACCAATGATGATTAATTATTCTTTTAAAGTTGATACTTAGATTAGAAAATTTTGATACTATGACCATTCTGTTATTTTCCTGTTTGGTAGTTTTTTTCAACAAATCCGTTCTGCAAGTTGAATGTGTCTGCTGTTTTGTGCTTTCTATGGTGGGTTCTGGATGGCCTCTATCTCTGAATCTTTTACCCATTTCTTCTATTCTCTCACATGATTTTAATGGATCTGATGTTATCCGTTTGACTCTTAGCATTTGGGAGACTTGTAGATGTTTTTTTAGCGAAGTTTGGTGAAAGCTTGTGTGATGTAACATGTTATTTTTATCTGTTGGTTTATGGAATGTGTTGGTTTCTGAGCATTTATCAGTTAACGTGATTTCCACATCTAAGATTATTTTACTTTCTGAAATTTCCCAGGTAAACTGTATACAATGGTCTATATCGTTCAGTGCCAGCAGTGCTTTTTTTCCCAATTCATTCCGTGTGTTTTTCCACAGGATGAAAACGTCATCAATATATCGCACAAGTAATTTGATATTATCTGGCCATTCTGGCTGTGATAGTATATGTTCTTCCTCGAACTTCAGCATGAACAGATTCGCTTATACCGGCGCAGCGCAATTGCGCATGGAAGTGCCTGCTAATTAAAGATACCAATCCTCCTTATAATTAAAGTAGCTCTGATATGGAGCAAAGTACATGAGCTCCATCAAAAACACTTGCATTGGAAGTTCCAGATCAGTTCTCGTTAAGGCTTGTTCCACGGCTTCTATGCCTTGAAGGTGCGGAATCGAAGTGTAGAGAGATTTTATACCCGCTGTACACAATATCATCTTCTCATCATCCTTTACATCAAACGCCTGTAGTGTCAATATGAAGTCAGTCGTATCCTTCATAAATGTTCTCATATTTTTAACACTTGGTTGCAAATATTTGTCCAGAAATTGGCCTACTGGCTCATGGAGGCTTCCAAGTGTCGATACTATGGGTCCTAATGGTGGGTCTCTTAAGTTTCTATGGACCTTTGGGACCATGTACAGAATTAGGCTTCTTGGATTGTTTTTCAAAAGAAAATTCTTTGTATTTTGTTTAATCACTCCTGTGTGGTATGCTATTTGAACTATGCTCTTTAGTACGTCAGCAAACTGTGTGGTGGATTTTCATTGAGTTTCATGTATGTCGTCATATCTGATACATGTTCCATTACTTTAGCCTCATACATTGATGAGTTCATTATTACCAGTGCTCCCCCTTTGTCAGCTTTTACACATTTGATGGTTTCATTATTGGCTATCCTTCTTAATGCATCTTGATCCTTCTGTGTAATGTTCTTTGTTCTTCTATTGTAGTTGAGTTTTGATAGATCCTGTTTGACCACATTCTCAAATAGGTCTAGTGTTTTATGACTGATTGGGGCTTGGTACGTACTTGTTTGTTCTTAAACCTCTTAGTTGATCTGGTTCTTCTGGTCCTTGGTCCGGTAGTATATTCTCAAATAAATGCCTTAGGCGTAACTTCCTCATCAATTTAAAAAGGCTTACTTCGAGCTCTAGTTGGTCAGTTCGTACTGGGGGTACAAAAGACGTCCCCTTTTGCCATGGTTTAAGCTCATGTAAAGTCAATACATGATCTGAAATATGTATTGCTAATTGTCCTTCGGTGTTCTTTTCTGCTTGTCGTTCTTGGGCATCGTGGTGCTTCTTGTATTGGGATGTTCTTTGTATTTTTCCCCTCCTGGGTCGCCTTTTTCTCGATGGCCTTGTTCTAAAAAAGAACTTGTGGTTTCTGCTGATGTTGTTGATGGTTGTTGCTCATTTGATTCCGATCCTGGTCCCTTATGAGTGGTTTGTGGTCTGCCAGTCTGTGGTCTGTCTGTTGTGTCACTTCCCGATGAGGAAGTGCCCGTTTGTTGTGTATAAGGTCGATTTCTCCGTCGTTGGGCGTATACTTCTGCCCATGTATAAACCTCTCCGAGTTTATAATCAAGAGTATCCCTACGAAATTTTCATTTTTCTTTCATTGATTTCCTGGGAGTGTTTAGCGATTTGTTCATTGATTTCCTGAAGCGTTTTTGTCCAGTCCTCTGTAGACATCATGTTGGTAAGCTCATTGGTTACCTCAACTATTTCTTTAGATAACTCCTCAAGGATTTTTGACAACTCCTCTATAATTAATAAGATCAACTCGAGGGAACATTTGTTCAAGATCACATACCAGCTCTCTTGAAACCCTTGTGCATTCTTGCACAAAGATGGCTTCAATGCTATCCTTAGGCCACTGGGTATGCGCTATGCTCGATGATATTTAATGAGTGTGCTAGCATGTAGCCTCTGATTTATTTCCCTTTTCACTAAGTATATCAACTGTTTGATATTCTGTTCCTTGGTCCAGTTCGTAGTAGACTGTGTAATTTCTTCATGTATTAGTGCATAGATCCTGGATGCCTCCTCACCTGCAAACGCAAAGTTATCAGCTCTTATATCCGTTGTTTTCGTAATCTCCTCATATTCCATGTCTATTCAATGATTAGTGTGGGTGTGCTGCCCACTGATGGACGGATAACCTATCCACAATATCTCAAATCAAAATGTAGCTGGCGCACAACCTCTTTACTTTATTACAAAATTTATATGGTAGTATTTAATAATTTTAGGGTGCTCCTCAGGTGGGGTCTGTGACACATTAGCTGTGTCACAGGTCGCTGAAACTCGTAATTTGATGTTGTATCCCTTCATAGGGTGGGCTAAGAGTCAAACGGATAACATGAGATCCATTAAAATCAAGTGAGAGAATAGAAAAACTGGGTAAAAGATTCAGAGATAGAGGATATCCAGGACCAATATAGCCCACCCAATGAAGGGATACAACATCAAATTACGAGTTCCAGTGACCTCTGACACAGCCAATGTGATCTACTTACTGAAATGCCCATGTGGCAAAGTCTATGTGGGGAAAGCTGAACGAAAAATCAAGACACTAATCAATGAACATAAATCTAACATCAGAACTAAGAACATGAAATCAGTAGTTGCTACACACTTATGGAACAGCACCACAATATATCACAACTGAAGTGTTTGATTTTGGAAACAGTACAGAAGATGGAAGGAAGAGACAACAATAAATATTTGTTGCGACAAGATAATTTTTGGATCCTGAAACTTAATTCATGTAAACCAAATGGTCTGAATGAACGTATAGAGTACGCCTGTTACCTTTAACGATATGACTACAGGACAGTGTCCATTATAGTTTCTGTTACTTTGGTATGCGTATATTGTTGATTCAATAATGGATCTGACACTTATGGTACACTACACATGGAATACATCGCTTTTACTTAACATTTCAGCATTAGCTTTACACATTTACCCCTTACGGTTTCATGACAAATAACTGTGAAGCTTTTAGAACGGTTTCCATCGACATTCTGACACGTCCATACCAGCACTCTACCATTTCAAATATAAGAGGTCACTCTACTTTTCGAGTAGCGCGATTTATTGCGCACCGTAAATTTCACACAAAAGTGTTTTAATATCTGTGGCCTTTTTTAATATTATGGAAGCACAGCAGATGCAATTATCGGAAGGTTATTCTCTATTTAGAATCTATTGTTTAGACTGCATGCGATGTATATAGTCTTTTTACGGTATCTATAAAATCTCGGGTACTGCAACCACGTGACTAACATAATAACCAATCGCGAGTAAGGGCACTAAACAACGCGGAAGTGCTGTAGATTGGCACACGGAACTATGCTACAGAAAAAAACGTCAGGAACTTACAAAAAGGAGCGAAGATGGTGTCAGCGTGAGCACCGTGCTTTCTGGCTGCGCACGCCAGTCACGCAAGCAGTTCCGATCGGCTAGCTGTCCTGCGTGAAAGATGCTCGGTAACGGTGCACGGCAGCACCTTCCCCTGAGGCAGAGACAGCAACGACCTGACTCGCGTTGTGTGGTGAAAGGGAGCGGACTACTCAGCATAATAACACCGGAGTGCGAGGGGGCAAGCACTCTACAGGTTCACTCGGAGCTTCTTTGCCTTCTCTCTTTTGCCTACGCCGTTTGTATTCATCAGGGCGGAGCAGCAGCGGGAGCGAGCCCTGCAGGGTGTGCTCTTGTCTCCCCCTCGCAGATTTTAACCTGGAAAGAGGCACTCGGCGTTAACCTAATTGTCCTGACATCAATCATCCTGACCTGCCGGTTCCTTGGGAAGCAGAAATCAGTGACAGGAAACAAAGAAACTTTAATCTGCACGTTTTACCTTTCCCCGGTCATGAGTGCTAGAGGAGCAAAGAGGGGAATCAAGCAAAAGACTCCGGCTCTATTGAAGGATGCCCCCGCAGAAGAGGCTACCGGCAAGACAAACACAGACCAGGTCAGTGGTGCAAAGAAGAACGCTCTGGCTAAGAGTGGGGGGGGTTGTTAACAAAGACTCTAAGGTTAACAAAGACACCAAAGACCATAGAAATCCTATGTCTAACCAGCGTTCTGATCCTCCCCCCCCAGCCAAAATATTCACTGTAGCCAAATCTCAGGCCGGTTTAAAGAGTAAACAACCCACTTCACCGCCTAAGATCTTACCACAGCCAGATATTACTACTGACAACGGGGGCTCCAAAAAACCCTGTCTCAACAACTTAAGTATAACAGAAAATCTGGCCACCTTTACAAGTAGTATCTCTGTACCTGCATCAGCATCCCCTGCCAGCAACCATATGCCCATTGGAAGCTCAGAGCCCAGCCTGTCTCAACCCACAGAGGCCCCCTGCTCCATTAGCCCTCACGCTCCATTGGGTGCCTAAAAAGATCCAACGATGCATAAATTGATTTTCATGAAAAGGGTTTATTGATCAAAAGGAGTTGAAGCACAGCACATCTTAACAGGTTCGGGTAGAGATCTAGTACATCAGTTGGTCTGGAATCTGGAACCCAGGATGTAAGATGCAGGCACGCATCATACATTCCAGGCAGCAGATCCAGACAGGGAAAGACAAGGCAGAAAGAAATGTATAACAAAATGCAACACATCTTACCCCAAAAAAAACAAAATTAATCCAGATACCTGCTGGGAACACACTTTTGCCTATTGGAAACTTTAACCCTGGAGGCAACTGAGGAATCGAGATGAACAGAACTGGGAGAAGGTAAAACGGGAAAAGCATCAGGTGTCCTCTGGCAAAAGTCCTGAGTAGAAGAAGGAGAGTAATGTACATTTTCAGGATTGCAATATTTAGCAACCCTGCGGACATTCCATACTCTACCATCCTGTGTGGCAACACTATTTTTGAAGACCTTAACAATTTTGATAGGAGGGTAAAATTTGGAAAGACCCTTTACCAGAAAACCGGGTTTTCTAATCCGTACCCAACCCCCCACTACAAAGTCATTATCTTTGGTTTTCATTTTGGAATCAAACAGGGTTTTCATTTGTAGTTGTTTGTTCTCAACCCATTTGGCCACAGCAGCAAGATCACAAACAGAATTATTTACATCACGTTTTACATCAAGTTTTTTTTATCCACCAGGGACATATATCAGAGGGAGGCTCCCTACCCTTAAGGAGTCTAAAGGGACTAACACCAGTAACAGAGTGAGGGGTGATGCGATATGTCCACAATCTTTTCCTCACAACATCCACCCAACAATCATCAGAAGTCTGTACAAGGTTCAAACACTCCTTAAGAACACGGTTAAAGCGTTCAACTTGGCCGTTTTCCCTAGGCTCATAGAGAGAGGTGGTGTAATGCTTGATTCCACATGCACTGAGGAATTTCTCAAACTCATCTGACACAAGTTGAACACCATTATCAGTGACGCAGGTTTCAGGAAATCCCTCCCTAGCAAAGACTTCCTTAAGGAAAAGAATGACTGATTGGGAAGAGGCGGAGCTGACGAACTTTACTTCGGGCCACTTGGAGTGGTAGTCTACCAGAACTAAGGCATACCGAGCATTATAAGGTAACTGCTTAAATGGACCAGATATATCAAAACCCACTTTCTGCCAGGGAAAAGTGGGCCAAGACACAGGCTTGAGGGGAGCAGAGGTCACATGAAGCATTTTGTCACTGTTAACACAATGCGAACAATCTCTTACCAGCCTATCCACCATTTTGTCCACACCCGGCCACCAAAAGCTCTCTCTAATAAGACGTTTCATTGACGACATGCCAATGTGACTCTGGTGAGCGAGAAGAAGAATCTTCTCTTGTAAGGATTGAGGTGGAATTAATTTACCAGCCTTGAAAAGTAAACCAGAAAACTCTTCAATTTCCGATGAAACCTGGGAAAAGGGAGCTATGTCCGGAGAAACACCCCTATGGGGTGGCCAACCATTCCTAACAAAATCAAACAGCTGTTGGCAAATCACATCCTTGCCAAGTTCAAGGAACCATTCCTCCTCTGACAATGAAATGAACTCCTTGGAAACACAATCTCCAACAGAGGCAACAACATCGATGTCATTATCCATCTTTGAAGAGTCCTCACAAGGAAACCTTGAAAGAAAATCAGCAGTCACGTTACATTTACCAGGAACATATACAATATCAAAATCATACTCTTGAAGGCGTGAAGACAAACGAGCTATACGCGCAGTGGAGTTCCATCCACCACCAGGAGATAAGATCCCAACTAAGGGTTTATGGTCGGTACGTAGAACAAAACGATTTCCCCAAACATAATTCCTGAAGTGCTCAACAGCCCAAATGCAGGCCAGAAGTTCCTTTTCAATTACGGAGTACCTTCTCTCCGTGGGAGACAAAGTCCTTGAGGAGAAGGCAACGCACCATTCATCCTTCCCTGATGACTGACTTAACACACTACCAATGCCATAAAGGCTGGCGTCAACAGTAATGATGCACTTCTTGTTGACACAAAAGGACTTTAAAGTAGGAGCATTAACTATCTCCTCTTTGATCTGTTTAAAAGCTTGCTCCTGCTTCTCCGACCAAATAAACTTGGCTGAACTCCTTGTAAGTTCTCTGAGGGGCTCCATTTTGTTTGCAAAATTTTTTATAAATTTGCTATAATATTCGCAGAGCCCTGCAAAAGATAGCAACTTTTCCTTGTTGTCTGGAGAAGGGGCCTTAACAATAGCATCCACAAGACTTTTTTTAGGTACAACTCCATCCCCTGAAAGTGAATGGCCCAAATAGTCTACTGTCTTACAAAAAAACTTGCACTTACTAGCTTTGATGGTCAAGCCAAACTCCTCCAACCTGGAACAAACCTCCCTAAGGTGACCATCATGCTCAGAGATGTTTTTTGAAAAGATGAGGATGTCATCTTGAAAGCATTTGACATAGACACTCAGATCCCTGAATATGTGATACATTGCCCTCTGGAAAACAGAAGCGGCTGACGCTAGGCCAAAAGGCATTCTTTTAAATTGAAACAAACCATGGGGAGTGATGAAAGCGGTGAAGTGTTTTGAGTCTTCTGTGAGCTCAATCTGGTGGTATGCAGACCTAAGGTCTAATGTGGAGAACACACAGGCACCGTCAAGCATGCACAACATTTCATTTATGTTAGGTAAGGGGTGACAATCTGTAACCAAACATTTATTTAACGCTCTCAGGTCTACACATAACCTAATTGTTTTGTCGGGTTTAATCGCCAAAACAATAGGCGAAACCCATTCAGAGGATTCTACCTCTTCTATGACACCATCCTTGACCATGTTGTCAAGCATGACTCTGAGCTCCTCTCTGATACTGATGGGAACCCCTCTCAACTTCTGCTTTAGAGGCACCGTATTAGGTTTGACTTTGATTTTATGCGTAAAACCATTCAATCTCCCCAGTTTCTCAGAAAATACGTTAGGAAAGGAGATGGATATCTCTTTAGACATGGACGCCAGGTCATAGTCGCCATCAGCTATAGCAAGGACACAGACTGGATCTTTCAACCTAGGATTTAACGAGATCCCCAACTTAGCTTGGTCCCGCCAACCTAGAACATTCACACCTTTAGACGCAACATACATCTTAATAATAGCTGAATTGTTTTTTACAATAATAGGAACTTCTTTAAAACCTATAAACTTGATCTTGGAAGTATCAAAATTGTATGCATCAATATCAGGTTCACATAAGGAATTCACATCAATTAGGTTACCAAATGACTCTATACAGTAATCACGAGTGATTATAGTCCACAGTGAACAGGAGTCCACCATGAGTTCCAGAGTTTTACCTAATGTGTTCACTGAACTCTTTGGAGAAGGCAGAGTATCTGCTAGTGTCATGTCGAACGAAGACTGTATAGAAATTACAATGCCAGACTCTCTAACCAGCGGATCATTACCCTCTCTCTCCGCAACATAAGATACATTACTATTTGTTCGTCTGGAAGTACTATAAGAAGGTTTCTTGTAATCATTAACTGGTTTAACAGAAGTTTTGCAATATTTAGAAAAATGACCAGTGCGATTACACTTATTACATTGTCTATTCAGAGCAGGACATTGTGGAAAAGAAGCTATATGATCCGGACTTCCACATCTAAAACAATAAAATTGTTTGCTTTTGCCCTCGTATTTGTTAGAATTTTGGGTTTTAACATTCACAGTGCTAACCTCACCAGTGGAAGTAGAGGGAGTAGGTTGAACAGAGACTTTGTCTAAGGATTTGATCCATTTGTCAGACTGTTCTAATGCTTTAGCTGTACTAATGGCAGTCTCCAAACTGGGATCCCCTAAAATCCATAACTGCTCTTGTACTTTCTTGCTTTTCACATGCACCACAATTTGATCTCTAATCATTTCGTCGGTCATCAGACCAAAATTGCAATGAAGAGAAAGTGCACGTAAAGCAGTTAAAAAGTCATCAAAGCACTCATTCTCATCTTGTACCCTTGTATAAAACTTAAACCTGTTTAAGGCTACACTGGTTACTGGTTTAAACCTTCCCTCTATTCTGTGTACAGCTTCATCATAGACATTCGAATCACCACCAGATCTCACTGGAGGTAAGGTTCTAAAGACAAGTTGTCCTTCTGAGCCAAGACAATGTAAGAAAATGTTTTTTTTTCTTTCCGCTGACATCCTTTCACCATCCATAGCCTTAAGGTAAGTAAAAAATTCTTCCTTCCATCTAGTCCAAGGGATGGGCGGGTCTCCTTTGGTTTGTAAAAATTTTGAAGGTGGGTCAAACTGCATACTGGCTGTTGCAAGATGCTTTCTCTCTTTTTAAAAATGAACAGTTTTTCAAAAGTAACAATGTACACCCAAAAATAACCGGTAGGATATTCCAAGTTCTTTTCCTTTAAAATGAGCGTAATTTCGGTAAAAGTATATGAAGAATAATGAAAATATATCCAATTCAGTCTTTCAGCGTATAAATATAGTTTATTTTACCTTCCGGCGTGCAAAACCTGCTCGACATTGGCTTTTCAGCGTCTCCGGTGATCGTGTATCAGGTTGCCATGGATACACAAAATGGCGCTTGAGCGTGTAGCGTGATGACAGCAGGAGCGTGTGGCGTGGTGACGTAGCGCGTAAGCGAGACGCAACGTGTATGAACACGTCAGGAAAGTCTCGAGCGCTCTGAAAGCCTCCCTCGCGCACAGTAGAGAAAAGTCTAAAAAGACTTAAAATTGGATAAATGGGGTTTTATACATCACCCAATCGCCGGAGAAGGATCGCTGAAACAGCCAGGAGAAGCACCAAAAACGAAGGTAGATGCTGTAAAGTACAGTACTTCTTGTCGTTTTCTTTACCGTTGGAAAAGCGGAAAAGCTTTAAAAATGTGCAGAACAGCGCCGGTGGGTCGTACTTCTTCGTAATTACGATGTAAGAGGATAATTCATAGTTGTTATGAGGATGAAAGCGTATTTTCCAGGTTAATCCTTTTTTAAACCTGGTATAAAAATAAAAATTTCTGCTCCTGTGCTTCAGGGATGGTGGCAGAAATAGCAGGTTTACCTCGTCGCCAATAAAAAGATCCAACGATGCATAAATTGATTTTCATGAAAAGGGTTTATTGATCAAAAGGAGTTGAAGCACAGCACATCTTAACAGGTTCGGGTAGAGATCTAGTACATCAGTTGGTCTGGAATCTGGAACCCAGGATGTAAGATGCAGGCACGCATCATACATTCCAGGCAGCAGATCCAGACAGGGAAAGACAAGGCAGAAAGAAATGTATAACAAAATGCAACAGTGCCCCACTGCCTGTTTTCATCCTCTGCCCAAGAGCAGCAGTCATCAAGTGAAGGAACTAATCACCAAGGGGCTGACACTCCTTTAGTCACCTTTGGCGCCGGCTTTAATTCTACAGGGGCTGAGTTTACTTTTCAAAATCAACAACTAGACCATCAAGTGCAGGAGGACTGCGATCATCCCACATATGATAAAACAAACAAAGAAACTCCTGGGTTTATATTGAATATCGACAGTAAAAGGGCCTATGTCACATACGTCCTGAAGAAGACCCGCAGGTCGAGGCTCCTAGTCACCCATGTACCACAAGACGGGTCGAAACGTCGACGCATTTTTAATAAGCAAATAGGACCACTACTTATCCAAGTTTCATTATACATGCCAGTCCAGCCTGTATAAATGTGAAAAATAGAAAAAACATCAGTGGCCTAATTGCACCATCAGCTAGATTTTTTATAGCTTTGTTTTTCTATTCATCTTAAATCCTATGTCACTTTTCAATTGAGGCTTACACCCCTTTATCTCTTTATCACTCTTTCTTCTTTTCCGGCACCCTCTTGTTAGAAGCAGATTGCTCCCCCTTTCTTTACCGTTCGTTTTTTGAAGATGTACAAATGTATATATTAATTGTATTGCGATGGAGTAATTTTGAAAACTCCCCCTTTTTGGAATAAATTCAGTTCTTTTCAGGTTGTTGCTTTTCTTTTCTTTTTAAACAATCATTATTGCTTGACTATTTTGTAGATTAATTCAGATACTCATTCAAATAGAAAAAAAGAATAACTGTGAGTGTATTATTCATTGAATATATGATAAATTTTGGTTTGGACCATTGTTTTCCTTGACAGTATCGATTACCCAGGTCCAAAAACCGTATTGGGTTACCCCATTTCTATAATGGAATACACAAACAGCCAGAGGCACACAGAATGGTGAAGTAAAAAAAAGGCCCACTTTCTAAAAGTGGCATTTTCAAACGCACGATTTAAAAACCACCTTCACCTAAAGGTGTGCTAATAAATTCTTTAAGTTCAGCGAGTCCAAACTTCCTTTTTCTATATTGTCCCTATTGCAAGTTTCACATGTACATTTGTTACAGTGCAACCCCAATGATAAGTTGATGGGACAAATAGCCTTTCAACAGTGAAAAATGAAATACACAGTATTTCACTACCAGGACAAGCCACACACAGTAGTACATGTCCTACCTTTCACATACACTGCACCCTGCCCATTGGGGTACATTGGGCCTACATTAGGGCTGCCTTACATGTAAGGAAAAGGAAGGTTTGTGCCTGGCAAGTGGGTGCATTTGCCAAGACAACTTGGCAGTTACAAACTGCTGGCACAGACACTGCGGTGGTAGGCCTGAGACACATTTACACGGTTACTCGTGTGGGTTGCACAGCCAGTGCTGCAAGCCCACTAGCAGCATTTGATTTACAGGCCCTGGCACTCACCGTGCACTTTACTAGGGACTTACCAGTAAATCAAATATGCCAATCATGGATAACCAATTATTGTCACAATTTACACAGAGAACATATGTACTTTAGCACTGATTAGCAGTGTTAAAGTGCCCAGAATCCTATAGCCAACACAAACAGGGTCAGAAAAATAGGAAGCAAAAGGCAAAATGTTTGGGGATAATCCTGTTAAACGGGCCAGGTCTAACACACCCAATATCAGATACCAGAGGAATTTTTGGGGCACATAGACACTAGTCGGAGAGTTGCTGTGGAACGGGCGCTTGCCAAGCATAGCCTTGGCAAAATTAACCAGGGGAGTGTATGATGAGGGATTGGTATTATCTGATATTAAACAATATTACATGGCCTCACAACTTGTCAATGTAAATGAATGTGCAGTTGCTCTGCTGTGTGAAACAGTGTTACGAATAGACAGACATTCAATAGGGTGCAGAGGTTTTGCAGCATGAATCCTTTTCTGGATTCAAATGCTGTGTATTATTCCTTCATCTAGTGGTTGGGTCTGGAATTGTCCTTTTTTTCCCTTTTTGGGCATTGTTGGCCACCATTGGTGGTATGCCCGTCCCCTGTGTGATGTCAGATGGCACCCCAGATCTTCCTGTGCATAGTCTCTATCTTCAGATTCTTTTTTCCACCATTGGCTCTAGGATGTAACAGAGGATCTGCAAATATTTCTTTGAAAATTAGAGTTTTTGGGAAGAAAATTTAACGATTTGCTGAAGACCGCTAAAAGAGATGATGAGAGAGAAGTGGACCCTTCTGGCCTCCTTCTGACGGAGAACCACGCCGATACCAGCCACCTGGTTGAAGATTGAGAGCAGGTAGGGAACATAGAAAATATCTCCTTTAAATTCTGCCCCAGCTGCCACCACAAATTTGCAGGATTTCTGCAACTTCTGTCTCCCAAAGGACCATAGCTATGAGGACTGCGAGGCATGTACTGCGTTTGTGCCAAAGACCCTGAAGGTATGCTAAAGACAGAGGGTGGAACACTACACCACCATGTCCAGCACTCAGAGGTTGCAGGTTCCACCAAAGGATTTCACCTGGCTAGCAACGATAACGTCAACGTTGAGGAAGCCGACACAGTTTATGGCAAAGGATTAGACGTTGAAGCATACGCGACCAATGCCGATAAAAAACAGGCGGTGAAGAAACCGGCTAAGGTCAGCTGAAAACAAAGAAGCCAGATGGATCCCAAGCAAGGGACACTGATGTAGGCAAGACTCTATTGAAGCCCTCAACAATGCCATCGGCTTTAGAGGAAGCAAGAGAAAATACTGAGGTTTAGGAGATGTCAGAACCAGTGACACTGAAGAAGAGGCTGATACTTGAAGCAGAAGTGAAGATGTTTGAGGTCAAGAAAGAGAAAAGTAGTTCATTGACTCCTAAGAGGATTTTCTGATCCCATCGAAGCCATCAATATACTTCGGCATCGAGGACGACCACTCTGCCTTGAAGGCTCCAGCAACATCAGAGCCCCATGAAGAAAAATAAAAGGAATTCTACAAACTCGAGAAGATAGAAGAGGCAACAGGGCTCGACAAAGAGTCATGGCACAATCTCAGTGTTGAATCTCCCAAAGGCGTGGACAACTACCCTTCGAGGCCATCACCACCTGAGCTGCTGAAACATACGAAGTCCTGCTGGAGGAAAGAAAAGGGAGATTCTTGTTTTCTCCTCAAGACCCTAATGCCGCCCACAAGGGGAGCCTACACTCCCCAAATCTACCCAGCATATTGGATCAAGGGAAGGAGGCATTTCGGGAACCTGCCAATGCAAAGGCAGTAACTCCCAGAGTAGAAAAAAGTACAAGTCATCTACTCAAGACCCGAAATACATACAGGAAAATGCTCCGTCTGACTCGATTATTGTAAGAGCTGCAAGAATCAATCAATCAATCAAAGACATTTATAGAGCGCACTACTTACCCGGAGGGTCTCAAGGCGCTTGGGGGGGGGGGGGTGCTGCTGCTACTGCTCGAACAGCCAGGTCTTGAGCTTCTTCCTGAAGGAGAGGTGGTCTTGGGTCAGGCGCAGGTCGGTCGGGAGGGAGTTCCAGGTCTTGGCGGCCAGAAAGCGGAACAACTTCCACACATCCTCAGGCCCACCACCTGGAAAGGAGAGGAAGAGGCTTGACATGGTGTAGAGGAAGATGGAGAGAGAGGCTGCAACCCAGTGGCAGATTGCCAACTATAATGCATAGTTAAACAGGTATGGTCACCAACAATGGGAAGAGATGGAGTCCCTCATGCAACACGTCCCATACAAGTACAAAAAGAGGGCTAAGTCAGTTATGCAAGAGGGGTAAAACACAGCGAGCACATACCTGAAATCAACCTTGGACTCCTGCAGACACTACCAGCAGGCAGATGTGCACGGGCACAACACTAAGGAGACATGCCTGGCTCAGGTACCAGTCTTCATAATCAATATGCCCTTTATAGGAGACGTCCTGTAGGGCCAGGCGATCAATAAGTCCTTACAACAACTAAAAAAGGACAACGAAATGCCCAAGCAATGGTGGGTGTACAAAACGAAAGGGAGGAAACCCGGCCCACTGGCAGAGCACCTTTCACATCTGGGCAGCAACCACAAGGCAGCTCACACCAAGCCACACAGCAGACCACACACTAACAGTGGCAACACCCAACTAGATAGCCCTTTCATGCGCAAGGAAGGGGAATGGGAGAAACTCCCCAAGGGGTAGGAGCAACAACCAAGTGACTTGCCCAAAAATCTGTGCCCCCACATATAAAACTAGTGGGAGGCAGAATAGGCAATTACCCACAGGAGTGGGAAAAAAAATCACCTCAGACAAATGGATTATGAACGTGATATGTCACGGATACTGCATAGAACCACTCCCACACATCCTCAGGCCCACCACCTGGAAAGGAGAGGAAGAGGCTTGACATGGTGGAGAGGAAGATGGAGAGAGGCTGCAACCCAGTGGCAGATTGCCAACTATAATGCACAGTTAAACAGGTACAGTCACCAACAATGGGAAGAGATGGAGTCCCTCATGCAACACGTCCCATACAAGTACAAAAAGAGGGCTAAGTCAGTTATGCAAGAGGGGTAAAACACAGCGAGCACATACCTGAAATCAACCTTGGACTTCTGCAGACACTGCCAGCAGGCAGATGTGCACGGGCACAACACTAAGGAGACATGCCTGGCTCAGGTACCAGTCTTCATAATCAATATGCCCTTTATAGGAGACGTCCTGTAGGGCCAGGCGATCAATAAGTCCTTACAACAACTAAAAAAGGACAACGAAATGGCCCAAGCAATGGTGGGTGTACAAAAAGAAAGGGAGGAAACCCGGCCCACTGGCAGAGCACCTTTCACATCTGGGCAGCAACCACAAGGCAGCTCACACCAAGCCACACAGCAGACCACACACTAACAGTGGCAACACCCAACTAGATAGCCCTTTCATGCGCAAGGAAGTGGAATGGGAGAAACTCCCCAAGGGGTAGGAGCAACAACCAAGTGACTTGCCCAAAAATCTGTGCCCCCACATATAAAACTAGTGGGAGGCAGAATAGGCAATTACCCAAAGGAGTGGGAAAAAATCACCTCAGACAAATGGATTATGAACGTGATATGTCACGGATACTGCATAGAACTAATCAAGGAACAACCTCAAATTCCCTCAAAAGCAAAGTTTCACTGGAAAGATATCATACTACTAAGGAAAGAGGTGAGAGAACTCTTACAAAAGAAAATCATCAAAAGGATACCAGCAAGGGAAACAAGCAAAGGAAACTATTCTCCTTATTTCCTGGTCTCAAAACAAGATCTGACCCAGAGACCAATCCTAGACCTCAGAGTCTTAAACACATTCATTTGTACTTAACACTTCAGAATGACAACACTCCAAGGAGTTCTACCAATTCTAATAATAGGGGATTATATGGCCACCTTAGATCTAAAGGACGTCTATCTACGCATCCCAATGAATCAAAAATAGAAAAAGTAACTCAGATTTATATTAGACAAGGTAAACTACCAGCTCACGGTGCCTCCATTCTGCATAAAATCAAAGCGACACAGGTCTTCACAAAGTGCCTTGCTGCAGTTGCAGCAGACCAAAGAAGAAAAGGTATTAATTTATACCCATTCTTAGACGACTGGCTAGTAAAGGAGAAATCAAAACAGATATGCCATTAGTCACCTACAGTTTCTTAGGAGAATGGATGAGCATTCAAATACACATTTTTTATTACATCACAAAGCAATTAATCTATTAACTGTTTGTAGAAAGAGAAACATAAGGTCGATCTCGTCTGACTGGTCCGAGTTTGGCCTCGGTCGCTGGTGGTTCGGGGCATGGGGCTGCATACGTGGGCGGGTTATTTGAAAGGTATACGCAGGGAGGGGTGGGAGCAGAGACATGCCTAGAGCCCGAGCACAATCACTTTAGCACTGGTTAGCAGGGGTAAGGTGTGCAGAGTCCTTAACCAAGCAAAAACAATATCAGCAAAACAGGAGGGTTGAAGGCAAAACAAGGGGGGAACCACGCCAAGACTGCCTGGTCTAATAATTTACTAGAGAAATGTATAAAAGAATATGCCAAAACACCCAGGATACTTATTCTGTAAAGCTCCAGCTCAAGTCTAAAACAGTGACAGAGTGGACAGCAAAGCAGAAAGCTCGTGGAACCAAGAAAAAGCTAGGAGGAAAAGCAGCACCAGATATTCCTCACAGCAGGAATCCAAAGGGGTGGTTATAATTTGAGTGACCATAAAAAAATTAGAAAGCCAGATGCGTATCAGTATACTACTACCCATTCTTCCCAGGACTCTGGAGACAGCAGACATTCAGGAAAAAGATGAAACAAGCAGACTGTCTGAGTGTCATATAAACGACAAGATAGAAGAGCAAGGAAGGGCAATCATGATATTTAGCATAAAGTAAGAAGGAAGAGAAAGGTTCAATTGAAAAGTAATTGTAAAATGAAGAAAGTTGCTGGTTTGCTAAAAAAGAAGCGTGCCACCAAAAATGCGGGTACATCTACAGAATTGGACATGGACAGAAGGCCTTCTGGACAGTGCAGTGCAAGTAGTTATAGTTCGCTGGATTCTCAAAGCGTATCTGGTTACAAGTCCAGCTGATCAATACATTCAGATAAAAACACGTATAGAGTTTACTGTATTGAAATGCACATAGAGAGTGATATATTGCACACAATAAAATCAGTATTCCGATGACATTTATCGGGTGCATAAACCATCATTCTAGTGAGGGAGGATTGGCCTCCACTCTTTATAAGATATAAACCTCATGCAGAGGGGATAATATTGAAGCATTTTCCTCTTTGGTGTCTGAGGATTTTAGGGGATAAGTATGCATATGTTTGGGCTTTAACACAAGCTCTGGTGTTGTGTAGAAATCAAGGGGTGGAATAGCGATTCTGTACCACATATGATTCCCCTTCATTGTGAACTACAGGTACAGGATCAATTGCCATTAATACCGGAGGAAAGGTGTGATGTAAAGGCCATCCTGGATCACTGTATCAGGGTATGATAGTGTCTTGCCACTTGACCATGTACACTACTCTATTTTCTTATGTTGAATTTAGACAGGTCATATACAGTTGTACTGGATTGTACAGATTAGAACTGGAATACATGCACACATGCAATGCCACACTTTCACAATACTGGACTGATGACCAGTTTATTTAGGAAAACGTATAAAACTTCTTTGGTAATGAGTTATGTAGGCAAAGGAAAGTGTGGGAATTACTGTTAGAAATGTGGATCTCTAGTTGGCAGAGGTAGGTAACTTTATCCAAATAGGGACCCTTACTTCTAGTCAGGGTAATGGGAGACAGTTCTAAAATAACCTCCACTCATCCCCTTGGTAGCTTGGCCCGAGCAGACAGGCTTATCTCAGAGGCAGTGTGTAAAGCATTTATGAACACATACAGTAATGCAGTGAAAACACTTCAAATGGACACCACACCAGTTTAGAAAAATAAGTAATATTTATCCAAGCCAAACAACAAAAATCCAAAATGCAGTAATAAAAATGACTTTCAAATGGTAGAAATAGTTCAGTTCAAAACAAATTGCAGATGCAGCACTTTTCATTCAAAGTACCATGGATGTGTTGCACACACAAACAAAAAGAGCCACAAGGAAGGTGATGCGTTTGTGGCTTACAATCCGGTAAGGTGATGCGTCGGTTCCGTGCTTCATGGGAGGTGATGCAACGGTACCTTACTGGAGAGGAGGTGATGCATCGGTTTTATTAGTGCGTGGGGAGGTGATGCATCAGTTTCTTACTGCGTCCCCCAACAATGCGACAGACCTAGCGCCTCGATGCCATGCGATGATCCAGGACGATGCGTGGGTTCTTGCATCCGCACAGCAGGGCTTGCGTCGGAATCAGTGCGGTGATCTTGGACTTCGGAGATCGGTGCATTCAATGTGGCGTGCAGCCATTTCTCAAGCCGCAGGCAGGCGCTGCAACAATTTCTTCGGCAAAGCGTCTGAAAAAGGTGCACTTGCGTCACGCTTCTTGTTGGTCCATTGCTTCTCCAGCTCCCAACAGCCAGAACAACCTCCAGAGATCCAGAACAGCTACAGGCACCTCTTCACAGGTCAGAACTCCCATCAAGGAAGTTCAGAGGAGGGGGTGGGGGTAAAGTCATTGTGTCCCTGAGACTTCAGAAGAGGAGGCAAGCTCTTCTTCAAGCCCTTGGAGATCTTCCTAAAGCAGGGGACACATCAAACAGCAAAGTCTTTTTTCCTTTTCCGTAGCAGAAAGCAGTCACTGCAGGCCAACCCCAGACAGAAAACAGCACAGGGCAGTATTCTCAGTTTCTTCAGCTCTTCTCCTTGGCAAAGGTTCCTCTTAATTTCCCAGAAGTGATATAAAAGTTTGGTGTCTGGGCCCCTCTTTTTATACAGTACATTTCTTTGTTCTCTCCTGGCCCAGGTCTCTGAGCCCAGTCCAAACCAGCTCTGGGGGTACTTTGCAAATGCACAATAACCTCCATTGTCAGTGTGATCCCTGGCTCCAGACACACCACAGGAGGGCGGAGCCATCATTGTGGAGGCAGGCACAGCCCTATTCAGGTGCAGGTGCTACACCTCCCAGCACTCTAAATGCAGACCAGACCTATTTATCCTTGCGCTGACTCATCCAGACGTTCTGGAGCCACTGCACATCCCCAGCTCCTGTCACTCCAAAGCCAGACTGTCAGTACACATCCTAGCAGAGGCACACTGGATGGCTAAGCAAGAAAATACCTACTTTATAAGAGTGGTAATTTCAAACACAGAATGTAAAAGTCACTCTCACTAAAAGATGCATGTTAACATTCTGAGTTCAGGCATACTAAACTTTATTTTCCTAACTGATTCCCAGGGGCAGTTATGCTTTGACCAGATAGCTTTACAATAATGTAAAACAAAATTGGCAGTATTTCACTATCGGGACATGCCAAACACATAAGGGCATATCCTACCTTTCACATACACTGCACCCTGCCCTACCTGTAGGAAAAGAAAAGGTCTGGGCCTGGCAAGTGGGTGCACATGCCAAGTCGACAGTACTAGACTGCACACAGGCTCTGCAAAATGCAGGCCTGAGCTACATTTACAGGCTGGCTATGTGGTTGGCACAATCAGGGCTGCATTTGATTTACAGGCCGTGGGCACACACAGAGTACTTTACTAGGGACTGACTAGTAAAGCAAATCAGCCGTTTATGGAAACACCAATCAATACATACAATTTACAAAAAGAGTACATGCACTTTGGCACTTTACATCAGTGGCAAAGTGCCCAAAGCACCTAGACCAGCGAAAGGAAGTCCAACACACTGCATCAACATAGGATGCAAAGGCAAAAATACAGGGGAATTCCACACCAATGATGCAAGGTCTAGCAATTGCAATACTTAACTGTCTTTACATTTTGGTGGTCTTGATTATGGGTATACAAGGCTCCCAAAGGGGTATAACAAAATTGAAGGAATGCTTGCTAAAAAAAGTAAAGTGCATGGGCAAACCATGCCGTTTAACCGATCCCCAAAGTCAATAAATGGAAAACAGATAGCCATGACTTTAGTTACTGCCATTCAGAACATACTGGAACTATGTGGAACGAACATCATACCCACACTTCACAACTGGATAAGGCGCCTTTGGAAAATTATGGCAATGGAAAAGTTGAAGAAGGTTACCCAGCAATCCATCCTGGCCTATGAAGTCACCTGGAACCCCATCATATGCATCCTGTCTTGGGATTTCCGAGCAGTTATGTGCCCTAAATACCTAAAAGAACTGTGTCTTATCCTGAGTGGATGGATATGTAAGTAGCACATCGCAGCTCACTTAAAACCTAGATTACTTTGCCATGCTATTCCCAACATAGGAACACAACTACATGGATGTACAGCATCAGGGTTGGGATGTTAAAGGTCAATTGTTGATAATGTGGTCCTGCCAATGACTTCTAATTAACTGATTAACGTCGCCGACCTTTGGGTTGTCGGTAATAGTATGTGTTATGACCATTACTTAATAAAAAAAATTAAACCAAAAAAGTACCTGCACTTGATTTGGCTGCAAAGTCAGAGGTACAAACGTGTAAGGTTGCTGCTGTGACACAATCTAAAATGACAATCAATGCAAACCTGGTGACAGCAAAGGCAACAATGTAATGGGAAAAGTCCACTAAAGGACTCCCTTTAAATATTTCTATAGCCTTTCCAAAGATGATAATCATGTGTTTTTAAACCAGTGAAAAAGAATAGACATATTCCCAATGAAAAACTTAGATTATATCTTATCACAGAAACTCATGATGGTTTAGCGTTGGCTCATGCTTTTATTAGTGCTACAACATCAATGCCACAACAAAGACATTGGTGGCCAAATTTATTGGAAAATTATAAAAGATGCATATAGCAATATAACATTGGTCACCAATTGAAACCCACTCCTGCTATAAGATTAGTGCCTATTTCTATTATGATATCCAATAATCCCTTTGATGTCGTGGAAGATCCTTCTCCTACCTGGCAGCCAAGACTTGGAACTCCCTCCCCACCCACCTTCGGCGAACCCAAGACCATCTCTCCTTCAGGAAGCAGCTCAAGACCTGGCTGTTCGAGCAGTGACCTACCCCTCCCCCAGCGCCTTGAGACCCTCCCGGGTGTGTAGCGCGCTATACAAATGCCTTGATTGATTGATTGAGTGTACCTCGCCCACATTCGCCCATTGCCAAGGGTAACTCATTATAAATATATATTGATGGTGGTTGATCTATGCGCTTGATTTATGTGGGTTTGGCAACACAAAAACAACTACCACTGTGCGTTAATTAAAGACTTGCTGTGCCTAGTAGCAGAGGGAAAAGTTCAGACATGTCATTTAGAAAACAACTCAACGTTTGCCACTAAGGCATTTATTTACTGATGCTGTGACTGCTCTGGAAGGTGATTTGTGCACCCCCTCCATCCGGAACCAAACCGAATTGATGAGCTGCTAAAAAGTCTTGACTGCTAGGGTATTCAATACAGAGTTGTTGTGGTATCATAACCTATATCAGGTGCAGTGGCTATTCAGTTTGCATATGGGTGTACTGAATGGCTGCACACCATATGAAAACCATTTGAGGATGCCTGCTCGACATAGAGTTCTCTTGCTGCAGATTCACTGATTGATTAATCTGATCTCACACTTCCATCTATTGCAGAGCATCAAAGATTTGCAAGAGAAACCTGCAAATAAGATGCGCTTGCCACCAAAACATAGCTGCTTTCGATGGGTAGCTCCCAAAAGTAGGAGAACTAGTGCAGGAACAGATTCTTGAGAAAGTGTCATTTGGATTGTCCTCCAGATCACAGTTGGTGGGAAGGCACTCTCACCATAATGTTGCTACCACTTCGTAGAGCAAAGAAGAGCCAGACGGTGTTGAATGACCTCTCAAATAAAGAAAGCATCATGTGGCTGTTTTATACATTTATACATATAGTATGTGCAAGCTGTACCATCGGTGGCTGGCTGTCACAATTGAGTCCTGGTTCTGTTAAAATTAAAACTAATGTTGAAAATATGTGGTGAGATTTATTTGTACAATTTCCTTCCAGGTCCAAATATTTCAAGAGAAAAACATTCATTTCCACCTCGATTTATGCAGCTGTACAAGATAGTAGGGCTGACTCAGCAAGAGCAGCTGCGGAGATAAGGGAAACAGGAAAATAAATAATGCAGACCACTTTTCAAGTCTTGAACAGTGGATTTAAAACTCATTCTAAACATGTTGGTACTATTTCTTCTATTACTTCTTCTGCTTCAAGCATACACAATGTTGCTACAAAAAACAAGGGAAACCCAAAGGAATTGCAATAGGGGCCTTGGGCGAAGTCTATTTTAAGGAACAGTGGTCCCTAGCTTAATTTAGATCATAAAACGATAAACAAACACGAAATACCATGAAACTCCTTTGTCCAGCCGGACAGGTTATTTTATTATTTTCAAAATCTTTAAAAAAGTGTCTAACAAGAAATGAACATACAATGACAAGTGGGCACACCCCGTGACCCACGGTGTGCAAGAAAAAACAAGAAGAAAAGTTATATACAAAAAATACGTATAAGGCGGTCTGTGCTAATATTTGATTACGCAGACTTGATTCTATTTTACACACACCATTGTAAAGACATAATATAATTTTTTTTAGTACTTATGGTGCTCATTGGTCTACGACGTTTTCGTGTTTGTCTATCGTTTTATGATCTAAATTAAGCTAGCGACCACTCAACCATACGCAAGGCAGGAATTCTTTACAGCAAGGACAAGCTCAAAGGCACGCACTAACAGAATTGATTGCGCATTACAAATGTATAATCTCGCAAAGTACCCTGGTCTCTAATAAACAGTACTCCTCTCTTTCTCCCTTCAACTCTCACTAAATTATAGATATGTAAGACTGCCATAGTTTGGAATACAGAGTGATCATTGGTGTGTTATAGTTTACATTCTGCAAAGTATCAAGTGTAACGTTTTTTCTTTGTTTTTCACTAGGATATCGATTACACGGGTTACAGCAGACATCTCACTTGCCAAACGTTCAGTATTAAACAATCCAAGTAAACATGCAATAATAGAACGATCTAACACAAGGTCAAGTTTAGGTAAGTACCCGAAATATCTATTACTTGAGGTGTACAAAATAGAATTTTTAAAACTTTTCTGTAGTACAATATTACGTGTGTAGAGAGTGCTCAGATTTCTTCTGTTTAAATATAGTGAGCGACCCAATATACCCTTGGGGGCTTGGGTAAAATATAGTAGGATGGGTAAATTTGCCTCCAAGGGAGTTTGTTTGAAAGTTAAATTTAAATAGTTATGCAAGTGAATTGGATTCAGGTAAATTAATAGTCCTGAGTG
This sequence comes from Lissotriton vulgaris, assembly GCF_964263255.1. NCBI lineage: Eukaryota > Metazoa > Chordata > Amphibia > Caudata > Salamandridae > Lissotriton > Lissotriton vulgaris. The sequence goes on from NC_141698.1 coordinate 949,945,895, forward strand.
AGTTTAGTTTCACCAAATCATGTAGACAAACATATAATTAAAACTCAATAAACATGACAATACTTAACATTAAACAATAACCAGTAGACATGTGTATAGGCAAAGCAGTAGATTTTATCAACATTGAATCATAAGGGGAAAAAATACAATACAGATAAATATATGTACAAACAGGAATACAGGAAAAGTATATATGAAATCAAATCAAATTCTCTGTAAAGCCTGTAAAACACCTATCCAAAATACAGATGTATAAATTCTTCTTTGGATAAGGCTGAAAGTCGACGTTTCGGTCTTTATGGACAACTCTTTAAGACCATCATCAGGACAGAAAAAATTGATATTGTAACTCCCTATTAAAAGATAAAATGAAAACATTTTAACTATGACATGGGACCTAAACCAAAATTTAGTGCCGCACTATACACAAAGAAAACATCTAACATATACTTGAATTGCACTTAACAGAACATAAATATAGCAAATGAAGACATTAGACAATATTTACAGTGAATACAAGAAGTTCATTTTGGTTATTCTAAACATGTGCATAGAAAATATTGCAATGAAAAACATTTACAGTGAATACAAAGAATTCATTTTGAGTATTCTGAACATGTGCATAAAGGATATATATTGCAGAGTAGCCTAGAGGTCCACTTGAGATAGACCAAACTTTTTGAATTGGTCATTGATACTAATATATTGAACCTATCTGATATCAATTTAGGAAGATTCAAGAATACCTTATTCTATGGAGCACAAATCAGTGGCTCGATATAGAGTGGACATATCCCTTTGATAGGTTACACTGAGGTATATTAACTCAAAATGCAGACATACCCAAAGAAAGGGTCCTTGAGGTATCGTTTGCCTGGGACTCTGTTAACATCCGTAGTATTGCTTCATGGCGAATCTAAAAATATTTCAGTGACTGTAAATAAGGCCAATTAAATGGGCTCTAGTGTAAAGGCCATTTATTTTAAAAAAAATGATTCCATAAGTACCTTGATTTATCCACCATCAACTGATACTGTGATAAAGAAGACGATTTATAAAAGACTCAATTAAATGTCCAAATGCTAATGAGTCAAAAGACTCTTCTTGTGGACAGAACGCGTTTACCTGTAAGAGTCTTGAAGGTACAAACAACGAGGTGTGCCAGCCACAACTCTGCAAGCAAGCCACTGTCTTTTTTATCACCGTATCAGTTGATGGTGGATAAATCAAGGTACTTATGGAATCAATTTTTTTAAAATAAATGGCCTTTACACTAGAGCACATTTAATTGGCGTTATTTACAGTCACTGAAATATTTTCAGATTCGCCATGAAGCAATACTACGGATGTTAACAGAGTCCCAGGCAAACGATACCTCAAGGACCCTTTCTTTGGGTATGTCTGCATTTTGAGTTAATATACCTCAGTGTAACCTATCAAAGGGATATGTCCACTCTATATCGAGCCACTGATCTGTGCTCCATAGAATAAGGTATTCTTGAATCTTCCTAAATTGATATCAGATAGGTTCAATATATTAGTATCAATGACCAATTCAAAAAGTTTGGTCTATCTCAAGTGGACCTCTAGGCTACTCTGCAATATATATCCTTTATGCACGTGTTCAGAATACTCAAAATGAATTCTTTGTATTCACTGTAAATATTTTTCATTGCAATATTTTCTATGCACATGTTTAAAATAACCAAAATGAACTCTTTGTATTCACTGTAAATATTGTCTAATGTCTTCATTTGCTATATTTATGTTCTGTTAAGTGCAATTCAAGTATATGTTAGATGTTTTCTTTGTGTATAGTGCGGCACTAAATTTTGGTTTAGTTCCCATGTCATAGCTAAAATGTTTTCATTTTATCTTTTAATAGGGAGTTACAATATCAATTTTTTCTGTCCTGATGATGGTCTTAAAGAGTTGTCCATAAAGACCGAAACGTCGACTTTCAGCCTTATCCAAAGAAGAATTTATACATCTGTATTTTGGATAGGTGTTTTACAGGCTTTACAGAGAATTTGATTTGATTTCATATATACTTTTCCTGTATTCCTGTTTGTACATATATTTATCTGTATTGTATTTTTTCCCCTTATGATTCAATTTTGATAAAATCTACTGCTTTGCCTATACACATGTCTACTGGTTATTGTTTAATGTTAAGTATTGTCATGTTTATTGAGTTTTAATTATATGTTTGTCTACATGATTTGGTGAAACTAAACTCACTCAGGACTATTAATTTACCTGAATCCAATTCACTTGCATCACTATTTAAATTTAACTTTCAAACAAACTCCCTTGGAGGCAAATTTACCCAGATTTCTTCTGTAGCACTTAAATTCTTACTCTTTAAATACTCTTTAAATGCGTTGCAATTTTTTGTTTTACAAAAAAACGTTTTTGCCATAATATCTTTGGTAAAAATGCATGGTTTCGGCAATAACTCTAAAGCAGTTGTAGCATTAACTGCTAATTCTTCTTATTGACCACCTTTAAAAAAGACAGAAATTACATGTTTTTCCAACTAACATCTGTTTTCCAAATTAAACAAAGTTTCAATGCTATCTTTAGGAATTCAGACTAAAGCACACCTTGCATGTTCAGTTTAATAAATATACATGACCGCTAGATGTGCATTGATGTCAATCAAAGTTTCTTCTCATTGGGCTCCCTTTGACTATTAATGAACTGCTTCATGTTTATTTCTCTTCATTTGTATCATGAACAAAGAGTATATTATTTTTCTTATGTCGGAAATGAATAACAGAAATCAATATTTCACATCTGTACTTTGGCCCCCATTAGGATGGAAAACGGGGCCGCCCGCGACCTGAGCGGCGGTCCCGTCATGCCAATTACCCCCATGTGCATCTCCGTCCCTTGCCTTCACCATGGGGGCCTGCAATGGGCCCCCAAAGTGAAGACCGCATGCTGCCACGGAAAGGCATCTTCAAGAGCCCATCATAATATGGCTGGCGGTGTCTAATAGACACGGCCACCATATGAACACTTTTCCGCCCCGGCCGCAAGGTAGTAATATGGTGGGGGAAATGGGTGGCGGGCAGGCAAGGAGTTCGGGCGGTTCGCTACCGCCGCATGGTGGTGGCGATCCGCCTGACATCCTAATGGGCCCCATTGTTGTGAACATTGGTGTTTTCCTAAAATATAAAGGGCTGTTTCAGCCTTAATGCACTGAAAGCAGCATTTTGGGCAGTAACTAGAAATAAAGTGTGTAGCATATAGACAAGATTAATTACGATCTATATCCTGCTGACCGGTGTAATGTCATTATACAATAATTACAGTGCAACAGGGAAACATCCCACACTGCTTAGGTTTTCCTCATTGAGAAAGGAGTAGCTCATTGTATTGTAGATATTAATACATGTATCTATATACATGTCCAGTTAGATGTGGTAAAGGTACTTCAGTGCTTCACTTCATGACAGATGGGGCTTACGACAAAAAAATGTCCTTGGAAATGAAAGCTGTATCACAATGAACTTGGGACCAATTGAAATGCTCGAGGTTTTAAACTACCTGGGCATTGACATTTACTCACATTTAATGTTGCATTGACCAGTGTGACTCACTGGTTAGAGGCGGCAAACCCGGAAGCAGAGAACGGCCCGGGACCAGAGTTCAATTCCCGACGCGGCAGGGTGATGGACCAGGGTCAGCAGACTCGATAATTCTCGCCTCGGTGCCTACTCTAACCAGGGATCACACTCAGGAACTCTGGGCATTAGCTTGCCTCATCTCTACAACGGCCACCACATTCGCCGGGGCTGCCTGGTTTCACCTCGGAGATACCCGGTAGGGACCATCTCACAGGGATAGCCAGGACCGGTTCCCCAGCGGTCTACAGCGCCACGACGCCTCAGGGCAGCAGTGCGCTTTACAAGAGACATACATTTACATTTACATTTACAAACATCCATAGTGAGGCGTTCTGAATGGGTACCTCGTCCTCTCATCCTAGAATGGAAGCGTGATCTGTCACACTGCTTTCAAAGTTTGCAATGTTGTCGTCTTGGAAATTGAAGCCCCCAGTCTGGCGTGATGCCATCAGTAGGAAAATCCATCTTTTGTGTGGGCTCCCCATCTTTTTGGCTAGATATCTGGAATTTATGGACCTGTGGCCAGTAAGACTTTGCTGAATATCTTTCATTACATATGACTCTCTCACTACATGTGCCCTGCTTCCAAAAGCATGACAACTGATTGGCATGTACCAGTGGTCATGTTTGGCTTTTAGGTAAGTCCATGTTAAAGGAAACAAACATCGTACAAGTTGCATGAAAGTGAAATATTCCATGTGGGATGCAGAGTGGCTCGCTGTCACTCACATGCAAGATAACAAAAAACATGGCAACAGGATTGATCAAGAGCTGTGTGGCAGATACCACCTCCATGTTAGCATATCAGACTAAACCATTTTAACATGTTAAGACCAGCATATGTAATTAATAGGTCAACTTTATAGTGCAACCTGAAGCCCAAAAGGCATAATTGCATAATCATCAGAAATTATGCATGTAATATAATCCAATGGCCATGTTTCTGTAGTAACCTAAATTTCCCGTTTCCGTAATAACAGGGGCACCAAAGTGCTGTTATTATGTAGACCATAGGAGCATTTTTCTGGCAGCGATGATCTGTCTTTAAAAATCTTGTTCAAAGCTATAGAGCAAGGACCAAAATAGAATTTTCTTTCATGTAACATTTAATAATCAGTGGAAATCTCAGGCCAGAGCCCTATGAAAAGGTGTGGAATACTTGCATAGTTAATAATGTGTCTGGAGACAGTGGCGTTTTGCCTAGAGGTCCCTGCAATGGGCACCCAAACCTATACCTAGCAGGAGTTGTGAGGGAATAAGTAAAGTTGTGCTTTAATGTCCATCACTAAAGAAGACTTAACATTTTGTTAATCTTGCTTTGGCAGCGATGGGACTTTCAAGACTGCTTTCCCATACAGATATTGGCACCTCACTCTAAGGGTGACCAGTTTGAGGGAGTTTCTCTTTGGTGGGGCAATGATGTGTCTGATTAGAATTGGTGAACGCATGTGCAGACCTTGGGAGCTGACACACATCTGACGTGAGCAAAAGATAGGAATGATGATGCCTGGGGTAGCGGACTCTAAAAAATTTGCAATATGCTTAAAAATAGAGGAGACACAGTTTGGAAATTATGCAGTGATTCAGTGGTTAGCCTTATATATCAGGGCTCCCACAATTGGGTAATCAGAATGCTGCTGGAACCTGACAATGACTACAAGAGACCGCAGAAGACATAAAGCCAGATGTACGACCCTTTAATTTCGCCTCACAATTTGCAACACATTGCGAGGCGCTAAATCAAATGTACAACAGTGTGTTCACACTGTTTAGTGGTTCCCAATTGGATTGCAAATTATAAGGCTCATTATTATTATTAATGAGCCTCTCGCAGTTTGCGGGCCCATTGTGAATGTCAGCCCTCCCAGTGATGGTGGCGTGCTGGGCATTTTTCAATAAAGCAGATTTTTTTTTAAAGGCAGGCTGTTTTCCTTAAATGAAAACGAAATGCATTTAAAAAAGAAAAATGAAACGTTTTTGTTTAATTTGTTAAGGGCAGGCAGTGGTCCATGGGACCACTACCTGCGGCGTCCAGTGTTGGCCCGCATCTTTAATATTCGCGATCGAGACGCCATTCTTCAGACGGCCAGGGTAGCACCGCCCATCCGCGTGCAAAACTCTGGGATCTCATTTTTCCAGGACTATACGGCGGCAGTCTCGGCACACCGCAGAAGTTTCATCGAGGTCAAAAAGGCACGGAGAGCCCTAGAACTATCATATTCCATGCTCTTCCCGTAGAGACTCCGAGTAGTTGGCGAAGGAAAAACATGGTTCCTTGACACGCCGGAGGAGGATCTGACTGGCTGGAAGGGTGGCGAACGGCAGGGAAGCCCGGAAAACCGCAGAGAGGTCGACGACATCTGGTAAGAGAAGGTGATTCGGAGACCACTGAGCAGGATGGAGGGGACTATGAACAATCACAGAAGGAAACAGGAGACTGAGTTCTTTTAAACAGTACCACCTCCATGTAGGGAGGATATCCACTGTTTACTATTTTCAGCCTACTACGACACGGCATCTGCGATGACTTCACCTTGCTTTAATGACTGAAATGGAAATGCTGTCGCCTGGGACTCTGGGACTTGGGGATCGAATGGTCTTCCTCGGACCTCCCACCCCTGTACATGCAAGTAAAGTTCCAGGGACGGGGTTTTAAGCACTCTGCTGAGTTGGGGTGGTGCGCAGTTCTCGGTCCGCAAGGGAGGGAGGGTGTGGCGGGGATGGGTTTGTTTTTCAGTTTGTTGTGGTTGATATATATTATCGCTCAATACGGAGATGGTTAGGCAGTACTAGCGCACACAGGGACGCACTGTAACTTTGTCACATGTCACTGCGACATGTGACTTTGTCACATGTCACTGGTGTTAATAGATCTGTTTTCTACAACGATGGGAGACGAAACACAGGTTGACACAATGGGTGGTTCCAACACCAAGACACCATCCCTCTCAGTGCTCACGTGAAATGTACTGGGGCTGGCTGATAAAATTAAGCGGGGCCTGGTCCTACAGTGTATTAAGAAAGAAGGCCCGGCAGTGATACTGCTGCAAGAGACACATCTCACGGGCACATCCGCGAAAGCAATGGACAGGTGTGGATATAGAATGGTGGTACATTCCGAATTCACATCTAGCTCCAGAGGATTGGGCATATTAGTAAAAAAGCAATTTCCCCTCATAATAAAAGAAGTTAAGTCTGACAGTTCGGGGAGATTTGCCGCCATACACGCGCAGTGGGAAGGGAGGCCCTTCAATATAGTTTTGGTTTACATCCCCCCGGCATTGCACACAGTAGCCTTCCCTGACCTAAGTGCGTTCTTGCTGGGGCTACCGGTAGGGGAGCTGCTTCTGGGTGGAGACCTCAACACGGTCGCAAACGACTCCATAGACAGATTCCCTCTGAGGATGGGTCCGACCGGCACATCACGACTTGTGAGTTTCATGAAGGCAATGGGACTGATAGATGTATAGAGTAGATACCACCCCACAGAACGTCAATTCACATATTACTCCAATGTCGATAATAGCCTCACGAAAATAGATTACTTCCTAGGCTCGACGGGTTGCCTCTCGCATGTGGACAGTATAGATTTTAGACCACGGGGCATCTCTGGCCATTCCCTGCTATTACTCAGGTACACCAGTCATCACTAGCAGCGGCGCCGGATATATCCGATACGCCCTGGTTATCTCCAGATTCGCAAGATTAGAAGGGGACTCCAGAAAACGACAAAGCATCGCTTTCAGGACAATGAGGGATCTGTTGCTTCCTCCACCACCTTATGGGAGGCATTTAAGACAGTCATTAGGGGCCAGGCTATAGCTTCCATCACAGCTCACAAGCGGGAGGGACAACTGGAATTGCAGACTTTGGAGTCCGATTTGTCCATTGCAGATGCAGAGGGGCTGCCTTATATAAAGGACCTTGACATGCCCAAGTTGACCCCGGAAGAAGCGCAGGAATTAGAGGCTGACCTCACAGCAGAGGAGATACAAGTAGCCATCCGGACATTGCAATCGGGTAAGTATCGGGTAACGTAGGGCCGAATGGCATACCGATCTAATTTTACAAAAGGATGGCAGACTCTGTTACACTACAAAGTAGGACTATGGGAGACCCATAGTCAAGGTAGTGCACAGCTAATGGACAATAATGTCTCTACGAGATTTTTGGGATAAAGTTTAAACACAGTTGGAGGAAAATGCTCAAGGCAAAGGTTTTTTATATACGTGTGTCAATTTTCAAATCAACATTTGGCAAAAGAACATAGATACATGATTATAAACATTGTATGCATGCTAATAAACATGTGTACCTTTACACAGATATTCAATTTTGCAATCAGTTAAATAACATAACAATACATTTGTGTATGTGCAAAATGACGTTATTGACTTCAAAGAGTTCCAAACTCCCAATGCATTTCGGGTTCGGGGAACTGAACCCTTCGTCAGGGGAATTCAACTCTGTCAATTGGGGTATCTTCTCAATTTTGTTCCAAATCCACAGTAATCTATAACACAACAAAACGCAGTCAATATACTGCATTGAGAATATAGGATTTGCACTCAAAGCTAAAGTGGGTGATCATTAAAGAAAGGAAAGGTGGTGATATATTTATTCAAATGGAAGCAATTTAAACTATTTAAAGTCACCCCAGCGTGTAAACTTTTGAGGTAATGCATGGTGTGCATCCCATCGCCCCTAGTAGCTAAGGATGTAATAAAAACGATATGAGGTTCGCTTGCCTTGTAGGATTCACTCCGAGTATAGGATCTTCAAAGCGGATACTCAAGACCTGGCTGTTCGATCAATAGCGCCCCTTCCTCCCCAGCGTCTTGAGACCCTCGCATGTATGTAGTGCGGTTTACAAATGATTGATTGATTCACCATAATCTTGACCTATAATAGTAGTGTTTATGGACCAGACTAAAACCAGGAGTTGATGGCAGGGATGGGGAGCACTTAGGAGAAACATGTATTTTTTTTGTTTTTCACACCAACCATATTTATGCATTTTACATAATTAAGTATTATACAATCATGCAAATATAAACGGTTTTACCCTGAATCACGTACATTTTAATAAAGTGCTAAAGTGGATTTTAGATTCCTGGTGTCAAGGTTGAAGAAACTGTATTGTGAGCATCTTAGGCTTGATTTTAAGATTCGTGGTATGGCACATTCTCTGCGTATAATAACTCTAATATTCAAATTACTTAATATTGTATTCATGAACAAACATAAACATTTTCCCTTGTTTTCATTTACAGCTGAAGTTCAGAGTGAAATTGAGCGGATCTTTGAATTAGCACGAACATTGCAGTTGGTAGTACTTGATGCTGATACAATTAACCATCCAACACAACTTTGTAAAACTTCTCTGGCTCCCATCATAGTATATGTAAAGATTTCTTCACCAAAGGTAAGCATTATACTGTATGGAAGTTTTTTGTGTGTATTTTTTTGTTTGAGTTGTTTCGAATGGTGATTCTCTGCTCTTTCTACATCATGGCAAGAACTACCCACTGATTTACTTCATGAACTAATAGCATGTCCTTTCTTTTACCATCAATAAATGTTCACATCATCGCTGACTGCCTTGCAGTTTACAATTCAAACCTTATTTTGATTACTTGTTTGGGGACTGTTCGAAATGGGGTCTCAAGTTGGCAGAGTTTCTTACCTCTGTCCAAATAGGGATCCTTGCTTCTAGTCAGGGTAACGGGGATACACTGCTAAAATAACCCCTGCTTCACCCCTGGTAGCTTTGCATGAACGGATAGGCTTATCTCAGAGGCAGTGTGTAAAGCATTTGTGAACACATACAGTAATAGAGTGAAAACACTACAAATGGACACCACACCAGTTTAGAAAAATAAGTAATCTTTATCTAAACCAAAACAAGACCAAATGACAAAAATCCAAAACACAGTAATAAAGATATGACTTTCAGATGGTAGAAATAGTTCAGTTCAAAGCAAATTGCAGATGCAACACTTATCACACAAAGTACCTTAGGTGCGTCACGCAAACAAACAAAACGGGCCGCAGGGAATGTGATGCATCAGTTCCTTACACTCAGGGAAGTTGATGCTTCGGTTCCTTGCTCCGGGGGAGGTGATGCGTCGGTTTCTTACTGCTGCGAAGGGGAGGTGATGCTTCGGTTCCTTACCGGAGAGGAGGTGATCCATCGGTTCTTACTGCGTGGGGTAGTGATGCATCGGTTTCTCACTGCGTCCCCCAACTATGTGATAGACTTGGTGCCTCGATGCGATGCGACGATCCGGTGTGATGCATGTATTCTTGCAGCTGCATGGCAGGGCTTGCGTCCGAATCGGTGGGGTGATCTCGGACTCCGGATCGTTGCACTTGATGCTGCGTGCATTGATTTCTCGAGCCGCGGCAAGCGATGCGACAGTTTCTTCAGTGATGCGTCAGAAACCGGTACGGACGCATCACGCTTCTTCGATGTTACGTTGATTTTCCATCTCCCAGCGGAAAACAGTTCTCTAGAGGTCCAAAACAACAGCAGGCACCTCTTGCAAATCAGAACTCCTTGCAAGGAGGTTCAGTGGAGCTGGTGGTGAAGTCTTTGTGTCCCTGAGGCTTCAGAACAGGAGGCAAGCTCTGTTGTAAGCCTTTGCAGATCTCCCTCAAGATGGAAACTGGAAGTATTGGGTCCTGGTAGGGGAGGAGACTGAAGTCCCATGGGCCACTAAATGCTCACTACATGTCCCTTTCGCTGTCAGTTATTTTGCTATTTTGACACTGGTCCTTTTCCAAGACTCGGATCACAATGTTTGCACATTGCAAAAATATGTTAAAGAGGTAGGGCTAGAGCCAATTATCGTGAATGTCCACCTTGTTATGTACTGGAATGGTATTTCCATTGCATTGCAAATATCTAACAGGGTCCCTGAGGAAACACAAGGCTGTAATGCTGCTGATAGATTTGGCCAAGTTGAAGGTATACTTTTTTCTTTAATGTAAGTTATATATATAAAATATTTGGTGAGCAATATAAATCAAGGACACTGGTGTAGTTTCATTTAGGTTATTTGTATCAAATAGAAATTGAAATCAAAAGCAGGTCTTTTGTGCTACCCATACAGCTGTTGATTGCAATGTTTTTCGGCTGCAGAATAGTGCATGTGGAAGCCCTGAAAAATCAATTTCTTCTGATGTTTTATTATTCTCTCATGTGTAAGTAGTGGTGTAAATTCTCAAAAGAAAGCAATATGCAAGTCTTCACTGTTATACTAATTGACAGAATCAAAAACCTAGCAAAATATGATTCCTCTTAAAAGCTGCTAAAGTAATTGTCACTTGTATTTCAACAGTCGTTTGTGTATGTGTATTTTTCAATAGGTTTTACAGAGGCTTATAAAATCCAGAGGAAAATCTCAAGCAAAACACCTCAATGTTCAGATGGTGGCAGCTGACAAACTGGCTCAGTGTCCTCCGGTGAGCGAATTTGCTGTACACTGCTGAGTCGTTGTGAAAATGAACTGCATGTTTGACTGTTGTAGCTGTCACAACCTGTCCAAGTTACTCTATGTATTATCTGAAGCATCAAATGGGAAGGATTGAGTAATAATCCTTCCTTTAAAACACAGTCTTTTAAAATGTCTGTTTTTCATGTTTGATTATAATAATTAAAATTGCTACTCCAAAGACAATAATTTCTATTAAAATGCAATTGGAATACATTTTTGAAAAGCTGACTTTCCAGCTGTAGTTTTGTAAAATCTGGGATGTCTACAGATACACGTACACTTTCATGTATGTGGATAGGTTCCAATACGCAAAAGTGGGCTTTGCTAGTGGAAATTTAATGATCCCAATTAGACTGTTGACTTCTGACTACTTTATCTAGTTAGTGGAAATCCCTTCCTCTTTTTTTCACTGGATGTGCGTTTTCATTTGCCCTTAATTTATATTTTCTACATCCAATTTGGTCCTGTTGTTTCAGAAATGTTTTGTTGTCTACGGTCTTTGCCCTGTTGCTAATTTTTGCTCCATCTGTCTTGATTGGTAAAGCACCTCAGTCCTACTCAGTGAACATCTCTATGGGACACCTTCTAAATGCTTTAACAATTAATGATTCGAAAGATCCACTTTTATAAGGAGTTAGCCCATTGGATTCCTCCTCTTTGTATGATTCCAACAACATCTAGTCTGCATTCTCTGTTAACTAAAACATATCAGTCAGTTCTAAGGGGCTTAACACTGGTCATCTAAGATGCCCTACCCCAATGGTACAAGGAACATGGTCTACAAAAGAGAAATTTTCTAACCTAGATACGTTTTAATTCCTGCAAAATTTTATTATAATTCTTATTACACTATCTTTCAATATTTTTAAAACAGACTTAATAAATGGATAAGAGAACAAAAAGAATGACTCTGGAATGTATGCTGTAAAAATATCAAACACAGGTCACATTCCAAATAAATGTGGTGTAATTTTATTCCAATCAGAGAAAATAATGTGGTTCGTTTGAATGTACATGTAATATATTTTTCATGGACACACCACATGGTAAAAATGCTTCATACATACCAAGAGAAGGAGCAACTGTGTATGAACTATGTACTGCCTTAAAACCTATTTGTAGGAAAGTAAGATCTGCTTTTATGGTTACTCCCACTTTTTCCCTGGTGCTATGCGGTTTCTGACTAGTCTGACTGGGATCCTGCTAAACAGGACCACAGTCTCTGTGCTTTCTCCCCTAAATTGGTATAGTATGTAGTTGGGTACATCCCAGATTGGACACTGGTATACCCGTAACAGTCCCAAGTATATGGTACTAAGGTACCCAAGGCATAGGTACACCAGGGGTCTCTAATGGGCTGAAGCATGAATTAGGCCACCCTTGGGTGACCACTAAAACTGTAACTACAGGCCTGCTATTGCAGCTTGTGTAAGCTAGTGCTAGCACCACTAACAAAAGATCTAGGTTTCCCTATATCTAAGGTCACTGTACTTAAAATCTAAGTCACCCCTAAATCAGGCCTTTCAATCCTGAAGGCAGGGTGCTTGGTTCTAAGAATGAGGGTGCCCCGGCTTGAGCAGAACACCCCTACAACATTCAGATTCTATTGTCCCGGGTTGTTATGCATCAGCCATTACGATACATAGTGGCCATTCGTCGTTACGTGATGACCATCTCTAAATTGGCTGTAACAAAACCTGTCTTGTTTGGTATCAAACATGTTTGAATCATACCCCTACACCATAAACGGTGTGGGAGGTATGATTCCATGCACTGTAAAGCAACTCCGGGAGGCCCTCAGTGCTCCTGGTACCAGTCTTCAAGACCCAGACAGCACAACATGGCTACTGCCGACCAGACACACGATTCTGCCTTCCTGCTGCTGAGCCAAGCTTGAGCAGTGGAAGGCAGAACAATAAGTATCCTGTCACAGGGGTTAGTGTATTGGGTCCAGGTAGGAGCGCTAGCCAGCACCACTCAGTCAGCTTGAGGCTCACCTTTGGTGCCCTCCTTGCATAGTCCAGTTCATACCAGCTCAGGGAGCCGTTGGCTCCCGCTCTGGCATGGAACTAAACCCCACGGTCCCACCCCCTCCCCTGGGATGGAACTCTGAATAGTACCAACCTCTTCCTTAGGGTACTTAAGAGCTTACCTGTAGGTGGGTTCCTAGATTTGTCATGTGACAAGATACATTTTATGACCCCATTTCAACCTTCGGGGCACTCTGGACTGTATGTGGACTTTTGGGCATCAAGACTGCAACTGGAAAGACTCCTGCTGCTACTGGTCTCGTTGTCCTGCTCGTCTGCTGCAACAGCAACCTTCCAAGGACTGTGGACATCCAAGACACCTGAAAGAATGTCCATTGAAGTGAAGGAGTCCCTTCCCTGCATCTGCAGGCACGGCAACAAAGCTACCACGGATTCTGAAAGGCTCAGCAACACATGTGGTGGCTCTCCACATCCCTCGAGGCCTGCCCTGTCCTCTCACCAAGTTTGAGGCCAGTATCCCTTGTCGGAGCCGCAGGAACTAAACCCCTGTGCACTGCATCGACTTGCTGTTGCAAATGCTTGTAGCTTCCTTCCTCCAAGATCTTCGGGCTCCAATTAGCCCCAACTTCTAGCATCTTCAGTGACAAAGATCTTCATCCTCACCGCAACTCTGGCATCGTGGGCTTTAATCTTTGTTGAGCTGCTCAAGGTCCTCTCGCTACTTCAGTGCCTCCGGCCTGTGGGTTCTCTTAAGGGTCATCTTCGAATTCAGTGGGTTTCCCTGATTGCTTGGGACCTATGCTGACTGTCCTGCTTGTGGTGAGTCACCTTGACCTTGCTGGTCCAGACACTGTACATTCTTCACTTTCCACGTTAGTTGCAGTTGCAAAGGCTTGTTGGTGCTCCTGACGGACACAGACCCCTCCACTCTCGACATCCCACGTGGGACAGCTCGTGCACGGCTCTTGGTCTTCCACAGCGTCGCCTGGTCCACACAGCTGCAGGTTCAAGGTCACTTCAGCTCTCCTGCAACACTCAACATCGGTGGGGATGCGTCTTCCGTGTCTCCTGGTCACTCCTGAGTGGCATAGACAGACGCTGTCCCCTCTGCTTGCAGGTACTTCTCATCTTGAACCCACCTTTGGGTTCCACCGGACACTTTCACCTTCTCCAGCAGCGGCATCTTCCTGATGTCCTCCATTGAGTTGGATGGCGGTTTCCGACGCCACTTCACACCTATGCACCCTGCTTCCGTGGTGTAGGTATCCAGGTTCCTAGGGTATCCACGGGTGGGGTGGATCTCCAACCTTCTGTCCTCCACAGGGTTTCTTCTGGCCCCACTGGGAAGGGTCCTTCTTCTTTAAAATTGCAATTGCGACTTACCCATTGACCTGTATTGAACCCACGGTCATGTTGCCACTCTGCACATGGCCTTCGTGGGGTTCCTGGTTACTTACCTCTGGCGTTTCCTTGGGTCCCCGGCACACCTACGTCTTCTGGGTAGTCTAGATTTGAGTCTTGGTTCGCATACCACTATTTTAGTATATGGTTTGGTCTCCCCATGGCGACCACTGTGTATTTGTGCTACTTGCCTGTTTCTATTGAAAAGTATTGTGTGTATTGTGTATATCTCTAAAAACAAAACAGGGGAGGAGAGGGTCCTAGGGACAGTTTAATGACCTAACAATGCTACTATCCCTAAAAACAGTTAAACCAACAAAGAATAGCAAGAGGTCAAATCATGAGCAGACAAAGCTAATTACTATGTAGAGGTAAAGGAGAAGCTAAACTCATAGTGTGTGCTACTAAAGTCACGCATAGGGTATCCCTTCTTTGTGAAAAGATACCCATCAGTCACCACTCGGATCCACCCTTCATCATCTGGGATCCTTCACACCTGAAGGTAGAATAATGTACCCACTGCGGACTGGCAGATGTAAAAGCCTAGACCTACATGTGGGACCCAGTGATTTAAATTCAAATAATATATTCGAAGGTGACTGGAAGCAGTGCTCTAAATGTGAAAGTGTGTGAATACGTAAATGTGAGTAACAATAAAATTGGGTAGAGAAGAAGAAATACATTTTAATATACTCCTCTTCAGTCCCAACGTAATAAAAAGTGCGCAGTGGTCTAAACAAATAACCACTGTTAAGAGTGGAAGGTCGACATGTTTCTGCAGACTGACTAGATCCAGCTGGTATCTTGCTGCTTCCTCAGGACCATTAACGCTACTGCTTAGTGAGAATATTAAAAAGGTAAAATATCATCTGAATTACAGTGACAACATCCTTCTCCTGACCATGTGACCATGTGGCAGGAGAGAAAAACCCCACCTCACCTGGCTGCAGCGCAGGTAAAATGGAGCACCGCTCTGTCCGTCGGTACCCCGGGCGTACCTCTGGGATGTCGTGGGAGGTGACAGGTGGTTATTTGTTTAGACCACTGCACACTTTTTATCACATTGGAAACATCCAACATGAAAACAGATGAAAGTGATTCGCCAGCAAGCGCAAGCAAAATAAAGCAGGCCTACACTGGAAAAGCCCACATAACTTAAGAACAGGTTTTAAAACTTTTAAGTTTGGAATTCATAATATTTACGAAAAAAGATAAAATGGTCCAAAGTTTGTACCGAGGTCTCGTCACACGGGCACACTAAGTTGGAAGCTATATCGTACTAACCCAGAGCAGCAATTTAATTGTTCCCAGCCAAAATTTTGCTAAAAGAGCTCTTTCAGAGGGGCTTGAAACGGAAGTCAAAAAAGTTTCAAGCTAAGGTGAAGTTTGGATCATGACATAGTCAAGCAACAAAGGCTTCTTCAGTTCCTTTTGTTACTTAGATGTCACCTTATATTTAGCAAAAAACGTTTTAACTCTGGAAATGTCTGCATTGGTCAACAGTGAGAAGTAAACAATTACTTCCAGCCTATGGCTTTACAGGTAGATTGCAAATATTTAAGCCAGGGAATGGAAATGCCCTTCTCACAACTCATTTATCTAAGATGATTTCCTGATTAAGAAGTGCATCCTTGATCAAGTCAGATACATAGTCCAACCCCAGTTCCTTGTGTGAAAACAAAGTGCAGTGTTGGGGGTGGGGGGTGTTTTGGGGGAGGTCAAGCGAACACTAAAAATGTGTTCTCCTCCACCTGAACCTTAGAGGTAGCTTGATAACCCCAAATTCCAGAGCCATATGATGAAACAGGTAGGGACGACTGCAAATATACCTCTAAACGTGGCTTAACCCCTTTGCTGCTATGTCATTTTCCCCCATGCTAAGCCTTTTTTTGGCTATTTGGGGTAGTTTGCGCTTAGGCCCCTGTAACTTTATGACCACATAAGTTATCAACGCCAAATTTGCGTCCTTTTCTTCTAACATCATTGGGATTTTAAGGGTACTCAGAGTTTGTTGATTCCCCTAGAGGAGACCGAGAAATTAGCCAAAATACAGCAAAACTTTTTTTAAATGGGAAATGAGTGCTGCAGAAGAAAGCCACTGTTTTTTCCCCTGCAAATGGTATCAACAAAGGGTTTACGGTGCTGAAATCACCATCTTCCCAGCTTTCAGGGACTGACCGACTTTTGTCAGAAAACCAAAATTGTTTACCCAGTTTTGTCATTTTACTGGGACATACCCTATTTTTGCTGTTTTTTGTGCTTTCAACCTCCTTTCAGTTAATGGTAGAAATGGGTATTAGGTAACAATGGATCCTGAAAAGCTATACATTTCAGAAAATTAGACAATATTCTGAATTCAGCAAGAGGTCATTTGTGTAGATCCTTCATGGTGTTCTATAGAAACCAACAGCTGTAAATAGGAACAATTGAAAAGTAGTTGAAAAAATTCATTTGTGCCAAAGTTTTTACCTGTAAATTCTTCTAAGTATGACAGAGTTTCGAAAGCAATATACCGTTACATCCAATGGACTCTTCAGGTTGTGGGGATATATAGGACTTGTAGGTTCACCAAAAACCAGAGGAACCCAGAGCCAATAACTGAACAGCGTCTTTCAATGGTATTTTATTGTGTACCAAGTATATAGCAATTCATTTGGACAAATAAAAACAGTGAAAAATCGGTAAGAAAGACACTTATGTATTTTCGAAATGGTAACAAAATATAGAGTGTAGAAACAGTAGCTATTTGCACATCTCCGAAATTGTGGGTACCCATACTAGCCTGTGAATTATAGGACATTTTTTAAAGTGACTTCCTTTTTACACATTGTCTTACAGTTGGAAGGCAGAAATGCATTGAAAGTCAATAGGTAATAACAGATGCTCTACAATTTATGTGTTTCCATAAGTCTCCAGATAAAAATGGTACCTCCATTCTTGTGGGTTGGCTGAGTCCCCGCATCAGGAAACTGCGCAAAACGCAACGTGGACATTCCGCGTTTTTACAGTGAAAACAGACCCTTTTTTTGCAAAGTGCCTAGCCTTAGATTTTGAACCCTAGCTCAGCTGGCACCTAGGGAAACCTAGCAAACCTATACATTTTCAAAAACTAGACATCCAGAGGAATCTAGGATGTGGTGACTTCTGTGGCTCTCACCAGGTTCTGTTACCCAGAATCCCTTGAAAACCTCACTTTGTAAAAAAATAACCTATTTTTCCTCACATTTCTGTGATTGAAAGTTTTGGAATCCGGATGAATCCAAAAAATTCCACCCACCCTGCATTCCCCAAAGTCTTCAGATACAAATGGTACCTCACTTATGTGGGCAGACCTAGTGCCTGCGACAGGAAACATTATAAGACGCAATGTGGTCACACCACATTTTTACAGTGAAAACTGACAATTTTTTTGCAAAGTGCCTAGCTGTAGATTTTGAAACCTAGCTCTGCTGACACCTAGGGAAACCTAGCAAACCTATACATTTTTGAAAACTAGACCCCCAGGAGAACCTATGATGGGGTGATTTATGTGTCTCTCACCAGGTTCTGTTACCCAGAATCCCTTGCAAAGTTCAAACTTTGTAAAAGAAAACATATTTTCCTCACATTTCTGTGATGGAAAGTTCTGGAATCTGTGTGAATCAACAAAATTATTCCCACCCCGGATACTCCAAAGTCTTCCAATAAATATAGTACCTCACTTGTCTGGGTAGACCTAGTGCCCACGACAAGAAACTGCGCAAAACGCAATGTGGACACACCACATTTTTACAGTGAAAACTGACCCTTTTTCTGCAAAGTGGCTAGTTGTAGATTTTGAACCCTAGCTCTGCCAGCACATAGAAAACCTAGCAAACCTATAAATGTTTTAAACTAGACATCCAGAGGAATCTAGGATGGGGTGACTTCTGTGGCTCTCACCAGGTTCTGTTACCCAGAATCAATTGTAAACCTCAAACTTTGTAAAAAAAAAAAAAAAAACCAAATTTCTTTAGTGCAAAGTTCTGGAATCTCTGTGGATCCACACAATTTCATGCTCCCCGCATTCCCCAAAGTCTTCCGATAAAAATGATACCTCACTTTTTTTTAAAGTAGCACTTAGAATTTGTGGTGCTATACCCTTAATCCCTATGTTTGTGGCCTTCCCAGTCACAGGCCTTTGGCCCAAACACACAAGTGAGGTATCATTTTACTCAGGAGAACAAGCGGAATGCTGGGTGGTAGGACATTTGTGCTGGCACGCTGATCCCACGCAAAAATGTGTGGAAAAATTGATTTTTTTCAGCTAAATTTGAGGTTTGTTGGGGTTTCTGGGCTGGAAAAACGTTGGGGGTTCACGCAAGCCTTACCTTACTGGACTCCCCGGGCGTCTAGTTTTCAGAAATGTGTGGGTTTGGTAGGTTTCCCAAATTGGCAGCTGAGCCGGGGCCAAAAACCCAGGTGCCCCCTCCTTGCAAAACCAGGTTGTTTTATGGTCGGTAAATTTGTTGTCTCCACAATACGTTTTGGGCCCTTATCTGTCGTGGATACTTTACCCATCCACACGAGTGAGGTACCTTTTTTATCAGGAGACTTTGGGGATGTGGGGTGGGTGGAAGTCTGTGGACCCATGCAGATTCCAGAACTTTCCATCACAGAAATGTGAGGAAAAAGTGTTTTGTTTGGCATACCCATTCTGGGCACCCTCCACCCCTGAATCTTGAAATAAATGTATCCCTGGTGCCTAGCTGGGCTTTCTGCCCCGAGGGGGGCAGATAAGAGGCTATTGTCCCCATCTGGCTCCCGGGGGGGGGGGGCAGAAAGAAGAAAGACCGTGGCAATTTCAGGTGCTACTACCCCCATCTGCCTCCTGGAGGGGCAGACAGACTGTGGCATTTGTTTGGGGGGGGGGGGGCGCACTGGCGTGCCCCTCCTCCGAGCTTTGGAAAGAAACAAATCCCTGGTGCATAGTGGACTTTCTGCCCATCTGCCTACCGGGTGGGGCTGAAAGGCTGTAGAATTTTGTTTTGAGTGGGGCATTGGTATGCCCATTCTGGGCAGCCCCCACCCCTCGCCTATAAAAAGTAATCCCTGGCATCTAGGGTGCTTTATGCCCCCCCCCACATGAGGGGGTCAGATTGGGGGCTACTGCCCCATCTGCCTCCCGGAGGGGGAGGGGGCAGAAAGACTGTCTGTGTCAAAATTTAATGTGAGAGCAAAGGCCCTTTCCCTAGAGGCCACTCCCCCCTCCCTGATGGCTAGTTGGTGGATCTCTGCTTGGCGATCGTGCTCCTAGGGAACCATTAGGGAAGGGTACAATTGGAAAGAAGAGGTTCTCTCCTTTCCAATGATACCTCTCCCAAGTGTTTCGGTGCATCCTGAAATTGATATAGCTCCACGAGCACAAAACATTGAAACTGAAACTAAGTTTCTGTTTTGTTTTCAATATAATGACAACAGCATGCCATGTGCGAGATATTCATTACATTGAAAATAAGAAATGGGTCTCAGGAGGTTGGGGAAGCTCTTCCCCAACTCCCGGGGCCCACCCACCCCCCCCCCAAAAAAAAGGAAATCCCTCTACCATTTGCTGCAGAGGGATATACTGCACCTTTGCACATGATAGAATGGTTCTGTCATGAGCACAGGAGCTCTGGTACTCATGACGGAAACATTCCGTTATGAGCACCAAAAGGGTTAAAAGTCTTATTGCCTAATCGTTTAGCAAAATCAGACAAGGTCCCAGCAGAATGAAAAAAAAGCAAACAACAGTTCGCTATACAAGGGAGCCATCAACTTGTTTGTAGTTAAACTGAATTCCAAGATAGGGAAACTGTGTGACCACCTCAGTAAGCTTACCTTTAATCCAGAATGAACCAGTTTTACATGCTTCGGTCTACATATCATACATTTAGCTTTTGAAATGTTTAAACCAAAATCTAGATTGCTCATAAAGACACCAAAGATGTTAATTATAACCCTCAAACTGTTAGATGTACGCGATAACCCCACACCTTCATCTGCATAGAGCAGAATCGGTACTAAGGTGGACTTAATCTTTGGGAGTTTCTTCCCAGAAGTCTGTAGGGTGTCATTTAACCCATTTATGTAAAGGAGAAAAAAGATGAGTACCTGGGCGTAGCCCTGGCAAACACCACGCTGTAGATTGGAAGTAACTGTACATTCTCATCCTGGTCCATACCTTACGGTAGCATTCACCCCACAGTGCAAATATGCAAAAGGACTACCAAATTCTCATCTAGCCCAAACTCCAGCAGATTTTCCCATAATTTGCTGCAATTTACTCTGTCAATGGCAGGGCAGCTAGTCCTCGTGCCAGATGGGCGCCTATATCTGGTGTTCCCTCTCCCCCCGGTGTGGGACACATGTGGGATGCAGAACTAGCCTGTCCGAAGCCGGGCGAGGCTGGGCTGGGCCCTGTCTCTTGGCACTTTGATTTTCTGATTGGGGACACAGTTGAATTGCTGTCTGCTATGACCATACAGATGTAATTTGTTCTTGCCTCTTTGAACTCAGTTGTGATTGGTCGTTCTCTCCTACCTGGGGTTTAGGGGAAGAGAGGGCTTTATAGAATTCAAGTGTACTTCATTGTGCTGTAGCACTAAATGCAGCACGGGTACATGACCCTTTGTACTTTGAAAATTAATAGTTATTGAACACTGTGTATGAGGGAAACGAAGATATGCTCTTAGAGGGAAAACAAACTTGAAACATTTTATGCAGCATCAGTTATAATAACTATTTTCAATACAATTTGCTGAATGAATGTCATTCATCAAGTTGACAAATCTAAATTCATGAATCCAACTTGATGGATGCCTTTTATGGTGAAAAATCTTTGGCTAAGTCTATTAAGCCTGACTGGAGCTAAATACCCCCAAGCACATTTTTTGCCTTTTCTTATCAACTGTTCTTCATCTTTAGACTCTTTATTCTTCCTTCCACCTCCTCATCCCCTCTTCTCTGTGTCATACTACTACAAATCATTGTGTCTCACTAGCTTCTATTCTGCTTCCTGTTTGGTTATGCTTGCAGTTCTTAGATTTTTAGGTATTCTAAGAATATTGCAGGAGATTTTATTTTCTCACATCGGCCCTAATGTCTTTTGAGGTTTTTCCCCCATTTATTTCATTTTCATCTGAATGTATGCTCACCAGCTTGGTCATGTCAATTTAGTAGGTTGGATTTTCAAGATAACCTCCTTACACATGAAAGTCTTTACATTGGGATTATTAAATTATGTTTGGCCCTGTTAGAGAGCCGCTTGCATGAATAAAGGCATTTCAGGCAGCTCTGGCTAGGACCTCTAAGAGCTTGTCAGAGCAGTGCTGGAAACCATGGAGTGCAGCTTCTTGAGGAGAAGGCACAGAGAGGGGTGAGGGTTGGTAGCAGGAGGCCATACCATTTTTGTTTTACATTTTTGATATGGAAGAGAGGCTATTGTATGTATGGCTCACACATAACTCTTCTGCCCCTTTGTAGCAGTTCAAAGCAAGTGTAAATGATTTTGTTGGCCATACATAACATAAAATTATAGATGGGTGAGAAGTGAATTACAGGGAGGTGTTTCACCTCAGGGTTCTGAGTGATATTATAGACAACTCTAACTTCACTCTCGTTGTCTGTGTAATGTCACTCAGAACGCCTCGGTATTAAAACATTCCTGTAATTCACTGTTAGCCATCTATAATTTTATATATGCATCGGCTTCTGTCTAAAAGATTCTACGTTATTTAAGAAAATGTGCAGATTTAGGAATTAGTCTGATGGAGACCACAAATAAATATTTAATTCAAAAGATGGTCAGTATTGCGATGTTGTGTTTACCTTTCTTGGCGCCAGGACGCCCCTTTGCTGGGGCAGCTGTGCGCGGTACAAAAACAGCTAACATAACATAACATAACATAAAGTCACACTCCTCTTAAATCCTAAATGTCACTGTTTACCAATCCAATATTACCGCAGGCATAGGCAACAGTAAGACTCTCATATAATCATTATGTCATCAGAACCTTACTGCCTGGTGGGTAGGCATCAAGGTAATTCTAGAAACCAGCACTGCCTTTATGTCTCCAAGGGGCTGCTCTACCAAGTTAGCAGCCTACTTCTACGGTTCAAAGATGTCTGCAGGGAAATGCGTACAGAGCGGCAGCTTGAAATAGATTGCTGCATGTTAGCTTGGCCCTGGGAAAGAACTGTCAATCTTTTGTCACCTTGTGCCCCTCTCAAACCAACATGCATGAATGTATTATACTGCAAAGCCAACTCCCAGCCCAGGGTGACAGCAGCCATGGAGCTCACTTCTTATTTGAATAAATGTCCATAGCAGGCTGCATACAGACTGCAAGATCCACAGATTTGTGCCACTAACCTTTCAGGGGCTACCATAATGTACAACATCAACTGAACTTTGCAGGACAATCCACTGCAAGGAGACAGAAGTGGAACATCAATTCACTGGCATCAGATTAAGGTTACTGTAAATTGGGCCAGTTGCAGCAGCTGAATAGCTCACCTGCAGGGCTTTAGCGAGTCTGTGAATGCGTATAGTAAATGTAACAACATTGCGTTACTTGTTTTTTGTAGTTAATGCAGTTTGTTTAAACACAGTCCACCCTAAAACAATCTAAAATGATTTACTAAGTTCTTATTAAATAGAATCCTGTTGTTTATCAGGATGCCTGTATTTTGTAATCATAGAAATAGTATGATTCATTGTATTGTAAAATGTCTTCTGTGACAGGAAATGTTCGATGTTATTCTGGATGAAAACCAGTTGGAAGATGCATGTGAACATCTTGCGGACTATATGGAAGCATACTGGAAGTCGACCCATCCTCCCAGCAGCAACCCTTCAAATCCACATCATCCAAATATGATTGCAACAGCAACGATTCCTAGCATTTCAACTCCAGCTACCAATTTACAGGTGCTTATTCTATTTATTTACTAATTATTCTACATATTTGATTATTTTAAGTGTCTTCAGGTAAGGCTGTGTGCATGATCAAATTGTACCAATTATGAGTGCAGACAATCATAGAACATATGATTTGTTTTACATAATTTTGATGTGAATGAAATCTTGGGTGTAAAATTGAGATGTTACCCTGTTAGAAATAGGGTTTCTGGTTTGCTAGGGTATGCACTTAAGACGGGCAGAACCCACTACTCTATTCAGGGTAAGGGCTTACACACCGAAGATAACCCCTGCATACCCCCTTGGTAGCTTGGCAGAGCAGTCAGGCTTATCCCAGAGGCAATGTGTAAAGCGTTTGCGCAACATACACAACAGTGACACGCTAGGCACACCACAGAAGAAACTCCACACAAGGTTATATTAAAATATCCTTTGTATTATTCATAAAACACATTAGATCACAATCAGATATATAATATTGTGCCACTAGGCTCTTGTCATGACTTCACAGGGATTCATAAATCACTTGGACAAAGGGCAAAAGTCATACCACATGTAATGCACTGAAGCAATGCTTATAAGTGGCACCTGTCATACATCCTTTTGTATCACACGTAAGAAGGCATTATAAAACTATTTTGCCTGACCCTCCTTGCACCATCATTTTACATATTAGGCAGTTTGTTCACGATCCAGAGTAGTGGGTGGGACTGCCCTCTGCCTCAGCTGGTAGCTGGGCAACATTTTATGGCCCGGGTCTGCCTCGGAAGACCCTTGTGGCAACTCCTGCACTCTGCAGCTTTTCTGCTTCCCTAGCGGCTTCCATGCTCAAGCTCTTCCCTCCCACTGCAACTTGCAGTACAAGCCCTCCTCTTCGTGCTTTGTAGTTGGCTTCTTCATTTTCACCCGACCTGGACCGGGTTGGAATTATCACCGGTCCCCCGATACTGCCCATTTTGTTACTTATTCAGTCCTGAAGAGTCACGGGTAACTACCCGCTTTGCCAAAATACGTGTCGGCTGCTTTCATGTTCTCTGGATCTCCTCTGCAAGGAGAACCACGATCACCTATAAATGCAAATAGAAACAACCATTTGTGAACGATCTTATTTCTTTTACATTTATGATTACGTTTCAAGGAACTCTTTCCGTGTGCTCTGGACTTGTTTGTAAAACTTTGTGGAGGTGGTTTTTTACCCCACTCTTTTACAGGAGTTTTGGGTTCTCCCTGATCTAGCAGTACCGTTCCACATTTGTATTCTTTTCTACTCTCATCGCTACTTGATGAGCGCCAACCATTTCTGAATACTTTAAAACCCTTCGCAGAACTCTCACTCAATATAGTGAAGCTAAGTTCATTATCCTTCCCTTAAATTTGCTTCCATATCACTATATGTGGGAAGTATTGAGAGGCCTGATCAGCTATTAAAACTATAATTTACAAAAGTGTTCTCTTTAAAAAGTCACAGAAGGACTAGACCGTAGAATCAATCCTCTATTAAATAAACTATTATACATTTGAATAAATGTAGCAATGGCGTGCCAATATTTAGTTGCGTGACCTAGACCAATGTTGCACTACATTAGGTCCACTCTATTATAAGTTATTCATAGAACTTTTTAACTAATAACATTAAGGTCTTTCAACTGAATTATTTTTCTTTACACCTCAGAAAGGACTGAATAAGAAAACATCATTATTTTGGTTTCTTCAATAGGGCGTTGATTTCTGTATATTTCCAGCAAGACGGGAATGTTGTTATGGAGGTTTTCATGATAGCGTTGAGCATGTGGGAGATGAGGGTTCCTCCAAGTGTGTGTATGAAGTGGGGATATGGGTCTGGAAAGACGCCTGTGTGGATAGTATTCATCAGGGCGGTGGTGTGTTCATTCAAGAGGGGCTTCCAGTTGCTTAGCTGCTGCTTGGAAATGAGGGAGGTGTCCTTCTGGGCGTAAATATCTGTAGACTGTGGATTGAATGTGTTCTAGATCTTGGCAATCTTCTGTTTGAAGAATTTTGAGAGGTAGTGGCAGAGTACTTGGGATGATGTTGTTGATAGCTGCAGAGTTGGAGCACTCCTTGACAATGGTGAAAAGTCATTTTCCTTTGTTGGGGCTGGCTTTGAGTCAGAGTTAAGGCCTTTATCTTTGCGTCTCATAGTTGATGTTGGTAGAGATCTTGCGGTGGTGTTTTTGTTAAATCTCCACTTTCTGTCAAGTTCTTTGCAGTGGTTTGTGTGCCAGAAGGGTTGTTTTTTGTTTTTCGAGGTATTATTTGTGGGGAGAGTGGTTGGCACAGACGGTGAGCCATTTACTGAAGAGTTTGGTGTCGACATCAAGGTTTCCAGTGTGGTTCCATGGGCGTTCCTATAGGGTCGTGGTCCAGTTTTCTTCGGATATTTTTCCATAATGTCTTCATGGTGCTTTGGGGTTTTCTGGTGGGGTATCTTGAAATGTATGATGTAGTCCCAGGAGGTTGCTGCACCTGTTTACGATGGCTTTAGAGTTGGGGTCTGTGGTTTCTTCCAGGTGGACATTGAGGTCCCCAAGGAGGATGTAGTTGGTTAATCTAATGGAGAGGGGAACTAATAAGTCTGCAATGTGGTTGCAGGATTTTGCTTGGGAGGACAGTGGGGTGCAGTGCTAGGGTTCCCTTAAGAGTGATGTTGTAGTTTGTTCGTGTTTTGAAGTGGAGGTGTTCCATGAGGTTGGTCTCCGATACTTGGAGGTGGTGCAGTCAATCATGCTTTTGTAGATGATTGCGAGCCCTCCACCTGGTAGTTGGGTCTGTTCATTCAGTATGATTTTGTAGGTAGTGGGATGGCTGTAGCAATGTTGGAGTTGGAGGCTGGGTTAAGCCATCTTTCGGTCAGGAAGAGAAGGGCATGTGTGTTGCTGTGGAGTAATCCCCAGATGTCAGTGGAGTGTTTCCCGAAGGATCAGAAGTAAGGAGCAAGGCGGACAGTTGGAGTGGGGTGGTGGTGGTGGCATGCATCACTTGTTTGGAATAGCGGTGTCTGGTTCTTGAGGTGTCGCAGGTGAAATCACAATGGGTGCAGGAGAAATTTCCCACCGTGGTGTTGGGGGATGCGCAGCAGCAGTGTGTTTGCCAATGTGTGTTGTTGAGGTTGCATAGGATGGCGGAGGAGTAGTGGTAGCATTTGATGACTCCGGTGGCAGCTGCGGTTGAGGTGTTTTGTTGGATGGTCGTGGGGCCATGGTTCCTGGCACAGGGCATTGTCCAGGCGCAGATGGGCGAAGACAGGCTTGCGTTTGGTGCACTCACTGCACACATTCACTACGCAGTCATGCTACGGCCAGCATTAACTAGGTCCTGGGGCGAGCAGGGCTTCTGTTGGCAGGAAGAACAATGAGCAGGAAAACCCAGGTAGCGGTGGTATCACCTGACAACTGGAGGCCACAACCAAGTGGTAGGCTGGATGCCCAGGTGCCTGCTAGTACTGTCACATTATAGCGCAAATTAAGTAGGTCGTGGGGTGGGTGTGGCTTCTGTTGGGGGGAAGAACAGTGAGCAGGAGAAACCACTCGGGAAAAGCCCGGGCAGCGGTGGCGTCACTTGGTTAAAAGGTGGTAACTGAATCAGGCTGGAACAAGCAGGAACTGGATGCCACAGACAAGTAGCAGGCTAGGTGCCCAGGTGCCTGATAAGGGCAGTGGTGATGACCAGGAGGATTTACCCCCATGTTATGATGACAGTGATATCTACATGGATTTGAAGGAAGTCAAAGGGCTGCATTCCTTCCCTGAACAAGGTTAGTGTTGTCCCAAGGACCCTCAAAGGTAGGAGTGTGCATCATTTGCCATGGTGATTGGATGTGCAGTTGAGGTTCTAGACCCACAGCTGCCTTTAATTGAAGACCTAAAAAGTGTCCTCAGTGAGTGTTTGCACCCTAGGCCAGCCTTTGCTTCCCTTTAATGAAGACCTGACTAACACCCTTATGCGTACTCGAGGGAAAAGTCTTCTTGCCCACCAGTGAACAGGCAGGTGGCCAGGCAACACAGACCAGTGCCAATGCACACAAAGCAGAACTCCTGAGAGTTTGGTGGTCCAAGCATCCACGAGCAAAGTCAACCCTAAGAGATACCCTACATCCCTTCGAGACAGGGAATTGAAAAGATTGAAACATTCAGGAAGCAGAGGTTCTTTTCTGCAAACTTGGTGTTGAGGTCAGTAAATGCGCTCCGCCACTTAGGCTTTTATACGCACATCCCTCGCAATATGGCCAACGAGATCTTGCTGGCATTCTCAGAGGAGTTTCAGGCCTCTTTAACTTAAACCATCAAGATGGCCATGGTAAAATTAAATATGTCTTGCTTGGATAAAACTGAATGTGGTGGGCACTAGTGTGGTGCTCCGCTGTGACGCGTGGATGGTGCAAAACCTGATTCTGTTTCAAGTGATTTAACCCCTTCCATGCTCATGACGAGCTCAGCTCGTCATGCAGTACACTGCTTGTGTGCTCATGACGAGCTAAGCTCGTCATGAACAATGGGATTCAGAAATCATCAGCACAGAGGGGGAATTGCTGTAGCAGCGATGGTGTTAAAGAAATCAGAGCTCTCACCAGCCTGATCCTTCTGAGGTTACTTCAAAGGGCTGTGAATAGACACATCCTGGCCCTGCCACCAACTCAGCAGTCAAGTCACTCTTTTCGTGCCTGAGGATGGGGATCAAGCAGACATCTTGCTGGTCACCAGATACACTGCTCCGCCCATGGGACATCCTCCATCAAATTGCTTTTGTTTTGCCTCAGCGATGCACAGCCACTGTATGAAAGGAAGGATCAGACATTTTCTTCCATGCTGGCAGTTCAATACATCTGACAGATGGCTCCTTCAGATTGTCCAGCTTGGACTTGGATTCATTTTCGACCCACCTAACCTTCCTTCCACATCAGATTGGCATTCAGAGGAGCACCTATCCATATTGCTTCAAGAGATGCAAGCTCTACTGACCAAATAGGCCATTGAGAGGGTGCCAGCCTTGGATGCAGGGATGCTATTTCCTTGTGTTGCAGAAAGATGAAGGTTTTCATCCTATTTTAGGTCTTTACCCTCTGAATGCCTTCCTTCAAAAGGACAGTTTCAGAATGCGCACACTTACCCACGTTCACTCTGCCCTGGATCCGGGAGGCTGGATGGTTGCCTTGGAAGTGCAGGACACATACTTTTGTGAGTCCGTCCTGCAGTCCCACAGGCATTACCAGCAGTTCAAGACAGACAAGGAGCGTTTTCAGTGTGCTGTGTTCCCATTCTGTCTTACCAGCTCCCCTCAGGAGTTTACAAAAGTGTTGAAAGTGGCTGCTGCCAATCTTCGTGATTGGGTCTACCAGTTTTGCCTTACTTCGATCACTGGCTATTAAAGGCGGGCTTGCCGCAGTCAGTCATAGACAATGTCCAGGCAACAGCAGACCCTTAGACATCTTTAGGGTTCCCAATCAATAAGCCAATGTAACATCTGACTCCTTTTACAGAGGCTTTCTTTTTTCAGAGCTTTTCTTGACAAATTGCAGCTCTAGGGCTTTACTCCCTCACAATGAGTCCACGACTTTCGGGCTATGATATTGCTGCTTGATCTTGGCGAGGGCAGCTCAGAAGCCTCTTGGCCTGCTGACCTCATGCATCCTGCTTGTTCACTTCACCAGGTTGCATATGCCGACTCTGCAGGGAGATTTGAAGTCTGTGGGTCCAGCACCAAGGAAACCTAGATTTCTGTCCTGCCCCAGATTATTAAGAAGATAGGAATGACCGGACCCAAGTCATCCTAGTGGCTCCGGATTGGGCCAGGAGACTTTAGTACCATTAACTTCTGGGCATGAGCTTTTTTCATCCAATCAAGGTGCCACTTTGGAGGATCTTCTGTTGCAGCAGGAGAGCAAAGTTCTGCATCTGAAACTTTATAATCTACACCACCATGTATGAAGATGAAGCAGCAGCACTTGACTACGTTCACTCTACCTTCTGAGGTTGTGGATCTAATTTTCACAGCCGGGCATCCTTCTACAAAATCTTTTGTATTCTCTCCCAAACCATGCAGGATCCTACAGTGGGATCTTAATTTGTTCCTGACATTCCTCATGTTTTCTCCCTTTGAGCCAATGCACAGATACTCATTGCATCCTCTGACTCTTCTAACTATCATCCTTATTACAATAACTTCAGATCATCGAATGAGTGAGTTCCAAGCTCTGTCAGTGCAGCTTCCCGACACCACCTTTTTTCCAGACAAACTGGTGTTGAGAATCAGGGCAGCCTTTTTGCTTAAGGTTCTTTGCTCAGCCTTACACCTTGAAAGAGGAGGAGAGACTCCATCAGCTTTTATATTGATCACACCAAAGACCTAGATCTAGAGGATCGGTTTTTGTGGAGTTTTCTTAGGCAAAAATAAGTAACGAGGTGCAGATAACAGGAAGGTGAATAGATCTTTGCAGTAAGATCTGCTACGCATTGGTTAAGAAGCTCCCTCCATAAGGACTGAAGGCATGTTTGGCCATGGCTGTTATCCACTGCTTTGGCTTGTAGTGTGCCTGTTCTTGACATCCACCAGGCCGTGACGTGGGCATCCGTGCACATGTTTACAAAGCACTTCTGCCTTGACAGTCAGGTCCAACAGGGTGGATATTTCACCTGTTCCATCCTGCAGGACTTTTTAGTCTGAGTCCTCTTCACACACCCTGCACTTTGGGGGGGTGGGGTGCTGCTTTGGTGTCTATTCTAAAGGCAAGGAATGTTCAATTGGAAACATCCATCAGAAGATGTTACTTACCTTTAGTGTTGGATACTCTGTCTATCCACATATTTCTCACTCCCCCTCCCCATTTCTCCATTTTGCAGAGGGATTTTCTTTTAACATCGGAAAAAAGCCCCAAATTAAAGATGTACAAACTGATACAAACAATTGTGCATGGAAAGAATCAATCAAGAAACTGTTATAAAGGTGCAGGTGTGGCACCAGTATGCTGCTCTCCTCTGTTTTTCTGGGGCAGAATGAGGCTGACGTGGAGCCCTTGTGGGAGCACTGCTGTAAAAAACTTCCAGATCCAGTCTGGTACCTGTGGAATATTCTAAAAGTGAGGAATCAATTTTGAGATAGAGTATCCACCACATAGAGTGTTACTGAAGATGATTAACTTGTTTGTCAAATCTGAATTCAGATCCAATTTCGATTTTAATCAATGATCTGAATACAGCTAGAGTTGAATAGTCAAATAAAATATCTAAAGGACTGAACATGGTTGGCCTGAGTTGGTGTTGTGCTCATGAAGTGGGCGTGGGTTTCTTAGTATAGACTAATTCTGAGCTGTGAAGTGGTACATCTCTGTGGAAGGACTTAGCCTTACCATCTCACACCATTGGTTGCCCCCCCCCTCCCTACCCGCCTCTGCCTACAGCAAGAAGAGACTTTCCACTGGCTCCCTAAGGAAGTTAATTCCTACCGGCACCTAGTCCTAACACTAAGCATAGCCCACTAGCCCCCCCCCCCCCCCCACACACACACACACACACACACACACACTACTCCTACCGGGTCCCAGGCACTGGCCCAAAAAGGCAATCTCCTCTGACATTGGGTGCCCCTCGGGGGTAGGAGGACATGAAGGTTGCCCTTACTATGTCTGAGAAATTGGATAAAGTGCTATCTGCTATAGAACACTCTAGGGTCATCATGGAGAACACATTTGGAGCCCCAGCCACAGACCTTAGGCTTCTCAGAGATGACCACCAAAAGCTTGCAGATAGGGTTGGTCAGACATGTAACCCGCTTGTTATGTCTACACTTATAATTTGTGTGCATATGTAATGCTTCTCTCATTACTTGAAACCCAATTCGAATGGATTAACAAAATCTTGCTCTGCCTTTCCAGCACCAGCATAGTAGCCAGAGGAGATATGATGTGGCCCAGAGAAGTAGCGAGAAGTAGAAGTGCACGTGTCAACCTCCTAGTTCTCTGAGACCCTATATGTGTTATCATGAAATCGAAATGCAGCTTTCCCAAATTCTGGAAGGACAGGCAGGAATGGGATTCACTTTAGGAAAAAGCAAAATGTACCCAAAAGGACAATACTTGACTTAATGATCATTCACAGTCCTATCACTTACCCCATGCACTGTATGTGGAACTAATTAACACTAGGCATTTCCATGAGCTTGTGGAAAGCCTGTTCTGTATTTTTGTAGATGAATCTAGGGCTCTAGTGTAATTTTCCTGATTCATGCCCTTATATAGGTATAACTCATCATATCCTTATATAGGCATCAGAATCATAACCATATTTAGACACAGCCAATGTAGTCTAAATACGGCATGGCTACTTCCACAGATTCCTAGAAATCACAAGGAGTTCTTGGAGAGACCAAACCTCCAGCAGTCCGGGACTTCCCCTGCTTCTGTATTGATTTGTCTTAGAACTCCTGGAGTCCTAAAAGAACTGCGAGTTCTTAGTGACGTATTATGTCCAACCTTACGTCAAACTCGGCACCTTCCAAGTATAAATATACCAGCATTTGCCCTAGCAAAACACACGGTGGTTTGGAGCAAATCGACGAACTACTTGCCCGACGCCCGGCTGTAGCGAGTGCCAAAGGAAGCCGACCCTCCAGCTGACGCACTGAGAGAGACGCTGTTTTTCCTCTTGCCGAGAAATCCAGCTCCGGTGTTTCCCGGCTACCCTTGCGGGTTACTGGGAGATCGAGTCCTGAGAGAGATACAAGACCTCCTACATTCTATAAACAAGATACAAAGCTGATTAGACCCTTAGAGAATTCTTGGATAGATTCTTGGCAGAAACTATTTTAGCACAAGCTACATCTCACTTACTCCTTCCCATGTACTAGGCTTAGGTTAGGTACACCGGGGTAGGCGTATCTTAGAAGCACCAGTTAAGTACGTTTAGTCATCTTTTATCATTGTATGTATTTTATCCATTTTAAGTATCTTATGGCTTAGAAACCATATAAATGCTTTTACAGTATTATTTCATAATACTCTATTTACTGTACACACTTTACGGCAAGTATTGCGATTGTAACAATTCACTTCTCTTGCATGAGAAAGAAGACTGCTCAATAAATAACCTTTTTATTGAAAACGCCTGTCTCTCTATTTCTCTGCACTTCTGGTGAAACTAAGCATGCACGATTGACTGAGTAAAATAGCCATCTATTGTTTCCACAACTCTGGAGATATATTCCTTATTCTTGAGGAACAAAGTTGTCATGTTATATGGTTGTCAGAAACGAATACCTGCTTGTGTATTCGAGAAAGTTTCTAGTGACCTCTGAGCTAGCTGGCATTCACAAATTAAGTCTAACATATTCAATAGAGACCTAGACGACTTCAGTCCTACGTCTAAACTATCGGTTATGTTATTCCAATGTGCAGAGCCTATTGGGAATATAGGAACTACACTACAGTATGACCAGATGTCAAAAGGGTTTTAGCTTTTGCAAACCTTCTCATTCAATAAATCAGAGGCAGCGTTCTATAGGACACTTTCTACTCTTGAAAAAAAATATTGTTAAAGTTTTTTTTTTTTTAAACGCATACAGTTTTTCTTCAAGGTACCCTAGTTGCATTAAAAAAAATGCTAGCTTCATTTAAAAGGAATCACAGATAGGGCTGTTTGCTGACCCTCACCATGTGATGGCAGCGAATGGTAATAGGCCGCAATTTATGACCTACCTCCTTACTATTCATGAGGTAGGTGAATTGCGACACACTACAATTCAGTATTTTGTTAACAGACCTATTAGTACATAGTTCATT
The DNA here is from genome assembly GCF_964263255.1 of Lissotriton vulgaris. Taxonomy (NCBI): domain Eukaryota; kingdom Metazoa; phylum Chordata; class Amphibia; order Caudata; family Salamandridae; genus Lissotriton; species Lissotriton vulgaris. Next base: position 949,979,128 of record NC_141698.1, read on the forward strand.
TGCAGCATATGAATACATTTAGTAAACGTCTTTACCGTAGCCATTCGTAGAACTCTTGGCCATTGATTATTACAAATATTCCCATGTAAAAAGAATACTCTCCCTTTCAGAGGACATGCATACCTTTTAGATTCCCACATTTTCCAACTGCATCACCAGTTGAATATTACAGCTATAACTATTGGTAGTGTCTCATACTAGTATTACCAGGTAGGAAGCTCTGAAAGTGTTTACCAAACCATAAATCGCGATTGCCACAGTGAGTTAGATATTCACAGCTGCCATGTGTGAGTGATCCACAGGTCATGAGATTCAATCCCAGAAAAGTCTACTCAGCCTTTCATTCTTAAGAAGTTGATAGATTATCATTAATTTGGGTAAGGGTAACTCCTGTTATTTACAGTGCTTTGAAATGGCAAGCACTGTTAAATGGCTGATGGTATTACTGTTTAGGGGTTGGTATGGGTCCTTTAACTAGGATTATATTGCTCAAAATTAAAATCCTTTTAAATGATTCACAGAGTAATCATGTTGAAAAATGCTTTCCTGCAGTCCATTTCTGTTCTGTTGCTTAGCTGCTCTCAGTAAGTGTGTGAATCTATATATTCAAATATAAGTAGCATATACTTATATATGTATTTATATGTGCTATTTATAGCACATACATATATGTGTGTGTGTGTATATATATCAATATATATACATAGACACATATACATATGTAAATATGCAATTCATATTTGCGTCTGTTAAGTTGAAGTAACACTAATATACTGTGAATTTCCCATCTAAACAGGGATCCCAAGGAGGAGATCAGAAGAATGATCATGCAGCGCTAGAACGAACCACCTCCCAGGAAGAGGATACACATCCTGAGCCTACAAAGAGGTCCCAGCACCGCTCTTCCTCCTCAGCGCAGCACCACAATCATCGGAGTGGCATTACCAGAGGCCTGTCCAGGCAAGAAACATTTGACTCTGATACAGAGGACAACAGAGACTCAGTGTACCTAGAGGCAAAGGAGGATCAAGGTGACCACCATGAATCCCACAGGGAACACAATCACAGAGAAGAGACACACGGAACCAGCGAACGCAGGCATAAGGAATCACGGCATAGGTCAAAGGACCAAGACCGAGAGCAGGACCACAACGAGAGCAACAAACAACGCAGTCGCCATAAATCTAGGGACCGGAATTGTGACAGGGACGGAGATGTGGTTTCCAAAAAGCGTAACGATGCTGGAGAATTGAGCAAGGAGGTTTATATCCGCCAGTAACTCTCTGCCTCTGATGGTTCCAATTTAAGGAAGTCTTGTACACAAATATGCCCCATCACAAATATTTAAGTTCAGTGTTGGAAAACATGATATCCTTCAGTGAGCTGTTATGTATTGCTATAGCTGGCATAGCAATAACCATAATAGCAAACACCTACTGTGTACTGGTTTTGTTCCTCATCTGTGTTTCAGTTATATACTGGCATGGTACAACTGCAGATCTGGTTTTGTACTGTGCTTTATTGAGCTGTTTTGGTAGCTGCCATTTGAACAATATCTGTTGCCATCAAGGTGTTGTCAGTGTTTTGAGAACAAAAATATAATCCATGTCTACTAACTTCCAGTGTATTCAGCAAGTCAGGGTCTGCGCACACAAAGAAATATTAGGTTATTTTGACTTTTAATGAGCATGAACCTGATGTAAAGATTTATTGAAGGACTACTACCTGCTTCGTATACCTCTAGTTGAATAGGTTTGGGGACAGAATGCATTTTTGCCTTACAAACAAGGGATTAACATGTCAGAACCTATTTTTATGTACTGGTACTGTGTACTGTATAAAGAGTTTGTAAATGTTATCACAACACACACGTTCTTGCGACTGTGTCTGACCACACTGTTTTCGTAGTCTAATGCAAAGCCAGAAGATTTATGTGAAACTCTGGTGAAGGCTTAGATGGTATTCGGGATATATGTAGCAAATATTACATTAGTTTCATTTTACACAGATAAAAGCCAGAGAATCTCTATAAAACAGTTCTTATAATACAAAACTAAATACACCTTCATCAAGCTAAGCTAAGGAACATAGACCCCCACCCCCTGAACCAGCTTTGCGTCATCATACTGCTGAAAAACAAGTAAACGGAAAGAAACCAGGTGCTCCCGGTGAGAACTTGTTCAGCATGTGGCTTGGCGTGGCAGCAAGAATGCATTTTAATCTGCCCTTTCAAAACATGTAGGTAGTGCTTAATTTGAGCCTGTGGTTTCCAGTGCTCAGCACCTGCACTTAATTGTCAGCATCTGCACTTATAATAAGTGCCACATGGTGGTGCTGGTTGTATAATTAAGAGATGAGGAGAACAGCAATTGTTTAATAATTCAGTATACATTAAAAACAACTAATACCTGCCACCCAGGCCATTTTTATAGCTTTCGGTGCCTGGATAAGTCTGAATTGTCACACTTGTAGCAGTGTGCTGGTTAGTAGTTGTGTAGTTACTGTCATTGGTAACGCTGCCTGTGGCAAAGGGTGGTGCAAGCTGTGGAGGCCGCCTGATGAGGGCTCTGGCACTTATTTTTTGTGGGACAAATTAAGCACTGCATGTAGCCTTACTTCAGTCACACACGTTGAGAGACGATTTCCCTGGTACTACTCTTGCTAACCCTAGCCTCAGTGGCAGCATTAGAAAATAACAGGGGATGTTTACATGGAGGAGTTTACACTCCTTGCTCTCCCATGCCCTCTGAGCAGCAAATAGGAATGTATTGAAAGCCTACAGGTGAGAGAAAAGTTTACCTCATTTATGTGAAAGGAGGCTCAGTGTCACTTCTGCATGTCCTCTCATTTTGTCAATTAACATACATTAATACACCTTTTAAAACATACACTTATTTTTAGACCCCTGCCATATAGTTTTTATTAAACCTTTGAATGTCTTTCCTAATGGTGGATACGAAAGGTGATTTTGATATGGAATTTAGACATATATGTGCAGCTTAACAGAGCATTAGAAATGCTCAAGTCCAACTTGCTTCTGAAAGTTGTGCTTTACACATGGGTACTTTCAAGTGGTACCTATGTGCACATATAGCATGCAATCAGGCCTGAATTTTCTAGGAGTTGTGTGGCATTACTCCCACAGGCCAGGTAAACACATGGTATTGTTTTGCATCTATGCAACGCCATCGACCTACGGGTGTTCCTAGAGTGTCAGACGAGCAATTGGGGTTACGCTGCGGTGTATTTACCCCATTTATGTGTTCACTGCCACTGCCACTACAACATATGCGTTGAGGAGCAGGTGGTTAAGAAATTATGGGAACTTGCATTTGTATTAACAGATTTAATGTGGTGTGCAGGAAAGACAGACATTTGAAATACAAATATTTTTTCATGAAGTAGTAAAAATTAATCAAATGTACATTTCCCAGACCGTCCTTTACCCTACGAACATACCTTTTCCATATTTCATGCAATACACAATCAAATCAATTCTTTATTCGGCTTATAAAAATAATTTTAAAAAAGTGCACAGCACAAAAACCATCAATATAGAATCATTGCATCACAGCAGATAAAGTTTAATCAGATACATAAGATAATACATAAAGAGGAATGTGCAAAAAAATACGTGATTAACAAGCAAGAAACATGTCTACACTGGAAGAATTGGATCCATAAAGTGGTTCATGCATAAAAGGGAGGAGGGGATAAATAACCATATAAAAAGAGGTAAATAAAATGAGCCAGACCCTTATTCCATGCTCAAAAGCATGTAAAAAAGATGAAAAAATAGTAGAACACAAGCTATACACACATGTAATGTTTGAAAAACAATGCACTTAGACAAATAATATACTGTTCGGCATAAGTTTTTCTGCGACTTGGGACTCGGAGTAGACAACTCTGCTTAAATCCCTTGCTTGATCAGAATCCTGAAAGTAATCCTTTGTGAATTGGTAAGCGTTCCAGCCATGCCAAGAGAATTGTGTATTACTAAACATTCCCGCCAAGGTAATGTATAAAGTGAGTATCTTGAAACACTAATTTCAGTCAAAAAGAGGGCACAATGTAAGGTGTTTCTGCATAATGTGCAGTGTAGTTCAGGGGGAAGCCTCTACAATCCTAAATCATACTCTATGTATACCAAAGGGATTACAGTAGACTGCTAAAAGTCATGCAACAGATCCCAGGAATCCAAATGTGTCCCCCGGGAGCCAGGTAGGGGGTTGCTGCTTATACTGTAACATACCAGATTCTGTGACACTAAATAAAGATTGATAATATTGACATACGATAATTTTGCTTACACTACATTGCCTCCCACTACATCACCTAGAGTTTCCTTACGATGTAGTAGCTACGTCGATGTACTGGAAAACATATCATAATATAACACATGCTTTATTGTGGGGTATAACTAATACAGTGGAGAGACAGGGTTCTCATTATTTCAGGGTCCTTATAAAGCCAGAATTCACCCAAAGATTATAACAAAAAATTATTTATTTACACCTGCAGCCTACATAGCAAAAGATGGGTGGTAGAAGTATATATGGTAAGATTTCAGTGATATCTTCTGGCAAAGCAATATATAGTATGAATTCCAGACACTAAGCACTTTACACCCACACATTCACTACTGATTTTAAAGTTATGAGTGATATGACTTTGAGCACTAGTTGTATGCTTCCATTGCAGGGTTCAAAACGTTGCATTTATTTTAACACTCTGGTCTTTTTTTTTTTACAAGCGGTGTTAAAGAATATATTTGTTGGAATCTATATATGTACATATGTGAAATGTATCTTTTATTCCTGTCTCAGATTTGTAAGCATTTGTACATATGTCATGACTGCCTTTGTAGATAAATTATGGTAACTAGACCTGTTGCACTTGTACACTGATTTATTTATTTCATGTTTAATGCAAATGGGGTCGGTCATGTCCACTTTGGCCTCACTTTGTATAATATAGGATGTTTGTGATGCTTTGTGATGTCACCTTCCTTCCACTTCGGAACACGTCACAGGTGACTCATTCTCCACAGGACGTTCACAAAGATGAGCAGAATGTGCTGGTCCTGATGTTAGTGTGTTTATCGATTCTAATTCCAAGGTGCAAAACGTAAGTGGCATGAGGGTGGGTAATGGCTGGCTTGGAAGAGTATGAGGTATGAACAGTTAGTGGATGAGATTCTGCTTTGCCTTCTTGAATTGCAGAAGGCTAGCCTGTCTCCTAGTAGTCACTGCAGGGGTGTGGGGGAGCAGTTAGCATGGATTGTGCATGTAATATTTCATGGATTGGTGAGAGAGGTCTATCAAAAGTTGATCTTCATAAAATTTTAGGTATTAGAATGAATGAATAACCAACTTTTAAAGCGCGAACAAAGGCATCAAGATGCTGAAACGGTACCACAGTCAGTGGGATGGAAGTGTTAACCCTCTAAGAAAATTAAAGGGCAAGGAGCCAGGTCTTTTTAAGATTTAGAGAAAAGAAGGTGTGACTTGTGACGGGAGATCGATATAGGGAGGGTTTTCCAGAGTTTAGATGCAGAAGGTCTTGCTGAATAATAGGTGTTTATACATTTTCTGAATGGCAGATATTTTGGCTGTTCCTTGCATCCCCTCAGCAGCTTAGCCTGCAACTGCCTTCCTCTCCTCAGCTGGCAGCCACAATTACTGAAGAGCAAATGTCACCTTTTTCTCTTCCACAGACAGGTCTGGCTTCTTTTCTTCTGCAGCCATGGCAGCCGCCGCCTTTTATTCTTCTAGAGCCTGAACACCTGTATTTATTTTTGGGACCAGTGCAACCAATTAGACTTTCAAGTCCCTCTTAGTCTTCTTCCTTCTTGTTCTCATGTGCCAATCTGTGAGCCTAAAGTTTTGATGGAGACATATTGTGAGCGGACACGCTGCCCCCAGCTCTGGAAAAGGTAAGCAAAGATGCTGTTTGAGGCAGATCATCCCTCTGCTCTGCTGCCTCTTCAACCTCATCATCATTCTCCTGAAGAGATGATCTGTCCTGACATGCCTCTTCAGGGTGTCGAACTTTCTTGTAATCCTCCATCCTGCATTTCTGACTCCACCTCTGCCCTTAAAACCCAGGTTTCTCTTTGCTCTCTTCGTATACCCATACAAACTATGAGGCATTTGTACAAGGACATGTTGTGTTGTGTAGTTCCTACTAATCCGTAGGCTCTACGTAATTGTTGGACAATATATACTAGGTTCTAGACTGATTCCAGACACCCCCACAAGATATGTTGGCTGATAGACAATCTAGCTCACCGTTCCACCATAAGCCCGCCTAACCTACCAAGGAGGGAATGCTTTCTGGCAATCACTGAACATGACAACCTTGACCCCTCAGGGATCGCGAAACAGTACAGAACCTTTCGCCAAGTCACTTGTGCTCACTTATTCTCAGAAAAGTATACAGAGAATACAAAGTGGGACGTTTTCAATAGGTTTATTGAACCAACGTTATTCATGTATAAAATACGTGAGTTGCAATGATTAATAGACAGAAGCAGATAAACGTGCTTACAAGCACTAAAAGAGTAAACAGTAGATATAGTTATACCAAGGTGCTAAAACAGTGTATATATGCAGGCATATAAAACAAGGAAGTAATGGAGCATACTCCTACGATGCGAACCCTACTCATAAGTGTACCTATAGTGTGTGTAGGTGTAAAGCCAAGAATCCCCCCAAGGGACGATCCAACCCCATTACCTAATGGGAGAGAATGAAGGACCCCGTCTTGGTCACAAACTGGACACCCCTCACGAGATGTCAGACTGCTGCGTGGTGAAGTCCCAGCATGCAGGGACCCTCAGCGTCAGCTGAAGTGCCTCCTCTCCTAATCAATCGGGATGCTCCTCTTTTATAACAGAAAGCAGCCTTGTGATGTGCTTATAGATTAGTGATGTTATGGATATGTAGATATCCCTGTCGCCCCCTGGATGAAGATAGAGATGACATTTGTACATAGTGCGAAAAGAGACCTTGTATATGATGTTCAGGGCATTGTGATAATTTTGTGCGAAGCTAGATGTGTAAACAAGTTTAGTTTCGGGAAAACTAATCCAACATTGTCGTGCGCGCAAATATGTGGAAAAGTTAATCGCTGAAATGTTATTGTGAGGACAATGTAAGAATTAGCTGCTTCACTACATGGGCCTTACCCGGGAATATAACAGTCGGAGTTCTGCTCTGTGCCAACTTTGGGAGTGTCGCTCTCCGACAGTTACAAAACGCAGGGACACGTTGTATTTAAAAGAATATGATGCCCCCCTGTGTTTTCCCTAGCACTGGTGCAAAAATTAGCTGCCTATCTGCTACACAGCCACTCTAGCACCATAGTGCCAGGGTACCTGCGTTGAAGGGAATGATTGTTTATGTGCAGGAAGGAACACCTTCTTCACATAAACAGTCATTAATGGAGTTTTGCTCTTTCTATGGTGCGAAGAATGCAGCACACATAGAAAAAGCAAGAACAAAGAGAAATAAAAGTATTTCTCCTCGTTTCACTATTCTAAAGCCTGCTGTTGCATGGCATTTGTTTTGACGCTTGCTCAGTTTTACAGATCCTTGTAAATCTGTGGGGTGTCAAAAACCAATGGGTATTGTGGTGAAACACCCATAGCAACACTCATTGCACGCCCCTTTCACACAGATAACTGTGTGAAAGTGTAGCATATTTACAACGCAGTGTCCAGCCACAAAAATTGGCTTAACGCCACTTTGTAAATATGGAGCAGGGCAGAGCACCACAGGGACATCTTTAAAAGTGACAGTCTGGTGGCGTAAATATGCCACTATATGTTTGTTTGGCTCATTACCCTCATAACCCTGCACCAATACCTCATTGTAGCCTGAATACGTAATGAAAAATAACGAGAAATGTTCATATTTTTCACAAATGTGCTCAATATTTTGTTGCATTTCTCAAATGTACACACACAAATCCCAGAGCATTATCCAAGAAAATGTTGCCTTGAATATCTGGAGTCCTTTAGTACAAAATATGTATGGGTTTCCTTAGGAAATGTCTGCAAAACGAGCTATGTAATATTAGCAAAGATTGCTAAGTCGTGGCAGTATGGAGCACAGTTAATTTGATGACAGTGTCAAACTCATGACTATATGTCAATCATAAAACCTATATATTTTCAAATTCCCTATGATGCAAGCACTCCACTGGCACAAACCAGATGCCCCTTGCCCTGACTGTCCGGCTGGTAGAAAACAAAGAAAATTACATTTACAATATTTATTTTTCCAAAACATGGCAGTTCGCATCTATCCATTTCTGTAAGGCTTGCCCCCCAGTTTTGCTCCTTTGGGACTCCTGAGCTTGAGGGTACCAGCCGTGCTTAGGGTTTATATGGATTCCTGGTGCCAGCAGGTGCAAACTTAGGTGCAGAACTTCTGAGAAAAGGCAGATTTTCCAAGTGTCATGTAGGAAAGCCCTAATGTTATTAAAGACATGTAGGAAAGTAGTATGCATCACTTTCTGATGTTTATTTTCCATAATTTGCCAGCAACTACTTAGAATAACATAACCTTTGAAAGCATTCTACAAATAGCCAGTAGTCCAGTCGTCAACGAACTTCCTATGCCTTCAAATATTCAATAAGATCCCTGTAAATATAGTCCTTTCCAGGGTCCTTCCCCTTTCTTGATGCCACAAAAGTAACTTTCGTTTATTTATGAATGGGAACATAGTGAAGAGCTTACAAATGAAGGGCAGAATCACAGCGATCCATACTTTCTCCGACGAAGAATAAGTAGGAAGATTGCGGTACTGTGGACCTGAAAAGAGAGAAAGAACCAGCGGGTGAAACATGCAAAAATAAGCGAGGACACTGTGAAAATGTTGGTAGTGTTTAATCCAGTACCAATACAGAGGCGGGATAATAATAGCCGCTGTTTTTAATAATATTAGAACTTTTCCTAGGGTAAATAATCATTATCTTTCTAATTGCTATCTAGAGTCCTGATTGTTGGCGGCAGCCCTTAGCCCTCAGCGCCGAGACACCCATGGGTAATTGCAGCGCTTTAAAAATTGCATAAATAAATAAATAAATAAACACTTGGAAAAAGTGCATTTTATGTGAAGACTGGATTGTTTAAGATAGATCAACCCCCGAAAACTGCATACGTGTAGAAGATGAAGAACAGCCAGTAGCTTTCTGAATGAACTCCTCTCCAGACCAGAACATTTTAGAAGCTATGGCTCTTCTGTAAGAAATCAGCCCCAAAAGTCGAAACATCATCTCCCAGCTTCAGGCAAAACCCATTTAACCCACCTGGCCAAAGTGGTAGAAGAAACAAGAGAACGGAGTGACTTAAGGAGGTGTGCAGAATTCGTAGTTCATATTCCTTAAAGCAAATAACTTTGTATCATTTTTGATGATTATTATTATTATTATTACATTTCTTATATAGCGCCAGAATCGACCCACGAAGGAGCATCTCCGCGCTTGCCTTGGAAACCCGTCCTGGTTTTTCCCTGTGAGATAGCCCCTACAGGGCATCCCCAAGGTGAAAGCCAGGCATCCCGCCGCGGGGGGCCGTTGTGGAGATTAAGCAAGCTTAATGCCCAGAGTTGCAGAGTGTGAACCCATGATTAGGTCAGGCACCGAAGCGAGAATTATCGAGTCTGTGGACATTTGAGCTCAACACCCTGCCGCGTCGGGAATCGAACCCTGGTCCCGGGTCTGACCTCTGCTTCAGGGTCTGCCTGCTCTAACCAGTGAGCCACACTTCTTTTGAAAAGAGCAGGGTAGTTCACACAGTAAGAAAACGTCTAAGTCCTCCTAGATGTGGGAATAAAAGTCAGAACCAGTCTTAAAAGATACCAAATATAATTACATAATATCATTGTCAGTTTAGCTGATAAGACTTTCAAGGTAAGAAATTGGTTATCAGGCCAATAATTAAAAAGGTTCAGAACCATATTCACATCTCATAATGCAATATATTTGGTGTAAGGATGAACACTCATCCTTATACATTTAAGGAATCTGTAGATCAACTGGCATTCCACTAGTTTTCCTGTGATGTAACAATGGTTGTGGGATATGGCTAATCTATGAGTATCCAAAGAGTTTTGATTTTCCTACAGCCCAGGCATTCTCGATGAATTTACAAGTCTCTAATGAAAGGCCTTGGACAGACCAGAATGGCCTGATATTTTCCAAGGCATGGCTTGGAGATTGCCTGAAAGAGATGTACCTACTAATACAAGAGATTTTGAGTAAGTGTCTGAAGTTGGGAAAAGGTGTTCTATCAGTCATTATTTGCAAGAGAACATATTTGCGAAGGCCAGAAAAAAGTAGCTACCACTAATTTGTTTAATTCTTTAATGGCTTTTGAGAGTGTAAGAATATGATTTATTGCTTGGGGTGCAGTGATGTCCACCAAAAGTACTAAAGGCACTATCTTGTTAGGTCTAGTTAAAGGTTTCAGTATTTTAAACCTTAGCTCTGCCCCTGGCAGCTATGGCACAGAGAAGACAGACTTAAAGAGAAAATGTGTTAAAAAGTAAAAAACACAACACAATAAAAATCACATTCAAATTGATAAAAATAGAGTAAACGTTTATGAACAAAATCGCACCAAATCCCAAAAATCTGATAAGGGCAATCAGATGTGAATTTTGATAGATTTAAGGAAAAATAGCGCCAAATGGCTGAAAGGGACAATGGTAGTTAATGGTTGCATTAGCCCAGGACCTAGGTGCAATTTCAGGCCAATTGCAATGAAGTGTGTGCAGGATACACCAACACGCTTCGACCTAGTCTGAGGTTTTTCTTTGGGACTTTGTTTTCTGAAAGTCAAAATCCTTCAGTAGGGCAAGACAGCGCTCTGTGTCTGAGGAAGTATTCACATAGTCGCAAAGGCATCGGAGCGAGGTACTGCTATTGGTTTTGTTTGGGAAATCTCAGGCGGAGAAATTCAAGTTTCATGCCCAGGGAAGTACTCGCCCTGTTTGGCTACTTTTGGTGCCTTTGCCCAGTCAATATTTTTACCTTCAAATTTAGGGCCAGATTTACTCCTCTTTATTTAACGCAAGGCAGCACAGCTAGGGGACTTGCTGAACTGCGTTGAGGAGAAAGGGAGATAGCTGAAATGTGCCATTTGTATTGGGTTGAGCATTCAAGACCTCTTCTACATACTTTAGTAAATTCTCTTATCGGCTTAAAGCCATTGCATTTGTTTGTTTTAGTGTCCTTTAAAAATATTTGCTTGCAAGTGGTCCGTCCTGCTTCTTTGTCCCTCCTTTTTCATTTTCGTTTGTCCCAGAGATCAGGGACTAAGTACTGTATAAACATGCTTTGTTTTTTTATGTTTTCTTTGGGGGCCTATTTTTTTTATTTCTTTCCTGCCCGTTTTACACTGTGGGTGTGTGTTCAGCTTCAGCGTTGGAATTTGATTCCTGTTTCATTTGCAGAGTATTATTGCTTGTAAAGAGAAGTGTAAATCTTAATCTTATCTATTTGCAGAGCATTGAAAGACCAAGTATAAACCCCATAAATCTTTTGAAGTGAAAGCCCTCTGGACATGACTCAAGAAGGGGCCAAGAGGCCCTAGAGCTCATGTTGTACTCAGTGCTTAATTTGAGCTGGTGTTTTCCGGTGCTTAGCACCAGCATTTAATTGGTTTCTAGTGCTCGGCACCGGCTCTTAATTGTTAACACTGCACTTATGACAGTCTAACACATGGTGGGGCTGCTCATCTAATTTAGAGATAAGCAGAACAACAGTTGTTTATGAATACAATATACATTAAAAATTATTAATACCTACATCCCTAGATATTCCTTTAGCTTTTGGGACCTGGAATAATCTGAACTGTCGCACTTGTAGGTGAGAAAGATGGTTAGTAGTTATTTTGGTAGCGTTGACAGGGGCGATGGGTGGTGCAGGCTGCAGCAGCATTCTAATCAGGGCCCTGGAACTTATTAGTTTACAAATTAAGCACTGCTTCTACTGCTCCAGGGATATTAATCAGATGTCAAGGGAGCATCTCCCTGGTCAGACAGATTGATGGCACCGTCTAGGATGTCCCACTTACACAAGTTAAACTAAATAGTAAGGACTGCTGCGGACAGGTATGTAACTGGAGACAGCAAAGCTGCTGCGTATTGCGAAAGAAGTCCAACACTCAATCTACTGTTTAATATGGTCACCGCTCGTTGTACAACTTTCCTTCCCTCCTCCTGCTGAGTTAGAAGACCGTCTTCTAGTGCTGGTGTCTCGCTCTGAGTTTTGACTTTCAAGCGGTCCGACACTTTCAGTGTCTCCTTCCTCTGCTCCGTATGGGGCGCATGGTGGAGCGAGCGATGGCGGTGTGGGCACTATGCCGCTGGCCGCGCGACGCGAAGGGGAGATAACGCGAGACAGCGTCCTAGTGACACATGCCTCGCGAGCAGAACGCATCAGCGCGCCGGACAGGGTGCCGCCCCCTTTAGGAGGTGGCCAATGCAGGGTGAGCGTGTAAGGGGGGAGGCGGACCCAGGGCCTTTATCTAGGTCAGCGTGGCTTTGTCCGCCCTCTTTCCGCCGCGTTTCGCCTGACTGCTCTGCGCTGTTCCCACCCTGGCCCTGACCCAGCAGCAGAGCAGCAGGTGGTGTGAGCAATTAATGGTCTGTTTTGTGTTGCAGGCGGAGTCACAAGGCGATCTGGAAGCAGATGGACAGTAAGGGTACCTCTGCGGCAGAAGGAGACCGCAATACCTCTGCCTGGCACAGTAGGGGTGCCTGAGCCAAGAACCTGGAGCCGAGGGGGTTCCAGGAAACAACGTCGGCGCCCCGTTAGTCCTTCGGGCGGTCGGGGGGCCTGAACCGACCGGGGGTGTGCCTCATCGCTCCGCCCTGACAGGGGGGGCAGGAGTAAACGAGATAACTATCAAAGTATTGCACCGTCAAGAGCATCGACTTACCGTGCAAAATGGCTAATTGGGCATGCGGGTCAGCGAGGGGCTGCCGCTTTGGATCGCCTGTAAGATGACCCACCTATCTGCTACTTGTATGCAAATAAACCTGCACCACCGTTTTTCCCACAATTATGTCTCATGAGTAGCCCTGGGCGAAGAACTACGCTCCGTTCGCGGAGTTTGCGGAGTTTCGGCAACTCCGCGCTCCGCGGAGAACGCGAAGTTGTTGAATACTCCGCGAACTGCTGCGTAGCGTAGTTCTCGCGCGCTCAATAGCATTTTCGCGTGCGCGAGGATGCTTGTCGGGAAGATCGAGTTGCCGAACACGCAGAAACTGCAATCTGGCACAGAATAACTCGCGAACACGTTAGTAGTGACCGGAAATAAGGGGACGCAAGCGGGCGGGACAAACCTCATGGGTAACTTTGCGCGCTGTAGACAAAATGTGATATGGAAATCACTGCAAGGCGCGCATTTTTACATGAAACCTGGGGGGTTTCTTCAAAGGCTTGAAATCAGACTTCCAAAACAAACTTATTTGAATTCTTCATTATGCATTTATTTCATTCCAATAGAAGAAAAATCCATCAGTTGTTTATTCAAATGATGTGTTCAACATAAATCCTCGCATTACTTGATGCTTGCCCAATGCATTTCGGGTTAACAAGAGGTAACCCTTCGTCAGGGGCCTATAAATGAAAAACATACAAGACCATCACTTTCAGAAAAAAGAGCCATTGGGTCATAGTGACCAAACATATACAACATAGCATTGAGAGTGCCTATGCCATAGCAACATTATCAAAACATGTACACTACTGTATACAGTCAATACGCGAAACGTAACATACTTCATGGGACAATAGTAACAAAAAAATTACAGCGTGCAGAAATCATAAATCATGTGCATGTATTGGGCGTGTAGAGTGGTGAGGGCCAGAGGTATCTAGTCAATAAATACGAGGAGGGAAAAGTACAAGCCTAGCAGGGAGGCAAACTGCAGACAGAGTAAGGAGGCTTACCGCAACAAACGCGAGTGGTCGTCTCAATGTTCCGAACGCGGAACCGGTCCGATAAGGATAGGACCAATGAGAAGGGGTTTTATAGGGATCTCGGGGGTCACGTGATGTGGTTACGGAAAGAAAGTGACGGGGAACGAGGCTAAAAACTACTGCGAGTAGCAATGTAAATGGTGAGGTGCACCACGGTGAACGTTAACGAGGGCTGAGGAAAATTCAATTAACGGCGAACCGCATTTTTGACACTCGCGCTACACATCCCGAGCATGCAGGCAATCAATCAATCAATCAATCAGGATATTTGTATAGCGCGCTACTCACCCAGAGGGTCTCAAGGCGCTTGGGGGAGGGGGGTCCACTACTGCTCGAACAGCCATGTCTTGAGTTGCTTCCTGAAGCAGAGGTGGTCTTGGTTCAGGCGGAGGTGGATGGGGAGGGAGTTCCAAGTCTTGGCTGCCAGGTAGGAGAAGGATCTTCCTCCCATGGTGGATCTTCGGATGCGTGGCACGGCGGCGAGGGCGTGGCTGTTCGATCGTAGCTGGCGGGTGGGAGTGTAGAAGGTCAGGCGGTTGTTGAGGTACCTGGGGCCCAGGTCGTGGAGGGCCTTGTGTGTGTGGGTGAGGAGTTGGAACGTGATTCTATTGCTGACGGGGAGCCAGTGAAGGTCTCTCAGGTGTCCAGAGATGTGGCTGTATCGGGGGATGTCCAAGATGAGTCGTGCGGAGGCGTTCTGGATGTGTTAGAGTCTTTTCTGGAGTTTGGCTGTGGTTCCGGTATAGAGGGTGTTTCTGTAGTCCAGTTGGCTGGTGACGAGTGCCTGTGTGACCGTCTTCCTGGTTTCGGTGGCGAGCCATCGGAAGATCTTTTGGAGCATGCGTAGGATGTTGAAGCATGATGATGAGACGGCGTTGACTTGTCTGGTCATCGAGAGGGAGGAGTCCAGGATGAAGCCCAGGTTGCGTGCGTGGTCCGTTGGTTTGGGTGCGCTGCCCAGGGCAGGGGGCCACCAGGAGTCGTCCCAGGCGGAGGGTGATGATCCAAGGATGAGGACTTCCGTCTTGTCTGAGTTCAGTTTCAGGCGGCTGTTCCTCATCCACTCGACTACGTCTTTCATCCCTTCGTGTAGGTTGGTTCTGGCGGTTCCTGGGTCGTTGATGAGGGAGAGGATCAGTTGGGTGTCGTCGGCGTAGGAGATGATGTTGAGGTTGTGTTGGCGTACGATGGCTGCGAGGGGGCTCATGTAGACGTTGAAGAGGGTGGGGCTGAGTGATGATCCTTGTGGTACGTCGCTTATGACTTCGGTGGCCTTGGATCTGTACGGGGGGAGGCGGACTCTCTGGGTTCTTCCGGTGAGGAATGAGATGATCCACTCCAGTGCCTTCTCTTGGATTCCGATGTTGCTGAGGCGCTGCACTAGGGTGCGGTGGCAGACCATATCGAATGCTGCGGAGAGGTCCAGGAGGATGAGGGCTGCTGTTTCCCAGTTGTCGAGCAGGGCTCGGATGTCGTCAGTGGCTGCGATGAGGGCGGTCTCGGTGCTGTAGTTGGCGCGGAAGCCGGACTGCGAGTGGTCAAGGCTGGTTGGGCGAGCGCAATTGGTGATCCAATGTGTGAGGTTGTTGGCTGCTTGGTTGGGGTCCGTTGAGCTGGCGGGAGGGTTCTGGCTCAGTGAAGTGGTGAGCTGGTCGGTGGTGATCTTGTTCCAGTTCCTGCAGGGAACCTGTTGCGGGTGGTGGTGAGTCGTGGTCTTTCTGAAGCTGAAGTGGACGCAGCTGTGGTCTGTCCAGTGGAGTCCGGTGGAGTGGCTGAAGGAGATGTACTTGCTGGAGGAGAAGACTGGGTCAAGCGTGTGTCCGGCGTAGTGGGTGGGGGTGTTCACCAGTTGCATGAGTCCGAGGTTGGCGAGGTTGTCCAGCAGGGTGGTGGTGGTGTTGTCGTTGTTGTTCTCCAGGTGGAAGTTGAGGTCCCCTAGGAGGATGTAGTCAGCGGAGGCGAGGGCATGCGGGCTGATGAAGTCTGCGATGTCTTCGCTGAATTGTGTGCGAGGTCCTGGGGGTCTGTAGATGAGGGTGCCTCTGAGTGTGGTCTTGGGGTCGGTGTGTATCTGGAAGTGAAGACGTTAAGCGGCTGTGAGGGTGTCGTCTGATTGGTCGTGATGCGGATGGTGTTCTTGTGGACGATGGCGATGCCTCCTCCTGTCTCGTTGACGCGGTCTCTCCGGGTGATCTTGTATCCGTCCGGGATGGCGACGGCGATGTCGGGCGCTGAGGAGGCGTTCATCCATGTTTCCGTGAGGAAGGCGACGTCTGGAGATGTGGTGTCGAGCAGGTTCCAGAGTTCCACGGCGCTCCCGAAGACGAAAAATGGCTCGCGAACGGGTCAAGCAAGCTACTACGCATGCTCGCGGAGCTATGCGTAGTTCGCGGAGTGCAAGTGCATCTTCGCGTAGCTCGCGGAGTGCGGCTACGCGAACTACGCCCAGGCTTACTCATGAGTCTTCTTGGTTTGTAAGTGTATGGGGTGCATGGTGGAGTGAGCGATGGCGGTGTGGGCACTATGACAGCAGCATCTTCTGCCATGCCCTCGTCTTCCCACAATGATGTCTGTATTTGTTTTTTAAGTATGGTTCCTTTGAATCAGTTTTCTAATTAGCAATATATTTCCTACAGTTGCGGCATCTCGCGTTTCACCATGCCTGTATTATTTCTGCTTTAGCCCATTTTTCCTGCATTAGAACGTGGCCTTTAAAATGCATGTGAAAGATTAATAGGAAATTTGATGCTACAAATTGCCTCGTGAAATTGCTTTGAATGTGTCCCGTGGGATCGTAAAGTACTCATTTTGCAGACTAATGTTATCCACATGGACTGATTCAGAGACATGTAATTTGGACAACGGACTCACTGGTACTCATTTTATTTGCCTCAGAAATAATAAAATATATGGGGGACTGCGTCATTATGGGGGACTGCGTCATTATTAACTTCCAGGATAATAGAGTGGCCAGATTGATATGTAGTCAAGATCAAACGGTGGGGGGCACTGGAGTTAGTGCAGTGGACCTGACTTATTTCTACCCGCGGCATGTAAATCATGCCATTCTTAGGCCTGTGTTGGGGGAAACAAGCACGGGTGCTATTGGTGGAATGTACAGCATCTTTGAGCCCTTTCCATATCCACAGACTAGGTGGTCAAAACTGTGGCCCTATGAGCCACTGACTTGAGGTAACGGGAGGTCTAGATAGGGGGGAAATGGGCGAGTCCCTACACGATACTGCAATGTAACCTACCTCTTCCCCCCCTAATGAAACCCAAGTTATACCATTGGTTACTTTGGACCCTTCGGGGGACTCAGTTTCTAGTGGTCATTGGGGAGCATTGCCAGGTACAGATAGGGCGGCCCCATGCCAAGAAATAGTTTCCCGTTGCGCTCCTGCTGTGACGGACCAAGTCTTAAAGGTCTTCAGCTGGAACGTTGCAGGAATAACTAGAAAACTGGCACTGCCCGACTGGAATGCATTAGTGGAAGAGTATTCCATATGCATCTTCCAGGAGACGTGGAGTAAGGAGCCAGTACACAGGGCGGGGTACTCTGCTTATGCCATCACAGCTGTCTGCCCAGACTCGGGCAGAGGACGACCTTCGGGGGGGACTTCTTATCTGGGTAGCTTCATCCCTAAATTGTAGGGTAGTGGAAACTAAGACCAATAGCCCAGATATACTCAACATCACATTGAAGGACGCCAGGGGTCGTGTTGTTTTGAATATATTTAATGTTTATGCCCGTGGCACTAAGGGAGGGAGGCAGTCTCCCACAATTGCTCTGCTGGAGGACTTGTTAGGGGCAAGCCCATACAAAGCCTGCAGCTTGGTTGCAGGAGATGTAAACTGTACGTTCGAGCCCTTGGGCTCGGATGTTACTCAGGACCAGGATGAGGAGGATAGTAGGAGGGGGATACCTGTCCTAGAGCGGCCCGATCAAAAAATGGTCAGAGGTGGCACTACAGCTAAACGCCCTTAGCACAGAGTATGGTCTGAGGGCCCTAAATGGAAGGACAAGCTCGGACAGAGGGGGTGCCCATACATACAATAGGCCCAACCACACATCAAGAATCGATTAAATCTTGCTTGATGTGTGCTTGTGGAGCTCAATAAGGGATATGGTAATATTACCTACAGTTGAAAGTGATCATAATCTGTTGTCCCTCACTCTAGCCCCGTGGTGGTCTGTTAGTAGTGGGGGTCCTGTATCTAGCCCCATAGTTGACTTGGGTGAGGTGGAGGTATCACTTTGCGGTAGACGCCTGAAGTGGTCAAAACTTCTCTTGTCTGCCGGAAAACTTGAGGCTGTGTCCCAATTACTGGCCTTAGCCCACCAGAATCTAGGCGTAGTTGAAGGGGGCTTGGGGGAGGTATGTGAAGTATTTTGTGGACTAACTGGGGCCTTGACAAATTTGTTCACTGTGCGTAAGAGGCATGGCAGGGCAAAAGAAAGGGCCAACAAAAGAGATGGCTGGTACACCCACAACTGTAGGGAGGCGAAAAAAAACCTAGTCGAGGCAGTCAAAGCCAAATCTCAAGTCAGGACAAGGGAGGCTAGGAAGGTCTACTCCAAGTTGATCCAGTTAGCAAAGAAGGAATGGGAGGAGAAATTCTGGGCAGAGTTGCTGGTTGCTAGCAAAGATAAAGATGCTAGGGGGTTCTGGAAATTGATAGGCTCCCGTAATAGACCCGATGATACTCTGAGAACTTGTACCATCCCACCCCAGAACTGGTTCCGTCATTTCGGGGCCTTATATTCAGCGATAGAAGGGCCACTAAACGAGTCAGCTCTATTTCCCTTTTCTATGGAGGATAGCTCTTTTGGCTTGTTCACACACCGGGAGGTTGAGAATGCCATCAAAACCGTGGTCCCACTGAAAGCTGCAGGCCCGGATGGGCTCCCTGGGGATTTACAGCGGGCCTACCCATCGGATTGAGGTCAAATGATTTCGGCCCTCTTGAATGCCATCTTGGAGGACGGCCCGATCCCAGAGTCATGGAGAGGGGCAGTGGTAGTCCCCATATACAAAAAGGGAAGTAGAGACATTCCAGGGAACTATAGGCCAATAAGCCTGATTGACTCTACACAAAAAGTAGCTGGAAAAGTCATTCTGGGGAGAATCCTTCAATGTGTGGATGAGAATCAAGTCCTATCAGACTTCCAAGCAGGCTTCCGCTCAGGAACAAGCACAATTGAGCAGGTCTTTAGACTAACACTGCTGCACTGGAAGGTGGTGGAACTGGGCAAGGGCAGTCTCTATTTGGCCTTCATTGACTTGAAGACTGCCTTTGACCTAGTTCCCAGGGAAGAACTCTGGAGGGTTCTCCATCGTTTGGGCCTGCCCCCGTACATTCTGTTCCTTCTTATGAAACTCCACACGAACAATTTTGCCCAGGTTCGCTGGGGGAGAAATGGCGAAACAACAGACAGGATCCCTGTTTGTAGGGTTGTCAGACAGGGTTGCGTGTTAGCTCCCACACTTTTCTCCCTATATGTAAATGGTGTGGTGGAGCATCTGCTACAGGAACCTGCGGACGCACCCTGTCTGGGGGGTGTGCGGATCCCAACATTATTGTTCGCGGATGACACTCTGCTCATTTCAAAGACCCCCCAGGGGCTTCAGAAGTTGTTGACCCGTTTTCAGGACTTTTGCGTAACCAGAGGGCTGGTGATAAACGTAGAAAAAACGAAATATCTCATACTACGCCCACCAAGGAAATTAGGTTACCCTCCCACCTTGAATTCAGTCCCTCTGGAGAAAGTGACCGAATTTGATTATTTGGGTTTACGTCTGAATGATAAAATGAGCTGGCCTTCACACATCGACAAGATGGTCCTCTGTCACAAAAGGGTAGGGGGTGCTTTACTCAAGGAATACCATGCATCCCCCAGATCCTCAGTGGCGCCTGCAATTGAGATCTACAAGGCAAGGGGGGGTTACTTCTACCCTGTACGGCGCGGAGTTATGGGGTCACTGCAATTTGGATTCCCTATCCAAGACTGAAAACAAGTTCCTGAAGGACCTCCTAGCTCTCCCCTTGAGCACCCCAACAGTTCCAGTGCTCTTGGGCTGTAAAAGCATCAAAGATCAGGCCCGTCTTCACCCATTGCTCCTATGGTCCCGCATATGGAGGGTCCCGGAATTAAAATCCTATGCCGACGGCCTATCAGAAATATTGAACATGGGGGCTGGAATAAGATCAAGTGGCTGAGGGACATAAAAACTCTTTTGGGGGAACTGGGCCTAGGAGATTGCTGGACTACAAAATCTGCCCCTCCTAAGGCAGTCCTCAAAAAACTATATTGGGACTGGGTTTCTTGCCAACTAATTGGGAATCCACATCATTGCAATTCGACGGCAGCGTTTCTTAAAATAAAGGATGTGGTATCATATGAACCCTATATGGACCTAATTACTATGCCAGTGGACAGGGCCCTTTACTTCAAGTTTAGAGTTGGCACCCTTCCGATAAAAGCTACTGTATCGAAGTCGAAGTCCTATGCTCATTTATCCCCCTTTTGCGCTTGTTGCCCAACCAGCCCTGAGACGGTGGCACATGTACTCTTTGAGTGCCCAGATTATATCCATCCAAGGAGACACTGGTTGAAACCCCTTTTCAAACGCCTGGGAACACGCATGCATTCGGTGGCTCTCCGAATTTTATTGACTGATACCTCTCCACTTATAGTCTGTGGTGTCTCTAAATTTTTTTAACGTTTTTGGTTGATTTGTTGCGATAGATTGACTATATCGGTTTAATTCTTTTTAGCTAATTTATCTTGGGGAGTTCCCTAAAATGTTATCTTTTTAAAAAATGTATGACATACTTGTACTTTTTCTAAATGTTGTTTTTTAATGTATGTTATGCTTGTAAGATATCTTTGCATATCGAATAAAGCTTTCAACCAACCAAATAAAATATATTCACTGCAAAGTGCTCACAATTTTGCAGCATATGCATAAATCCACTGAGCTATCTAATTAATTTGGCACTCAGGCTTTAACCCAGTCCATCAGTTCAAAGCGAGACTGATTTATCATGTCTTCACCTCCCAGGTTTTGGCATATTACATGAAGACGAGCTAGTATTTTTAGAGAAACCGTAAGATATATTGTATGACTCATAATATCTAACTCCCCAAAAGTTTTACACAACACCTTCAGACCGCAGTGCTACGGCACTCCTTTGGTATTTTTACTAGGAAAAGGCCTCTGCTGAGCTGTCATTTCAATATACACAACGACACCGTTTGGGAGGCCCAGCCTTTTGTGATTACAGGAGCCATTGAAAGATAAAATATAGATTGTAAATGTAAATGTAAATGTACATGTATTTATATAGCGCAAATCACCCACCGAGGTAGGTATCTAAGCGCTTGCTTAAGGAACCCGTCCTGGTATTCCCCTGTGAGATAACCCCGGCAGGGTATTCACAAGGTGAAAGCCAGGCATCCCACCGCGAGGGGCCGTAGTGGCGATTAAGCAAGCTATTGCCCAGAGTCGCAGAGTGTGAGCCCGTGAGTCGAGTAGGCACCGGAGTGAGAATTATCAAGTCCATGGAATTTTTTTTTTAACCCAAGGCCCGCCGAGGCGGGGAATTGAATCCTGGTCCAGGGCCGATCTCAGCCGGGTCTGCCGCCTCTAACCCCTGAGCCACACTTCTCCATTCATTGAAGAGTATACAAAGCGACCCCCAGAGCCAACCTCTCAGCTTCACAGCCAAGCTTCTCTGCTGGACTCCACATACAGTATTCCAACAGAACACATCTCCCTTAGTAAATGACAAAACAATTAGGAACAAACATAATCATCATATTTCATAGGTTTCATTTAGGACGTGTACTGGGAACTCTTATGTAGTTATCCAAAACATTCTCCAAACTTTCAGAATTTTCTAACCAGAATCTTAATTCAGCATCATTACATTTGACAACCTTGCATATAATCCACCACTTTCCATCCAATGTTTTAATTACATTTCCTTTAACTTCTACAACCTTCTTAGGATTGGACAACTTAGAATTACCCTTCTTTACGAAAGTGTCAGGGCACACTCTAACAAAATCTCCCTCAGCAATGACTGTCTGAATCTTGCTAACCTTATCATTATGTCTTGTTTGTTAACCCTTTTGATACTTGACCACTTTGTCATGTATTTCATTATCTCTCACAATTTTCTTACCACTTCTGCCCATCCATGCAGGTACAGCAGCTGTACAAGGAATTCTGCCCTTGAGAAGACAAAATGGAGTTTCTCCCGTTACAGTTCTGTAGTTCCACAAAAAAATGTTTTATTTGAGTTCTCCAACACTTGTTAATAGATGTAGCCAATTGGATATGTTCACCCAACACACGGTTGATGCGCTCAACCAAACAATTTCCCTTTGGATGGTACACTGGTGTCCTCAATTGTCTGACACCCCTATTCTTCAAGAACTCGCCACATTCGTGGGAAATAAATTGTGGACCATTGTCTGGTAAAATTTCAGCTGGACAACCTTCTCTACCAAAAATTTCTTCATAAAAAGCAATGATACTGCTAGTTTTAACATCGGTCACAAAAGCCACTTCGGGCCACTTTGAATAATAATCCATCATCACTAAAGCATACTTATCGACTGAACCCAAACCTTCAAACAGTCCACAAATATCAATTCCAAGTCTTTCCCACGCTTTCTTAGGCAAACTCATAGGTGTAATTGGAGAATCTCTTAAAATATGAGACTTGTCACTGCAAGTACATGATATACACTCCGTCAAAAATCTTTCTATGTCTCTATCTATATTTGGCCAACAAAAATCCATCCTGGCTTTTCTCTTGACTGCATACATTCCTCCATGTCCCTCATGCAGCAAACCCATCATTTTTCTCTCAATGATACTGGTACCACTAATTTGTCACTTCGTCTTACAATTCCATCTACAACTGATAATTCTTCCCAAACATCTTTATACTTTGCAATATATTCATCTATTTTACCACTTACAAGCAAAGGCAATTCCCTTGTTTTGACTAAAGATGTATCAGAATCTATAGCTTCCCTCCATTCACGTTCACTAATGGCTTTGTGACATTCCTCAACGTTTGCAATCAATAAATCATCACCCTTATTGTTTTCATCGTGTTTGCTATCTATAGGTAACCGTGACAAACAATCAGCATTGATGTTTCTTATTCCAGATACATATTTCAATTCAAATGAGTATTCCTGTAATCTATACAACCACTTTGCTATTCGCTGGGTAGCTCTTCCTGCACCTGAAGTAGTAAAATGATCTAATAAAGGTCGGTGATCTTTGCGAAGTTCAAATTTGGTGCCCCAAACATAAACACGAAAATGTTGCACTCCCTACCAACAAGATAGCGCTTCTTTTTCAGTAGTGGAATACGATGGTTCAGCACCTTTCAGTGTGCGCGATGCAAATGCTATTACATTTTCCTTACTATCCTTTTCTTGCATCAATACAGCCCCTAGACCATATCCAGTGGCGTCAATTACAATGATGGATTTGTATTGTTGATTGAAGGATTTTAAAGACTTGGCATTAGCAACAGCTTTTTTTTACAGTGACAAAGGCATTTTGGCATTCTTCCGACCATTTAAAATTAACACCTTTTTTCATCATGTTACTCAAGGGTTGTACAATGTCAGAAAAATGATGGAATGATGGACACATTTTGCATAATATTCAGCTAAGCCAAGGAATGATCTTAACTGATCTTTATCCACTGGTGATGGAGCCTTCTCTAAGTCTTCCACCAAATTTAATTTTGGTTTTATTCCTCTTTGTGATAACGTATGTCCTAGGTATTCAACCTCTTGTTGACAAAATCTACATTTGTTTAAATTAATATTGCGACCAGTAACTTCAAGTTTCATCAACACTATTCTCAGCACTTCATCATGTTGAAACTCATCCTTACCGCAAACTAACACATCATCTTGGAATAACAATGCATTTTTAACATCCCTCAATATCTTCTGCATTATCCTTTGAAAAACAGTGGATGCCGAGGCTAGACCGAATGGCATCCTAATAAATTGAAATGCACTTTCGGGTGTAATGAAGGATGTTAGATGTTTTGAAACTGGATGCAATCGTATTTGGTGGTAAGCACTTGATAGATAATGTAGTAAAATATTTTCCACCCTCGACACATGACATCTTGCCGTTGGGTTTGTGTGCGATCACAATCTGACTTAACCAATCAGATGCTTCTATAGGTGCAATGATTTTTCCTCTACACAATCTTTACAATTCCTCCTTCAATTTTCCTCTCAATGCCATAGGTATGTTGCGCACTTTATGCACTTTTGGTTTGGCATCTTTTTTGACAATTATTTGGTGTTCAAACCCTTTTAGACAACCCAATTCATCCTTGAACAGATCGGGGAAATCCTTCACCCATTTGTTATCCTTACCACAATCTGTTAGGAATACTTGTAGAGGATGGTTTGGATTTAAAATAATGCCTAAACCTTTCTGTTCCCTTCACCCTAAAACATTTCTACCAGACTCAACCACATCAATTTTGGCAATAGTGGAAAGATTCTTGAATTGTATTTTGGCATTAAAATATCCCAAAACTGGTAATTTAATACCACAATACTCAAGTGGTTCTACATCTGTGGGAATCAAAATAATGGATCCTAAACTTCTCGAATGGTTTCTATCTATTAAGGTAAACGGGGAGCATGAATCTGCCCACATGTGCACTTCATAATTGTAAACCTATACTACACATTTAGGAGGATTATAAACAGAATTGTTTTGTAAAGTGTTTACACTTTCTATTACCATTACTTTAATGTCACTCTCTCCTTCTTCATCCACTTTGTCTCTAATGTGATCTGTTTCAAATTCACCTATAGTATTTACAGTTTTCCTTCCACCAGGATTCTAATTAGACTTACACACACAAGAAAAATGGCCAATTCTCTTGCATTTGTAACAACGACTTTTGTTGAAGGACATTGTATGGCATATGCACTGTGTCTGTGACTGCCACACCTGTAGCAATTGTTTCTGTAATTTCCTTCTGCTTTCTTCCCTATACCGACATTTTCATAATTATTTGTTTTGAGGATTTTCAGGCCCTTGGAGATCTCTTCAAGCAAGGGGACATAGCAACAGCAAAGTCATTTCCCTCTCCTTGGCAGCAAAGCAACTGCAGGTCAGCCCACACACACACAGCAGGACAGTCCTTCCTCTTCAGTCTTCCAGCTTTCTATTTGGCAGAGATTCCTTCTTGATTCCAGGATGATCTAATTTTCTGAGGTCTGGGCATCCCTTTTCATATCAGTCTTTCCTTTGTTCTCTGAAGGCAGAGAGGCCTTGGCTTAGTCATAACCAATTCTGGTCAGTCCTGGAGCACTTTGTTTTCCTAACTTCTTTTTTCCTTTCAGAGAGAGGGGCAGAGTCGTCAGCCGCCCAGCAGGACGTGGAGCCAGCATTGTGGAAGGCAGGCACAGCCCTATTCAGGTCCAGGTGCTATCCCCTCCTACCAGTCAAGATGCAGATGCAGCTATTCAGCCTAGGGCTGACTCATCCAGCCTTCTGGAGGCTCCCCAGCCCCTGTCACTCATAAACCAGACAGCCAATTCACAAACAGGTCAAGACACACAGGAAGATCAGACAAGAGAACAGCCACTTTCTAAAAGTGCTGGTTTCAAACACAGGATCTACAAAACATCCTTCCTAAAAGATAGGTTATTAAATTCTGAGTTCAGGGATACCAGACTTTAATTTTCTATCTTGCTCATATGGGAAGATATGCAGGTGAAGATTATACACAGCATTCCCCATTATAGCCTATGGGCAAGATAGCCCTCTCAATAGTGAAAAACGAAATTGGCAGTATTTCACTATCAGGGCAGGTCACATACATCAGGGCATGCCCTACCTTTCACATACACTGCACCCTGGCCAGGGGGTTACCTTGGGCCTTCCATAGGGGTGTCCAATGTGTACAGATAGGGAAGGGTTAGGCCTGGCCAGTGGGGCCACTGGTCAGGTCAGCATGGCAGTTAGCAACTGCACACAGGCAATGCAGTGGCAGGCCTGAGACACCATTTTAGAGCTACTTGTGTGTGGGGCACAACCAGTGCTGCAGGCTCACTAGTAGCATTTGAATCACCAGCCCTGGCACGCTCAGTGCACCTTACAAGGGCATTACTGGTAAAACAAATATGCCAATCGTGGATAACCAATCACAATAACAATTTACCCAGGGAGCACTTGCACTTTGACACTGATCAGCAGTGGCAAAGTGCCCAAAACATCTAAACCTGCAAAAACTATATCGAGCACAGCGTAAAAAATACAGGAGGTAGAGGCTCAGGGGAAACCACGCCAAAGATGCCAGGTCTAACAAAGGTCTTATGCAAAGGTTGTCTAGTCATCTGTCATTTGCTTATTACTGTATTTTGATGTTACATTGGTACTAATAAGATAAAAAGTTTGCGCAGACAGTGTTAACACGTTCAAAAATTGCAACATTATGAAGTAATATGATCACGAAATGTACCCCCATTAGTTTGCATAATTTGCCTTATCTTGCCACATCATTTAGACAAAACAGCCGCACAATTTGTCCTTCCTTGCCGCATAATTCCAGTGACCACCGCTGCAGAGTTTGCCTCTTATTCCAAAGCACAGCCTGAGGCTTAATATCTTGCACCAACTATAGTTGCTCATATTTTTTCTGTATAATTAGTAATTTACTGTGCATAACACAGACATTACAAATGTCTTACTGTTCTGCATGTGTCTATTCATATTACCCTTCGATTTTCCAGTTTTATATTGTGTTAACTCAAAGCTTACATTACTCAAGTCAATTTTTTTTTACTGAGTTTTAGAAAGATGTGTTGTTAGGGTGCTGAACCAACTGCACTCAAGCCGATGTGATTTTCACATGTTTTGAAGCAAACTTGTTTCTTCTGACGGTTTGTTTCTATATCTAAAGTTTTCTATTAATACGGTCCATTTTGTTGATCACTTTGAAAACACAGCATTCGCGCTTTGTGTCCCTGCACCACGGAATTCGCCAGTCTCTGCAGCGGGCAGGTCTTAGATGCCAGCCCTCAGCCCTTCCATTGTCATTGGAGAAGCACCCGTGGGTGGCCCTATCCATCGTTAGACATGGCACCTCATCCAGGCCTTCCTGCTGCTGCTGCTGTGAAGCAATATGAGCCTGGTCTGGCAGCTTATGACCGAACATGTGAATAATGACTTCTGCGGTAGCCCTCTGTGATCAGCAGGCCATGCAGTGGCAAGTCTGCCGCCCTACCCTAAAAAGTGCCCAAAGGGGATGACCGAGGACTCCTACTGCTTCTGCCCTTCAGCCAACCTGTTGTTTGATAGATATAGACGCAGTGGCTTAGTCCTCCTACCACTCTAGTGCGTGCCCATGTGGGAAAGCCTTCCCTCCAGCTAATCTCAGGTGTGCTTGCTGATCTTCTTCTAGTACCAATCCCTCAAAAGAGCCAATCAATTATCCATCTATCCCACAACTCTGTCCAGTGCACCAGCTGCTGGGGAGTTCCCATATGGCATGCATTCCGGGGTGCCTTGCTCTCCTATCTCTTATGTAGCTTGCAAGTGAAGGTATGCGTTTGTCCAACCAATCTGTAATATTTCTTGTGGGAGGGTCCTGGCATTCATCCTTTTTACTCAGTGTGTGCTTCTATCACCTAACTCAGCTATATTAGACCAATGTCATGCCTCAGTTCAGCAAATCTGTGAGACAGCCTTTCTCCTGCCACTCTCCTGTAGGTCACTTACAGGTCTGTGTTGGCCATTCCACATCACATAATTCGGCCCCACATACTTCAACTACAGCAACACAATTACACAACACACCTACCACAGAATTACACATCATGCCACAAGATTGAACAGCACACCACATAATTAAACTCCATTCAATACCACTCCACAACTCAAAATACAATTCCATATAATTACACTCCATAACACACAATCCCATGCCACATAATTCCAGTACACACATTACCTCATAATTAATATCCACATTATCCCACTGTACACCATGCCACATAATTCCACTACACTAATCCACTGCACACCACACAATTCCACGCCATACAATTGCACGGCTAACCATTCCAATCCAACCCACATAATACCACTCCACACCACATACATTCACTCCACTTCATAACACATGGGTAAAAGACATTGGGGCATATTACCAACGTTTAGCGATATTTACCGCTAACGATGCTTAGCAACGAATTTTTTAACGCTAAGCATCGCCGGAAATTATCGCAGAGATAACTTGTTATTAGCAAGGTTTATCTCAGTAGTGATAAAAATCCTCGCTCTAACTGCCAATTGAGAGATTATCGCTGGAAAACCAACGATAATCTCTCGAAGTTTGGAGTTAGCTTGATAATAGGGGCTCACAAATTTAGCCATGATATCCACCTTCCATAGGATATCATGGCTAGGTCAGGAAAATACCAGGTGTAAAAAAAGCAGTGCTAACCGCGGTTAGCGCTGCTTTTTTTATTACTAACAGGGTTAGCGAAATCCTTGATAATAGGAGAAATGTCGCTTAACAACATTTCTCCTATTATTTTTCTCTGGAACGCCCCCTTTGCATCTCATTAGAGATGCAAGGGGAAGTGTAGAGAAAAAGGGTGCTAACATGCGAATTTGCGTGTTAGCACCCTGTTGCTGATAGGGAGATAATTTTATCTCCGCTTTCTTGGCTTTTAAAGCCAAAAAAGCGGAGATAAATCCCTTGATAAAATGCCCCATTGTCATTTACAAAGCTAATAACTCTAATTCCCCAAAAACTAGACCTATTGGCTTCGTCAAAGCTTGTTAAGATATGGTGCACTTCTGCTGTAGTGTAGTTCCTATTTTCCCTATAGGCCCTGCACATTGGAATAACATAAACAGCAGTGTAGACGTAGAAGTGCGGTCTTCCAGGTCTCTACTGACTATGCTAAACTTAATTGGGTTTGTACCAACTAGCTCAGAGGTCAATGGAAACTTTCTTGACTGAATAGGAAGTGATCAGCTTCCCTGGAACAGACAAGAAGGGATTCAGTTTTCCAACAACCGCATAAACATGACAACTTTGCTCCTTAGAATAAGAGTCAATCTCTAGAGTCGTGTGAAACAATAGACAGTTATTTTACTCAGTCAGTTGTGCAGATTACTTTCACCAAGATGCAGAGAATAGAGAGACAGGCATTTTCAATAAAAGGTATTATTTATTGAACAGTCTTTCTCCTCATGCAAGAGAAATGAATTGCCACAATTGGAAGATTTGTTATTATAAAAAGTGCGTACAGTAAAAGGAGGATTGCGAAATAATACTGTAAAAGCATTGATATGGTTTCTTAGCCATACAATGGTTTAAAATGAATAAAATATATACATTCATATATACATTTGGCTAACGTACTCAACTGGTGTTTCTAACTACGCCTACCCCAGTGTACCTGACCTAAACCTAATACATGGAAGGGAGTAAGTAAGTAACAGTTTTAGTTAAGTTGGTTTTGCCAAGGTTTGCTTCAAGAATTCTCTCTAAGGGTTTAGTCAACACCATACCTCTGGAATAGAATGTGGGAGGGCTGGTATCTCCTTCCAGGACTCGATATCCCAGTCACTCGCAAGAGTAGGCTGGAAACGCCGGAGCTGGATTTTCTCGGCAGGAGAAAAGACAGCGTCTCTCTCAGCGCGTCAAGGAGGAGGAGGGGGGGCAGCGTCCGTGGGCTGCTTGCATCTGCTGGGCTCTGCAGGGGACAGCTGTTCTGCTCCTGTATTCACCACACCATCGCTGTTGCTTAAGGAAATGCTGGTAATATTTATACCTGAAAGGTGCCTTGTTTGACGTTAGTTTTTGGACATAAGACGTCAATAAAGATGTCACTAGGAAGTGATAATCCTTTCCGTGCTCATTAGAGTTCTATTACTAATCAAAACATAGCAAGCGGGGCTTTCCCAGGTTGCTGGGGTTTTATCTTGTTGAAGAACTCGGAGTGTAATCTAGGAATCTAAGATAGTGGCTTCTGCTGTGTCATGTACTGTAATGAGCTGCAGAGGCGAGTTTCTGAAATATGGCTGAAATATGGCTCTGATCGTTTATGCCATTATAGGGGTATAAACGGATTATAGCCGTATAGGGGCATAAGGTCACAATATTGATCGGGGTCCTAGATAGAACACGACACTGCTCTCCCTTTGCACTAGTGCATTTATGACAAACTCACGTCAACGCAGGCACTCTTTGCACCATGATGCAAGGGCGCCTGCATTGTGGTCAGGATTGTTTTCTGTGCAAGAAGGGATACCATCCTCTACACAACAATTTTTCTTTGTGTGCTGCAGAATACAGCTCACAAGGAAATAAAAAGTACATAGGAGAAATGCTGTTATTTCTCCTAGTTGTGCCAACCATTTTGGTGCACGTCCAGACTTACCGTAGTAAATCTGGGTTTGCATCAAAATACATGGGTGAATGCATAGGAACTCGAATGCTCCACCCATTTATCGCCTCCCTGATGCAAGGTAACACAATGAAGGGAAAATGTGACATAAACCACGCAAATCAAGATTTGTGTTGCTTTGTACTTCCTGACTTCATTTTGCATCGTAGCTGCACCAAAAAAGTGACGCAACCACAACGCAAAATTTTAGTAAATATGGGCCACTGTCCTTTTTTGCGAGCTTGGAATCCTTCAAACTGGCAAAGCAGGATACTTTCAACCATGGGTCCATTGAATCAGATTTGCTGCTGCAGAGAAGCTCTACATGTAACAGACCTGATTTCTTAGCCCAGTGAGGTCATGCACTGGCCAGATATGTTGTGGTGGGTTGTACAGTCTTCTGTAGGTGTGCTAATCCAAGTTTTAATGGGAGGTAGGAGAAGTCCAGTTAGACACAGGTAGAGTTTCAAGACCTCAAGAACAGCTTTTGAGGGTCAAGACTCACTTGAGTAGAGGTCACCAGAAGGATCCAGATCAAATCCTGTTGGAACTTGAGGACAATGCCTCATGCAGAGATTGGTAGACCTGTAGCCATACAGGAGGTCAGCCAACTGACCCTTGAAGTCCATGTCTTTGTCCTAGGTACAAGAGGGAGCAGGTAATGTCCTTTCAGCATCCTTTTAGGTCACAGACAGCAGGTGCAGCATGCTTCTGTTCTTCCACAGGTCCAGATTAAATTAAATAAATACTGTATTTAATAAAGCGCACAAGTTCTCAAGCTAGAGTGTCCTGCCACATATACAGTGGGGAGAACATTAGTGAAGGAAGCCAACTATTGATTAAGAAGCCATGTTTTTAGATTCTTTCCAAAGGAAAGTAAGTTTGTGTCAAGCCTCAGAGTCTCAGGAAGGCTATTATATAGTTTTGCACCCAGAAAGCCTAAAGAACTACAGCCGGTACGAGCAAGGCATGTTTTGGGCACAATGGCCAGATTGGCGTCAGAAAAGCACTAGGCTCTGGATGTAGAGTAAGGGTTTGCTTGTTTAATCAACTACCCGGCTCCAGCCTTTTGGAAGGCTTTAAAAAAGATGTTCATAGCCTTATAGTCAATCTTTAATGCGGAGCTAGTGTAAAGATTTGAGAATCGGTGTCCTACTAGCTCCAGGTCTTGATCTCACGATGGCTCTGGCCGGCGCGTTTTGAACCACTTGCAAACGCTGGGTCAAGGATTTTGAAAGACCAAGGTACAGGCAGTTGACATAGTCACAAACGTTGATGTCACAAGAGCCTGCACCCCAATCCTTCCACTCACCAGCGGTAGAAGCAGCAACATTTTTATTAGCATTCGGAGTATACCGAAGCATGCACCAGAAAGATTTTGAACCTGAGAACCCATTGACAATGTTTTGTCCATGATTATTCCCAAGTTTTTTACTTTCTCTTTTTCAGAGGGCGGGGGCGGCAGATCCTTGGGCCACCAGAAACTCCAATCGGGTGTTTCTAGTTTTCTAAAGAAAACAACTTCTGTTTTATCCGGGTTGCACTTGAGCTGGTTTACCCTAAGCCAGTTGAAAACCTTTAAGAGGCAGGAATTGATCATTGCCCAGTCAAAGTCGGAGCCTTTATCACAAGAGAAGATAAGCTGAGTGTCATCAGCGTAAGAAACAATTTTGGCACCCGCTTCCTCTACCAAGGATGCCAAGGGAGAAAGATAAACATTAAAGAGGATAGGGCTGAGAATGGAGCCCTGTGGGACGCCAACATTGATGGCAGGGACCAGGGAGGAGAACGGTGGAAGCCAGATGTCCTGGGATCTGTTTTTCAAATAGCAGGACATCCACGTGAGGGCAGTCCCACCCAGGCAAATGTTTTAAGTCTGTTTAAGAGCCTCTCATGTGGGACCATATTGAAGGCCGCTGACAAATCAAGTAGTATCAAAATGGCCTTGACTCCCAAGTCTGATTTACCCCTGATGAATTCTGTCACTTCTAGCAACGCAGACTCAGTACTAAAATTTGCCCTAAAGCCAGACTGATATTAATGAAGAAGCTTTCCATCTTCAATATGTTTTTGCAGGACTTTGTTTACATGCTTCTCTAATGCTTTAGAGAGGGCGGAAAGCAAGGAGATCAGCCTATAATTAGCAGTATCCATCGGATCAGCATTCGTCTTTTTTTATCATAGGGAGAATCTTAGCATGCTTTTACAGTTTAGGCAGATAGGGGCAGATATATGTTAACTGGCGCATCCCCAGGGATGCGCCAGTTAATGTGCGCCACAGTGCGCCACAGCTCCGCCACCCATGGTGAGAAGCATTTATAATGCGGCGCACCATGGTGCAAAAATGGCACAGGTGCCGGAAAGGTGGCGCATTGCTGGAGTTGCGTCGCAAGCGCGACGCAGCTCCGCAAGGCTCGGGCTGCCCCATCTTCACAATGCTGCGTCAAGACCTACGCCTGGGTTTTGACGCAGCATTGGCCTGAAAGTGACGGAGTGAAATCTCATAGATTTCACTCAGCCACTTTCAGGAGGCGTTCCTGCGCAGGAACGCTGCCCCTGCGCAGGAACGCCTCCTTATGGCGCAGGGCTTTACAAAGTGACGCATCTCCTAGATGCGTCACGTTGTAAATAGGGCGCATTGTTTGTGCCGCCGTTGCGTCAAATAAAGTGACGCAATTGCGGCGCAAGGGCATCATAAATCTGCCCCATAGTGGTTTGAGAGGGTGCCTTGGGACGACATTTATGCCTAGCACTGGATAGTGGGTGGTGGTGATATCTGGTCCCTCCCTAACCAATGGGATAAAAGTTCCCATGGATAGCTCTACCCACTTTTGCAGCAGTTCCTGTTTGACCAACAGCAAACAAACTCACAATGCTTCTTACTTCTAAAATCCAAGATGGGAAAACCCTTCTCACCTGTGCAGAGCCTCCGTGCCCACAAGATAATGTGCAGTGCTCACCTACTTGGTCACATCAAACCTTTTGGGAGCAGTTCTTCACCCCCCACCCTTCCACTCGGTTTGGTGCCTGAGAGGACAAAATATGTGGCCTTTCCAGGTTTCACCTGTGGCAGGGAAAGCCCCTTTGAAGAAAATAATGTTACTGGGTAGTCTCAAACTATTTGAACAAATTTTTGTAAGTTGTTTTTATATTGTGTTTGAGAAATTGAATGTTAAATACTTATTGTCGTGCACACAGGAATTCAGGTTCATAATTACTTGATGCACATTATTTAAATAACATAAGGGAGAATGGCAGCTCCCCGGTGCTGAGTAGCACGCAAAATCTGGAAAAGTTATCCCTTGAACTATGAAAGATATGGATTGCGCCACTCACAATATCACACAAAAGTCTTTATTTCGGTTTTACAGTACCATAAAAGAAAGAAGCACATAGATCTTGCATGGCAATAATCAGAATAAAAGATACTGTAGATTAAAATACTTCCTATACATGCTTTTGGTAATTTAAAAAAAAGATACAAATTAGGGTAAAAAGCTTAACACAAAAATATAATATGTACATAGTGCAAATATAAGCATATTTCAGTATTTAAAAGATGTGTCCTAACATCAAAATTAAAATTGCAAGCAATCCAAATATTTACAGTCTACTGCGAAATATACGCCCCTCTGTTCAGATCATTTGGGTTTCAATTCATTTACTTCCTTCAAGTCGATAGGGCCCTCCTTCTAATGGACCATAATTTACCGAGAAATGTTGCTGTTGCACAATCAAAGAATGGTCTCCCGTCTGACTTCAGAATACGTAGGGTTTCTTTGTGCCTATGTGTCCCTAAGTATCTACATACAGGGGTAAGCCAGTTCCTTCTGGGTCTAGTGTAGGCGGGGCAAGCAACAAAATACATGACCTATTGTTTCTTTAAGGCAAGGGCAAAAAGGACAGCCCATGGGCTGTGATAGGTTAGTCCTCCAGGTATTAGTGAAGGCATTGATAGGAAGGCAAGCATGTCTTTTATTAAATCAAGGAAGCTTTCTAGCTGTCTGCTAGATTTGATATCAAAGAACAGGTCAGTTAGGCAGCCATGTCGTGTATTCATAAATTACTACCGTTCTACCCAGCCCCAAAACACTGATTTTAGTGCGTCCCTAGAGTATGTGGAAGGGTGACCTTCTAACTCCTTGGGCACACCTATGTTCACCTGGATGGTATTTATGTAGTTGATCCACCTAATTTTATGGTTTTTGTCCAGGGCAGAAACTTCATTAAAATCAGCTGCATAGAACATCAGTTCTGGAGTTGTAACTAATCTGTACCAAAAAAGCAAAGGGCGTAGGCTCACCAGATCATTGATAGACTTTACACCCATATCGAGTTTCAAGGGAAGGAGGGGGGTCCTCTGTGGGAGTAATAACAGATTTCTAAGAAACTTAGGGGCAGATTTATGTTAACTGGCGCATCCCTAGGGATGCGCCAGTTAACGTGCACCACAGTGCGCCACAGCTTCGCCACCCATGGTGCGCCGCATTTATAATGCGGCGCACCATGGTGCAAAAACGGCACAGATGCGTGACGCATCTGTGCCGGAAATGTGGCGCATTGCTGGAGTTGCGTCGCAAGCGCGACACAGCTCCAGCAAGGCTCGGGGGTACACCAACTACACAATGCTGCATCAAGACCTACGCCTGCTTCAAGCAGGCGCAGGGTTTTGACGCAGCATTGGCCTGAAAGTGACTGAGTGAAATCTCATAGATTTCACTCAGCCACTTTCAGAAGGTGTTCCTGCGCAGGGACGCCCCCCCCCCCCCTGCGCAGGAGCGCCTCCTTATGGCGCAGGGCTTTACAACGCGGCGCATCTCCTAGATGCGTCACGTTGTAAATAGGGCGCATTGTTTGCGCCGCAGTTGCGTCAAATAAAGTGACGCAATTGCGGCGCAAGGGCATCATAAATCTGCCCCTTATTTTCTATTATCGAGAGGATGTTAACGTTTATAGAGCCCCACAGTTCGGCTCCATAGAGTACATTACTTACTAGCTTACAGCTATACAGCTGCAGTGCAGGTGCTACAGGCCTAGTGTGCGAGAGACAATATTCCGGTCGCAGGGCCCCAGTTAGCTGGGAACATTTCAGGGATGCCCTCTCTAGATGTTTCTTCCATACCATGCCCTCAGATAACTTGATTCCCAGATAATCAAAGGAGCTCACTCGTTCAAGTGGGACATTATCAAGAACCAAGTTAACCGTAAAGGATTTGTGAGGATTTAGCATCATCAACTTAGTTTTAGTTGTGTTGATGACCAAACCCCTCTTGTCACAAAAGTTCTTAAAGCAATTTAAAAGCTTTTGTAAGCCCATGGGGGTTTTAGACACTAAAAGAGTGTCATCTGCAAACAACAGAGTCGCTATTTTATGATCAGCCAGCGATGAAGCATCTGCCGGGGGAGAGCACAAGAGGTCAGCCACCTGATTTACATATAGGGAGAAGAGGGTGGGGGCCAGGACACACCCTTGGCGCACGCCAGTCTGATTTTAAATGGCTCGGTGTTTTGGTCCTGGTTTCCCGACCTTACACAGGGAAAGTTATCCTCGTGTAAGTGAGTGGCTCTAAAAGTTCCAGAGGCATACCCATGTCCCGGAGGACCTGCCAAAGCAGGTCCCTGGGAACTAGGTCGAAAGCTGTTTTCAAGTCAATAAAGGCAAGATATAAACTGCCTTTGCCCAACACAACTACCTTCCAATACAGCAAGATCAGGCGAAACGCCTGATTGATTGTGCCGGTCTTCCGCGGAAAGCCCACCTGGAGTGGAGAAAGGATGTCGTTCTCCTCCATTCAGGTCTGGATTTCAACAAGGAGCGAGCGGCAGAATACCTTCTGGGCACAATCTATCAGGCTAATAGGGCGGTAGTTGGCAGGTTTCGACCTGTCCACTTTCTTGAAAATGGGTACTACCTCTGCACCCTTCCAGGTGTCCGGGATGCTCCCCCGCTTGAGATGTCATTGGCCAGTCTCACAAAATAGGTTGCCCAGCGTTCCCTATCAGCGCGGAAAACGTCTCCGGGAATGCCATCGGGACCGGGGGCTTTTGCTGGAGTAATGGCATCAAGTGAGCACAATATCTCCTCCTTAGTGAATGTAAGTGTACAATCAGGGAGACCCATATCATAGAGAATCTGGGAACTGTCAATGTGTGGACTGTTAGAGTATAACTCACTAAAGTGTTTATGCCATTCGGTGGCCGGAATGTTGTTTGCCAAGGGAGGTGAACGTTCAAAGTTTTGTTTGGATACCAAAGACCAAAACGTCGACTATCAGGATGCCCAATGGCCTCTCCTGTCTCTTCCCATCCCATTCTTTTTTTGCTATACACTGTGCCTGTTTGTAGTCTTTCCTAGCCTTCCGAATACTAGTAGGCTCTCGATTTTTGATGGCAACAGTCAAACTCCCTCTCAGGGTCCTGCACTCTTTGTTGAACCCTGAATCTCTTCCTAAGGGTCTTCCCTGGCATAACCTCGATTTTTTGTTTGGAGCATGGAAAAAACAAGCCAGATGGTCAAAGAATTCCTTGTGGCGGGTGCTCCAACTACTCTGGTTAGATGGATCTGTGTTCACTGGTGCTAAAATCGCTAGGTCCTTCGTAAGGGCATCCTTAATCAGTTTGATCTTTAATTCATCTGCCAATACCGCAGGCCATTTGAGACGATGCTTATTGCTAGTGGGTATTAAAGATTTTGTGCTCACAATATATATTTTACTGCCATGAGATTGTACATTCTGAGTAGAACAAAAAGTGAATGTGGACGTTTGTGAAATTTTGACTCACAAACGAGTTTACATGAAGCTCTAATTAGATTATGTGCATGGTGGACTTCTGAGACTATATGCCGACAGGCTAGACCACACCACAATAGGCTGCCGGTGCAGATTGGAGATGGTATTAAAAATAGTTCTGCGGCTCCATGTGTGTAAGTGCTCAACCCATCAAATGACATCCTGTCTAGGTTCTCCATCTAAAGGGATTCTGTCTGCATAATTTATGGCTTTTCTAGAATTACTTGACATTAAGAATAATCCAGAATAGATAGATAATAGTGAATAAGGGGGATGTTTTTCACTAAGGGGTTCTAAGTAACATCAAGTATACAAGAGTGAACCTCGAAGGTGAAGAACATTCATATTATTCGCTTTTCACCTACCTTTAATTTTATGTTATATATGACCCCCAAATCAGACACTGGGCAGAGAAGTACTGAGGGAGTCCTACATAAAGTGTCTCTTCTTCACAGATTAAAACACGTGGGGCCAGTTGTAGGTGGCCAAATAGTGAGCACTAACGCTGAAATCTGCAGAATTTCAGCGTTTGAGATTGATATTTGGCTGCGAGCAATGTAGGTGAGTTTAAACCTACTAGCAAAATAAGGAATCGCAAAAATTGTGATTCCTTATTTTGCTCTTGCATTTAAGGAATCGCAATTAAATACAATGTAAGAAGCACAAAAGAAAGTGCACTTTAGCCTTAAGGAATCGCAACTTCCAGTTGGTGGCAATTAGCGATTTCCTTTAAAAGAAAAGCACTTTTTTTGCTTTTTTTAAAGTGCCATGTGGCACACATTCATGCCTTAGGTCAAATATGTGCACCACATGTGCACACATCCTTTTGACAACCTGGCCCCCTTGAAATAGTGCCGGCTATTTGCGATTCACTAATAGCGTATCTCAAATGGAGAATATCTTCCTATTTATTCCTATGGGCTTCCAAGCCCATAGGAATGAATGGGTAGGTATTCCTTATTAGCGAATCTCAATTTGCGATTATTTATTAAGGAATATTAAGGATTCACTATCATTTTAGCGATTCCTACCTACATTCAATTTTGCGAGTCCTTAATAGCGAATCAGTAAAAATCACTATTAAGGATTCGCAAATTTGATTTTACCTACATCTGGCCCTTGGCCTCCTCCAACTCACTCTACATTTTCTCTCATCCTTTATCCAATTTTTTTTTTAAACTGTTGACCTGCTACTATTCACCCTCTCGTCAACCTTACTCCTCAGCCAAAGTATTACAATACATTTGTGGCCTCCTCCCATCCAAACCCAACATCCTCTGCATATGCTCACGGATAGAAAAAACAATGCCTTTTCTCCTGTCAC
The DNA here is from genome assembly GCF_964263255.1 of Lissotriton vulgaris. NCBI lineage: Eukaryota > Metazoa > Chordata > Amphibia > Caudata > Salamandridae > Lissotriton > Lissotriton vulgaris. The sequence goes on from NC_141698.1 coordinate 950,017,728, forward strand.
CAAATACCACCACCATTGGCATATAACCTCCCCCCACCTAAATGAAAATTAAAAGAAATACCTAGCATCCTACCGCTCACCACCACTTTGTTCTGTACCTTCCATGACCTTTTACTGGCCAAAGCCTCATAACATTCACTGGTCAGCGCAGCTAGGTTTCCCCTGTCAGCACGGGTTTGCGGATGTTCTCCTTGTTGGTGCACACTCATATATACATCTGCCCCAGTAAAGAGCTGGACTGTCTTTTGAGTCTTTCAAGGGTTAATAAAAAAATCCAGTCACCATCTGTGTCTTTATAAGGGTACAGGTAATTGTGATCTCTGTATCCCAGTTACCATGCCGGGACTCACCGCTTTGGAGGATTTCTGTATCCCATTTACCATGCCGGGACTCGCCGCTTTGGAGGATCTCTGTATCCCAGTTACCATGCCGGGACTCGCCGCTTTGGAGGATCTCTGTATCCCAGTTACCATGCCGGGACTCGCCGCTTTGGAGGATCTCTGTATCCCAGTTACCATGCCGGGACCCGCCGCTTTGGTCCAAGCTTAGATTGCTTTCCAGGAGCCCAATAAACGCTTCTGCATCTCAATATTTTACTTGTCTTTGGACTTTTGTCCTTACAAGCTCAAATTTTCTTTGCAAACGACTTTGTGCCTGAAAATGTTTGAAAACTGGCGCCTACTTCTGTTGTGACATTTTCACAATAGGAGTTCCATAATAATACTTCTGTTGCACTGACTACTTACATGTCTACATGACGAAGTTCCTATATGGAACGAAACGCGTTGGCTGTGGGAGTCTCTGGGTGAAATCACCAAAATAAAGAATTTAACGATTTGGACTAAGAAGAACTTGTGTCATATCTTAATGAGTGCGCCTTCTGCTTTTTGAGGAAATCAATTTACAGGTAAGTGTGTCTGTGTGCCAGCTTAGGCTCTGGCTCCTTGCTGCGGCCTGGGGAAGCCTTCATGAGTCACCTCGGGCAACACTTTTAGGCAATCTACTAAATTTACAAGCTGGCCCTGCACTTTAAGTGGCAGTAGCTGGGTGCAGAAATAACTTCCTCACTGTCACCCCACTCCCAGTTCAAGAATGTTCCTGGTTACAAAATTCGGAAAGATAAAGTGAATTTTAAGCACAAATCTTCACAAAAACGTCATAAATCTACAGTGACGCAGGTGTTAGATAGAAAGTTATTTGTATGATTCACTCGATTCAATTCAATTGAAACTTTATTCGGTCTATATTGAAAGCATAGATCATAAAAGTATACATTAAAATTATTTTAAAACCAATGAATAAAAAGAGGTGTTAGACAGCCGGACTCGGTACAGCTTCAAGTGCAATGAGTGCAGCGATTCACAGATTAGACTCGGATACTTCATGCAAAAGATACAGTTGAAATATCATTTAGGATGCGACGCACATCGGTTAAATATTAAATAATTTATTATATACAAAATACCATGCTGTAGGCTAATATTATCTGAGGAGGTACTTTAAAACTTAAACAGTAAAGCCTTATAAAAAAAATGCCTCCTTCGTTTGCAATCCCAAAGAAATGATGCTACACAAAAACAGGCATTGGCATCTTGAAGCTTCTTAAGAAAAAAACAAGGCAATGCAACATTGATTAAAATGATGCCGCCTTAAAAGAGGTAAGATGTTTTGATGCTCTCTTCTTTATAAAAGTAGCAGAAGAAAAAGAGGTGAAGGTCAGATTGTAGAGATAAATTATCACATGGACATGGGTCTAGGTCATTAAAAGAATACTTTTTGGCAGGAAAACCCAACATCAGCGGTATTAGGTTGGCTCGAAACTTTAAAAGGATAAACCTGTGATGTAAATTTCTAACACCATCCAAATACTAATATTCACCCTTCTTCATAGGTGGAACCAGCTTGTAAAGTTTTACCATCGTTCTTATACAATGCAATTCCTTCCCCTCATATGCTGCCTTTGTTAGGAAAAGTTCCTTTAACTTCTTTTTGGGAAAATTGGAACAAGAGCTCGGGTTTGTGAATAGTTCAGGTACCCCTGGGGAGTGCAAAGTAGATTTTATGTACTGTAGCAAGGAATTGTATGTGCTTTGTCAAGTGAAAGGCAATTTTGAATGATGAACTGGTTAAGGTCCACTGTGTCTCTCTTCCAAATTGATAACCGCAGGATAATCAATCTAGTCTCGCCAAGTCAGAGACATAGGGTATGTCCAGGTCTGAGTGGGTGACATAGTTGGAGAAGCGATGCAAATCTCTTAAGGAAAGCATTCTCTATCTTCTGGAGAGAAGCTATTGGCGCAATACCCCACACCCCAGCCCCATATATTGCGTCTGCTATCGTTTTGGTGCTATGAATCTTTTTTATAGTAGCTGAAGGTTTTGAGCCCAATTTCTTGGTAAATTTAAGGATTGCAGCAGACTTGTGCTCCATAGATAACACTCTACTACCCACCATGTGTGACCAGGTTTGCTTGCTATAAAAAAAAGGTCTCCACAATTGCTTATTTGCGTGTCGCAATATACAAAGATGGAAGTTTCTTAGAGTGGAGGGTTCCTGGCACTAAAATAAAGTTTTTGATTCATTTACTTTTAGGTCTAATGTTACCTTGAAATTCACAAAGGCATTTATTAGATGTTGAAGCGCTACTCCTATTCTGGCTATGAGGACGGCGCCATCTGCATATGTCAGGACTGGAAGTACAGCTAGAGGAAAGGAAGGAATGGCCCTGTTTCCCTGTGCTGAGCTGAGAGCGAGAGTGAGAGTGCTTTCCCCGGGAGGAGCCGTAGGAGCCTCGCAGTCGCAAGCCTCGCCGGAGCCACGGAAAAATCATTGCAGACCGCGGCGACCCTTGCAGTGCGGCCAGGGCTGCGGTCGTCTGTTGGATGCGGTGGAAGCCGTAGTGAAGCATTTCCAGCACGGTGGGTGCCGCGAGGGCTGTAGGGGCTTCCCAACGCGGTTGGAGCTGCGGAAAGATCATCGTTGAACGCGGCAGAAAGCCGCAGGATACTTTTTAGCGCAGCAGGGGCCACAGCTTACTTGCCTAAACGCGGAATTCCTCCTTATACGGCGAGATACTCCCAATACGGTAAATGAAGTCTCCAGTTGCCGTGTTTTTTCAGTAGCTACTCCCGAGCACGCAATCAGGACACTCTCAGCTTGCTCTTAACTGTTCTCAACTGCCGGTTGCTAGTCCTTGCTTCCTGCCCCGGCTGACCTCCATACTGCCGTCGAGCCTAGGGGGCAGCACGCAACCAAGTCCGGCTGAGTTTTACCTAGTCTCAACCAGCAACCCCTGGGGGTCGCTGCAGATTCAGCTGTGGCCTCAGATGATGGAGAGGTGAAGCTTTGTACTTGGCTCTACACACGGTGAGAGTGACAGACAGTGACAGTGATTGGTGAGTTGACATCAAGAGGCACTATTACAAAGCTGCTGACGGCAGCTGCCGCAGCAAACCTAATTAGAAAAATATAATCATGACAGAGAACGTGTGACCTCAGATTTCCAGGCGAGAAGCGGCAAAAAACCTTCAACAACTTTCTGCCAGGAAAAAGGGCACACCGCCAGATAGCGACAGTGGCAATGAATAATTTTTACCCATACAATCGTCGATGAACCCCCCAGCAAATTGCTAGCAACCCCCAGCCGGAGCAAGATCATAACCAATCCACGGCCATAGTTGGCAACAGACTCAGGCAGTTTGTCTTGCCTACAAGTGCAAAGAAATACGAAACACGAAAAAAAGATAAGGTCCGAGGCTAAGCCAAGGGCTGTGCAAATGAGATCGGGGACAGTTCGTCAAGCGGAGTCAGGCAAAAAAACAAATAAAAAAACGAAACCCAAAACTTTAAACGAGGACTACCCTCCCAATCAAACATCAAAGGGAACAGGTCTAAAGGAGAGGTTGGTCTCAGTCCCTACCCCGACAACAACAAAGCTAAGCCAGAAGTATAAATCAGGGATCCATAAATTCTTTTTTCTAAAGGACCCTATGGCGGCAATATGCGCCCCATCAGTGGAAGCCTCCCAGTTGCCAAGTCCAATCCTTCCTGATAAATCACAATTTAATGCCCCACAGAAACCCGTAAACCCCAACAACGCATCACAAAAGGAATCATTTTCAGGAAAAAAACACGGCTTACTTAGGTGTGGGAAAACTTGTGACCATAACAGCCCAGGTGTACCAGAAACCGCTCACAGCCCCGGCTACTATACTTACAGCAAAACCTGAAGTGACTGCAAAAACTTCTAACCTAAATGTAACTGATCCAGTCAACAGCGTGGCACTGGTGGGTAGGTTCGAGACCCTCATGGTGGAAAAGAGAGAACATGAAAACCATCAAAGCAGTTCTGTAGCTCTCAATGTAGCCCCCGACGGACCAACACCCACCACAGGCTTAAAGGATGAAAAATCACCAGTAGGCCCCCCCGGAAGAGGGTTGATCAAACAGAAAATGGACCAAGACGGAAAAATTTAACTTAATAAAGTCAGCAGCAAACGCTGCCCCCAAGGAAGAAGTTTGCGCAAATCATTCTCAAACATAAACAACTCAAAATTGGTGGAAATCCTAGAAACATTGGAATCCAACTCTCAAGATAATGATCGCCAAGGAACGGACCCCCAATCAGTACCAAGAAAACGACAATCACAGAGCAACATGGTTGCATCAACACCTTTAAGCCTACAACGCAAACAAGATTCAAACCCCTCAGTATTCGAGGTGGACATCCACAGTTCAATAAGCGTCAAGCAAATAAACCTCTCACTTCCAATAACTATCTCATCTCTCAGCGGGACAGCCCTTGGCTCAGAGGCCTCGGCACAGCACAATGAAGATCATTCCAATACTCAATGGGCTCAAACTCCGATTCATACCCTTGAACAAGCCATAAGGGTTCTGAACTTCCAGTCAGATAAAATGGACATTCAAATCGACCTTGTAAATCTAATTGCCAGCCACATCTCAGGCTTAAACACCAAAATAGATTTGATAACATCCCTATTAGCAAGCAGGGAAAACATGGATCAGCTAAGAGCCATTAACAAACAATCAACCACCTGCTGTTGCAGCCCCATAATAGAGAAACTGGCAACCCTCCCAGCAATTTTAAAGGACATCCTAGGGGCAGTTAAACAATCCTGCAATAGCAATCAACACAATAATCCCAAAAATAGTGATGAACCAGAGGAAAAACCTAAATGCAACAAAGTAATAACAGTAGAAATGAGTGACGTCATCGATGATGTGGAGAAAGTGGAGCCCCAGCTCCAACTTGACTTAATAGCCCCGCAACAGGACGCTGCACAGAAATCAGTAACGGCGGTCGCCAAACCTACAAAACGGGAAAGAAAGCGCACAAGGAAGGCGCAGCTTAAATACAATAAACAGCCAAGCTCAGCCTCGGGTAAAATCTTCTCTTTGTTCATAGTAAAATCTGCTATGGGGATAAAAAACATCTCGCCCCGCGTGGGGCAGCACTCTCTGCAGTAGATGACTCTAGTTACTCTGTCCCCCCGAACAAAAGACGCGGCGCTTAATACAAACCCCAATAACACAAAAACCACCCCAAGCCTCACTTATGGACGGAAGTGTCTCCTTGGAGGCTAAAGCATGCCAAAAATCCCTACAGGAAGTGCTGCAACAAGAGGAAAAAGAGAACCCAGGAGAGGGGCAGGTAAAAATATTGCCTAGGTCAGGCAAAAGAGAACCCGGGAGGAACAATGGTCTGGGCGCGCAAACGATGAAATCCCAACAAGAGGAGGGGAAAAAGTGTCGGAATCAGAATCGCGGAAAGCCTCCCCAGTCAAGCTGTTCCAGTTACCAGCAATCTCCAAGGTTCAACTTCACTTCAAACCAATCGCAGTAACAATAACCGGAAAAGCCAGATACTGCAAGTTCCATCACCCGGCTCAAATGCTAGCTGAAACAGAGAAAAGGGCAACTAAAACCCCGGGAACGTCGGAACAGATTTCAGAGGAGGCAACTGCCGCCCCCATGGGGGGCGATCCCTGTTGCAAAATGGATACCCCACCAACAAAACCCTCAGAAGCCGGAAGAATGGAAATAGTATCCTTCCACCACAATGGCCAAAATCAGCCAGAGGAGCCAGATCTGAAACTGTCATTTGTGCCCAAATATCCAACAAAAGGAAAACAGAACACCCTAAACAGAGGGAACCTGCGGAGGCTTTTCAACGAAATCCCAGAATTAAAAGGAATTCGCTCTCAAGATCTAATATCGGTAGAAATCAAAGAAACAACAAGGATGGGAATTGAAGAGACACTGACAACTTGGTCCTCCAAGGACATGGTGGAAAAAGTATCTTCAACAAGCGCAAGGTTCGGAGCCTGGGGAATAGTGTTGAAGGCCCACAAACGCCCAAGGTACCCGTATCCCCTTCTTAAAACTCCAAAAGAGGTTGTTACCCCAGGGAATTGTCATATCACATGTGTACGCAGTGCACGTTCAAATTCGCTCGCAACACCCTCCAACGAGAACAGGCACAACATTAGGGGACGCCCCGGAAATCTGGAGTGCAGTTCACAGGAAAACAGGGACTGGTCTTGGGTGCCAAAAACACTAAATAATAAGCATCCCTAATGAAGACGAGAATAGCATACCAGTAGCAAGGACGGCGCTGATAATGGAAGACGCATGCCTAGCCAGCATCACGTTTTCCTCATGGAATGTCCATAGATTTAAAGACATGGGGCAAGATCATGAAACTATAACGTTCTTCACCCAACAAGACATAATCTTGCTCCAGGAAACTTGGAGCCTGGTTCCTACTTCAATTCCAGGATTCATAGAACATCATTGCCTGGCAGAAAGACTCTCTAGTTTCGGGCACCCCAGAGAGGGCCTATCAACATTCGTCACTCAAAAACGGGACTGGTTAACAGAAGAACTGGACACAGGGGCCAATTGGATCCAAGCAACCAAACTAAGTGGTAAGCATGCGTCTGACGAATCTAAGTGGCAACTTCTATTAATTAATGTCTACATTCATCCCGAAAGAAAAAAACAGCAAGGAAAATTCACAATCTTAACAAAATTAATACAATCAATACAGAGAAGTCATGAGCCCTGCCAAATAGTTATTTCAGGCCACTTCAACTGCAATCTCATTGTCAGCACTCTGCCTGGAAGCAAAAGGAAAGACCTTCAGGAAGTGAGAGTACTAGTAAACTAACTATAATCACCCTATCTGATAATCCTGAATGGCAATACTCCGGGGGATACCCCAGCTGCTGCTACGTATCTAAGCGGAAAAATCTTTTCAATGATAGACTTTACAATCATCAGTAATAGCCTGTTCCCACAAATCGTCACGTTTAAAATCACTTCACGAGTCGAAAGCGATCACCTTCCTCTCATCTTAACAATAAACTTCGACGTAAACTCTGCACCCAAAACTAAGCCCCTTATGTATCCCCCCGAAAAATACAACCTTCGAAAGCTAAAATGGCGGGGAGTGGCAATCAGGGCCCTCAAGCAGAAAACGATTGCGTCAAAACCTGGGAACAGCTGGCCCAGCTATTAGTCCGAAAATTCCCCGATACTCGGGGACGCTCTTCAAGAACAGTGACCAAAAGCGATCCCTGGTTCAACCAAGACCTAAGAAAACAAAAAAAATGAGATTGCAAGAGAGGTGCGTATTCAAACACAGGCAGCAAAAAAAGGTCGCATAACAGCAAAAGAGAGTACAAAGGGGCCATCCGGCTACAACTACTATCCGCAAGCAAAAAGCACAATAGCAGTGACTTTTGGGGTACAATAAACAAACTGTCAACTGGCTCAACATTACAACAAGATGCGGGAATCGGAGCTGATTTGTGGACTCACCACGTGCAATCTCTGTATAACAACACAGCAATGGGTCTCGTTGGAATGTCCAGCAGGAGGCACTTCGATCATGAAGAAACACCATCATCTTCTGCCTCGGAACTTGCGGAAGCCAGACCATCACGACCAAACTTCTTTAGCAACGACCCAGATAGCCTGACTAATGTGAAGGAACTAAGAGGTCTTATATTAAAACTTAAGACCGAGGGAGCGGCTGGTCTACCCCTCTTCAATGAGATTTACACCCAGTCCAATATCCCGGCTTCTTGGAAAGGGAACATCAGCCACACCATATTTAAAAAGGGAGACCATCGCAATCCAGGAAACTACAGACTAATCTCATTGATCGACTTAGAAGCCAAGCTCTAAGCTTCTTGCCTGCTAGCCCAGCTACAAGACTGGATGGAGGAGAAAAACTTACTCCCCAAGTTCCAGACGGGTTTCAGGCAAGGGATGGGCACCACATCCAATCTTGCTATTCTAGCACTCCTAATCGAAAAAGCACAAAAAAAGAAATCACGGCTATTTGCCTGTTTTGTAGACATCAAATCTGCCTTTGACAGAGTTAGCAGGAGTCATCTCTGGAAGAAACTTAAAGCATGGGGCTTGCCAAACTCAATGCTCAACACCTTAATTTCCTTGTACACGGATACCTGGGCGAGAGTTAAGCTGGGCGACGGGTTCAGTACAACCCCAAGCATCCGCACTCATCGAGGCCTGAAACAAGGCTGCGTCCCAGCCCCCAGCCTATTTAACTTGTTCTTTTCAGACATTGCACCACACATTGAAAAACCCGATTCCCACCCACCGAACCTGGCTAATGAGTCAGTCGCCATCCTACAATACGCAGATGATATTGTTTTGCTGAGTCAAACTCCTATTGGCTTACAGAGATCGATAAACAATCTTTCAACTTATTTGGACTGGGAACAACTGGAGCTAAACTAAGATAAAACCAGAATTGTACGTTTAGTTGTCCCCAAAAAAAACAAGTTTAAATGGTCGGCTAATGGGGAAACTATAGAGGAGCAGCGCTCATATAAATATCAGGGCATGGCAATCGGGCAGGTCGGATCTTATAAAGAACATAAATCAGCCCTAAAAGCAAAAGCTCAATCATTAATCTATGCATATAGATTACTACGTAAAAAAGTGGACAGCCCGAATTATACACACCTGTTAAAAGTAATGGCTGCCCAAATCCAGCCCAGCCTGTCCTACGGTCTGGCTCGCTAGCGCGGCAAGGAGGCGCACTTTCTGAACGATCTCAATTTGAATATCAGTACGTCTCTACATTTATTTTAGGACTTTCTCACACTTTGTACATTTAACTGAGTTCCCCAGGTCCAACGTAAGGGTATGGATATGATTTTCTGGGGGGATTGGGTGGATACCTAGCAGTCCCACACAGAATTTTATAGTGCTGTTCAAATACATGAAGGCATTTGTATTTCGTCTGCACATTAAAAAGCCTTGGAATAGGTCTATAGATATTTCCCGAGGCAAGCATGTATTCCTGCATCAGACTGCATGACTCAGTGTGTAGTAATCGTATAACTCTTCAATCCCTGATGGCATATCACCCATAATATTATGCTGCATAGCTAAACACTTATAAGGTCCTAAAGGTGAGACCTATTGGCTATGCCAATGCTTGTTTAACATTAAACATCAAGTCGGAGGATAGCAGTCTGCCCCACAAGTAGAGCTACAAATGTGATACATGCCAATATAACCAATCTGATGAAAATGTATATCCTGAGGGTCAGGAACAGGGTTATTAATTTGGAGGAGGGAGGACCTCATAGCGACACAATGCGGTGGCTCTGGTTAGGTCAAATTACAGTTCTCGTAGAATTTCTGCTCAGCTCCTTGGAGCTATCATGCAATCAGCAAGCAATCCTCAGAAAAGTGCGTGTTAAGTTCAAGCAGAACTAACAATCTGAAAGTACAGAACAACACACAATAAAATGTCCAATTCAATTTAGAACAACACAGACAAAATTAATGATTGACTATCACTAAAATCATTAAAATATACTAAGGGGAAGTGGAGATAAGCAGTTTCAAATTTCATATTTCAAATCGTATGATTGAGTTTTTAGTAAAGGGATAACAAGATACCCAGGAATGTGGTAGATCCAAATATATCACCTTAACATCCTTTGAGGAGCGCGCTAAATGAGTTAGACAATTATTTGGTCACGTAGCCCCGAGTTATAAAAAAAAATAGGCGGATCCACATCTACAACTACGAGACCTTGCAACGGTTGATGTATGAGTGAGTCCACATTGATAATGCGTTAGCACAAACTATAAGTATGTCCAATATGCAACAGATTCAGAAGTAAAAACTAACAGCGAGGAGGAGGTTGGCTCGGGAGAGAAAACTAAGGGTTGATTGCTCCTCTGAGGAAATCTCCTGCGTAGAAAAACCAAAGAGAAAACGATACGATACGATAGGAGGTAGGAGGAGCGCCTCCCTCAGGAAACAGAGACAGATGCAGAGACTTGGGCCCACATGCATCAATGTAGGATTTTGCATTTCTTAAATAGCGAAAATTAAGGAATCGCTATTTAGGAAATGCAAAATGCTATGCATCATTTTTTTCGGTATTTCTTTGTGATTCGGTAAAAATCGCATTTTTTACCGAATCCCAAAGAAATACCGAATTCTTAAGTTAATTTTCGCAATTTCCATTGATTCCTATGGGCCAAAAGGCCCATAGGAGTCAATGCAAATTGCGAGTGGCACTTAGAAAATTTCATGGGTGCAGGGGGGGGGTCCAAAGGACCCCCCCATGCACCCCTGAAATGTATTTTTCGCATCATGTTGCACACACACATGTCCTAAGGACATGTGTGTCCGTAACATGAATGTTGAAAAAATAACATTTTAAGCATTTTTAACACTTTTTCCAAATTTACCGAGTGGTTCAACCACTCGGTAAATTTGGAACCCTAAGTGCGAATTTTCACTTGTCTAAAGTGATGATGCATTGCTTTTAAGAAGTCGCACATCTGCGACTTCTTAAAAGCACCCGCAATTTTAGAACTCGCAACAATGTTGCAAATTCTAAAATTGCTTCATGCATCCCAAAAAGCACTTTTGCATTAGCAAACGGCCGATATTAAGGAATCGCACCGTTTGCGAATGAAAAAGTGCTTGATGCATGTGGGCCTAGGTGTTTTTGTCCAACAGGACTGCAAGCTGTCCGGGGATTGCGTGAGGAAGTCACCCTTACAAGAAATCTTTGGCAAACAGCTACGGAGTCCTGCAGATTGCGGGGGCATGTCTGGGCGGCCACAAGTATTTATTCTCAACACTCGTTTCTGTTGTGAAGAAAAGTATTGCTCCTGCCACACTCGTTCCAGTGTACCCTATGCTGCAACTGTTTTCTGCAAGAAGAGTGTGTAATACACAACAGACAATTCAGGTATGAATAGAAATATATTTCAATTTTCAAGGTGATGTACATATCCCTGGAAAAGAGTTTCACAGTGACACACTCACCTCTATTGTGTGTTCCTGTTATTTTTACACACTGACGCGCACACCTTCACTGAGTGACACAATTCTTGGTTCTCTGCCAATTAATTTAAAAAAGGAAAAGATTGAAACTTACCCTATTATTCTCTTCAGCCCTGCGCAACACAGCATAATATTTAGACATCATTTATTTAGAGTGCTTAGTGATTGATATTTTCAATTTTAATTATTTCCTTCAAATATTATTACTCACATTTTACTAGCACTGCATTGTTCACCTTATCGCTATGGCTGTATCTGCTATGAGTCATCCCCTTCTTTCTTAACCCCTTCACTGCGGTGGCTATTACGTCATCAGTACAGTGCGACCGCAGCTGATGACGCAGTGGTTCCGTCACCAGGAGGGAAGGGGTTAAACGAGATTGGGGAACCAGAAATCCATTCGAAGGACTGGATAACATTGTTTGAGTCATATCAGATTGCCATAGCTGGAAAAAGATTATCTGCTATGCATAAACAGCATATGTTACTACACAATCTAGGTGTTCAAGGCAGAAAAATGTATGAGACATTGTTAGAGCCAGATTTGGAAGTCACATCCAAGAGAAACTATTAGCAAAACATCCTACTTTAAGGGAAACTATTAACATAGCACAGTCTATTGAGCACACAGCTAAATGCATTAAGGAAAATAAATTGTCCAATGAGGTAGTTGCCAGCAATCAGGACACAATTAGAGCACAGGAAAATCTAACCAAGAACGAAATGCACAAAATTAAGTCCAGTGACATAAGAGTTGCTAAACCACTAAGGAAAGTAGTAACTTGAAATGTTTCAGGTATGGCAGTAGTATCATCCAGCCAACAAGGTTCATTGCACTGGTCGTAATGTAACATGTAAAAAAATGCAATTTAAGAGGAGATATTGCCGGGATTTGCAGAGATGGAGATAATTGTCAATTAAAAGTTATTTGTAGCGAGGGCGAACAATTACCTAAATATGTATTCTAATTGAAGGATAACGAGTGTGAGTTCATTTCTAAATATCCTAAATGTACAGTCTCACTTAACAATAAGCCTGTAGTCATGTTTGCTTATTCTTATTCCCCGTTCACTCTAATTAACCAAGAAGATTTTGTGAACATTTTTGGTGTTTTGAATCTTGATCTGTTGAAACCCGACATCTCTCCAGAGGGATATACGAGGGAAGCTATACCTTTGATAGGAATGGTAAGAATGCGTATACACTTCAAGGGCAGATCCAGTTGGCAAGGTGTATGTTGTGGAAAATGGAATAAACTTACTAGGTTGGCATTATCAGAAGGAACTAGGCATTATATTAGACCCCAATCCGAAAGAACAAGTCCTTCTTGAGTAACTGGGGTAAGTGATTTTTGCGAATACCCACATTTGTTCTCCGAAAAGATTGGATTGTTAAAGAATTTTCATCACAAGATAAAAGTAAGACAAGGTGCAAAACCTATTGTAACCAAACCTCGCCAAGTTCCCCTTACATTGAGAGAGCCTTTACAAAAAGAATTGAGCAAATTGTGTGATTTGGGTATTATACAACCCATGGAGGTGTCTGAATGGTTTGCCCTCATTGTCCTAGCTGCCAATGCTAGCGCGGAGGGTATCTGTCTGTGTGTGGATTTACGCAGCCTAAATGATAACATATGGGTAGAGAGATTTCCCCTTCCAAATATAAATGAGAAGTTAAGCACTATGGGTGATGCAAAGGTTTCCTCTGTAATCCACTTATCGATGGCATATCATCAGGTTTAGCTCCATCCTGAGTCTAGACCACTCACGCCATTTACCACTCCCTTTGGGGCATACATGTTCATGAGGATGCCTGTGGCTTGGGTTCTGCTGCGGCAGTTTTCCAAAAAATAATGCATCACATTTTAATGGCATCGATAATACCTTTTGCTTCCAAAATGATATTTTAGTTCATGGGTCATCTGTAGAGGATCCTGATCATATTGCGAGACTAGTTTCCAAAAAATTGGTGGAGTCAGGTTTGACTGTTAAATTAAACAAGTGCAAGATTAGATTCAGTTCTGTGGATTATCTTAGTCAAACCATTTCGCAAAAAAGATTCAGGCCCAAATATAGCTTGATCCAAGCAGTTATGATCCAAGCAGTTAGGGATGCGCCTTCCCCAAAGAACAAAGAAGAACTTAAATTCTTTTCAGGTTTGATTGAATACATGGCTAAATATGTTAAAAATGTCTCTGAAAAGTGAGAGTGTCTTCGTGACCTTCTAAGAAAGAACAGAGTTGTTTGGCAGACAGAGCATCGTGATATTGTAAACAAGTTGAAAGAGGAAATCATACATTCACCAGCGCTTGGTTCATTTGACCCTATGAAAAAAACAATTCTTAACACTGACGCTTATAATAGTTGTTTGGGTGCCATCTTATCATAAAAAGGGGAGTATGGCGAGACTATCATAGCTTTTGTTTCATGCTGTTTAACCGCAGATGAACATAACTTTTCAGTAATTGAGAGGGAGGCCCTTGCCTGTTTCTGGGCTGTCCATCATTGTGGTTCCCCCTGCATATCCAAATGGATACTAGGATTGGATGGTAATTGTTTTAAAATAGAATATCTAACAGTGAGGAAAACATAATTGCAGAATACCTTTCCAGGGCACCCTTAGATACTGATGTTTCGGAAGATCCTCTGGATGTACCTATGTTAGCGGTACAGTTGCCAGCCATGATTACCACCTGCTACAACCTTTTCCCTCCTGAGGCGGAAGCCGGGAGGTCTCCATTCTATTCTTGCACATTTTACCTTGTGTGTTGTGACTTGTCTGTATAGTAATTTTATTTCTGTGCAGCTTTGGCTTGCGCTTCGTGCTTGATTAATAAGCGTTTGTTGTCTTAGCTAGAGACTTCCCAGCGCTCTTAGGCGCTTCGTTTGCTCCCTTCCCCTTGCCTGGGTATTCAGACCGCCCTCGGCCGAGCATTGACGCCGAGGGCTGGGATCTGACTTTGGCCGCCATCTTGGGGCTAGGACTCGCCGCCCTCGCGCTCTAGTAGCGCTATAAAAGGGAATCTGAGAGTCTGCTTAGGGATTACCACCTGCTACAACCTTTTCCCTCCTGAGGCGGAAGCCGGGAGGTCTCCATTCTATTCTTGCACATTTTACCTTGTGTGTTGTGACTTGTCTGTATAGTCATTTTATTTCTGTGCAGTTTTGGCTCGCGCTTCGCGCTTGAATAATAAGCGTTTGTTGTCTTAGCTAGAGACTTCCCAGCGCTCTTAGGCGCTTCGTTTGCTCCCTTCCCCTTGCCTGGGTATTCAGACCGCCCTCGGCCGAGCTTTGACGCCGAGGGCTGCAATCTGACTTTGGCCACCATCTTGGGGGTAGGACTCGCCGCCCTCGCGCTCTAGTAGCCCTATAAAAAGCACCCCTCTTCCTCCGTGTAGCGGACGCGTACTGCGGACGCGCCGGACCTGCGCCGGAGTCGCGCCAGAGTCCTGCCCGTCTGCGCCCGTCAGCGTCCGGGAGGCGTACGGCGTGGCAGGCTCTCTTCTCCCCTAGACTCTATTCCCTCACGGCATTATGCTATCTTACTCGTCCCAGGAGCTCCACTCCATTAACAAAGCTGCTGATTCCTGTCATGCAGTTTTTCCTGGTCGTTATAGGGGCAAGCATAAATGCCCAGGTTGTAATTGGCATCTCACAAGCGTACATCCTCCCACATCTCGCATGAAGGAGCGAAACATTAAACATCTTTGCCTACTCCTTAACACCAGATCAGTGCACAGACATGCTCAGGAGATCTTTGATCTCCTGACCACTGAAAAACCTGCTTGTCTGATGCTAACTGAGACATGGCTTAGTGAGTCTTCCCATCCTGACATTGCTGCCGCTATTCCCCCTGAGTACAACATCTTTAGGCAAGATAGAGGTAAGGGTAGAGGGGGAGGCGTGGCTCTTGTGGTGAAAAAAACATTTACGTGTTCTGTCATTCACACGGAGATCATCACGGGCGCCGAATCCCTTGCCTTTTACTTATCCCTGTCATCTCAACAATCTGTTAAGGGGCTTCTAGTGTATAGACCTCCAGGTCCTGCGGGACCCTGTTTTGAGGAACTCCAGCAAGTCATTTCTACACTAGTCTTGAGAGCTGAGCAGTGTGTACTGGCCGGAGATTTCAACTTCCATATGGAAGATTGTTATGATCCAGACACTATCAAGATGTTTGATGTTACGTCCTCTTTGGGCTTGCGTCCCTATCTTTTTGGCCCTACCCACGACAAAGGCCATACATTAGACCAGGTCTTTTCCACCCTTCCGGTTGAGGTGACTGCACTGTTGCCGGTATTATGGTCTGACCATCGACTAGCTCACTTCTTAATACTAGGCACTGAGAAACCAGCAGCTACCGCTATGGGACAGCAGGGATGTGCTTTTAGGGCATACCACCGGGTGACTCCAGACCTGTTAGCCCAGGCCCTCCTGAACCATCCCGTGCCCTACACCGGTGACCTGGACAATGACCTCGAAATCCTGCAGACCTGGCTCTTAGAAAGATTGAATGAGCTTGCCCCTGTGCTGCCTCCTCGAACCGCCATGAAACGGGTTTCGGCACCTTGGTTCACCGCGGGGTTGGCTCACTCCCGTAGACAATGTAAAGTTGCCGAACGGACGTGGAGGGCCCAGTATGATGTCGAGGCAAAGCTGACCTATAGATCTATGATTAAATCCTACCATAGACTAGTCCTTCAGGAAAAATGCTATTTCGCTAAAAGAATCGAGGAAGCAGCAAACTCCTGCAAGGAGATTTTCTCGATCGTTGGGGAATTCACTACCTTGCGATCTAACTCAGCACAGGAAGCTCCGTCTGAGACCTGGGCCGATACCATAGCTAACGTTTTTACCACTAAAATTAGGCAGATACAGAATTCTTTCCCCTCTAGACCGACGGTCGGTCTCTCGACCTTGCCGGAGGGGCTAGCCCATTCTGCCACTTATGGCCCTGTACTGGCGGTCTTTCCACCTCTTACGATATCTTCATCATTATCACTTATGATGAATCTCAAATCTGGATCGCCACGTGACCCCTGCCCTGCCAATTTTTTAGCTAGAATGGCAGCCACTGTAAACCCTCTAGCCAACCCTATCCTGAATCTTTCTCTGAGTCAGGGGGCCCTACCACACTCATGGAAACAGGCCATGGTCATCCCTCTTCTTAAAAAGCCAAGCCTTGCCCCAGAAGTCCCTGCCAATTATAGGCCCATCTCGCTCCTTCCGGCACTCACTAAAATCCTGGAGAAGCATGTTCATGGCGTGCTCTCCGATTTTTTGGAGTCCAATGAGCTACTGCACGCGTCTCAATCTGGCTTCCGACCCAATTTAAGCACAGAAACAGCGCTTTTGGAGGTTTCAGAGGTCGTTTAGGAGACGCTGGATGTCGGAGGCAGGGTGATGCTAGTCATGTTAGACCTGTCGGCGGCTTTTGACACCGCCCCCCACGAGGATCTCCTCGTAAGACTTCATGAGATCGGTCTGAGGGGGACGGTGCTCAGTTGGTTTCGCTCCTTTCTAGCCAACCGCCGACAAACGGTCTGGGCCTCCCCTGGTTCTGCCGAAATGTCGCCTTTGGAAGTCGGAGTTCCTCAGGGCTCAGTATTGAGCCCAACTCTATTTAACATCTTTATGACCCCTCTGGCGACATTGGTGGAGTCCTACGGGGCCCAGATCGTTTCCTATGCCGATGACACCCAGCTTCTCTTTACCTGCCGGAAGGGTTAAGAATTTGATGGCGAAAGTATCCGTGAGTGCCTTGGGGCTGTTTTTAACTGGTTCCAACTGAACAGCCTCAAGTGCAACTCAGACAAATCCGAGATACTTTTTTCGGATGTCCATCGGATCCGGATTGGCAAGGGTGGTGGCCTGCCGACATGTTCCCCCCAGCTCATTCATCCGAGTCAGCCAAGAACCTGGGAATTAAAATAGACAATGGGCTCACGCTCAAATCCCAGGTGCTGACTCTCACAGGAACATGTTTCGGCATCCTCAGGATGCTCCGGAAGTTCTTTCCGTTACTTTCTGAAGAACATAGGAGAACAATTGTTCAGGCCCTCATTGGATCCAGACTGGATTATGCCAACATCCTATACCTTGGTCTTCCGGAATACCTCCTCCAACACCTGCAGGTGGCTCAGAATGCTGCCGCTCGAGCCATCTTTGGCCTGCATCGGCGAGCTAGCGCCTCGAGTTTACTGCAAACTCTACATTGGCCATCCGGAAGCGGATAATTTTCAAGGCTATGACACTGGCCCACAAAGCTCTGCATGCTACGGGAGCCCAATACTTGCAAAAGAGGCTGGCTTTTTACCTTCTGGCACGATCTTTAAGATCGGAGTCTCTTGCACTGGCAGTAGTTCCCCGAATAGAGAAAGCCCGCATCGGAGGACGGTCATTTAGGCTTTTGGCCCCTCAGCTGTGGAACTCTTTACCTTTGTCTTTGCGTTCCACGTCCAACTTACTCGCTTTCAGGAAGAGTTTAAAGACCTGGCTTTTTACCTGTTATTGATTTTCTGCCCCATCTTAGGTTTGTGTCTTTTTTACCTTTTCACTGTTATGTTTTGTCTGTTCTTTCTCCTAGGTCTGGAGCACAAAGCGCCGGGACACTCCTTTGGAGTAGCCGTGCGCTATAGAAGACCTATAATAACATAACATAACATAACATAACATGAACAAATATTTATGGGAGAAAGCGCGTGCAAAGATAGCAATTGGAGCATACTCAAAGACATGATTATCAAGGGTTGGCCAGAAAAATGCAAGGTTGTAGCTGAAGAACTCAAGGGGTTCAGGGAGGTAATGCACAAATTATCTGTCTGGATGACAACATTTGTCGTAATGGGAAAAGTGTACCACCTGTTGACCTTAGAGACAAAATTGTTAACTTGCAGCATAAAGGGCAACTTGGCAGGAGCATCACAAAGAGTATAATAAGGAACAGTTTTTGGTTTCCCAATATGGATTCTATGGTTGAGCATAAGGTTAAGGGTTGTAATAGCTGTGCAAGGAGTGACAAGACTAAAATCTTACATAAAGTACCATTATCCCCTGTTGATGTACCAACTATACCAAGGAGTATATTTGCCATGGACATAATTGGTCCAATGGATTATATGTGGGTTCAAAAGAGGTTTATGATTGTTCTTATCGACTACACATCCCATAGGTTAAAGTTTAAATTTGTACCACGCACAGCATACATATTCTCATTGAATTTTTTGAAGGATATATTCAGCAATGAAGGGATTCCTGAAACGTTGGTTACAGACAACGGAGTCCAGTTTACATCTATGGAAATGAAAGAATTCCTTCAAGAACTGGGCATCAAACAAGACAAGACAGCTCTGTACTGCCCAAAAGATAATGGCTTAGTTGAAAGGACAAATCGAATGATTAAAGAACACATTCAACTGGCCATGGTTAATGGACATGCACATCCTTATGAGACTGTATTCGGTTGTACCACACTTCACCTAACCTGGTGACTGGGGTATCTCCATTCATTTGTATCAGAAGGAGGGAGCCTAGCAAAAAAGATAAACCCTCAATGGTTGGGTGCAGGGCTAGACTGGGAACCAAAAACCAGTCCTGGCAAAGTGCTCAGCTGGCCCCCCGGCGGGGTAGGGGGGAGCTAGGGGGGGTTAGGGGTACGGCCAAGCTTTTTACCAGGGCCAGTTTCAAACAATTTTGTTACAGGGCCGATATTGCAGCTATGCTGCAAAAACGGCCCTTAACAAAAACACCCCCCTACCGGGGCCCAAAATCTGCCTCCACCCTGGCGGCCCACCGGAGAAACGCACGGTGCCCGCTACGTCCACGTTGGGTGAGGAAAACCGGTTACAGCAAATACACATGTAACTAGTAGAAGGATATAACAACAACAGCTCTAGTACAAGAATTGGTATGACAAAAAACATGGTGCCAAGGAACTTAAATGGGAAATTGGTGACTCTGTGCAAGTCAAAATACTAGCAAGAGGTCAAATTGATCACAGCAAATTTTACCCAGGACGCCAGTTGAATAGAATCAACAAAAATGTAGTTCAAATTGCAATGGACAGATATGGAGCGGTGATCACATTGTTAAAGTTGATGTGAACCATAGTTAACCTTCTTGTTTTATTGTATATTGCTGGGAGATGTACTGTAATCTTTCTTTTACCACTCCTACTTTTCTTTTAACCATGTAACCTCTCATTGGTATATCCCTTCTTCCCCCCTCCTGCCCTTTGGTACGTTCCCTCTGAAGCTCACCATAGAATGTTGAAGGTGACGGTTATTCTGGTTGAGGAGAGTGGATGACTGACATAAAAAATGCTCTGCTCTTTAGAGTGTTCATCGCCTGAAAAGGTAGTACTGTAGTAATATGGTATGGTCAGGGTATTTTGCATTAAATTTCAAACAAGTATGGCTGAAAGTTGGACATTTCAGAGAACCACTGAATGCCTTGACTAGCCAGTGATGCAGCTTGAGAATTAAACCAATTTGGAAAATTACTTCTACCTTGGGATCGATCGAGCCGTATTTTAGGGTTTTTCAATTTCCATATGAAATTATCTATAGTTGAAATAAAAAAGTTATTTGCTAGATGTGAGATTAATAATAACGGTAAACATCATTTTTACTGTTTCAAATCCGCTCTACCAGAATTTTGGAGACCGTGGGGCAGATTTACAATAACTGGCGCATCCCTGCATATCAGCAGGGATGCGCCAGTTATTTTGCGTGACACTAGAAACCACTTGCGCCACCATGGATGCGCCGCATTTACAAGGCGGCGCACCGTGGTGCAAGTATAGACAGATACGTGACGCATCTGATGGCGTAAAGGTGTCGCAGTGCTGGAGTTGTGACGCAAGCGCTAATCAACTTCAGCACTGTTCAGGGGCGCCCTATAGTTGCTGCATCACTCCTTACGCCTGCTACAAGGGAGTTCACTTTCACTTTATCTTATTGTAAATGTACATGGGAGCACCTGTTTCAAGATGGTAGAAGCCACCTGCCAACAGGCAGGTCGGTCTTAAGCTCATTATTACTATTTAGAGGAGCTCTCCGCCCATCTGACATCAGATTTTCTCCCCTTTTGTAACAGGAACCTGCTTGTTTGGTCGGGTCATTCGAATGAATCCGAGAAACCCACCTTTGCATCTCCAAATCAGAAGTAGTAGTGCTAAAGCAACCTTTTTATCAGCCAACTGTTCCTGCCCTCTCCATGATAACTTATCCTACATACGTCGTCAGCAGTCAACACATATTGGGTCTTCCTAGGCTCAAAGCCAGAGGTGTTAACTTTCCCAGTTTGGTGAGAAAGCAGTTGCAGGGGTCGTACAGAGGGGCCAGCCTGGCCCGCAGTTCAAGACTGCAGGTGCGCTCTCTTTGTTCCGTGATTCTTTTTCTTGACTAAACTAAAGGTTCTTAGCTTTCCCAAGAGAAAAGGTTGATGAGGTTAAATGCAGCACTAACAAAGACTGAGCTGGTGTTGGAACATTGGGAATTAAAGAACTAAAACGACTCTCATGGTTCAGTTTCTAGGCCAGACCATCTAAGGGCACAATATTTCACAGAATAGAAAGTGAACTGTTGGATCTGCATTTAAGACTCAACATAACCTAAGAAAAATTATTTAGCAATTGGAAAAAGACTTTAGGAACATAGAAGATAAAACTAAAATAGATAGTGAAACTGGCACACAAACAACAAGAGTTATTGTATGTTGTTTATTTCTTTATTAGACACAACTGTTCTGAATATGAAATGTTTTAGGGAGAATGAGAGGGAACTGTTCTTCTTAAGTTTTAGCAAGATGTTTTCTTCTCACAGTTGAAACAACTTGCCATTGAAATCTTGACATTTTGCGTTCTTTGGGTTTTTGAACAGATCTATGATTTGGGTGTCTGCCTCTTGAAAATGTTTGCCAGTGTTTCTTCCTTTGGTTCCCATTAATGGGATGTGTTTGCTTGTCTTCTTAGTTTATCTGCTTTGATCTTTCGACAGCCTGGTAGGAGTATCACCACCAGGGTTGTGACTTTGAATTACCCATATCCATACATCCTGTGCTAGACGCAACAGCTAGTAAGATCATTTTCCCCCATTTGTTGAGATAGAACATGTTGTCTGCCTGGATCAATACCGTCTTTCCTTTTAAGTGCACCAGGATGAACTTCAACACTAGTAACATGGTCTTGAATTCCTACAGGTTTATGGGTTCATCACCTGCCTTAGGCTCAAGAGACCCCTGATCTTTAGCTTGCCCAATGGTGTTCTCAAACCTGTGTGGGATGTGCCTGTAGTGGTGGAAACCAGCTTATCTCATTCTGTATCCTTTCTGTGAGAACCAGTCGATTCTCACAACTCTCTGTGGATTGTGATCATCAGTGGTTCAGCTACTACTGGACTGACCACAAGTGTGGTGTGAGTAGGATGCATGAAACCATTAAACCATTTAGTTTCTTAACTGTCCTTGCTTTCAGAGACTGGCCCTTCAGGTACAGGAGAGCTTGATCTGTTAGTTCCGGGGCAGGATGACTTTCCAGGTTTATAGAGGACCCTAGTTTGTGCAGTGTCTGGGTCAGCATTTCTATGTGCCGTCGACATTTGTGCTTTGTTTGCTTTTACTTGTAAGGCGTTCATGTCTTCTGAGATGTATGGCTTCTGTCGCTGGACACTTTCCTTCAATATCCTTGGTGTGGATTTTACACCAAAGAGTAGCACTTTGAACCGGATGTGTACTTTGTCTAGGATGCATCTGATATACTAACTGACCCTAATTTATTGGGATGTGTAAGTACTTTAGATCTACTGTAGTGCTGTAGCCTGCTTTGCTTAAACTTAGGATGACTGCTTGGATCCTTCTGTGCACACTTCTTGTAGCAGGTTTGTGGGAGCAGACTTTAAATGGGGTATATACACAGGCGCTTTTATTCTTATTATTGGAAGATGACTTAACTGAACAAGGGGATTTACACCACCTTACAACTTACTACTTTGAACATTATTGGCTATGGTGCTTATTGGACATTTCTTCTTTTTGGTGCTACATTACGATTCCACTAATAACCCAACCCTTATGAAGTCCACAAGGACAAAACTTATTAGCTTGGCTGAGCTGGTATTGTTACAATGAATAAAACTTCAATAAAGTGGATTGAAACTTACGCACAAGACTCCTGATGAATATGATTGGATATTTAATCCTCAACATTTAGTGATAGGATATGTCTTTCAAAAGTGTTATATTGCTGTAAATAGAGCAAAATTGATTATATAATTATATGCTCCTTGCCATTTGTGCCGATTCAGAATTTTCTGTGACCTCATAGCGATGAGGTCACGATAAGTAGAGCATTCGTAAAATACATTAGAACACTATTACACACTACTACGACATTCAATGGCACACACAGCTGGTGCTCAACCAATGAAGGGGTATACTCCATCTCCCCTGCTGCCTCACCCAAGTGCATTCTCCAGCCATGTGTTCCTGGTCCGACGGGTCCCCGTCGGTACTGAGAAGGGTCCTCTTCTCAACGTTTATCATCACTTGTGTCCTCTGGTGTTAAACAGTTGTGAATCCAGAAAAGGATTCATGCTGCACAACATCAATGTTCAACCACCATGCACATCGAGCTGTCCAGTGATAGGCATGGCTAGCTTTGACAGATCAAGTAAGGTATAGTAACCCTCCACATTCCCAGCAATATCGCCCAGATGTCCAGCATATCGTCATCTGGAATTTGTTCACTACTAGTGAATATCCGTCTGTCTTTCTCATTGGCTGTCTCAAGAAAAAGCTGACAACTAACCTGCTTAGCTAGGATGTTTTAAGATCAGCACCAGGAGACCGAGCCAGAGCTATTTGAGCGCTACCTTTCAGTAACACGTATAGCCTGTCTCAAAATGCCCAAGTCATCCCAATAAAAGTTGTGATGGAATTCTCCATATATACAGCAAATGGTAAACAGGACGCCCCATGTCCCATTAACAGCTGATGGCCGCCTCCACAGGACCAACAACAGAACGGTTTCCCTCACTTTAATTTTCTCACTTTCTCCCACTTGCTGTTTGTCTCTGAAATTCTCTTTTTCCTTCTCTGCCTCTTTCTACCAGCCTTATTTCCTTGTTCTCCTCTCTCTTGTTCTTTATCTGTTTCTCTGTCTCTATAGGTCTTCCTCATTGCCCGCGTGTTGCAATTGTTTGCGTTGGTTTTTCTTCTCTCTAGATTGTTCTTACATGCCGCTTAGAATGGACGTTTGGAATGAAGTAGTAGGAGTCAGATTCCGCTCGAAGGGGTTGAGTTGGGGGGAAAAGCCCTGCCAGATTTGCTCTTGTGCGGACTGTGGAATTGAGTCCTATTCATCATCATCATCATCATCTGCTGAGAGTGTCATTATCATAGCAGGCCACCTCTAAGCTCCACAAACAGTAGGCTGCAAATGGCCCAGGCCTGTTAAACGAGCAGCAATGCTTACCATCCCCAAACCACATGGCATTACTTACAGGTATGTCCCACTGGTGGTGGTGTAAAAAGTAGAAGAAATTTGATAAAAATGGAAAAAGACGCCAAAATGGTAAGCTTTGCTTTCTGCTGGTTGGCAGTTCAGATATCTCTGTACGAGGAAGACTGTGGCAGGAGATACCAGGACATTGGGAAAATATTTGGACGCAGACCTCGTCAGCATTAAGAAAGTAAAAAACATTATTGCTGCTTGAGATTCATTTAAAAAAAAAAAAAAAGAATATATTTTCTAGAATTATGCAAAAATAAAACGCTGAAGCATAAAATGTGCGTTAAATGTGAAGAAAGTGCGAAGAAACGTTTAAATGAAATGGAGCAAGAACACAGTCACATGTTTATTTTCGGCTCTGAAACCAAGGACTAAATTATTGTTTTATTTATATGCTCTGCAAAAAGGCGAGTTTCGTCCACCAAGACACCACACCTGCATCATGATGTTCCTTAACCTGTGGTCTCTTGATATAAGTTAAACAACTGGCAGATTGTCTGCTGCTATGACAACCGTGTCGCAGTTCTGTTGTCTTGACAACTCCACGGCAGCAATTACGGCTGCTTGGAAGATTCCGAACTTCCTTCAGAGAGGTGAGTATTCTAATCTTGCACCAGAATGACGACAGTCCTCACCTTTTAATAAATTTGGCAATAAAAAATCCTATACTGTCCTTGTTCACTAAGAAATCCAAGTCATCTGTGGTGGAAGAACTCAGAGAATGGCTGTCCGTGTCCTGTAAAGATGCACTTGATGGGTGAAACCTTTGTAGCAGCTGCAACTGGTCATCTGACAACCCAGCCCCTTTCATGCCTTTTCCTCCAATATGTGGCTCCTGTTAAAAACAGAAGAGTACAGAACATGATTGGTAAAGACCCCCAAAAAAAGAAATAAAATGTGGTCAGTGTTACATGATGTCTAAATTTAGCACCACCTGATACTGCAATGTCATACAAGTATGTTTATTTCATATGGGCAACTTGAACATTTTCTCATACAATCAGCTAAAAACATGAGCACATGCTATGATCATCTTAAGAATTGACTGAGACAAGGCAATCCTAGCCGGGGCCTCCACTGGCCCCCATGTACCCAGTTTTTCATGAACCAGCAAGAATAGTCATTGAAACAAATACATTTGGTCATTTTACGCCAGTTCTACACGACCTCAGGTTGCTCCCACCAGCCAGAATATAATTCCAAATACGATCTATAACATTTAAAGCCATAGGTCATAGAAGGCCAACTGCTCAAACATCCGCAGACTATGGAGGATTCTGAATTTGTAGAAGAAAGAATTGTCTATTAGTAAAACTTTTCAGATTTAAAACTAGAAGGGCACAAAACAGAACTTTCACAGCAGCAACAAGCTTGTGGACCTCTTCAAAAACAAATTTAAGACAACAGCCGGACCTAATGCCCTTCCAAGACAGCTTGAAAACTCTCCTTTTCACCAAACAGTTAAATATAACACCTCGTAAATAGTGGTCTGCGGAAAAACTGCTTTTCTAGCCACCTTAATCTCCTCTCCTCCATTCATTTTCCCATGTTCTATCCTCTGGCATGCCATTGTTAGACCATACAAATACTTTCTCTGCTTAGTTGTTAAGAGTAAAGTAATGCACTGGTAGCAATTGCAAAAAATAAGACTGCAAAATCAAATGAGTTCTAGATTTTAATATTTCTACGATAAAGTATCATTAAGGCTGCAAGTCTTTTTTGTATGAGCCATCACAGTGGATTGGGAATCTATACATTAGACTTGAGAATCAATGATTTAACCCTTGGATGCTATGGACGTCACTTCCCCCACACAGTGTAGCCCATCTTGCACAGCACAACCCACTGGACAAGGAGGTCCCATCCAAGCAAACAGTGATGCTGATACCATAGGGATTTCCCTATGATGTGTTTAGGTTAAAACCTTTACCCGCACCCTAAAGCTTTGTTTTTATTGACAATCAGAGAATGGAAGCACCTGGAGCTGTAAGTGTTTGATCTATGGGCAAAATAAGCAGCTCCTGTGAGCAGGTCAGCCACAGAAAGGGAGGAAGGAAAAAATAAGAGTAAGACAAGAAACTGAGACAAAAGCCATCCAATCCTGAGCAAGGACTGGCTCTGTCCGTGGATCAGGCTCCCACTGTCCCATGACCCCAGCCGAGGGCAGACTTAGGGAAGTCTGTGTGGGGAGGGAGGTGGGGGGATGTTCGGGGCATGGGTGAGGTGTTGGGTGGGGGCGGGGGCAGGGTTATACCCAATCGGTCCAATTTGGGAAGGGGTGGGGAGAATAAAAGCCTGCTTTGGGCACAGGGAAAGATTTTTAGGAAAAAAGGAATAGAGTGGGTCCAGCGCATCCTGCATCAGGGTTACCGTACCACCCAAACCGTACTGGAGGATGATCTCTTTTTCAAGATCAAGGTCAGTGGGGTCTCCTCCTTGTGCTCTAATACTCTGTGCTAGCTGGGAAAATCATATCTAAATCCATATCTCAATTTAGCCATGCAAAAGTCATCTCAACGGCGGACTCTTGAAGAAAGCTTCTTGTAGCTATATTCACCTGTGCCTTCCTGAAAGCACCCAGGTCAAATTCCAGCAAATTCAAAACATTGCCATCAGGAAAGGGCCAATTTGAGAAAATCTGATTATGTGTCCCTAGCAAGATACTGGCTTCCCGTGAAACAGCATGTACATTTTAAGGCTGACAACTCTATGTAGAAAACTTGATATGCCTTTCACAACTCCTTTCTGAACTAGAAATTTGCTAAACATTTTTCCGTAAGATCCTTTCTCCGCTTTACTGTTATATGTCCTTCGGGTGAGGATAGCTTGTGCTGGGGTGAGGTCAAGCAGACATGTAGCAGATACGTTATGGAACAACTTACACTTTAAGCTTCTGTATAGTCGGGGTGAAAAGATATGTTAATCGTCTTTTGAGGAGTGTCAAGTGGCAGAAGACATGACACTAGTCATTAGGTGGGCATTAGAGATGCTTGCAGAGGTATGGGTTATTTTTTCAGATGAATGATGGTCTTTATAAGGCGGTCTGTGTTTTCTTGGTGATCTGGATCTTAGGGGACAGGTCCTTGATAAAGCCGAGTGATTTTGCTTTGGTGGTACTCGGGAAGAGAAACGTCCTATTATAATGACAATGATTGATCTGGACTTGCTTGGCCAGGTTAGTGATGAGAATGAATTATTGGTAGGATTCTGTTTAAGACGGACACTGGATAGGTAAGTCTACATAAATGAAGTAGGCCTTGAATTAGATTAAGTCAATGATGAACTCATTTTTTGGCATAATTGGAGAACGAAATATATCCAGGGTCATATGAGGTAACTGTTCACGGGCCTAGATTTGCTTTCACTTGCCTTACTGGCAAGGAGTATGAATTCTTTCTTGATGTGGTTCGGTTTCATAGAGGCACCTGACGTAAACAAGGCTGAGGCACTGTCTGTGTCGCTTATAGCTGGTTCTAAAGATTTCCAGGTGCAGTTATATTTCATCTGTGTGTTGGTACATTTTTATGCCACAAATGTTCAGGAGTTGTCACAGACTCTATGCATAAACTGAAGATTCAAGGAGACAGAAAGAACCCTTATTGGGTACTGCACTTACCATACTGGGCTGTGGAGCTTTCCACCTAGGCAAGTTGCTGCTTGCTGCTAGCAGTCAAATTATTACAAACACTCTGTTGACAATGTGCACTGAGAGGAAATTCAACAGTGACTGACAATTGCTGAAGGCTTGAGACTGTTCTAAAAGGAAGCAGGTGTTGCTGTTGTCCTTGACGATTGCACATAGAAGATAACTTGTGTGAACAAGACATTGAATATATTGCAAATGGATGTGAGAGATTTCAGAAGTAGAACGACACTACTGTAGATGGAAGGAAGATTTATCCAAAGGTTCTGGCTTTCAGCAATTTCAGCACATTAGAGACATCAAAGTGCAGAGGATTGAGTGTATTTAGTTTGCAGCGTAGTGTGATGATTCGCGAGGGATGGTGGTCGTCTGTTTCGTCCTACTGATACACTGCATGATTTAGTTGTATCAGTCATGACTTGATTTGTGTTGTTACATTTGCTGGAGGAGAGAGATGGTGTAAAGGTTGGTGATAGAGTAGAACTAACGGTCTATGTCGTTGGAGTTGGCACTGCTTCTTGTTGATGACTTAGGTGATGGAATAAATACTAGGCAGTTATGTATGTGCTGATGATTTTTCCACACAACAGGACTTTCAGTGTGAAGTTTTCTTCGAGTTAGGATTTTAGACATTTGTTTCCCTCATTGGACTATGGCTTACTAGCTTTCAGTCAGTTAAATTGGGCTCAGTTTCAAGGGCATGTGGGCTCAATGTTCTGTAAATGCGCGCATATTGCTTTCTAAAAGTGACTATGTACTGGGAATTTTCTTGCTCTCTTTCTTGCACCTATTGGAAAATACCAGTTACCTCTGGCTGTGGGTGCCTTTTGTAATGAAGATCTCATTGTGACTCCTACTAAATATTACAATTTGACACGCTTGTTGTAGTGCATACAAACATATTTTGGCTTCCTAAATAATAACTTGTTCATTTTCCAAAACCCAACTATAAATTCATGGCAGATTAGGTGCCACCAAATTGAAAAAAAAAAATCATGATAAGGAACACGCTGCATTTCTAACAAGAATCCATTTCAAATTACATCCCTGTATAAAACACTCTCCCCTAAAAAGTAGTAATTAAAACTTATTAGGAAACCACCAACTAGGTTAATCCTTCAGAAGGCTTTTCAAAAGGTGAACGCTATTAAACTCTCTAAAAGTAACAGGGTTAAGCAAGCTGTAGAGGTACCATCATTCTCCCCCCTGTTCTCACCTGCGACTGAAGTTGGAGGCATGGAAAATTAGAAAGGGCCCAGGCAACTTGTTCCTCATTTTCAGCAAGTGTTATAGTGCATGTGCTGTACACCAATGTACCACCTGGCTTTAACAACTTCACTGCCTAAAAGAAGAAATTGTTGTAAATGTACAATAACATACTTTAAAACATGATACCACTTTAATTTATTTTTTAATAACCTTATTCAAAATGCAATCTAAACTAGAACTGAATACATTTATTTTGACAACTGTTAAAATTGTTAGTAGCTGAGACCAAGGCTAAGACAACAATGTATGAAAACACTGACTGAAAAGCTAAACATTGTTCTGTCATAAATAGTAGAAATTATTTGCAAATGTTCCCAGTAACAGCTTATCATTCTTAACTTGTAAGACATAACTGTATTAAAAAACAGGGACTGAAAATGTCAGAACTGCCCACATGAGTAAAATGTTAGTGCTACACACAGGTTATCAGTATTATATTGTTTCCTTTGAACTACTCAATATGACACAGTTGGAGATTCTGAATGTCATCTCTTAATGGAGCAATCTTAGATTTTTCTTGAACAGATTACAGATCACAACCAGCAGGGGCAGAGAAAGGTTAATACGAATATAAGGAATGTATCATGGTTACAGAAAGAATACTAATGTGAACTAAATAAATTCTCTTTTATTTGACCTTTATTTAGTTCTGTTGCCCTCTAGAACACACTATAAAGCAATCTAGTCCAACAGATCAAAGTAAGATGTTCTGAAATGTGGCCTGGACAATTTGCAAATCATGCAACTGGATTAGACTGATGCGGCTGTGGCAAAACCTTCTGGCGAAGGTGTGGTTGAGTGTGGGCGTGTGTTAGCGCAATTTGTGTCATCCCGGATAGACGTTAATATATGAGCATGAGATGATTTCACACCGGGGTAAGGCAGGCATATTCATAATCCTTGTTCTAATTATACCTTCCTATGACATCTTGTTACTTGATAGCTAAGGGAAGAAGTCACAAGGTTCTCGGGATGCTTGAGCTCAGAGCACAACCATTACACAGCAGTGCAGTAAACGAAATATCCAACCCAGTGCTTGAATTTCAAGACAGAAAAGTTCTTCAATGCACACTACATCAGAATACCACACACTAATATAAATCACAACACAATTTAGTATCCTAGGCATTCGTATGCAGGCTGCGCCTCTATCCTCTATGTCACCCTGGTCTGTCCTTTTAGTCTAGGAGGAACCTCCCCCTTTCGTTAAATGGTATAATTGTGATTATGGCTCACGTATAAATCTCCTTTCGAACATGTTTTAGCTCATTCTTTCACAATTCAATGTTTACACTCTCTTGCCACAAGCGGTGGATTAGTTCTTCAGGCAGCCACTTGGCTTCCATCTCAGAGCACTGATAATTCTCCCGTTTTTGGGAGGTGCTGTGCTACCGGCAACATAGACTATATTTTCTGCCCAGCAGACACGGATGCACTGCTTCTGTTTTGGCACAGTCGCTAGTGATCATCCGTGGTTGTTGAGAAGACAGGAGAAACCGCCCCACATAAAGGTTTGATTAAGGCATGAATGTGAACTCGTGAACGTATGACGGGACACCCAGGAAGCCGCCTGGCAAATGTCCAGGACAGGAACTCCATGTGCTAATGCAGTTGTAGACTCCACCTGATGGGAGGCAGGATCTAATGAATCTCGCTGCTGGCAGTTGTCAACTGTTAGAACTGGCTATTTCTGGTTGGCTAAGGCTGACGCCAAAGCTAGGCAGAAACCACCATTCTAGTCAGGGCAAGGGAGTCACACGCCAAGATAACCCCTGCTCACCCCCTTGGTAGCTTGGCACGAGCAGAATGGCTTATCCCGGAGGCAATGTGTAAAGCATTTGTGCACGCACACAACAGCAACAACATCCTAGGCACACCACAAAAGGAACTCCACACAAGGTTATATAAAAATAACTTTTGTATTGTCAAAACACATCAGATAGTAATCACACAATATACATTGTGCCAACTGGCACGGGCAATATTCACAAGGGATTATTTACACCAGGACAGGGCCACATGGGCCACTATCAGAATCAACACTTTTAGAACTAGAAATACTGTTAGAAATAGCACTTTTGAACATATAACAATCAGAGGTTTCACACATGATGCATAGAAAATTCAGAGGTGTAGGAAAGACACATGATGTATAAACATACATTCAGCGGTGTAAGGAACAAGGCACATGACGCATCAAAACACATTCAGAGGTGCAGGAGAAACACATGATGCATAAAAACATTCAGAGGTGTAGGTAAGACACATAATGCATAAAACACATTCAGAGTTGTCACAGGCATAATGGCATAGCACATTACGCATAACTCACATTTGGGCCTAACCAGTAAAAACTACAGTAGGCAATCTCTCACTAGTCTAAACACATTAGACTCTCCCCTAAGCATAACTCATATTTAGGGGTGTAACTCACATAGTAAACACATCTCACTAGCATAAACCTACATAGGTAAAATAACCTCATTATCACATTGCACAAACATCACCTTAGGCAATTACTATCATAAACATAGCAAAATCACATTGCGCAAGTCACATTAGGGCCTTACACTCTACCCACATACCAGCCCCCTGGCCAACTGGCCATCCAACAAGGGGACTCAAAAAGCCCTGTGTCCAGAATATCAGGGCGCGCTGCCAATGCAGTGCCAGTCAGGGGTTCCCACTAATTGTTGGGCAGCTGGGAATCAGCCAAAACTGCGACAGGGCTCTCACTAGCCCTTAGGAGCAAAGTTGCGCCACACTGAGCCACCTGGCTCTGGAACCACCACTGTACCAACGATGGAGCCCTCTAGCTCCTGACCTCAACTATGCCCCTCTAATAAAGCATGGGCCCCTCTGGGCTTGGGCAAGGACAAGCCGCCAAAGGTTGGGAGCCATCTGGCTCTTAACATAAGTGTCCCCCACGTTGGAGCCACACAGGCTCTGACACGAAGCATGCCCTTGAGCCTCTCAGGCTCCTAAAACAATTATAGACTCGTCATTGGAGTCCCTCCTCTGGGGACTCGTGATCCACCGAAATGCCCCCTGAGCCTCTCTGGGCTCGTCAACAAAGATGCCGGGTCTGAGCCTCGTAGGCTCTGGAGAACAAATGCCCCCTCTCTCCCTTGGAGCGGACCGCTGTCAACCGGGGCCGCTCTGAGTACAACAAAACTGCCCCCGCACTCACCGGGATCTCGTTGGTCCTGCGGGGGCGGGAAGCACGGCCGGTCTCCTTCCAGCAGCGCGGGGCTCCTCTTCAGTACCGGAGCCCCGCCTGCTCTTCCAGTAGGCTGCAGGCGGGCGGGCAGACAGGCATCTCCGGTCTCCCTCTCCCTACGGGAGACCGGCAACCACGGCACGGCTTCCCCCAGGCAGGGGGAAGCGGAAGTGACTCCATTCCGGCCCCGCCCACAGTCAGGCGGGCGCGGGCCAGACTTCCGGTATTGCCGCAGCTGCGGCCGCACTCTCTTTGCGGGGCTGCACCGAGGGGTGGGCACCCTCGGTGCACGAAACAAAAGCAGAAACGGGGAGGGCACCCATCAAGGAAGCGGAACAAACGCGCCTCCAAGCGCCTGTGGAAAAAGCAAAGCGCTCCCAGCACTACAGGCCAAAATAAAGCGCTACCAGGCGCTAGGGGTGAAAGTAAAGCGCTCCCAGCGCTAGGGACAAGGCAGAGCGCTCCCAAGCGCTAAGGGGGCAGAGTCCTACAAGCTCCCAAGGCAAAGACTCCCATAGTAAAGGGGTCCCAGCAGCTCAGGATTTCAGAAAAAGGTTCTGGATCTCAAAAACAAAGGTCCTGGGAGCAAAGTGAAGCAAAGGGGACCCCAAGAAAGAAAAGATCCTCCAGGCATCCAGGTCCATCAGATATCCACGGGCTGGGCAGGGCCCAGGGAGGCAAGCCTTCCCCTGGGCCCAAGCAGCAGCACGCCCCTGGCAGGATTCAAGTTCGAAACAAGAACATTTTGTAAGGGAAAACAGCCCCTTTTTATACAGTATAATCCTTTGTCTAGCAGGGTGCAGGCAATGTGAGAACCAGCCACAACTGGTTATAGCGAACTCCTTTCACTGGCCAGGCTAGGGACATCAGACACACCACAGGGGGTGGAGCCAGCGTTGTGGAGGGAAAACCCAGCCCTATTCAGGCCTAGGTGCACCACTCCCCTCACATCAGCATGCTAATCACTCCATTCACCACCGGGGCAGACCCACCCAGACTCTTGGAGCCAGGCTCACCAGCCAGCTTCAGCCAATCACACGCCAGATACAAATTACACAAATATGCCAACTTCTAGAAGTGGCACTTCCACACTAGACACAATCATGCCGCATATATCATTGCGCAGCATTCAATCTCACGAGTTCGCACATACCAAACTCGACCCTGCACTCCCCACACATCAGGAACTACCATGGGCATACATATTCCCCATTCATTCCTATGGGAGGGCAGGTCACTCTCACCACACACACAGAGAGCTCACGCACTTTACACTGTACCACAGTGAAAAAGGGCACAGAGGCCTAAAATCACCAACACCAGGTTACAGAAATAGGCTAGGAAAAAGCAAAAAGTTTCGGGGTGAACTTGCCAAAAAGGGCCAGTTCCAACATCAACCATCTCCCGATGACGATGAACCTCCTGTCATCTTTACGGTTCGCTATCAATGTGCAGATGGCACACCTGACTCACTTCCCAAAGCTCCTCTTCAATGGATCCATTCAGGACACTGTTTAGTTTTCTGCCTTTCCCGAGGGAAAGAGAGTTCAGGACATTCAGGCTATAGTTCTAATCTTTCAGCATTGGTCCTGGATTTCAGGGAGGTCGACTCTGATGCTGCTGGGACTGATGGCATTCGGCATCCTGCTGGTTGGGCATGCCGGAATTCCAGGTCAGTTGATTCCCGTTTACCAACACACGGGATGTCCAGCTCTATAACAAGCCGGAAAGCCTGATGACACTTTCCCGCAGGTAATAGGGTCACGGAACCTCACAGGGTTAGATCACCTGTGAGGTTCCGTGACGATTAAAGTGGTGTTTTCGACTCGTTCGAATATGGACGAGTTTGGTATCTATGAACCGCAAATGACAAGTTTAGTGGGTGTACGCGTTTTCGCTACGCTGACCTGAACCGTTCGTCTTATTCGTGGGTTTCTTCATCTGAACCCACGGGTTCCATTTTAGATACAGCAGCCATTTTGTCTCTTGCCCTCAAGTAGCCAGCGAACGGACACTGTCCGCTTCGTGACCCTGGGATTCCCAAGCTCTTGCGGAAGACACGTGTTCCTTTGAGGGTGTCTTTATGATGAGGGGGATGATACGGCAAAGGCAGATGGCCCCGCTCAAGGCTCATCTTGCCGTGCCAGTCTATTGTTTCAGCCGTGCATTCATTAGGCATGTCTCCTTTGATCCTGCAATCGTGTTTCCAATACCACCCTCTTTACACTCTTCTCAATCTGTTGACTATCTTTGTCTTCCCTTGCACCTGTTTCTGACTTCTTCCTTAATTCGTTTACAGCCGGAATGGAATGTACCTAATGATGAGAAACTTACTTTTACAGTTGGGAACCGGCGATGCTACTGTAATTATGTCCGGGACTCTGAATACATGAAAGCGACCCTTTTGAAGTTTACTGTGGGAACTGAGTCATAACCTTTTGTTTACCATGTTGTGCTATGACAGAAATATGTATAAAAGGAGCGATCCACAGTTGCAATTTGAAGCAGTTTCCTAGAACCTACATGCGTTGTACTTCTTGTGACTTCTGTGTTCCCTGCAGTAAATAAACCTCGATCTTTGACGCCGAAGGAAGTGTCCCGTGTCTCTGTCATTTGTACGCCGGAACAGGTAACCCACGAAGGGTCAGGTGTTGTCCCCTGGCACCGCTGGGCCTTAGAATAGCCCAGTCCTTCAGTTGGCGCCCAACGTAGGGCGACATCAGTGGTACCGGTCCAAAGCCCGACGATCGTGAGGAACTTTGTGTGAAATCTCCGAGGGAAGGTGCACCCCGCTTCATCGATCCTGTTATCGAAACAAGTGGCCCGAAGACTTTTCCTGCGAAGATCCCCGCCTCCTGACGGCTGCGACGGACTGATGCCCTGACTGTCGACCTGTTTTGGCGCCTGGCGTAGTCCTTGGTACAGCGAGACGATTGACGGGCCTTCCTGGTGACGCCATTGTTCTTTCAGTTAAGTATTTTGTGGGTCGCTCCCAGAGTCCTTGGTTGTTGTTGGTACTTGGTTGTTTGCATGGTTCCATTGCATTTGTGGTTCTTAGTATTTGGTCCTTAGTTGTTGGGTTTTTATTTGACGATTGCAATTGCCAAAAACCGAGGGTTTTGCATTTTTGCGAGGACATCGTAATCCGATAACCCTTGACGTTTGTGAAACTCGGTTAGTGTGCACGATGCCTGGCCGTAGTACTTTGTTTAGTTGCTTTAAAAGTTGTGGTTCGGATTCCCGATTGGAGGACTCGTGTCCGAGACCTCCAGTTGGAACTCCGGTGTATGAGCTATATAGTCGCCATGGAGTGGGTCCTATCGCATATAATGATTGCTGGGTCCGCTACACTAAAGATGACGGTGTCCTTAGTTGGCCACCTCATGGTAGTTTTGAAACGGCAATTTTGGATAATCTTGAAGCAAAATTGTTGAAAAAGAAATGTAGGCCGGCCATGTTTGATTCCTTTCGGTTATGGCGTAAAGAGGCCAATCAGAAAGAAATCAAACAGCTTAAAAGACATAAGAGGGAAGGTATCGTTAACGATGAGAAATGCAGAGCAGTTTCAGCGAGACAAAGAAGAGAAGGAAAAGGACGTTTTTGATAGACTACAACGTATGGCGGTGGATAAGTGTTATCCCGTTTTACAGTCGAGTACTGATAAGAAAGGAGAGGAAGCAGTGGAGGACCCTTTGTTGTCCTACCTACTGAAGTCACCACCTCCATATGCGCAGGATACTACAGCCCCTGTGGTTCCTCCTGTTCCTCAACCTGTTGTTCCGGCAGCTGCTGGTAAGCCTGTCGCTGGTCCTGTTCTCGCGAATCCTCTTGTTCCTATTCCCTTACCTGCTCCTGTTCCTACTGCTCCACTGCCTATACCTTCTCAGTCTACTGTTCCCGCTACTTCTGCTCTTTTGGCTACTCCTACTGCTCCTACTGCCCCTGTGTTTAGCTCCCGTATTGTTGCCCCTGTACTTCTCTCCTCTTCTCCGTCTGTTCGTCGTCGCATACCTAATGCTGTTGCTAATCTTTACTCTCCTTTTGGACCGATTCTTGGGTACGATGTTTCTGATGTTCCCCAACGACGAAGTCAACTTCCTGATGGTAGGGAACGTGATACGTTAATCAAAATGGCGCGTAATTGGATTAGGTATCCCGTTAAAAACACCCCACACTGCATTTTTGAGACATTTTCTCAATTCAATGAGCCCACACAGAGATTTGTGTTTGAGGAAATGTGTAAATGTTTATGTGAAGTGATAGAAAATGATGAGGTAAACGATGTACCGCTCGACGTAACTGAACTTCAGCATCAGTTTTCGAGTGGTATGATTGT
Source organism: Lissotriton vulgaris (assembly GCF_964263255.1). Lineage (NCBI taxonomy): Eukaryota > Metazoa > Chordata > Amphibia > Caudata > Salamandridae > Lissotriton > Lissotriton vulgaris. The sequence goes on from NC_141698.1 coordinate 950,054,081, forward strand.
GGGTGGTAATGTTCGACGTGCTGTAAAGCATCTTCTATCTTTTCGTCCTACTGTAATACCTCGAGCATTGTTTAAAGATGAAACTGAGGAATGGATGGCAACGCCTGGTCAGTATCCCATGCGTGAAGTTCCACCAGTGTATATGCCAGGTAACCCTAATGCTGCCCCTCCGATTCTGTCGCACTTCCAGAGAGTTTGGATACACCTCCCATGGAAGCGATCGGAAGTTTTGCAGGTGAAACAATCTTTGCCTGACCCCCGCAAAAATCCTGCAGGATACTATAAAGAGTTGTCCCATTTAGTGGATGCTACTATCATGAATCTTGCCGACATCGACATGTTGTTCGGCAACGTAGTACCTCAACCGGTTTGGGCGAAAATTCGTCAAGAAGTTCATGCAGCTGAGTTAGGCGGTGATTGGGCTGCACTTACAGCAGCTGATGCATTGCAGGTTGGCGGGGCTAAGCCTGAGCAGTTAATTACGGCTCTGCCCCAGAGAATTATTACACTTATGAAGACACTTAAGCCAGCAATGAAAGTTAATTGGGATAAACTGTCTGCGTGCAAGCAAAAGAAGGACGAGAGTGTCTCCGATTTCTTTACGAGATTTGAGGAGGCATTCATCGATCACAGTGGTCAGGATATGAGCACTGAGGGAGGTCAGCGGTTGTTTGCAGATAAATTTGTATCGAATTTGTTGCCTGATCTTAGCAATAAATTAAAGAATTCTGAGAGTTCGTGGGCTGTTTCTACTTCTGCTCAGATATTAGCTACGGCTCAATATTACGAAAATAGGGAGAAGGAGGAAAATGATCGTGCGGATAAGAAAACAAAAGATCTCAAAACAAAAGTTTTGTTACAGCAAGCGTATCCTCCGCGCTCAAATCAAAATGATTCTCAGCAGCGGAATAGACCGCAATCACAATCTGCTAGGTCACAGTCGTGTAATGACTCTTCCACGCAGAGATCTATGCTCAGATATAATCAATGCGCATACTGTAGAGGTGAGGGCCATTTAAAGTTTGATTGTCCGGTCTTGCGCGACCGAAATAGTGGTAGTTCAGCTAGAGGAGGCCGTAGCGGTCCTCAACAGGCTTCGCAAGGTAGAGGTCGTGGTGTTACTCAGAATCAAAATGAGCGTTCTAATAATTCGTCTGATTCCAATAATTGTTTTGATCAGCGTGGTTCATCGTCAGGTAGATCTGCACAGTATCATGTGGATGATTATTACATCGAGCATGATATTGATGACGGTAACTACTAGGACAGCCACAGACAAAGAGAGGGAGTAGTATCAGTTCCGGTTGATCAGAGAGGGCCTTACGTCGCAGTTGCCACATCCGGCGTAGTTGAGCCTTTTCTGTTGGACACTGGTGCAGCGAAAAGTTCCATCATGCATTCGAAACTCCCTGGCGCACCTTTGTCTGGCTTAACGAATGTTTCCGTTGGATTCTCTGGCGCCCCCGTTAGCAATCCGGTTTCTAGCCCTTTGCCCCTCACAATTGGGCCTCGTGAGCTGAAAGCTCCTTTGATTTTGACTACTGGTTGTGGTGAAAATCTCTTGGGCCTGGATTTGCTGAAACGGTTATATGCGACCCTGTACTGTTCTCCTGCGGGAGTGGAGCTTACTTTAGGTCAGAGAGTGATCTCTCCTATGTATTTGTCAACTGATAAGCTCCCACCGGAATTGAGTTCTCTTCCTAAGTCTTTGTGGGCTACAGGTCCCAATGATGTGGGCCTGTTGGACATATCACCTTATGTTGTTCAATTGAAATCTAATGTACGATTACCACGTATTCCCCAGTATCGTATCTCTCTCTATGGTGAACGAGCATTGTTAGCGATCATCTATGACTTGATCAAGAAAGATGATATTGAGGAGACTCGAGGAAACGTGTGTAATAGTCCTGTGTTACCTATTCTGAAATGCACTGATCCATCCAAGCCTCCTGTGTATGGTTTTGTTATTGATTTACGGGAGGTGAACAAAATTGTGATTCCACAATTTCCTGTGGTTCCTGACATTACGGCTTTACTGACTCTGATTCCAGCCTCCGCTTCTTGGTTCTCAGTGATCCATCTGAAGAATGCTTTCTTTAGCATTCCGATTGCTGAGGAAAGCAGAGATCTATTCGGTTTATCATTAGGAGGTCGCAGTTTTAGGTTTAAACGCGCTCCTTAGGGCTACTGTGAAAGTCCATCGATCTACAGCCAAGCCCTGAAGAGTCAACTTGGTGCGTTTGTGTTACCGGCTGGTGCGGCCTTGATCCAATATGTTGATGACTTACTGGTGGCTGCTGACACGAAAGAGATCTGCAAAACTGCTACGGTATCGCTGTTACAGCATCTCTGTGACTTACATCACAAGGTGTCACCTTCTAAACTGCAATATTGTTGTCAAGAAGTAACCTATCTAGGTCACTTATTGTCAAAGGAGGGAAGAAGGTTGACCCCAGAGAGAATTGCAGCGATCGCTCGAATGACTGTGCCAACAACTCAGAGAGATGTGCGTGCCTTTCTAGGTATCACGTCATACTGCAGGCAATGGATTCCAAATTTTTCATTGCTAGCGAAACCATTGGTAGCCCTCAGGTGCAAGGATGTTCCAACTCCTTTGCCATGGACTGAAGAGTGTCAGAAAAGTTTTTCTGAATTGCGTGATGCGTTGTGTTCGGCTCCTGTGTTAGGTACTCCTGACTACAGCAAGCTGTTTACACTGTACGTTCACGAGAGAGAGGGTTGTGCGTTGAGTGTTTTGACGCAGCAATTTGGTGGTAAGCAGCGTCCATGTGCATATTTTTCCTCGACTTTGGACCCAGTAGTTAGAGCATTGCCGAGTTGTCTAAGAGCGACAGCGGCGGCTGCGGTGTCCATCCGACAATCTGCAGGATTGGTCATGGATAATATGCTTACGGTAATGGTTCCGCATGCAGTTGACACTCTCTTAAATCGTACAAAGACTCAACACTTGACGAGCGCAAGGTTGTCCGGTTATGAGTTGATGCTTTTGGCAAGTAAAGCGCTGTAATGTCTTGAACCCGGCGACGTTGTTGCCAACTAATATGGAATCAGATGATGTACCACCACATGATTGTTATTTGCGAACTGAGGAAGAAACGAAGGGTCGTGTTGACCTAAAAAACACTCCATTGGCAGATCCCGATGGTACTTTGTATGTTGATGGTTCGTGTTTTAAGTTGCCGAATGGTGATGTGACGACTGCGTATGCTGTGGTGACGTTGAGTACGGTTGTGGAAACTGCGAGATTGAGTCAGAATTCCGCACAGGCGGCAGAGTTGATTGCGTTGACGAGAGCGTGTGTTTTGTCGAAGGGAAAGCGAGTGAATGTGTTTACTGATAGCCAATATGCTTTTGGCGTTGCACATAGCTTTGGTCGTCTGTGGAGAGAAAGAGGCTTTAAGACATCGCATGGACCGCAGATCCAACACGGACAGCTCGTGAACGATCTTTTGGATGCATTGACTTTGCCTAAGCAGGTGGCGATTATTAAATGCAGCGCGCATCGAAAGGTGACGGATGATGTTGGTCGTGGTAACGCGTTTGCGGACGAGATCGCTAAAGAGACAGCTAGAAATCTTGCAACCCGAATGTATGTTACGAGTTCAGTGAGGTGGCCGGTAGAGACTGGTATGTGTGAGGACACTGTTGAGAGCGTGAAAGCGATTCAGAATGAGGCCACCGAAACTGAAAAGACTAAGTGGAAAGAAAGCACAGGAAAATTAGATGCGCACGGATGTTGGATTGATTTGTCGGAAAATCAGAGGTGGATGTTGCAGGATGCATATGTGCTAGCTGTTGTGACCATGGCACACGGTTTGTCACATATTAGTGCGAAAGGTATCTGCAAGTTGCTGTCCCCTGTATGGAAGAATGATGGTATCGCTAAATGTGCGGAGAGAGTGGTTAAGAATTGTATGGTGTGTGTGATGTACAATCCTGGCAAGGGCACCCCTACCCCAGCTGGTCACTTTGCTCCTCCTACATGTCCCTTTGAGGTTATCCAACTGGACTTCATCCATATGGAGAGATGTAATAACTTGAAGTACGTTTTAGTTGTGGTTTGCGCATTCTCCAGGTGGATCGAAGCCTATCCTCTCAAAGACAATACTGCCCTGTCCACAGCGAAAGTCCTACTGAAGGAATACTTTCCTCGGTATGGAATGCCACGGATTGTATGGTCAGATAACGGAAGTGAGTTTGTGGGGAGTGTGATGAAGAGCGTGTGTAAGGGCCTTGGAATTAGACAAAAATTCCACAGTGCCAACCATTCCCAGTCAGCAGGTTTAGTTGAAGGGTACAATGGTACTCTGAAACTGAAACTCGCTAAAATCCAAGCAACGACTGGTTTATCATGGCCTGATGCCTTGCCTCTGGCTCTCTTGTCAACCAGGGCGACTGTACACTCTCGAGTAGGGCTTAGCCCATATGAGATTGTGTTCGGCCGTCCTGCGAATGTTTGGGGAGTCCCTAGGCCAAGGGCCTTCGATAGCCTTGAGTACCCAATGTTAATTGATTATCTTCATGATCTGACTGCTAAACTGAGGTTAATTCATCAACAGGTTTTTGAAGCACTGCCGGCACAGACTGAGGGTCCTGGACATCGGCTCCAACCGGGTGACTGGGTAGTCACCCGTAATTTCGGCAGGAAGCGGAATTTGGAGCCGAGATACGTGGGCCCCTTCCAGGTCCTCCTCGCCACGAGAACTGCAGTTCGTCTGGAAGGCCGGAAAAATTGGGTGCATGCCACCCACACCAAAAAGGTGCCTATACCTTTACCAGCAGATTCGTGGGTGAGGACTGGCATCGCCGCAACGGAAACAGAAACTCCAGTGAAATTTGTGCCATTCAGTGATGCCCAGCCTGTAGGAGACATTTCAGTGCAGTCAGACACATTAGTTGAACCGTTGTCATTGGAAAACTCAAGACCTGAACTATCATCTGGTCGACAAGACTCTGTTTTGCAACCTGAACAATTATTCGAAGAGCAGACTCGTCCTGGGAGAAGCAGATATTTTCTTCGTTCTCATAACAAAGACTAATAAAGTGCCTTTTTGTTTTTTTATCCCCATTTTGAAATTCACATTACCCCTCATTGTCATTTTGAACATTATGAACAATTGCATCTTCCATTGATTTTTGAGTTCTTTTCCACGTGTGTTTTTCCACAGCTAGGAGATTTTGCATTACGTTTGAATGTTTGATTAAAGAACCTTACATCCGGGTTGACCGTAGGGCCGTGCGGGTACTTCCTTCTGTTTAGCAGGTTCCTGACACTAGGTCGGTACTTTTGTCGATTCCTAGGAACTCCTGGGAATTGATAATCGCTACTCAGAACGAAGTGCGTCAAGAACGTTGCGGACGGTTTTTAGAGGATGGAATTCTCAAAGTTGTCGGAAGTGGAGAAGACTCTAGCGCAAAGATCAACACTACATAGGGTTGTACGAACTAAATGCTTTCTGTTTCAGGTGTTCCTGCTGTTCTTCACTGTTTCCATGCTATTGGTGGGTGGAGTGTATTTTGGATTACAGTCGTTCTTGCCTTCTGTTTCACCTACTTCTTCTTCTGAACCAAAATCTACTCCCACTGTTTCTCCACATTCCTTTCACCCCCTACCTCAATACGAACAGGTTAGACGTGCGGAATTTATGAATAACTCCTTTGTTCAGCTTCTTCATCAACATCAGTTGGTGATGAATACTACCAACTGTTGGGTGTGTGGGTTAATGCCACATACTATGGATAGGGGAATTCCGTACTTGGTCCTTCCTTATAGTTCCCAGGGGTCAGCTCGAGCATTCCAAACTATGTTTCGTAGCGCACTAGATTCCTACCCCCATTGAGAGCCAAACACTGCAGATCATGGTCCCGGCCCGTACCACAAGCCTTTGGCGAGAGCGATCGCTGATTTAGATGGTGAGAGCGATCGCTGATTTGGATAGAGATATTTTTGACGCGTCGCTCATCCTAGAGGAAGAGGTGCGAGCATACAGAGATCAGGTGAGGCTGAGTATAGCATGTCAGTGGGTGATAGACAGCTTAAAAGCTCGTCTCCGATCTGGATCGTACCCCATCTCGGTAATTTCTGTTTGAAAGGTCTTGGCCGAAGCCCGCGAGCTAGCTTGGGAGGAGTGCCTGTACTGAAACGTATGTTTTACCAACGGCCTCTTCCCCTGTTCTTTTAACTGCCAACGGTACATACTTTGTATGTTATGACCGCACATATACATGGTTGCCTCGTGACTTCTCGGGTACCTGTTATATTGCGAACTTGTTGCCACCGACTTTCACAGTTGGGTCAGACAATCACAAGACTAGAGTTGTGAGAGGTGTCATTAGCGAAGAAGACACTGCCGGTCAAGAAGCAGAGACTTCTTTAAGGGTTTCTTGCCGTTTTGGGGACCTATGATCAATAGTAGGAACCTGAGACAGTTGACTCGAGTGGTGGAATCGACTGCTAATATAACTGCAAGTGCCCTTGGTAATCTGACAGCAGAGCTTCAGGCGGACAGGCTTATGACGTTACAAAACCGTATGGTTTTAGACGTTGTTCTTGCAGATAGAGGTGGTGTATGTAAGGGCATCCATTCGAGTTGCTGTATTTTCATCCCTGATAACGCTCCAACTGTCTATCAAGCCATCTCGAAGTTGCATAAGATCTCCGAGTCCATACACGTGGACGTAGGTGATTGGACGCTACCAGGATGGTTTTGGGGCCTGATGTCGACGTGGGGTTGGAAGATTCTGATGATCATTGGGGTTGTTGCAGCATTTCTGTTCACGTGTTGTCTTTGTGTGCAGTGTGGTCCTGCCTTATGTGGCCTCTGTGCTACGACGTGTATAAGACGGCCATCTGTTACCAAGGAATCATTGATGGATAGAATGATGTTGCAGCAACATCTGAATGATCTGATGAATATCGAGATCGATTCTAATATCGACTAGTGCTTGCCTACATGAGGGCAAAAGGAGCGTCTGAGGTTCCGTGACGATTAAAGTGGTGTTTTCGACTCGTTCGAATATGGACGAGTTTGGTATCTATGAACCGCAAATGACGAGTTTAGTGGGTGTACGCGTTTTCGCTACGCTGACCTGAACCGTTCGTCTTATTCGTGGGTTTCTTCATCTGAACCCACGGGTTCCATTTTAGATACAGCAGCCATTTTGTCTCTTGCCCTCAAGTAGCCAGCGAACGGACACTGTCCGCTTCGTGACCCTGGGATTCCCAAGCTCTTGCGGAAGACACGTGTTCCTTTGAGGGTGTCTTTATGATGAGGGGGATGATACGGCAAAGGCAGATGGCCCCGCTCAAGGCTCATCTTGCAGTGCCGGTCTATTGTTTCAGCCGTGCATTCATTAGGCATGTCTCCTTTGATCCTGCAATCGTGTTTCCAATACCACCCTCTTTACACTCTTCTCAATCTGTTGACTATCTTTGTCTTCCCTTGCACCTGTTTCTGACTTCTTCCTTAATTCACTTACAGCCGGAATGGAATGTACCTAATGATGAGAAACGTACTTTTACAGTTGGGAACCGGCGATGCTACTGTATTATGTTCCGGGACTCTGAATACATGAAAGCGACCCTTTTGAAGTTTACTGTGGGAACTGAGTCATAACCTTTTGTTTACCATGTTGTGCTATGACAGAAATATGTATAAAAGGAGCGATCCACAGTTGCAATTTGAAGCAGTTTCCTAGAACCTACATGCGTTGTACTTCTTGTGACTTCTGTGTTCCCTGCAGTAAATAAACCTCGATCTTTGATGCCGAAGGAAGTGTCCCGTGTCTCTGTCATTTGTACGCCGGAACAGGTAACCCACGAAGGCTTCAGGTGTTGTCCCCTGGCACCGCTGGGCCTTAGAATAGCCCAGTCCTTCACCTGGCAGGGCTTTGGCTGATCACCCACCCTAGAAAAGACTACACTAGGGAGCCCTAGGTAGGAGTACACTATACACAGTATTCATTTGCCAACATATATTTACTGCATATATACACAACATATATACACCCCCCTCAGTGCTTCAAGACCCTCACAGGTGAGTAGTCGCGCTTTACAAGCCACCTGAATGATTGGCTGTTTTAGCACAATGGTGGAATTGTTAATCTTTTTCACTATTCTCATAATGATAATTACTCTACTTTGTTTCAATCTACTGATTATCACAGTATACTTATTGTATACAAGAATCACAATGCTTCAATAAATATTAACAAGCATTTGCAATGCATTAGGTCTCGCATTTACGCAAGTTTGAGCTATTGGCATTGTAAATTACAATGCCTTTAATTTATGTTTTGGTTTTTAACACAAAAGGCAAGTCATCTACAATGCTAAAAGCTTAAACTCCTGCAAAAGCGAGACCTATTGCATTGCAAATGATTGCCGTGCTGCGCCCCTACAAACAAAGTGCAATCAGTTACCTGGCACCCAGAATCATCACATGCATGTGTCTGTTGTCTGTTTGCACCCCTTGCATAGTGTTAGCCTCCTTCATGTCTACATTGTCTGCTGGTCTCAGTTAACGTAAGGCTCCCAGCTCTCCAGATAATGGAGCGTCCAGGACATGCATCAGACTACACCCTTAGAAGACCATTGTCTGCTCGTTATCACTGAACCTGTCAAATAAACACTCACTTACCCATCGTTTTACGGGTTCTTTTCTCGTGGAAAACAGAGGCATCTATTTACTCATGCCGAGCCTGAGAAAACAGGAGTACAAGGAGCAGTTCTATTGCTTTCCACTCCAATTCAAGCCATAGTAAAACTATGCCCATCTCAATAGTCAAACAAGCAATCCCCCCAAAAAATAAATGTAAAAAAGCAAAGAAAAACAGGAAAAGCAAACTAATGAACTGGTGTTGTTACTCACCCATACCGTATATTTCCTGTTTCTTGGTGGGGGCCCATGGAGTAGTTTTTAGAGGGAGGTTTGGTGGGGGTACCCTTTCCTTTAGAAGCGGTATCTGGGGTTACTGACCACCCCCTCCCACCTGAATACCTTTCCTTCCCGTCACACGAGCCCAGGCAGGCCATTTTCTATATTGCACAGGCTGGCGATTTTCTAGATCTCTGGCCAGCAGCAGGAAGTCAAGTCAAGTCAAGTCAAGTCAAAAGATTTATATAGCGCGCTACATACCCAGAGGGTCTCAAGGCGCTTGGAGAAGGGTGGGGAATTACTTGTCGAATATCCAAGTTTTAAGTTGCTTTCTGAATGCTAGGTGGTTCTGAGTGAGACGAAGGTGAGTGGGGAGTGAGTTCCAGGTTTTAGCTGCCAGGTAGGAGAAGGATCTACCTCCCATGGTGGTTTTGTTGATGCGAGGTACGGTAGCAAGGGCTTGGTTGGAGGATCGTAGCTGGCGGTAGGGGGTGTAGAAGGAAAGTCGTGTGTTGAGGCATTCGGGTCCAAGTTCGTAAAGTGCTTTGTGTGCGTGGGTTAGAAGGCGGAAAGTAATCCTCTTATTGACGGGGAGCCAGTGGAGGTTTTTCAGGTGACTAGAGATGTGGTCTTTACGCGGGATGTCTAGTATGAGTCTGGCTGATGCGTTCTGGATGCGTTGGAGTTTTTTCTGGAGTTTTACGGTGGTACCGGCGTATAGGGTGTTTCCGTAGTCCAGGCGGCTTGTAACCAGTGCATGGGTGACCGTTTTTCTGGTTTCGGTGGGGATCCAGCGAAATGTTTTTTTGAGCATGCGAAGAATGTTGAAGCAAGATGATGAGACGGCGCTGACCTGTCTGTTCATAGAGAGTGAGGAGTCCAGGATGACGCCCAGGTTCCGTGCGTGGTCCGTCGGGATGGGTGCTTTTCCAAGGGCCTCTGGCCACCAAGAGTCATCCCAGGCGGAGGGGGAGGTACCTAGGATAAGGACTTCTGTTTTGTCTGAGTTCAGTTTCAGACGGCTGTGCTTCATCCACTCGGCTACTTCTTTCATTCCTTCATGTAGGTTGGTTTTGGCGGTGTTAGGGTCTTTGGTGAGTGAGAGGATCAGTTGAGTGTCGTCAGCGTAGGAGATGATGTTGAGGTTGTGTTGGCGTGAGATGGCCGCGAGGGGGCTCATGTATACGTTGAAGAGGGAGGGGCTGAGTGAGGATCCTTGTGGTACGCCGCAGATGACTTCAGTGGCCTCTGACTTGAATGGTGGGAGGCGGACTCTCTGGGTTCTTCCGGTGAGGAACGAGGTGATCCATTCCAGTGCTTTTCCTTGGATTCCGATGTTTCTGAGGCGCTGTAGAAGGGTGCTATGGCAGACTGTGTCGAAGGCTGCGGAGAGGTCGAGGAGGATGAGGGCGACTGTGTCTCCATTGTCCAGTAGAGTTCGAATGTCGTCTGTTGCTGCGATGAGGGCGGTCTCCGTGCTGTGTTTGGCTCGGAAGCCGGACTGTGAGGGGTCGAGGGATTTGTTGGTTTCGAGGAAGGCGGTGAGCTGGTTGTTGACAGCTTTCTCGATGACTTTGGCTGGGAATGGAAGGAGCGAGATGGGGCGGTAGTTTTTGAGTTCGGTGGGGTCCGCTGTGGGTTTTTTCAGAAGGGCGCTAAGTTTGGCGTGTTTCCAGCTTTCCGGGAAGGTGGCGGAGTTGAGGGAGCAGTTGATGATGTCTCGGAGGTGTGGTGCTATGATGGAGTCTGCTTTGTTGAAGATGTGGTGAGGGCATGGGTCTGTGGGGGATCCCGAGTGGATGGAGTTCCTCAGGTGGATGGTGTCCTCAGTGGAGATTGGGTTCCAGTCATTAAGGATGTTCAAGGGGGGTGAAGGTCCTGCAGAATGTTGGGTGGGTTGGTCTCCGGGTTGGTTGTCGAAGCTGTTGTGGATGTCTGCGATTTTGTTGTGGAAGAATGAAGCTAGGGAGTCGCAGAGGGCTTGAGAGGGGGTGATGTCGTTGGAGTTGGCTGAGGGGTTGGTAAATTCTTTGACGATGTTGAATAATTCCTTGCTGTTGTGGGCGTTGTTATCTAGTCGGTCTTTGAATGCGGCTTTCTTGGCAGATCGGATTAGTTGGTGGTGTATTCGGGTGGCGTATTTGAAGGCGTCCCTGGTGCTGGTGTTTGGGTCTTTTTTCCAGGCCTTCTCGAGGGAGCGACAGAGTTTCTTCGATTTCTTAAGATCATCGTTGAACCAGGAGGCGTTTTTGCTGCCTAGTTTGATTTGACGTTTTTTCAACGGTGCTAGGATGTCGGCGCTGTTGGATAGCCATTGGGTGAGGTTAATGGCTGCTTGGTCGGGGTTTGAGGAGTGGGCAGGGGGGTTTTGAAGAAGCGATGAGGAGATCTGGTCGATGGTGATTTTGATCCAGTTTCTTCGCAGAGTAGGTTGAGGATGGTTGTGAGTTGTGGTCTTATTGTAGATAAAGTGAACGCAGCTGTGGTCCGTCCAATGGAGAGTTGTGGTGTGACTGAAGGAGACATGTTTGCTGGAGGTGAAGATAGGGTCGAGTGTGTGACCTGCGATGTGGGTGGTGGTAGTGACAAGTTGTTTGAGTCCGAGGTTGGCGAGATTGTCCAGAAGGGTGGTGGCGTTGCTGTCATTGCTCTTTTCCAGATGAAAGTTGAGGTCTACCAGTAGAATGTATTCCTCGGAGGGGAGGGCGTGTGGGGTGATAAAGTCAGTGATGTCGTCGCTGAATTGTGCACGGGGTCCTGGAGGTCGGTAGAGGAGGGTGCCTCTGAGTGTGGTCTTGGGATCGGTGTGGATCTGGAAGTGAAGGTGTTCGGCGCTGGCAAGGTTGACGTCTGAGCTGGTTGAGATGCGGATGGAGTTCTTATGGACGATAGCGATGCCTCCTCCTGTTTGGTCGCTGCGGTCCTTACGGATGATCTTGTATCCTTCCGGGATGGCAATGGTGATGTCTGGGGCTGATGAGGCGTTCATCCATGTTTCTGTTAGGAAGGCGACGTCGGGAGAAATGGTGTCTAGTAGGTTCCAGAGGTCGATGGCGTGTCTGTGGACCGAGCGGGTGTTGAGCAGGATGCATTTTAGGTGGTTGGAGTCAGATATCTGTTGTGTGTTTGTGGATGAGGAGTTGTTCTTGGTGCCGTCGAACTTGTAGGAGTTGCAGGAGAAGGGTCCATGGGTGTGTCCAGGAGCGGCTTGGACGCTGTTGGGGATATGGCCGGGGTTTAGGGCTAAGAGGGTGGTGGCGTCGTATGAAATGCGGGTGGGGTGGGTGGTACGAGGGCCAGGGGGTCTGGCGCTAGGCGCGGTCCAGGCGCGGACGGGCGTAGACGGGCTTACCTTTGGCGCACCTTCGGCGCGGCTGCAGCGCGTGGACGCTGCGCGTGGGACCATGTGACTAAAATGGAGAGTGGAGGGGGCGGAGCGTGGGAGGGGCAGCAGGGAGGCGGGAGCGAGGTGGAGGGAGGGCTCGGGTCAACAAGCAAGATGGCCGCAACAACAACAAACAAGGATCAATGGAGCGCTATGAGGGCCAAATATAGTTACAGATACTATAGCAGTGGGAGCGGGTTCAAGCGCGGAGACAAAGCGCTATGCTGAAAGTAATACAATGACAGGTACTGCGCAGCCGAGTACACAATGCGCAATGTTAACGCTGAATCCAATACAAGGTAATGCACAGCCAGGTAAACAAAGCGCTATGCGTGGCTTTTGCACTGCTGCCGGAGAGAGGCGAGCTCCGGAGTCTAATCGGCTTAAGAGCTGCTTGGCAGCGGGTTCTGTGTTTGGTGGGATGTTCAGGGGGGCTAGGGCCGGCAGGCAGCAGAGTCGTGGATCCCAGCTCTGGAAGGGAGCAGAGTTGCGGGTTGTACGGCTCGGAGTGGGAGGAAGCTCAGCTATGGCCTCGGGTAAGGGAGGAAACTCGTGGCGGCTGGGTCCCGAAGAACAGCTGGGGCGGACACAACCAGCTAGCGTGACGCGTGTTTCTGAAATACTGTAAGATCTTAGTACAAAACAACACATGGGAAGAATGTTGACCCAGTGTTTAAAACTACATGGTTACTGACATGCTGGCCTTAAATGAAAAGAAAACATCAACAGCTTCTTCTTAGATTTAAATGGCTCTTTTATTAATGATCACGTCATAGTTTTTGATCACCAGCACACTAGGTTTATTTTGTGTGAGGGACGAGCCCAGACGTTGGTTTTGCGTTGTGGGGAACTCTACGCTAAAGGCAGTCACGTCTGGAAGCTCACTCTGCCCCGTAGAAGTAGTCTAGACCTGCAGCGCTGCCCGGCAGGCATGTAATTGAAAGGCTGGTGGAAGCGCTGCCCGGGTATTCAGCCCTGTAATCTATAGGCGAGAGCGCTGTCTGTGCACGGGTTTACCAAAAGGCTTTCAACGAGTGGTCTTGAAAGCACACGACAACCAGACTAAGCAGTACAACCACAGGGCTCCATCGCGCTTTCACTTTAATGAAAGAAAGACAGCTGCTTGTTTATATTTGCAAAAAACAAAAACGCGAGTACGAGGGGAGGAAACTTTAAAAACAAGTTACATGTACTCCGAGGTGGAGGCTGAAGTGAGGAGAGGCTCCCTGAGCGGAGGTGTGATACGAGGCGAGGGGTGCGGGGATGAAGCAAGGAGAGGCTGTCCGAGCAGCCATTACGAGGGTGGGGATGGCGCTGCACATGAAAACAAGGGTCTCTGTATGTGTGCGCATGTGTGTGTGTGTGTGTGTGTGCTCGTGTGTGTGCGTGCGTGCGTGTGTCTCCCTGTGTGTGCGCTCGTGTGTGTGCTTGTGTCTCTGTGTGTGTGTTCGTGTGTGTGTCTCTCTGTGTGTGCGCTTGTGTGTGTGCGTTCGTGTGTCTCTGTGTGTGAGCTTGTGTGTGTACGTGCGTGTGTCTCTGTGTGTGTGCCTCTCTGTGTGTGTGTGAGGAAACTAAAGCAGGGGGGGTGTGGTTGTGTGTGTATGCGAGAAGTGCATGAGGCTTTCAAGGGAGACAGGAGATGGTGAACGCGCGCGCGACCTGATCCGATTCCGGCATGCTGCGCTTGCCCATCTCCTGTCTCCTTGAAAGCAGACTCGCCGACTATAGGTCTCGCTGCGACATCGCTTTGCGATGCGTTGCAGGTGCGAGACCTAAAAATGCCTTGCTTCTTGTGTATTTCGTTTGGTATGCATGAGAGTCCAAACAAACAGATTCTAGATCTGTTAGTGCGATTTCCTTAGGGGATCAGGGTTGTAACGTTCCAAGGTTGAACACACATTTGTTACCCTGTAAGGTTAGGGGTGCAGATGGTTCATGGTGGGCTAGCAGGAATATAGGCCAACATAACCTGAGAATGTGCTAGGAATCAATCCGGCAAAATCCTGACGTCTATGTTGTCCAACAAACACACAGCTTTACTGTAGAGGTACTAACCATACGACATGGCGCCGCCGTTTTACGTTGGGCTCTTATTTAATGGATTGCTTGAGTAGGTTTATTTTGTATTACCGAAGACCCCTATTCATCAACTAATAGGCGATGTCCTTGGTGTTAGGGAACATATCCTCCTCAGCTAAGTAAGTAAACCCCCATATATTGGCTGTAGATAGTTCAAAGTTGAACGTTTCCAAGGATAACCCATAGTGGTACCCTCTCTGAATTCCACATCTTATGGCTGACCAAGCAGCACATTAACATACCTGAGAACAGCAGATATATGTTTACTAAGAAGAAGCTGCTACAACATGATCTCACACTTACAGGTGGGGATGTTACCCTCGTAGTTGAGGCTCACAAAAGCATTTGGGACAGAGAGAGTCTATTCATGGGTTACATTCCCAGCAGCGGACAACTGAATTTACACTTCAGCTGACGTTCCAAATAACTATACAGCTTATGAACCACTAGAGATACCATTAATAAACACAGAAAATGGTTTGTAGGAGCCCTACCACAAAATACAGAAGGCAAATTTGTTGCCCTTAGCAATGAGCAAGCAACATGGACAGTCTTAGCGAGTTACACAGTACACCCAAAAGTAGCTAATATGACAGCAGCACAGTTACGAAGACTATATACTGGTCTAATTGACATATATGGATGTCTTACCCAGTTGGTCATGCAAACAATGACAGTCAATCCTGTGAAGACTGCTCAAGCTGCGCATCACAATTGTCTACACCAGGCATTAGTCCCTAGACCATCAATGCTGTCAAGGTTAAAATTCCCATCAGACAGGGAGAGATTGCGTTCTGGATTACAAAAAAAACAAGTCAGCTTGAAGCAGTGTTTCCCCATATGGGACCCCAGGAAAAACATAGAATTCTTACCATATACTTGCCAATGGGGATGGCTCTCCCTGTGGAAGATTGTTCCTGCAGTATATACTAGAACTCATGGAACACCCTTATTAGCTATTTTGTCAGGGGTGCTTAAACAGAACCAAATTGAGTACGGGCAGCCTCTGCCCTATATTTGGGGATGAAACTGATTGTCAATTTTACTGCAGTGTCCACCATTATGTTAAGTAACATTAAAGGGGTGGCAACATCAATGGCCAAACACAAGCAAGTCAATAATTTGGCTCCGGGACCGCAGGATCGCAAAATGTTTTGAAGAAACTTAAGCAACAGAGGATAGAGATAATCTGGGAGCCAGGCCTACCAAACCTCAAATTATGAGTATCCAGGGTGGCACAACCATTGCTGCAACCCCTGGGGTGCCCCTCCAACTTACATACCCTGTGTACCAGGGTCCATATACTAGAGACTTACAAGTAAACTAGCATTTTCCAAGTGGGAGCAGCCAAATCATCATACACTTTAGGGACAGGGCACAGGCACGGATGTCTGATTAGCAGGCCTCAGTGCACTCTAAGAGTAAAAGAACCAGCAGGATCAGTCAAAATACCCGAGGGTGAAAACCCAAAAAGAGGCTTTTTACTTAAACTGACTGTTTACCCAACTTCACTTTACTGCTGCGGGTTTTTGAGCATATACTTATAATGCTAACTGCAAAATGTCACATCCCAGAAGACAATTCAATGTCTGATAAAAGGCCATGCCCGACTTAAAGTGAAACATTTCTCATGGGGACACTTGGCAGCTATGAATGTCCGCACAACAGATGAACCACCTTCATGCAGTCAGGCAGACAGTACAGAAAAGTAGTGGCAAGTATGCTTAAGGCATATCCTTGCAGGTGCCTTAGAGTGCACCGCTACAAAATAGTCCGGTATAATTAAAAATGTTAAAGTTATCACAAGATAAGGTTGGTCAACCCTATGAGGTCATAATGCAGAGTAAGGAGGAGATGGCCATGCCCTGAAATTTTGTTTATTAAAACATTTGAATATAGAACTCTGACTTTTTAAATCCATCTATAGTTTAGTAAGAAATCGTACTGAGAGAGTGAGCGCAAAAAGGTAATAAGCCCATTCAACCAATTTGATGACACTACTGCATTACTTTTGTACTTACTGCATCATTTAATAAACACTGGGAAAACACAGTTTTTGTCTATTTTGGAGATTAGGCAAGTGGATAGACACTATTATGAAAAGGTCTGAAAAATACTGATAAAACACATCACCAAAATTCATAAAAAATAAAATAGGACATCCTATCTATGTGCTAAACCCACGATAAGAACAGTGGCCCACTGCCTGAAAGTGAGGGGACGCTTAGTGCCCATCTCAAGGCCACAGAACACAACCAGGCTTCATTCTTGTCAAGGCTCTGGTCTAGTTCTCTGTGAGCACACACGATTAATGTGCAAGGGCCCTACATCAAAAACCAGTGTAACAGATACATGAAGTTGAAAATTCAGGGCAGGTGAACATGACTGTATAGCATGCAAGGAACATAACCATCTTGGCAGAACTTATCATAGTTTTTGCATGGTATGTCAAAGAACAGCAGCTTGCAGATTACTTGCCAGAGAGTTTTCCTAAAACACATATGTCTAAGATGTTGTGGGGCTCCACCTTTACCAAACGTTATCATTTTCATAATCGCATTCGTCCTCTACAACTAATTTCAGACTAGGAGGACTATAATTTATTTGCACATTGCTCAAAACGTTCCCCTCTGATATGAAGCAAGAGAGTTTGTGCATAGCACATTTTATCCTGGTAATTGATTTAATGTGACAAAATACATACCACAGTAAAAAGTTTGCGCTGTAACGGTGGATAGGATGTAACTTCCTTTAGTGTCCATGAACAAGCCATGTTTGGTCTTTGTCCTAGACCACTGCAAGGAGCATCAAGGAGGATTCGATCAAAAGATTCTGGTGGGAATGGGGGTGCCCCTAAACAGATTGTGGGTAAATTATACAAAAATGAATTAAAAGATCATAGTATCTTAACAGTATTACTAAAGAGTCACTTAAACATATCCAACTATAGTAAGTTGTCAAACGTTTTATTTTTTAACTAAAAAGTAAATAGTTTGTATATATCACTACTAAAATAACTAGTGCAATGTTTAAAGTAAACTTTAGTTTACTTTGCGCTTTAGTTTGTGTCTGTACTCACAATGACATGTATGAAACAGGAGGCCCCTAGACAAACACATGAAGTAGTGCACTTCTAGTACAGCCACAAATACACATAAGACGTTTTGGTATTCAAAGAACGTGCTTTTTTTCTAAATACTGACGAAATCTACACATGTGAATGTTCCAGTGTGAACTCCTGCATATCGCTGAGGAATAGCCTACCGATCCTTAAAAACGACCGTCTTGTCAGACTCCTCCTCAGCAAATGTGTATAAGAATAGTATTTGGCAAAGACCACAATTACTTTTATGATCCAAATTATTCTATTTATTTTATCTAATAATAACATGGCATGTACTAATGAAAACAAAAGGACATTGCCATTACATTAAGAGAAATACGATATATCCTAGTCTTACTGTTACAATTTGACAATATACTGACAGTCCACCCTTTCTACTTCCACAAGACATCTATTTCTGATTGCCTTTATTCACAAAGCAGCAGTTACATATCTTTAATGATGATACCCGAAGCAGCGCTGGTGTATCATGCAGGAGAAAGTCACAAGTGTAAATCCTTATAGACACGAGACGTCTGCTGAAGCTCAACATACAATAACATAATGCATAAAAAACCTCGGCTATTGTTGATCGTTTTGGCCGGATTTCAGTGCATTTGTTTTTGGTTCACTGTGCCACTATAAAAAGTCAAATGCAAAGCGGCCATGGTCCAGCTCCTGGAGGAACCATCCAGCCTGAACTGCCAGGTAGAGCATCCTCCAGAGAATAAAATAACCAAGCCCAGACCGGTTTCCGCATACATGGGCTTCATCGGTAAGGTGCATCTTAATTCCTAAGCTCTACAGAGCAAATATGTAAAGCTCAAATCTGGACTAAGGGATAGGCAGAATCATTGTTATGGTGGGGCCTCTAAATATCTTCACCACTCTGTTGATTAGCAAACACCGACAAAGAAAACTTGGCTCCAACTGCTTTCTTTTACCATCTTCGTGTTCATTGCTTAAAGTACTTCCAAGCTCATGGTGAGATGTTCCAAACATTCAACACTGTTTTTCAGAAAGAAAATAATCTCTTTAGTTTCACCAAGCCTTCCTCAATGAGAGGATATTTTTTTCAAGCACTGACCAGTGCTTGCTTAAAGGGCTCTAAAGTTGATTATCTGCACTGACATTTGTAGTTCTGTATTTTGATGGTTAGGAGACATATAAGACAACTTTGCATAGAGCACATCAAAAATGTTAAAAGCATATTGGGGTACAATGGGGAATGTTACAAGAAATATGGAGTCCTTCCAGGAAACAAGTCATAATAGGTGACTTGAACAAGGAGCGCTGATCCGGACACCGCAAGAAAGTCGATATGGCCGAAAGAGAACCTTTAACTGTGCCCAAAGCAAAGCCTTGCTGAGCTAACGATGAAACAAACAACACTTCTGACGAAAGTGCAGTGAGAGAATCATCATGTTTGGTAGTGTACCAGGTCACAAACCTGTTCCAATGGCAGACATTTAAAGTCTTATTTGAGGGACGCCTGGCTGTCACAATGACTTCGTAGGCTTCTGCAGGAAGGTCTAAGTCGGTCAGCTGCTGCCGTTCAATCTCCATGGATGAAGGCAGAGCGTGATAAGGTTCAGGTGCAGGTCCCTGCTATACCGCATTCTCAGTGGTGGTGAATTAATCTAACCAAGGTTCTCCCCAGTCACGGAAGACACCTTGCACCACCTCTGGAAGGAGACACCATTTGTGATACGCAAAGCATCAGTGGCAGAGTTCATCCGTTCAAAGCCCAGTAGATGTTTTATGAACTCTCATTCCAGCCATGTCCAGAGACACATGGGCTCTTGACATCGGATCCAGGACCCCACAGCGCCTCGCTTATTGTAATACCACGTGGCGGTGGTGTTGTTTATGAACACCTGAATCAGCCTTGCTTTGATGAAAGGATGAAAGGCTTCCAAGGCCAGGCACTCAACTCCGAAAGGTTCATGTAGAGTTCGCCAGAGACCAACGTCCTCTGATAGCCACCTCTGCCAGATGGGTGTCACCACTCAGGAGTGACGCATCTGTAACCATTGTCAGATCTGGGTGGTGAAGGGAGAGCAGCCTACCGATGATCAAATTGGATTTCTTCAGCCACCACTGCAGATCTTTTGCAGTTCTTGCCGATATCTGGACCAGGTTTGAGAGATTCCCCAGATGCTGTGCCCACTGGGACTTCAGGTTCCACTGCAGAGCACGCATATGTGAGCGGGCATGTTGAGCTAGCAGGATGCGGAAAGCACAGCAGCCTCAGAGTCAAGCGCACTGAAATCCAGGATATCAGCTGAAAAATTGGAATCCTAGTCTGAAAATCTTGGACTCTCTACTCCAGAGGACTGGCTTGAAACTGCAGTGTGTCCAAAAAGCTCCAATGAAAGGGTGCGCCTAAGAGTTAGGTGTAACTTTGGCACGTTGATAGTGCAAACCAGCAAATGCAGGAAGTCTGCCATAGTCTGGAGGGGGTTGACAACTGCCTGGGGCAGTCCCGCCTTCAACAGCCAGTCATCGAGGTAGGGGAAGACTGGAACTCCTGGCTTTTGCAGATGGACTGCAACCACCGCCATCACCTTCATTAACATCTAAAGGAGGAGCTGGTAAGGCCAAAGCACAGCGAACTTAAAATGTTCATGGCCCACAGTAAACTGCAGGCAGTGTCTGGGGCCCAGCAGGATGGATATACGGAAATAAGCAATCCACAAGTACAACGCTACAATCCAATTTCCAGGGTCCAAGGCAGACAGGACCTGAGCCAACGTGAGCATTTTGAACTGCTCTTTTTTCAGGAAGTAGTTGTAAGCGTGCAGGTCTAGAATAGGGGGCAGGCCTCCATCCTTCTTTGGCACCAGAAAGTAGCGGAAACTGCAATCGCAATCTAGTTCTGAGGCCTGGACCCTCTCTAGTCAAAAGAGACTGCATTTCCTGATGAGGCAGGGAGAAGTAGTCTTCTGTCAGTAGGTCAGAGGATGGTGGCATGGACGTTGGGGTTTCTGTGAGGGTGTAATTCTGCTGAACTATTTGGAGCACCCATTTGTACAAGGTTACGGGCTACGTGGTAGGTGGTGCTGAATCCTGCCACTGACCACTTTCCCATGGAGAGAGGGGTTTGGAGGCTGTGGCTACTTGGGAGTTGGTGGAAGGGGCAGATCATTGGCCTTGGGTCCCATGGGGATTGTGGGAACTACGTCCATGGACACAAAAGGATTGGGGAGCCTGTTGGCTGTGTGGGATGGATGGGAATAGACGCAGTTGGTAGACACTGAAAGGGGCGAAAAGGCAGAGTGGGGCTGAAGCAGGGCCACGGAGAGTTCCTGTGACTGAGCAGTGGCTGTACTGTCCTCAAAGTGCTTGAATCTGCCTTATCAACAAAAGTAAAGTGCTATCAATGCGCATGTCCATAAGGGATGCCTGGACAAACCCCGAAAAGGCAGTAGGCTTCAACCAGGCGTGGCAACAGAGGGCCACGGATCAAGCAATTGCTCTACATACTTAGTCAGTTGTATGCAGTCCGCAGCAGATAGTGAACTTTACTGTATCACTGTCATTTGTGATAGCCTGGGACAGGATGATTCGGGCCTCCTCCAACACCATGGGCAGCACTTGGCCCGGTATTCCCACACAGTTTGGGACTTGGTAGCACAAGAGGCACACAGTGCTTACTGACCACAGTGCAAGGCTGGTGGAAGAGAACATCCTCTTGCCAAAGGTATCCAGCCTTTTGAATTCCCTATCCGGTGGAGTGTTCGGGAATGCGCCTGGGTTGACTTTGGACCTGGAGGCCTGAATGAATAGGCTCTCCAGGGTGGGGTGCTGGGTAAGAATGGCTGGGTCCCCAGGAGCGGGGCAGTGGTGGTGGCAATAGTCCTGTGCATAGGAGTGCCTATGTATAGTTTGGCCCATGCCAAAGCAGGACAGAGTTTCAATAAAAAGGAGGAAAGGTTTTGTGAGGGCAACTCCTGGCTAAAGCACCTTGGTTAAGACGTTCGTCATGACCGCCACCGATGACAGAGTAACGTACCGGATCTCAGCTGTCCTCCTCCCCACCATGGCAAATGAAGCCAATTCCTCCATATCCACACTAGGAGGAGAGACAAGGCCACTGTCTGGGGAGGTGTCAGACCACTGCCATCCGCCAGTTCCTTATATCAGCTATCCTCGGGCTCTTCCATGAAGTCTGTATAACAATAAAGATCCTCCGATGCACCCTAATTGTATTCCCTACAGGGCCTATCAGCTTGGGGTCAGGGGTGTTGACAGCCCCAAGAACGGTGCCAATGGGACAGGCTTCAGAGATGGTTATGGCCTCACAACCGGAGCAGATCTGAATCCAGCAACAGATCCAAAAGACCCTACTAGTGCCTCAAGGCAAACTCACTAGTGGGAATTTAGTGGAGGCACCTGCCAAACCTGTAGGGGCCGACTGTGCTACAGAGGGGTTTTCCCTCCTAAATAAAAGTGGCCTCATCAAAGACACAGCTGGGCGGGGTCACTCTGGCCAATCCTGGGAGACTTTGAGTGGACCCAGACTCAGCCTCTGTAGCTGGTGCATGGGGGAGGGCTAGATTTGTGGCATTGTTTCCGTGCCTTGTCAAAAGATTTGGATCGGCATGGCAAAGTTAAAGAATGATTTCAACAACTAGGACTTTTTGTGAGAATTACCGGATGACTGCGAGTGTCATTATGGCATTTGGCTATGGCTCAACAAGTGGGTACAGGAGCTTCTTTGAGACTGGGAGCTGGAGCATGGCAGTGTTGACGTCGGTCGACAAAGAAATTAATGGAGTGCGCCTGAACCGCCTTAAGGTTCATCACTCAATAGTCGGAAAGGCCTTGGAGTCGTGGCTGCGTACAGGCACCAGAGGCAAACCAGGTGGGGGTCTGCCAAAGACATCTGCCTGTGACAGGATCCACAGTGTTTAAACCCCAAAGGTTTTTTAGGGGACATCCCTATTGCACACTGCGAGCTTAAGCTCAAAACAATTTCAATAAAGGTTTGAAAAAAATAGTCCCAAAAAATCGACTGAGGTAGCGGTTTCCAGATCTGTACTGATGGTGGAGAAAAAAAAAGAAGTGATGCCAGCACGCTGAGGTGGCATCTATATAGGCACCGGGCACGTCACTTTCAGTGTGGATGACGCAGAGCCTCTGTGCTATATACCGGCACATAGAGGTACTTTTCAAGATTTCCCGGATCCAGTCTAACACTTGGGGAATATTCTAAGGTAAGGAATTTTCGGCTAGATGTCACTATCAGATATGTGTTCTTGCATCTTTTGAAACTGGATTGTCAGGGTGCCGGTCTCCAAATATGAAGCAAAAGTACAAAGATGAGGCTTTCTGTTTACTGAAACTAGTACCTGTGACCTAGGACTACTTTAATTACAACCATGTGCATAACTTAATAAGGGAGAAAGCTTACAGTCATGAACTTGATTGGGATGGGTGGTGGAGTGGATTATTATGAAGAAGATTTCAGTGAGGGCACTCACCAGTATTTCCTCTTCCAGCTCAAGCTATTGCTCTGTCCTCTCACCTGTTCCTTTACCCTGAAGGTGCAATGTTTGATTTGCACATCTACTAACTCGAGGAGCCTTATCCTCCTGTACATTCAGCAGAACTCAAGTGCTACCTTCAGTGGTTATCACTGGCATTCTGTACACACAAACAGCATGTGTTGCGACAGACTGACTGCCTTGAGTCTCACGCCAAGTATCTAGGAAGATGCTTGACAAAAGAGCTTCATGCAATATTTGTTGTCGCTGAAAGAAGTGACATTCTGAACAACATGTTCTTCTAATTTATTTATTTATTTTATAGTTTTATAGAGCGCAAACCAGACCCGTGAGGGTATCAGAGCACTTTAGAGGATTACGGGTGGTATACAAAGAGTTAGGAAGGGAGGGACCAATTGGGTAAAATAGCTAGAAAACATACCATAAACATGCAAAAAGTGCTCCAACCATGTGTTCGGAATATTCATCAACATTTTCAGTTAAAATATTTCCTAGCAGGGTGATTTTGACCTGCAGCCTACACCAAACACACTTCTAAAAGGAAACATTTTGCAATATGCCAGCGACACTATTTAAAGTTAATTGATGGCTCGATTCCAACTGTGACAAAGGCCAAGAAAAAAGGAAAATAGACTTCACTGTGGAATATATACTATCTGGAGAGGCGTGCATGACTCAAAACAAGCAGAGCCAGTGAATATACGGTCTAGAGTTGGTAACTACATCTAGTGAACAGAGACCCTCATACTTGATCAGAACATTTATCATTATTATATATTGTCTCTTCAATGTTTCCCCCATCTCTAATTATATATGCTGTTAATTTAGTGTAAATCAAAATATTTGAATCGAGGTTGGTTTGCAAAAAAACAATGCATTTTTTAAAAGGCAGTGAGAAAACTGCAACCACTTTTACTGAATGCATAGTACAAACATAAGGCCCCAAGATATCTGATTTTATCACAGTATCTGGGACATGCGTCCCATGGAGCATTTCCCACCAAAAAATGCATATAAATTACCTGTAGAGTCACTCAAATTCTCGGATGCAAGTGCCTTCGTCCCATTGTAGCAGAATGCTTTAATTGATTTTAATTTTAATATTGCAGCATTGTGCTTAATTTTGTCTACTTTGTTTGCAATCTTATCCATGGCAATTATTTCTCCCTGGAAATATAAAGATATAGCACAGTTAAATGTATTCGCCAACTTCTGTAAATTACACATATGCTTCCAATGGCGGCATGAGAATAAATGGAAATTTAATTTAATTTAAATGAGAGTTCTAATTTATGATAGCTTTCTTTGAAACACAAACCAAGCGCGAGAGAGTCATAAAAAAGTCAAAAACAAAACACAAATCACCAAATAAAAGTAGCAAGTATCAGAATACATCTTAAAAATATCCTCTGGACAAATCTGGGGAAAAGGATGTCATTAAAAAATAGAATAGATTTTTGTTATAGTGTTTCAAACTGCATCACTGAAAGTAATAGGTATTATTATCATTACCCTATTTAATGCTACAACTTTTACGGATCATAGAATTAGGCAAGGCTTGCTAGGATTCGAACTCAGACTTCCTGATTACAGCAGATGATGCGGAGCCATCTTGGCAGATAAAACTAATACAAGTCAGAAAACAGCCTTCACAGCTAGGATCCGCCTTACAGGTCGCAAAGGGACCAATTTGCAGAATCGGCCCGTTTGCGACCAGTAAAATTATATTTGCGATGCATCAAGCACAAATGCCTTTGCAAAACAGGTAATTGTATTTTTTTTGATTACCTAGTTTGCGAATGCAGTTAGGGAATCGCAAATTTCAATTCCCTAATTGCGATGCATTATGCATTGACAAATTGCGTTTTCGCAATTTGGAAATGCAAATTACCATCATCTTCAAGTTGATGGTAATTTGCAATTCCTTTGAAAAATGCACAAAAATGCATTTTTCAAAGTGCAATGTGCTGCATACACATGCCCTTAGGGGATTTGTGTGCACCATATGTGCATACTTACCTTTGTTGGGGGGGTGCATCAGGGTGGCCTTTTGTCCACCTTGCACCCTTGAAATTGCATGCGCAATTTGCGATTACCTATTTGGTAATCGCAAATTGGGAATGCTGTCCCATTCCTTCCTATGGGCCTCTGGGCCCATAGGAACGAATAGGAAGGCATTCCTTAATTGTGAATCACAATTTGAGAATCACAATTAAGGAATATGTAGGAATTGCTGATATTTTAGTGAAACCTACATGCGATTCCTTAATAGTGATTATTTAAGAATCGCTATTAAGTAATCACTTCCTTAGCTTGATGCATGTGGCCCTTAGTGACTTTTCTTGGGATTCAGTCTCAACATTTCGTACAAGGTCAAACAACATTGGGTACTGTTTTCTTGTCCCCGTTCAGCAACATCTCCTAACGTTTTTAGACACAAAACAGTAGCACATCCGCAGTTTCTAATACAATAGTACTTATCATATAAACTGTGTCTCAGCCACTTGGAGAGCAGACAGGAGAATCCCAGCAGAGAAATCAGTCTTGCAACGGAGGCAGCAAGCAGCCTTGCTTAAGCTGACTTTACACATACGATGCGGACTACCTAACAACACACACCAGGCATGGGGTCCGGTGCTAATCCCAGAGATCACTAATATATCCCTATGCTCACATAGCAAGGGTAGGCTTTGTTAGATATATTATTTTTCATGGTTGGGTTGTTCATCGTTTACAGCCTGCTAATAATGTTGATCACTTTGCTTAGTTGTATCTGTTTACTTATCACAGCAAACCTGCTTTAAAATAGACTACACTAGTTTCAATAAATATATTGTAAACTTCATTTGTGTCTTTCTTCTGTTTACTATGGACATGCACGAGTCAGAACGAAAGGTGATAATCTGTTTCAACGGTTCACTTGGGGACTAGAGGTCCATATTCTAGGTTCGGCAAAATCACGACATTCTGGAAAGGTTAGGAGTGCAGGAGAGGCACTGTGAGCTAGTCGGATTTGGGCCTAGAGGTACTGATGTGTTAGAGAGACTCAGTTGCTACATTCTGATGTCTTGGTCTCCCAAGGCACAGTTCTGTTTCCAAACAAGAAACCCTGCAACAATCTCGTAATTATTTTTTATAAAGCTTAAGAAAAATCACAATAAGGTGGCTGCTGTACATGTACGCACCTGGTTAGCATCCATCTAGAAATGACATTTAAAGGTTTAGGAACAACCATTAAAAGATGGCCGAATTGCATGCAACAGAATGCTTTGTGGTCACCTGAAATTATCAACCTTCAAGGTCTGGACGATACTATTGGCTTTGCCAATGCTTGTGATATGAATCAATAATCACTGGCACACTCAAAAGTACGAGCAGGTGGCAGTGAGTAACTCTGGAAATACATTTTTCCCTGGTGGGGGCACTTGGGAAGGATGGGAAGTAGGAACAGCAAGAGGGTACAAACAAGAGGTTACAACAGGGGGCTACTTAAAGTCCAACTATAATCCCAAAAGCCACAGCAAAATAAAGGCAAAGTTATGTAAACTGGCACAAAATGCCATGGCTTTAAGGACAGCCCACACACCCAAAAGCAATTCTTTAACAAGCACTGGAAAAGCAAATCTATGTAAGTCAATGCTTGTTTTCATGTTTTGTCATGGTTTCTGTAAAACGTCATTGCTGCAGAACTAAACAAAAACATGGTCTCAAAAAATTGATATTGGCACAGTAAACTCTTACAATTAAGGCGACTATTTTGTGTGTGCATTTGCTCCTTGTAAAAATTAATTACTCACAGTGAATTTAGCCAATGGATGAAGTGGGCTGACTTACTGCCTATTGCTATGTGCTGTAGTGGGTGAAAGAAAAATGTGAGACAGCATGAGAGACCTATTGACTTTAACAATGCATGCTATTTCTACTGTCTCGGCATCTCTGATTGTAATCATACCGGACTGTAAATATTATGTTATTGTACCCTTCACTCTTGCATAGATTTCCTTTGCCACATTGGGCTGTATCACTGTGTAAGAACCTAGTTAGTCAAATAAAGCACTCTGAATTTCTTAAGACCACATTCACTGTGTAGAAAAATTGAAGTAACTTAAAAATAAAATGTGAGAATCATAATGTTTAAATGTAGAAATCTAGTAGGACCCCCATGCAATTAGCTAAACATATCATAGATATAAGGTATCAAATGACACCGGGCCAGCAAATATGCAAACCCATCCACCAGAGCAAGAAAAACATAACCATTCTCATGTTGCTGATGCAACGGAGCAAAAAAGCTTGAGTGGTAAGGGAGCCGAAGCTCATCTTCTGACACAGCCATGAAATCAATTAGAACTGCAATGTTAACACTTTACTCAGAGAGAGAGGCTTGTTGTAAGGCAGTTATTAGTATCATGCCTAGGGATTTTTTCATTGAGCGGTGTTATAATAATAGAAAGATAGAAAATGTCATAGCAAAATTAAAGCTTCCAATTTTCTATTCAAAACGCACAATCATATGTCATTAGCTTGGTATAAAGTAATGTACAAGCAGCAACTGATACAGAAGAGAAAGCCCGTTAAGCATCATAATGAAATTCTAATAAAAAAATTAAACTGAATAAGGATACAAAAGAAATATGAAGCACAGAAAAGATACACTAAAAATAAAATCTGATTAACAACGCATATTTCACAGAGTTCGAAATCAGTACATGTTGCAATTGGAACTTAAGTATTTCAAAGTAACCATTCACCTTATACCATTGGAGCAAAGTAGGTGCAATGAACCCGCTGGCTCGCCAGGAAGGAGAGAGTGTACAGGCTTAAACCCTAGATTCAGTGACACATGAATAGTCAACCAAGAGGAAGAAATTAAGGATCAGTAGACGATCAGAAATGTAAGATGGAGTCGACGTCAATTAAAACCGGATTCAATTATTAAAAACAATATCCCAGAAGAAAAAACATTCTAATAACAAACAACTATTACCAGAGGCCGTTCCCTCCAATATGCGCTGTAAAATTATCCTTATCTGTGACATTGGGAAGCAGGAAAACTTCACACTTCGATTCAGCCTTGTTGGGTAGGTTCAGTCCTCTGACCAAGGCTACCCATGTACTGGAATGTATTACATGTATAAGTTCATCCAAGTGCTGATGATCGTCAATGAATGGGAGATATACTTGTAATGGTTGGTCGAGTACTCCCCGTTACATTTAAGTTTCTCTGGGAAGAACTGGAGTGGAGAGGGAGCAATGTCTTTAGTTCGACTTGGGGGTGGCCTCCCATCTAGTTCTATGTTGATATGAGATGCTGAATTGCAATTTTTCCGAGACTGAGTCGAATCCCTGATTCTATGGTCCAGATTACTCATTATTAGAAATCACATTCTTGATTTCTTTCAAGTGTGGTTGAAGCCTAAAAAGAAATTGGCAATCAATGTTTCAAATCTATTTCCACAAAACACAGCTGTCACCAGAACTTAAGCTACCTCTCTTACCAAGGATCTTGAGTATAGGGGAATCGCTTACAGGGCTGATCGTGGTCAGACCTAGCATCTTAAAGAAAGTCTGGAGCCGAAGAGAGTCTCGAGAAGCCATCAACTCCTGCTCAGAGCCTGGGATTGACTGGATTCAGTACTATCAGGTGCTTCTGAAATGAACAACCACCACATTGACATAGCACAGGGTAGGAAAATTGCAACTCAATTCTATGGGAGTTGTAGCCCAAATAGGTAAAGAGATGGCCTACATGCTGCAGGGAATGTGCACTAAACAGCAAAAGTCCAGCCAATCTTGTCTTGAGATTTCTGAAGACTGTTGGAAACGTTGCTGACTTTTGGGAATATTATCACAGAACATGTAACGAACTCCAAATTGTTTGTTTCTAACGATGCTGCCACAAATGGAGAAGCATAAAACCGGATTGGTGGAAATTAAATCAGACTAAATGAACTAATAAACTGAACAGCAATGAAAAAAAGTGTGGAGAAGAAAAGAATATTTGCAAATGGATACCACACAGTACTCACTGAAGCCATCTAAGTTCCATCTGTTCCACTACAATATCTTGCAGTGTGAGACATCTCCTAAATCCTTGCGCCCGTGTTTAACAATATGTCACTTTGTAAAAAAAAAAAAAAAAGAAAACTAGTCACAAAGCTATTTGTGCACATAAGCTCTCTATGTACTAGGCAAATATATACATTTTCAATAACATTATACCATTTCTCCTTCACAAACTCAGAATAATTGTTTTTTTCCATTGCAAATGTAGGGTTGTGGTAAGATGTGTAGATATGAGAATATCAATAATTTATATATTTGTGTTTATTTACTTAGGTGTTGCAAGTAGATTCTTCATCCTAGGAACACTTGCAAATTGATACATGGTTTCTCCACTGCAAAACCATATTCCATTTGTCAAACAAAAAATTACAATAAATGTGCAAATGCACATAACGTCAAATAAAAAACTGCGTATTCATCCATCTGGTGTAAATTTATGATTCAAACATGTTACATATGAATGAGAGCAGTGCTAGAAAACTAAAGCAGTCAGTTCTAGAACACTCTTAGAATTCTGTTGGAATTTTCTCCAAGCCCAGAAGTTTATATGCACAAGTATATTTTTTGCCCTCCATTTTGTTACTCAGTCTTAAACAAGTAACGTACCTTCGGTAACACTCTTTTTGGTGAATTATTTATCCAACCACAAATTCCTCACCCTTAGAATATCTACAGGCGCCATACTGGATTTGGAAGATGTACACAACATTGCTCTCACATGCTGGTGCCTAGCGTCGTGGTGTTCCGCGTCAACCTCGTTCCACCCCTGAAGTGACAACTGAGCCGCATCTGTGTCTTTCTTAATTCTGTCTGCTCCCTCAAACATGGATCTAAACAATCAGAGGTACCAGCAAGGAGATCTGGGAAAATTTTAGATGGGTAAAGAGATCTTGCTACAGAACAGGGAGGTGGGAGAGCAGTAAGGAATCTGCAGTTTAACAGAGTATCCACCAGAAAAAGTGTTACAGACAGAAAGTAACTTCTTCTGATGGATACTTATAACTGCAAATTCCTCAGCTTTAGCAATAGTAACGAACACAGTATTTCCCAGGTGGTGGGTCTGTTGAATAACTTAGACTAAAAAGTCCTGCAGCACTGAATGGAACGTCTAAAACACCCATCCAACTGGGCCCGACTGTCAAGGCAGTAGTGCATCATGGGTGTGAGCTTCATGAATGTATGCAAGGATGCTCACGTTCCAGCAAAAATCAAGAACAGGAGCTCCATGTGGCAATGCGGTGGCAGCAGCCTAGACCCTAGTGGAGTGAGCTTCAATCTTTCCGCAGGCTGCTTCATGCGTAACAAATGTTATTGCAGACCACTATCCATCGTGACAGAGTCCTTTTCTGTACTGCCTAGCCTTTCTTTGCCCCTACGAACCCCACAAAAAGGCAGATTTTCAACCCTATGTTCTTTGGTGCGATTGATGTAAAAGCTCTTCGGGGTCTAACCAATGGAGTCACTCTTCTGCCTTTGAGGGGTGAGGCAAAGCAAAGAACACTGGGAGAGTGATTGCCCAATGTGGCAAGCAGTCACGACCTTTGGCAAAAAGGGCAGCTGGTCCTCAACACCATTCTATCCGGAAAAAGGCGGTGTAAAGTGGCTGCCCCGAAAGAGCTTGGAGTTCATGCATTCGACTAATTGAAGTCACCTCGACCAAAAACACAGTCTTTGGAGTCAGGAGAAGGAGTGGATAGCTGTGCATATGTTCAAATGGAGTGCGCATGAGTAAAAGGAGAAAACATTAAGATCCAACTGTGGTGTCACAAAAGGTTTTGGAAGGAAACAAATTAAACCTTTTAGAAACCTCTTCTAAACAGGTGATTTGAATAAAGGTGGTTGGTCCAGTAAATGTAAAACAACCGAAAGTGCAGGCAAGTAACCTTTAATGGTGCTCACTGTAACTCTTCCATGCTGGGTTAGAGATAAAAATAAATCTGACAAACTGACCTGCAATAGGTTGATATTGCGGGGTCTCACACCAGGCAGTCGACAGACTTTGTAGAAGGACGTCTGTTTGGTAGGATGACAACTTCAGGGGAATCGAAAGTAGTCAACAGCCACTGCTCAGTCACCGCACTGGGAGGTGCAGATTGCACAGGCCTGGCTGCAGAACCCTGCTCTGCAGCAGGAGATCCTACCAAAGTGATAGCCTAGACACATGAGCAAGTGCTCATGTTGAGAAGTTACGGGTAACCAGGAGCAAGGCTGAAACATCAGGATCAGAGCCCAAATGTCCTAAATTAGTTGTGGTTGAAGCAAGGCTCGCAAACTGCATTGTATCCAGGATGGCTTCAATTAATTGAAGCCACTGTGAAGGAGTCAGCTGCAACACTTGGCCTGTTGATAGTGAACCACAACAATGTGAGAAGGTTCACCGTAGTCTGGAGGTGGTCTATTACTGACAGAGGTGAGCCTGCCTTCAGCAGCCCGCCATCAAGGTAGGGGAAAACTGGAACCCTCAACCTCGGACTGTGAGCTGCAACCATCACTATCACCTTTGTGAACACTGGAGTGGACTGGTGAGGCCGAAAGGGGGCAAAGCAAACAGAAAATGCTTTAGGCCCACCTTTCACAAGAAGAGGCTTGGGTCTGCAATATGGGTACATGAAAGTAGGCGTCTAGCAGATCCAAAGCCCCCATCAAGTCTCCTGAATTCAGGGGAGGCAGAGCCTGGCCCAGCGTGAACATCTTAAGTTTGTCCTTCCGCAGGAAGAAGATGAGCAGTCTAAAATAGGACAAAGGCCTCTGTCTTTTTTCGGCACTAGGTAATAGCAGAAGTAACATCCAGTTCCTTTGGGCGGTAGTGTGTGACTAAGGGCAAACTAGCGTGGCTTGCTGGCAGATGCTGGCGGGGTGGGACACTGGGAAGCTCACTGCCCCTGAGGGCTTGGAGGTTGTCCGCTGGGTCCTCAACTCCAAAAGAACTGTTGTGCCCGTTTGCTGGGGCAGGTGGCCTTAGTACTGCCTGTAGGCCATACCCCTGGCAAGGTGTCGAAAGGGGCAATACTGTTGGGGAGAATGCCTCCCGGGTGTAGAGAGGGCCAAGGAGCGTGCTAGGAGTGCTTTCTTTTGAAACACTCCAATGTGGAATTGGTCATCTCGCCTAACAGTCAATGCAGTCAAAAGAAATATTCATAAGCGACAACTGAAGGCACCAGAGAAGCCCGTGGATCTCATCTACACGTGGCGCTAGTGCACCCGATAGTCACAACTATCCTTCCTAAGCAGTCAGTAGTGTCCTTGCCTGATTACATTTTGCTGCATGCTGGACATTCTGAGTAATATGCACCAGTTTGGCAGGGAATTACTCTGGGACTACAGGCAAAATCTTTGCAACCATTTCCTATAATGTATGGTAATACCTAGCCAGCAAACAGCTGCCACTGATTTATTTATCAATCAAAGGGCCAGACTGGCCGAGGAGAACATCTGTTTTCTGAATGTCTCAATTTGTTTCGGCTCCTCATCAGGGGAATTGTGATTAACTCTGCTGGTAAATGGCTGAACTATTGGGCTTTCAGGTATACGGTCCTGTGTCAGGAAAGCAGGATTATCAGAGGCAGTCCGGTAGCTTCCGGCCACATGTCTATTCACAGGTGGGTAAGAGCAAGGCTTAGCCCAGGTGCCTATTAGAGTGTCAGTCAAGGATTTGCTGAAAGTCAACAAGGGCTGGATGAAGCCTGCGTAGGTTGCAAAATTTCCATAAAGACGCTGTTTTTACCCCAACAGTAGGTATTCGTAAGTCCAGGACTTCAGCTGTGCATCTGATGACCACAACATAATAGGTTGTCTCTTCAGTTGTGGGACCAGGCAGAGAACCCAGCCCAGTATCGGGGGGAAAGGATCAAATCCACTGGCCTCTTGAAGGTCCTTATAGAAATTGTCATCATCACAGTGTGGGGGTAATTCATCACCCTCTTCACCAAAAGCTGGTTCACTTTGGTCAGCATCTGATCCAAAATGATGCTGGAGCTCAGGAAGGCGGCTCCAAGGTATAGGCAATGTTTTGTTTGAATAAGGTAGGACAGGGTTTGATGGAACTGTTCCAACACACAACCTCAATTACAGTCGAGAGACATTTAGTTTGGAGTCAGACAAGACAATTGGAATAGTGTCCTCCTCCAACATTGGCGCCATTGGGACAGGGATCAACGTGGCACAAACCGTCTTGGATCTTGGTGGCGGATTTGAAATTGGCCCCGGAGTCAAAGCTGGATCAGAAATGGCTCAGGAGGAACAGATGACATAGAGGAAGGATCTTTCTGGGGTAATCCGACTTAAGGCCTTCACGGATCTGTGGGGCCACAGGGATTCAGAAGGGTGCCAAAGAGTCCAAACAGGATTTCTCTGAAAGCCTCAGTCTGTTGAGATGTCACAGTCGGCCCTGGGAATTCTGGTGCATCAGGATCAGCTGCAGAATCAGCTCCTCAGCAAGGAAGTTATTGGTTCCAGCAGCTGCAGTCTACATGCATGCAGGGATCGGAGGAATGTACTAGGTACCACATGGCCAGGACCTTTGATGAAAGTGTGACTACTAGGCTGGCCTACATCCTATACGCTACGCGGCCCAGCAGTTACACCTTTAAATACCTTAACTGAGGAAGTCACTCAGGAGGGTTTGTGTGAGTATCATGGCTGTAGGAGTATGATGGGTAAAAAAGGAGATGTACTTGTGAGTGTTTAATACAAACTAAACCCAAATAGGGAACAAAAGTAGGGATCTAAAATATGGTCCTGATCAAAGCCAATTGACCAGTAGGCATAAGTTATGGCATGAAACCAGTTGCTGGAGCTAATAAACTCCTCCAACAAAATTGCATTCTGTTTTTAATCATGCCATAATACCCAGAAGGAATATGCTTCTTACCAGTATGCATCTGTTCTTGGCATGTAGGGCTGCTGACATTCATATCTGTGCATAGATCGCCGCCTAGTGTTGGGTCCGGATGATTGCACATTGTTGTCCTGGAAGAGTCTTCGAAGTATCACGAGATAGGTGGCTCCTCCCCTGAACTACAGTGCACATGGGCATCCTCTCCATCCTCAGATTGTTTTTTTCCACCATTGGGTTCGGATGTAGTTTCTTGACTCAAGTTCGGAATCGATATAAAACACTTTTTCACAAGGCCAAAAGGCCTTCGGGGCGTCGGTATTGTCTTTCGTTCGGTGCCTCGTACTTGCTCCAGTTCTTCGAACAGGACGTCGAAGGCCGTTTGCCTTTTTCGACACCAAAGGCCCCATCAACGATCGACGATGGAACGGAGCCCATTCAAACGATGCCCCGTTTGCAACTCCAAATACCCTTACATCGATGTGCACCCGGTATGCAATAAAAAGCCTATCCCCGGACCACGACGAGGCCAGCTGCATGGCCTGTTCTCGGTTCAGATCGAAGAAGACACTTCGGCTTCGATGCGACGCAAGACAGTCTGCGCCGAAAACAGCGCCCGACACAGAGAACATCTTCGAGGCTGATAACGACGAGGGCGTCGATGAAGAGGATCCTGAACAACAGTCGGATCCTGCGTCGGAGCGGAACTCTAACTACGATGTGGACGAAGAAGAAGACTACGTCCATGATGAAGACGTCGATGACGACTCGAGCGATGAGCAAGGCCCAACCGCAGCCGCGGGGCCCGATACTAACACTGTACTTTCAAGGGCTCAGTTCTAGGCATCGCCGGAAGGCCTTAGCCAAGATCTTACTCCACATTCTATAGCCCCGCGTCAAGAATATTTCAAAGGAGCCATCGGTTGATCAACCACAATCAGCGGTGAAATCGAAACCGAAACAAACAGATGCTAAATCGAAACCGAAACTGCTAAAGATAGTCCTCGGTTTGACGGCTTCGGATTCATCGGATCCGATCAAACTGAAGAGTGTTATCGACCCTTCAGGGTCACATGAGGGCGTCGGCCCGAAGATCGGGGCGCCGAAGACTGGATATAAGGTCAAGCACGTCGCACTGACGCAGTGGACGTCTACGTCCAAAGATGGCGATACTAACAAAGGACTCAAGGTTCAGAAGACTTGCGATCCGAAGCTTCCAGCCTCCAAGCCACTGGTGGTCAAGGCCTTCGAGTCGAAGACTAAAATCGACCCGAAAGAGCATGTCTAGTCGAAGACTCTTCCAGGACAACAATGTGCAATCATCCGGACCCAACACTAGGCGGCGATCTATGCACAGATATGAATTCAGCAGCTCACATGCCTCGAACATAAAGTTTCATATGACAAAATAGGGTAGCCCTATACGATTTTAATCGTAGATCCCTCTCCTGAGCCACAGAGCTCCCTCGACTATAAAGGTTGAGCCGCCTGGATACCGTCTGTATCCAGGCGAAGACTTCACAATGAAGCATGCTATTAAAAACAGAATAGTACGTGAAAAACCTTAAGGGATGGCCAAACGGGTCAAGGATGAGCACAAGAAATTGTCCTATTTCAGTGTGTTCTCTCGTATGTGATCAGCATACATTTTTACCATGGACATACGAGTTCAGGTTAAAAACAGTAGACTATCATTGTTTCACACACACAACAGAAAACCACATGCCAAGCCACTGACTGATCCTACCTGATCATCCATTATTGTTGCAATATGTGTGGTCTTTCCTCCAGGGGCAGCACACATGTCTAGGACCCTATCCCCAGGTTGAGGATTTAAAACATGGCTCACGACAACAGAGGGCAAGTTCTGGCTTAGAGAATTTCAGAAAAGAAAAATAGTTAGGATTCACATTGTCACGAGTGTGCAGAGAGTTCATTTAAAATCTAACAGACCACAAGAGCGATTGTAAACAAAACATGAGTAATTTCAAACACTGTGGGCCAAAGTAAGTATGCTTGTGCTAAAAAGAACTTCAACAATTTGATGAAGTCTGCAAAGTTTTATTAAAAGGTCCAGCAAAAATGTTTCGTGGGGAAAATTAATTATTTGCAGAATACCATTTGAAAGAAAAGTTTTCATGGTAGAAATCTCATGCAAATTCTTAGCTTTTAAGGATATTTTGGAAGCAGGCATACTTTTACAACCATGATACAAATCGAATTGTTTAGAGATTTGCAAAGTTTGTCACGTTTTCAAAAACTTTGCAGGTGAAACTACACCTATATCAAAATGCAGTAATGGATTAGTTTCACTGATTAACTGCAGACATTTTGAATTTCCAGATGCCATTGAATTAGTTAAACATTTAATGGGATACAAATGAAGGTTGTTAAATCAGACCTTTACGTGCCAGTACTGCACATGAATCCATGCATCATAGGTAGCCGTTCTCATCTATTCATTTTGTGTGTGCAACCTCACCAGTCTCCTTCTTAATAAAGAGAATCTTTGAGTGTATTAGTGGGGGGGGGGAGGGGGGCTGGAGGGAAGTAAGAGCATGTCCCAATGTGCAAGGATGGTCTTCTTAGCCATCCGGTAAACGTTTTTCACAGGCATATGGCTAGAGAAGGTCACTGAAGCTTCCTTGGCTCTAGTGAAATGTTCTCCGATACTTGCTGAAGGTTCTCCATGTATAGTGAAGCAATGAGTTTTGCTAAAATAATGTATTTTTGCCTTAGCACCACTTTGCTACAAAAATATGGACTGCCATAATGCAATGCAAACCTGATGCCCAAGATTTGCAGGTTTTTTCCAGTTAGAATTGCACATGGATGTAGAAGCCTGCCAGGAGGACGGTCTATTTCTTCATATGGAATGTTGAAAAATTATCTGAGACAAGGATAAGGTGAGGCCTTCAGAGCCACGGGTTCCAAATGTACAACCGAAAATGGTTATGAGCCAGAAGGGCCTGGTGCACAATCACTCATATTAAGGCCGCCAAAAAAGTCTCTGAGTTACTTGTGATCAGCAGTAAACAAGGTTATGCATCAGTCTGACAACAAAGACCAGTTGAGGCCTGAAGAAAGCAGGGGTGACTATTTAACCCCTTGGCGGCTGGTGCTATTTCCCTGCTGTGCTGGGGGGGGGGGGGGGCACGCGCACAGCGCCCCCATGTTAATGACGAGCTCAGCTCGTCATGAGCCACGGTGCTCCGGTGCTCAGAACGAGCTCAGATCGTCACGACCACGCCCGTTTAATGGAACGCTCAGCACAGCAGGGGAATTAGCCCCGCGTGCGAGCGTTCCACGGGCCATGACGAGCTCAGCTCGTCATGAGCACTGGAGCACCATGGCAGCTCGTCATGGGCATGGGAGGGGTTAAAGAAAAGATGTGAATCGGTTCCTTGAGGTGTCTCCTGACAACTTCATACGCTGTGAAGAATGAATCCTAAAGCTTGATCAGATGGGTTCCAATGAAAAATACATAACTTTCTCTGATGTCAAGTTGTCGATACAAGCCAGATAACAAGGGTAACAACATCCACTAAGCAAGTCTGCAGATTTACCTCTTGACAGTTTCCCGGGAGAATATCTCAGATATTTGCTCCTGCTCTACTTGCTGGTAGAAGACTTCTTAGCAACTCCCAGGATGTCCAGGTTCTCAGACGAAAGACCAGCGTGGGTAAAGGCTAGTCTCTCCGGAGTCATGCCCTACAATTTGAAAAGTGTCTACGGCAGGGGGACTCAGAGTGTATTAGGTACGAAAACGGAGTATTCTCAGAATTCGTAAGCTGATGTTTGCAGAAAAATGACAATTTCCAAAATACATTTTAAATTGACAATTGAGTGGTAAATCACGTGGAGTTAGGAAGACGTATCACTAATATCATGACCTTGATCCCAGGGGTTATTGCCACTATGGGTGTTATGCATTACCCATGTAGAGGCATTTCAAATTGACAAAGACTTTTTTACATTACTGCTGCAACACTATCTGATGCACCAAGGCGATCAATGCTAGTATGAGTATGCTATCCTGAGACGTACCTCGAAATCGCACCTCGCTCCCCTCAGATCAGTACTAAACAAGGCAACCAGTCTCATAACAGATATTAAACAGTATGTTCACATCACGCCTGCACTCATGACCCACAACTGGCTTCCTATAGAAGTTGCAATTAAAAGACTGCCTGTATTACCCACAAAGCCATTCACTTACACACCCCAGACTATTTAGATAACAAACTCACTAAAGCAGGAAGAACCAGATCATAGAGAAGCTCCAACACACTTCTTCTCGTCCCTCCCAAACTAAAAAATAAATTGACCCAGGCTTGCTTTTTCTCGGGTAACGCTCCCAGCATATGGAACTCTCCCGATGGAATTACGATGCAACCCCTCCTTCACTGGCTTCAGAAGAGACCAAAAAACGCCACCTACTTAACTTATACTGGAACACTTGAATAATTCTTGAACTTGGTTCTATCAGCCTCTCTTTGGCCTGTTAACCCATTGCGTGCTTATGACGAGCTCAGCTCGTCATGAGGCACGGTTGAGCTGTACTCCCCGCTGTGCTGAACGTTCGAAAAACGGGTGTGGTTGTGACGAGCTCCGCTCGTCATGAGTGCAGCTCCACTGTGCTTCATGACGAGCTGAGCTCGTCACCAGCACGGCAGCGCCGCGTGCGGCCCCTCTTCCCCTCCGCACAAGAGGTGAAAAACCCCCGCAGGGAAGGGGTTAAACAGCTGGCTGTTTACTACTGTTTGCCTCTTTTGCTACTGTTCGCCTCTTTTGCCTTGAAGGTCGCTCTCTCACTGGACTCATAACTCATAACTTGCCCATAAGCAGTAACCGCCCTCGGGGCCGAGCTGCTGTCTGCGTACATATTGTATTCCACCTGCATTGCCTAATATTTCTATGTGTATTTATTGTACTTATTGTTCTTTGTACCCGAGCCTAAGATTGTTGCGCATCATTTACTAAGTGACTGGATTATTGCCTGGCTCTGGATTCTGTGAAGCGCTCCGATACACCCGGGTCTAGCTAACGTTATATAAAATGTATTTAAAAAAAAAAAACATTTAAATTGTGCATATGGAGGCCAATAGTGTAATCTTGTCTGATGTGGTCTCTATTTCAACACTAATAATATTAGTAGTTGGGAGCTTAAACCTAATGTCACAAAGCTGGGACCCAGCATGGAAGAACCAGGGCAAGTTTAGAATGTTCAGCCCACCAGATGAAGCTGTAGAGAATGCATGTGGCACCTAGCATGGAGCGCCTTCTTAAACACAAGAGGGCATAGTCTTCTTGAATCATTACGCTCTATGAATGAAAAAAGGTCAAGCCAGCAGAATTACCCAATAAAATGGATAGTCCTTAAAGTCACAGAGTAGGATTCAGAGTAGTTCATTGAGAACTCAAGATGGACTATGGTAATGTATATCAGAGCAAGATTCCAACACCTTTTCTCAATGCTTGGTGCTGGACAGAAAACTTCCGAACAGAAATGTAGCAAGATAATTTCAACATCTATGGCCTCAGGAAAACAAAGATGTCCATCCCTCAATCACAAATCTGTTTAGTCGGTTGTCTCTCTTAATAAGCTTTTATACAAATCACATTTGCTATACTAAAAGATGTGCAAACAGCTGTTATCCAGTAATATCGGGATCTTTTACCTTCTCACTTAAGTCCTAGTACCAATTTAGAGGTTGCTTTAGGCCCTTAGATTTCAGAATGAGCAAATTAATGGAGAGATGTTGAGCCATTTATTAAATTTAAAATGTTTCATTTTCCTGCAAAATTACTTCTTTCTGTACAAGTTGAACTAGAAGTAGAATGATTACCTGTAGAAACAAATAGGATGGAAGTAGATTGTCGAATGATGGACTGAGGTACACTGGTTCTGTCATTCTTATGCCTACACCTCTGTAAAAATAAAACCTCATTAGAAAAAAGAGAAAACAAAGTTGAATTCAGCAGTTCTGAAAACAATGCAGAGAAATCCCATTAGCCAAACCTAAAAAATCATAAGCAATAGCTTTATTCTATATGTCCCCAACCTGCAAAGTTCAAGTCAAACTGTTTAACAAAGACATAAAAAAAGCTGTGAGATTTTGAAGGCATGTAATATGGGAGCCACCAATGGGCCACCGACTTATGGTATTATCTGCTTTTTTCTGCCGGGGACGTTTTTTTGCTTATGTACCCAAAATGCATTTCATATATTCATTTTGTTGAGTGCATATTTTTAGTTATGAACACAAGTTCAAGTTTGTTTATTTATGGTAACGGAACTCGATTGAGGTCCACATAATAATTCAATAAAAAACAACAAGATTTCTTAAAAAAGGAAGAAGAGAAATTTACATAATATTAAAATATCAATATAATGGTAAGAAACATTTAAAGAAATGAAACAATTTAAAACAAAACATTTCGTTCGGATGGTTAAGCATTGCTTCAATAAAATCAAAAGCAGTAAAAATACCCAATTGAAGGCACATAGGTCTTAACCATTTGCGTCTAAATGCCATAAGGACCGGACAAACAAAAATAACAGGGTACATATCCTGGGAATTAGAATTACAAAAATCACAGATATCTGAACCACCATACCATTTGGACAAAAGACAGTTCAGAGGAAGTAAATTATACCTTAACAAAAGGGAAAATCGCCTAACTCCATGAGGGAGATTCCAGCATATGTATGGCTGGGGTTTTTTTATTTCACAAAATTTACCAGTAGGGAACATTCCTCTCTTTGCTTTACTTGTCCCACTATCTACTCTAAAACTCAACTCCCAAGAGGCAGACTTTAAGGATAACTTTAATTGGGCTGCAGATAATGAAAAAAGGCCTTGTTCATCTAGCTGTAATAATGTAACAGCCTGTCGGAAATTCCTTACAATTGAAGAATAAGCATTAAAGGAACCCAACAGCTCATTTTTTATTAGGTACCTCGGTGTGCCAGGCATTCCTCCAGCTATATTAAAAACCCAACGCACCACACTCGCAGCTGCCTGAGCCCAAGAGCTACGCAGACCGAATTCTTGTCTTAACGAAGACGTAGAATGTGCAGTATTTACAGAAGCTAAGTTGCGTAATATTTTTCCTTCGGTAGAATCCAAAAAATTCCAACATGCCATATCATCCGTAGATTAGGGATGGGGGGATTTTTGCTCGGAAAACCTTGAGCAATAGGGAAAAGTGCCTTCTACCTGTCGCCTTGTAAAGAGAGATAAGACTCTTCCCTTGAGCAAGAGCTTTCCTGCTATTGTTCTCAGTGTGGGTTTTTTCGTTTAATTTACTCGTGACAATCTTTCCAAGAAAGGGATAGGATTTGACTACTTCTAGTCTTTCACCCCCAACGGACCAGTAATAATTTTCATATTTGGATTTTCTCCTTCCCCGGAAGCACATTATTTTGCTTTTTAAAATATTTATTTTTAAGAAATGAGCCTCAGCGTAGGAGAACAGAGCGTGTAAACGGCCATTCAAACCTTTTGGGGTAAGGTCCAAAATTAAAATATCATCTGCGTACATTAAGCACGCTATTGGAGATCACCCCAAAACTGGTGCAATACCATTACTAGATGATAATAGAGCCTTAGGGAGGTCAGCAAAATATAAAGAGAACAACAGGGGAGCCAATAGGCAGTCCTGTTTAAGTCCATTATTTGTGGGTATAACCCTGGATAGTCCTCTCTCACCACCCATTAATACTCTGCACCAGGTGTCTGTGTGCAGTGCAATAACTAACTTTAATAAACTAGGGGGCATCTCTAATTTAATTAACTTACTCCACAGCAAAGATCTGTCCACCTTATCAAAGGCCGTAGAGAAGTCAATAAAAACCCTATATACACCTCCTCTACGAACTGTAACATATTTTTCTACCAGGATTTGAAGAGCAGTAAGGTTGTCTAGGGTACCATGTTGTTTCCTGAAGCCAGTCTGTTCTAACGGAAGTATTGCGGACGCAGATACCCAGTCATTTAAAGAATTCAATAAACATTTAGCAAAAACCTTGCCTATGGCATCTAAGAGGGCTATTTGTCTGTAATTTTGAGGTAAATCTCTAGCCCCCTTTTTGTAGAGAGGAATTAATAAACTCCCTTTCCAGGAATGCGGGACGGTGCCATTGGTAAAGCAAAGTTTAAAGACTGGATATAAAATTTTCCCCCATAAAGTACTATGTGATTTTAGCACTGAAATCGGAATTTCATCTGGGCCTAATGCACCAGAAGAGTGCAGAGCTTTAATTGCAGCAACAATTTCCAATTCAGAGGGAGGATCGTATGGGAACAAGTCCTCCTGCAGCTTACCGGAATCAAACTTCTCACCATTACTGCTATATAGATGCTGTATAAAGTCAACCCATGTCTGCTCATTAATAGATATCGGTGAGGGTCTGGATCTTACCCCACATCCTTCTCCAATTAATGACCAGAAGGTCTTTGCCCACCCGCTCTTAGTTGCCTCACGAAGTTTAATCCAAAGGGCATCTTCTTTCTCCCGTTTTAATCTAGCCTTTATCCTTTTTCTCCTTCTTCTCAAAAGGGATATTCTTTGTCTACGTTTGGGAATAAAGGAGAGGTACTGGGCCCTAACCAATTTATTTATTTCTGTATTTAGATGACGAAGATCAGAGGGGATTTTAGGAATTATCTTTCCTGATGGAGGCTTTTGAACTTTAGATTTTAAGGTATGTAGAAGGGACGCAAAACAAAGTAGCTCTCTACCTTCCCATAAGATTAAGTTCTCTGCTGTGTATTCTAATATATTGGTCAAACTTCTAATGGACCCTGAATTCCAATAGCATTTCCCTTTTTTATTATTAAAGTTCCATAAGTCATCCCCAATATTCCATAGGTCCCTTTGAGGTGATGTTACATTTAATTTTACAAACAAAACATCATGATCACTAAGATCAGTAACAAGTACAGATAAATCCTTCAGAGAACTAAAAAAGGTATTATCAACTATCATATAATCCAGGATCGAACCACCATTCCCTGACTTATGTGTAAGATGAGCAGGACTATCCGAGGGGAGCCTTCCATTGATTATTATACAATCTGCTTCGGCTAGACTCTCCAAGATTAGTTTCCCTCTTTTATTTGTTTTAATGTTCTCTGGGAATATGGCTTTAGGTATCAGGAACGTTTCCTCCTTTACCTTATTCCTGAATAACTCCAAGGCACTATTAAATATTTTAGTTATGAACACATTTTGCCTTACGTAGTAGTAGTAAACATTTATTTTGGGCCAAAGACCATAAAAGTGCAATGAAAAAACAAGTGTACATTCTTAGCAGCAGTTAAAAGGGCGAGTTATGGCTACACAATCAGATACGACAATGTGTGTGTATATGAAGTGCATTTGTGTTGTGAATCAATTAACAAATGTACATTCTCAACAAGAAGGAAAAGAGAAGCAATAGCCACACATTCAGATACCACAAAATGTGCGTATAAATATATTAGTGTTGCGCATCAATTAACCCCTTCGCCGCGAGGCAAATTCCGCTGCGGTGCGAAGTAGGCCGGGGCTGGGCGTGGCGCTCGGGTACCCAGGACGGCTCCCGGCCGTCATGAGTCACAGTAGGCGTGTGCTCAAGACAGCCAGGAGCGGTACGAACTGATTAATTCTCCAGCACAGGAGGGGAATTAATCGAGCGTGGGTGGAGCGGCAACGTTCGGACGGCTCCCGGCCATCATGAGCATATGCCTACTGTGACTCATGATGGCCAGGAGCCATCCTGAGCATGGAAGGTGTTAACATTCAAGCATAATGCAAGGAAATAAGCAATCGTGGAACAGTATAATACCCATAAAGTTGTAGTAACAAATGAAGTGCATAAAGAGGAAGCACATATGATACTTATACACTGAGCTAATGCAAAATGACATTCTTACTGCCTTTCTGCACTTGGATGTGTGCACTGTCGAGAGCCTGAGGTAATTTTTAAAGGAGCGCTGGGTTGCAAAACTGCTTCTAAATGTAAATTGCGCCCGAACTCGACTTTGGTGCTAGGGGCACAACTGTATATACTACGGAATTGTGGCATATTAGGTAACCCCAAGGTCTGCCCTAGGTGTCCCTGGGGTGGGGTGGTGGGGTCGGGTACATACAAGAAGGACGACTATAAAAGAGCTTTTATATGCCTTGGGGATAGAGAAATTGCAAATTTCACTTCCCACATTGTTGTAAAGTGATTCCCAAAATCTACTTTTGTGCTAGGAGAACTGTGGAGTGAGGATCTGCATTATTTTTGTATATTCAGGACCCCTGAAGTCTCCCCTAGGTGTCCAGGGGGAGAGGGGGGTCAGGTCGTTTTAGGCAGGGCCCTTATAAAAGCAGTTTTATAGGACCTGGTGTTGGAGAAATAGGCCATTTCATTTCCCCATTGTATATCCCCAGCCACATAGGTTAACATTGCTGTTTATGAATTTATAACTACAGCAAGGGACACCAAACAAAATCATTTAAGGATTTAGGAGAATGGTATTGATAAATCCAACAATATGATGTTGTTGAATTTATCCTAAAATGGACAGAAAATAAGTTAGAAGACCTTCTTGTCTGTAAGCCAAAATTTCACCTCCCAGAGGTCTGCCCTAATTGAACAGAGTTAAGTGGATTAAACAGGCAGCTTTTATGAAGTGATAAGTGGCACCTAGGGAGAAAGGCTATCTCTTGTAAGAGGACCCTTGCTCTACAAGAATGTCAAAGTAGGGGGGATGGGTTGTAAAGCATTAGCATCAAAAAGGAGAAGGGAATAGGCAGATAGAT
This sequence comes from Lissotriton vulgaris, assembly GCF_964263255.1. Classification (NCBI taxonomy): domain Eukaryota; kingdom Metazoa; phylum Chordata; class Amphibia; order Caudata; family Salamandridae; genus Lissotriton; species Lissotriton vulgaris. The sequence continues at coordinate 950,098,755 of NC_141698.1, forward strand.
ACAGCCAGGTCTATTTACGCCGTTCCACTCTGAACACAGCCAGATGGTAGGCTTAAGGAAGGAATTTGCACATGTAGGAGGGAGGGAAGCTATGTAAATGAACCGTCCTGGAGGTTGGTTTAGTTAGCTCTGGCGTCTCTGATGAACTTTACCCATATTACATTTGGAAGACTAGTGCATTCTGGGAAACCAATGAGCCACACTTTGGAGGAAATGGTCATGCTTTGGGGTGTTGACCTGCACCTCATTGGACAGGAAAGCCTTCCTGCTTGGCCCCAGAGAACACTGAATAAGCATCTGAGAGGGGCAGAGCCTCTCAGATCTGCTGCTTGAAACAAGAGAAGAAGAATGGTACAAGCTGAAAGTTTGATTTACTCCAACCAGGCCCTGCACTCTGACTGACTGCACATGTTGCACAATCTGGAACTACAGCCCTGTGGACCTAACTTGCTTCAAGAGGAACAAAAGTGGACTCGCTGCAAGCTACAGGCTAACAGAGTACACCTGGACTATCACCGCCAAGAATATTCTGCCTGGAGTATCTACAGTGGATTTGTAAGAGTTTTGTCCAAGTGGATTGGGGAACTAAAGTCCAAAACTATCATGGACCATCTTGGAGATTCCAGACTCTTTGGTTTTGTTTTGGGCTCTTTTGACGTTCCAAAGGAACTTCAGAAAGAAGTTCCAGAAGTTTGCAGCAACTTTGGAAACAAGCATTTGCAATGCAATAGGTCTCGCATTTGCTAGAGTTTGAGCTATTGGCATTGTGTAAATGACAATGCATTTTATTTATGCGTTTGAAAACTTGCAAGCTGTGTGTTAACAAGCACTTTGTACTTATAGTCCTTGCTTATAAGAAGCCAGGCTGGCAGTCTGTTTTACTGCCAGCCTTGCTTTTCGTAAGCAAGGACTATGCGTACAAAGTGCGTGTTTATGCACCGGTTGCAGGTTTTCAAAACAAAATAATAAAAGGCATTGTCATTTACAATGCCAATGGCTCCAACTCTCGCAAATACGAGACCTATTGCATTGCAAATTCTTTTTCGGGAGTTAGTGACTTATGTGTGAATTAGTACAGGGGAAAACCTTCTGCTATGAGACACACTGATGGGTGGTTGGGTGAATGAGAGGTGACTTTGTACGAGTTAGGCACTCAAGTGTGAATTAGAGTAGGGGACAACCCTCTGCCATGAGTTACGCAGTGGTGTGTGGGTGTGTGAAGAAGGGGTGCCTTTTTCGGGAGTTAAAGGGAAAAGTGTGAATTAGTGCAGGAGGCAACCCTGTGCCATCTGTGAAACAGTGATGTGTGTGTGTGAAAGAGAGGAGACTTTGTCCTGAGTTAAACACTGAAGTGTAGTGTAGGGAACTCATTTTCCTTGTGTCCTGTTCATAATGCCAATCCCTCTCCCCCCGCCTGTTCACTCATTCTGAGCACTCAGTCATCCAATGCACACTGAATATCACTCATTTACCCAAGTTATTCTATGGGACTATTCATTTTTTTTGCCCGAGCCACCTCTCTTCTCGCTCAGAGTGTTTCCTCAGGCCTAAGTGCCAGCTTTATATTATTTCTGATAAGTCTGACAGCGGCTTGTGTGCTGTTTTGACTTCAATTGCACCACAATAGAGAAACAAGCATTTACAATGCAATGGTTTTGCCTTTGTTAAAGTTTGAGCTTTTGGTATTGCTTTTGACAAATGGTCTTTTCTAACTTCTTTGAATTATGTGTAAAACGTGACTGGGAATAGGAATCGCTTGTACCGAAGCACCTCCGTGGCCCTCTGCAGTATGAACATATTCGGCATTGGATATATTGTATTATATAGTCTGCCGTCATCCCTGAAGATGCTAGGGACATTATAAGTGCCCGCAGTTTATTTTTGGTTCCTGTCTGCATTAGAAGATGTGGCGAGTATCACCGTCCTGGAACTACACTCCTTTTTTCGGGGGGGGGGTGTTGGAATGTCCCCCCCCCCCCTCCTCCCCCGGCCTCATCCAACGCCCTCCTTCTCCTTTCCCTGGGGGTAGGAGCGTTCCCGAGACCTCATTTTGTTTGCTTTAGATACTTGCCAAAGTGCCACCATTGCCTACGTTACGTTTGTTCTTGTGCTTGAGTGTCTGCCATTTATTGCAGTATTATACCTCTACTTGTACTTTGTACGCCTTTGTAACTTGAACACGTCACTTTTTCCTCCTGTAATGTACCGTTTGCTACCTCTTGTATTTTGTGTGCTCACAATTGTCACTTTTGCCTCATGTAACTTATCGTTTTCTTTCGTATTTTTTCCCTTGTAATTTTCTCCTCATGTATCATTACTCTTCCTATCGTGACGCGCTCCGACACCTTCGGGTAACATCCGCGCTATATACCAAAAATATAGCTGAGAATTTTGTCCACTTTTAGCTGCATCAACAGAAGACACACAAGTTCATCTACTTGATTTTAATGCATGGGGCTATAAAAAAAAGTCCAACAAAAAATGGGTAACAAAATCAGCCCCTCTTCGGGCATAATGTTAGTTATGTCCAAGGCCACAGAAAAATTCTTACTTATTGTAAAATTATAGCAGTCACAAGCACCCCGGATAGACCGCAATACTTGCCCAGTCCCTACATTTGACTGCACAAAATACCACATTTGTCGTCATCCTCAGACCAAGACATATTGGCTAAGCATTCCCCTTCCAACTAAAAAGAAATGAGTGCCTCAGTGAAAAATAAGTAACGAGTCTTCAATACTTGAAATGTAGCTGCATTTGGGATCAAACCCACCTCTCTGCAGAAATCCCAATAGGATAAACGCCGTAGGTAGAAAAGAAGGTTTACTTTTGCAAAAACATTCTCTCAAGAAGTGCAGCAATATTACAAATGTGTGCATCACACTTTTCAGGGCAGCTCGGTGTCAAACAAGAGTGATTACCAAGCTTAAAGGGTTGGCAATCATAAAACATGAACAAATTGACTGTGGTATTTACGAGGAGCAGTGCACCACAGAGGATAAGTAGGTACCCTGTGAGGCACAGTTATCTAACAGAGTCTGGTTGGTAAGGCACTTTTTAGGTCGTGCCTGCAAGCAGCGTGCATGGGCTGCAGTTGCTTGGTGACCTACTGAATCTAAAAAAAAAAATAAGTAGGTCGAACCTGCAGGCAGATGCATGCGCTGGCGTCGCTTAGTGACCTGTTGTATCTAAAAAAATAAAAACCTTAAAAAGAGGCTTTTAGCTCGCCCAATTTTTACCATACTTTGGCATCATTTTCACTCTTCTCAACTGCCGCCTAAATTGGAAGCACCACAGGCATCAATTTCCATGTGTGGCGCATGAACGAGGTACATGCTGTAATTGATTTATTATTATTATTTTTTTCTCAATAGCACAAACTCGACCGGAGCGCTTAACATGAGCACAAGTCACATTACACAAGGTCACATTCATTATTTTTTTACCATGTGCTTTTGGGGGCAAAGTTCCAGGAGATTTGTACTGGACATTAATTCTACAAGGTAGACCCCTTGTGTGTGCATTTGTTTTGTCCTTCTCTCCACGCCACTACACTCCACTCTAATATATTCCACTCCAACACAGCCCACTCCAATCCACTCCACTCTAATCCAACCCACTCCACTCTGATTCACAACATCCGCAGAAATCCACAACTAAGTTCTAGAAAGGATCTATGTAGCAGCGTCGGAGTGGGACAGAAAATAGACTCTTGCCGTTTGCAAATCAGGACAGTTTTAACCTTGCAAAGACTTGCTGTATAAGTGTCTTGCAAGGTATGGACGACTGCATGCATTTGAGTTTGCTGCAGGCAATATTTGTGGTCATATAAGAGAAATCAAAGGTAAAAACCTGCCCACCAGACCTGAGGCGTTGAAAGTAGGGGTACGGGGGAGGAGGGCTTGCTGTGGAATTCTGAAGTTGATGTTGCTACAAATTTCAATAGTTGTTCTGTAAAAGTAATGTTAATCGGCACTTCATTTCGAAAAAAAATAAATGGTGATTTTCCCAAGGCCATCTTACTAAGATTAATTAATGGAAGCAGTCTGCAGCAGATCCAGGAGCACACGCTGTTGTCACTTCTTTAGGAGGACAGCAACATGATGTAAAATATTGTGTTGCTAGGGCACACTACTCTTATCTGGTGTCCAAAGTATACATCCGAGTCAGCCCCAAGAAATGTAGCTTTAAGATATTTCGGTTTGAGGGCATTTTATTTTCCGAACTGGAGGCAAGCCCACCTCGGATAACAAGAGGCAGCATGTAAGCACATTATAAATCTCACAGAAGCAAATTCCGAGAAGCTTTTCAGAATGCAACGAGTGTGCTGCTCAGAGCACAAAATATATTATACATATACACTCCCATGAATGACATACATTTTTACACCTCAGAGCCTAGGAGGCGTGTTGTACACCTCAGAAAATGAGATGCAATGTAAATCTCAGATAACGAGATACACTGCATGCCTCTGAGAACGAGATTAATTACACAACTCAGATAAAGAGAGTCACTGTACGTTTTTGGAGTGAGATACAAAATAAACGTGCAGGAATGAGCTAAGTTGTATCCGCGGCTGCTGTTAAACATAGCTGCACGTTAAGGAAAAAAACTTCTATGCCATACTCGGCCCTGGCTGTGTCATAACACTATTTTTTTCTTTAATTTCTACCAAGCTGCACAGCAGACACGCTGCAGTACAACATGGCTAACAACGGGTAAGCCACAACAACAGGGCAAGCCATGACAACGAGGCAAGCCAGGGCAACGAGGCAAGCAACAACCAACGGGGCAAGAAACAACCAACGGGGCAAGAAACAATAACAAGGAGGGGGAGCGTAGGGGCCGGCTTAAAGACACATGCACTCCTATGGATTGCAGCAAGAAGAAACTAGGGTCGACTGTGATGTCGGAGTATTCTGTGAATATGACACGAGGTAAACGGAGGGAGGGGGAGGGGGGGGGGAGGCACGGAGAGCGGAAGGGGGTCGGGAACGGCCACACACGAGGTAAACGGAGAAGGGGGGGGGGCAGAAAGGCACGAAGAGCGGGAGGGGGTCGGGAACGGCCACACACGAGGTAAACGGAGGAGGGGGGGCGGAAAGGCACGAAGAGCGGGAGGGGGGTCGGGAACGGCCACACACTGACAGCGGGAGGGTGAGGGGCGGGAACAGACACACACACACGGACAAAGCAACAAACTAAAAAACAAAGCACTAACCTGGACATCTTCCGGCAGATCTCTTGCCGATCCCGATGACGTGGTGGAGGCTCGGCCGGCTGGGCCAATCCCAGCGCGGCCCTGGCTGGAGGCGGACGGCTGCTTCCTTCGGCTGGCCGGCCTGAGGAGAGGGAGGGAGACGGGCTGCCACGGAGCGGGAGGGAGGGGCTATCGAGCGACTTTTGTGCAATGTCCCGAGCAGGAAGGCAGAGACAGGTGCCGGCAATGCCGGACCAGATTCGGGGGCGTTCCCGGCATCGCGTGACGTTGGCAAAAGCCAAAGAATGTCGGGAACGCCCCCGTGTCTGGTCCGGCATTGACGGACAGGCCCCTCATCCAATGGCTAGGCTCCATTTATGGAGCCAGCCAATGAATGACGAGGGCCGACCCAAAGCCACACTACAGTTCTCATCAGGTTTTCGCCTGCGCGAAAAAGATGCGCAGAGCGCATCTTTTTGGCGAGGCAAAACCTAAAAATGATCCCATCCGCTTGATGTTGGAAAACCGTTTTACCACAAATGGATCACTTGAAACACGTATTTTTTGTTGGTGACCTGCAGTGTTTGATTTTACTCAGGAATTGTGGGAAATATAAATTGCCAAACTGGTTACATTAAATATGTTTTAACTGCCAGGTTTGGATTCACATCTGTCCCAGCAGTTTCCTTCTGAAGGGATTACTTTTAATTTCACTTTCAAATCTTCAAACAGAGACGTTTGCAACCTCCACGCCAAAAAATGGCCCGGGCAGGCCCTGCGTCTAGAAAGGCAGGGTTAGTTGTTTGGATAAGTTATGCCAAACAAGAACATTGCAGCTGGTGCCAGGGGTGGTGATAGACCCCCACCCCCGCTGTGTTCCACCCACCTGTACTGGGTGTCACTGAGAAAGCCAAGGTGTCAACTGCCCTGGCTGGAGTTAGCAGAGGATGGCTGGGCCCGCCGGGGTTCAATATCGTGACAGAGGGGTGAAGCGCGCACCCTAAGGTGAACGCGTGGCCTCCACGGAGGCACCAGACTCGGAGATGAGCGTCTGTGTACACGGCGTGATATGCAAAAAGCAGAACCTAAACAAATATTTGCTGTATTTTCTCGCTGTCAATTGTTTGATAAATTCACATGTTTTTCGAGGGGCAAAAAAATTAATTGTCATATGCCCTCTGGTGCGGCACACCACGTGTAGTAGGTGTGAATGCACCAGTGAGTGGGAATTGGGGGGTAATTTAAGGGGTGAAGGGGTGCCTCTCGGGAATTCTGCAAACAGACATAATAGCCTATTTCGTAGTTGATGTCCACCTGTCTCGTCTTTAACGTGGGTGTGCAATTGTTGTTGGCTCACGTACGTGCACCTTTGAATATTCTGCTCAGATAGTCAGTGAAGGCTCAAGTCACACTACCAACCATTTCGAAACAATTTTGGAGCTGAGATAATTGAAAACAGCAACCCGCACGGGAACATATTGAAAAAATATATGAAAACATATGTTGCTGTTCAAATATTTTAAATACTTATTTTCCCAACCAGTTGTCTGTTTTATACTCACGTACAACAAAACAAGCCCGAGTTTGTGCAGTCAATAGTGCAAACACAATAGTAAGGCAGACATGCCAACCCTCCCGATTCAGGCGTGAGACTACCGATTTCAAGGTTAGTCTCCCGCCTCCCGATTCCTGCAAGCAAAAACCCGATTCCTCGGGGGTTTTAGCAGACAGGGTTTGGTATTGTGTAAGGTGCTAATTCTTCCAGCAATATTCAGAGTGGCGATGCAGGGGCTCTAGAAGGGGGGAAAAACCAACAAAGCGTCATTAACAAGGCAATGGTCTTTTAAAGACGTGTGAAGTACTGGGGCGGCTGTGTGTGCGCTGGGAAGCTGTTACAGCCCGGGCTGCCACACAGGAGGGGGGTGGGGAGGTGCATGCACTGACAGTCACCTGCCAGGCCAGTGCACAACACTTGCATCACCCTCTCTCTGCCTGCCATTGCGCTCCGTGCATCTGAAAGTTTAAAAAAACACGTGCATTTACGTTTCAAATGTCCGATCCTGCAGCAGCCACTTTTAAAGCCCATACATGCCATTAACCCGATTCAAGGCCCCATTCTCCCGATTTTTTTTTTTAATTCTCCCACTTTGCTCTTCTCAAATGTTGGCATGTATGTAGTAAGGGTATTCGTTAGTTTTTTGCCCTTATTTTAATATTTATTGCTCCGAAAATGAAGTTCATATGGCTTGTCTCTGTTGAAGCGCTTGGGTTCAGGATCAAGTCGGAATTTGGGCATTTGAGCACGTGTCGTCTTCAAAGAGTTAGAGAGGGCGCCCACGTAGCCTTCACACGTTACAAAATGGCCTCACGGCGCTTGACACTTTCGTGCAAGATGTATTTTTCGGTTCGGCCCATAATAATACGCTTTGGAATTACTCATAGCTGTGATTCTCTGAGGGAATAAGCGCGCAATATATTTTTCACAAGGCCTCAGGGGACCTGCGTGACGGCTCCGTGCCAAACACTGGCGATTTCAAGCATATATAGGTGATTAATTTTGCCCGTGCTGACTGGGACGTACTTTTCTTCATCAGGATGTGACCCCAAAGTAAGAAAGAGACGAACAAAATAAGTTCAAAGTCGGAGGAAGAGAACGACCGGCAAAGAGTGACAGAAAGATAAAAAAAATAGCATTGGCATAGCCAATAGGTCTCGCATTTGGGTACTCAACTCATAAGTGTTTAGCCATGCAACAGTTGGTGTTGTTGCACCAAGGATATTGTGCTGCATAACTAAATACTTATAGGGTCCAAAAAGCGAGACCTATTGGCTATGCCAATGCTTTTTTTTTTTTTTTTTTACAAATAAATGAAGCACTGTGCTTGGCTCACATTCCGCCCACTCCCTTAGGCATCCTTGCCTGTGCGCATACTTCAATAATTCTAGCATGGGCAAGGAGCAGGGACGCCTTGCGCTGCCAGGGGTCTTGGGGTGGGGGTAACTTTTCAGTAATATGACACTGCCCCACCTGCGGCGGAAGCAGCCAGCGGGAGGCTTGTGCAGTTATGGTTACCTGACTTCTGATCTTTTACAAGAAGGTATGACTGTACCTGGCTTAAGTCACTGCTTGCCTGGGCCAGTGTTAGAAGTGGGCGGGATCGGAAGGGCACGGCGTGCCCCTACTTTTTAAAATTATGTCAGTCCGTTCCCCTACTTCTTTGTTTTTACAAAGCGTCCCCGGACTGCAGGAAGAACCCTACTTTTAAAATTTCAACTTTAAATTTCAGCCTGTGTGAGGCTCATTGAGCCCCTTCCCTTCTGTATCTAGGGGTCTGCAAAACAACACCAAAAGGGCCATCAGTCTTAGGTTAGCACAAAACTGCTGACTGTGATGGCCCTGCTTCTGCCGTGATTCACACCTCATTTAGTGGGGCCGCTACTTGCCTGCACCCACTGTGACCAATACAATGATCACATCAGGATACTTTGGCTTCCCCGCCCTTGACCTGCTCTGCCCTTTACTTTCGGGCTCAGGCAGACTGTCGGTCGCCACCAGGAACCAACAAGCATTTGCAATGCAGCAGGTCTCGCATTTACAAGACTTTTAGCTATTGGCATTATAAATGACAATGCCTTTTATTTATGTTTTTGAAACATAAATAAAAAGCATTGTCATTTACAATGCCAATAGCTTAAACTCGAGTAAATGCGAGACCTATTGCATTGCAAATGCTAGTTTACGCTTGGTGTGGGTAATTTACTTGTAATTTCTCTATTTTGGTATATATGTTGAAATGGTGGTGAAGCCATTAGTATTGAAGCCATATGTGTTCAGTTGTGTTTTTAACGAGGAGGGTAGGCCATGGGGAACTCACCAACAACCGTTCCATTCTCTGACAGGACTGTCCAACGCAAATGATGTGTACTTTATGTAAGATTTGATGGAGGAGTTATGAGGCACCAGTCTATTTTCTTTGCAACCTGGACCCATACGAAATCTATTGGGGTCCCAGAAACTTCAGCTTGCAGCACAGCCTTCTATCACGCTGTGCTAGGGATTTCGACTATAAGAGACCAAGGACGGAATGGGCATTGATGTTCTGCACTCGTTCTCAGAAAATGGGCTCCGTTGAGTATTAAATGTACCAGCGCCCCAATGCAGGAATGGAAATCTGCATTACCCCAAGTCTTCCTTTGGATTCCATCCCTCTTGCTCAAGGACCAGTTTCAAACTTTCCCAGATTACATATTTCTTGGTAGTGAGTCCTTACTGAAACAGGATGACACGGGCAACATTTAAAAAAAAAAACTGAGTTATTTTCTTTTTCTAAAGTTCACATCACTCAGTAATCCTTTGGACACTCCGATTTGCCACACGTAACAAAGTAATCTTAAAGGGAAGTTCAGATTTGCCAGTAAGCATGTGGGAAGCCCTCGAAGAATGAGAGAGAGTATCGAGTAAGAATCAAACAGGACCAGGTGATAGAAACACAAACTACAAGATAGCCCAAGGCTAGCACCTGCTGTTCATGGTGACTGTTTTCCCCCCAGTTCTAAAAAACATTTCCTCCACTTTATGGCCTTTGACTACTAGATGTGAAAGGATGTACCAAGGAGAGACCAATGACTGTATGGGCGCCAGCATTCTACTGTTCTCTACTTCAAATTCTATTTACTGTGCATAAAGTGTACATGAAACCTACATCTATTCATCCATACAGCCTTCTGCCCATCTTAAAATCATCTCTCGAATTCCCCTTAAGCTTTATCTGGTACTGTACGATTACTTGAATTCTCTTCATATGAGACACTCCAGGTTAACCTGTATGCGCCTGCGCCTCCGTTCAGCTGTGTACATGGGTGACAAATGCTGGCGTTGTGCACGCAAAGTGCCTGTACGTTTCTGTGCAGAAATACATTAGGGTTTTGTGTTAGTCTGCGTAGGTCATAAGGGGGGTGTTGCTAAACATGAGGGGGCACCTAAACTACAACTTGCGAGTCATCTAAAGTAGCCCTGGGCGTAGTGTGCGTAGTGGGGATTCGCGGAGCTACGCGAAGTGGACGAGAAACTACGCCCACCTCTGCACTCCGCGTAGCCCCACTACGCAAATACCACTGTCCGCCAGCCCCGCCACCCGCCTCCCTCCCGCCCTCCCTAAATACTTTCAATTAAAGGAGTAAAATAATTAAAACGCACTTACCTTGCCCGCCGCTGCCCGCCGCGTCCCCGGGGCTCGCTATCTTCCGTCTTGTTTACTAATGCGCATGCCCGGGCGGCCGCGCATGCGCATTTCTCATGAGAAAATGCGCATGCACGGCCGCCCGCGCATGCGCATTAGTAAACAAGACGGAAGACGGAAGATAGCGAGCCCCGGGGACGCTGCGGGCAAGGTAAGTGCGTTTTAATTATTTTACTCCTTTAATTGAAAGTATTTAGGGAGGGCGGGAGGGAGGCGGGTGGCGGCCAGCTACGCTCCGTCTGCGGAGCGTGCGTAGTGCCGCCTGGCTACGCCCGCTCCGCAAAATGCGGAGTAGGCGGCACTACGCACACTCCGTGCACGGAGCGTAGCTGGCCGCCCACCCCTAATCTAAAGCAACATCGGCGTCATGCACTGTGGGAATGCATGCACTGTAAAACGACAACCTGCTTTGTGGTTTCTCTAATATTCAACAGTTTTGTTCCACACCTTTCTGTGTTCAAAGAGGCGGCAACACATGTATCAAATGGCTTATGATTTCACTTATAAGCGTATTTGGAACATTCTGTGATTGGAAACATGTCCCAGATTGTAAATGTATTAAATGTAAACAACTTATATATGTTTATCCATTGTTTGAATTAAATAACATTATAAGCTGTAACTGGTCAGTGAAATGCCAAACATACTAAAAATTGATATGTTTTGCTATTTCTAGCCACACCTCCGACTCCGCCCACTGATCAGATTTCAGTTTATTACTGCCCTCTGATTCTCCGCCTACAGTTCCCCTACTTTTTTTTTCCCCACTTCGACCACTAGCCTAGGCCTACTGTAAATCACTCTTAACATGCCGTTGGGTCCATTTCTCAATATAGTTATAAAAACGTCAAATGTCCTCACTTCCTGTGAAGTCATTGTTTCAGTGGTGAGTGGTGGGACTTTCTTTTTTGTAAGAGAAGTGTAAATTCCCAATGACCACGTTATCACGCAATCCGAGGCGGAGGAGTCAGACTGTTGCAGCTGTACCGCACCCCACGGTATTTACCGCCTGCGGTATTACCTTTCATGATTAGGTTGGAGTTATAATCAGGCCCGACGTCTTATCTGCAGAGTACATCTTCTGTGGATCGGTTTTTAGTGCTAAACAAGAAGAATATGTGTGATACAAGTTGGCACAAAAGTAACAAGTCAGAAGGTGAAAAACTTTGCATGCTGCATGCACCAAGCGAAGTTTTTCATAGACTTTCACAAAGGTAGTAAAAAAAAGTGTAACTTCAGCCTTAATCAGAGGGTATGTCACCACATCTGTACTACCCCATGAACATGGGGCATAACAACACCCGGCTGCCACACTGCGGTTCGGCAGCCTCCTTGGCTGCTCTTAATCCGAGTTCTGAATTAGCAAGTCGGGGGCTTTAAGTAAGTGCCCCTTTCTTTAACCACATGCGCGCTAGCGCAATTCCGCTCCTACGCGGAGATTTTCTAAATCGCATGTTACGTGACGAGCTGGGCTCGTCATCAGCGTGCGAGGAGGCTACGCCATGACGAGCCCAGCTCGTCATCAGCCCCGAAGGGGTTAAAACACTTCTTATAAATACCGTGAATAATTAAACGAATAACAGAGAGAAATGCAGCCTCAGTCCATCAGCGCACTGCTTGATTTACACCCTGTGTTAATTTGTAGAACCCGCTCCGCTAACCAGATGAATTCCAGACATACCACAAAAAACAGTGTCTCCTTGAAGCCCGCGCTGCCGGCGTTCATTCACACGGGGTCCATGGCCTGTCCCTAGCAGCTGATGCCTGGGTCCAAAATAAACAACACAGCTGTCAGTGGAGAGCGACTTGGGCTCCACTGGACCGCAACGCACAGGCTGCAGAACAAAATATTCCACATGTTGGTGCGCAGACAGGAACATCACATGTATTTGTCCCCACTGTGCGTGTGCGCGCTCTATCATAATTAGGGTTCCCGGTTTTATGGTATTTATTTTTCTGCCATTTCCGTCTGTATTTATCCATATTTTGAGTTTTGTGGAAAATGTAAGCTAAAATTATCATATTTCCACATTTATTTAACCGATAAATATACACTCATGCTTGAAGGTCTGCCAGGTTTCAGTGCTGTGAGCACCCGCAGAAGATAAATCAGTGTACTTATATGAAAAAATGCAAATTTCACTATCAGTAAACACAAGATAAAAGGTCAAGGCACTCTAGACCTGCACTGGTTTTACTAATGTTCAAGGTAATAATGGACAAGCGGTGGTAGTGCGCGAGCTGGGAACCTGACCTCCCTCGCTCCCTTGATTTTTTGGAAAACCAAAATTAATACCACAAACAAAAAGGTGCTCAGCACATACTAATATATTTAGAATATTAAAGAATGATATGATACAATTTTTAAAAATGCAGTCTAGTGTCAATCACGATCATAATAGATACACTCCTAAAGCCCAATAAGTTTGCTGAAGACTTTGTTTTGTCCCAAAAAATGTTTCTTCTTTCTTTATTTGAGAGATGAAATTTTCATTCAATTATTAAAAACAAGATACATGATCAAAGCCGACACAGCGCGTTTCGTCTCCACGAGACTTCAAGGCTTTATTTATAATCATTTATAGTACTTTCTGATGAATCTTGCTCAAGAGAGCACCCGATAGTTTGATTAGCGTGTTCTTATCACTGGTAAAATTGTGCCTGCCACAAAGCAGAGATAAGTATTCTCCAAAAATTGTCGCTGTTAGCCCTCAATGTTTTCCACAATAGTATCCTTCTGTATCAATCAATTATCGATGAGACAAGTCGTTCGGTCCGATGTCCGAATTCGTGAAGTTGCAGGCACTATCAACCTTGTGCATATCTACATCTGTTAAAGCCTCATTACTAAAATTCCTTTCTTTTTAAACCCGCTTATCTAGCAATCCACACATCAATTGGCCTGGCAGTCATGACAGACAGTATTTAGAATTACTCAAAAAGCAACCCAATTTCCGTTTTTATCCACATTTAAAAATAAAAACGACAAGAAAATGAATGTTTTCTGTCTGTATTTATCTGTAAAAATTTGAAAAAATGGAAAACAGGGAGCCTTAATCATAATACGTATTTGTTCACATAACAGACTGTTGGTACAATATATTTAACACTGTCAATACACCCTGTACCATCACGTGTAAAAACACTGCAACATAATGAACCGGTACACACTGTTCTATCATATGTACACACGATAAACTCAAGTGAATGCACTGTTGTGTCCTGTATGCATGCTTTGTAACGTGTGTAAACTTGTTGTGTCTTTGCATACAGTATGCAATATGATTGTACCTGCTGTAATATTTTGTGTGCACGGTGTGCATTGTAACTTCAAATGTGTGTGCATGAAGAACACCATGCATGGTTAAATTACACATAGTTTAAAAAGCAAGCACTCGCCTCGGCGGCAGGGGGGTGGGGGGGGATCATGTGACATCATTCGCCATGATGCCTCAAATATGCTGGTTAGCCTCATTCCTAACAAAACTAAAGAGTTCTACAACCCCCTGTCGCCGTGGTGGTGCATTTGATGTTTTCAGAAAATGTGAGAACTGGACAAGGAGGACCAGAGATTACCAGCACATGGAAGGGACGTCACAACATCGGTCGGAGATTTTCATTCCATTGACTGTTCTACCATATCTCTGCTCCGTGTTCATGTTTGTGGACACAAATATTTTGTTGTAAAGTACTCCAGTAGCAAGTCTGAATTCTAGGAGTAAGCTAGGCGTATCCCAGCCTTACTCCTGAAATCCATGAGTAAGCCAGGACTTCTTATGGAAGTGAGTCTGCAGAGACGTTTGAAGGCATGAGCAATGTGGGATATGGCCCAGTGCCCCAGCCTTTCAGAGGGCTCCCTGATAGCAGGGCAGCACTTTTCTGTAGATACTCTAGCCCTGGTAACCTTGAATACTTCTTTAATTTATTTGTAATACGCATGATATGCAAGAGTCTATTATGGACATTTTGCTGAGAAATGCTGTATTTGTTTAACACAAAATACATTTATAAAACTTTCTGTCATATCAAAACAGTCCCTCGCATATGGGAAGGTGTCACAGAGATTATTTGTAGCAATATTAATGAGCTGCTGCTGTGTTATAGTATTGAAAACACACATCACGACCCCTTAATATTAGATGTAAACACATTTAGAATTTGAATGAGTGTGTCTGTGCTCTGTCAATGACCTGGCCAAAAAGGGCATGAATGAGTTGAAACTGGAAAATGAGAAAAACAAGGACCCCCTGGGTAGTGATTACTGAAAACTCCTAGGGCAGGGTAATAAAATGTGTGTAAAAATTCCTAGGCAATCTTCATAGTAGACAACAAATAATATGGGTAGAGTGATGAAGGGAACAGGCAGACTAATAGAGAGGAACAAGCAAATTCATAAGTTAAAAATAAACATGTTTTTTTTTTAACTTATGAATTTGCTTGTTCCTCTCTATTAGTCTGCCTGTTCCCTTCATCACTCTACCCATATTATTTGTTGTCTACTATGAAGATTGCCTAGGAATTTTTACACACATTTGAGTAGAAACTGGATCATAAATTGAAACCTTTTTCCGAACAGTGGCCCCCAATATACGTTCGGCCCAGGGTCCAAAAAATCCTTAAGATGTCCCTGCACTTACTCATACACAAATGTTTATGAATCAGTCCCAATGTACTCAAATGTATGCCGAAATATTGTAGCTCTGAATTATTTAAATACCCCTTTGCAACTGCAGGTTTTTCACTTTTATCATATCAACTTTCTATGGAGCTCAGACTCTGTTTTCTGCTCCCCCGTTACCTGTGAGACCCTCCACTGGCTCACACACAGCCTTCTACTCACTGCGGCAGCCTCAGAGGGGGGTGAAATTACTACATTTCTGTTAACTGGTCCGAACAGTTATACTGTCCTAAGGTGAAATTAATGCATGCAACCAAGCTCCAGATATAATTATTTTTCAGAGAAAGCATATTGTAACTCTGGTTGGTATCCGCAAAGTGCTACGGCTCCTTTCAGAATCAAATGACAACAAAGGCTCACATCTTAAGTCGTCTTTTTAATTTAAGCTAAAAAACCTATTCTACCCTCCTGTTCTTTGGCAGCCAACGCGCAGAGACTTAACTGTACTCTTAGTAAGGCGAACCTTGAGCAACACCGTTTAGAAAGAAAGGGGGTCTTTCACAGGTAAATTGGCTTTCAGAAGAATTTTATCATACGCCAACCAGTTCACGTTGATTCGTCACAGCAGCCCCTTCCCACTGCCACCAATGCGACACGCTTGCTTCCAGCTTACATGTCAAAGGTAAGTAATAAGAACTGCTGCACTTACCTTGGCATCGACGGCTCCATACTAGTGACCTGAATAAAAAACAATATCCTCCCAGATACAAAATGACTTCCACTGCCTGCACTGTGACACGTTTGTGCGACGTCAAAACAACATAGATTTATTTCTAGAGAACAGGGTCATGTACTTACAATATTACACACTATATTTAAGGTAATAGCCTACTCATCCAAAGTAGACAGGCAGAGAACGACTTGGAATAAATGTCACAAGGACCGACCTAGACTGTCAAAGGGTTTATTTCAGAGACCATTAGCCTAAAAATACGCGCAGACGCCATCTTACCGGAATATACAGGTAATGTTAGATGGGTAAAAGTATGACAAAAGGAAACAATTAACACAGCGATCCTGGAGAACTAGGTACGATGCACGTGAAACCTCTAGAAAGCTCCAGAGTCACGAAGTGTCCACATAAAAAGATAAGAAAAAGAAGAGCTCTTGTTATATGTGAAATCAGCGCTCCTCCCTCGACGTGTGGTAAAACAGTAAAGGTGCAGCAGTGCAGCGCGGGGCAAACTTAACTAAGATCCCTAAAGTTGGAAGGCTCACCTGTGGGAAAACGGACCGATATGTTGAAGGCCGGTTCAAAGCCGGATCGATAGAACGTCCGAGCATTAGAAGAGTGGTATCAAGAAGTAAAGTAGAGTGGACGCTGCTCCGTCAATGATAAAGTTTAATGAGATGCAATAAATAAAGGAAGAGTGCCTCACCAAGAAAAGGGAGGTAACAATTGCAGAGATTCCGAGGAGCTTACCCATCTGTACACAGCAGACCCATGAAATACGGGCCGGTCGTGTGCCGGATCAGCTGGGCAATCGGGGCGGGGCGAGGTTTAAATGCAGAGCCACTCACCAAACAATCTGATGGACAGAGGGGGCGTGGTTACGCTAGCACAGGTGAAAACTGAGTAAATAGTGTGGGAGAATACAAAAAAGTGATAGGGATCCTCTATAAAGAGAGAAGCCAAAAAGCCCGCAAAGGGATTGTAGAAACCAGCAGAGAGCGCGCGCCTCGTGCCGCAGCAGGTAAGGGGGCCTGTGCGATTCCCTTGCGGGAGCGTGCGTCCATATGGCGCCACCATATGGCACCTAGCGCTCCCGCAAGGAAATCACCAAAACTTGCACACGTTGTATTGAAAGCAATGCAGCGCGTGCACGTTTTTGTCTGGAAAGGTGAAGCGATCTCAAGAGGTCTCTTTCCTATGCAGCACATGCGCTCTGCGTAGGCGAGGCCTACAAAGCTCCATAAGTGGACCTGGCCAGCCAAGCCGGTGACCTTCAACCGTGACCCGACCGGTCTTCCTGGTTCATCCTGCTGAAAAGCTCCAGAGGGCCGACTTCCAGAGTTTGACCGTGAGCTTGTCGAAAGCCAAGCCGGCGATCTCTCACTGAACCCAGACTAGTGAAAAGCATTGATGGACCCCAGGAGAAAAAGCTCCAACGTTTTAAGTCCGAAGGTAAAAGTCTTAACGGCTCCAACTGCAAGAGCCAAGCGGCCCACCTACACCCGCAAGCTGGCCCGGATCCCTGGGTCATTCCACTGGAAGGCTTTGACAGTCCGACTTCCATAGTTTGACTGGGAGCTCGTCGAAAGGCAAGCTGTAAGCCCTCACTGAACCCGTACTGGTGGAGAGCATAGAGGAACCCTGGCAGAAAAAACTCCAGGAACGTTCCTAAGTTAGAAGGCAAAAACTGCAACCGAGGTCTATTGTGAGGGCTAGCCGCGCAGGGCTCCATCGCGGTGGCCTTTAAACTTTGACTTAGTCTCAATCTAGCATGACCAGATGTACCAATTGGTAATATAGGCTTCTATGAACTATATAGTGCTAAATGTTTGAAAATTCATATCTCGGACTCACTACATTGAATTTTCTTCGTTTTCGAGTCATTTTAAAGCTAAATATATTCATTATTTTGATAAATTGGTGCTGGATTTTTATTGTGTTATGTCATAATTATTTACTAAATTGATGTTTTTAAATGCTTTACATGCCTGTCTCTGAAGTTAAGCCTGCCTGCTCGCAGCCAAGCTCCCAAATGTTGAGCATGGGAATAGTTTTCTGAGACCTACTTTTGAAGCCCTAGACTGCGTTAGTGGACTTATTACCAGTGGTAGATGCATATTTACCACTAGTATTAATCCACTTTCCAACACTCCCCGTCTATAAAAGATGCCAATTCAAGTTACTGACACACGCCTACAAAGCCCTCCACAACCAAGGACCAGCATACATGAAACAGTGCCTGAACTTTCATCAACCATCCAGAAGCCTTTATTCACCTCTCTCGCACAGACACGATGCATCCACCATAGCCAAGAGCAGAGGCACTCTTTCTCCCACTTCACCGCCAAGTCCTAGAACGTCCTCCCTCTCCACTTATGAAATTCACCCTCGCTGACGGACTTTGAGAAGAGATTCAAGACCTGACTTTTTGACTAAAGCCATCAGGATACACTCACAGGAGATAAGCCACGCTCTACAAGTATGATTGATTGATTGACTTTACTGGGTGGTGCACAAGTGATAAATATTAACTCAAACCCAATTTCCGCACACTATCATTTGTGTGTAATATCGTTTTATCAGTAAAACGGACGATGACAAGGAAAAATTAAATAAATAATTTTCGGAATACCCCCTCACCAGGTCCCACCGCTCTTGCCTGCACAGAATGTGGCTGGTCACCAAAGATTATCGTTTTAAAACTTGGGTTTTGATTCTAAAAACTTTAGGAAGCACTGCCCTACTATATGGTAGGAATAAAGGCTATGGTAGCAGGATTCAGCTCCAGCACCAGCAACAGCACTCCACCATTCCAGCTCCATGGTGCCTGTCCCCGCCAGGGGAGTGCATAGGCTGTAGACAGATTTACATTCCTTGGCCTCTATTCAATTTTGCTTCCCTGGAAGTTCGATTGGAGGGTAACTTTTTTCGAGTTGCCTTGGAGGGAGGGGAGAGGATATTTGTGCTAGTGGATTAGCGGGAGTGAGCCCATGCGCTCAGCGCATCTCCCACCTTTTCTAGCCAGTGCCGTGATTACGATTCAAACATGATTCCAGAATAGGAATTCTTTCAGGAAAGCCGCCATCGCTAGCAAGCAACAATCTCGTTTCAAATTCTGCCTCTACTGTATATTTATGTTTCCTGCGAGCAGAGTCCTGACTTGTAAAGCTGTTACTGTGCTGCACTATATGATTTTTGATGCCAGCTGCATAAGTTCCCCAGTTCTGGACTGATGGCTTCAGTGCACCAGGGGCATGAGGACATTATTCCAACATGGGAAAGCCATTGACTTGCACCGGCTACTAGTCAGGGCAGATGAACACATTGGAGATATTACAGGTGCAAGCACGAAAAATAGTGACACGGACTAACCCTCTGTTACAAAAGATGACATCTACATCATTTAGTTAGGTTTCTATCATATTCGACTACAAGACTAAAAAAATCTTTAAAAGTCTGCACTAATAATGTCTCTCTTCTTCAAACCTCAATCCTTTCTTTTAGCTCCATATGAAATGTGTTTGTGTAATGCTAATGTAGCTAGCTATGTTTTCATTGTTACATAGTCTTCAAGTGAAGAATGAGGAGAGTTAAATGCTAGAAGAATAGAGGGTTGAAGAAGGGAACAAACATTTGGTCACATGACCTGGGCTTGATACAGCAGTCCATAGACACAGGACTGTTGTAGCGCTCACACACTGCTCGCAGGGTATTAAGTATGCCTCCAGTGCAATACACACACCACACATTTACCATTCCCTGTCATGAGCAGTTAAATACGTGTCAATCCGAATTCTTGTTCAGGGTTTCCGCTATCTCCAACACATTGCAGCGTCTGGACCAGCGTCGCCAAAAATGTTATAATCAAACGAAGCTGTAACTTCATGTAAATCTTCACTTTGTAGTTTATTGGTTAGAGAAAACCCCAAACGATCCCTGTCAGACGCAGCTGGCCCAACTGTCACCAAAGGCTTCAAGATGACATGCAATATAGAACACTAAGCACATCATATAGGAACATCATCCAGCCTGGCTGAAAAGCCCTAACACAATATAACAGACTAGCTATGAAAGACTATGGAGAATGTAAAATATTGGAAAACACATTTGATTTGAAGAGAACAGTACCAATGGTCCATGTTGTTTTATTGCTCAGGGGTCATTTGTTATTACGCTTTAGTTGAGAATATGTTCAATTTAGATCTAAGGTGAATAGGCCTGTTCATTCAAAAACAAAAAAAATAATTCACTATGAAAAAAAACACGGATAAAAAGATCAAGTAACTCGTGTGCAATCCTAAAGATACCTACAGTACTTACTTTAATGGGCTGCTTGAACTGAAGATATCCTTCCTGCTTAGCTCAGAAATTCCGTTTCCGATGAACACCTTGCAGCTATCAAGAAACTCGAGGGCTCCACGTTTACACTTCCCTTCAATATCGGAGTACACGGAGACCGCATCACCAGCTTTCATCCCTTGGGTAAAAGAAGAAACAAAGTTTATCTATCGTACAGTTTACAGTGAATCGGACTCCCATAGTCCAATCAGAGATGGGAGTTGTCCAGCTCAACAGACATCACTCATATGACCACTCCGGCATTATTTTTAGTGCAGCAAAATCTAACCCAGGAATATTATTTAAAAAATGCAAAACAAGAATCAAAACAGATCTTAATTTGAGATCAGAAACGAACAAAACTGCTACTGTTTTACTGGCTTTCAGAGAATTATGCAATGAAAATTCTTTAAGAGGATATGCCATCCCGCTACTCTATAACGACTTGTTTTTTAATTCCAGTCATGTAATGACAAACTGGTAGACGAAGCTCTGCCTCAAACATTGAGGCAGGTTCCGACTGACTGCGGTCTTCAAATCTGTGGGCACAGATGGCATACAAGCAAGGATAACCAAGCCAGCCATCAGTATGACATGGCAAGACAATCTGCAGTCATCTCTTCCGTTTGAAGACTGCAACATAGCATCAATAAATTGCATCAACTATTAATCATTCATTAACCTCTTGAAAACAAATCCATTAAAAATCCAATTAGCTTCACAGATGATAAAAACACAAGTACCCCCAACACAGAATTCACACCCAAACAACCACACAAAAGACTTCACGGGAAAAAAGAAGTCAGATACAAACACATTAAGCAATACAGAGACATGTTACTGCACATCTCAATAAACTTATTAGAAGCCCCCAAAAATACACACAACTTGGTCCAAATAACTCAGTGTTGCTTTTTTCTACAACTCCTTCTCCTCCAAACTATGGACGGTCAAAATGGATGCTTGTTGTCAAAATGCACGAAGGACCTGGTCTTAATTTTATCTTACCAAAGCCCTCATCTTCTTATGTGCATACTAGTTGCAGACACAGTTGAAAAACTGCAAGTCCATCCATTTTTGACAGGTTACTTTGTCTGCTATTTTACATCTTTTAAAATAGTATTATGGAAACGTGAGGCATTTCCCTCCAATTTCCTTATTCTACATCGGAGATGTCAATTTCCGGCACTTGTAGAATCGCCTTCATTTTTGCAGGGCATGTTGTTATTGGTTTGAAATCTCTAAAATGCTAGTGTCATGTTTGATACTTTGTACCGAAAGTCCCCGTGGATCTGCACTAGCACAACAAAGGGCCACTCTGCATACTCTACAGGAAGTATCTATCGGACCGGAAAGCTGGGTTAATGTACCAGTCAATTTAGGACAGAAGTAGTGCAAGACAAGGAAAGCTGGGACACAAAACTCCCCTGCAGCCATACTGCGGACAGTGTTGTACAAGGCCAGCTTAACAAAGGGCAAAGACTAGAGAATGGATCAATAGGCTTAAAAGTTACCAGATAATTTAGAAACAAATGTTCGGTGTATTCACAGGCAAAGAAAGGAAATCCATCACCTGCTTGTGCTTTGCTTCCCTTGTTGGTTGGTGCCACAAGTGTCTTGAAGCTAGGGTGGCGTGTCTTGTAGCTAAGGAATCCAGGCGATCAAACGAGTTAGATAGGTAAGCCAATGGTACCCCAAGAAGGCTTCAAATGAGCTAAACTTTCTACAACTTTGACACAAGACAAGTTCTCCATTGTTTGTTTAGTTATGAGGTAGCTAGGATGAAGAGACATCCTACGTTGAGGTTCAACTACATTTCTGCTGCTAGTTTGCAGTACCCAATACAGACAACCTACAGTACTGAATTCCAACTCAGCAGAACTCCTCTAGAACACGTACCCGGAAAAAGTTCTCGAAATGATGTGCTGAATAGTGCAGACTCCTCGGATCCTCCTGACCGTAGGTTCTGTTTCGAGCATTTCACAGCCACAAAGAGTCTGCAAACCAAATTCCGGGCTATAAAATCCTCTACAATTTCTTCCGGCGGCAATCAGACACCGAAGAATCTTCAGCTTCATTATATATGCAAGAGAGCAACCAACAAAAGGATTCCGACAGGAGCATCAGAAAAGACTGGTTAGGCTGGCAGTGGGGTCATCATTGTGATGAAAGCATTGTTCCAGCTGTAAATATTCCTTAGCAGGACTTCCACTGGAGCATATACGAGGGTATGGCACCATCTCTAAATTCATGCTAAATTAGTGCCACCGGATAGACTTGGAACTACAAAAATGGGATGCATGCAATTTCTTCATTAATCTTCGCCACAGGAAATTTCTTGAGCCATTGACAGTGAAACAGTGAGCATGCGGCAACAGTCCCCAATACACGCAGACTGAAACTATGGAAAAAAGGACATCCAAACAAAGGTGCATGCAAACGCTTTCATTTCCATCACCAGTCCATGTCGGAAAACACAATCAAAGTCATTAAGTGGCAATGCAAACAACACACGCTCTGATGTCACCAACACATGCCTGTTTGACATGAACACTTTTGTGCAACACTGACTTGTTCCCATGAACACCAGCTCAGGCAAACACCAATGTACTTTGGTTCCAGCACTATCGACCTTTCAAATCCTCACATTCATAAATAATAAAAACTGGTCCCAAGTACATGTAGGCAAAACCCGTAAACAAACCAACATCATTGCCAATGTACACTGGCTCTCGTACCAGACGCACTGCCTTCCATTTGTACACTATGATAGGTAACACACACAGGCGAAACACGAAAACCGGTTGCAATTGTGGGAGTACAAAAACCAAAACAAAACCTACCAGCATCTAAAAACAAACAAGGTTACTACAATGGTCCAGTCACAAAATTGGATATATTTGAGAAACAGGGTAGTCGCACACTTCCCCAAATTACAAATGACATAACTCAGAGCAAGATATCTACCTCCATTTACAACACTAGTTTAAGCCCATCGCAAACAACGCAACGCATAATCAATACACATCTATCATACGTAACCTCAAAGCCAAAGAGATCCCTTTAGCGTCACCTATACTGCCACCCACACGTGCAAGTTAAATCAACGCCAGGCTGAGAAAAAAAAAAAGTATGCCTATCCTGTATTTCAATGGCACAATCGGCAGAAGACAAGTGTCAAATGAATGTACCTTGCAACTGTGAAACATACAAACCCAAAAGTTTAAATCCTCTCAATTCACTAATCGCGTTAATGCATTTACAGAAAACTAAACCATTCTTGCTTCAGATGCATGAACGGAGGAAACATTTTGAACTTTGCCGCAATAAAGAGCAAACAATCTGAAAGAGGTCTCAATGCTATTCTTGAGCAGAGTTGCTGTCGGAAGACTCCATCTGATCCCAGTACTTTTAGGGTAGATGGTCTCAAATGGCAGTTACCTATCTCGACGTCGCGTTTGATCAATTCATCATAAAAACAATATTTTACCCTTGATGAAGCTCTACTTATGATAAACGTGGTGCGTGTAATCCTGTGAAATGTCACACAGTGGATGAACTCTCAGAGTGGACAACAAATTGTGTAACGGATATAATGAGAAATACATTATGCAACTTATAAAACAACTTTGGATTTGACTCTGAAAGAAACTAGCTCCAAAACCATTCAATTGTATTGTCTGAATCTCAAAGAGGCACACACTAATTGATCTCCTTAACGAGCAGGGAAACATAGTTAACAGCAAAGAGGTACACCACTAGTTCATCTCCATATATTCTATTAAACTGCACTTACTAGTTGTGTCTCAGGTATTATTCGAATTTCAGCTCAAGTGCCTCTGTGCAGTAACAGTACTTCCCTTTCCCCACTCCACGAAGACAGCAGAGCATATGCTTGAAAGTCCTCCTACAACTGATGTAGACCCAATGTTTTCACACTGCTGTAGTCCTTTCTCGCCTACCGGCCCAGAAAGCTTATGGGACACATCCACCCTGTCCACCTGAGCTTCCATACAATCATAGATTCTGCACATAAACTGGGCACCTGACCTGGTAAGATGCCACATGGAATCTCTGCAAATAGTGTCCCTGCCAGAACATCCTACCATTAGCCGGCCAAAGCTGGGCAGTACCAACATAAGTGATACAGGTTACAATCAATTACCGGCACTACATTTCAGGCAGAGGTCGTGTGGCAGCAGCTTGGCGCTCTTGGCTTCCAGTGGGACCAATACCAGTCAATCAAACCAAAATTGATTAATTCGATGAAAATGCCTATTAACCATAATGGGGGCAATGCTGGGAACCAGGGGAAGCACCAACCCTCTCCCAAAGTCCAGACCCCCTCCGGCCAACCCCTCTGTATTAAGTTTCTCCAAAAGGCATTTGGCAACTGGGAAAGTGGTAGGGCAACCAGCTGCCTGCTGGAGTTATAATGAGGAGCAGTTCATGTGCTGACCATCCTGGCCGGGGGAGTAACTGCATGGCACTAAAGCAAACCCAGAAGTGGGAAGGGAGGAGTATATGCATGCAGTGCAGTGATAAAGAGCAACTAGCTTTGGGGGGGGGGGGGGGGGGGGGGGGACGGACAGGTGAGGGCCCACCATGGTACATTAAGTCAGCACAACAGGAAGTCAGTAGGCAGGCATGGTTAGTTCTCTGCTCTGTCGTCTCATACCCCCGAATCTTGCTTCAGAAAGGACGACAATTTATCCCCATCACTCCTTGTGGAGGCCCTCGACCACCCAGTGCAAGCCCATGCAATCTGATTCGCACTGTATTACACCATCTAGTCCCTAATGTCTGGGTTGCTATCCAGGTGATTTCCACTATGGGATGGGATCAGCCTGAGAGGAGGACACAGTGGCTCTGGAGGTTGTGCTGTTCATGGTGCAATCCTCCAGGCTATCAAGGAACATCTCTACGCCTCTAAGGTCTTAGAATACGTTTGCTTGCAGTTCAGTCACCAGCATGCGTGCAGGATTGAGGAGACCATACTTAATGTTCTAATTTGTTAGTCTGGGGCAAAGAGCAAGAAATCTCTTCTGCTTAGTATTAGTGGTTGCAGAGTAGTCTGCTGTGACCATCTTGGTGTAATGGTTCAGTTGCCCTCCGTGCTGCCAGTATGATGGCCAGGAGGTGTTGGTGACAAAGGGGACATGCTATGATCAGCTAGTCCACATTTGAGTGTGCTGCACATTAAGATTGAACCAGTAAACTCGCTGGAACTCATAATGTAACAAGCATAATGTCTTATTCTTCTCCCTCTGCGACTCCATAGATGTCAAAGTTATCTCTTCTCGCCCATTATTCGAGGTCAGTGACTTTATGTCAGAGGAGCTCTATGTCTCACCCCCAGTTCGACATGCAATCATATTGGGTTACCACCCCATCAAGTAATTTGTCCACTTTATTCATGCAAGTGTGAACAGTAGATACCACCAGTCTCTTAGACTTCACTTTAGGTGTGAGTTTGCCCATTTTGCGTCCACATTGGGGAGAGTGGCCCGATGGCTGATTTTTCTTTAGGGAGCGTCTCCATGGTGTGGTCTAGTAAGGTCAGGGTAGGTGACATTGAGGGTGGTTTGGTATAGCTGACCACCTCAAAGAACAGGAGCTGGCAGGCCAAAGCTTTGTGATGTGAAATCACATTTGGTGCTGAGTTAATTGCATTGACTGTACCGACTGAGGCATAGTTCTCTGTGACTTCACCAAGGTGGAGCCTGCTTCATTATTCATGTCCAGTATGGGGAGTGAGCCCATTCATGGGGTGGGGGGAATATAGCTACTTTTCTCTTCCAACATAGTGTTTGGTAGTATGACCTTTCAATGCAGTTCAATGCGAGAGAGGAGAGGATCCTGCAGGCATCGGGCGGGCTGTTGACTATCAAGAGAGTCCACCCACTTGAAGACTAAAGGTTAGCTGTGGTCAACAGCAAAGAATAAGGGTGCAGTCAGTAAATTACCATGGCGGCACTCCTGCTGAGAGGGACCCATGGAGACCTAGAACAAATCTCCTTACCAGTAGCGGCCCGTACAGGTTGTGCTGTCAGGCGGTGACGTGGGGCAGGAGAGGGGTAGTAAACACCGGCATACGGATTAATGCAGGTAGACATTTAAATCTATAAAAACGAATTTCGTTGCCCGCCCTGCATTGCATTTGGCGATGCAGGCCCGCTACTGCTCCTTACCCTTTCACAATTGCAGGTGTGTCTCATGAGGCCAGGGCATCCTCGTAGCCAATGGGTACATGACTGCAATCTAGCTATGCCCATGGCTGACTTCTAGTGAAGGTTAGCAGATGGCAGCCCCTTGCATTGACCACATAGTAGTCGTCAGTAATGTCTCTCCTATGTCCCATACCAGAGTCTGTAGCCCTACACACTGCCCATGCATGCGGTCTCTGTATGCCTTGGTCTGTGCCATTCCTCAGGACATTCAGATAGGTTGGGATTGGGGGCAATTGTCGATGCAAGTGGGCCTCTAGTGCTGTTGCACAGACAGACCGCTGCATCCTCTAGGTCCAAGTTCACGGGGTTGCGCCAAGAGGCTGCAGTCCCCCTGCTGGGTGCTGATCAAAAGGCAGGCACAGGGATGCATAGCTGCAGTTGCTGGCTAGGCACAGTGGCGCAGTGCATGTGTCACAAAGGGCCTCGACGGGGCTCTGCTGCAATGCCGCTTGCAGCATCCATATGTGCAGGTCCTGCCCCATGCTGTTGCAGCCAAAACAGTCTCTTTGATCATCTAGGTAGGCAGAGGTGGCTGTGCTGAGTCTACCATGAAGGTAGAGCTCACACTGCATCTTCAATGTGGTCCGGGCAGCCCAGAAGGGCCTCTGTCCTTTGCATTTTACTGTGTAACGGGTGTCCTACTGGCCCTGTGGGTAGGCCGCGGGCGCAGTCACTGCATGTGCTCTTAAAGAGGTGAGGTTGGTGCTCCTCACACAGCTCCAAGTGATGGGCACCCTCTATTCCATCATCAGATATTGTGGAGGAGCCCTGTTGATGGTGAGGGATCAGGGTAGGGCCGGCGCCAATGCAGCACTCCAGCAGAGAGCAGTCATTGTGGTTCTTAGCTCTTTCTCAGACACCCTGGGCCTTGGTCCTCTTTGCTTGCTGTGATAAAATTTTAGTCCTATTGAGTATATATATATTACCTACGATAGATATATATATATATCTATATATTACCTACTGGCTGTCGCCAGTAGGTAGTTATAGTTAGGATTTTTTCAATGTTAAATCTCAAAATTCTATTTGGAATAACTTTGGCGCCGGTTGACGAATCTGCCAGAAAATTTCCTCAAAATGGCCTCGCGGACCTCCGGTCCTTCCCTGAAAGTTTGGGGGGGATGCGTCAAGCAGAGGCCGAGATAAAAGGGGGGTCCCAAAACGCGTTTTCCCCATGTTAATTTCCATAGGGCGGTCGATTTCACTTTTAGCTCGAACGGCTGAATGGATTTCCACCTAATTTGGCAAAATTGTAGGGACTGGTAGCCCGATGTGCCTTTGCTATGTCTCAGGATATGTGCTCCAGTGGATTTTGAGTAATTTAGGTTCAAAAAAATATATATATCTAGAGCCGCGCCCTGGTACGCGCACCGGGGAGCGCTCAAAGCGCGCCACGCGACTTGCGTACGTAAAGCTGATTGGCTCTCGGGTGTCTGTAAACATTTGAAACAGTCCGCAGCGGCCGCCATCTTGTACCTCGGTAGGATTGAGGTGGTAAAAATCAAAGGGGGAAATGAGCAAAAGGGGGCAGGGTACACCCCCCCTGACCCCCTAGGTTTGATGTGGGGGTCATAAAAGGGCCGTACGGGGCAAAAAAAAAATTTTTTTTTGATTTGCGCCGGGGGAGCGCCCGGTCCGCGCACCGGGGAGCGTACGATTGAGAAAAAAAATGACACTTTAAAAAAAAAAAAATAGCATTTTTTTATAAATTGGAGGTAGTTCTGAAAATAACTTTTTTTTTGTTTTTGTTGTTTTATATCTTTTTATACTTTTTGAAACAATTTTATATTTTTTTGGGATTTTTTACAGGGGAAAAACAAAAACAGGGATTCAAAAAATGCTCAACAGGAGCAAAAAAATGAGAAAATTTAGGGACGGGGAGAGCATCGGTGTTCCTGTTTCTTTATTGCAATGAGTTCAACGCTCTGCTCCCCATAACAGAGTAGTTTGTCACAGTCCTTGCATAAAAATGTTATGCCTGCAAAAACCAGCTGGATGTTAGGGACCATTCTTGCACGTGTTGAACCTGAGGTGTTGCTCCACCAGTGGAGGTGCTGCTGCCATCTCTTCATGCCTTCTCTGCCAGCTCCCTGACACTCTCCCTGGAATAATTTTTTGGGTGTCTTCTTTTGACATGCCTAATTAAATTGGCATTTCCAAAGCTGTATTTTTTTAGAGGATTGCCTCTGGATAAAATACTTCCACATATTTTACAAGTTACTTTACTTGCATTAACTTTTTTTTGTCCTTCAGGGATGTCATAAAATTTCCAGATGAAGTGGTTCTTTGTTTTCTGGTGAGGAGGGTCCTCTTGCACAAATCCATCTGAATCACTGCTGGATGACTCCCTTGCAGCCATTGCTGTAGATCAGGAAAGTAATGAGTTGAAAAATCACAAAACACCTCTTGCTCTCTCCAAGTGCAAATCAATAGTGAGAGAAATGGGTGGGTTTCTCTAAATTTAGAAAAAAATAATTATTGAACCAATGAAAAGTGTTATTTACACGTCACATGACCATGGGCTTCATCATTATGAAACCAAAACTGTTATGAACCAATGAAAAGTGTTATTTTCTGGTCACATGACCCGACGCGCTTACGCGACGCGCCCCGGGGCGCGGCCAGGGGCGCGCCACGTAAGCGTGTCAGACGCCTACGTTGCGCGATCGTATTCGCTCGAGTGCTTCCGGGTGCGCTTACGCCGTGCGTATCACGCGGACGCGGCTACGCGATACGTCACGATCATGTTTTCGTTCGCGATATTGGCGCTCTCGGGACGCTCCCCGGAGCGCGCCTCGGGACGCTTTATAGAAGTACGCTTTTCGGGGCGCTCCCCGGGGCGCGCATCGGGAGCGCTCCCAAAAAAAAAAAAAAAAAAAATGGGAAAATTGTAGGGACAGGTAGCCCTATTCTGAAGTGCTTTTTACGAAAATTAACTTTGGAAAAATATGTATTGTGCTACATTGGGCTTTATATATGTTAGAGCAAAAATGTAGCCCAAATGTAGCCCAATGTAGCCCAAAGATGGCCACCAGAGACAAAAAAAAATATATAGCTCAAATATAGCCCAACTGTAGCCCAATGACAGAATGTATCAGAGTATTCTAAACAACTAGAGCGCTAACAGTCTTACTTATAAAGTGAGACTTATAGTTAGGAATTAGCATTAAAAAACCTGTGAAATTCACTGAAAAAACCATAGGTTTCGGACCAGTTATAGTTAGGAATTGGCATTTAAAAAACCAGTTAAATTCACTGAAAAAACCATAGGTTGAACACCAGTTATAGTTAGAAATTAGCATTTAAAAAACCTATTAAATTCACCAAAAAAAAGCATAGGTTTCACATCAGTTATAGTCAGCTGGAAATTTTACTGACATAAAACCATTAAAATTCAACGTTATAGTTAGTTGGACTCACTATAACTTGCGCGTGTAATGCACTGCTGATGACGTCACATATTACATCACTCATGACATGGTCAGTGACATTACTCATGACATCACTGATGACACCATCCTTGTGAAAGAGTGACAGACCTCCTTTCACTGTAACCCTTGAAACACATATTCAAAAATAGAAACTAAAAATTTTCAAAAAAACCCATACCAGTTACAACAACCAATTCAGAAATTCCACCATTTATATACACATCCACTAATTCACCAACAGTTCTATGTAGTCACTCATACATATACTCACTCATCATATGTAGTGATACACCTATACATCCTGTAACACATTGACAGTCATCCAAAAGTTACTCACACACATACTCACACATGCAAATAAACTATTGAACATCCATTTATTTGCATATACAACTATACACACACTACCACCTTACTTCTAAGGAAACTTACACATACTTACTCTCTTAAACAAACACTTATAGAAACACATACTTATTTAAACAAGAACTCTTACAATCTCTCATTCTCACATATACTCACTTATAAACATCAATACTCATATATACTAGATTAAAACATATGTCGTTACTGATAAAGACACTAGTGAGACAGTCATTCACTCACTAACACACACATATAGACACTCATCCAACCTTACAGTCCTGCACATATGCTGTCTTCAAAATACATACAAACAGTGAATCAGTCATTGATGCATCTATGTGCTAAGTAATACCCCCACCAAATCATACAGACATTCATACTGATACTAAAATAAACATCTAATAACCCATATACACACACATGTAGGTACTCACCAACCCATGCAGCCACTTATACACAAAGTGAAACACTGATACATATATTTAAATATTTAAACATTACTCGCATATGTATTCACTAAGATACACTTGATAAGCCAGTTAACCAATCCATTTTTTTAAAAAAAACATCCATTTAGATACCTATTTAAACATTTATTCTTCCATCAACCGTTTTCATATACATATAGAAAACATATTTATTTTTCAGAAAGACACACATTCACTGGATGGTGTCATCAGTGATGTCATGAGTGATGTCACTGACCATGTCATGAGTGATGTAATATGTGACGTCATCAGCAGTGCATTACACGCGCAAGTTATAGTGAGTCCAACTAACTATAACGTTGAATTTCAATGGTTTTATGTCAGTAAAATTTCCAGCTAACTATAACTGATGTGAAACCTATGCTTTTTTTAGTGAATTTAATAGGTTTTTTAAATGCTAATTCCTAACTAAACTATAACTGGTGTTAAACCTATGGTTTTTTCAGTGAAAATATATATATATATATATATATATATATATATATATATATATATATTAGAACATAGAAGCTTCTTTGCATTAAAAAACTGTAGGGACAGATGGACTGCCCTCAGTTCAAGGAAACTAGGTGGTATGCTTGTCCCCCCTCACCCCCCCTCCCCCCCCCCCCCCCCCATCTCCTTCATTTAACATTTTTTCTTCTGTTACTTCTCATCCTCTCCCAATGCACATACTTCTCCCGTTTCCCACTGTACATCTCTACCTTGTCCCACGATTTGGATCCACGCTACACCCCCTTGTTGATTTTCCACCTTCTCACTTTGCATTAACACCACCACACATTTTCATCCTCCCCTTGTTCTAGTCCCCTCTCTTATGTGTTCGTCTCCTTTTCCCAGTTTTCTGCTCTCTTCCCTTACCCACTCCTCCACCCAAATCCTTGGCATGATTAAAGCACATATTACTCAAAGCCGCTCCCTCAAGAGTGCTTGGGCGCAGGTGAAGAGGAGCAGTCCCCTCGACTAACGCAGGTTCTATTTCCACATTCCTCAGAGGAGTGAAAATGGAGAACACAGCTGAAGCCCAATCAACTGCCTGCTTTAAAATAGCCAGAAAGCGTGGAGAGAAGTAAGATCAGGAGCTGGGTGTGAGAGGGTGGGGGGGGGGGGGGGGGGAAGGGGGATGGGGGAAGAAGAAGGAAAACGACAAAGTCCAATAGGAGAATAAAACAATGTGCTCATTGTGCAGATCAGGCTGAAGTATATATAGAGAATTTTTTATGCCTTGCAATAAACAAGTAAAGTATCACCAAGCATCCTTTCTGTCCGTAGGAAAATGTGGATGGCCCAAAATCAAATAGTACCGTGGCTGTACAATAGAAACTGGTGCAGTTAAAGAAATGGGCGATCTAGCGGGTATAGATGGTTTGGGAAACTGGTCCTGTTTTTCAGTCTGAGCCATGTTTAATAGAAAGATACTGGAGTAAAGGTCGCACATTTCGTGGGTCAACAGTAAGAAGTAAAATGGATGATATTCTTATAGGGAGGGATGGTGCACAAGAAATAGGCGTCCAAAGGAGTTGTGATATTTAGAAAAAGTTATTTTATTGTTTCAATCCTTTAGAAGGCCTCAGCCAACGCGTTTTACCGTGGGAACTTCGTCAGGGCTAGATTGTTTTAAGGGGAGTCCCGTGTGGAAGCCAAGCGCATGCAAAAATCACAGAGTATTCAAGTTGCTGGTGGATCAAATTCTGGCAACCACTGTCTTGACAGTGGAGCTTCTCTGCAGCTAGCTCCGGATGTTTTCGTGCACAGCGTCTTACTGACTCTCCGATATTTGAAATTTAAGCGCGAAGCCCTGGTCAGCTGCAGTTGTGTTGTTTTAAATACAATGGATGATATATCGAGGTTCTCTGACATGCTGTAATCTATACTCTTAATCAAAAAGATCCCCTTTATATGGAATTGTCCAAACATTAGGAACCCAGACATAGGAATTCGAGACTGAGAATTGCCAATTGAGCATGGAACCATGCTCGCCATGATGGAGGGATCTCGCCAGCTGGACATTCTCCTTCCAGCTGTGAAGTAACACTGGCTGTGAAACTTGACAGCATCACTTCATTACCATCAAGAAAGAGCAGAGGTCATGCACAACAGATTACTGGGTTACACCTAAAAGGATGATCCTTGAGGCCACCCGCGTAGCTAGGGGGGGGCGAGGGGGGCGGACCGCCCCAGGCGGCACTATATAGTGGGCGGCGGCCGCCGCGCTGCACTGGTGGCCTTTATCATTTTTTTGGGGAGTGTCAGTGTCCCCAAATAAATGTAAAGGCTGCCACCGCATCGGGCCACCACTGCTGCGCGGCCGCGGGCTTATTTCTTGAATTGCAATGACTTGCAACTGCTGGCTGCAGTGCGCACACGCACGCACCACCACCACCGAGCGTGTGGTCGCGCGCGCGACGCTACCGACGTCAGAGGCCCTCTGAATTTCGGGGGTAAAACTTTCCACCGCATTTCGCGCTCACCTCGCTTCATAAAAATAGTGCTCACGGACTCGAGCCATCTTTTTATGTTTTCTAAGAAAAGAGACGGAGAAAAGCCTTCTTAATCACCAGGAAAGTGGTATGTATTAATCATAGAAGTGGCACGGGGGGCTCCTAGTCATATAACTTGAACTGCTAAATGGAGGAAAAAGACAAATTAACCTTTCACTCTAATTCAGCCGCATGCGTGAAGGGGTGAACTTTTGCAGCAGTAGATGTACATTTAGGTATGCGAATATTTAAGTTTTCCTTTTAATCTATACAAGAGAAAACATTGGAAAAATGAGTTGCTCACATCCAATGTGGGGTGCATCAGTGGTGGAATTGTATCACTGCAGCCCCTGTGGTACTGTTGGGCCCGCAGCTCCAGGGGGCCGGAGGGGCTCAGCAAAAGCGAAAGGCGGTGGGCTGGGGAGGGGTCCTTGTACTTAGCAGGGCAGCTCCCTAAAGTTTTGATAAAGTGGCATGTGATGTGGCGGGCGAGAGCGAGCCTCTGCTGCACCCCCACTCATAAAAGGAACTCTGGATGATGTTGTTCTTGTTGTGGATATTTTAAAAACGGGCTGATGCATGAAAACGGAAGTGAACTACTAGAGCAATTATTTTGTTTCCATTACTGGACCAACAAGGCTTACTCATTCTATCTCTTCCCCCCACACCTCCCCGTCCATGTCTTTCACTCACGGCTGCATGGCCTCGGTGTAATTTGGATAATCTCAGTCAGCCCTGACTTCATTTCAGGTCAATTGGTTGTTCGTAGGTTCTGGGACGCACATACCGGGGGTGAGCAAAGTATTTTTTATCCTGACAAATTTTCTGATTTTTTCACATCTGATTTTTTTTGTACATTGTTAGATTATGCACATTGTTTTGCAAGTTACTGTACCTAACCCAGCTAAGCCAAAAATCGTGCGACTAAATTCTCCCTCCCTCCTTACATACTCTGCAGTAATCACTGCAGAGTATGTATGGGCAGTGAGTGGTCTTTCGTCGCACTATTTTGTTATCGCATAATGCATACATTTTTGGATGCAAAGGTGCATTTTGCACTAAAAAATAGCACCAAACGTCCACTCTGCCCGTCATAGAATTTTGTGGAATCTCACAGAATTTTTATGTAATACAGCAGAATCTCGCAGAAACAAATTGTGCCAATTCCACCCATCCCTAGTTGAAATTGACTTTGTGAATTGAGGTTGTAGGCTGCTAATGAAAAATGTTTTAGGTTCTGGCATTATCCAAGTGCAACTTTCTGTCAAATGTTCCCTTTGCTCATGATAGGCATAGGTGATCTGGAAGCAACTGTCACAGTAAGTAAACCTGGCAATCAGTGATTTTTCTTTATGTTTGTTTTCAATTAGAATTTTTCATTGAACTTGGCACCCCCTTAATTTGTCACCTCAAGTGGCTGCTAGATGTCTGTGTGGAAAGGCCATTCAGAATTTGGGAGTATTTAGAATAAAATTACCTTTTGGCCCTGAGAGGTATACGTGCAAATCTAACCAAAAGGCAGTGGATAACTATGAAGGCTAAAAATAAAAATACAATCAGCAAGCATGTAACAACGGTTTTTAGCTCCTTTATTGAGGATAATGGCGGCTTAGCGCCCCGACAAGCAGGATTCCGACCTAGACACTCCACTGAATCCGTTGTGGTGTCGATCCTTAACAATCTTAGGGAGGGAGCAGACCAAAACCATCATCAGGCCCTGGTGCTCCTCGACCTCTCCGCCGCTTTCGACACGGTGGACCATTCCATCTTGCTGTCCCGTGTCGGAGCGGCGGGAATTGGGGGCTCGGCCTTGGTCTGGCTCTCCTCCTTTTTAAGGGACCGCACCCAGGCGGTCCGGCTGGGAGACTTTTCGGCTACCTTATTACCTGTCACTTGTGGTGTCCCTCAGGGTTCTTCTCTTTCCCCTCTCTTGTTTAATCTCTATATCTGTCCTTTGATTTTTGCTCTTCAGCAGCTGGAGGTCACCGTTTTCAACTATGCGGATGACCTCCAGCTTATCTTTAATCTTTCTTCCTCTCCTCATTCTATTTCTAATTTTCAGTCAGTTATGGTTTTCATCAGGGACTGGATGAACCACAACCACCTAAAGTTGAACCCGGACAAGACCGAGTTGGTCCTCACGGGTGGTTGCTCCAGTCCCTGGAACTCTCTATTTTGGCCTTCTTCTTTTGGGCCCCCTCCTTCTCCTTCTGCTTCAGTCAAGACATTAGGTGTTAAACTCAATAATCAACTCACTCTTCACTCACAAGTTAGTCATGTTGTTTCTTCTTGCTTTCTCACTCTTCGCACAATTCGCACTGTTTCCCTTTTTTTTTCTCCTTTGGCACTTAAGTTGATTATGTCCGCTCTTGTCGTCTCCCAGCTGGACTACGCAAATGCCCTGTATAATGGCATTCCAGGTATAGTCTACGGAAACTTCAGTTGGTTCAAAACCAGGCAGTCCGACTTATTCCTGGCCTTTCTCGTTCGCATCACTGCACTCCTATTCTTAAGGCACTCCATTGGTTGCCTGTTAAAGAGAGGGCCTTGTTTAAGTTGGGTTGCATGGTTTTTCACTCCCGGCGGGGCTCGGCTCCCGCCTTCATTTCTTCCATGATCAGGGAGTATACCCCCACCCGAGGGCTTCGCTCTTCTTCCCAGTCTTTGTTGGTGGTCCCCCGATTTAAGCGCAAGAAGTGGGGTGGGGCGAACTTTTCTACGTTGGCACCCACCTTTGGAACTCTTTACCGGACCACCTAAGACTGGCAACACATTATCTTCCTTTTCGGAAAGACCTCAAAACCTTTCTTTTTAAACAGGCCTTTCCTTTGTGATATGCTCTCACTACTCCCTAGGTCCACCAGTCCTTGGTACGGTGGTCACTCTCCCCCATTGGTACCCTGCCCTCCATAGCGCCAAGAAACCGCTGGTGAATGCTGCGCTTAATAAATATTTTAAATTCAATTCAAGTAATTAGAGAGGTAGCGGGGTTCTGGGAGCAGAAGTGCACTGTTACTCTATTGTGATGTAATGTTCTTTAAAGAGGAGTGAGTTAGACGATTTCTTAAACTAGAGCATTAGTCGGTCATTACTGATGGAAATGGCGATGTTGTTCAAAATCCTGGATACATAGATGAAGGCTTGTTGTCTTGTTTTTCATACTGCTTTGCATCCATTTTGATGGTGTCTGACTGAGTATATGCGTAGAGCCAGAAGAGATGTTGAACTATGCAAGGGTGCTGGCTACGACAGCTTTGTAAATGATGCAGCTGGTTTTTAAGATGGTGCAGGCTGACAATGGAGTTCCGTCAGGATGGGGGAGTGATGTGAATAGAATTCTTCAGGCCCTGGATGAGGCATTATGCTGCATGTAGGATGCCCTTAAAGGGGTGCAGTTGGCAGTCGGGAGGCCATGGAGCAGGGAATAGGCACCATCCTGGTGCAAGAATGTGGGGGCTCGAACAGCAATTTCAGGTTGAATCCAAGTGGCTTGGAGATGGGTAGAATTTGGGATTTAAAGCCATCAAGGTTCATATCACAGATCAAGATTTTCGCTGCTTGTTTCTTGCTGTTCTTGGCAAAGACAAGGAATTCAGTCTTGGTGGGGTTGAACATGAGGCAAGGTTTGAACATCCAAAAATGAAGTCAGTTAATTGGGGGGACCATGATATTTGGTCATTTAATGTCAGCTGTAGATGATGGATCCTCGAACAATTTCATGTATGTGCATGTTTGCATTGTGCTGAGGGGATTACCAGGTATTTGTTCACACAGCTCTCCGATGGGTGTCACACGTGTTTTTTCTGAGTCCCCAGATAGATCGTGCAGTCTGTGTTTTCTCCTTTGTACTGCCGGTCACCAGTGTATTCAACTATGTAGCCTTGGACTGTGTCATGTATGTGCAGGTAACTTGCATGATCAAGGTAGATATTAGCGGCGATATTACGTGTCTCTCGGACCTCTTTCAAGTGCTCGCCGTCCTTTTTCTCAGCCACCCCCCCAGGGGCGGCAATCTGAGGGATAGCCCCGGGCGCCACAAGCTCTAGCTACGCCTCTGCTTGAGGCTGCTGCAGTAAAAGCATTATCGTCTTCCATGACACTATAGGACTACAATTAAGTCTCAGGAGGTTGTGCCCTGGATGTGCAAAGGACTCATTAAACATCCTCGCACATTCCTCCAATCGGCAGGCATTGGAAACCGTTCTATGTATTTTAATTGTCCTGCTATAATTGGGCTTGAATCATAGTGACAATAAAATTCCAAAAGAAAAAAGGACACCCTGTTCTAGACGGGATCTCCAAATATCGCTACCAATCAGCGTCTTTTTTCAGTGGCCTCCGTTGGCTTTGAATGTCAAAAGTGTACTATGGATCCAGTAAGATGATAACCTGTACTTACCAGAGTGTATAACAATAAGGACTTTGCTGTGAAGTACACACACTCGATTTGCACAACCACCTCACCAAAGCTCTTAAAGGAAATTGCCTGAGAGTGTCTGGCATGGTACAGTAGTCGATTTATTGTACTGGGATCAAAGAGGGATTCCTTAGCAGTGGAAACATCAGGCCAGGACTACTTAGGTGCCACAGGGAGGGCATATAGCATAGCAAATCAGAGGGGAGAAAGCATATGTAGGCTCTGCTCCTTCATCACCTCATGCGCCATGTCGATTTAATCTCCTTCTACAACCTTTCTTTTGATGCAACTAAAACACGCATTGATACCTTGATAATCTCTTGACAGGAATATTGCAAGAGACTCACTCCTCCAGGGTCACCCTCTCTGCTCTTTCACTCACTTCATGATAGTCCCCAACAATACCACTGCATCCCTTTTCTCCTTCCTACATAGCTGGTGTATCAATGATTATAGACCGCGGCATCAACCGTAATGTATATAGAAATCATAGGTAAACTTGTCTCATCATTGATTACATACATTTGGAGGCTGCCACAATCCCTGGGGCGAATACGTGGGCTCCTCTTAGCACCGCATTCCCACACTGGGCTCCAACAATAACCTGCAAAGGATGCTGTTCTAAGGTCCTCCTGAAATTAGAAACGTAGGTGAGAAATCCAATATCAGTCAAAGCCACAGGGATAATCACACGTTCCGCAGAACCAAATGCAACGTTAGCCACACCAAGGAAAAGCACTGTGTTAATGGAATTATTTCCAATTGTCTAAAATCAGAGAAAAATGCATAGCAGCCTTTTAATTGATGAGGGTGTTTCAGGGTACAAATTCATATGCAATGGGTAATCTTATTGCAAAAAAAGCAGTGTGTGTTGTATGCAATAGACCTACATTACACACAAATACTCTAAATAATAATTGCATAAAAATAATCTCATCCATCTTGAAAATGGCATTGACTAAAGTGGTCAGACTGGAGCACTGTGTTAGATACCACTGAATGGAATCCTATACCGGGCTGCTGGATATGCATGAATGGCCTTTGCCTCTGTAACATCCAGAGGTAAGTGATGTGCATACAACACTGGTACTGTTAAAAGAAAGTGGAGTGCGTTCAACATCCACAATGGAATGAGCAATTGTACTAGCAGCCACAAACAAATACCTCTCAAGCCAGTATGGCAGAATTCTGGGATTGCACAAAGGCAGAGGTATCTTACCTGCCACCTAAATTCAAGGCAAAAGCCAAGTTAACTGTCCTTAATTTAGAAAGCACGCTTTCGTCAGTCACTAGATGTGTATGATTTTTCTTTTAATCAGAATCCGTCTTTATGTAACGAGGATATGGTGGGTTACAGAGGAGTATATCCATTGGGTTAGCCTGTAAACCTACAGAGGATTTAGGAATTCTTTACAAGTAATTTTTTATACATTGATTGTCCTCCTATTAAGTATGTATGTATTGTGAATTTAGACGCGGGTATTCTAAAAGTGAGCCTAGCTACAAAGCAACAGTGTGCTCTACAAGAGCAGAGGAAACAAAAGTATGATTTTCTCTATTCCGTTGGATTCAGGATGGCTGTTTACTTGCTTTTTCACTACAGATATAAAAAATACTAATATTAGAAAGGATGACGGGCTGCAAAAATCAAAGGGGCGCACATCACATTTGTGGATGGCCACTTCCTTTCTTAATTAATTATATACAGAGTGGGCGCCCCCATGTATCGTGCATGGGAGAAAGAACCCACAAGTGTACTTTGTAAGGTTACTGCATTTCACTGGTGTGTTTCGTTGTTATCCAGAGGCACAAAGCCGAGAACCTTTATACGAGTACAGTATACCGAGAGCACTTGTAATAATATTTGTATGTACTAAGAGCGCTTTTGATTCTTTATTATGAAGGCTCGTAGTTTTTACTGATTACTGCAGATAAATAGAGACCGAAAACCATCTATCTTCCTGTCTAAATATATTTTGAAATACAAAATACACAGAAAATGCGTTTTCTTCTGGCCAATTCACACTACAGTCAATCATGCACAGCTATAGCAATAGCTGTGCAGACGGACTGGTAGGGGAGTTAAACAAAGAAAACATATTTGCTAATGAACCTTAAATAGCTGCAGCAGTACCGCTGTTAATGCTGTTCTATAATGAAAATGACTTCAGATGACTGTATTTTACTGAATTGGCTAAAACTAATTGAACATTCAAATATGAGTAAATATTTGTTGGTTAAAACAAAACGTGGAAATATATCGCAGCATTCCTTTTTCCAATAATCACAAAATAATTATGGATAAACACAGATGAAAAATAAATAAGGATGGATACAGAAGGAAATGTAAAAAAAAAAATACATAACAAAGAGCGCCCTCAGTAATTATAACTGGTAGATTTAGGCGGGCATCGTGAATGCTGGAAAAACAGTGAACCGAGAGCCAGGGACTATAGAGGGTGCTTCAGCCAGGGGCTGGTGTAAAGTTCTCATATCAGGCCCTGTGCTCCCTGAATCGTTTTTGGCCACCACAAGTGTGGCAGGGTATACTCAGACATGAGTCCCTTGCTCACTGCACCACCAGGATTCAAGCAAGCCAGGCCGACGGAGGCTGAAATGCCAGAAACCGGTCCCCGGAAGCTTGTCTCCTTTCCGGTAAAGAATTGCCTTGGTAGTTTGGACTGCCCTGTTCCCATGAGGCACTGGGTCAGACTAATTTGCATATAGCCAGGTTCTGAACTGGGGTGATGCAGTGAGCTAAATAACGGTGATGGATCAAGCCCTGATCTCTTGACTGGGTAAGAGTGGTCAGCTTAATTCAGACACTCTGTTCATCACCACCCCCTTTTTGTATCATCTGTGCTCCCTGTGACATGCACACAGACTCAACATGATGAAGTGAGAGTTTTTCTATGTAAGCCGCATTTCCTGCTCGCAGTCACACCCTGTGAAGAGGGTGTAGAAGCACAAGAGGCTATTCAATAGCTTTGGCCTGTTCCTGCAGGCCTTCAGTAAAACCTGGATAGGGAGAGGTTGAGAAAATGCGCCCCACACAGTCTAGGGCCTGTTTCCCACTGCTCTAGGTGCCCAGCAGCATGAAGTCTGAAGTTGTAAAGAGCAGGGGCTGAGAGCAGAGCGTGCCAGGCGGGGGATGAGCGCAGCGCGTGACAGGCAGGGACTGAACGCAGCGCGTGGCAGGCGGAGGATGAGCGCAGCGCGTGACAGGCAGGGGATGAGCGCAGCGCATGACAGGCAGGGGATGAGCGCAGCGCTTGACAGGCGGGGATGAGAGCAGCGCGTGACAGGCGGGGAATGAGAGCAGCGCGTGATGAGTGCAGCGCGTGACAGGCAGGGGATGAGCGCAGCGCATGACAGGCAGGGGATGAGCGCAGCGCTTGACAGGCGGGGATGAGAGCAGCGCGTGACAGGCGGGGGATAAGAGCAGCGCGTGATGAGCGCAGCGCGTAACAGGCAGGGGATGAGCGCAGCGCTTGACAGGCGGGGGATGAGCGCAGCGCTTGACAGGCGGGGGATGAGCGCAGCGCTTGACAGGCAGGGGATGAGAGCAGCACGTGAC
Source organism: Lissotriton vulgaris (assembly GCF_964263255.1). Lineage (NCBI taxonomy): Eukaryota > Metazoa > Chordata > Amphibia > Caudata > Salamandridae > Lissotriton > Lissotriton vulgaris. The sequence goes on from NC_141698.1 coordinate 950,139,873, forward strand.
AGGCGGGGGATGAGAGCAGCGCGTGATGAGCGCAGCGCGTGACAGGCAGGGGATGAGAGTAGCGCGTGACAGGCAGGGGATGAGAGCAGTGCGTGACAGGCGGGGGATGAGAGCAGCGCGTGACAGGCGGGGGATGAGAGCAGCGCATGACAGGTCTCTCGCACTGATATTCAGCCTTCGTCATCCTTTCTCCTTCCAGGAATATGGAGGGAGGGGCGAGGGGGGGGGGGTAGTGAGCACCGACTGCTGATGGAGCTCTGTCAGCGTCATTCGTACTCGCTCAGCCTCAGTTCAAGAGGTCCGTCAGAGGCAGCACTAGTCAATTGTAATAATTGCACGTGACTAGTCATGCATTTTTAGACCTGAGGTATCTCTTGCTATTGTCTGTTTGGTGGTCATTCTGCTTGAGGAACTCTTTTACTTCTTAATAGTGCAAGGAATCATCACACATTAAATTCTTTATCATTCAAGACATTGCTGCAGCATGTTTTTTTAATGAGCTCCATATTCACTGATGAACACGGACGAAGCCTTATGGGAGCGGATTTCAGTTAAGGAACAACCCACTCTAGCTGCTTATGTCGGGGCTGCTGATGGTGTAGACAACTTGGATCTACCAAAACTATAATTGGCTATTCAAGGATTGCTTCCATTTGCAGACTGCTATAATTAACGCTGCATGAACATACTATTCACATGGGATGTGGGCTGGAATGTACGGTGAAGGAAACACAGAAATAAAATCACTAAACTAGGAAAAATCACAGAGTAACACAGAAAAATGAAGAGCATGTGAAAAGGATAAGGAAAGTAGAGAAGAAAAAAGATGGGTAAATACACAGGGGAAATAATGGACGGTAGAAGGAAAAAAAAAGTGACGGGAAGGATAAAAGAATGACTAGATAGTGGAAGCATGGATGGTTGGAAGCAAGTTGGATGGAAGAGTGAAAAGTTCGCCAGGTGAATGGATGGAAGGACAGAAGAATGGACAGATTGGAAACAATTGGCAATGCTTATTCTTGTTATAAGTGTGTCAAGTAGAAACATGCTTGTAACAGGAAAAGAACCACAAAGTTTTGGTAGGGAGATTATCCCCCCTGCATTAAAGTTGGTATTCCTTACCATCTGAATCCCTACAATACAGAAAGATACATTTTAATGTGTCTGCAGGCAATGCGTGTAATGAGGTATATATTGCAGGCACTTATGAGAGGGGGGAGGGAGGGTCAGGTTCTGAAAGTAACCATCAAGCCACATAGTTTGTGAAATGCTTCCCTGCATCCCCTAGATAATTTCAATACGTTCAGAAAACGTAATTACTGCTGAATGTTAATTATAACAAACTGTAAAGACGACAAACCTTGGACCAATGACTGGGACTAGCAAAACATCCGGGATAACCGAGTGCTGAAGGACTGGAACAGTAAGGCCTTTAAATTGCTGTAAAAACAAAAAGTGTAAATCAGCAAAGGCAAGTAGACTGGAGCGCCTCCAAGGGCCGTAAAGCTTTGCAGTGAAATCCGCTGTATCAGAATACATGCTCTCTGGCTTAAACATCAATAAACCTGCTGGAGGGAACAAAACGGAGATCATAGTCTGAGGGATAACAAAACCGAAAACGAATGTGAATAAGGAGCAATCTTCGACAGATCGTCGGTAGATGAAGATGAAGTTTTAAACCAGACAAAAAGGGAATTTACATGCAACAGCTGAGCCAGCTTAACGGCTTTCAATAAAGACTGTACCTGCCTGACAGCAAAAGTTCATATTAAAACTAGTGTATCACTATTGATCAGAAAAGTTAAGTGCTTACGTAATTAATCATTTGGGAAAAGATAAAAACACCCACAATAAAATATAAAATGTATTCGCACAGTAGGCATACATTCAGAAAACGGAAAAAAGTTTAAAAAACAAAAAAGACAATAATGGTGCGACTGGGAACATGAATCAGCAATCACAAATAAAGACGCTTTTGCTCATATGAACACAAAAAGCAGATCCCAACCACGCACACTACAACACTTAAATAAACATACATTTTAAAAAATCCATCTGAAAAAGGAAACTTTAAGATCTGCAGAAATCCACCAATCCAAGGAAATGGGGCCTCACTAACAACACTTGCACTAGACCACTCACAAGCTGCTCCACATCAAGCCACCAACCACATTTAGATCATCAGCACAACAAAACCAGCTGCAGGCACAACTACTTTTCTACCAAGTCGGTCTCTGTATTTGTTGCACGGCCCTCACCCAGAAGAGCAACCACTTGAGGAGGAGAAAGGAGACACACACAGAGATGCTCTGTACCCAAGGGCCCAAAGCTGCCATCTCACATGCAGGCAATTCCTGGAGCTTGCACCAGGTACTGAGGTGCATTGCCGGTTGAGTTCCACAGTTAATGACCATGCAATAGTCACTGCAACAGGATGTCATTTCTTGGTTTCCCCATGTACTAGGAACCATCGACTTCACACATGGAACTTCAGCCAACCAAGCAGAGATCATATTATGACAACTACCGCCAATGTGCAACCTATGTTTCACACATAAGTATGCTGCCCTCCCTGGCGCAACAGATGACAGTTCCACCTTTCATCAACTGCTAGTTACCTTTTTGCCAGGGATTAGGGTGACATATGGTTGCAACGTGACCATAGCAAATGCACACCTGGACTGCATGTTTATTTGCAGAATTAGAAATTGAGAAAATAAATCACCCATACAAATAATAGCCATGACTTTCGCTGAAGCAGATGGTGCTTAAAGCCTCTTCGTCTCCTCACCCCACTGACCTACTTTAACAAAGGTAGAAGAGAGCACACTCAAACTGACCCAGAGGTCTCACAGAGCACACGACTGTCATCCTCAATCTGTGCTTCAAATGCAAATTTAAATTGGGTGGGATCTAGGTAGGGTTCTATGCTCACCTAAATCATTGTGCACACTCATCCTTCCCTGAAGTGTGTTGCACAATACTGCATTACTATTGTGCAAAGACTTAGGTCTACACCAAGCACTACAGCCCCATCCAGGTTGCCGAGTTAGTCTAGTACCCATAGGTTACGGTCTGCACTTACTCAAGCAACTTCACCTGAGCCCCAAGTCTCATTAATGTATCACAGTGCTAAAAGAGTGTTGAGTCAATGATGACAGGTGGACCTTATCTTTGCCCACACTTAAAATCCTGAGGCAGCTACACATGGCAATATAAACACAAAATGCAAGTGAGTCATGTCACAAACACAATATCCTACATATGCCACAATATTCCTGTGGCACATGGAGGTCATGTCTCACCTCCACATGCCACAGGAATCAGGAGGCATGACACAATCAAAACTCCATCAGATTTACACCCAAATGACTGCAGCAGAAACAACTTGTTTAGGCTACATCAGAAGACAGTGGAAGAGAACTGGCAACCCAAAATAGTGTATGAATAAATAAAATTATTATCCCAGATGCGCTGGAAAGCTAATAAGTCTCTCTGATGGTTTGGTGACTTTTTTTAACATTGCTCCTGCATTATGATTCCTTCTATTTTAAAGAAATTAACAAGAGGTTTTAGATTTTGGCTTTTTAAGTTCGAAATATTTGAGGAGTGCATACCTTGCTTCTAAAGTGCAATAATATGGTCCATCATAATGAAAATACTAATGGCTTAGGAGAAATGGCACTCTGAGATTGCAATTGGTATTCATTCTTAATACGCAAGGTTACGGCTGACATCAATGAATTCAGTGATTAAATATTTGAACATGCCTTCCCATTTTATTGGTGTCATTTTACCTTCTAAAAAGTGTAATGAAGCAGCTGATTCTAAGTGGGACGTGGAGGATCGTGAACAACTCATTGTTTCTGGAAGGGTGCTTTGTATGTTGCTTCTGGCTGTTACATTGTGAGGTCTAATGTTGCCCTGAGTGGAGATGTAGGCGATGTACCTTGCTTGTTTTATTTTCCCATTTTTATGGTTGTGGGACTTATTTGCCTCCCTGCCACCTACTACAAAAAAAACATGCTGCAGTGCTTAACATACGCTGTCATAAGCAGATTGGCTCCTGAAGAAAGCAGAAACGTTCAGTAATTGTAGGCAGTAGCAGTGTTTATTAGTTTTTGTTCTAAAGAGATATTAGACTGGACATCCTGGCATGGTATTCCCCAAACTTTTTCCCTTCACTTCTCCTGTCGTGCTGATTTCATTTGTGTTTGATTTAGGACCCTGCACACATTACCACTGCTAACCAGAGCTAAAGTGCTTATGCCCGCTCCTTCAAACATGGTAAACGTAAACTTTGTCTAATTGCCACATTTCATTTACTTTCTTTTTTTTAAACCATTTTTATTGTTTTTGAAGTAAGAAAAAACAGACAACAAGCATGTCGACGTCGAGCCACACTCCCACATCCCTCCCTCCCCACCCTCTCCACCCCCTCATGATTCAGTACCCAAGTACCATCTTCCAAGTGTTCAGCCATTACAATCCTCCAAGTCCACTTCAGTAATGTCTCCTGGTCCCAGAAGCCCATCCCCCCCATGGCAATCATACGTGCAAATATTTGCGAGCACTTAGAGCCCTCCATCCAGTCATGATACTGTCGCCATTTTCCCCACACTTTTCGGAACTTCTTTGGGCACCCTCTGGCTTTGTACGTGACCCTTTCGGCTGCCATGTAGAGGTTCATACCCCTCCTCCAATCCTCTAGCTGTGCTATGTTTGGTGCTCCCCACTTCCTGGCTACGTCCCTTTTGGCCACTACCAGGGCTAGTACCAGAAAAATCAGCAATGGACGGGCCAAGTCTACATAATTGGTCATCCCCAGTAGTAGTAACTTCGGGTCTGATGGGATGTCCGTCCCTAATATCTCTCCCAGTTCGGCTAGGACCTCTCCCCAGTAAGTTTGAATGCGTGGGCAGGACTAAATTGTGAGCAAGAAATCTGTGCTATCGTAGCCGCAGCGTAGGCAGCAGGGGTCAGGTATCCTCCCCATTTTATATAGTCTCACTATCAAAATAGGACCTATGTAAAATCTTAAACTGGATCAAACGGAGACGTGATTTAATCGCCACCTCCCTAGGGTGCATCAGTACTACACCCCAGTCCACGTCATCCATGTCTCCCACTTCCTGCTCCCACGTGGTCCTAAGGCCTTCTAGTTTATTTGGTCTATTATTCATGATAGTTTTATATGTTAGTGATACTGCTTTCTCGGGGATCCGTTCCTGCAGAAGGCGGCCTTCCAGTGGAGCGTATTCAGGGAGTACCTCTATCAATGTCCCCTCCGCCCTCCATGCATGTCTCAATTGCATATACTTAAAAAATTGGGAGCGGTGGAGCCCAAATTATGTTTGCAGTGTTGGAAAGGACTTCAGCGCCCCATTTTTAGTTACGTCTCCTAGAGTAGAGATGCCTATGGCGTCCCATTCCTGAAACCCTCTCAACTTGCTAAGTTCTTTCAACCAGGTGCAGTCCCACAGCGGTGTTTGCTCCGTTGGTTTCTGCTCCCATTTAATTGACTTCATTGCCCTTTTCCAGGCCCCCAACTTGATTCTAGTTACCGGCAGTAGTCTGGCCTGCTCCTTTCCTCCGTATATGTAGTGTAGACACATGTGGGTGCCCATAGTGTGCCTTTCCAGTGCATAGGTGGGGTCTGTGGCGGGTGCGTGTATCCAGTCATTAATGGGGGGCCAGGTGTTCGGCCCAGTAGTCCGGCAATGAAATCCCCCATCACATTGGTGTCTCTGTAGGGTCGATAGAGCTACTCTCGGTTGCTTACCCAGCCATAAATAGGACCTCAATTCCGCATGGACGTCTCGGAAGACCTTGCATTTCATAGGGAAATATTCATTTTGGAATGCATATAAGAATCTTGGAGCGAGATCATTTTAAACATAGCTGCCCGTCCGAGAATCGTCAGAGGGAGCGATTGCCATCTGTTGGCGTCATCTGTAAAGTTGCGTATGACTCGGTTAATGTTTCGTTCATAGGAAAGGTCACAGTCTGTCGTGATAAAGATCCCCAGGTACATAAATCCCTCCCCAGTCGTCTGCAGTCTTTCAGGCAACGTGAGTCATTCGTCCCTTCCCCCGGGGGTCATAGAGTGTCGACTTGTGCCAATTGATCTGGTACCCAGACTTGGCTCCGTATTGGTCTAGTTCAGTAAACAGTGCCGGTATGGTGATTTCCGGTTGCGTGATATAAAGCAGGACATAGTCTGCGTATAGGGACAATTTTCTTTCTTTTTCCTCCGCTCGCCCCATCCGGAATCCAGTAATCCCTACGTTCTGCCTAACCGTGCAAGCCATTACTTCAATAGAGAGGGCAAACAATAGGGGAGACAGTGGACATCCCTGCCTGGTTCCCCGTTGTATAGGGAAGGCCCTCGACAGTACCCCATTAACCCTAACCCTAGCACTAGGCCTGGTGTATAGTAGGTTAATTTTATGCCTGTACTTGGGTCCAAATCCTAGGTGTTCCAGTACTTCCTCCAGAAAAGACCAGTGGACAGCATCAAACGCCTTTTCTGTGTCTAGGGATAAGAACCAGTGAGGCTCCGTCCTACTTCCTACCTCCCGGAGCCAGTTATGAGTCCGCCGTAAGTTATATCTAGTTGCCCTTTCCGGGATGAACCCCGTTTGGTCAAGATGGACCAGCCCCGGTATGACCAGTCTCAGGCGGAGAGCCAGAATTGTTGCATATAGCTTCACCTCTACATTTAAGAGGGAAATGGGGCGATAGGACGAGCAGTCATCTGCTGGCTTCCCCTGCTTATAGATTGGGACAATTGTGGCTTGTCTAAGGTCTAGCGGGAACTGTCCCTCCTCCTCAGCGTCCAGGAAGAGGCCTAGTAAGTGGCGAGTCAGGAGATCTGCAGTTTCTTTAAAGAATTCCGCGGGGAAGCCGTTGGGACCCGGGCCTTACCCGCACGGAGCTTGGTCAGTGCCACCCTAACTTCCTCCTCAGTTATATCTGTCTCCAGGTCGATTTGATCAGCCTCTTCAAGCTTCGGAGGGTTGATATTTGCTATATATTGCAGTGCATCCTCTTTTGACCCGCGGTCTCGTGCTTCATAGAAGGTTTCATAGCACTCAGCGAATGCATCTGCTATCCTGACATCCGTTCAGGCCCACCCACTGTGTCCATCTTTTACCTTCTCCACCCATCGGTCATCTCTCACCTTCCTGCTTAGCCATGCCAAGAGCCTCCCGGATTTGTCCCCCACATCATAGATACAGTGCAGAGTCGCCAGCGCCTGCGACTTTGCCTCCCCCGTCACTAATTGCTTATACTGGACTTGCAGATCATAGAGGCCTCGAAGTTTCCCTAGGTCCCAGTTTAGCAGGTGTTCATGTTCCATCGCCAGTATCTGTGCTTCCAGGTCCTGGATCTCAGCCTGGACTTTTTTCCTATCTTCCGCCAGTCTACACTGTGCCCTATCTCGAGTACCACTTTAGGAGCCTCCCAGAGAACTACCCGCAAGTCCACCAAGCCTATATTTTCTGCCAGGTATACCTTCACGTCTGCTCTTAGTCCCTTCAGGATTGCCGCGTTTTTTAGGTCCCATGCCGACAGTCTGAGTGTCTTGGGCCCCTCCCTCCCTTTCCTTCCCACCTCTAGTATTAATGGGGAATGGTCAGACACACCACAGGCACAGTATTCTGCTGTATCAGATACCTGTAGTGTCTGTCACGCAATGAAAATGTATTCCAGGCAAGAGTATACTTTGTGTGCTCCGGAGAAGAAGGAATATGCCTTGGTATCCGGATGGAGCCATCTCCATACATCAAGCAGACCGAGCGCAGTCATAGATTTGTCTAGCGGTGTCACATTCTGGGGTCTGTCGCGATCACCTGTTCTATCCACCATGGGGTTCATTACGTCATTAAATTCTCCCCCAAGGATTTGAATTGTGTCTGAAGTGTTAATGATATTATCAGAGACTCCCTTTAGTGTACCTGCCTGAAGTTTAGGTGGGGCGTAGACTGAAACAAACGTGTATTCCTTCCTTCCCCATTGTCCGCGTACTCCTACATATGTACTCTGCTTGTCCGTCCACACTTGCGCTACTCTCACAGGTGGATGCTTTTTAATTAAGATTGCCACTCCTCTGGAGCCCGAGGTAAACCCTGCATGAGCCAGGACTCTATATTGCCCCCTTGCCAGGAAGGCACATTTAGTGCCCTGTAAGTGCGTTTCCTGGAGGAGTACTACATCTGCCCCGGATCTTTTCACATAGTTGCTAACCAGTCCCCGTTTGATTTTACAGCCCAGGCCGTTTACGTTCCAGGTCAGCACCTTAAAACCCTCCCTAGGCATGATTTCTCTTTCTGGGTTACCCATGAGCATTTCTTTGGAATGAGGTCTGATGGCACCTCGTGTCCCGCGGTGGGATTTGGTATGTAGTGCTCGTGTGTGCTCGACATGACATGATAAAGAACAAACCTCCCTCCCTAATCCCCCTCCCCCAACCCTCCTCTCCCCCCGTAAACGTGGACCTCTCCCCCCACCCCCTGTCCCCCTCCATTCCCTCAACTTTCTCCAACTGGAAACAACCGTAACTCCCCCCCCTTGACCCCCTCCCCAACAACACCCCTTCAGTCTCATCTTCTGTAGAACCAAGACTTCTGGCGGAGAGGGTCTGTTGCCCTCCCTCAGGACCCTCCTTCTTAACCTACAATTGCAATATGCGTAGCGGGTACGTGTTCCTTCCCCACCCGATTAACCTGTCATGCCCATGAACATAAGAAAGACTAAACAGCAAACAGTAGGTAAAAGGGGTGTGTATAATTGGCGTGCCCCTCCATCGATAAGCTGCTTCTGAGGTACCAGTCCGATCCCCTCTTAGGTATGTGAGTCCTGTGTCCCGTTGCCCAGTTCTTCTGCCAAGCCGGGCGTCTCCTGTTCCAGTTCTCAAATTGCAGTCACCAAGGGATGCAAGGAGCGTTCCTCCTCTTCCTCCCCTTCCGATGTCCGGCCACCTGAGTCTTCTTCCCCTTCGGAGCGACCATGAGTGGCCAGGCAGCTGAACCTGGACCCCGCCACTGCACTCCCCGCTAAAAATGCAAAGTTTCGTCGTCCTGCTGTGCTAGGACCTGGATACAGCGTTGTCTGCGTGCGCCTTCTGGTTCATGGTTTTTTGAGTCTTTGGGTCTTAGGGGGACTGTGACTAAGTCTGGCAGCCGCCAATTCATCCTGTATCCTATTTCCTGCGGTCGCTGCCCCTCGGAGCACAGGTCGCTCCTCAAGCCATTGCCAGGCCTATTCCGGGCGGTTGAAGAAGTGTGTTTTACCTTCATGTATCACTTTCAGTTTCGCTAGGGAAATGCAACATATGTTACGTGTAGATCCCTCAACTTCGCCTTTACCGTATCATATGAGCCTCTTTGTTTCTGTACCTCCTGGCTGTAGTCAGGGGAAATCATGATGTTCGTATTTTCTAGACGTATCTCTCCCAACTTTCTAGCCTCTCGGAGTATTAAATCTCGGTCTGCAAAGTTAAGGAAACGTGCAATGACCGGCCTTGGCCTCCCTCCCTCTGGTGGTTTCACCAGGAGCACTCTATGCGCCCGTTCAAATATAAAGCAGTTCAAGAATTGTGCCAGCGGGAACGTTTGCTTCAGCCAGGAGAGCAGGTAGGCCGCCATGTCCACCCCTTCGATTCCTTCTCTAAAACCTATGAAGCGTAGGTTATTGCATCGTGCCCTGTTTTCCGCGTCATCCACCTTCCATAACAGCTGCCGGTACGATGCTTGGAGTTCCGCCATGTCTTTCCGGAGGGTGGTGAGAGATTCCTCTGCCTCGCTGATCCGTGTCTCCGTCGTCGTCACCCTCTCTGTCAGATTCCGAAAGTCTTGTCGTAGAAGCAGCACCTCCGAGCCTACCTCGCCGGTCTTGACCTCAAAGGCTGCCCTCGAGTCCTGAATGTCCGTCCGTGACGCTTGTATAGCACTCATAAGCAAATCAGTGTCCGAGCGTGTGCCTGTGGCAGTCTGAGTTACCTCTTTCCGTGGACGGGCCGTGGCATAATTATCCAGAGTCTCCTGTCGTGAGGATTTTGCGACCGGGTCTTTCTTCCCCATCTCGCTCTCTTCTGCTCTCTTGCCCCTTCAGACGGGTCCCTCTTGCACTCCTCTGCACCCTTTTGTCTTCCGTGGGGTGGATGGGGAGGGGGGACTGTAAGGAGGGGGGCGGGTTTGAAGTCACTCGTGGGTCACTGATATGGCGTTAATGCACTGCATGTCCCTTCTATGGTTTCGGTGTGCAACACCCCCTGCCTTTCTTCTGCGTTTCTCTTTCGCGGTCTCACCCTCTCCTTACATTGGTTTCTCTTGCGCTCTAAAGATCTCGTGGACTCCGATGTTGTGTGAGGCCCGGAGTGCAGCGGGCGGTCCCCCTTGCCGCTACCACACTTCTCTCGCTAAGCTGGGCTCTCTGTATCCCCTGTGCCCCCTTCGGCAGCTGCCTTCCCTTGCGATGTCTATGCATGCACTCCCTCTCCGGACGGCACCTCTGGGGTAAAGGCTTAAGGCTGTGCCGCGAGGGCCTGGTCTTGCTCGTTAGGCCTTCCACGTGGCAACCTCAGATTCTGGCCCCTCTCTCTGGTGCTGGGACGGCGGTCGGCACGGCTTCAGGCCTTTCTGTATGGTCTTTACGCTGTCTAATGCTAGCCTCCGGCTGGTCTGCTCGCCATTCATCCCCCGAGCCGGTCTGACGGTAGAGTGCACGTCCCCCACCGTGTAGGTATGCCTTTTCCTTGCGTCCCGGCTCCTGGATTACATCTCCTCCTGCATATCTGTCCCCTCCTTGGTTTGCACAGTCTTACCAGCTACCACTGACCTCCGGTAATCGCCCGTAGGGGCGTTCTGCCTCCTGCTCGTGCGGTGGCCTCTCTGCTTGCTTCTCCAGGCCTAGGGTGCTCCTTTACCAATTCCCGCACCGGACTTGGGCGCTCTCTGGGTCCCGCCCTCGCTGGCCGTCTTTGCTATCCTCAGGGCATCTGCAGCGGGGTCTGTGCTGGTCCTGGCGGCGCTCTGCTCTCCCCGGTTGTTTCCACCCTCCGGGAATCACTTTTAGTGGATCCTGGGTGAGGTTCCGTGACGATTTGAACCTGTGTTTTCAATGTTGTCGGAAATACATAATATTGGTATCAGCGAACCGCAAATGATCCATTTAGCATATCCTGGTGTTTTCGCTACAATACGAGCAAGAGTACTCCTGTTATGAACACATTTCTGATCTACCCACGGCATCCATCTTAGATCATGGCAGCCATTTTGTGTTTCTTGCCCTCACATACGCAATAACCTCTGATCACTTCATTTCGATTAAGGACACGTAGCCTTAGCCGGAGATTCACCTCTTTTCATGACACGTGCACCTTAAACCAGATCACGCTGTAGCTACATGACTCGACAAAGGGCTCCCTCCTCTGCCCGAGGCCAGCCCAACTGAACTGGTTCTCGTGTCCATTGTCCCGATCATGATTAGGCGGCCGAAGCCGGTAGCCTTGCCCATTTACAACCCACAAACATCTCTTATCCCGCTTTTCTATCTTCCACACCTGGCTCCGTTCTTTTCTTTCCAAATCTTTATTAGGGGGAGGTAACGAAATTTACGATGAGGCGGTCCGGCTCTTGAATACAATATTGACAAGGGATTGTGATGAACTAGTGGGAATCCCTCTTCGTAGATGTTTTGTATCAGATTTTATCGACGGTTCCTGTGTACGCCAAATATTTATTATTTATGACACAAAGGCTTTGGGAATGTACCAACATGTGAAGAATTCGCCTGAAGGCCAAAATTTAGTATATAAGGAGCAACCCTCTTTGTACAATTTGAACAGGCTCCTAGTTACTGCCCATGCGTAGTTTCTGTGACTTCTGTGTCCCTGCAGTAATAAACCTTTGGTCTTTGACGCCACCATCGAGAAGCCCGTGTTTCTGTTTATTTGCGCACCAAGGCAGGTGGAACTCCGGGGTCTTTGGGTGTTGTTCCCTGACACCTCTGGACGGAACCAAAAAGTCCAGAACTCCAATTGGCGCCCAACGTGGGGCGACGTCATTCGGTACCGGTCCAAAAGCCTGAAGAGTTCGAGAAGCTTCGTGTGAAGATTCCTGAGGGAGGCGCCCCACTTCATCGATCCCGGCATATCGCAAAAGTGGCCCGAAGTTCTCTTCCACGAGGGTTCCCGTTCAGGACGGCTGCAGTGGGCCGTTGCCTTGACCGTCGCCCTGTCTTGGACCCGAGGTGCAGCCCTTAGTACAGCGAAACGTGACGGGTTTCTCCTTGGTGACGTCTTCAGTGCCTCAGTTAAGTATTTAGTGGTTGCTAGTTGGTTACTTCATGAGGGTTGTTAAAATCCTTTTTGGTTCTTGGTTTGGTTCGGTTTCGTAAGATTATCATTGGTTGTTCTGGTTACGATAATCTATTTGGTTTAGTTTTGGGTATCGATACATCAGTCCGTTTTGGTAGGCCTTAAAGTTCTTGGTTCAAGTGCACATATCTGTTTTGTGTTTTGTTTGTTTTGTGTTCCGGACTGAAAAATGGTAAGTCGGAGAAATTGTATGTTGTCTTGTTTCGGTTGCAACAGTGACTCACGATTGGAGGACTCATGTCTGGTTCCTCCGATTGGGACTCCCCTATATGACTTATATTGTAAACATGGTGTGGGTCCTATATCCTATAATGAGGTGTGGGTCCGCTACACTGAGAAAGACGGTGTCCTTAGTTGGCCACTGCATGGTAGTTTTGAACCCGAAATTCTTGACAATTTAGAAGCGAAATTGTTTAGGAAGAAAGCCCGGCCGGCAATGTTTGATTCTTTCCGTTACTGGCGAAAAGAATCCAAACAGAGAGAAATGAAGAGATTAAAGAAAGAACAGAAAGAGAAAGAAGAGTTGACTCTAGAGCAAGCAACTAAGCAGCTGCTAGATAACGAGTGTGAGAAGGCCATAGAGGTGGCCATTAGAGAGCATAATTTAGCGATCGACAAGTGCTATCCTGCCTTGCCATCGAAAACAGCTAAGATACTAGAGGACCCCGAAAACGATCCTCTGTTGTCCTATCTGTTACGGTCACCTCCACCGTATGCACAAGGTGCTACGGCTCCACCTGTACCTAATATTCAATTGCCGGTTGCTGGACAACCTGGTATTCCTGCTCCTGCCCCTCAGAATCAAGTTCCTGTACCTCCTGTAGTTAATGTGAATGTTCCTACGGCTCCTCCTCTTCCTGGATTGCCGACTTCTATACCTGTATCTGTCTCGCTTACACCTACTGCACCACAAACTATTTTTCTCGATACTCCTACTGTTCCGCTATCTGTTCCTACTTCCACTGTGTTTTCTACGTCTGCGAGTGTGTTGACTCCACTTTCTGTTCGTCGAAGAATCACTGATTCTGTGTCTCATATGCTGTCTCCTTTCTATAAGACTTTAATCAAGACTCCTACTTCCGACTCTGTTCAGAGACGTAGTCAGCATCCAAGCACTGAGGAACGGGGAATTTTGGATTCCACGGCTCTCAGATGGATTTCGAAGAGTAGAAGATATAGTACGAGAGATGTGTTAGATACATTTATGCAGTGGAAGGAACCAGCGCAACGGTATGTCTTTGATGAGATGTGCTCGCTGTTACGTGAGGAGATAGAGGAAGATGATGTTGAATCGGATTTAGAAGACTTAATTAAGGTTCAGAAAGAGTTTGCTGCTGGTATGATAGTAGGTGAAAATATAGAAGAAGCGATGGAACTGATCTTAAGTTTTAGAAATGATCCATCTCTTCGTTCACCGAGAGATTTAGAGAAAGGTAAGACGAAGCTGAGTCGCCAATATCCAATGAGGGAGGTTCCTCCGATTTGGCGCGAAGCTGTGCAAGCCGATGCTCCTAATGGTATTGTAGCCGCTCCGGCGCAATTCCAGAGAGTATGGATACATATTCCGTGGAAGCGAGCCGAGGTGCTAGCAGTGAAACAGGCCTTACCAGATCCGCGTAAGAATCCTGCTGGATATTACAAGGAATTAACGCAGACAGTTGAGGCTGGTATAATGAACTTAGCAGACATTGATATGTTATTTGGAAATGTAGTTCCGCAACCAGTGTGGGCTAAAATTCGTAGGGAGGATCATCAAGTTGCCTTAGGTGGTGATTGGGCAGCTATCACTGCAGCGGATGGTCAGCAAACGGGTGGTGCAAAACCTGAACCCCTAATTGCTAATCTTCCGGGTAGGATAATCGACTTAATGAAGACTCTGATGCCCGCATTACGTGTTAATTGGGACAAGTTATCCGCATGCAGGCAAAAGAAAGACGAAAGTGTCTCCGACTTTTTCACGAGGTTCGAAGAGACTTTTGTAGATCATAGTGGTCAAGATATGAGCACTGAAGGAGGACAGAGACTGTTTGTCGATAAATTTGTGCATAATTTGTTACCTGAGTTATGCAATAAATTAAAGATTCAGAGAGTGCGTGGGCTGTTTCTACAACTGCGCAAATACTTGCAACTGCACAATATTACGAAAATAGGGATAAAGAGGAAAAAGAGAAATCAGACAAGAAAACGAAAGATTTAAAGACTAAAGTTCTTTTGCAACAGGCGTATCCGCCTCGCACGAATCAGACTAACACGCAACAGAATTCATATCAAAGGACAGACTATAGTTCAACGAGGCCTCAATATCAATGGAACCAGTGTGCGTATTGTAAGAAAGAGGGTCACTACAAGAATGAATGTCCGATCTTAGCGCAAAATAATGCAGCAGCAGCTCAGAGAGGTCGTGGTGGTTTTGTGCAGAATTCTAGAGGTCGAGAGCGAGGTGCTATGCCTCCACAGACGAATGATCGTCCTTCCAATCACTTTGATCAGCGAAATGGACAGTCTACTCAGCAAAATAGATCTCAACAATATCTTGTTGAAGACTATTGTGAAGTAGATGAAGGATTTCAGCAAAATGGGTACTAGGACAGCCATGGGCAGAGAGAGGGAGTAGTATCAGTTCCAGTGGATCAGAGTGGGCCTTATGTCGCAGTAGCAACATCAGGTGTAGTCGAACCGTTTCTGTTGGATACTGGTGCCACAAAAAGTTCTATCATTCATGCAAAACTCCCTGGCGCACCTTTGTCTGGCTCAACAAATGTTTCTGTAGGTTTTTCAGGCGCCGCTGTTTACAACCCTATATCTGGTCCTTTGTCTATTTCTGTTGGACCGTGTCAATTGAAAGCACCCCTGATTTTGACGACAGGTTGTAATGAAAATCTGCTTGGTTTAGACTTGTTAAAACGACTATATGCGACATTGTACTGTTCTCCGGAAGGGGTACAGCTTACATTGGGTAAAAGAATCACCTCTCCAATGTACTTGTCAATGGATGCACTCCCATCAGAGCTGCGTTCACTCCCTGATTCTCTTTGGGCGACTGGTCCTAATGATGTAGGCCTTTTAGAAATACCACCATATGTAGTAACTTTGAAAGCAAATGTGAAGTTTCCAAGAATTCCGCAATACAAAATATCTAGTGAAGGTGAGCGTGCACTTTTACTGATTGTGCAAGATTTGATTAAAAAAGGCGTAGTTGAAGAAACTAGAGGAAATGTTTGTAATAGTCCTGTATTACCGATTTTGAAACTAACTGATCCTACAAAGCCTCCAGTGTATAGGTTTGTCATCGACCTCAGAGAAGTTAATAAGATTGTGGTACCACAGTTTCCTGTGGTTCCAGACATTACTGCCTTGTTAACATTGATTCCTGCTACAGCTACTTGGTTCTCAGTCATCGACTTGAAAAATGCCTTTTTCAGTATTCCGATAGCCGAGGAAAGCAGAGATATTTTCGGCTTCTGTCTAGGAGGTCGCAGTTTCAGATTTAAACGCGCTCCACAGGGCTACTGTGAGAGCCCATCTATTTACAGTCAAGCATTAAAGAGCCAATTAGACTCCTTTGTCCTTCCTCCAGGTTCTGCTCTAGTGCAGTATGTAGATGATCTTCTAGTGGCTGCCGATGACAAGGAAACTTGCAAAGCAGCTACGGTTTCGTTATTGTATCACTTGTCTACTTTGAATCACAAGGTATCACCTTCAAAAATGCAATACTGCTGCCAAGAAGTGACCTACCTAGGTCATCTCTTGTCAAAGGAGGGAAGGAAGTTGACCCCAGAGAGAATAAAAGCAATTACTCAGATGAGTGTTCCCCGCACTCAGAGAGAAGTACGTGCCTTTCTAGGTATTACCTCTTACTGTAGGCAGTGGATCCCAAATGTTTCTCTTTTAGCAAAACCATTGGTAGCTTTGACTGGGAAAAATGTTCCGAGTCCGGTGCCATGGTCTGATGAATGTCAAGAGAGTTTTTCTGAGTTACGAAAAGCATTGTGTTCAGCTCCTGTATTGGGTACACCTGACTACAGTAAGCCATTCACGCTCTACGTTCACGAGAGAGAAGGTTGCGCGTTGAGTGTTCTGACACAGAAGTTTGGTGATAAACAACGCCCCTGTGCGTATTTCTCATCAACATTGGATCCGGTAGCTAGAGCGTTACCTAGTTGTTTGAGAGCTACAGCGGCAGCTGCGGCTTCCATTCGACAATCTGCTGGTTTGGTGATGAATAACATGCTAGTGGTCATGGTTCCTCATGCGGTGGATACACTCATGAATCGAACGAAGACACAACACCTTACTAGTGCGAGACTATCTGGTTACGAGCTGACATTACTAGCGAGTCATATTCAGATCAAAAGATGTAATGTATTGAATCCAGCAACATTGTTGCCGGCTAATCAAGAGTCGAGTGATTCCGAGCCACATGATTGTTGCTTTAGAACGGAGGAAGAGACAAAAGGACGTATTGACTTGAAGGACACTCCATTGTCAGATCCAGATGGCACATTGTATGTGGATGGGTCATGTTTTAAAATGGAGAATGGTGATGTGACTGCCGCTTACGCAGTAACGACTTTGAAGACGATTGTGGAGACTGCAAGAGTGAATCAGAATTCTGCCCAAGCTGCAGAATTAATAGCTTTAACCAGAGCGTGTGTTTTAGCTAAGGGAAAGAGAGTGAATGTTTTTACGGATAGTCAGTACGCATTTGGCGTGGCCCATAGTTTTGGCCGTTTGTGGAGAGAAAGAGGTTTCATTACGTCCCATGGGACTAAGATTCAACATGGTCAGCTAGTTAACGACTTGTTGGAATCTCTAACCTTGCCGACTGAAGTTGCGATTGTGAAGTGCAGTGCGCATAAAGCAATCACGGATGATGTTGGTCGTGGAAATGCTTTTGCTGATGAAATCGCTAAACAGACAGCTAGAGACATGATGAGTAGAATGTATGTTGCTACGTCTGCAAGGTGGATTGCTGAATCTGGAATGTGTGAGGATACAATGGAAAGTGTGAAAGAGATTCAGAAAGAAGCAACTGAGGAAGAGAAACGTGTATGGAGAGAGAGTACGGGCAAATTGGATTCGAATGGGTGTTGGATTGATTTGACAGAACAGCAGCGTTGGATGTTACCTAATGCGTATGTGCTTGCAGTGGGGACGATGGCGCATGGAGTAGCACATATCAGTTCTAAAGGAATCTGTAAGATGTTGGCTCCAGTCTGGAAGAATGATGGGATCAGCAAGTGTGCAGAGAGAGTGGTGAAAAATTGTATGGTATGCCTGATGCATAATCCTGGCAAGGGAACTCCAACTCCTGCTGGTCACTTCGCTCCTCCTTCCTGCCCCTTTGAAGTGATTCAGTTAGACTTCATTCACATGGATCGCTGTAATAATTTGAAATATGTTTTGGTGGTAGTCTGTGCTTTTTCCAGATGGATCGAAGCATACCCACTAAAGGACAACACTGCCCTATCAACAGCCAAAATTCTTCTTAAAGAATATTTCCCTAGATTTGGTATGCCACGGATTGTATGGTCAGATAACGGAAGTGAGTTTATAGGGAAAGTTATGCAGAGTGTGTGTGCAGGCCTAGGTCTGAAACAAAAGTTCCACAGTGCGAACCATCCCCAGTCTGCTGGTTTAGTAGAGGGTTACAATGGCACTCTCAAACTGAAATTAGCTAAGATACAAGCATCCACAGGTTTAGCCTGGCCAGACGCACTTCCTTTGGCTTTGTTATCAACGAGAGCAACTGTACATTCTAGAGTGGGGCTTAGCCCTTATGAGATAGTGTTTGGCCGCCCGGCAAATATTTGGGGTGTGCCAAGGCCTAAGGAGTTTAGTTCTCTAGAATATCCTATGTTAATAGACTACCTTTACGACTTGACTGCTAAATTGAGTCTTATTCACCAACAGGTTTTCGATGCTTTACCAAAGCCTCCGGAGAGTCCAGGGCATCAACTGAAACCCGGAGATCAAGTGGTTATCAGGAACTTCGCGAGGACGAAGAATCTTCAGCCCAGATACATCGGTCCCTTCCAGGTCCTGCTTGCAACGAGGACAGCAGTTCGTGTAGCTGGACGCAAGCACTGGGTGCACGCGTCCCATGTTAAGCGTGTCCCTTTGCCACTTCCTTACGACGACTGGGTGAAGAAGGGAATTGGTGCCTCAGAGTCTGAACGCACGCCAAAGTTCATCCCTTTCAGCGATGCCGAATTGATTACTGACACTCCGAAATCTGACTCTCCTCCTGAAAAGACTCCTTTGAACTCTGAACATTTGTCTCCTGCATCAGAAAAAACTCTGTCATCTGCGAACTTGAACACTGCAACAGATACCAGTGATACGCTATTTGCCGATCAAACAGTACCTGCGAAGCAAAGATATAATTTACGGAACCGTAAAATGGACAAATAAAGCAGGCAACTGCATATTGTGATATCTTGAAATATTGAACTTTTGCCTTCAGCCAGGAAGTTTGCTATTGTTTTATTGTTTTAAAATTGCCTTGCCGTCTGGGTAGCCGTAGGGTCGTGGCTGTGTGCCTAGTTGAATCTGCGGGGGTCTGACACAAGGTCGATCTTTCTGTTAGTTCTGGGAACTCCCAGGGCTGATAGAGGCATTTTCATCTACGTACACATCATCAGTGGTCGCGAGCGGATTGTAGAAGATGGAGCTTCCTGCGCTGCAACGAGAAAATGTGATTTATGTTCGCAGAAACAGACTTTACAGTATTCTTCACAGCAAATGCTTTTTGATGCAATGTGCCATTACATTTTTAATTGTCTTGATAACGTTGGTGGGTGGAATCGTTTTTGGTATAAGTTTAATTTATGTACCAGTAACTACAGTACCTCCCCTTAATCCTGTTACTTCTACTGTTTCCTCTATACACTCTTTTCACTCGTTTCCTGAACATGAGCAAGCCCGACGCTCAGAATTCATTAATAACACTTTTATACAACTCTTGCACCAACACCAACTAGTAGTTAACACTACAAACTGCTGGGTGTGTGGCTTGATACCCCACACTATGGATAAAGGCATTCCCTATCTGGTTTTGCCTTTCAGCTACAATGGATCATTTCAGGCCCTTCAAACCATCTTTGCCTATGCCCTTGAAACCTATCCTCCGCGCCCCCCACGTTCTACTAAATATAACTCTGCCAACAAAGCCTTAGTCCAGGGAATTATTGACATGATCAAGGACGTCAATAATACTCCATCATACCCTAGAGACGAATTGCGAGTATATTTAAGTTGGAATTCTTCAGAATATCGCCTTAGCTTGGGAGAAAGCAAGCGTAAAAGCTCAACTCCAATCTGGGTCGTACCTCACCGAGGTCAGGTCTGTTTGCAAGGTAATGGGAGAAATCCGAGAGCTCAGCTAGGGAGGAGTGAGTGCGTAGAGACTTATGTGTTTCCGGCTAACTCTTCCCCTGCTTTTCTTACTGCTAGGGGTACTTACTTCATCTGTCTAGACAGAGCGTATACATGGTTGCCTGCCGACTTTTCAGGTTCATGTTATATTGCTCGATTGTTGCCTCCAATATACACTGCTTCATCTGACTACCACAGAACCAGAGTAGCGAGAGGTGTCTTCAGCAAGGAAGATACCGCTGGTCAGGAAGCTGGAGACTTTTTCAAAGGCTTCCTTCCGTTCTGGGGGCCTATGGCCAATAGTAGAAATATACGTCAGCTAACACGGGTAGTTGAATCTACTATTACCGAAACTGCTGGTGCCCTTAGCAATTTGACAGCTGAGCTTCAGGCGGATAGACTCATGACGTTGCAGAACCGTATGGTTCTAGACGTTATACTTGCAGATCGAGGTGGGGTATGCAGAATGATCCAATCGAGCTGCTGTGTCTTTATTCCTAATAATGCTCCAACAGTCTATGAGGCGATCTCTAAGCTACACAAGATTTCCGACTCTATACACGTAGACAAGGGAAACTGGTCCTTCATGGAGTGGTTTTGGACTCTGATCTCAGCGTGGGGATGGAAGGTTCTAATGGTCATTGGTGTCATCTTAGTATTCCTATTCTCATGTTGCCTGATTATCCAGTGTGGTCCAGCCCTGTGTAGTCTTTGTGCTGCAACCTGTTTTAGGAAACCACCTGCGTTTGGAGAAAAGGCACGAGAAAGAATGATGATACAACAACATGTCACTGACCTGATGAGCATAGAATTAGATTCTGACATAGACTGAGTAATTGCCTACATAGACTGAGTAATTGCCTATGTAAGGGCAAAAGGAGGGTCTGAGGTTCCGTGACGATTTGAACCCGTGTTTTCAATGTTGTCGGAAATACATAATATTGGTATCAGCGAACCGCAAATGATCCATTTAGCATATCCTGGTGTTTTCGCTACAATACGAGCAAGAGTACTCCTGTTATGAACACATTTCTGATCTACCCACGGCATCCATCTTAGATCATGGCAGCCATTTTGTGTTTCTTGCCCTCACATACGCAATAACCTCTGATCACTTCATTTCGATTAAGGACACGTAGCCTTAGCCGGAGATTCACCTCTTTTCATGACACGTGCACCTTAAACCAGATCACGCTGTAGCTACATGACTCGACAAAGGGCTGCCTCCTCTGCCCGAGGCCAGCCCAACTGAACTGGTTCTCGTGTCCATTGTCCCGATCATGATTAGGCGGCCGAAGCCGGTAGCCTTGCCCATTTACAACCCACAAACATCTCTTATCCCGCTTTTCTATCTTCCACACCTGGCTCCGTTCTTTTCTTTCCAAATCTTTATTAGGGGGAGGTAACGAAATTTACGATGAGGCGGTCCGGCTCTTGAATACAATATTGACAAGGGATTGTGATGAACTAGTGGGAACCCCTCTTCGTAGATGTTTTGTATCAGATTTTATCGACGGTTCCTGTGTACGCCAAATATTTATTATTTATGACACAAAGGCTTTGGGAATGTACCAACATGTGAAGAATTCGCCTGAAGGCCAAAATTTAGTATATAAGGAGCAACCCTCTTTGTACAATTTGAACAGGCTCCTAGTTACTGCCCATGCGTAGTTTCTGTGACTTCTGTGTCCCTGCAGTAATAAACCTTTGGTCTTTGACGCCACCATCGAGAAGCCCGTGTTTCTGTTTATTTGCGCACCAAGGCAGGTGGAACTCCGGGGTCTTTGGGTGTTGTTCCCTGACACCTCTGGACGGAACCAAAAAGTCCAGAACTCCATGGGCTCGGCGCGTTATCTTGTTCGGCCCGTTGCAGTGCTGCCGGCCGCCATCTTGGTGCGGTCGCCTCACGCGGCTGCCCTTCTTTTGCCGGATTCCTCTGTTTTAAATGCGCTCTTCAGCAGTTTTCCGGTCCCTGCGGGTTCCGGGATCTTTGTGGACCCACCTCTGTCTTTTCAGGGTCTCGAGACTGGTGTCGAAGTCGGATCAATGAGCAGCTCACCGGGAGCTATCTCAGAGCCCGGCCATGTTGTTGGCTACACATTTCATTTACTTTTAAGGCACTAGTAAAGGGTACCTGTATCCAGAGCCAGTAAACTAAATGCTACTAGTGGACCTGCAGCCCTCACTGTGCCATTCACTAAAGTAGCCTTTTAAAGCTTATCTCAGGCCTGCCACTGCAGCCTGTAGTGCATATGTAAACTGCCATTTCAACCTAGGAAAATAAACCTTTTGCCAGGCCTAAGGATTTATTTTGAAAACATATAAATTACTCCTAAATTACTCCTAAAATAGACATTAGAGGCAGGGTGCACTGTATTTAAAAAGTAGGGCATGTGTGCCTAAGTTTTACATGCTCTAAAATAGTGAAACACTCCTAAAGTTTTTTTTCACTGTTGTAAGGCCCTCTCTCTGATTGAATACCACTGAATTACCTTATTTCACCGAATAAGTTATAACTTTGGATTAGGAGCAGACAGATATATGCTGTAATTAGGAGCAGACAGATATATGCTGTAAACACTCAAACTAATTGTATTTAAAATCCTTTTGAATGGTAAAGTCGGATTTTAAGTCACAATTCTGACAATTGCACTTTTAGAAAGTTCAAAATTAAATGATAGAATGCACACCATCATTCTTTACAATGTTCATGATTGCTCGAGGCATGACAAATAATCTTCAACATGCAGACTGGGTTTGTGCTCTGCCCCACTGGCACCTGCATATAAATCCAAGCAAAGAAAAGAGCAATTTGTGCCCCTTTCCCAATTGCACAGCAACATCCTTCGATACCCACAGTCTCGATTTTTAATTTGGTCATCCATTTTCTTTAATTTTCCACCATGATTCCAACAAATGTTTAATCATAACTTTCTCCATCCACATGCCTGGCACCGTGTTTTCCCATTGCTTCAAATGCTCAAGGTATGTCTGTCCAGCCCATTTTCTCAAGCATGTGGGGAATACAACATTCATCCTGAAAAATCTTCTTGGCATAAGCCCAATGCATTTCGGGCTCAATGGCCCTTCGTTCTTCAGAGGGAGTCTATTTCATGTTTGAAGAACCACCAGAAATACCACTTCAGTTGTTTAACATCCATCAAAGAACATTATTTTATGAACTTGGGGATCATTTCATGATTATATATAAAATGGTTTAACGAAAAACAGCAAAATGAAGAACATTCACA
This sequence comes from Lissotriton vulgaris, assembly GCF_964263255.1. Lineage (NCBI taxonomy): Eukaryota > Metazoa > Chordata > Amphibia > Caudata > Salamandridae > Lissotriton > Lissotriton vulgaris. Next base: position 950,162,883 of record NC_141698.1, read on the forward strand.
GAACATGCCAACGCACATTTATGGCTGGAGGATAAAGTGATTGATGGCATTTATAGTTGTTGTGCAGGGACAGGTGAGTAAAATGGGCAGTTTAAATCATGGATCAGGTTTGAATGCACGCAGGTGGGAGGGGTCACGTTGGTGCATGTGGAAGGTGAAGTGTTACGCAGGGAAAGTACAGATTTGCACTTTCCCAATGGAGGAAAGCAGCTGAGGCGGTTTCACTACGGAGCATAGGTCGAAGAGTTCACAGCTAAACATTGAGGTTTTTGTTCTTGGGCAGTTAGGTGTAGGTTAATGGGGGGTATACTTTGTAGAATGTGGAAAGACAGGGTGATGTGATATACAATTTATTGAATGGTGGACGGGTGAAAGGTTTGGGGAAATTTCAGTGTTTGTGGGTAAAGGGTGACAAACAAGTGGGTAATTAAGAGTTTGATTTTAAAATGCGCTAGATGTATGTCTTGTATTAAGGGATGAGAAATGTTCAGCTCAGCAGGCTCTTAATTTAAGCTTTTGAGCTCCTTGTGACAGTGAATGGGCCTGAGTGCACCGGAACCGCTCAGCTCGCACCAGAAATCAGCGTGAGCCGCCGCCACCCAGTCTCTTCGCACAGCAGCATCAACCGCTGGCGGGGGACCGCCATCGTGAAGCGCCATCCTGCCTATCCGTGACACCAGCCTGCCCCTTGCATCACACCGATCACCATCCGCAATGATCTTGTTGCTTCTCACGGCCACCCTCCAAGACGAATGGGACTCTTGGCCCAAAACTTGAGACGGTAAAACTTCAGCAGGACTAATATGGAACTGTATCAGACTTGCGGTCCATCGTGGTCGGCTTGAACTTTTGACCTTGGCCCGGTTCAGCGCAACCAGTGAGGTAGTGTGGCTCACTGGTTAGAGGCGGCAGACCCGAGAGCAGAGGACGGCCCGGGACCAGGGTTCGATTCCCGGCGCGGCAGGTTTCTGGACCAGGGTCAGCGGACTCGATAATTCTCTCGCCTCGGTGCCCACTCTGATCAGCGATCAAACTCGGCAACTCTGGGCATTAGCTTGCCTCATCTTCACTAACGGCCCCACCAGACCGCCGGGGATGCCTGGTCTCACCCGGAGATACCCATTAAGGGACCATCTCTCAGGGAAGCCAGGAAGGGTTTCACAGCGGTCGAAGCGCCTTGGGACCCTACGGGTAAGTAGTGCGCTATATAAATGCCAATACATTTACATTTACAATACATTTGTTTGTGGTACATTGAGTGAAATGGCACAAAATAACAAACAGTGTTTTTTAATTTTGTTGTTACCCCTGACAAAGGGCCATTGAGCACGAAATGCAATGGCTTTATGCCAAGATGATTCTTCAGGATGAACAATGTATTCCCCACATGCTTGAGAAAAAGGGATGGACAGGCATAAGTTGAGCATTTGAAGCAATGGGAAAACATGGTGCCAGGCATGTGGATGGAGAAAGTTATGAATAAAAATTTGTTGGAAACATGGTGAAAAATGTAAGAAAATGGATGATCAAATTAAAAATGGAGTCTGTTGCATATCAAAGGTTATTGCTGTGCGTTTGGGTTAGGGGCACAAATTGCTCTTTTCTTTGCTTGGACTTTTAGAAAGTTGGCGTTTTCTTGTCCTAACCATTTGTGCCTTCTGCTAGTGTCCTGGGTCATAAGACTCTGAATGGATCTGCTGTTAGGGATAGTCAATGTCAAAAGATCTTTATTCGGATTGTAAAAACATCCATAAAAGTACATGACAAACACAAAAGAGTATTAACATGGTCTTAGAAGGTAAATGTACATAAGTAAATAATCACTGGCAAAGTTACAAGTTCATAGCAAAAATTAGATTTAGCATGTGCAAATAAGCATACGCTAGTGCAAAGAATACAATGTGCAAAAGTGCATATTGCAAATGTCTCAATCAATAAGTAGAGAAGCACGAGACCGTACAACTGCTTTAAGGAAGCTGCTCACTCTAAAAATTGCTTCATCCGTCTTTAGTATCCACAAATCATTAAAAGCTAGTTTAAAATCCATCAAAGCATTTTTTCTACAGTACGGTATTAAAAAGTGCTTAGTGTGCATTCTATAAAAACCACAGAAAAGGGTGAAATGACTGTTTTCCGCAAATGTTACAGGGACAGCTTACATTTTCCACGTGTTTATTATAGCCTAGTGGGAAGCAAAGTAGATTTATAATGCTTCCATCCCTGAACCTAAATAACAAACTCCTATTCCGCCTACCTAATTTTATACGGAGATAACCCTGAGGCAAGGCATGAGGTTTGTCACACAGCTCCATAAGGGAGATATACCTTAGTGTGGACGGCTTTGCCAGGTCGCACCTTTCCCTCTCTTTACGATAAGAATCGTACAAAGCCCTTTTTATTAGATTCTTATTCGAGCAGTTAATCAGTTGAATCATCTTGAAGAAGAATCTCCAAGGGCTTGAACTGTGCTTGCCTCCTGTCTGATGACTCAGGGATACAAGACTTCATCACCAGCTCCCCCCTGAATTTCCTTGCTGGGAATTGAAGTGCCTGCTGTTGTGCTGGGCCTTTTAAGAGACTGCGTGTCGCTGGGAGCTGGAAGCACGACTCAACGAAGAGAAGCGTGTCACCGCTGCAGTAGTTGCCGTTGCATCGCCGAAGAAGCGTGCTGCCGCTGTTGCCATCACATCGCCGAAGCTTGTCGCATAACGGGAGAAGTGGTCCGCCGCAACAGAGGTCACCATCGCATCACCGGAGAAGCATGTCGCTGGGCCTATCGTGGCTCAGAAGTTCATCGAGTCGCCGCACGGTCGTCGGGCGTGCACGCATCGCATCTACGTTGTCGCACCGTAACCAAGACGTCATTTTGTCGCATCGCATCAGATCGCAGTAAGAAACCGACGCATTTCCTCCCCACACAGTAAGGAAGCGAGCATCAACTCCCCGGAGTATAAGGAACCGACGCATCACCTTCCCTGCAACCTTTTTGTTTGTTTTACATTATGCATCTGAGGTACTGTGAGATTAAAGTGTCGCATTTGCAGCTAAAGTGAACTACGCTATTTCTACCATTTTAAAGACTTATTTGGATTACAGTATTGTGGATTTTTGTCATTTGGTCTTATGTTAAGTCTCGTAAACATTACTTATTTTTCTAAACTGGTGCGGTGTCCATTTGTAGTGTTTTCACTGTATTACTGTATGTGTTCACAAATGCTTTACAAACTGCCTCTGAAATAAGCCGGTCTGCTCGTGCCAAGCTACCAAGGGGTTGAGCAGGGGTTATTTTGCAAGTGTAGCATTTTACCCTGACTAGAAGCAAGGGTCCCTATTTGGTCAAAGGTACCTACATCTGCCAACTAGAGACCCCCAATTCTAACTCTCCTAGAGAGCCATACACAATGGGAGCTTAGGTGTGACTGGATGGGCCATCACTGGCAGGATGGGGGGGGGGGGCTGGGCCCCGCCTGACTTATACCTGAATATGCTATGACCTGTCCCTACACAGAGAGCTGAATGTCCCTGCATTTTCACTTCAGCTAGCTTGGAGCCAGGGCAGGAGAGGCAGAGAATTCCAGGCACTTCAAAGACATTGTCTAGAAGCGTCTTCCCCTTCCAGAAACAGGAAACCAGTGTATAAAAGAAGGAATTCAGACCCAACCACATCAGTACACTTCTGGACCTGTGGCTACTCTCGCAGTATGGACTGCTGTGCTACTACAAGGAAGGCCAGTCTGCTGGACTGCTACTCTGAAGAAGCTGCTGCCATACCGAGCTGACATTCTGTGCTTTTGCTTCGGGAGGAAGAACTGGCCCTAGAACCCACCTTGAACCCAGGACCCCAGAGTGACTCAAAGGGCTAGAATGCTGGCCTCCTGATCGGAGCAGCGAGGAAATAACAGGCTCCCAACAGCTCTTGGACATGTATTCAATGCGTTACTGACCCCTCCTCCCAGAAAAGTGCCCCTCAGGATTTGGACCCTTGGTGTGGCTCAGCAGGCTCTTAATTTAAGCTTTTGAGCTCCTTGTGACAGTGAATGGGCCTGTGTGCACCGGAACCGCTCAGCTCGCACCAGAAATCAGCGTGAGCCGCCGCCACCCAGTCTCTTCGCACAGCAGCATCAACCGCTGGCGGGGGACCGCCATCGTGAAGCGCCATTCTGCCTATCCGTGACACCAGCCTGCCCCTCGCATCACACCGATCACCATCCGCAATGATCTTGTTGCTTCTCACGGCCACCCTCCAACACGAATGGGACTCTTGGCCCAAAACATGAGACGGTAAAACTTCAGCAGGACTAATATGGAACTGTATCAGACTTGCGGTCCATCGTGGTCGGCTTGAACTTTTGACCTTGGCCCGGTTCAGCGCAACCAGTGAGGTAGTGTGGCTCACTGGTTAGAGGCGGCAGACCCGAGAGCAGAGGACGGCCCGGGACCAGGGTTCGATTCCCGGCGTGGCAGGTTTCTGGACCAGGGTCAGCGGACTCGATAATTCTCTCGCCTCGGTGCCCACTCTGATCAGCGATCACACTCGGCAACTCTGGGCATTAGCTTGCCTCATCCTCACTAACGGCCCCACCAGACCGCCGGGGATGCCTGGTCTCACCCTGGAGATACCCATTAAGGGACCATCTCTCAGTGAAGCCAGGAAGGGTTTCGCAGCGGTCGAAGCGCCTTGGGACCCTCCGGGTAAGTAGTGCGCTATATAAATGCCTATACATACATACATACAACCAGATAGCTGCAGTTGGCACTTTAGGCACTATACTACAGTTTATTCTTCAAAAATTATTAATTCCAGTTATACTAAGTAGATTTCTGTCAGTTTGGTCTTGTTTTATTTATTAAATTAAGCTCTATTTTTCTAACCTGGTGTGGGATTCTTTTTGTGTGGTGTTTTCACCGATTTACTGTTTGAAGAGTTGCACAAATATTTTACACCTTCCGTCTAAGTTAAGCCGGACTGTTCTGTGTGGGTTGAGCACAGGTTAACTTGGGGTTTGCTTATGCCTTACCCTACATAGGATTTTGGTTTCTGCTTGACTGTTGCTCACACCCCAGTCATCAAGTAACCTAATTTCTAACAATATCCTTGAATTAACATACATCTTGGCTGAACGGTGCAGTGTGACAAGACAAGAAAAGATGCAACATACAGAAATACAAACCTTTACAATTTCCTCATTCAACATCTGCTTCACATGTTCCACTGAAACCAAACATGTGTTCACACGAACAGTAGTGAATGCTGGAGGATGTGACAAATGAAGCAGTAGGTCATCAAATCTTCTTTCTGCTTCTATTGCACCAATTGCAGTCACTAGCTAAAATTGAAAAAAAACAGATAAGAAAAATGTTTACAAAACTTATTTTAAGATTACATAATCCCAAAATCAGTGCAGTTTATTGCCAACTTAAAATAGGTCAACTTTTTAAAAATCATATAAGGCAGAGGTATTCAAAGCACTATCAACCACATGGACAATTAAAGTGAGCTACTTGTATAAAGGTCAACTAGAAAATATAGGAACCTGTGACAAATATTTAAAAAATTAAATTTCACTTATGTTTGCATACTATATGAAATACTTAGAAACATATATAATAATACTTTAATTTTTTTGCATGTTTTTCCCTAAAAGTTAGTGTTGTAATTAAAAACAGGCTTCACTGCAGTTCGCTGGAAGTAGTATTTACTTTATTAGTACAGAGATAAGGCCCCACACCACCCTGTCGCCAGGAACAGCACAGCAGCAGACTGGCAGTGTCTGAACCAACATTCTAAGAGGACATCAAAGAAAACTAAGTTATGTCATTAGTGTTAGTACAGCATCAGCCTAGCTGATGCTACTAAAGCACATTATAACAATTAGACTTACCGTTCTCTTGAATTAACGCTCAACTTTAAAGCATGATCTAGCGCCTTGAGACCCTCACAGGTGTATAGTGCGCTTCACAAATCCCTGATTGATTGATTGATCCACATTTAACCATCATGTTTTCTAAAAGGATCTAAAACGATCTATTGTTACTCTCCAAATATTCGCTGTATCAAAGCAATGAGAAACTAAAGGTGGAGCAGTATTTCAATGTTCCTACCTTTAGTAGCAGGCATATTGAAAGTGCTTCTCATTCAAATCGTTACAGCATATACTGGTTGTGGTCGCTATAGGCAACTATGTTTTTTTCCGAGCCAAAATGCTCAACGAGCCGAGCTTTTCTGTCAACAGATCTGGAGTTGCAGACTGACATTCATGAGTATCATATAAAGCAGGCATGCAACTGAGATGTCCAGCACCTGCCACAATGTCAAAAATGCAGGGTTTTCTTTTCCCTGCTCTAAGTGGCAGGCACCACACATGCCTGCCACATGGTGCAGGGAAATGTAGAGGGCACCATAAGTGCCCCCCAATTGCAAGACCGCAGTGCCCATGCACAGGGGGCCCGCAACAAGCCCCCAAAGTCAATCCCCGGCAACCTTTCCATGGCGGTTCCAAGGCTGGCGGGATGCAGCATCCTAATGTGGCGGACGGTGCCAGCTATGCACCCCCGCCATTCTAGGATGTGGGGCAGATCTGGCAGGCAATTGTAACGATTGCCTCTGTCGGACCCGTGACGAATGGGCTTTCCGACCGCCAGCACACCGCCCACCATCCCTATCTGGCGGGCGTGGAATGGCCTTACGATGGGGGTGAACCCGCCACTGGCAGCCTGCTGGTGGTGGGTTCGCCGTCATTGTAATCAGGCCCATAATCTCCATTTTGGACAGTGGAATACAAGCAGTAATGATCTAAAACCCATAACATTAATTAGCATTATGTGAATGAACTCAAAAGCGACACCCTTCCTCTAACACATTTTTTTTTACCTGGACATGTTTCGGAAAAAATATAGAGTAAAGTTTTTCTTAAACTGTACTTTTAAATAAAATGCAAAGTGACAGATTATTATTAATAAAGTGATGTATATGTCAGTGTCTTTAAAGCTGGAAATGGAGGCATAGGGTAGTTTACAGACAGGAATGAGACATACCTCAATCAAGAGCAGTAACAAACTAAAATGTCCATTAAAAAGTTTCATATTTTTCATTGCTATGTCGCCCTGAAGATCTTGGTTGATCAACAAAGTGGTCAGTTAAAGAATCAAGTACACGATACCAGGAAGCAATGTTGGGAAAACAGAACATTGCATAATGCCCAAGATCCTTAAAGGCTCTGGTAAACATTGTTAGATTTAATAGCATTCTTACGTGTGTGTTTGAGAGCATGCCTGCTCAGCGTCCCTCAGCCTGCATAAAGAACATTTTTCTCTTCAATACGTTAGTCACTCGTAGTTGGGGGAGCATGTCTTCTGTGCCTTCAATTTTATATAAAAAGTTTGGCTATTGTGCATTTGTAGACCAATTCTCTCACAGTTAGCGCTGTCTATACATCATAAAACAGTGGTGTCAGGGATGTGGCTGAATGACAAGCAAGTTGTACAATTTAGGGTTAGAGCTTTTCAAAATAGCAGGTCATCCTACAGGAGGTAAAAATTGCTTAAAGGCAGGACACCATGTTTTCCACTGCAGTGCCAAGTTACAGTCATAAAGGCCATAATAAACCCTTCAATGTCTTGCGTACCTCATCCTTTTACTTTAAGTTTATAACAGAAAATGTCCAAATCTTCAACTTGGTCCTCCACTGTATCTAAAAGGCCCAAGTTATTGTTTTATTCATGAGTGGTCGGGTACTAGGCATGGTGTCGGATCACTCAAATTAATTTCGTATCAACCTAAAACCTTGTAATCCACTTGAAGCCACACTCCGCTGAATCGAAAGCCTTTTCTTTATCAAAAATGATACGTAAGAGTAGGACATCCTCTTCGCTTGCAATCAAAGATTAAAAGAATCAACTTTTACTAAGTAGTTCAGAAATCAAAGGTACGATTTATTAATGCAATCTTTTTCAGAATACTTCAGACAAATTAAACATCAGTTTTATTAAAGACTAGATTAAGGTATTTCAAAAGGGGATCTGGGGCCGACTAAGATTTAGGGGGAAAAAACGTTTGTATCTTAAACATAAGGGCATAGATAACCTTGTTAAAGAGTGACACCTTTATCGCTGTTAAATATTGTTGCCAAATGCTGATGACCATATATACTACTACTGCAACCTTAAAAACTGACTGAAATATCCTACCCAGATGTAGACCAGATATTTCCTTTATGTCCCAAACTATCAGAAAGCAAGTATAAATCACATTTTAAATTAGGTCAGATGCACATTTCAGCCTTTGGTGTGTTTATTCACTGGGATAAAGATTTCTTCCCACGCCAGAGCATTTACAGTGAAGCAAACTGAACGCTGATGTTAAACTAATGGCAACAATGACTTTTCACTTAAATGTGCTTTTGCACCTAAATGTGATTTGTGCACCTAACAGTGTTTCCACACTACTGTTGATGTTGCAACTAGTGTGATCTTTCACATTAATGTGACTCTGCACATGAGAGACTTCCCCTCAAAATGTCAAACCTCAACAATGCTTATTTTGCTTGACGTTAACATTTTGCACCTTAAAGGTGCTGTCAAGCAAATAGGATGTCATACTAATGCACAACTCTTACCCCAAATGTGACATCTTACTTCATAATTTGTATTCCTGCACTGAGTGATTTTGCACCAAAACCCGATTTATTTTACTCCTTAGCCTAAGGGTGACATGGTGACCCTAGATTGGCTAGGCCAATCTCGCTTCTTTAACCATGTCTCGACAAACGTCACTATAACCTTTTCTAATATGTTCCTGTTTTTAAAGTCGGTTGAATCATCACAGTGGAAACCACTTTTGCATGTGTTCCAGTGGAGGAATAATTTGCAGCCTCTAACAGAAAGAATTTTAGTTAACACAATGATACTGTGTGAAAACGTTGCACGGAATTCTCTCAGTGCTTTATTGTCTGTGTTCTCTATGGTGGTGAGCACTGTCCCTTAAGTTATTTGGTGTCCCTAGGTTGATGCAAAACTGCAGTCCTAATTTTATGTTCGCAGAATATCCCTCTCTTAGGTTTTCAAAATCTAGTCAATCTACCCACTTTTGAAGTTCTGTTGCCAACCTTGGGGATTAAACTCATAACAACGATACAAGAAGCGCAGAATGCACAGGGTACCATAGTTGCCAACATTTGGGAAAAAACATTCTGGGATAGTTTTCAGCACACAGCTGCTGCAGATAGAAAGTTCTTGTTTGCGTACCTGTGTGTAATAAAGAGGAACAGTTTCTACAACAAGATAACCAGTGCTTGAAATTGAAAAATAAAAGTGAAGGTTGTTTCAGAGAATTAGCGGTACTTTCCAATTGATAGAATTACACTTGACTTGAGAAGTGCAGGTACTCTCCCACGCAAAATAAAAAAGTGCCGATACTCAGTACCGGCCCATTTAAAGCACTGAATATAACCCGGACAGTCTCCAATTTACCGGGAATGTCCCTGCAAAAACGAGACAGTTCGCAACTATCCGGTACAAATGGCCTAGGTGTTGCATATGTATGTTGGAAAATTTAAGTCAAATCTTGGCTTAATCAATGCTTGTTGCTGAGGTTGGAAGGTTCCTAGAACGGTACTGAACAGTTCTTCCAAGAAGGGTGGTAGGGGGATACTGCAGTGCTTTACAAGGCTGTTTGATAAATAAACAGCATTAGGTGTATTCCGATAAAACAAAAAGAAACAGCTACGTACTGTACAAAACATACAGTAAGCTTGAAGCAGTACGAAGCACATGGAGCGTGATGCACTAACGCTGCAAAAACAGCACAGGTTTCGATACAAGTACGCAGGGGTATTAACACTCATAGTAGTTAAGAACCGGAGCAGTACATACCTCGGGATTTTTAAACACATTTCTGAGATAGCCTTCCACTTCTCCCATGAACTTGGCTTTAGGGAAAAAAGACATGATTTCGCTCCGGATTCCTTATCATTGAGACAAACGGGGACTAATGGCGACCCTAGAAGCATGCATTCCTAAGAAATGCGTTAACGCTGATAAAACGCCCACACGGTACCTGACCTGGAGTAAAAATACCCATAAAATTGAAGTTAAAACAGAAACCGAGGACGGAAACGTGTGATTAAACATCCCTGGCTCTACGGCAGTCTAGTCTACGGAAAGTAAGCCCCGCCCATCGTGTGCTAAGAGACAGAAGCAGCAGATGCCAGATCTTACCGAGCGCGTTCGTTTTACACATAAGCAGCCTTTTCAATGTTTTTTTACATTAATTTATGCACTGCTGTTTGCGCATGCTCGGAACTGCAGTTCATTTCCTTAGCATTTGAAGACATGACAATGCCTAAGTTTCATTATATTTATGACACTGTTCACATCTCATCAAAATGAGACACCACAGAAATGCTTTTATTATTATTTATTTAAGAGGCTTGAATTATAAGGTTTTCAACAGGCCGTTTTTTTACCTACATTACCACTATGTTCCAGCCCATACAAAACACTTGCAAAATCACCTGAATCTTTTACTTTTTCCTTTATCAGTATGTCCTTAAAGAATAATTTAATTAAAAAATTGACACTTTGAAATGTGTTCTAGAGTTACCATAATGATCCCTGTCTGTTAATTAAAATGAACAAAGATGGAAAAGCCATATTTAAAATGAATACAGGTGATTTTACATAAAGTTCTATTAAGTATCATGTATGCATGTCTTAGCGCACAACAATTTCTCATAATCTTTACCATGTGCACGCCAACAGCTGGGATCCGGAGCGGTTTAGTCCTTACACAGACTTTGGTGCTCTCTGATTAGACCCGTCTCTATTCCTAGTCCACCTCACATCAATAATAGAAGTTGGGACATTCTAAGTGAGAATGACAGACAAGCGTCAAGATTTCAAGTAGTTAATCAAAAGTATTATTAAGCAAACTAAATGAAATAATTCATAAGCATGGTTTGCAATAAAGAATACATACATGTGTATTTGTAAAGCGCACGTTCACCACTGCGGGTATCTTGGCGCTGAATAACAGATGTTTCTTGTTACCCAACTCAATGCTACTCATTTGATCGACCGCAGGTGGATGAAAGGCTGAGTGGACCAGCCGGGATTTGAACCTGTGACTATGAGGTCGAACACAGGCCGCTGCATAAGACGCATTAGTCCACTGAGCCACCATAATTAAAAAGATACATATTTAATGCTAAGTTCTTTGTGTTAGAGGGGTTTGTACCCCCTTCTTGACACTTTGCTGTGAAAGTCAAGGGGTACACTTCTCCTATACGGACAACCTTTTTATAAAAATGACCCGAGCCAGGTCCCTGGATTACTGGGTTTCCCCTTTTGTTTCAGAGGTCTTGCAGTTTATTCAAGTACAATAATTGACACATTGCAAAAAAGATAGCCTGGGACAGTTGGGGTGTCCTTGGTTAGGTACAGTGTGGTGAGAAGGTTCTGGAAACGCTCACCGTCTCCTAGTGTGAAGCTTGTAATTTATTAGGTTACAGCAGAGAAATAATAACAACAGCGATCATGTGATGTAGTTAGAAGTCAGTTCAAGAAAGAAGACAGTACACCTTTGATTTGGGAACAGCCATTACAACGCAACTTTTACTACGCGTTGCTATTACACCGCATGCGTTACAACGCATGAGATGTTAAAACGCGTAGTAAAAACTACGAATACCATTAAATCGCATGCGCTTTTACAACCAATGTAATGGCTATCCACATCGGTGTGAGGAAACTGAGGCTGTTTCCTCACAACGACATGCACCTCTGACAACGCAGGAAGCAGGAACCGGGAGCAGAGACGGCGACGCTGGAGAGAAACCACGAGGAAAGAGGTAAGGCTGATTGTGCTTGGGTTGGGGGTAGTGGTTTAGGGTAGGGTAGTGTTGTGTTTTAGGGTTAGGGGTAGTGTAGGGGTGGGAGTAGTGTGGGTAGTGTTGTAGTGCCATAGAGTTTTAGGGTAGTGTAGGGGTGTGGGTAGTGGTTTAGGGTAGGGTATTGTCGTAGTGTTTTGACCCTGCTTGCAGGCAGGTCGCCCCCACACCGCCACTCGTCACTCGTCACCTGTTAGCCGGATTGCCTGGTTCCTGTGCCCCTTGCTGCCTGCCTCCTGGTTCCTGGGCTTTTCCCTCGCCCTTCGTGCCAGTTTTTCCCCCGCCCACCACCGCTCCCGACCCGGCCTTCCCGCCGCTGCCTCCCTGCAGCCCGCCCCCCAGCACACCCATTGGCCTCCCCGCTCCCGCTCCCAGCTGCTCCTCCCTCCCAAGCCTCCTCAAATACAGGCCGAGTGACGGTAACGGGAGCGACCTTTGAACCTGCTTGCAGGCAGGTCGCCCCCACAACGCCACTCGTCACCTGTTAGCTGGATTGCCTGGTTCCTGTGCCCCTTGCTGCCTGCCTCCTGGTTCCTGGGCTTTTCCCTCACCCTGTGCGCCAGTTTCCCCCCACCCCCCACCGCTCCTGACCCGGCCTTCCCGCCGCTGCCTCCCTGCGGCCCCGCCCCCAGCACACCCATTGGCCTCCCCACTCCCGCCTCCCAGCTGCTCCTCCCTCCCAAGCCTCCTCAAATACAGGCCGAGATACGGTAACGGGAGCGACCTTTGACCCTGCTTGCAGGCAGTTGACCCCCACACAGCCACACGTCAACTGTTAGCCGGATTGCCTGGTTCCTGTGCCCCTTGCTGTCTGCCTCCTGGTTCCTGGGCTTTTCCCTCGCCCTTCGTGCCAGTTTTTCCCCCGCCCACCACCGCTCCCGACCCGGCCTTCCCGCCGCTGCCTCCCTGCAGCCCGCCCCCCAGCACACCCATTGGCCTCCCCGCTCCCGCCTCCCAGCTGCTCCTCCCTCCCAAGCCTCCTCAAATACAGGCCGAGTGACGGTAACGGGAGCGACCTTTGAACCTGCTTGCAGGCAGGTCGCCCCCACAACGCCACTCGTCACCTGTTAGCTGGATTGCCTGGTTCCTGTGCCCCTTGCTGCCTGCCTCCTGGTTCCTGGGCTTTTCCCTCACCCTGTGCGCCAGTTTCCCCCACCCCCCACCGCTCCTGACCCGGCCTTCCCGCCGCTGCCTCCCTGCGGCCCCGCCCCCAGCACACCCATTGGCCTCCCCACTCCCGCCTCCCAGCTGCTCCTCCCTCCCAAGCCTCCTCAAATACAGGCCGAGATACGGTAACGGGGGCGACCTTTGACCCTGCTTGCAGGCAGTTGACCCCCACACAGCCACTCGTCACCTGTTAGCCGGATTGCCTGGTTCCTGTGCCCCTTGCTGCCTGCCTCCTGGTTCCTGGGCTTTTCCCTCGCCCTTCGTGCCAGTTTTTCCCCCGCCCACCACCGCTCCCGACCCGGCCTTCCCGCCGCTGCCTCCCTGCAGCCCGCCCCCCAGCACACCCATTGGCCTCCCCGCTCCCGCCTCCCAGCTGCTCCTCCCTCCCAAGCCTCCTCAAATACAGGCCGAGTGACGGTAACGGGAGCGACCTTTGAACCTGCTTGCAGGCAGGTCGCCCCCGCAACGCCACTCGTCACCTGTTAGCTGGATTGCCTGGTTCCTGTGCCCCTTGCTGCCTGCCTCCTGGTTCCTGGGCTTTTCCCTCACCCTGTGCGCCAGTTTCCCCCCACCCCCCACCGCTCCTGACCCGGCCTTCCCGCCGCCCCGCCCCCAGCACACCCATTGGCCTCCCCACTCCCGCCTCCCAGCTGCTCCTCCCTCCCAAGCCTCCTCAAATACAGGCCGAGATACGGTAACGGGAGCGACCTTTGACCCTGCTTGCAGGCAGTTGACCCCCACACAGCCACACGTCAACTGTCAGCCGGATTGCCTGGTTCCTGTGCCCCTTGCTGTCTGCCTCCTGGGTCCTGGGCTTTTTGCTCGCCCTGCGCGCCTGTTTCCCCCCCGCCCCTCACCGCTCCCGACCCGGCCTTCCCGCCACTGCCTCCCTGCGGCCCTGCCCCCAGCACACCCATTGGCATCCCTGCTCCCTCCTCCCAGCTGCTCCTCCCTCCCAAGCCTCCTCATATACAGGCTGAGAAGCAGCCGTGCAGCTGACGTGCTGAAGGCGCACCAAAGGCAAGCCCGTCTGTGCCCGTCCACGCCTGGACCGCACCCAGCGCCAGAACCCCTGGACCCCACGAATGCCATGACACCAGAATCCACTATGACGCCAGCACCATCCACGCACTCAACGCCGGCCAAAACGACACCTGCTTCCAGGCAGTCCCAAAACGGACCCACTGACCCTTCTCCTGCCGCACCAGCAGCTTCACCTGAGACAGAAACACCAAACCTCCAAGGACTTGACCCAACCCCCTCCGCTGCATACTCCTTAACACCCACTCCGCATGCAAACACGCCGTCGAGCTCTGGGATCTGCTCGACTCCTCCGCCCCAGACGTGGCCTTCCTAACCGAGACCTGGCGGAACGACTCCTCGGCGCCCGACATCACCACAGCCATCCCGGACGGCTACAAGATCACCCGCAGGGATCGCGCCAACAGAATAGGAGGAGGAATAGCCATCATCCACAAGTCAACCCTCAAAGTCGCCACCGACTCAGACGCCATCCTCAACACCACCGAACACCTGCACTTCCGGATACACACCGACCCCAACACCACCCTCAGAGGAACACTCATCTACAGACCACCCGGACCACGGGCTCAGTTCAGCGACTCCATCGCCGACCTCACCAGCACACACGCACTCGCCTCCGCAGACTACATCCTCCTCAGGGACCTGAACTTCCACCTTGAGAACAACAACGTCGCAAACTACGCCACCCTGATTGACAACCTCGCCAACCTCAGCCTCAGACAACTCGTCACCACACCCACCCCCGCCGCCGGCCACACGCTTGATCTCATGTTCTCCACAGGCTCCCACATCGCCTTCGATCACACCACCGAGCTCCACTGGACTGACGACCGCTGCATCCACTTCACCTTCAAGAAACCAACCACGCACCATCGCACCCAACAGCTGCCTCGCCGTTGCTGGAGCAAAGCCACCGAAGACCAGCTGCTCACCTCCCTCACCAATAACCCACCCACTGACCCCATCAACTATGACGTTGCAGCCCGCAACTTCAGACAGTTGATCGACGACTGCGCCAACACCCTCGCCCAGCTCAAGAAACCCTCCAACAGCCACACCAGCAAGAGAGAAACACGGTTCACCAACGAGCTCCAGGCCTCCAAACGCGCATGCCGAAAACTGGAAAAGACATGGCTACACGAACACACACCGGACAACCACGCAGCCCACAAGGACGCCACCCGCAGACACCACCACCTCATCAGACTAGCCAAGAGATCCTCCTTCAAAGACCGCTTGGACAACAACGCGCACAACAGCAAAGAGCTCTTCAGTATCATAAAGGAACTCTCCAACCCCAGTGCCAACGACATCCCGCCCTCCCAAGAACTGTGCGACTCACTAGCAATCTTCTTCCACCGCAAGATCGCTGACATCCACGACAGCTTCAACACCACGACTGCCCAACCACGCCATACTCCACCTCCCCTGTGAACACCACCAACGCCGACCACCTGACCTCCTGGTCCAACGTCAACGACGACGAGACACGCAAGGTCATGAACTCCATCCACTCAGGATCCTAGTCTGACCTGTGCCCACACCACGTATTCAACAAAGCAGACGCAGCCATCCCACCCCAACTACGGAAGGTCATCAACATCTCCTTTGAAACAGCGACATTCCCGGAAAGCTGGAAGCAAGCCAAAATCAACGCCCTCCTCAAGAAGTCCAAAGCTGACCCCAAGGAACTCAAGAACTTCCGGCCCATCTCCCTGCTCCCGTTCCCGGCAAAGGTCATCGAGAAAATCATCAAAATGCAACTGACCCGCCACCTGGAAGACAACAACATCTTGGACCCGTCCCAGTCCGGATTCAGACGAAACCACAGCACCGAGACAGCACTCATCGCGTCCACAGACGACATCAGACGCCAACTAGACAACGGAGAAACATCAGCCCTCATCCTCCTGGACCTGTCAGCCGCCTTCGACACGGTCTGCCATCGCACTCTAAAGACACGCCTCCTAGAAGCCTGAATCCAAGAGAAGGCCCTTGACTGGATCACTTCCTTCCTCACCTGCAGAACCCAGAGCTTCCGCCTCCCACCCTTCCCATCCAAAGCCACCAACATCATCTGCAGCGTCCCCCAGGGCTCATCCCTCAGCCCAAAGCTGTTCAACGTCTACATGGCCTCCCTCGCACTGGTGGCCCGCCATCATGACCTCAACATTATCTCCTACGCCGACGACACCCAGCCCATCCTCTCCCTCACCAAGGACCCACACACCACCAAAACCAACCTCCACGAGGGAATGAAGGCCGTCGCCGACTGGATGAGGAGCAGCCGTCTGAAGCTGAACTCGGAAAAGACGGAGGTCCTCATCCTCGGATCCACCCCCTCAGCCTGGGACAACTTCTGGTGGCCGACCAACACCCACTGACCATGCACGCAATCTAGGATTCATCCTCGACTCCTCCCTCTCCATGTCTAAGCAGGCCAACGCCGTCTCCTCCTGCTGCTACAACACCCTGTGCATGCTCCGCAGGATCTTAAAGTGAATCCCGAACGAAACAAGAAGAACGGTGACACAGGCCCTCGTCAGTAGCAGACTGGACTACGGCAACACACTCTACACAGGAATCCCAGCCAAACACCTATGACCACCATCCAAAATGCCTCCGCCCGACTGATAATCAATGTCCCCCACCGCAGCCACATCACCCCCCCACCTGAGAGACCTACACTTCCTCCCCGTCGACAAGAGGATTACCTTCAAGCTCCTCACCCACACACACAAAGCACTCCACAACGCCGGATCAGCCTACCTGAACAGCAGACTCAGTTTCCACACCCCCACCCACCTGCTCCGCTCCACCAGCCTCGCCCTCGCCGCTGTCCCCCGCATCCAATGAACGACCTCCGGGGAAGATCCTTCTCCTACCTCGCCGACAAGACCTGGAACACCCTTTACCCACATACGCAAGACCCAAGACCTACTCACCTTCAGAAGACTCCTCAAGACCTGGCTCTTCGAGCTGTAGCAGCACCCCCCCCCCTCCCCTCAGCGCCTTGGGACCCTCACGGGTAAGTAGCACGCTCTACAAGTACTCTGATTGATTGATTGAGTGTATTAGGGTTAGGGGTAGTGTAGGGGTGGAAGTAGTGTGGGTAGTGTTGTAATGTCATAGTATTTTAAGGGTTTAGGGTAGTGTAGGGGTGGGAGTAGTGTGGCTAGTGGTTTAGGGTAGTGTAGTGGTTTAGGGTTTAGGGTAGTGTTGTAGAGTTTGTGTAGTGTAGTGTTTTAGGGTTTAGGGTAGTGTTGTATTGTTTGTGTAGTGTAGTGTTTTAGGGTTTAGGGTAGTGTTGTAGTGTTTGTGTAGTGTAGTGGTTTCGGGTATTCTTGTAGTGTTTGTGTAGTGTAGTGTTTTACGGTTTAGGGTAGTGTTGTAGTGTTTGAGTAGTGTAGTGCAATAGAGTTTAGGGTAGTGTTTGTGGAGTGTAGTGTTTTAGGGCTTAGGGTAGTGTTGTACTGTAATGTTTTAGGGTAGTGTTGGGGGCGTCATGCAGGGTAGTGTAGTGTTATATTAGGGAGAGGACTGGGGGTCGGGGATCGTTGTGTAGGGGTCGGGTAGTCACTTACCTTGCAAACTTTTACCACAAGTATAGCTTTACCATGCATGCCTTTGCGTTGTGTTGGCATTCGTGGTAAAGGCATACTCGTGGTAAATGTATGCGATGTAATGGCATGTCGTTGTCATTGACATCGCGTAGTAATACCCGCGTTGTAATGGCACGCGTGGTATTAGTATGCGATGTAATGACATACATCAATGTCAGACATTGCTTATCTATTTCAGGATCTTTACATTCTGCCACTTGTATTTCTGTTAAGCACCAGATTTCAAAGAAAACCCTGGGTTGTATAAGCTACTCACACTTGGAATCTGGAAACGTGTGCGCTCGCTATACACTTTGGCACCTGGTCTAAACGAACCGCAAAGTAGCATGTGGTTGTAACATACTGTTAGTGTTACTTGTGGGTAAGATTATTTCATTTTCTCATTAAAGCATAGTTGCTATGGCTCTATGTTAGAGAAAGTCTTGTTTTTTTTCTTAATCATGAGCATGTTGCATTCTGGGACACGTATTTATACCTTTTATATTTGATTTTTGAAATACCAGGACTGCCTGAACCTGTTACACATGACTTGGATCACTTGACATCTTTGTAAAAAAAAGATAAACCCTTTAAAGATAAGTGCATGCTAATACACGTTCTGCATGCATGCTAGTCAAAGGGAACACTTAAGATGGAGAATTACAAAACAAGCATTGGCAAAGGTAATCGGTCTCGTTTCTGGCAAAGCTGTGAAAGGCGAGGGGAGAGACCCAGCAAATACACAACGGGGAAAAGAAGAAGGGAGGAAACAGAGAGAGGAATAGAGCTCAAAGAGTGAAAAGTGTGGGGCATGAGGTAGCCGTGGTTGGCAACAATAAAAATGTCAGGATTGATCAGTGGTAGGCAGCAACAAGAGCAAGGGCACCCAGGAGCAATGAAGAACTACACATAGCGAAGAGAGTGGTTGGAGTGGGAGGTAGCTACAAGATGAGGACTCATGAGGGGAAAGAGGAAAGGGCAGGATATGCACAAATAACATTAAATCAGGAGTGGGGAAATGAAATAGACAAGAAAGCCATTGAATTGTGAGCCTGGGGCAGCCCCAGTGCTCACTCTCATTGACATAAAGATCACATACAATTACAATGTAGTAAGATGGCCCAATCTCAAGCATGCTTTAGGAAAACGTTTAACTAACTACCCCGATAAACTGATCTATTAACAGATGCTCCCTTTCCCATGAGGCTACACATACATCACAGACCCAATTAATAGAGTAACAAGGCACATTTATTAGGATAGGTCTTCAGTTTAGCTGAAAACAAACAATCACAAAAAATCAAACCCATCCTCAGTAATACAATGAAAACTCCCAACCTCACCCCTACCTTAAGCCTATGACAGTAGTCCCCTAAACACCCTCTTATTCCAAAACATCCTTTCCCTATCCTCCATCTCACAACCATTCCTTGCTACACTAACTTAGCTCACACAAACTTCAAACATCTCAAACTATTTCCACCTTAACAGGCCCATAATCCCCAAACCTCTGACCTAGACCCTCACCTGTGCTCTGCCCCACACCTCCCAGTCGGTGGACATGCCTGCATATGATTAAACAGCCCCTCCCCAAACTACAGCCAGCCAAATAGTATCATTCAATGTCAGTTTAATTTTTTCTGGTTGTTGAAAGGGATACTATGAAAGTGATGGACAATTAATTTCAACAGTCTGATTTGCCTATTTCACAGTTTTGTCAGGGCTATAAACAAATCAAGCCACAGTTACTCAATGTTAGCTTTCTTGGAAGACATTACAATTGCAGATGAACCAACAGAGTACTGTCAAAATGTACTCATCTTGCAATTCTGACTGATGTATGCTTTCACTCCCTTCTGATACACTGCCAACCACACACAACATTAGGTGGGTTAGAAGTAGACCCGGGGTAAGCGGAATTGAAAAGAGTATGAAAAATAGGTCTTTACTGTTGGAGCATTGATCTCTAAAGACATTAACATTTTATTAATTTTATCAGCCTGGATTCAGGAGCTTATTCCTAATATTGCTTATGATATACATTTTAATAATCTTTGCATTTCTTTATATTACTTTATATGGTAATATAGAGAAATATATGACTGTGTATAGTCTGATGAAACTTTGTGCCCTCCCAAAGCTGAAACAATTATAATCTTTATAATATACAAGCAAAGAGTACTGTGAATTATTATGTGTTCCTACCTTCAGTGTTCTACGAATACGCTTTTTAATTTGAATTATATTCATGATAGGCTTATAAACTGCAACATAATAGTTGCACATTAGTACTATTTAGGTTACCTAAAACAAGCAAATGACTATCTCATGTAATGCCATGTGTGCCTCAAAAGAAAAGGTTATCAAAGTTTGTGCGAGACAGTTTTCACGTCTCTCATGGAAACAACAACGCATGCAGCAGTTCACCAAGCGTAGAGTCTTGAAAATAGTGTGTGATTGCAAAGTTTAAAACCTCAATCACAAAGATTATCCTAGAATACTTCTGTGTATCCAGTTCAGTATTTTGTTAACTGTCAAGGAAAAACAATCTGCGAAGTTTTATAATTTTGACAAGGTTCCAGCTGCAGCAGTTATGTTTCTTGGTTTCCCAACAAGGACACTCTGGACTATGAGGAACTTACACTCTAAGGGCCCAATTACGAGTTGACCGCCCTGCCGCTGCACCGCCAAACCCATGTGAGAACTGCCTGCTGTCTAATGACGTTTTTAGAAAATTGGGGGGTGATTTCGCCGGCCGTCCCACAGTGGTGCCAATAAAATAGGCACCGCAACGGGAACGTCACAGAAAGTTCCAGCGCAGCATGGACTGTGAAGTCCCACTTTCAGTGAACCACTCACCACCTTCCCCAATCTCACGCATGTCACTCTGTCCCACATACTAGGGAAGGTGAAATCAGGGTCGCCGGCCGACCCCTGCCCGCACATGATCTTCGATATGGCATTTCCTGATATGGAAAGGGAGATACCTTCACTCCCCAATCAATCCCTGGCCACAGGACATGTACCTTCCAACTTTAAGGAAGCACGTGTCATGGGGGTGCATTTTCACAGGGGGGCTAAACATGCATCCACTTGGAGTGAGGCACAAGGGTCCCTGTCGGGCCTCCTTTCTTTCCTCACTGCCACTGTTTTCATGGAGGAAAGACCTCCATGAAATCAGTAGAGGTGAAGAAAGTCGTACTATGCTTGGCGGGACTACGGCAGTTCCACCAAGCATATTGATGCCGATTTACCGCCTCGCCACTGCCAAAGAATGGCAGTTTTCCAGCCGGAGTCGGCGGTTCCGAGGCGGCACAACCACCAAGTTCGTAATGGGGCGGTTGGAAGACCGCCACAGCCTCCCCACCATGAGTCTGGAGGTCCGAGGACCACCACACTCGTAATTAGGCCCTAAGAGTTCAAGATGGAACGCTCCATCTGCTAGTCTTGTGTGAGTCCTGTAGCTTCATGAGACTCATAGTCTTCCTTTTCTTCACTCATGTGTCCCGTGCAACGTGTCTATCAGATACGCAACGCTCCTTTCCAGCCAGCGCTCACACTCTATGCCTACTGCCAGCCTCTCCTGCTTTCGAAGATACATACATTCTGGCAGTTCAGAGTAACAAGGTGTCTTTTTCAGTAGTCATTTCAATGATGTACACATCAAATTCGGGATGAGCAGGAAGGAATTAACTATCAAAAGGAGACCTTTCAAACTTTGAAAGAGCTGCAGCAAGTTAAGGAACAGAAACCTCAGTTCGGACCGGAAGACTGTAATAACTTCCAATCCTTCTTTGAAACTAAAGTCAAACATCTAATTAGGGAAATTCATACGACCCCTAAGTTTTCGTGTACATTGGCACCTATACTATTGCCTCCCACTTTCAGCAAACCACTCACCACCTTCCCCAATCTCACGCATTTCACTCTGTCCCACATACTAGGGAAGGTGAAATCAGGGTCGCCTGCCGAGCCCTGCCCGCCCAGGATCTTCAAAATGGCATTTCCTGGTATGGAAAGGGAGATACCTTCACTCCTCAATCAATCCCTGACCACAGGACATGTACCTTCCAACTTTAAGGAAGCACGTTTCATCCCGCTCCTGAAAAAGCCTGGAGCTAGCACGAAAAACCTGAACAAGTTCCGGCAAATCTCACAGCTCCCGTTCCTCGCAAAGGTTCTAGAACAACACGTACTAAAAACCCTGACCAATCACGTTGAAAGCAACCATCTTCTTCAACCTAACCAGGCAGGGTTCAGCTCGCATCACAGCACGGAATTGGTACTGCTGTCGGTTCTAGACGAACTTAGACTGAGGGCTGACAAAAATAAACCATGTGCCCTGGTTCTTCTGGACCTATCCGCGGCATTTGACACGGTCAATCACAACCAACTAATGTCGCGGATTTTGGAGCTAGGGATCCAGGGCATGGCCCTTACATGACTGGGCTCCTTTCTTAAAAACCGCTCGCAGAGAACACAACTGAATGACCAGGTGTCCGATTTGGGACTCCTTTCATGTGGGGTACCGCAGGGATCGGCACTTTCACCATTGCTCTTTAATGCCTACCTCCAGCCCCTGATAGCGGCACTCAACGGTAGGGAGTGTCAAATTTATAACTACGCTGATGACACCCAATTGGCCATTCAGATAGACAATTCCACGACCGCTCACATAAGATTCCAAAATATTCTGAAATTCACGGTCAACTGGATGACGGCCAACTCTCTTAAAATCAACCCGGATAAAACGGAAGTACTGGCCATCACCTCAGACTCCAACCAGTGGAAAGAGGTCTTCTGGCAAAAAGAGCTCGGCGCCTACCCAGAGTTGGCGGTGGCGGTAAAAAGTCTGGGCATCAAAATCGATGCCAAGCTCACCATGATTCAAGAGGTATCAGCAGTGGTGGGAACATGCACAGGCATGCTGAGACAGCTGCGTAAGCTCGCTTCATTACTCAGTTTTAACACTCTTAGAATGCCATGGTACTATCAAGACTGGATTACGGGAATGCCCTGTATATCCGAAGAGGTTGCAGGTGATTATGAATGATGCTTCTAGGCTTATCTTTAGAGTGCCCAGACGAACACATGCATTACCCCTCCTTAAACAACTGCATTGGCTCCCTGTTAGACAAAGAGCTAAATTTAAAGGCCTCTGTATCACGCACAAAGCCATCCATGGCCAAGCCCCTAGCTACATCAAGGGCCGTCTAGCCAACTACACTCGTATTAGGGCGTTACGTTCCTCTGAGGTCAACTTTTTGACCTGCCCTTGATTGAACAAGTCATTGAAAGGCGGAAGAGCCTTCTCCTCATCTATTCCCCACATTTGGAACAACCTGCTGGAGAACATACACAAGGAACATGCCCTCCTACCGTTTAGAAAGAAATTAAAAACAGTACTTTTTGTAGAGGCATGGGGCGCAATCTGAGTCCCCTCTCGTGAAGGCTAGATCTCTGTTTCTGATAGCGCTTAGAGACCTGCAGGTGATAATGCGCTTATAAATAAAAATTAACATAACATTTTGCAAGGTTTTCTACTGCAGTTGTATTGAAAGGAGAATTGTATGTGCCCTCCAGCGATCTATAACTCAAGTTCTGCACTAGTTAGGAATGCTGGAACAATTTTCAATTCGGGGTGCTGTCCAGCCGATCACTTCACTGGCCACAGTCACAGGGTTTTAAGCATGTAGGGCGTTACTGAATAAGAAGGTCTAGAAATAGGCAAAATCGTTAAGTGGAAGAATGGTGACTTCTACCTTGCTGTTGTCACTTACTCCAACGTTTTGAAAGAATGGTATGCAGTGATAAATTTTTAATTCTAGTTTCCCACAAAACGTATATGTGATGTACTGTGGAATGCTCATTTATATGGAACACATTTGGTAGTAGATTAGTGTCTTGATGCTGAGGAAACTATAAAAATAACAACTAGAAATCCAACTCAGAGTGACATTGAATTAGGAATCACTGCATAAACACTTTCCTCAGATTCCGACATGGTAGTCTTTTTTACAGATTGATCTTAAAGCAACTCATCAAAACATTGTGGGCCTGAATTATGAGTTTTTGCTGTAGGGCAGCGCCGCAGGCCTTCCTGCTGCTCTGCACTACAACAAAACAAAAGGGCAGGAATGCGCCGTATCTGTCAGGTACGGCGCCTATGTCCTTTTCCCCTGCGCTGGCACACAATGGGCTGCCGTGTATAAACGCAGGCACCTTTGCACCATGGTGCAAGGGTGCCTGTGTTGCGGGGTAGATTCATTTTTTGCAGGAAGGGAATCCTTATTGCACAAACACACTCACAAGAGGCTTTTTCCTCTTTCTATGTCTGCTGCAGCATGCAGCACTCATAGAAAAAGGACAACTTAGGAAAAAGGAAAAACAAGTAGAAATAAATATATTTCTCCTTGTTGTGCCTCCCCTATGCCTCCCTCGAAGGCTTATGCTTTTGACTGTGCCTCAGAGTGAAGAGTGCTCCTAAATCTGGGGCAGTGCCAAAAAGCCTTGGATGTTGCTGGGAACGCCCCTGCAACACCCATTGCATGCCACTTTAATGCAGAAAACTGTGTTAAGGGGATCAATATTTACAAGGCAGCATTAAGCCAAAAAAAGTGGCTTAGCGCTGCAAGGTAAATATGGAGCAGGCTTCTGAGCCACCGGAGCATCACAAAAAGTGACGCACCAGCAGCGCAAGGGGCTTATAAATATGCCCCTGTGTATCCAATTGAAAATCGGTATACACACCACTGATTCACTCAGAGGTCTGCTTCCAACTCCCAGATTTGCTAAGCACACTGTTCAAAAAGCCAGGCTCACTTTCCTTACTTTGCTCCTGATAACAACCAGACTACATTTCTAGTAAGCTCTTGAAAATGACACAACATATATTCCTGTTCTATCCTAAAATATGCACATATTAAACTCTTGATAGAATGAGAAGCTGCTCCTGAAAACATCCTAAATACACATTTATTCATCCATAGTATATTACATTTTAAATATATATATATAGTTAGTTGGACATTTCACTCGTACAAAACCATAGAAATTTCCCCTTTATAGTTAGTTCAGCTAACTGTAACTCGCGCGCCCTCAATGCACTGCTGATGATGTCACATATTACATCACTCATGATATGGTCAGTGACATCACTCATGACATCACTCATGACATCTCAAATGACATCACTGATGACATCACTGATGACATCACCCAGTGAATGTGTGTTTTTCTGAAAATTAAATATGTTTTATATATATATATATCTTAAGGTCGATGAAAGAATAAATATGTATATAAGTATCTAATGGATTATTTTTTTTGTAAAATTGATTGTACAACTGACTGATTAAGTGTATCTTAGTGAATACATGGGTTAGTGAATAATGTTGAAATATGTAAATATCTGTATCAGTCTCTTACTTTGTGTATAAGTGGCTGCATGGGTTGGTGAGTAGCTACAAGTGTGTATATAGGTTATTATATGTTTTTTTGAGTATCAGTATGAGTGTCTGAGTGTCTTTATTGTTCGGTGGGGGGTATTACGTAGTGCATAGATGCATGAATGATTGAATCACTGTTTGTATGTAATGAAGACAGCATGTGTGCAGGACTGTATAGGTGAATGAGTGTGTGTATGGGTTTATGGGTGTGTTAGTGAGTGAATGACGGTCTCAATAGTGTCTTTATGAGTAACTATATATGTTTTAAACTAGTATATGTGAGTATTGGAATATATAAGTGAGTATATGTGAGAGTGAGAGATTGTAAGACTTCCTGTATAAATTAGTATGTGTTTCTATAAGGGATTGCTTAAGAGAGTAAGTATGTGTAAGTTTCTGTAGAAGTAAGTGTGGTGGTGTGTTATAACTGTATATGCAAGTAAATGGATGTTTGATACTTTGTTTGCATGTGTGACTATGTGTGTGAGTAACTCTATAGATGAGTGTATATGTGTAATAGGATGTATAGGTGTATGAGTACATATGATGAGTGAGTACATGTATGAGTGACTGTATAGGACTGTTGGTGAGTGAGTGGATGTGTGTGTAGATCTTATAATTACTGAATAGGTGTGTTGTAAGTGTTATTGGTATGTCCATTGTTTTGAAAACGTTAGTTTCTATTTTTGAGTGTGTGTAGCAAAGGTTATATTAGGGTGAGAGAGGAGGTCTGCTACTCTATCACAAGGATGATTTCATCAGTGATGTCATGAGTGATATCATTTGAAATGTCATCAGTGATGTCATGAGTGATGTCACTGACCATGTCATGAGTGATGTAATATGTGACGTCATCAGCAGTGTATTGTGGGTGCGCGAGTTATAGTTAGCTGAACTAACTATAATGGGGGAATTTCTATGGTTTTGTACGAGTGAAATGTCCAACTAACTATAACGCCCCTGAAACCTATGTTTTTTCAGTGAATTTCAAAGGTTTTTTAAATGCTAATTTCTAACTATAACGTGACTGAAACCTATGATTTTTTTAAGTGAATTCCAAAGGTTTTTTAAATGCTAGTTTCTAACCATGCCTACAGAGGTAGGACATGTGAAGAAATAAGAAAAAACGCACAGAAAGAAAAGAAAGAAATGCAGAAAGAAGCAACAGAAGTCCTCAAAGATGAAGAAAAGTGCAGGAAGAAGGAAGACACGCAGAAAGAACACACAGAGTTGCAGAAAGAGGCCTTGTTGCAAAAGCATCCTGTACCCTGAACTTTTTCAGATGGGTACTGGTGGTAACTGACTCTGACTAACCAGTCCTAGAGCCAGTGCTATGCTAAAAGACACTTAGAATACAGTGAAAATACCTACATACACTAGGGAATTCTATGCTTTGGGGTACCCCTGTGATTACCATGGCCTCCTCTGTAAGACCCTAGTACATAATAGGGCAGGGGGATTAAAACTACCTCTTAAAATGCACCACAGGGCGCGTTTGCACACTGGTGAAGGGAGGGGCGCCTGAGATGACATGTGGCAAACATGCCCTGTGGCCGTTTTAATTTGGGGGATAAAGTCCCCTTGAATCCTGAGTGCCCCTTGGGTCCAACTAGCCCACCAGGTATCTCTAGTTAGCGCCACAGAGCTGCGTTGCAGAGAGGTGTAAAAAGGGGCACGGCCTGGACCACCTCTCTGCAATGCAGCGCAGTGGCGCTTACTGGAAGCACATGGTGGACTAGTTGGCCCCCAGGGGCCCTCAGGATTGAAGGAGAATTATTTACCCAAATTAAAACGCGCCGCAGAGCGTGTTTGCACACGTCACCTCAGGCCCCATCTCCTCCCTTCACCACTGTGTATACGCGTCCTGTGGCCATTTTAAGTTGGGAGATTAAGTCCCCTTGAATCCTGAGGGTCCCGAATGTCCACCTAGCCCACTAGGTAATTCCAGTAAGCACCACGGAGCTGTGTTGCAGACAGGTGTAAAAAGGAGCACAGCCTGGACCACCTCTCTGCAACGCTGCACACTGGCTCTTACTGGAAGAACGCCACTCGCAAACACCACCAGCTGATCCGCACCACCAAAAGGACATCGTTCAAAGAGCGACTGGACAACAACACTCACAACAGCAAGGAACTCTTCAGCATCGTAAAAGAACTCTCCAACCCCAACGCCAGCAACAATGACATCACACCATCGCAAGACCTCTGCAACTCCCTCGCCACATTCTTCTACCACAAGATCGCTGATATACACGACAGCTTCGGCACCCAGACTCCGCCTCCACTCACCAAACCAACGCCCCCCACCAGTAGCCTCAGCGCCTGGACCCCCATCAGCACTGAAGACACCACCCACATCATGAACACCATCCACTCCGGCTCCCCCTCTGACCCATGCCCTCACCACATCCGGTGCCATCAACCCACCCCACCTCCGGAACGTCATAAACAACTCCTTCACGTTCGCCACCTTCCCAGAGAACTGGAAACACGCAGAGATCAACGCCCTTCTGAAGAAACCCACAGCGGACCCTAAAGACCTCAAAAACTTCCGCCCCATCTCTCTCCTTCCCTTCCCGGCAAAAGTCATCGAAAAGACCGTCAATAAACAGCTGACTACATTCCTCGAGGACAACAACTCCCTTGACCCATCCCAGTCTGGATTTCAAGCCAACCACAGCACCGAGACCGCCCTCATCGCAGCCACCGACGACATCAGGACCCTGCTTGACAATGGGGAAACAACCGCTCTCATCCTCCTAGACCTCTCCGCCGCCTTTGGTACCGTCTGCCGCCGCACCCTAATAACCCGCCTCCACGACACGGGGATCCAAGGAAAAGCCCTGGACTGGATCACCTCGTTCCTCTCCGACAGAACCCAGAGAGTCCGCCTCCCTCCCTTCTGCTCCGCGGCCACCGAGATCATCTGCGGCATACCCCAAAGCTCCTTGCTCAGCCCAACCCTCTTCAATACCTACATGAGCACCCTCGCAGCCATCGCACGCAAACACAACCTCAACATCATCTCCTATGCCGACGACACCCAGCTGATACTCTCCCTCACCAAGGACCCAGCCACCGCCAAAACCAACCTCCAGGAAGGAATGAAAGACATCGCGGAATGGATGAAGCTGAACTTAGACAAGATGGAGGTCCTCATCCTCGGGCATTCCCCATCCGCCTGGGACGACTCCTGGTGGCCCACAGCATTGGGCACCGCACCAACACCCACGGACCACGCACGCAACCTAGGATTCATCCTGGACTTCTCACTCTCAATGACCAAACAAGTCAACGCCATCTCATCCTCAGGATTCAACACCCTGCGCATGCTCCGAAAAATCTTCCAGTTGATCCCCACCGAAACCAGAAAAACAGTCACTCAGGCCCTCGTCACCAGCCGACTGGACTATGGGAACGCCCTATATGCAGGAACCACAGCCAAACTTCAGAAACGACTTCAGCGCATACAGAACGCCTCCGCACGACTCATCCTCAACATCCCTCGCCACAGCCACATATCTGCCCACCTGAGAATCCTGCACTGGCTCCCCGTCAGCAAGAGGATCACGTTCAGGCTGCTCACCCACACACACAAAGCCTCTCCTTCTACACTCCGACCCGCCAGTTCCGCTCCGCCAGCCTCACCCTCGCCCCAGTCCCATGACTCGCAGAACAACCACCGGAGGAAGATCGTTCTCCTACCTGGCCGCCAAGACATGGAACTCCCTCCTTGCCCACCTGCGAATGACCCAGGACCACCTCACCTTCAGGAAGCACCTCAAGACCTGGCTATTCGAGCAGTAGCAGCACCCCCCTCCCTTCAGCGCCTTGAGACCCTCACGGGTTAGTAGCATGCTCTATAAATGGGCTGATTGATTGATTGATTACTGGAAGCACCTGGTGGGCTAGTTAGCCTCCAGGAGCCCTCAGGATTGAAGAGGAATTATTTCCCCAACTTAAAACGTGCCACAGGAAGTGTTTGCACGCGTCACCTCATGCCTCATCTCCTCCCTTCCCCACTGTGTAAACATGCCCTGTGCCCGTTTTAAGTTGGGAGATTAAGTCCCCTTGAATCCTAAGGGTCCTTGGGTCAAGCTAGCCCACTAGGTACCACCAGCCAGTAAGCGCTGTTGCAGAAAGGTATAAAAAGGGGCACAGCGTGGACCACCTCTCTGCAAAGCAGCGCAGTGGAGCTTACTGGAAGCACCTGGTGGGCTAGTTGGCCTCCAGGGGCCCTCAGGATTGAAGGGGAATCAATTCCCCAACTTAAAACATGCCACAGGGCGTGTTTGAACACGTCACCACAGGCG
Source organism: Lissotriton vulgaris (assembly GCF_964263255.1). Taxonomy (NCBI): domain Eukaryota; kingdom Metazoa; phylum Chordata; class Amphibia; order Caudata; family Salamandridae; genus Lissotriton; species Lissotriton vulgaris. The sequence continues at coordinate 950,192,342 of NC_141698.1, forward strand.
TTTGCAGAGTGCTGCAGGGAGGGGGCGGGTCTTTTTTAATTAATTTCTTTAAGAAGGGGGGCTGTGCGGCCCCCCTCCTTTTCCTAATTTATTGGCCCTGGGGACCCCATCTCCCAGGGCCTGACCCCAATTTTATGTATTTTTTTAAAAAAGTTGAAAGGGGGCCGCGTGGTCCCCCTCCCGAGGCCATAATCCGCCTCAGGGACCCCATCCCCTGGGACAAGGCCATTTTAAAAATTGCATTTAAATATTGGAGGGGGGCTGCATGGTCCCCCTCCTCAGGCCATTTATGGCCACGGGGACCCCATCCCCCAGGGCCGACCTTTCCTTTTTTTTATAATGGGGGAGGGTGCCACGTGGCCACCCTCCCTATACGTTGGGGACCGTGGGGGGTCCCCAATTCCCCCACGGTCCCGCCGGCTCCCCACCTCCTGCGGGAGCCAGCATTCCTAAGATGCTGCTCCCTGTGTGAAAAAGCAATCTGCTTTGCTATTTGGAAGAGAGAGCAGGTTTCTTGCTCTCTCTTCCAAATACCAAAGCAGAGTTTACTATGGCAGGGCGGGAGCCGCGAAGATCCAAGCCTCCCATAGCAAACTGCAGTGTCCCGGGGTGGGCACCCCGGGACACTGCAAGAGCTGGCCCTGGGGGGGTGGTCCCCAGGGCCATCAAGGGCTCCAGGAGGGGGGATGCGTGCCTCCCTCCCAACATTAGAAAAGCCCCAGGGAGGTGGTGGCCCCTGAGGCTGGTGAGTCTGTAATGGACCCCCCAATTTGCATACTTAGAGCCCCGGGGAGGTGGCGGTCTGCGGGGTGTGTAGGGAGCTTGAGTTCCCCCCACACAGGTTAGATTTGTTTATTTTTTTTAAAGCAAGCCCCGGTGGTGGCAGTCCCCGGGGCTCCGGGGGGGGTCCATGTGCCCCCGCAAATATATTAGAAAAGCCCCGGGGGTGGCGGTCCCCGGGGCTTGGAGGGGCCTTTGAGCCCCCCCACCCATTTAATTTAGATGCCCCGGGGGTGGCGGTCCCCGGGGCTGGGGGGCTTTGAGCTCCCCCATTACAATATAAAGATTGCCCCAGGGACTTGGCCCTCCCTGGGGCTAAATATTAACGAAGCGTGGGAGTCCGCACTTCTGTTTATTTTTTTTCGCGGCTGCAATCCGCAATCTAAAAAAAAATATATTACTTTTTTGGGCCTTGGGGGTCCTTGTGGGACTCCCGGGCAGGCCTAGGGGGTCATGGTGTTTCTATCCTTCCCCCTTTTCGTGTGTTGCACGTTTGTTTTTCTGTTTTGGCTGCCAACAATTCCTGGTTTGGAGGGTTGACAGGCAATTAGCATGCATCTCGTGATCAGGAGGGTGAGCGGATCCTGCGCGCCTTTAGATATATACACTTTTTCAATTTTGATTTTCTCAGCAACTACTGAATGGATTTACACCATTTAACAAAAAGGGCTCTTTCTGAACCAAGGGCTACCTTTTTGCCAAATTTGGTGTAATTCCGCTCAGCAGTTCAGGTTGTAGCTGTGTGTAAAGAATCGTTCAAGACATGGTCAGTGACATCAGTGATGACATCTCAAATGACATCACTGATGACAACACTGATTACATCATCCAGTGACTGTGTTTCCATAAAGTTTAAATATGTTATATATAGGCCAAGGTGTATAGAAGAATGAGTGGGTGTATAAGTGTGTAGCACTGGACTCTTTCAGGGTAGTGAAGCAGAACAGTCCAAGGCCTACTTAGGGGAGGTGGTATGGACTAGTAATAATAATTTGTTGGCACACAACAACAACACTTCAAATAACTATTGTTAAGACAGTGCTTTCTATTTTAAAAAGGAAAATCACCTTTATTAAACAAACACTACCAAATTCTGGTCCATATTCTCAAGGAGGTTTCACCGAGTTATCAGCATTTTATCGCAGCAAAAGTCACAATACAATTACCGCTCCATTCACAAGCTGGTGCTAACAGCCTATATCACCAGTTTTCCGGCAATAGCAGCCGCCAAAAACATAGCACAGATGAGCCTCACAACTATCGCTAATGAGACGCAGAGTAGGCATTCCCGAGCAAAAAGCTGCGAAAGCACCACTCCGCGACATTCTCAACGACCAGCCGTATCTGCTATAAGATCACAAAACTTGCGGTAAGGCTCGTTAGCACAAGGAAACTAACACCTGCTCTGGCCTGGTGCAAAGGTGGATGGCAGCCTGCACCAAAAGGGAGCCCAGCACAGACCCACACCTGAACAACAACAGATGCCATGGAGCGGATGTATGACGTTAGAACACATACATTTACAACGCGTACCTTTACAACGCGTTCGTAACAACGAAAGTTGTTACCACGCATTGCGCTGGGGGGCGCAAAATTGATTAATTTAATTTACTATTCCGACACCAGTCCCCGTGGATAGTAGGGAAGGTGTTGGGATAGTAAATTAAATCATTTACTATCCTTGAGCGCCCCCCAGTGCAATGCGTGGTAACAACTTTCGTTGTTATGCCCGCGTTGTAAAGGTATTCCGTGGTAATGCTTGCGTTCTAAACGCTGCATACCCATGGAACTACTGAACATGCGGGCAGGACACCCAAGAGGGCCACAACACCCAACTCCACCAGCACCAGGACCACCCCCCCCCCCCCCCCCGGACCAACACTGAGGCAGAGCAGACAAAGACAGCGAACCTCCCAAAATGAACCAACCACACACACCCAACACATGAGTATGTCATTGCCCACCACATGCCCAAAGGGACAACCCTCCTCCGTATCCTGACCACCATTGCCCACTGGCTGACAGTACCAACACAGCGGACAACCAACATCCCATCTCAGACAAAGCTGATGGCCATGCTGCACGTGTTGGCCGCTGGTACCCTCCGACCAACAGCCACGTGAGATGGAGGAGTCACACAGCCAGGCCAAACTAAGTCCCTCACAACGTACATGGATGACACCATCAGCCTGGTGCCCCACTATCTATACTTCCCACACACTGCGCAGGAACAGCCGGAGACCAAGCAAGGCATCTATGCCACAGCTAGCGTCCCGCATGTGTCAGGGGGCAATTGACTGCACACATGTCGTACCAGTGACCCCTGGCAACACTGCACACAATAAGCACAACAGAAAGCGCATGTATTCCACCAATGTCCAGTCAATAGTGGGCCGCTGGGGAATCTTCGCCAACGCTGCCGCAAACCACCCAGGCAGTATGCATTATCTCTTCACCTTCCGACAGTCCATCATCAACCTTTGCCACCAGGATGGCACCTACAGAAATGCACTGCTCGTTGGCCAATACCAAATACAGACACTACACACCTCAACTCCACAATCATGCAACTCACAACACTGGGAATGCACACATCACAAGCTCACATACAACATACACACCCACCAGACACGACAGCACAACTCACCGTGGAAACCTGGGCTAGCCATGTACAATAGCCATCAATAGCATGGCACCTCGGCCACACAATAGCAGAATGTCGAAAGAGGTGGGGACCAGGCATGTGCGAAGGAGGCAAATGACCCATGAATGAGAATGAACACAATGCCAAGTGTGGGGTGGATGTGATGACCGGAATTCAGTACACAGACCACACACATATCCATGTCTACACACACCTCAGGTGTTTGGAGTGTAGTGGCCAGTGGACGCAACCATGTCACCCCAGCCAGTGGGGAAGATCCCAGAAATGTAGCTTGTTACGTCCCCCTCATAAGCGTGAGCGGAGTGGGCTGGCCCAGCGTACGCCAGGCTAGCGTAGGGGTGTGAATAAAAGGCACTTAAACCTGGGCGTGATCCACTTCCGGAATGCCCTACGTCTCTGCCAGGGAGGTGTCTATCACCCCCCACGAGGCTGACACTATGAGCGGAGTCGCCAACGATCCTGTGCGGCAGCTGCACCCCAGGAAGCTGGTCCCCGAACCAGTCCTGCCCTCCCCTGCGCACCCAGGCCTCAATGCCCACCTGCCGACACATGCGTGTGTCGGAGAGGGCTCACCACGTGCCGGTGCAATCACCAAGCCCGGGGCCTGCGACCCTGGCAGCCACCTCAGACCATCAAGGCCTCCACAACACAGATCCACAGTACTCCTTCCCCATTGACGTACACCACCTACATGTACAGCGGACAAGTAGTTCACACATTTGGGACTGAGTCTTGATTACACCATGGCAGACAACATTATTCATTGCAGATTTTATAGCACTGTACTCCCTTCGATGTGGTGCCTCCAAGTCTGTGTATACCATTACAACCACACGTGTCTGTGGGCCAACACGGACTACTGCCCTGGCCTATGCTGTTCACAAGTACGCCACAGATTTGGAAATGAACATCGATTATTCAGAGGCAGAATACAAATCATTGCATGGAAGGAGAGGCGTAAGAGGATGACGCTTTGTAGTACAGAGGGAATAGGATCATTGTTACGGAGGTAATCGAACACTGCAGACAACTGCCCGGGTGTCACTAACTCTGTGCATCATGAGCCAACAACACGTGGCTGTGGACCACGGCTGACCGCTGCCTCCGGCCTACACTGTGGACCAGTAGGTCATAGACTCTTGATTTAGCGATGGGGGAGTCCATATCAGTGTACCAGTATCATCGCAGACTGCATACCCTCTCATTCTCGGTGCCACTAAGTCTGTTCCCCGACAGACATGGACACTCACTGGTCGTACATTGGTGGCGTCTGAGTCTATGGACTTGGGGGTAGTTTTCCATCCTCATGTAGCTGATACCGAATTGGTTCTGGCAACAAGGCTATTGTTCCCCACCCCACCATTTGCTGTTTCGGGATAAATTTAGACCTTTGCATTATGCCCTGGAGGACACCTTCAACTGTCCCCCGCAACCCTCCATCCCATTCACCCCGAACATCAATGAGGACCTGCCCAGTCCGCGTGGCCCTACCTCAGTGCACCGCAAGTCACATACACGTGGTGGGGTGCCTGTGCCTGCCACAGTGCATCCGTGGCACTAACTCTGTGCTGGTCAGGCCCAGGACCCCTTCTTCTGAGATATTAGATGGCCTCTGAGACTATGGCCTTGGGGTCCTCATACCCTATGTGTCTGTGGCCCTGTGCTGTCCGCTGCCTCCGGCCTCAATTGCAGACCACCAGGGCTCACACATCAACTTGAGTACTGACTGGACCGGACGGTGCATCACAGCAGGAGGCTCATGCCACCATCGCAAGGGCCATCTCCATCCACCATATGCCAGAGTCAAAAAAGTGTTGCTGGCAGGCTTACGGAGTTGCTCAGGCCTGTCGTGGATGCCATTATCTGCCTGATCCCCTGCTCAGCACTCCAGGTGCCACTAACTCAGTGCACCACACATCATCGTCCATTACTGATTTCATCCAATTACCTAGAGATAGAACTTTGTTTTTGAAACTACGATATGGTATCCTGCCCCTTAAAAAAATCATGGAGGGGTGGAAGATCAAGGGAGGGCATGACTTAAATTGCCCCGGCTGCCCATGTCCAGAGGTAACCCTTGGCCACTTTCTGTTTGCATGTACAGCTTATAAGCATGTTAGAGCTAAATGGTTGAAACCAGTATGCAGGGAATTGGGAGTGAAGGATCATAGATCAGCCCTGCGTATTATTTCAACTAATACTGCCTCCATGTTTATTATCTGCGGGGTTGCCAAATATCTAGCGGGTGCTTGGTTAATTTGCTCAAGGTTGTTGGGCAATGTATAACTCTCTTTTTAGAAAGAATGTACTGTTTTTAACTTTGTTTTACCCTTGCTGTTCTGGATGGAATTGTAGTACTATCGGATGGATTGTTTTATGTATTTCTTAAATGTTTGTACTTTTATGATATATATCTATCAAATAACGTATTACGATTTGCTTATGTGCTGTGGGGAGCTCATGCAGCAATGTCACCTCGGGGAGTGCAGGAGACCGGGGATGACGATGAGGAGGATGATTCATGTGGGGCGACACCCCCCCCCCTGCAGCTGCATCAGGAATGACCCAAAGGAACTCAATCCTAGTCATTTCCTTCACATGAGCGCGCTCATCTCTATTGCCCCAATCTCAGTACACTGCAAATCACGGACACTTTTGTTTGTATGTTGGGTTACCTCTGTACTTGCTCCAGCTCCCTCCATGTTGCTCAGCAGTTGACTCTGTTATGCAGTTTTCTATGTTTCCGTTGCACTTGTGTCCACTGTTCAGGTTGTTGCCAGCATCAAGCACTCTGTGCGGGCTGGCTTACACTCACCCCACACACATCCAGCACAGGCATTACTGTACATGTGGCCCTGTCAATAAAGGGGCCGATCACACGTGCCGGGAGCCAGTTCAACTTGATATATGTGTGTTTCCCTGTGGTCTTGTTGTATGCAGAAGATCTTTGCAGAAGCATACCTCTGGGCCCGTTTGGGGGCGATTTTCTTCCTCTTTGGCTAATTGTACTGCTGGTGGCCCAGTTTATGATCTTATGAGTTGAGATGTAAAGAATGTTGTACAACCATTCTAAAAGGGAAGACCTAATCAATAATGTATGGAGTGTTAGAACTCTGAGGTCGACAATTGCTGGAGGACACACTGAAGGGAGGATTGCTCTCAATGGTTGGTGTATCGCTCAGCTAATAAAGCTACTTTTGACTCATCTTTAGAATTCAGAGCCATCCTTTATCTTAACAAAGTGGTGACGATATGTCTGAGAAGAGGCAGGCATCCTAGATCACCAGCTTCTCCTGAACCCACATTCTCGCCGTGTTACAATCAGATCGATTCTACCTACAGTACCTGCGATAGCTTCTCGGTTGTTCGACTTGAGGATATGATTTAAAGTTGTACTTGGTTTCAATGCTACAGGGACAGCTCAATTATCAACAAATGTGAGAGGTGTCATTAAGTCCTAAAATCAGCCGTCGCCATTTTTCATTGGGAACATTTATCTGGATTATCACAAGCATGCTAGTATTGTGGCACTGTCTCTGTGATGCCACAGTGTACAGAGGCATGCTGCCAACTTCCCACGGACATCGATTGTGGCTCTGACTGAAGCACTATCCCTTAACGTACTGCAACGTGCCCCACACCTGTAGCACGGTCCTACTATGCGCTGCAGCGTGTTGCTGGCTAACTACTAAAATCACTTGTGGTGTTATATATTGGATTTATGAATACTGGGAGATGCTTTTATTATTGTAAAGTTCTTTGTGAGTGTACACCTTACGATGTACCTGGGACTGGTATTAGCATGGGATCAGTTATGAGTTTAAAAAATTTAATATCAATCTAGTTCATATTTTGATATTAGTTTACTATGTATTTTGCATTGGTTGCTGCATGTCTGACAGTGAACCATAGTCACTGTGGGAGTGCTGTGCATACTTCCAATATATTTATTTCTTACATATTTATCCCTTACTGTTGCAACTGATCACTATGTCATTGCCTAATTTACCCCTGCCTCCTGTATTATGGCCGGGATGCCTATCACCCCCTCCCAACACAATCCCCAAGGATGGGAAGACGGACGCAGTTCTGAACTTTTGGAAGGCGGGAGGGAGTTACCCTCCCGGCCGTATTTATTAAAATATGAAACAAAATTAAAACATTAAAATAACAGTTTCATATCATGTACAATTTTTCATTTATACATTACGATGCAGTCATGTTTATTGGCTAACCTTAACAAATCTCTAATACAAAGGTTCTCCTAGCCGAGTCTAAACATCCTGCAAATGCATACTTTCTAAATAAAAATTGTACATCCTAACATTACGGGCCAACGGCAAGGTCGTAACCGGTGTCAGATCCCTACTACCAGAACTCCCCCCTCACGGTGTGAGGGCCGGGCGCACAGAGGACTGTACCTCTGTGCCAACTTCCAATTTCCCTTGTCTTAGCGGGGGCCCCTTATTTAACTCGACGCCATCTTAATGGTCGTCCGAGGACTCGTGTGAGGTGTCTAGAAGGTAGCGTGGACCCCCCTCCCACCCCACACTGTTCATCACATCCGCCGTCGCAGATATCCTGGCCCCGGGAAATTCCTAGGAGGGGCATCAAGCCACCTCCTCCCCTGGGAGGGGCCTATGACCGCCTTCCCTTCGGCGACCCCATACTTAGTGGGTGCCGCCTCCCCGTGTGAGGGGCCAATGGCCGCCTCCCCCCGGGCGCTCCCATCCATAACGGGTGGCGCCCCTCCTCTAGGGATCTTGAAATTACTGCTCACCGATCATGACCTTAGCGGCCAACCAAAATAAATACGACGTTTTTTGAACCTAATGAAGAGAGCGATAAAGCGGTTAAACTGAACATTGTAATATTCGTCCACTTATCTACACATGCAACACATTTTAATTAGACTGTGATACTCCGCTAAACTGAGTGAGAAAATTTTTTATGAAGCAAATCATTTTATAGCAGTTCAAACATTGACATCTTTATTACACACAAAAACCCTGGAGAGAAAAAGATACTATCAAAGCAAATCAACTTCATTGCACTACTAACGTTGCCATAAGGGGCTGGTGGGTGGGTCAAAATTGCTCCTTGTTCCGTCGAGGGCTCACGTGCAATGAGAGGGTGCAGCTTCCAAGCACAGGAACAAGAGGATGCTTCTTTGGATTGTTGCTCCGTTTATTCCTCTTCGGGAGGGCGTGTACCCTCCTCTGGTACGCCTACGGGGCGTGGCCAACGGTTTAGGTGTCTAGGACAACCCTTCTTGGGCGGGAAAAGGCGCGCCCAGGCTACGCCGCTTCAGGAATACCAGCCGAGACACGCCCCCCGCCCAAAATGGTTTCCCGGGGGGATCCGGGCACCCTACCATACGTTCGGGGGGACCGAGTGGTCGCCCCTTTCCATATGGCCGGGTATGCCTATCACCCCCTCCCAACACAATCCCCAAGGATGGGAAGACGGACGCAGTTCTGAACTTTTGGAAGGCGGGAGGGAGTTACCCTCCCGGCTGTATTTATTAAAATATGAAACAAAATTAAAACATTAAAATAACAGTTTCATATCATGTACAATTTTTCATTTATACATTACGATGCAGTCATGTTTATTGGCTAACCTTAACAAATCTCTAATACAAAGGTTCTCCTAGCCGAGTCTAAACATCCTGCAAATGCATACTTTCTAAATAAAAATTGTACATCCTAACATTATGGGCCAACGGCAAGGTCGTAACCGGTGTCAGATCCCTACTACCAGAACTCCCCCCTCAAGGTGTGAGGGCCGGGCGCACAGAGGACTGTACCTCTGTGCCAACTTCCAATTTCCCTTGTCTTAGCGGGGGCCCCTTATTTAACTCGACGCCATCTTAATGGTCGTCCGAGGACTCGTGTGAGGTGTCTAGAAGGTAGCGTGGACCCCCCTCCCACCCCACACTGTTCATCACATCCGCCGTCGCGGATATCCTGGCCCCGGGAAATTCCTAGGAGGGGCATCAATCCGCCTCCTCCCCTGGGAGGGGCCTATGACCGCCTTCCCTTTGGCGACCCCATACTTAGTGGGTGCCGCCTCCCCGTGTGAGGGGCCAATGGCCGCCTCCCCCCGGGCGCACCCATCCATAACGGGTGGCGCCCCTCCTCTAGGGATCTTGAAATTACTGCTCACCGATCATGACCTTACCGCCACAGGCTGGATAGTTGACCGGCTATCCGGACCCCCCACACTCCTACTAAAGGTCATGATTATACAAACCCCTTAACCATGCTATGAAGTCTCCTATGAGTAAGACATTCCCCGCCCGGGACAAATGAACCCCATCTTCGAGATACATGTTATCCCCCCGAATACATCCATGCGGAATACAGTGCAACTGTCCTGAACGAAACAATCTACCCAGCTTGTTATTGACTTTCTTTACTGAATGATTCAAAGCTGACACAGAGAGGGCCCCCCGCCACACCTTCCTTGGAATCATGTGTGACCATGCTATCGTGCACCCCGGAATCCTCTTTGCCAACCAGCTAACAGTGGATAGAACCCGCTCGAGGAGTACTCGCCGACCGAGCGCCACCAAATCATTTCCTCCCAGATGCACTATGATTATAGACGGCGGTGACCTTGTCCGCCCTAACAGTTCCTCGACAAAACATTGAAACTGGTCAATACAGAGCCCGCCCCTTCCGTGGAAGGTCACCCTGTACCCGTATTCCCCAGCTGCGTGAATCATGTCACCTGCTTTGAATACGTCCGCGGCACGCCTCACTTATGAGTGGCCCACGACCCACACCACTCTTTCCTCAGCCGGTGGTCTTTGACCGCTGGTCCCCAGGTGTCGGGTCGACTGCACAGTCCGCCCCGCCTCGCAAGCTAGCGAAACTGTAAACCAAACAAAAGACAAGAAGCGTGAGTGCATGACATTAGCTTCACAACATGTGCAACCGCACATACCTTTTATAACAGTTCGAGGAACATCGCCCCAATTGTTTCACCATTTCCACACTCTGACCCCTGGCTGTAGCTTCTGTAGCAGCCCCTATCCTGAAGGAATGGGTCCCAAAATCGCTCGGGTCCAAGCCCGCTGCCGCGATTGCCAACGTTAACACCCGCTGAAACTGAAACCTTGTCAGTGGGGTGGCGTCGGTGTGTCTCAGCAAGCTTCCCCCCCATGCTACCGCCCTTTGCGCCAAATATTCCTCAACACACTGCACCGGGCACATGGGGGACCCTCGCATGCGCTGGACAACAATACTATCCCCCATCGCACCCTGATCGGTTTTAGACCTGGCTATCGTGATTACCATTGAATCACCCTTGATCTGAACGTGTTCCCGACACAGGCCTCCCCCCACATCCTTCTTATTTCTTGCCACCAGCTCGCTGACCCGCATAGCCCCATGGAATGCTAATGCGAAAGCGGCCCGGAATAGCACTGCTTCGGACTGGGAGGAACATGTCGCGGGGAGCACCGACATCAACAGGGACAATCTTTCTAACCCAATCGGGCGCCTCTCGTCTACTCTATGACCCTCGAGGCGTTGCCACCCTCGCAGTGCCTTCTTTACCAAAAAGGACGATGTAGGGTCCCTGATGCCATATGCCTGCGCCATGAATGCAATGGCGGCCCGGTGCCTATTGGCCGTTGCTGCTGATCGGCCTGCCTTGTGGAGTGCTACCAAAAACTTCAGCACATATTCCTCCTGCCCCCACTTATCCCCTCCTGCTGGACCCAAAAATGCACAATAGGAACGAAACGCTCCTTCGTACGCCTTCCATGTCCTGGGGGCTAAGCTGGCTCCCACGAGGTCCTGTAATCCGGGGCACCGAGTGACCATAGAGCTTCGGGAAATGGTGCTGCCACTAGATCCGCGGAAAGTAGATAACCCCTGAAGGCCTGCATGTGGGAACGAGAGAGTGCATCAGCTGCCTGGTTCAGTACACCCGGCACGTGCCTTGCCCAAAACTGAACGTTCAGTCTCATGCACAGTAGTACAATTTCCTTTAATAATCTCAAAATCCACTTGCAGTGTGCTGCCTGGTTATTTATGCATTCAACCACGGTCATGTTATCGGACCAAAACACCACTGAGCGATCACGGAATTTGTCCGGCCATGCCTCCAGGGCCACCAAAATGGGGAACAACTCAAGAAACCCAATGTTACCTGTGAGCCCACTGGTGTGCCACCACGTCGGCCATGTTTGCGCCGACCATCGATTACCAAAGATGGTGCCAAATCCTACGCTCCCTGCCGAGTCTGTCCACAAACCCAGCTCTTCAGAGGATGCTGGTGGTTTGTTCCATACCACTCGGCCGTTGAAATCCGCCAGAAATGCCAACCATATGCGCATATCCTGGCGAACCTCTGCAGACAGTCTCGTGCGGTGGTGTCCTTCTTTGAGACCGACCACGGCTTGTGCAATAGAGCGGGAAAAGGGGCGGGCCATTGGTATCACTCTGAGGGCAAAGTTAAGCTGGCCCACCGCTTGTTGCAACTGATGGAGAGTTACCTTTTCTTTGCTAATGCACAATTCTAGCGAGGCCCTAAATGTCATTACTTTGTCCCTGGGCAAACGGAAGCATCCCTCCACTGAATTGAGCTCAATTCCAAGAAACTCGAGTGAAGTAGATGGGCCCACCGTTTTCCCCGGTGCCAATGGCACGCCGAACCGTTTCATGAGATTGCAAAATTCCAGTAAAGCCTGTGCACATTCCGTGTCACCGGCTGGCCCCAAGAACAAAAAATCATCCAGGTAGTGCATAACCTGTGTATAGCCCGTAGCTCTGGTGAACGCCCATTGCAGAAAACAGCAGAATTTCTCAAAATAAGCACAAGAGATGGAGCAACCCATTGGCATACATCTATCCATGTAATAGCGTCCTTGAAAAACAAAACCTAACAGACGCTGATCCCGAGGGTGTACCGGGAGCAACCGGAATGCTGATTCAATATCGGATTTAGCCATTAGCGCTCCGGGCCCCAGGCGATTCAACATGGCGACGGCCTCATCAAAGGATGCGTACCGCACCGAACAGACTCCTGGATCAATCGCATCGTTTACCGAAAGACCCCTAGGAGCCGACAAGTTATGAATTAACCTAAACTCACCTGGGTCCTTCTTGGGGACTACTCCCAACGGTGAACAAATGAAATTAGGAACTGGCGGGTGCCTATATGGGCCGGCAACCCGGCCCCGGGCAACTTCCTTCGCAATCTTACTTTCTACCACCACCGGGTGCTGCTGAACGGACAGTTGATTTTTACACAGTGAGTCCCCCTGAAAATCCCCCGCCGGGATGTGGAAACCATACGAGAAGCCGTTCCGTAACACCCCAGCAGAGACATGATCAGGGTATTCGTTTAGCCAGGGGATCATTGCCATGATATCTACGGGGGTAGGTAGTGGTACCCCTTGGCCGATGTTAGACCTGTTTGGCACCTCCTCTACCCCCGGTATCCCCATTCCTGGCTCTGCACGAACTCTCAGGGTGTGAAGAATGTCCGCATCCTGCACACTCATGCCTGAACTTACATGTCCCCTGTGGCCTCGTGCACTTGCCTCTGTTAAAATTCCAGCAAACCCCTTTCCTACCCCCATTCCCACCACTCCTGGGTTGGTGATCACCAGCGGGCCTTGCTCGAAAGGGCGCCGCCGATTGATGGCGGGAAGGCGCCGACCCATACTCGCCGAGCGAGGACGACTTTGTCGTGCCCGGCAAGAGCTGCTTCTGCCAAGAGACGGAGTCGAGACAGTCCCACGTCAGAGACGAATCGTGCTCCTTGGCCTTACGAAACGTACTATCATAACCCCTCCACTGATAACAGGCCAATTCACTCAAAATCTCTGGCTTACGTTCACCCATAATAGCAGTAAACATCCCAAAGGCCTTGGCCCAATTAGAGATCGTCTCATCTACCCTGAAGCCCGCCATTTTTGCGCGCCACACACTCGGATGCAACAAATCCTTCTGAGCCTTAACATACTCAATCTCGTGATGGTCGGTCAGGAGCGAAAACATATTTACATATTTATCAGCCCAAATCATTTCCTTCGCGGCCAGTGGAATATGCTGAACTACTTTTTCCCTCCTTGAGGGCAAAGACCCCCCATTTGCCATTGGCAATGGCTGCTTACCAGACTCCATAGCTGGTCCCGCTGATTTTCCACTGCCAGCCGCTGGTTCTTCCGAGGGAATCTGTGAGGGGACAAGAGGGAGATTCGCCTTCGCAGCATCTCGCGATTGCCGCAACTGCTTCATTAGCAACCTAGCCTCTTTGGCTGTGTCTTGGTATTCTTCCCAAGCCATGCGGCCAACTGGGCGGCCAACTCCGGAGGCATTTCCTCCTCGCTGGTGGGCGTAACTACAACCGGAATCGGTTGGCCTGCATCCAGGATCGGTACCAGGACCTCGACTGGACTAACTGGGCTTGCCGGGGGTGACTCGGGAACTGGGGCCTCCCCCCCTGCCGCCCTATTCCTGGCCCTTTTACCTCTCCCTGCGGGGACTACTCCCGGCAATGCTGGCCCGATGACTTTTTTCGGTCTGCCCGTATTGTTCATCGCCGCCATCTGCTTTTTCATGCTCGCCATATCTTTCATCAGCATGCGGAGCATCTGCTCCGTCCCTGCCTTCTTGCCAGGCATCGTTGTCGGATACTCGACCCTTGCTGCTTAGCTGCTCAACGAGGTCCTGGATCCGGAGGTCTGAAGTGAAGAGAAGGCTCCTGGAAGAGAAACACAAAAATTACAAGTTCTCAAAATTGCTCCTTGTTCCGTCGAGGGCTCACGTGCAACGAGAGGGTGCAGCTTCCAAGCACAGGAACAAGAGGATGCTTCTTTGGATTGTTGCTCCTTTTATTCCTCTTCGGGAGGGCGTGTACCCTCCTCTGGTACGCCTATGGGGCGTGGCCAACGGTGTAGGTGTCTAGGACAACCCTTCTTGGGCGGGAAAAGGCGCGCCCCGGCTACGCCGCTTCGGGCATACCAGCCGAGACACACCCCCCGCCCAAAATGGTTTCCCGGGGGGATCCGGGCACCCTACCATACGTTCGGGGGGACCGAGTGGTCACCCCTTTCCATTTTTGTCTGAATAAGGAGACCCTTAACTGCAGTGGAAAAGGTGGAAAAATGTATATGGCTCTTACTCGGTGCAGTGGGATGTGAAAGGTTCTCTGTAGGCCCACAACAGGCAGTTCTTTAGAATAACCTGGGGTTAGAGGGACAAAATATTTATTAACAGCCTAGAAATTATACCTCTTGGTACTGAGAAAGGTGATATTGGATATGATTATAAAATGTCAGAACTAATGCTAATGACAAGATTAATGTAGTGTTCAACATCATAAGATTTTTATGTGCGCACAAGTCGAACATGAGAGTCTTTGAAACGATGTGGCATGTTTGAGAACTCTTGCTGGTGCGATGTACCAACAATGTGAGGGTACAGCAAAAACGTTTGTTGATACATCTTGAACTCAGTGAGGTGTTAGCAATAGTTGAAGGTATGGAGTGCATTGGTTAATGGGTGGAAGAAATTAGGGAAACATCGCCATCCTCTATGCATAAGGCACGGGCTCTGGAGTTAGCTAAAAAGGAACCTTTCCAAATTGATTTAGTGGCCTGACCCAAGTCGGAAGAGAAACCTGTGACTGGTGTGCCTGATCATAGATATGCAAGACTCAAATGTTTTTGTTGTGGAAAATTCTGACCATGCTGCTAACAGTCCCAGGTGTTACGCTAAAGAACTCCATTTGCAGAAAATGTGGAAGTAGAGGCCATTCTGCCAGGGTATGGAAGGGTGAGAAAGGATCTGACTTAGGGGGTAGATTTCATTCCAGAGGAATTCAGTGTGGTCCTAAATGTGAAGGCAGGTAAAGTAAAAGTGGACACAGATTCCATCACTCTGAATGACAGAGAGATTGTGGTACTAGCTGACTCAGGTTCATATTACACCATGGTGGGGGATAATAATTGGGACAGCATGTTTGAAGATCAGAACATATTCCTCATGCCACCTGACATTAAACCTGTAAGTTATGGTGGTATTAGAATTGATGTCCTAGGCTACACATTAATAAAGATAAAGTTTAATAACAAGGACTCTAACTCAGTGCAGTGGGATGTGAAATGTTCTCTGTAGGCCCACAACAGGCAGTTCCTTTGGATAACCTGGGGATAGAGGGACAAAATATGTATTAACAGCCTAGAAATTATACCTCTTGGTACTGAGAATTAAACCTGTAAGTTATGGTGGTATTAGAATTGATGTCCTAGGCTACACATTAATAAAGATAAAGTTTAATAACAAGGACATTTTGGGAACGGTTTATGTGGCCAAGCATGAAGACAATCTTTTAGGTTGGCATCACTAGAGGGAAATGGATATCATGCTGAACCCAAATGGCTTGCAGCAAGTCATGACATTGTTAGGAGAACACAAGGACATTTTCCCCGGATATTCAGTGGGGACCTAGGGCTTCTAAAGAACTTTGATGTAATGCCACACCTTGTGCTCATAGATTGAGGAAAGTGCCCAATCTGATGTTGGAACCTCTGAGAGAGGAGATTATAGGAGTAATATCGGAAGGAACTATTGAGGAAATAGTCCTCTGATTGGTTGGCTCCGGTGGCATTGGCTCCTAAGGATGAGGGCAAACAGATCAGGATGTGTATGGACCTCAGTGGGCTCAGCAAACATATCTGGGTTGAACGCCAGCCACTTCCAAAGGGTGATGAAGAAAGTGTTGGAGGGGTTGAGCAATTTACTATTTCTTCCAGGATGACATATTGATCCATGGTAAAAGTATGTAGGAACATGTTACCACGTTGAAAGTTGTTCTGAGGAAACTGTTTGAGGCAGGACTCACATTGCAGAGTGAGAAGTGTGGTATCATATTTAGGTCACACAATAACAGCAGATTGGGTTAAGCCCAAAGTTGAAATGGCTGATGCTATTCTTGATGTTTCTGCTCCCTTGATAACGATCAAGTGAGATCATTTCTTGGGATGGCAGAGTTCTTCAAGTTTGTCCGAAACATTTCCAGTGTAGCTCAACCTGTTAGATTCATACTCATGAAGAGGAGCAGGTTTGACTGGACTGAAAAGTGCGACATTTTGATCTAAAAAACAAACATTGTGGCAACTGATGCGAGTATCAGAGAATTGGGGTGGTATTGTTACAAGTCAGTAGTGGAGTGGAGTGTGTTGTTGCCTTCGCCTTGCGCTCTCTTAAAGGTGCAGAAGAATGTTACTCTGTAGTAGAGAGAGAATTTGCTGTGCGAATGTGTCATAAAACATTTCAATTCTCCCTGTGGGTTCAGCCTTTCGTGGTGTCCACTGGTACAACTACTTGCCATGAGGAAGGATGATGATGTTATCCCAGAATTAAAAGGTGTGTGGAGGGTGTGAGTGACTTTAATTTCTGTGTGGAATACATTTCTGGTTCCAGGAAAAGAGTTACATATTGTTTGTCCAGTGAGGGAACCAGTAATCAAAATTGTCTGATGCCTCACCATGTGAGTTGGATTTGCGAGAAGGGCATTCAGAATGAGGAATTGTGTGAAGCAAGAGAGAGTGGCATTGAAGCCCAGTGTCTCAGTGAGTTCATTGTTAAGGGATAGCCAATTTACAGATACGTTCCAGAGAATTAATTAGGTTACTGAAAAGTCAGGAAAGAGTTAAACTAGACTGGGCTTGAAAGGGTTATTCCTCCTATAAAACTGAGAGAGAAAGTGGTGAATTTATAACATGAGGTTCAATATGGCTAGAAGGCTAAGCTTTGAGAGTTATATTGATGGCAATGCCTTGACCAACAGGCTGAGGAGGTAGTAAAGTATTGGGATTAATGTGCAAATAATGAAAAAAGTAAGTTCAATGCACCTTTGTCGTCAGTTGCATTTCCTAGTTCACTAGGAGCTTGGGCTGGATTTTGCTGTGCCTTTCCATTTGTAACCTGAAAATGAGAGGTATGTGATACTGCTGGTGGATTATATGTCCATATGGGTAGTCACTAAGGGGTCTATTACGATGGCAGGATCGGATTGGGAAATGGGACCGCCCACTATGTGTGCAGTGGTCCCGCACATACAATTAGGATGTGGCCGCCACACTGGTGGTCGCATCCTGCATTTTTAACATTGAGGCACCCAGTGTCTTTAGCAGCACCTGCTGCAATGTTAAAAAAGCATTTGTGCATTTGAATGCACAACGTGGCAGGCACTGTGCGGTGCCTGCCACTTTGTGAATGCAAATGCAGGGGGGTACCATAGCTAGCCCCCTGTGCACCCCCACCCCTCCCAACAACCTGGGGGCCCGCAACCGGCCCCCACATGCAGAATCTCCATGCCTTTCCAGCAGCCATGGTAAGGCACATCACCGCCTGCATCCTGACATGGATGGCGGTGTCTTACAGACACCGCCACCATATCAGTCCCCTTTTTAGCCCGGTCACCTGTTTGACCGGCGGAAAACCGGCGGACGGTCTTTCCTAATATGGCGGGGGGTAAATGGGTGGCGGGGGGAAATGGGTGGCGGGGCGGGGAATAATGGCGGGCGGATCGCCACTACCATACAGGCGGTGGCGATACTCCCAACATTATAATAGACCCCTAAGTGTGTGAAAGAATTAGATACTAGAGTGGTGATTGTGTTTTTATAGATAGAGTTTTCAAGAGAAGGTTTTCCCAGTTGTATTTTGACTGATAATGGGGTTCAATTAACGTCACGAAAAATGCAGGAGGTTTTAAATGATTTGTCCATTGTACATCATAGGACGGCATTTTATCCGCCACTGGCTTGGTTAAATCATGCTTTCTGAGGGAGTTTATGTCAAGTTGCCATTAAATCAGATCCTAGAGAAATTATAGTGGGCGCTTCACGATGCTCCCAACTTGATTATTTCCAAGTCAACCTTCTTTTGGCTGAGAGGCAGGGTAGGAAACACCAAGGTTAAACATGCCTGGATGAATGAGGGAATTCATGATGCTGGAAGGTTGTTACAGGCAAATGATTTTAACAAGTGCAAGGACCAGAGCGTTGTTTTGAGCAAGACTTACCTGAATAAATGTGAGGAAAGATAAAACCAGAAGAAGTAGGTGAAAATGACATCCTGGACTGCTGATGACATGGCAATGGTGAAAGGACCAGGATTTGTCCAGAAAGGGAAGTCAAGATTTATGAGCCTTTTGTCACCAAGAATGTGAAGAGGAATGTTGTAGAGCTGGACAATGGTGATATCTGGAGCATGTACAGATTGGTTTAATGGAGCAAAATGACTCTGTATTTCAGTTAGGGAGAGTTGTAATCCCCCTTTCTCTGGAAGCAAGGGATGGCAAAGTCTGTTGGATGTAATGTATGACAATACAACGCAAACATTTACAACACATGCCTTTACAACACAGTTTTTACATCGCAACATCCTTACAGCGCATGTGTTTACATTGCATGCCATCACAATGCATTTTTAGAAACTAAATTTACAATGCATTCCATTACAACACTGTAGGCGTGGGAGGGGGGCTGGGGACACTCTCGGTGGTGACAACAGGCGACTCAACAGAAACTTGACCAGTGTATCTCTTCAAACTCGGTTTTATTTTTATGGTACGTTTTGTTCGGTACGTTAGTCTCTCCCTCGCAAACTCGAGGTTATCCGTGGTGGAGGTCTTTGGTGCACGTGGGGCAACAAGCGCTGAATGTTCGTGGATTGGACGCAGGATGATCCTAGTGGTCTGGTCTTTAGGTGCAGCGTCGCGAACTCCCCAGGCAATGTGTGGTCTCAGGAGTCAATTTCCCCGGTGCAGCAGCATGGAAGAAAGAAGACGGCAGAGGGAGGCCGATAGTCGGTATATCCAATAAGCGTATGCACCAAAAGGGGAACCCGTGGTTGTGAGGGCCACCGGTGTAGTTTACAAGCACACTAGTGATTGGTGTTCGTGCTGGTCGGTAGAGTGAGGAAAAATGGGAAAGGTACGGTACGGGTATCAGGTAGCGGAAAGGGGGGGTCGGGAAGCACAGAGGAAAAGGAAAACGCACAGGGGACTTTTTTACACTATTCACACGGGGCACTCTTTCTCCCCACCCAAGCCGCGCAACGCCGCCGTACCTGGCAAAGCCACACTCCTCCCTCGGGAGCGTGGCACGGCGGAACACAGGGTCGTTGGCCTCCTGGCTTTCCTTCGTGTTCCCGTCTTCCGTTTTCTCCTCCGTCTTTCTCCTCCGTTCGGTGTTCCTCGTGCTCTCCGTCCCTCGGCTCGCTGATGACGTCACACGCCGCGTACAGGGCTTCCCCTGTTTTCAACCATCCAGGAGTGTCGACGTCGGTGGTAGGCGGGTCCTCACTGCAGTCATCATACGCCCACTTAAAGGGGGCTGTGGACATTTCTACGGTTTGATCCACGTCCCATTCATTCCTCGGAGTAGCAGTCTGTAGGGCAGAAGGGGCACAATCAGGAACCCACCAGTCTTCCCGGCAACCCGCCCCGACCCCGTTACACTGCTCCCCCCTAGGATTCTCCCGATCGGGGAGAATGGGTGCCCTCGACAGGTAGTCTGCGTTACCATTGTGGATTCCTTTTTTGTGTACTATATGGAACGAGAATGGCTGTAGAAACAGAAACCTTCTCAGTATTCTGGAGTTTTGTGACATGTTTTTCTGCATCCACTGTAGCGGAGCATGGTCTGAAAACAGCGTAAATGTTTTGCCCTCCAGGTAATACCTCAGTTTGTTCACAGACCAGCGGATCGCCAGGCATTCTTTTTCAACAGTGGGGTATTTGCATTCTCTCGGGTGGAGTTTTCGACTGATAAAGAGAATGGGATGTTCCAACCCATCTTCACCTGTTTGCAACAACACAGCCCCTATTCCTGTATATGAGGCGTCAGTGGCTAGGGAGAAGGGTTTTTCAAAGTCCGGGGGAATCAGGACGGGGCTTGATGTGATAGCCTTCTTTAGGTCCTCGAAAGCCTTGTTGGCTTCTATAGATGGGTTTTTCCCTAGGTTGTTTTTGGAGTTGTTCTTCAGAAGGTCTGTCAAGGGAGCCTGCAAAATGCATGATGAACCTCCGGTAATACCCTATCAGGCCTAGGAAGGCCCGAAGTTCTTTTTTTGAGGTTGGAAAAGGTGTATTAGTGATGGCTCTTATTTTCTCCTCCTGAGGGGCAATGACCCCCTCACCTAGCATAAACCCCAAATACTTCACTCTGGAGAAGGCCGCCCTTGATTTCTTTGAATTGATGTGTAGGCCCGCATTTTATAGGGCCTGTAGAATACGGTCTATGTGTTCTAGATGTTCCTCCCAGGTCTTGCTAAAGATGACAATGTCATCTAAGTACACTGAACTGTACTTGATGTGGGGAGCCAATACCGTGTTCATAAGTCTTTGAAAAGTAGCAGGGGCTCAATGGAGCCCAAACGGTAGAACTGTAAACTCGAACAACACTTCATCTGTGGCAAAAGCTGTTTTGTACCTGTCTTTCTCTCGCAGCGGAACCTGCCAGTAACCCTTGGTCAGGACTAGGGTTGTGATATATCTGGCTTCTCCAATTATTTCAATTAGTTCGTCGACCCGGGGTATTGGAAAGGCATCGAATGATGAAATAGCATTCAAGGCGCGAAAGTCCATACAAAACCGGGTGGACCCATCCGGTTTTGGTACCATCACTATTGGTGAAGCCCAGTTGCTACGTGATGGTCGTATGACCCCCAGTTGTAGCATGTCCATGACTTCTCTTTTGACATCAGCTCTCCTGGCAGCCGGAATACGGTAGGCTCTCTGCTTAACCACCTTGCCAGGTTCAGTGTCTATGCAGTGCTCAGCTAAATGGGTGTGACCTGGCACGTCCGAAAACATAGGGGCGAACCGTTGTAGGGTTTGCAAGAGTTCTTCCTTTTCAGATTCCGTCAATTCTGGGTTAATGGGAAGCATGTCGAGGGTAGTGCCCTCGTCTCTTGACGGTAACGTCAGGTTCGCCGATTTGGGTGGTGGCCCTATCCATTTCTTCAACAGATGGATGTGGAAGGTTTGTCGCCTTCCCAGGGTGATTTGAACCCGATATGTTGTTTTGCCTATAGTCTCCACGACTTCGTAGGGCCCCTTCCATTCGCTTCTGAATTTTTGGGTGGACGAAGGGAGAAGCACCAATGCCCAATCTCCCTTGTTCATTGTCCTCCATTTCTTACCCTTATCATACTGGTGTCTCTGATTCTCTTGGGATCTCGCCAAGTTGGAATACGCGAGATCCCTGAGTTTACCCAACCGGGATTTTAACTGTTTGGTGTATTCCAACAGAGACCTTTGTTCTGCCTCCTCTTCTTTCTCCCAGGCCTCTTTTGTGATTTCCAATAGTGATCTAGGCTGTCGCCCATACAGCAATTCGAACGGGGAGTACCCTAGACTGCTCTGTACCTGGTCCCGCAACACGTAGAGAGCCAAAGGTAACAACTTGTCCCAGTCTTTGTTCTCGGCAGTTAACATTTTTTTTAATGTGGACTTGAGCGTACGCTTGTATCTCTCAACCAAACCATCTGTTTGTGGATGGTAGGCCGAAGTGCGTATGTGTCTCAGTTCCAAGGTTTTACAAACTTCTGCCATCATTTTTGACACAAAGGGGGTCCCCTGATCTGTGAGAATCTCTCTAGGAAACCCCACCCTTGAAAACAATTCGATTAGTTTATCCGCTACGTTTCGTGTTGTCGGGGCACTGAGAGCAAAAGCTTCTGGGAACCTGGTGTTATAGTCGACCACAACGAGAGCATAGGTGTGTCCTCTGGATGTACGAGGAAGGGGACCAATGAGGTCCATCCCCACTCTTTCAAAGGGATTACCTATGATAGGTAAGGTTGGAGGGGTACCGCCGGTGGTCTGATCATGTTTTTCTTTTGGCACACCTCGCACTGGCGACAGTAGACTTCTGCGGTTTTGTAAATTCCAGGCCAAAAGAACAATCTTGTGATGTTCTGTAGGGTCTTTTCGGCCCCGCTATGTCCTGCGGTTAAGTGTGCGTGGGCATAGAACAATATCTGTTCCCTAAATTCTTTTGGGACGACTAACTGGGGAGAGTCACCTGACTTCCCTTCCCGGTACAACAGTTCATTTATGATTCTAAATCTGGGATACCCTTGGGATGGTGTTGTTTCGTTTACATGAGCTGCCTCCCATGCGTTCAAGAGCGTTGGGTCATTGCTCTGCGCAAATTTGAAACTCCGATCCATCTCCCATGGATCAGTAGTTATATAAGCTTCCCGTGGTTGTTCTAGTTTTTTCCGAAAGAGGTTCAAGAAGTCAGGGTTATCCACTCCCAAAATCAGATCCTCGGGCAAGGACTCTACTACCCCCACCTTTACTACACAAGGATCTCCACACAGGGGCCTGAGGGTGAGATGGGCCACCGGATAAGGTTTCACATCTCCATGGACACATCTAATGTGTACCACCAAGTCAGGGCCCAACTGGGAGGGTAGAACATGTTGCTTCTTTATGACCGATTGCTTACATCCAGAGTCTAAAAGGGCTTTTATACATTTACTGTTCACTAGTACCCTTACGTAGAAGGAGGGTCCCATCTCCGCTGTATACATCACGGCCTTAGGGATATAGCCGACCTCCATGGGTTCTTCGGTTGATCGTTTCCGGGGACACATTCTGGCTATGTGTCCCCACTCCCCACAGTCAAAGCACTGCGGACCTCTTTGGGATGGAGGCTCAAATCGTATGGGGCGAGGATTCAACGGCTCTGGTGCTTGTTTTTTTTTTTTTTCTTGCTTCACCATCCCTAGAGGACCTTTGGAGCCTTTGTCCGTATCCCAAGGGAAGGCCCGCGGCATTGCTCGGTTATAGTTCGATGCCATCTCAATGGCCTATTCAGTGGTAAGGCCTGAATGCTGTCTGAGCCACCGCTGAGTGCCATAGGGTAACGCCTCCATGAATTGCTCCAGGTATATGCTGGACATTACTTCTTCTTTGCTCCTACTCTCTGATTTTAACCATTTGTCGGCGGCCATTTTTAACCGCAAGTACAATGTCTTAGGGTGTTCCCCAGCTATCCCCTTTTCTTTCCTGAAGCGTAGTCTGTATGCCTCTGCATCCAGTCCTAGATGGTCTAAAATCACTGCCTTGATAGTCACATACGGAGTTACTCCCGCATGGTTGGCAACCTGGTAGGCTGCTTGTGCCTCGCCGGATAGCAGGGAGGCCAGAAAAAATGGCCACTTGTCCTCGGGCCATCCACACGCTCTGGCTGCTCGCTCAAAGTTGAGAAGGAATGCGTCGGGATCTTCCCCTGGCACGTATTTTTGTAGCTGCATTCCTGAGGGATGGGGTCCAAAGGACCGTCGCTCTATTACTGCAGGCACCCCGGGGTTCTGGACTACTTTATGTAATCCCTCGAGTTGGGCTGTAATGGTGTTTTTGAACATGTCCCGGTCAGCATCCGCAGCCGTCATTTGTTGGCTGATAGCCCATTCCAATTTCTGTTGGCCCTCAATGAGTTGTTGCACCACTTGTTCCATAGCTGTTGTTTGTACAGAGGGACCGGATCCCACTTCTGACACCAATGTAGGCGTGGGAGGGGGGCTGGGGACACTCTCGGTGGTGACAACAGGCGACTCAACAGAAACTTGACCAGTGTATCTCTTCAAACTCGGTTTTATTTTTATGGTACGTTTTGTTCGGTACATTAGTCTCTCCCTCGCAAACTCGAGGTTATCCGTGGTGGAGGTCTTTGGTGCACGTGGGGCAACAAGCGCTGAATGTTCGTGGATTGGACGCAGGATGATCCTAGTGGTCTGGTCTTTAGGTGCAGCGTCGCAAACTCCCCAGGCAATGTGTGGTCTCAGGAGTCAATTTCCCCGGTGCAGCAGCATGGAAGAAAGAAGACGGACAGAGGGAGGCCGTTAGTCGGTATATCCAATAAGCGTATACACCAAAAGGGGAACCCATGGTTGTGAGGGCCACCGGCGTAGTTTACAAGCACACTAGTGATTGGTGTTCGTGCTGGTCGGGAGAGTGAGTGAAAATGGGAAAGGTACGGTACGGGTATCAGGTAGGGGAAAGGGGGGGGGGTCGGGAAGCACAGAGGAAAAGGGAAACGCACAGGGTCTTTTTTACACTATTCACACGGGGCACTCTTTCTCCCCACCCAAGCCGCCCAACGCCGCCGTACCTGGCTAAGCCACACTCCTCCCTCGGGAGCGTGGCACGGCGGAACACAGGGTCGTTGGCCTCCTGGCTTTCCTTCGTGTTCCCGTCTTCCGTTTTCTCCTCCGTCTTTCTCCTCCGTTCGGTGTTCCTCGCGCTCTCCGTCCCTCGGCTCGCCGATGACGTCACACGCCGCGTACAGGGCTTCCCCTGTTTCCAACCATCCAGGAGTGCCGACATCGGTGGTAGGCGGGTCCTCACTGCAGTCATCATACGCCCACTTAAAGGGGGCTGTGGACATTTCTTCGGTTTGATCTACGTCCCATTCATTCCTCGGAGTAGCAGTCTGTAGGGCAGAAGGGGCACAATCAGGAACCCACCAGTCTTCCCGGCAACCCGCCCCGACCCCGTTACAAACACATACCATTACAACGTATATTACTTTTTGGGCAGCAGTAGGGTTACTGTTGGATACCCTACCCTAAAATTACTATTCCCACTCCAGTGAGTGCAACAGTAGGGTAAGTGTTGGATAAGGGAGGGTTAAAAATTACTGTTCCACATTACTTTCCTTATATTGCGTTGTAATAACATGCGCTGTATTGACGCGTTGTAATGACATGCGCTGTAGTGACATGCGATGTAATGTCTGCGTTGTAATGGCATGCAATGTAAAGGATGTTGTGTTGTAATGACTGCGTTATAAAGGTAGTGCGATGTAATGACTGCGTTGTAAAGGTTGTTTCCCTGTTGAATGTGAGACGGAGTACTAGATGTGCAGTCAGGCCTGGGTGGTGAAGACATTATGAGATAGGGAAACCTTGATAGGTTGTTTGAGTTCTATTGTATAAGTATGGGTTAGGTTAAAATTATTAGGATTTCACATGTTCTGTTTATTTTCACCTATTACAAGTATGTTGTTACTTGGTGCATAAATTGCTTTATGTATCGATCAGTTATAATGTCAGAGCATTGTCATTTTAGATATTTTGTGTTTATTATTTAAGGGGTCTAGAGTTGTGGGGCTGATTACAATGGCGGAAGGATCGCCATCGCCAGCCGTGCAGTGGAGTGCCTTCGGCCATCGGACCACGATTTCCCCGCCAAATTAGGATGGCCGCACAAAGACAACCAGCCACGGATCGGCCACAGGCAATCGGTCCGATTGCCTGGCGTAGCGGTCAGCATCCGTAAAAATGGTGGTGGTGCCTAGCAGGCACCGTCCGCCAAATTACAATGCTGCATCCCTGCCAGCCAGTGTATGGTGGGGTAACTGCCTTTCACAGGCTGGCGGGATTGTATTTGGGGCATGTTACGGCCCCCCTGAGGTGAGGGGGTTGGGGGGCTGCACTGTGAGTACCCATGGTACCCCCCTACATGTCCCTGCACTAAGTGGCAGACACCGCATGGGGCCTGCCACGTAGTGCAGGGAAATGTAAACAGTGCATCCTCAACATTGCGGCGGGTGCTGCAGCTTGCAGCACCCGCCACAATGTTGACGATGGTAGATGAGGCCACCACGTTGGCATCATAATAGCACCGGTGGGACCGCCGCCTTGTTGGCTTGCGGTTCCACTCCCTAACATGATGGCGGACGGACGGACGGACGGAAGTACGTCCGCCATTGTAATGACCCCCTGTGTTTGTTGTTGTATTCTAAGATGTAAGGAGGGTGTGTTATGATCTTAAAAGTTAAGATGTAAAGAATGTTGGACAACTATTTTAAAAGGAAACATCTAATCAAGAATGTTGCACTCATTGGAGTGGGAATAGTAATTTTTACCCCTACGCTATCCAGCGCTTTCCCTACTGATGCACTCTCTGGAGTGGGAATAGTACTTTTTACCCTTACGCTAGCCAACACTTTCCCTACTGATGCACTCACTGGATTGGGAATAGTAATTTTTCCCCCACACTATCCAGCACTTTCAGTACTGTTGCACTCTCTGGAGTGGGAAAAGTATTTTTTACCCCTAAGCTATCCAATGCTTTCCTTAGTGTTGCACTATGTGGAGTAAATATATATATTAATTTATATGTATATGTTTAATTTATTTTAACATATGTATTAGTTATTATTTTTAAATATGTTTTATTATTTTAAACTATATTTCTTTTAAATATATGGGCTATTTACTTAATTGTACATGTTTAATACATTTAAAAAAAATATATATATTTTTAGCATCAATGTTTTTGTGCTTACCTTGATGTAGATTGGACTTCGATATTTTTGACTTCGATATTTCTGTTTCGATATTTTTGCAGGTTGATTTTCCGTCTGTCGATATTCTGTCAGACATTCGTGCTCACCATCTGGGACGCTTCATTCTGATCTTTAAAATGCTTCAGCTCAAGTTAATTGAGGCTTCTGTGCTGTGAAATGAAGAGGCCTGGCAGACAGGTAAAACAGTCCTTCGTGCCAGGGTGCCTGCTTTCCTGGATAAAATGCAAACCTTCGCTATGAGTTAATCTGCAAATGTAAAAAGTGCTTGGGAGCAGTTCTGGCTTTAATTGCTCAATTCACTCCAAGCATTGTGATGCCAAAGATACTTTTTTTTGTGTGGTAATATTTAGAGTTTTTCAACCGGGCTGTGAAATCCATGCTTTTAATCGTAATTGTATTTACACAGCACTTAGTACTCCTGAGGAGGTGTTGAAGGGACAGTTATGCAAAAACAAAAATGCATTACTTACTGTTATGTGTTGCTAAAATCTACATTTTGAAAGTTCCATTTTATCCTAAAACAATGTGCACAGTTTGTAGCAGTCTATTTTATAATGTGTGTAATGCAAGTATAAAATAATGACTTACACATTCAAAATGCTTTCTGTTACAGGCTGTGACCTCGTAGCACTAAAAATACACAAGTCACTATTCTGTACTGTGTAAGGTACTACAGTGCATTTCCCTCTGAGTAACAACTTTTTAAAATGTATTTTTCATTTAAGCTACCCATTGTTTTATATGGAGCTACCTGATAGTGACAGACCTAAAGAACTAACAAAATATTTTGGGGCTGATTTATGAAAGTCTTTTGCAACCGGAGTCACTTTTTTTGAAGCTTCTGCGGCACGAGCTTCTCAATCATATCTATGAGGCAGCGCAAAGTCACCCTGCATGGCTTTGCATGGCCTCATAGATATGGAGTAAGACAGAGCAGCGCAAGTCGCCGCGTAGCCTTACTTTATATCAAGTAGGTGTTCCATGCACATTGGGATGGGTGTTCCCACGCAAAACCTATGGATTTTGACGCTACCACAGATTTACAAATCCATGTAAACCTGGGGCAGCCGCAAAACCCTACTCCTCCCCATAGCAGGCGAAATGAGGAGAAATTTTTTCATTTCTCCATGTTATTTGATCTCATATTTGTGCTGCATCCTGCAGCACACATTGAAAGAGGAAAACTCCTCTCTGGGTTGTTTTTGTGCAGGAAGGTGCCCCTTCCTGCAGAAAAACAATCCTGCCTAGAAAACAAATTGTGCACCACCTCATGGGGAAAAGGCAGGAAAGCGCAATAATGCATACATTAAGGGCATTCCTGCTCTTTCACATTGCCGTAGGGCAGCACAGCAAGAAGGCTTGCAGTGCTACCCTAAACCAATTCCTTATAAATGAGGCCTTTGTTTTTTAGCCACACCTTTGACTAAGCCCCCACGCTCACTGACCTTTGGTTTGCTAAACATTGTTTAATATTATTACCCCACTGTAAAAATGATTTGCTGTGGGAATTGGGGGCGTTTATGGTTGTTGGTATTTGTCAATGAAGAGGAGTACCAAATTCTAGAAACTTGTCAGGAGGGGGTCCTTACCCCTAAAAACGTTCGGAAAGGGGTACTCGGGATCAAAAAATCCTGTGCTCTAGGCCTAATTGGAGCAAAACAGTACCTTAGGTCAGACATTGCCTGTATGTATAAAAAACTGAAAGTACTCGAAATTGTTCAGTAAGTCCAACAGACCTGCACTATGAATGCCCACTCATAATGTTAGACCTACCCGAGGTCAGCACCACCCCTTGCAGAGTCCCTTCTGTGACAGGCTACCTGTGCGCAGATACAGGGCTTCGCATGACTGCAGTCTCACATGCACATAATGCACATGTGCACATGTATTCACTTGCAACCAGCCCAAGTGCCCATTATCCTAGCTGTGCAGCAGCAGCCTTATTGTAGAATGCAGACTCTTGCGGTTAACACACTCAGTCTAATAACCGTGAATTCACAGTAAGTGAGATTCAGGTAGTGAAACTCATTCATTGAAAAAAAAAAGTAAAATAAACACGCTGGACTAATTGTGCGGAACACATTTGCTATATATTGTATACGTTAGATATTAAAAAAATACCGTACCTCAGATCACTAGAAACATGCAGACATATTCTGTCTTTCCTTCACCCACCTAAAGCATAGAAACAAAATGTTTCAATAAAAGTCTTCTTTCTGTTTAACACTACTCTTCTAGAAAAAAACAGCAGAAAACGTTTTTGTTTTTTAAAGTGCAGCTTTGATTATGCTCAGTGACCTGCCTTTCAGTGGCTTCTGGCTCTGGGAGGGAAGGCTTGGTTATTCAAAACTCAACTGTATTAAGTAGTTGCAGTTGAGGGATTACATAATTTGTGTATTAAAGGCATTTAGAGACCTCACAAGTCAGCTGTGATAAGAAATGAGAGAAGGGCTTTTATACAGGGATTGCAGGCTCCCACATCTATGAAGCCTACTATGACTAATGTTAATAATTAATGTTCAGTAACATCCTTCTTACATATCTGCATTGGTGCAAAATGTGTTAAGAAATGCAGATTATCAATATTCATTGTACAAAGATTTGAGACAATATTCTGTGCCTTCCATACCAACCTTGCCAGTTTCTTTTTTGGCTAACACAGTAATGTCCTGCAGGTGGCATCAAAGGATTTCTAGTACAACAGATACTTACTTTTGTTCTTGTTTCTGTTAATTAGAGCTCTAACAGTGCTAAACATAATCTATTAATCCCTTTAAATTCAGATCCCTTGAAAAGGCTATGCTAGTTAATTCAGAATTGTGTTTAAGGAAAGACAATTACTGGAGAATGTACATCTCATTTATCAACTATGCTGCAACATCCTAACACTAGAGTCACAGATTTTGCGGATGTTCTTAGAGGAAACTGATAAATGTCACCATGTTGAGGAGAAATATAGAACCTCATGCTTTGTTAGGTAATGCATCTCCCAGTTTTGTTTTTTCTAACAAAAGCATTAATGGATTTTTAAACTGATGCTGCAGCCATTTGCAGTTGTGCATTGTACCATCTGGTGGTCCCATTCGTTAAGTTTCCACCTGTGGAACCAGGAGACCTGAATTCTAGTCCTGCCAGTGGGAAAGCCATACTAACCCATCAAACTCAAAAGTGACAGCTGGATATACACTGATTGTTACAAAGTGACCACTTTTTGGGTGGTCAATCACAATTTTTCATTTCTATGGGACTAACCTGCTAGTAATCTTTAACCCTAACACTGGGGCACTGGTATCCACTGCTCGTTGGATGTACTATGACCTCCAATCATGCAAAGTTTATTTAAAACCTGATTGTTACATTTAACTTTCAGATAAGGCCAAAGTATATGGTGCAGAAGGTCGCCCATTGTATGGAAAGGTAAATGCCCCATGTGGACTGCAGCACCTATTGTGACATCTATTTCAGTGGCAATAAACACACGGTTTTAATAAACACTGACCCTCCTGGTAGGTCGCTCCCCCTCCGCACAGCTCCGCCTGTGTGCCCCTGCCGCTACTGAGGTCTCGCTCGTAAGTGTGCTTCTTCCGTCTTGGTGCCCCGTTTTTATTGCCTTCTGTGCCACTGTTTTCCCCCTCTTTGTGCCCCATTTTTTTTGCCTTCTGTGTCACTGTTTTCCCCCTCTGTGTGCCCCGTTTTTTGCCTTCTGTGCCACTGTTTTCCCCTTTCTTTGTGCCCCATTTCTTGCCTTCTGTGCCACTGTTTCCCCCTCTTTGTACCCCGTTTTTGCCTTCTGTGCCAGTTTTTCCCCACCTTATGCCCCGTTTTTTGCTTTCTGTGCCTGATCCTCTCCCTCACCAACGACCCTGCCTCCGCCAGAGCCAGCTTCCAGGACAGAATGAAAGACATCGCAGACTGGATGAAGCTCAGCTGCCTGAAACTGAACTCAGACAAGACGGAAGTCCTAATCCTCGGCCCATCCATCTCCGCCTGGGATGACACATGGTGGCCCCCTGCTCTGGGCCACCGACCCAAGCCCACGGACCATGCACACAACCTAGGCTTCATCCTTGACTCCTCCCTCACGAAGGCCAAGCAAGTTAACGCCGTTACCTCCTCCTGCTTCAACACTCTCCGCATGCTCCGTAAGATCTTCCGCTGGATCCCCACTGGAACCAGGAAAACGGTCACCCAGGCCCTCATCACCAGCCGTCTGGACTACAGGAACGCCCTCTATGCTGGGACCACTGCCAAACTACAGAAAAGACTCCAGCCCATCCAGAACGCCTCAGCATGACTCGTCTTGGACATCCCCCGACACAGCCACATCTCCGCCCACCTGAGGGACCTGCACTGGCTCCCCGTCAGCAAAAGGATCACGTTCAGACTCCTCACCCACGCACACAAGGCTCCCCACGACTTGGGCCCCGAATACCTCAACAATCGCCTCACGTTCTACACGCCAACCTACCAGCTCCGCTCCTCCAGCCTCGCCCTCGCCACCGTCCCACGGATCTGCAGAACCACCACTGGAGGAAGATCCTTCACCTACCTGGCGGCCAAGACCTGGAACACCCTCCCCACCCACCTACGACTCACCCAGGACCATCTCTCTTCCAGGAAGCAACTCAAGACCTGGCTTTTCGAGCAGTAGCAGCCCCCCCCCCCCCCCAGTGCCTTGAGACCCTAGCGGGTGAGTAGCACACTTTACAAATACTCTTGATTGATTGATTGATTGTGCCACTGTTTGCCCCCGCTTTGTGCCCCATTTTTTTTGCCTTTTGTGCCACTGTTTGCCCCCTCTTGTGCCCTGTTTTGTGCCTTCTGTGCCACTGTTTTCACCCTCCTTGTGCCACGTTTTTGCCTTCTGTGCCACTGTTTTCCCCCTCCTGTGCCCCATTTTTGCCTTCTGTGCCACTCGTCTTCCCCGCCGCTGTGTCCCCTGTGGCCCCGCCCCCCCTGACTGACCACTACCCATTCGCTGCTCCGGCCTCCCGCCTCCCAGCTGCTCCTCCCTCCCACCTACCCATATATGCCGGACGCTGCGCAGTGAGGAGAGCGACCCCTGACCCTCCTGGTAGGTCGCCTCCGCACAGCTCCGCCTGTGTGCCCCTGCTGCTGCTGAGGTCTCGCTCGTAAGTATGCTTCTTCCGTCTTGGTGCCCCTTTTTTGCCTTCTGTGCCACTGTTTTCCCCCCTCTTTGTGCCCCATTTTTTGCCTTCTGTGCCAATGTGTTCCCCTCTATGTGCCCCGTGTTTTGTCTTCTGTGCCACTGTTTTCCCCCTTCTTGTGCTCCATTTTTTGCCTTCTGTGCCACTGTTTTCCCCCACCTTATGCCCCATTTTTTGCCTTCTGTGCCACTGTTTTTCCCCGCTTTGTGCCCTGTTTTTTAGTCTTTTGTGCCAGTGTTTGCCCCCTCTTGTGCCCCGTTTTTTTCCTTCTGTGCCACTATTTTCCCCCCTCCTTGTGTCCCGTATTTTTGCCTTCTGTGCCACTGTTTTCCCCCTCCTTGTGCCCTGTTTTTGTCTTCTGTGCCACTGTTTTCCCCCTCATGTCCCCCATTTTTCCTTCTGTGTCCCCTGCGGCCCAGCCCCCCTGACTGACCACTGCCCATTCGCTGCTCCTGCCTCCCAGCTGCTCCTCCCTCCCACCTCCCCATATATGCCAGATCCTGCGCGGCCGCGCCTGGTGCGCCTAAGGTAAGCTCGTCTGCACCCGTCCACAACTGGACCACGCCCAGCAACAGGAACTTTGGACCCCGCACCCCCCACCACGACACCCGCCTCCACTATGACTCCAGCACTCTCCATGCACTCACGCCGGATGATCTCGCACCTGCTGCCTGGCCGCCCCGTAACGCACCCAAGGACCCTTCTCCTGCCGGAACTGCAGCTTCACTAGCATCCGACCCGCCAACCCACCCAACATGGGAACCAACTTCCTCAGATGCATCCTGCTCAACACCCACTCGACCCGCAAACACGCCATCGAACTCTGGGACCTATTTGACACCAATGCCCCAGACGTCGCCTTCCTGACTGAGACCTGGCTGACCCCCTCCTCGGCACCTGACATCGCCATAGCTATCTCGGAAGGCTACAAGATCACCCGCAAGGACCGCACCAATGAAATAGGAGGAGGAATTGCCATCGTCCACAGAAACACTCTCAAAATCTCGACACACGCCGATGACACACTCAGCACCGCCGAACACCTGCACTTTCAAATCCACACCAACCCCAACACCACCCTCAGAGGCACCCTCATCTACAGACCCCCCGGACCCCGACCGCAGTTCTGCAACTCCATCACCGACCTCATCAGCACACACGCCCTCGCCTCCACGGAATACATCCTCCTTGGGGACCTGAACTTCCACCTCAAGAACAACAATGACGCCAACTCCTCTACCCTGATCGACAACCTCGGCAAACTCGGACTCAGACAACTCGTCACAGCAACCACACACTCCGCCAGCCACACACTTGACCCCATCTTCTCAGCAAGCACCCATGTCTTCTTCGACTGCACCACCAAATTCCACTGGACCGACCACCGCTGCATCCACTTGACTTTCCGGAAACTCAGCACACACCACCACACCCAGCAGATGCCTCGCCGCAGCTGGGGCAAGATCACTGAGGACCAGCTAACTGCCGCCCTCGCCCAGAACCAACCTGCAGACCCTACTGACCCAGACGCTGCAGCCCACAGCCTCAGACAATGGATCAACGACTGCACCAACACCCTCGTCCCGCTCAAGAAACCCCCGAACACCCACACCAGCAAGAGAGCCAGCTGGTTCACCGAAGACCTCCAGGCCTCCAAGCGAACCTGCCGAAAACTAGAAAAAAACTGGACCCGCAAAAGAACACCGGAAAGCTACACAGCCCACAGGAACACCACCCGCCGACACCACCAACTCATCAGATCTGCCAAAAGGACCGCCTTCAAAGACAGTATCCTACACCACTCAGAAAAAAAGAATACACAAGAATTGTCATGGCATCCTATTCTCTCCCTTTCAAGTTCAGCAGTTTGTTATATGTGGTCCAAACAGACCTTCCAGATAGGATTTGACACTGTGGTGTAAAACGGATGACCAAAGCCCCACCCTGCAATTCTGTTTAGCTCAGATGTGTATTTTGGGTATGACTATTGTGTAGCCCCTTTGGAGAAATTTCACAGCTCTTTCTCAAATCATTCAGACCAAGGATACAGACAGGGTGAACGTAACTTTCTAAAAAATAGATTTCACAGATGTTTAAAATAACTGTTAAAGTGCTATACTTTTCTGTGTGCCTGCTAAAACTTGATGTTGATGTTCAAGCTACAGCCTGACCAGTTACAACGTCGGTTAGGGCCTAGTCACTGTGGACTTACCAGACTTCTGTTCCCTAGTTTGGTGTGGGTACAGCCCCTCCTTAAAACTGAAATTCAGTTTTAGATGTGGGAAGCCACTGGGAATTACCATACTGCAGTCCGCTCCACACCCACAACCCTAAGAGCCCAACTTTATTGTGGCTGAAGTCTTTTGCCATCTTGAAAATGCCTTGGCACATGAAATGTTGAGCCTGTGTTCAGTAAGGCAAACAGGGACTACTGAAAAACTGGGCACGGTTGCCCCCATTAAATTTGACCACATTGGTTAGTAATTTACCATGAGTCACTCCAGCTCACTAACGGGTCCCCAGCATAAAATGTGGCATCCTCAGGAACCCTTCATAACACTTACTGGTCCTGCAGAAGAGCAGAAGAGGACGTGATCTGCTGTCTGTGAATTGTTTGGAGCTCTGAAGGACTTGACCTGCTCCTGCTTGTACCCAAGACAATGAAGATGACTCCAAGATGACTCCAAGAGTCAGTTGGCTCATTCCTGGTGTGGCTACAGAGACACAAGAAGCTGCAGGAGGATTCTCCCTTCAATTCCAAGTTGACCATTGCCAACTGGATCTTGGATTGGACTTTGATGGTGGCCTCTGCTTGGCACCATAAGATCCTGAGGCCTTTGGCCTCCTATGACTTCTTGGAAACCAGGATGAAGTTTGAAAACCATTGCTCCAGAGCCAAAGAGACCGACCACAAAAACTACTTGACTGACCTTTCTATGGTGTTGAATTAAACTTCATCCCCCTGAAGGGGTCTTGCATCTCTGAAGAATGACAAAGTACCTGACTGATTTGGGACTTAGAAACTTTTTCAAGCAAAGATCTCAAAGGTTCCAGACCCATACGTGACCAACTTGCAGGAGGTATCTGACCAGCACTCCGACAGCAGTAGCTACAATTTCAGTTTTCCCCATGGGAGACAACATTAACTTTAAAAAGATGGCAAAGTCCTTTTTTGTATTAGGACTCTAAAAAAAATGCAAACTGTTTGACTTTCAGATTTTCACTGGTGTTAGAAATGGGATCCCTGGCTGGCCAGGGCTTGCGCCAAAGTCAGTCAGAGACCACCATTCCTAAGTCAGGGCAAGGGAGTTACACACCATGATAACCCCTGCTCACCCTCTAGGTAACGTGACGCGAGCAGCAAGGCTAAACTTGGAGGCTATGTAGGTTAAGTGTTTGCGAGCGCACCCAGCAACAACACCCAAGGCCCACCACAAAAGAAACTCCACACAAGGTTATATATAAAAATAGCCTTTGTATTATACCAAAACACGTTAGATAAACACACACTTTACAATGTGCCAACAGGCACAGGCAGAATTTACAGGGGATATGTACAAGACAGGGCCACATGGACCACTGTCAGGAATCAGCACTTTTAGAACTTAGCACTGGGTATAATTAGCACTTAGAACATAGAATATAAATCACTGTAGGACAATATAGAACATAAAGCACACAACCAGTAACCACTGGTAACAGGTATGTACCTCCTACGCAACCCTAACCACCTTAGGAAAAGGTCACGCAGGGAACCAGGACCTCACTAGCAACACCTGTACTAGCAAGAACAACCACCTAAGTATCACAATACCTGTAGGGGTATAAGCACGAACATATTACACATGATGCATCACAACATTCAGAGGTGTAGGGAAGGAAAACACATGATGCATAAACATTCAGAGGTGTAAGAACAATTGCGCATAAATGACGATAGTCACTACCTGTGACTGTCCCTAGGCCCTCTGGCCTTGTTGGGGCTAGGATGCCCTGTGTCCCAAAGTCGGGGGGGCCTACACGTAGCAGCTGCCCGCTAAGTGCTGGGCAACTGGGGCAACAATGATGGGGCCAACACATTGGAGCCTCGCAGGCTCTGACAACCAATGACTGTCCTCTGAGCCCCTCTGGGCTCTAAACAAAGGACTGGCCCCTTGGAGCCTCGCTGGGCTCAAAAACACAATGTGGCCAGGGTGGGAGCGGCCCGCTACCTACTGGGGCTGCTCTACCACAAGACAAGGTGCCCCCTGAGCCTCCGTGGCTCTAAAGAAAGAAATGCCCCCACGAACCTCTCTGGGCTCGCAACTTAAGGAATGCCTGGAGCCTCTCTCGGCTCCAAGTAAAGAAATGCCCCCACGAGCGTTGGAGTGGCCCGCTGTCAACCGGGGGCCGCTTTAAGTAATAAGACCCTGCCCCCACACTCACCGGGACCTCGCTGGTGCTGCGGGGGGCAGGAACCACTGCCGGTTTCTTCCTTCAGGGAGCGTGGGGCTCTTCTTCCACACCGGAGCCCCGCCTGCACTCCAAGCCACTCTCCCTTCACCTCTGGGCTCTCCTCTCGCTGGGGGAGCCTCGTGGGCAGACGCCGTAGGTTCCTTCTCGCTCCATGGATGCGGGGCAGGACTTCCGGCCTCCTGTGCGAGGACTTCCGGGTCGCCGCAGGCAACGCGGCGGCCCTTTTCAGGCACTGCAGGCTGGGGGTTGAAGTCAACCGAGGGGTAGGCTCCCTCGTAAATTTAAATATATAAAGCGAAGTGCCCCGAGCGGCACAAATGCAGGCTTTGGTCCAATGAGGGGTGGGCACCCTCGAGGCCGCGATCTAGCGGGCAATGCCGGGTGGGCACCGGCTTTTAGTAAATAAAGCGCTCTCATGCTCTATAGGAAAATAAGCAGCGGTCCCAGGCACTAGAGATGAAGTCAGCGCTCCCAAGCGCTTTAGGATAGATACAAGCGCTCCCAGGCGCTAGAAGCAAAGTAAAGCGCTATTGAGCGCTGGGGGCCAAAATAAAGTGCTCCCAGGCGCTAGTTGGCCCAAAAGACAGTAACAGTCCTCCAGGAAATGCAGCAAGGTGGGGGGCAAGGCTGGGCCCAGGGGCCAGCTCACTGGTCCCTCCAGCAGGAAGGTGGTCCTAGTGGTGGTTCCTCCTGGTGCCCAGCAGCAGCAGCCCCCCTCAGTCAAGATCAGGAACAGAACAAATTGTAAGGGGACACAGCCCCTTCTTATACTGTAAATTCCTTATAGGGTGGGGGAAGAACCAGTTGCAGCTGGTCTGGGAGCACCCTTGATGTGCTCAACCACCCTTTCTATTCAGCAGTGAGGCTAGGGTCATTAGACACACCACAGGGGGCGGAGCCGGCATTGTGTGGGGAAAGCCCTGCCCTATTCAGGACCCAGGTGCACCCCTCCCTCACATCACTCATGCTAATCTCTCCACTCACCACCGGGCAGACCCATCCAGACTCCTGGAGCCAGGCTCACCAGCCAGCTCCAGCCAATCAGGTGCCAGCACACTCACTGCACACGCACACCCATGTCTAGAAGTGGCACTTCCACACTAGAACAGGAATTGCGCTCTAGGTGCACAGCTTTTTTTCAATTGCTTAAACCTAATCTCTTGTATGAATATTTCTTTGTGTTTTAGGTGCTCCCGAGGTGACGTCTTCCGACCGGTGGCGTCTCTTAAATATCAATGTAAACCGTGCCACTAATGGGCCATTAGCGGCATCCCTCTAGGGCACACTGTATTCGCCTTTTGGTCAAAAAAATATTCCACTCAAAATATTCATCTGAATGTTCAATTTGTTTTTATTGATTCATTCATGACTTCAAACTAGTTCAACTTTTTTGTTTTCATTCTTTGATTCAATGTTTCTGATTGACATCATTGCTATTCAATCCTCCTATGCATTTTCGGGCGTGATAGCCCTTCCTCAGGGATAGGCACTAAGAATCCAAAAAGCATATATAAACAAACGTCAGTTCATCGTGCATAATTAAAAAAATTGCCAAAGTTAACGTGACATGGGGTGCTACATGCAAAATTACGTGTATTTGGTGTCTATGTGAACCGTTAACCGAAAAAAAACGCGAAGTGTTATCAAGACAGTCGAAAAACAATACTCACATGATATATTAATACGTGGCCAATCTGCATATATCAACCAGAAAAAACAAAACATAAGCCGTGGGTTACAGTCCTCGTCTGCTCATAAGCTTTGAAACGTTTAAGTCATGTACGTCCTGTAAAACACAACACTGACCTTGAAACATAATCGCTCTGCTTTTCCGTAATTCTACTATCTTGCTTCCACAGTCTTCGGGAATTCCGGGCGCTCTTACGCGCTTCCGTGTTTTAAACTAAAAAACTGTTCCAATTGGACCACCGTACGGTCACGTGACTAGAAACCACCCTTAAGACTAAATGACATGGACAAAAGACTCCTAAGCTCACTAACTCGCAAATGTAAACGAGCATCCTTCAGTAAGATTCTTTACTAGAAAAAAGACTTGTCACTGTTACGAGTTTAGTCTGTCAATAAAGCGGAGTCAGATAAAAAATGAGTCCGAGGAAAAATAAACAGGTTTAGCAAAAATATATAACTGAGCGTGTATGGACATGTGAAAATAAATGTGAAAAAAAATGTGAAAAATGCACGATTGTGGAATGGTGTTAACTACAGGGCAGTATAAAATACACAGACATCACCAAAACGACTCTTGTTTCATCAGAAGTTATACGTTTGACCCTTGCCATTTGTGAAAACGGTAAGTGCTGTTTCAAAGTTAACTGGTGAAAACTGGAAAAATGTAAGGTATTGTTTCTGTCCGTTGGTTTACGATATATGTCGGTTTCAAAACCCTTTTCTGTGATGGTGACTTCTACATCAAGAAAGGTGACTTTCTTTTCAGACATCTCCCATGTGAATTGTATTCTGTCATCAGCTTTATTGAACTCTGTTAGTGCTGATTGCAGTTTTTCCTTAGTGCTCTTCCAGATTATGAACATATCATCTATGTATCTGATAATCATCTTGGAATTCTCTCGCCACTCATCTTTGGATAAGATGTTCTTATTTTCGTATTGCATCATAAAGATATTAGCATACGCCGGCGCTGCCGAATTGCCCATGGATGTCCCTACGAGCTGTTGGTACCATGTATTGTCATATTTAAAACAACTGTGATAAAGTGTGAATAGTATCAACTCCATTAGGAATGTTTTCATTGGGGTTTCCAGTTCGGTGTTTACTAGACACATACACGCTGCATACATCATTGTGCAGCATTCAATCTCACTAGTCCGCACATACCAAACTCGAGCCTGCACACCTCACGCATCAGGAACTACCAGGGACACAGACATTCCCCATGCATTCCTATGGGAGGGCAGGCCAACCTTACTCCACGCACTCAGAGTGCGCATTCACTTTCCACTGGGACACAGTGGAAGTGCGCAGAAACCAAAAATCACTACCACCAATTCACATTCACAAAGCAAAAAGTTTAAGGGCGAACCTGCCAGAAGGGCAAAGTCCAACAACTGGCACCAATTTTCTTTGTGTATCCGACCAGAGCTCCATCGCTGTAAGCTGCAATCATGGCTAGGTCTTGGTAAACCAAATCTATAGACTATCTTTGGCACTTTGTATTCTTTGGCACTATTAGCATTCTTCTTTCAAAATTAATATTGCTGATTCCCCATACTGGATTTCCCTCATTTTGGTCTTATTTTCCTAATACTGTTTTTCTCTTTATTTTAAAAGTGTTTATTGTTTTGTGTGACTTTTTCTACTGTACATGCACTGCTTGAATACGTTACATATTGTCTTTGATGTAAGCCTGGCTGCTTTGTGTCACATTACAAGAGTGTTAAAAATTGTGTTTCTGGATAGCAGAGGTATGCACCATGTCCAAGCAGGACCCACAATCCTTGTCAGGGTAATTCAGAAACACTCCATAAATTGACCTGTTCTCACCCTCTGGCAGTTTGGCACAATGCAGGCAGGCGTAATTTAAAAAGCAATGTGAAAAGTATTTGTGCAACACTTCAAAAAGTAACGCGGAGAAAACACCACAAAAAGACTTCCAACCGGTTTAGAAAAATAGATTTTGATTTTATAAATAAAACAAGACAAAAACTGAAAAAATCCAATCCGTCTAAGTCAAGAAATTAATTTTTAAAGATTAAAAATGAAAAATAGCACTTAGATGCAATAAGCGCCTATGCAAATTACTGGTCGCACTGGACCGGGGCAACGTTAAGAGTTCAGGCCAACCACAATAGAGTGTGGGCCAGATACAGGAGCCATGCAAGGCCCGCTAAACACAAGGGTGCAACTTAAAGAAGCATTGGTGTCGATCCAGCAGTTGAGATGATGCGTCGTTTTTCTACATGCGACAATGGCGAAAGCAGAGGATGCGTTAGCTCCACTGGAGAAAGCACCTGTATCTGCTTCCATTGGACAAGGAGCAGGGTGTAACACTTTGATATGCCTGAATGTCAAAACAGGAGGCAAGCCAGTACCCTTAGAGATCACTCTGGGTTCAAGTACGTTAGTCTAGTTCTTCCTCAGCAGGGCAGAGGGTAGCAGGCAGCAGGACAGAACAGCAAAACATTCTTTCAGAGCAGCAGTACAGCAGAGTGGCAGTACTTGTAGCAGCACAGCAGTCTCTCCTCCTGGTAGAGTTCTTAACAAGTCCAATAGTGACTTATACTGAGTTGGGCCTTTGAAGTGGAGGTGACTTCAAAGAGGGGCTTTGAAGTTCAAATAGGTTCTCCCTCCCAGCTCTGTCTCCAGACTCACTAGAGGAGGGCATGCAGCATTTGTGTGGGGACAGAACACTGCCTATTCAGGTGTAGGTATCAGCCCCTGTTTCGGGACAGTTTCCCTGATGCCTGATGCCTGATGCCTCTCCGGCGCGCAGGTGCGTCTCCAAGAGCCTGTGACGGTTACTTGGCCGCCTTCTCATCCACCCCAAACACTGCTCTGCTGACGAGAGAAACTGTCCCGAAACCCTGGCCATGTCTCAGGTCCAGAGAACTTGGAGATAATGAGTAACTACTCGCACCAACTGTGGTGAACTACTTTTTACTCGTCCATCCACATGCACTACATGTACGAGAGTGCTAAGGGGCGACCCGGAGGAGAGCCTAGTGGTGTGCGATCCATCTTGGTTGTACTTAAACGGCTCCCGTGAGCCCTGAGCTGACGAGCTCTTGGAGACGCACCTGCGCGCCGGAGAGGCATCAGGGCCTGTGACGGTTACTTGGCGGCCTTCTCATCCACCCCAAACACTGCTCTGCTGACGAGGGAAACTGTCCCGAAACCCGGGCCATGTCTCGGGTCCAGAGAACTTGGGGATAATGAGTAACTACTCACACCAACTGTGGTGAACTACTTTTTACTCGCCCATCCACATGCACTACATGTACCAGAGTGCTAAGGGGCGACCCGGAGGAGAGGCTAGTGGTGTGCGATCCATCTTGGTTGTACTTAAACGGCTCCCGTGAGCCCTGAGCTGACGAGCTCTTGGAGACGCACCTGCGCGCCGGAGAGGCATCAGGGCCTGTGACGGTTACTTGGCGGCCTTCTCATCCACCCCAAACACTGCTCTGCTGACGAGGGAAACTGTCCCGAAACCCGGGCCATGTCTCGGGTCCAGAGAACTTGGGGATAATGAGTAACTACTCGCACCAACTGTGGTGAACTACTTTTTACTCGTCCATCCACATGCACTACATGTACCAGAGTGCTAAGGGGCGACCCGGAGGAGAGGCTAGTGGTGTGCGATCCATCTTGGTTGTACTTAAACGGCTCCCGTGAGCCCCGAGCTG
The DNA here is from genome assembly GCF_964263255.1 of Lissotriton vulgaris. Classification (NCBI taxonomy): domain Eukaryota; kingdom Metazoa; phylum Chordata; class Amphibia; order Caudata; family Salamandridae; genus Lissotriton; species Lissotriton vulgaris. The sequence goes on from NC_141698.1 coordinate 950,234,153, forward strand.
ACGAGCTCTTGGAGACGCCACTGCGCGCCGGAGAGGCATCAGGGCCTGTGACGGTTACTTGGTGGCCTTCTCATCCACCCCAAAAACTGCTCTGCTGACGAGGGAAACTGTCCCGAAACCCGGGCCATGTCTCGGGTAGAGAGAACTTGGGGATAATGAGCAACTACTTGCACCAACTGTGGTGAACTACTTTTTACTCGTCCATCCACATGCACTACATGTACCAGAGTGCTAAGGGGCGACCCGGAGGAGAGGCTAGTGGTGTGCGATCCATCTTGGTTGTACCTAAACGGCTCCCGTGAGCCCTGAGCTGACGAGCTCTTGGAGACGCACCTGAGCGCCGGAGAGGCATCAGGGCCTGTGACGGTTACTTGGCGGCCTTCTCATCCACCCCAAACACTGCTCTGCTGACGAGGGAAACTGTCCCAAAACCCAGGCCATGTCTCGGGTCCAGAGAACTTGGGGATAATGAGTAACTACTCGCACCAACTGTGGTGAACTACTTTTTACTCGCCCATCCACATGCACTACATGTACCAGAGTGCTAAGGGGCGACCCGGAGGAGAGGCTAGTGGTGTGCGATCCATCTTGGTTGTACTTAAACGGCTCCCGTTACTCTCCTCTCTTTTTATTGTTCATATGGTTTGGTGTTTGGTGTTTGTCATGGAGCTGTTGCATGTGCCTTGCCAGGTCTGGTCTTGTTGCTATCTGTCTGTTCATTGTAATTTTTAATTGTATCATACACAGTGTTAGTTGTTTTTATTTACAAACACAATAGGGGGATGTATTGGAGTACTTAGTGGCCAGTTATATCCGTTTCTACCTAAAGTAATGCACTGAGACTGATGATTATTTTACTGAGAACATCATATATATTGCTTGAGGAATTTTTAAACTATATTAAGTGGTTGTTCAACACATGTTTACACTATAGTTGAATACAGGCAATTGAGTATTTCTTTTTACTGTGAAACTTTATTTGGCCTTTAGCCGAAATAAAGTATTTATGATTATGCTATGTGTCTGTTCATAGTTATCCTTCTGTTTGTGAAATGGGGTTTTGCCTTTCTACTTCATCCTGATGCCCAGCCCACTTCTTTTTGTTTGGTGTGAGGTTGTTGCCGGGCTGACTCAGATACCATGTTCTATAGTAATTTTGGGCATCGCCTTCTTGTGCTGTGATTTTTCCCTTTTGCTTCTGTTGAGTCCAGACGATTTTTTCGAGTAGGACCCCCTTTTCAATTTTCGGTTGTATGTGCTGGGCATTTGGCTGTTCCCTTTGCTTTATGGGGTTGCATGCCATGGCCTAGGAGCCGAGTACTTGTGTCCTCATATGTTAAGAAGTCCTGAGTTTTTTTCTTTAAGTGTCTCCACGTGCACAATCTTGAGCAGAGTTGCTATATGTCTTCCCATCCTAAATATCCTCTGGGTTGCTGTTCCCTTCTCTGCTATACTGCTTTCTTGCTTGTGCTTTGACTCACCCACCCTATTTTGGGTTTAAGTCTTGGGGCATTGGTCAGCCCTAATCCTCCTTCTTACTGTGTGGTAGCTGTGAAAGGGATTGGATGTTTACTCAAGGCTGGCACCTCTGCCTTCATTTGCTTGGGTCCCTAGTGGTATTTTATGGATGTGCTCCTTTTTGGCCTTTGAGCTTGGGATTACTTGCCATGTGTTTCTTGGTACAATTTCCAGTCCCTCTGCCTTGCTCTTGTGTTACTTTCTCTGTGATGGGGAGGTGAGGCACTGTGTTATTCCCAGTTTGTCTTTTACTCTACTAGTGGAGCTCCGTTTTTTGGCTTGAGCGGTGCACGAGGGCAGCACATCCATCATGCTTATTTGACACAGGGTGTGGGCTGCATGTGCTTTTTGCTGGGGCTTGACCTTATGTTTTGCTGGGGCACTATAATTCCATTGGGGTGATCCCCTTGCTCCCTCATGGGCTGGAGGACATTTGGGGTGAGGCACATTTGTCCTTTTGGGAGCGTATCCTTTCGCTCTCTCTGCAGTGTTTGCTGACATTGTGTTCACCTTGGCAGGTGTTTTGCCAAGAAGTATTCTCAGACCTCCACACCACTGTTGAGGTTTTATAGCCTTCTTGTGTGGCTCTAACTGTGGTACAGGTCATTGTTTTGGTCTGATATGTGAAGATTGTGCTGTGTCTCTCTAGTTGCTATCTGTAAACCTGTGGTTGGCTGCTTGTATTTTTGCTTTGTTGAATGCTCGCTCCCATTGTGTAGTGTGCCCTTGCCTGCCAGTCTTGGTGCTTTGGCCACTGGCTCTTTGGGTGCTGTTAGATCTGGGGGTCTCTAGGTGGCAGAGGTAGCTACCTTGGTCCAAGTAGGGACCCTTGCTTCTAGGCAGGGTAAGGGGATACACATTTTAGATAACCCCTGCTCAACCCCTAGGTAGCTTGGCACGAGCAGACAGGCTTATCACAAAGGCAATGTGCAAAGTATTTGTACCAACACTCACAGTAACACAATGAAAGCACCACAAATAGACACCACACCAGTTAAAAAAAAATATGTCTTTATCTATACTAAGCAAGACCAAAACAACAAAAATCCTACATACAGATACCCAGTAGAATGTCTTTAAAAAGGGTTGTTGCAAAAATAAACTTGCAAATGGTAAATGCAACACTGTTCTCTCAAAGTACCATAGATGCATACTGCAGAACAAAAAAAGGGTTGCAGAGAAGGCGATGCGTCGACTCTTCTTGCGCTCCGGGTGAGATGCGATAAAATGGCATTTCTGGTGAGATGCGATAACGTGGATGAAATGCGTTCATGCCCGACGGCCTTGCAGCAAAATCAGTGGTTTCTTCCTTTGGCAGAAATAGCAACTGCAGGCCTACCCCAGACACACAGCAAGGGTAGTACTTCTCCTTCAGCTTTTCTCCTCAGCAAAGGTTCGTCCTTGGTTCTAAAGTAGTCTAAATTTCAGGGGTTTCAGCTCTCCTATTTATACCCCAAACGTCTTTGTTCTCTATGTGTGATGGGTCCTGGACCCAGTCCAAACCAGTTCTGGGTGCACTTTGCCAGTGTACAACTTCTTCCTTTGTCAGTGTGGGCCAGGGTCATCAGATGCACCACAGGAGGTGGAGCCAACATTGTGAAAGGCAGGGACAGCCCTATTCAGGCCCAGGTGCTACTCCTCACATCACTCTAAATGCAGATAGGTGTATTCAGCCTAGTGCTGACTCTCCCAGACTCTTGAAGCAATCCAGCCCCTTTCACTCCCAAACCAGACAGTCAATCCACTAACAGGCAGAGGCACACTGAAAGGTTGAACAAGAAAATAGCCGCTTTCTAAAAGTGCTATTTTCAAACACAGAATTTCAAAACCATCCTTCCTAAAAGATATGTTATTAAATTCTGAGTTCAGGGATACCAGACTCCAATTTTCTATATCACTCCTATCGGAAGATTTGCAGGGAAACATGTTACACAGCATCCTCCATTCTGTCCTATGAGCAAGATAGCTTTTCAATGGTGAGAAACGAAATTGGCAGTATTTCACTATCAGGACGTTACACACACTAGTACATGTCCTACTTTCTACATACACTGAACCCTGCCCAGAGGGGTACATTGGGCATACCATAGGGGTGTCCTAGGTATAAGAAAAGGGAAGGGTAATGCTTGGCAAGAGGGTACACTGGCCAGGTCAACATGGCAGTTAGCAAACTGCTCACAGGCACTACAGTGGCAGGCCGAAGACATCTCTTTGGGGCTATTCATGTGGGTGGCATAATCAGTGCTGCAGGCCCACTAGTAGCATTTGAATTACCAGCCCTGGCACACTCAGTGCACTTTACTAGGGACCTTCTGGTATGACAAACATGCCAATCATGGATAATTAATCACCATAACAATTTACACAGAGAGCATATGCACTTTAGCACTGACCAGTAGCTGTAAAGTGCCCAGAGTCCTGTAGTCAACAACCACAGGTCAGGAAAAACAAAGGAGGAAGAATCAAAAAGCTTGGGGATAACCCTGCAAAAAGGACCATTTCCAACAGGCGCACTTACTGGTTTGCATTTTTTTCTGGCTTCCCTTGTTTTCCCATTGCTGTTTTGCTCTGTCAGTTGTATTAGTATAGTGCACTATTACCCGTGATGCTACCATGGTGCTGTGCGAGGCTAGTCCTGGGGTGAAGAGCCATGTCTTCAGTTTCTTGCGGAATCCAAGAAGAAAGGATAAGGCTCTGATGTGATATCAGAGGTTGTTCTATTCTTTGGGGTGCAGTAAGAAAAGGCTCACCCACTGGTTCTTCTTTTTGAGTGCGTGTGAGCAGGAGGTGGGAGTCCTAGGTCTGTGGGTCACTAGGTTGAGTCCCATAGTGGGGCATACTTTCTGAAGATCAACTCTTCTGTCTTATCGGTGTTCAGCTTAGGACAGATTGCCTTCATCCAGGTGGCCACTTTGGAACTGCAGGTGGTGAATTTGATTGTTGTTTTGGAGGTCTTGACTGAGGGATAATATGAGCTGCTTGCCATTGATGAAGTATAGGATGATTTCTTGGGTGCAGGTGAAGTCAGCCAGTAGGGTCATGTAAGTGCTGGAGTGGCTGTAGCTGAGTGAAGATCCTTGAGGTACTCCACAGATGAGTGTTCTGGCATCTGAAGAGTAATGTGGTAGGTTGAGTGTCTGAGATCTTCCAGTCAGAAATGAGCAGATCCACTGGAGGGAGGTCCCTGAATGCCAGCCTAATGTAGTCTTCTGATGAGTATCGAGTGAGTCACTGTATCAAATGCCACCAAGATGTCTAGTAGGATAAGGGCTGCAGTTTCTCCTCTGTCTGGAATCATACTAATGTCGTCTGTTGCTGTGATTAAAGCTGTCTCTGTGCTGAGGTTGGGTTGAAAACCTGAATACATGGCATTGAGCTGGTGGGCAAGAAGGTGGTCTGTGAGGCATTTGTTAAATAACATTTTCTGGACTATTGCTGAGTATGGTAGGAGGGAGATTTGCCAGTAGTTAGTGAGCTTCGATATGTTTGCAGAGGGCTTCTACAGTAAGGCGTTGACAGCTGTGTGCTTCCAGGCTTTTGGGAAAGTGTCTGTGTTGATGGAAGAGTTGAGGATGAGTGTGAGGGCCTCACTGTTTGGAGTGTGTCTATTGTTTGGGGGGATGAGGGGGAATGCGTCCAATGGGCCCCCCAAGAGGATGGACCTCATGGTTGTGGATTTCTCATCTGTTAGGATGTCTTCTAGGTGGTTAGGGTACATTCATAAGTAGATATTGGTTAACAGGCTGCTCAGTTGATGGGCCTGGTTGGGGGTCAAAATTGTCATTTATGTCTGTAATTCCTTTGATGAGGATGTGAGAGAGGTCATTGCGTAGTTCCTGTAATGGGGTGATATTGCTGTTGGTGTCTGAAGGTGTGGTGAAATATGTGATGATGCAGAAGCTTTCTATGCTGCTATTTGGGCTGGTCTTAATGTGGGTTGCTATGGCTGTCCATCTAGATGGATTTTCTGGTGGTAGTGCCATAATGTGGATTTGAAAGGCGTCCTTGTCTGTGGTTTGTTGGCTTGTTCTCATCCTGTGTTTCAGTGGCATTTGTTTTTTCTGTGTAAATCCATATACTATCTGCCCTGAGTTCATGCTCTTGCAGTTTTGCTGTGCTTGTGAGGGGCTATGGTATCGGCGTAGACAAGTGATCCAGCTGTTAAAGTTCTTGATGCCGTCTACAAGGTTGGCGGTGGACTCAGGTTTGTTCTTTCTCTGATATGTTCTTCCAGCAGTGGTGGGCCAGGTTTGTGGTGGGTGGTCTTCTGTGGTGTTGGATGTTGCTGTTGAAACTGACATATTCATGGTCAGTCCAGGTGGTGGGTGATGGTTTGTTGATAATGATTTAGGTGAGGAGATGAACACTGAATCTAGGAGGTGTCTGTCAAGGGTTGCTCCAGATGCATACTGTGTGAGTCCAAGGTTTCCCAGGTTTTCAAGGCGGGCAAATGAGTTGGGTTAAAGGTGGTCCTCTAAGTTAAAGTTTTGGCCTCAGGGGAGGATGAAAGAGGTGGAGTTGGTCACGAGTAGAACAACAAAGTCCGTGGTGTTGCAGGTGAAGTTAGCATGGGGTCCTGGGGTCTGTGGTCCAGGGCTCTGCACAGGGTGAAGTTGGCTGTGATACGTATCTTGAAGGTGACGTGTATCATGTTGATGGTGTGGGTGTCAGTGGAGGTAGTTCAACGTATGGTGTCCTTGAAGATGATAGCTATTCCCTTTCTGGTCCTGTGTTGGTGGTCCTGTCTGATGGTCATGTATCTGGCCGATGCGCTGTCTGATATTGATGCTCGGGTTAGCCATGTTTTTCTATGGAAGAGGAGGTCCAGGGTGCAGTTTTGTTGAGTGACCGGGTATTGAGGAGCATGCATGAGAGTGAGGCTTTAGGTGTGGGTGGAGCCAGATTGAATGTGCCAGAGCGAGTGAGATAGTGAGTGCTTTTGGTGATGTTGTGGCAGTTGTTGGCGTGAGGGTGGAAACAAAGCATCAGGAAGTGCAGGTGAAGGCTCTGTCTGTGATGTGGTGTGACGCAGCAGCAGCACAGTTTGTGGCAGCTGGGGTTGAGTGCCAAGAAGAGTACAGTGGGGTAGGGGTGACTAGGAGAAGGGCTGGTATTCCTGGCAATAGGCACTGTCTAGGCCTTGACGAGCTTTCAAGGGCTTGTTTTGGTGAGCCATCAGCATACCAGTGGCACGTCCTCTGCACACCCGAGCTACGGCTGCCAATAAGTCGATTTTAGGAGGTGGTTGGAGAGCATGTGTGGTGGCCCGTGGGCGGGGCTCTGGGGGCGTGAGAGGCTGGAGGCGGATGAGTGGGATAATAGGTAAGGAGTGCTGGGAGAGGGGGGAGAGGAAACAGAGTAAAAGACAGAAAAACAAACAACATGGGCACATTTGAAAAACAGATGGGCTGAAAAGTGAGTACAGAAAACAATGAGAAGAGGCACAAAGAAAATGGATTAGAAACAGGCTCAAATGATAGGTCAGAAGAGAGGAAAAAAGGCACAGGAACAGGTCCGAATCGAGAGAAAGGCACAAAAAATGGGTCAAAAACAGAGAAAACCACAAGGAACGGGGCAGAAATGGAGATAATAGCACAAGGAAAACGTGAAAAACTGAGAAAAAAAGGCATGGAAAATGTATAAAAAACAGCGGAAAAGGGCACAAAAATGAGTGACAAACAGTAGAGATAAATGAAGGACGAACCTGAGCAGAGAAAGAGAGAAAAAGAGAGAGAGAGAGGCAAAGACAGATAGATATACAGAGAGTAGCAAGGTGGGTGACAGTAGGCATGGCCCAAAAGGGCTTGACAGGTCTGAGGACTGGTTGCAGCTATGTACTAGGAGGGCTAGGGCTAACCACTCTGCATGTGTGATGTGAGTCGGATGCCTTGAACTGGCTTTTTATTCCTGGTGTTGCAGAATCCCTGCTTATTTTTTTTTGGGATCTTTTGAAAGAGGAGTGCGGCTTCTGTTTACTACTCTTCTGGGGCTTGTGCCCTTTGTGGGCTACCCATGATCTTGCAATATCCTGCTGTTGTAATGTTGTTTACTTTTTTAATGGTCCTGCCCATCTTTGCTACAAATAGGTTGCTTCTTCTGATGCTCATTATTCTCATTCTGATGGGTGTTCCTTTTTGGGCATTAGTGGATCCATATTAAATGTATGGCATTGGGTGCTGGTTGTTCCTTTGAGCTGAAGGCATGGACTGACCTGGAAGTGATTCCTCCTCGTTGGACCTATTGGCTCTGAATTCTGATGGTTTAGTCCCCTGTGTTCTTGTTGGGATGGGAGCATGACCTTTCCTTGTTCTGCTTTGTCTACCGCTGCATGCCTCCTTGTTGTGGCCTTGGGCTCGGGCTCCCTCTCCCCCTGTTGGAGTTGGGTCTGATCACACATGTGGCAGGTGCTCTCAGTAGGGAACTGGTAAGGCACTGCACCTGTTTTTGGCTGTGGCTGCATGGTACCTAGCTTCTGGTTCTGTAGTGTTTCTTTGTCTACTTGCCTTGCAATCTGAAGGTCCTGTGCCTGCCTGGACATGCATCTGCTCTGGTGATGGTATGAATGCCTTAGTGCTTGGCTTTCATGTATTTTCTCTTCTGGGCTAAGCCCTGTCAGAGGAATGCTGCATCAGGCTTTTGTGTAAACTGCACTTCCACAGGAACCTTGGTTTGTTTTACCCTTAAAAACTCCAGTGGGTCCGATCTTCCCCTTCTGTGTGTTGGATACTGAGTAGTTGCTCTCTTTGTGGCTATTTGTTTAACCCAGTCTCTGTTTGTCTCTGCTAACTTGCTGAGGCCACTGTGTTCTTGTGTCCTGTTTTGTGTGTGCTTAGTTCCTGTTTGTTGCATTTACCCTATGAACTCTTGGGTACTATGGGTGGCTTTGGTTTTTTAAGTTGCTGTCTACTGCCCCAGTTGTGGCCCTTTTCCTTTGGTGCTACTGTTCAAGCCTCCCTGCCCCCTCGCCAATGGGATTAAGGGAGATTTTCTTCTTCTGCCTCTCATTTTCCCTTGAGCTGGGGAGAGCCTGCTTTGATGGTGTTTTTTTGCTAATATCTTTTGGTCCCTTCCAGCCTTCTCTTGCTGCATCTCTATGGCTGTATTATAGGACTGCCACCTTTCATTTACTTGGATCTCCTATTGCCTCTTATGAGTCACTATTGTTTGTGTTCCTTAGTTTTGAGACCCTTCTCTTATGGTTGCACAGGTTGTTCCCTCTGCCTGTTTGGCTTTCTTGCCCGTTAGCACTGGCACCTGATGCTTTGTTTTCTCTCTGGATTTAATCCTTTCTCCGTTGTGTCAGACCTTTTCCCTTTCTGATTGGCTACACTCCGTGGATAATTGATTTGAGACATGCCTTCTTTGGTATATCCTCAGACTAAAGGACGATGACCATTTGTGTTCCTGCCTCTGGTAAGCATATAAGCCAGCTTCATTTGCCTATTGGTGACTCCCTGTCCCCTTGTTCTCCTCCTTCTTAGGTCTTTCTACTCTTGGTTTAACACTGCTCACAACTATCTCATTCAACCAATAGGGGCACAGGCAATCTGTGATATTTTAAGATTTTGCACACTTTGTCTACCTAAATCTACACAACACTGCCCTTTTTATTTTCATAAACGACATGCAGGGCTGGGCTGATCCCTCAAACACCGTGCTTCTGGTACTTGTTAAGTAAAAATTTCCCATGTAAAAAACTGCATGCTTGTTACTTTTCCATTCCCTGACAGTTTATCAATCAGTTAATCTGTATGACAATGGACATTGACAGTGTGTACTCAAGATGAACATGTGTGTATTTACAGAACTCGTAAGCTGACATTTTAAGAATAGTGTCTAGATTTCAGAAATATAGTTAAAGCTGATACTTGAGTGATAAATCGTGTGACATTGGGCGTACTTATTATTAATACCATAACCTTGCTGCCAGTGGGTTATGTATTACAAAGGAAGAGGCATTTGAAATTGACAAAACCTTTGTTACATTACTGCTGGAAACCCTGCATGATGTACTGAGATAATCACTGTTGTAATCTTGTATATGATCGTGACTAATTCAATCTTATATGATGTGGTCAGCTTTGCAGCATTAATAATATTAGTGGCTCGGGTGATTTTCATTGGACATAAGTAGCTCTTGGTTCAGAAAAGGTTGGATACCCCTGGTACACACCAAGTTAATATCTTGCATTTTGACTCCCTTGTTCCACACCTCAGGGACACCAAAACGTATCTCACCCTACAGCCAGTTTCACCTAAGCTAAAACCCATCATCCAGTTCCTTTTCCTCCATAATGCTCCACACCATTCTTTCCAGGACTGCAGATATGACCCCGTGATCTGTTTGTCAAATAGATATAAAACCCCTTAGATTCCAGAGCATTCATATACCACCAATCAATCATGCTACCTGATCTCCGGAACTTACCTTTTTTTTAAAATAAAACATTGTATTGATTTTATAATCCACGATTATCAACCGTAATAGGATATTGAGTAGTCTACTTTGAGTTACACTTGTCCATCTATTTTCTCCCTCCCCTCCCCATCAGAACTTACTTGAAAGAACTTGTATTTTTTTTAACCTTCCAACTACCTGCTGATGAAATAGATATCTTATTCACAGCATGTTTCTATCACCTTCTAGATCAAATAAATGTATTCAGGATGTAAAACACTTATGCTATAGATAACTAAGCCACACCTTGGATACGAATACTTTCTCTAATCACCTCATCCTGGAAACCCCTACTTCAAACACAGTAATGGGTTTGTAAATAATGATAACACCTTATTTTCCCAACATGGATTCCCTGACATCTGCACAGCACCTTTGAGGATCTACCCCACCTCACATAGCTGAACAAATCCATTCCTTGCCAGGGCTCCCTCTAACCTCCTCACGAGCCATGACTTCACGCACCCGGCCAGTTCCGATACTGCCCTGTCTCAATTGTCTAAATAACCGGATAGCATCAGCTTAACCTTTTTCGGTTAAAGATGAAGGATCAATGCAAGAATTACATCCATATAAATAACCACGTATATGCCTACTCTAAGATACAAAAAAATATAGCCACACTAACCCGCCTACTTTCAGAAGTACCTCTCAGTCGCGACATTATGACATTTCAATGTCCATCTTGGATATTTGTCTCTCCTAAAGCGACACCATTTTTACTTTCTTAGAGCTGAAGAATGAGTGACCAGAAGGCACAGAAATACACCCAATTGACACAATTCGATAATGAAATGGCACCAACCTTCCAGTGTTTTATGGATGATGTTAAAACATCTTCATCTCATGCCATCAAAGTTATCTATAATCACCCAGAGAGAATTGGTATTTTAAATTAAAGCATAATATGTGACAAGGTCAACATCAATTCCTCTGACATCTTCCTTGAACTCTTTAATAAACACAGGGGTGATGATACAGACAGCTCAAACCCTCATCTTACATAATTTTTAAATGATAAGAATCTTATTCTGCACTGTGCTGAGCCTACTCATATTAAATGCCCAACCCTCAATCCCATCATTTATAGAGTAGGTGTTCTTCTAATTGGAAGCTACTCGGCTGTAGACAGGTCTAATCACCATTTTATTCCCCTCTCTAACAGCTTTATAGAAACGATATGACTGGTCATGGAAACAAGACAACATTTTGAGTTGTGCTATGAAAAATGCTTTTCCTACAAAAGGGGACAGACACTGTTCCACCGGCTATCATGTTCCACTACTTTATGGATTTTAACCTATTTACCGCATTATAAAACTCAGTCCTAACTAAACTCATCAACAACATGTTTCCAGTAAAGAAAAGGTAAACAACCCTGTACCGCTATCAGTTGATTTACCTCAACAGACATGGACTGCATATGGCACACACACTCTACCTCACTTATTCAAGCCAATCTGTACCAGAAGAAGTTATCAGAAGCATATATTCACTGAAAAATACCTCATTCATGAGATTGTGATGTGACTCATTAAGAAATATACACAAAATAATGCTTGAACTCATCAAATAGTACATACCTCATACACCTATTAACCAGGTTACTGACCCATCCAAGTGTGAGGAATCTGAAAAATGTTCTCTAATCAGAAACCATATTACACAACATTCTCTCCCAGCCACACCCTTAGCTATTCTAAAGAAGTCAGTTAAGATTTGAAGGAAATTCACAAAGCACATCCAATAGCTGAAACAGTATTTCCTTTAAATACGTTCAAATAGAACAGAGACCCCATCCACAGAGACTTCTCAGTTCTGTGTCCACTTTCCAACTGCCCTTCTTAAAATTCCATTCCCCACATTCCGAGATGATGTGCTGGTTACACATACCACATCATCAGATGGTTACCGAACACTTGGATTGCACTTGGTTACTTTGACCTCAGTCACAGGATACCTCATCACCTCCCTCATTTCACCTGACAAACACAAAACAGCAAAAGAAACTTATATACAAATGAGATCATTACACACAAATGACTACATACAAAATCTTGCACATGCTTGCTCCTCGCAAATTGTGGTCTAACAATCTGACCCTCTGACAGATTTCCACCCAAGGAGACAGCACATCCTCCTCCCACCAGAGAATACTTTGCCACTCTGTTGAGATTCCAGGTTCCTTGATCATTAGTTTTCACTGCATTCCCAAATAACGTTATTATCTAAAAGGTTGACTAAACTTAGAAGTCTTTCCACCATAATTTCTTCCGACAAGTCCAAAGACCTCGTCCTGGGCCCAAACCCCTCTGCCTGGGACAACTTCTAGTTACCCACAGCATTCGGGACCCCCCTCACCTCCATGGACCATGCACAAAACCTCAACATCGTCCTGGACTCCTCGCTCTCAATGAACTGACAGATCAATACCGTCTTGTCCTCTTGCTTCCACACGCCCTGCCTGCTCCAAACACGGAGAGGTCACAGTGCTCGAAACTAATATGTTTCGAGCACTGTGACCTCTCCCCTCAATCCCCGTGCAGCCATCAATCCCCCAATGAGGAGTTTTTTGCATTTTAATGTAACCACCTCTGGGTTACATTTTTTTCACCCTCATAGCAATTAGTTATTTGGGTTCAAAAGGGTTGCAGGTATGGCAGGGTGTTAGTGTACCCTGACTACCCAATTCCTTTATATTTTTTGGTCCTGAAGAAAAACCGGTAAATCCCTTTGTTGGTTTGAAACATGTAGACCTATCACATATCACAGATACATTTGGTCTTAATTAAGCCTTCACTGTATCGACATACACTGTTTTTATCATTGTCCAGTAGTCTTAGAATAAATAATCTTTGTATAAGTCATACCAGGACAATTTTTAACTCACTGACTTTTTCGTTACATTCATCACTCACATACCCGCTCCACTGTATCCCAGGTGTTGCAGCACACCTTGACGGCACTCGGCTGTCAAGGTGGCCCCGATGATGAAGCATGTCACCGACCAGGTCGGTGAGTGAGGGGTTCTTTAAAAACAAAGAAGGACTTCTTCTTTTTCTTCATTAGAATCTCATCCCACCGATATCGCTTTCTTGCCTTATCTATGGTGGTACTCCTTATTTTGTTATATAGTCACCATCCTATGGATCCACAGGACCATCGCTGGAGTAAGGTTCTTTGCTGCAAGGACCTAGAACTCCCTTCCTCTGCATCACAGGAAATCACCATCTCTGCCTCAATTCAGGAAGGACCTCAAGACCTGGCTCATCAACTGAGCAGCAGCCCCCCCCCCCCCACAGCACCTTGAGACCCTTATGGGTGAGTAGTCACGCTCGACAATACCCTGATTGATTGGATATTTAATTTTTATCCAACTCCCCACATGCACCACAGTCTCTTTGACCGTTTTGCGCGTGTCATACAGTACCTTCCCTTACAACTTTTTTTGTCCATCCTGGCCTCTAAATCCTTCCGCTCTGCCAACTTGATCATCCGCCTCCGCATTTTTTATTCACCCATCCAGGGACAGTTCATTATTAGGAACTCTTCCTCTGAACAACTGAAAAGGTGATACTCCTGTGGTGGAATGTGATGTAAGATGATATTCTCTTACTTTTCTCCTCATACCATCTAACTAATTTATTCCACACACCAAAGATTACAGTAAATTTTACCTCAAAATGTTAATAATGCAGTGCATGACCTAATTCGTTTCAGGGTGATAGAGTGCTGCTTTCTTGTGCTTGACCCGTGTCATTTAAAAGAATTGCTCTACCATCACTAAGTTGAACCCCATACTCTGTCAGAATGGTGGATGGAAAACCTCATTTTTAAGACAAGTATTCAGCAAAAAAAATTACATCCTTAAATTCCACAGCGCTCACTAATTTAACTCCCGGCCAGCACACAAGAACATACTTATCACAAATCTTCATTCTCACAGGCTCAAAAATGTCTATAGGCTGTGTCCAGCATTTTAATACTTTGTCACTTTGCATACAGTCAACACAATTCCCTACTTATCTTTTCACAACCAGGTCTATTGCTGGCCATCAGTATCCTTCCCTAATTCTTTCCTTTGCTTTACATAGGCCGATATGTTTGAAAGCGGCTATCAATCAGTTTTTTTCCTTAGCTTTTGTGGTGGTACTAATTTGCTATCTCTTAGTAATAGCCCATCCGTTACTGCCAATTCAGTTCTCACTTGCCAAAACTCAGAAGCATCACTGGCGCACTTGTTTTTGTTCACCCAACCACAAGTCATTATAATAATGACTTTCTGTATACACTCATCTTCTTGAAGTTTTTCTTCACGCTCATTGTCTTGTATAACTCCTTCAATAATCAAAGACATTCACTTCCTCATCAAAATCTTTGCCTCCAAAATATTCATTTGAGAGATAATCATCTCCTTCCTGCACCCAACACATACTTGACAAGCAATTCACCTTTAAGTTGCTTACCTTAGGCGCATTGGACAATTCAAACTCATGTTCCTGAAGTGAAACTATCCACTTAGCAAAGCAAACTTGTCTATAACTTTCTTTGAAAAAATCTCTTTGAGACTCTTGGTATCGGTCTTGATTTGACATTTACGCCCCAAAGAAACTTCCAAAGTTTCCTTTCTGCCCAGAATACCCCTGGGGCCTCTTTCTCAATAACTGAATTATTGGTTTCAGCTCACCTCAAACCTTTCCTCAAACTAAGTGACACAAAAAAATGGCTCTACACACCCCTCCTGATCTTTGCATTAAGATAGCTCTTAGACCTTTGCAGCTGGTGTCAGTCATGACAATAGGATCACCCTTACAGACAATGCTCCCAAGAGCCTCAGCATTCAACAAATTAGACTTCAAATCATCAAATTCTTTCTGGCATGTCCACCACCATACAAACTCCTTACCCTTCTTTAGAAGCAATCTCATGCATTCAGTCCTCTTGTCCCCTGCCTGAAATTCCTCTGCTTCAATACAAGTCAACAGGGGCAATACATTCTCATTATAATTTTTGAAAATCTCCTACTTTCCCCTTCTAAAATGTTGGCAAGTCAACAAATGTGTGACATGGGGGATAACACTGATTCATTGACAACTTGCACTCTTGCAAACCTATCATCATGGAAGGAACTGTTTGCCTTCAACTCTCCTGTTTTCTGAATTTGTATTTGTTGCCTTTAGGGCGCTGTGCACTTTACCACTGCTAACCAGTGCTAAAGTTCTTATTCTCTCTCAATATAACATGGGAGTATCGGCATAAACCTGATTGGTACACTTATTTACTTGGATGTCCCTAATAAAGTGGTACTACATGTAACCAGGACCTGTAGACTGAATGCTACTATAGGACCTGCAGCACTCCTTGTGACACCGACTAAAGTAGCTTCTAAAACATGTCCCCGGCCTGTCACTGCAGCCAGTAATGAAGTTGTAAACTGCCAATTTGATGTGGCAAAACACACCTAAGTCACTCCTAATGTAGGCCCTAACCAGCCAATAGGGCAGAGTGCAGTGTATTTAAAAAGTAGGACATGTGAGTTTAAGTTTTACATGTCATTGTAGTGAAAAACTCCTAAATTCTTTTTTCACTTCAAGTCCTATTTCTTCCATTGGATAATCGTGGGTTACATTATTACATTTAATCAATGATAACTTTGGATTGGGAACAGATCGAAATATCAAGTTTGGAATTAAATTAATTCTACTTTAAAACCATCATTAATGGTTACGTTGGATTTTAGGACACATTTTTGAAAATGCCACTTTTTATAAAGTTGGCATTTTCTTTCCCTAACCATTTAGTGCCCGCAACCTGTGCCCTCAGTCACATGACTGTCAATAGCTTGGCAGTTTGCCTCTGAGTATTCCTCAGACACAGGGACAGTGGCAACTCACAATATTACGGTCACCTTTGCAGTCGTATGTCGGACTCCTCTAACCCCCCCAACCCCTCCCCCACACCGCCTCACCACCCCACAGCGTTACCTCTGCGAACCGCCACTGCAAAGTGAGACTAGATGTTGTCAGGATGGGTAATCCTTCCATGATGGGGAGGGGGAGGGCGAAGTTGTTTCCTGCTCCAGTTCCGTTTCAAAGGGCTGCTCCTGGCCCATTTACAAAGTAACTTGACACCAGCTTATTGTCACCCCATACCACTTGGAGCCTGGCAAGGGAAAGAAGGAAATCCCCAGAATAAGATGTGGGTGTGGGCTAGATGTTTACCCCACATCAACGGCTGGCAGCAGGTATAAATAATGGCCCCAGTCCAACTCTTCAGTACCCTCTTGGACCTGTGGACTACAGAAGATGGACTGCCTCGTTCCCATATGACTGCCTTACTGCTTGAAGCCTTCCTTCTTCTTCAGAGAACTGCCCTGCTGCTACCAGAAGGCTTCCCTGCTGTTTGAGGTCTGTCTTGTTCTCCAGAGGATTGCCCTGCCACTTGAGGCCTGCCCTGTTCTTTGTGAAGAAATGCTGGACCTACTCCCTTCATACCAGGCTAACTTGTATGACACCAAGGTTCAGTTGGCTGACCTCCAGTTCTGAGCTACAGGAGGACAACAATCCCCGGAGCCCTCTCTGCACCTGCCCAGCTGACCTGCTGCAACTGGGCCTGCAAACTGGACCTGCCTGTGCCCTGCTGGCCTAGAATGAGTCCCTGATCCCCTAGAGTTGTCTTCTCAGGTTCTGGACCCTTGCCTGAGAGATCATGATGTTTTGGGCTCTTCACGACAGAGACCGGGCCTGTTCATGCCAAGAATATACCACCCACTACAACCGCCAACGTAAAGATCTGGTGAACCCAACTCTTCGCCCTACAGTGACTGCCAGCATCTACTGGCAACGGGAGATCGGGTCATTGCACTACAGAAGCGCCAGCCTGCCAATACCTCTAATGCAAAGCCCCAGCAACAACCACCTGCAATGACTGACTGGTTCTACGTGCTACAGCAAAAACTGTCTGTGACGCCAGGTCTGCTCTTAGCATTACCGTAATGACCATCCACAATGATTTCCTTTCTCCCCGCGGCCTCGTTCACTGTGAACTGGACTCTCTGTGCCCGACTTTGAGAAGATAACTTTTACAGTGGGACTAACATGGGTCCTGTATCAGGCGCATGCTGCAATGTGGTCAGCTTGAACTTGTGACTTTTCCCCAGCCTTGCACGACCAGATGGCCTCAAGTGATGCTTTGTGCTATTATGCACTATATTTACCTAAAACTTTGAAATTGCATATTTCCAGTTCAACTGATTGAACGTTTGTTGATCTGGTATTATTTTATTTACTAAAATGTACTCTATTATTCTAAATTGGTATGGGATTTTTCTTGATTTGTGTTTTTTACTTTATTGATGTTTAAGTACTGCATACATTTATTACACTTTGCCTCTAGGATAAGCCTGACTGCATTTGTCCCAAGCTACCACAAGGTTTAGCATAAATTACATTAGCAATGATGGGGGTTTACCCTGACAAGGATTGTGGTTGTTGCTCGAGAAGGGCTCACACCCAACCAAAAACACAGGGGCATATTACCAAGCAATAGCGATAATTATCGCTATTGCTTGGTTAGAGACAAAAATTTACCGCAGCGCTGCGGCGATTTGTACCGCAAATAAACCTTGGTATTACCAAGGTTTAACGCAAATGCGGTAAAAATCGCCGCAAAGCATGAATATCGCTGAAAAGTCTGCGATATTCATGCATTAGCGAGCTAATGCTCTTAGCCATGTTATCCTCCTCCCATTGGATAACATGGCTAAGAACTGCTCAGGGCAGGTGTTAGCTTTTGGAGATATTCCCGCTTAGCGCGAATATCTCCAAAAGTTGGTAATAGGAGATAGCGATGTTAGCAACTGTTTTCAGTCGCTAACATCTTGGCACGCCCACTTTGCATCTCATTAGTGATAAATATCACTGACATGCAAAGTGGGGCCCAAGATGGTCGTTATCTCCTACTAGCTGTCGCTAACTGGTGTTAGCGGCAGCTAGGTAATAGGGAGATAATTTTATCTCCGCTTTCTTGGCTTTTAAAGCCAAAAAAGCGGAGATAAACCCCCTTGATAATATGCCCCACAATTTCTTACAAGTATATTATCCAGCATTGTAACAGGACTAATTCTAGAGTCCTCTTCACTCGATTTCTGATGGTCCAATTTTCCAGATTTCCATTTTTCTTTATAAACATATTACACTGATTCCTAATGTCTTCTCCCATGTTGAACATGTTATTGAACCAGAACTGCATGTCATTAGTTAATTCCAAAACAGCCAGAACTGCTGACCCTGGAACCTTGGAACCTGATTCGAGCCTGGCCTCAGCTCAACATCCTATAACTCTGGGAAGATCACCTAATCTCTCTGCGTCTAAAAAATGAACGAAAAAAGTGTAATGTAGTCTGGTTTTCATGTAAAGCTCTTTAATGTCCTTCGGCCAAGTAAAACGTCTGTTTATAGTCCTTGTTCTCATCTTTGCGCTCCTCTTTTTTCATAGGCAGAACACTGGAGATAACAATTTATTTATATGTACTACCAATCTGTGGTGCCTTCTGTGGTAAATGATGGGACTCCACTGCGGAATGTGTTGAGGAGTTCCACATGCTTCCACATCTCTAGGATGTTCATTTACCACAGGTTGAATGCGTGCCCCCTGAAGGGTTGCATTCCCCCCATGACACAATGGCTGCAGGGGTCTACCTTCCGTCCCTGGGCGGCATACATCTGGAAGTGACTATGGGTCCTAGAAACAATTTTAGCTGTCTGCTAGAGCTGCTGTTCTTAACCTTAAGACTTCAGAGGACCCCCACTTAGTTATTACTGGAAACTGAGAACCCCACTGAATCATTATTGGAATCCGGGGAAACCCACTGAGTAATTACTGGAAGCGGGGTACTGTGTCCAAAGCAATTTTGATGATTTGAATTGCAAAACAATACAGAAATAAGCATTCATCAAACAAATATATAAATGATTAAACCCTTTATTTGAATCAAAATTGTAATTTAAATTGGAAGGTAGGAGTGTTTCTGAATTCAGTTGGGGCCACTCATCGTCCATATTATATTCTGGCTGATGCTCTTGCACTGTTCTGTTCTCATGAATCAATCTGATAATACCAACTAAGGGGTCCATTAGAATGTCGGGACGGTGCGTAAAAATGAATTTTTCCACCCACTAGCAGCGGAACTCATGTCTGCCATATTAGTATGGCAAAACATAGGCCAATTCCCGTCCGCCGCAGTGCGACGCTGTAGGAAGGGGGAGTCTCTAGTTGGCGCAGTGCAACACTAGCGACAAGCAGGCACTCTCCTCTTCCTCGTCAGGGCTGAGGGTTACCTTCCAGACAACCTCTGCTTACCCTCTAGGTAGTGTGGCTTAAGCAGTCGCAGGCTAATCTTTGGGGCATATAGGTTAAACACTTGCAATAGTACACCTTTACAACCAACCCACCACACAACGAGACCAGACTGTATTCTGTAAAAATATATATCTTTATATAGATTTTAAGCAGGCTTGTGAATACAGTCAACGTACTTTATGACGACGGTTGCAAATTACTCAGTTCAGGTTACCACAGTTCTTATAGCAGTTCTCTTTGGGCCCGTAGGCCGGTGTTAACCAAAGTTCTTGTGGAGCCGGCGGCTTCCAGGGGATCTGTCCCACGTCGCGTTGCCTTCCCGAGGTCGCTGATCGTTGCGGCTCTTCAGCCGAGCAGGTCACTGGTCATCCGGGGCAGCGGTGCTCTGTGGCGGCAGGGTCCTCTCCTCGTCGTCCGCTCCGACCCTGGCGGCGGCGGCTGTGCGGTGGTGGCACGTGGCAGTACGGTCCCCAAGTGCAGGACGTACCCAGCCAAGTGCCGGTGCAGCTGTGCGCTCACAGCTGGGCTGTCGGGCAGGTTACCGACTTTGCGGATTCTCACAGGGCAACTGTCCGTCTTTGCAGGTGAGTGGTTGCTCGTATCGCAGCCCACTCGAGAGCTTACACCGGACGGGTCCTCCTTCGCTTTGCTCTCGGGCTCCCGGTGCAGTTGCGGTCACGGTGTTTGGGCCAGCGGCGGCTGGTCCTCACTTTGCTTCCGCTGTTGCTTTGGGCCCCGGTCACGGTGGTCAGGCAGGGGTCGTCGCCTTGGAGGAGATTCCTCCCTCAGTACTGCAGCGATGGTCAGCACCCGCAGTCGCTTTCCTTCAGGGGGTAGCGTCCACTGGTCCTGGGACGCTGGTCAGGGGGCAAGTTCACAGCAAGCCCTTGGAGATCTCTTTAGCAGAGTTTGGCACAAAGTAAAGCAAAAGTCTTCTCGTAGTCTTTTCTTTTTCCTCTCATTCAGCAGCAAGGCACCAGACACAGGCAAGAGTCAGCACCCTTCCTTGTCTCTCACGGTCCTTCTCGTAGGGCAGAGTCCTTCTGTGGCCCAAACAGGATCTAATTTTCAAGGAGCAGGGCTCCTTCTTTTATAGGCCAATTCTTTTGTTCTCGCAGGCCAGGGGGGCCTTTGCATAGCCACTCTCAGTCCTTGAGTACCCCGGCGGGTGTACTCCGGCTTCTGCTTTCAGTGTGAGGGGCAGGCGCATCAGACGCCCCACAGGGGGTGGAGCCAGCATTGTGCGGACAGGGGCGGCCAGAGTACCTTGTTGATGGGGGCTTCGCCCTTCCTGGGCCAGGTGCCGGCAGAGTCATCCGCCGCTCCCCAGGAGGGTGGAGCCAGCATTGTGGTGGCCGAGCACAGCTACAGTTCGAGTCAAGAGGCACTCCTACCTCCCACTAAGGTGTAATCTGCGCATTCACCACCTGTCATCCCTCCAGCCCTGTCACTCACACATCCCAGACAGTCAGATACACATACCAGCAGAGGCGGGCTGAAATGGTTAAGCAAGCAAATGCTAACTTTCTAAAAGTAGCATTTGCAAACCCAGGATACTAAAATAAACTTGACTACAAGAAATATTTTATCATCCTGAGTTCAGGCCTACTAAACATGACTCGCTACCATGCTCCTTGAGCCTGCGGGAATTATAGGGTGTAATAATTCTCGCAGCTCAGTCTGGCCTAATGGGGCAGGTAGCCTTCAATAGTGAAATACGGTCTTGGTTGTAAGTCACTACTAGGACATGCCACGCACATCAGGGCTTGTCCTACCTTACACCTACAACGCACCCTGCCCGCAGGCCTACCATAGGGGTGACTAATATGTAGTCAAGGGAAGGGTCGAGGCTGGCAAGTGGGTGCACTTGCCCAGCTAGCGTGACAGTACGAGACCGCACGCGGGTTCTGCTGTCGCAGTTCCCAGACACAACTTTACGGCTGCTTCGGTGGGTGGCGCAACCAGCGCTGCAGGCCCACCAGCAGTATTGGCATCTACAAGCCCCGGCACTCTCTAGTGCGCTTTACTAGGGACTGACAGTAAATCCAATGCACCAATCATGGATACCAATCGTATGTACAGTTTTACAGTAGGGAGCACTTGCACTGCGGCACGGATCAGCCGTGGCGCAGTGCCCTGAGTATCGGAAAACCAGCAAAACATCGGAGGCACATCAGCAAAAAGTGGAAGGGAGACTCACGCCAAGGTGCCAGGTCTAACATGTGTCCCCTCCAGCTGAAATGTGGGGGGAACTACCCTTCCCCAGGGAGTTCCACATCACTAAGGCGGAAAAATCTGGACAGACCGTCAGCGTTGGCGTGATCGGTGCCAGGGCGGTGTTCCACCGTAAAGTCCATACTCTGTAGAGAAATGGACCACCTCAACAGTTTCGGGTTCTCACCCCTCATTTGCATCAACCATCTGAGGGGCCTGTGGTCCGTCTGAACTCGGAAGTGAGACCCAACACCCAAACAAGTAGGGTCTTAGCTTCTTCAGCGCCCAGACCACAGCAAATGCTTCACGCTCTATTGCACTCCACCTACTTTCCCGTGGAAGTAACCTCCTACTTATGAAGGCTACGGGTTGGTCAAAGCCCTCCTCAGTCATCTGTGAAAGAACAGCTCCTACACCATGCTCTGAAGCGTCTGTTTGCACAATGAACTCCTTGGAGAAATCAGGGGCCAGGAGCACGGGCGCCGTGCACATGGCAGTCTTCAGGGTGTCAAAAGCCTTCTGACAGGTGTCAGTCCAAATCACATTCCTGGGCTGCTTCTTCGAAGTCAGCTCTGTCAAGGGGGTCACGATCGTGCCATAGCCCTTGACAAACCTCCTGTAATACCCAGTGAGCCCCAGGAAGGCTCTCACTGCAGTCTGGGTCTTGGGGGGTTCCCAAGCCAGGATGGTCTCGATTTTGGGCTGCAAGGGGGCTACCTTGCCACTCCCAACTTGGTGTCCCAAGTACACCACGGAACCCTGCCCAATCTGGCACTTGCTTGCCTTGATTGTGAGGCCTGCTCTGCGCAGGGCCATCAACACTTCCCAGAGGTGTCGCAGGTGTTCGGGCCAGGTACCGCTGAACACTGCGATGTCATCCAGGTAGGCGGCACTGAACTCGTCCAGTCCAGCCAACACCTGGTTGACCAATCTCTGAAAGGTGGCAGGGGCATTCTTCATTCCAAATGGCATAACCCGGAACTGGAAATGCCCATCTGGTGTAGAGAATGCCGACCTCTCCTTTGCCCCATCGGTCAAGGCGATCTGCCAGTACCCAGACGTTAAATCAAACGTGCTGAGGAACCGGGCAGCCCCTAGCCGATCAATGAGCTCGTCAGCTCTGGGGATGGGGTGCGCGTCAGTCTTCGTGACTGAATTGAGTCCTCTGTAGTCCACACAGAACCGGAGTTCGGGTGTGGCTCCCGGCGCAGCAGCCTTCGGAACCAAGACCACGGGGCTGGACCAAGGACTGCTGGAAGACTCAACCACCCCGAGGGCAAGCATCTTGGAGACCTCCTCCTTGATGCAGGCCCGGACCCTGTCAGTCACCCTGTAAGCCTTATGCTTCACAGGTAAGCTGTCTCCAGTGTCCACATCATGGACGCACCAATCTGTGACACTCGGAACCAGGGAGAACAGATCTGGAAACTGCCCCAGCAACTGACGGCAGTCTTCCTGTTGTTCGGCGGTCAGGGTGGGTGAGAGGTTAACTCCCTCCACTGACCCATCTTTCTCACAGGCCACCAAGAGGTCAGGAAGAGGCTCCGACTCCTCCTCCATTCCGTCATCAGTTGCCAACAACATGCCCACTTCGGACCTTCGCAAGTGGGGCTTGAGGCGGTTGACATGTAGGATCCGCAAAGGGTTCCTGGGCGTCTTCATGTCCACCAAGTATGTCACGGGGCTCTTGCGCTCCACAACCTCAAATGGGCCTGTCCACTTATCTTGAAGGGCACAGGGCTCCACTGGGGCTAGGACATACACCTCTTGTCCAGGCTGAAGCTCGACCAGAGTGGCATTCTGATCGTACCACCGCTTCATTTCTTCCTGGCTCGCTTCCAGATTTGCCTCGGCAAGTTGTCTGAAGCGTCTGGTCTGGTTTCTGAAGGCCAGCATGTAGCTATATACATTCTGGGGAGGTTTCCTGGGAGATTGCTCCCAGCCTTCCTTTACCAAACTCAGTGGTCCTCTCACGGGGTGGCCGTACAGTAGTTCAAAGGGACTGAACCCTAGGGACTTCTGTGGCACCTCGCGATATGCAGAGTAGGCATGGTAAGAGGACGTCCCACTTACGCCTCATCGGACCTTCCAGGCCCATGATCATGCCTTTTAGGGTTCGGTTGAATCTTTCAACCAACCCGTTACCTTGGGGATGGTAGGGCGTGGTGAACTTATACGTTACGCCACACTCCTGCCAAAGGGACTTCATATACTTCGATATGAAATTGGTCCCCCTGTCGCTCACCACCTCTAGAGGGAATCCTACTCGTGAGAAAATTCCCATCAGTGCACGCCCCACCACGGGAGCCGTCACTGTCCTCAGAGGGATGGCTTCAGGGTACCGGGTGGCATGGTCCACCAAGACCAGGATGAACCTGTTGCCCATGGCTGTCTTGGGGTCCAGCGGCCCAACGATGTCAATACCCACTCGCTGGAATGGCGTACCGCCCACAGGGAAGGGTTGGAGGGGAGCCTTGTTCTTCCCTCCCGTCTTCCCACTTGCCTGGCAAGTCGGTCAGGTTCTGCAATAAGCATCTGAACTCTTATGCATTTGGGGCCAGTAAAAGTGGGTGACAAGCCTGTCATAGGTCTTGTCCATCCCCAAATGTCCTGCTAAAGGCACATCATGAGCCAGACCCAGTAGGAAGGCTCTGAACTTCTGGGGTACCACCAGCACACGGGCTGACCCAAGTTCAGCAGCCTTAGGCTCCGAATACAGGAGGTCGTTCTCCCAGTACACGTAATGTGTTTTGGCCTGAACACCATTGGCCTGGTCTGCAGCCTGCTGCCGCATACCCACGAGAGAAGGGCATTCTTTCTGCTCCCTGCAGAATTCCTCCCTGGAGGGTCCTCCTTCTTGCTGCCAATGGGTCAGCTCAGGCAGGTCCCCCAGTTCGGCGATCTGTTCCCCTGTAGGCTCCAGGGCATCCCCCTCAAGGTCTGCTTCCTCCTGGACCGTGGGAACTTCAGGAGCCGGTTTCCCGCGCCCCCTGCGCCTTCCCCCTAAGGCCGGTTCCTGGGCCTCTCCTTCAGGCCCCAGGACCTCCCAATCACCCCTACTGGCTGCCATTGACCGGGTGGTCACGCACGCCCAGTCAGGCAGACCCACCATCCGCAGGTGAGTCGTCTTCTCCACCTTTTCCCAAGGGGAGTGCTCCAAGTCGTTCCCTAGCAAACAGTCAACAGGCATGGTTTTTCTCACACAGACCTGCAGAGTACCAGAGACCCCCCCCCACTCGAAGGGAACTTGAGCCATCGGACACTGACTCTCTGAATTATCAGCGTTGATAACCCTACAGTAGGCATGGGGTACAACCTGCTCTTGAGACACCAGGTGCTGCCTCACTGCAGTCACACTGGCTCCTGTGTCTCTAAGAGCCTCAGCTTCCTTACCATTGATGATCACCACCTGCCCATATTTCTTAGTGTTAGAGGGCAGGTAGTTCGTAGGGATCATCTCGCTGTCTCCTAGCGAGACCAGGGTCATGTGAACGGGATCTCCACCCCCCGGGACCACCATTTCTTCTCCCAGGTGAACGCTAGTCACTTGTCGGGGCGGGGCACCAGTGGGTGCGGGTTTTCCAAACAGGCGACACTTGGGGTCACTGGATATGTGCCCAGGCTCGCCACATTTGAAACAATTGAAGGGCCCCTTTGGAACAGGTTTACCTGTCGGGGCCCCATTCTGCTTCGGAGGTGGGGGAGGCTGAGAACCCTGCTGCGGGCTCCCTTGGGAACTACTTTGGGGGCCTTTTTGGAACCCTTTCTGTTTTCCCCCCTTGTCCCCCCCACTCTTCTGCTGGGGACCCTGCCCACTCTTGGCGGAGTCTCCCACGGGACCCTTGTGGACCCTGGTGCTGAGCCAGCGGTCCGCCTCCTCAGCAAGCTTCCTCGGGTTGGACAGCTTGCTATCGATCAGGTGTTGGCGTAACTCAGGAAAACAGTGATCAGACAAGTGCTCCCATGCAATTAAATCAAAGAGACCTTGAAAATCATTAACTTTGTTACCTTTCACCCAACCATCCAGTGCTCTGCAAAAGTAAGTCACATACTCCACATACGTATTCCCAGGCCGCTTAGTACATCCCCTAAACTTCTGTCTATACATTTCAGGGGTAAGCCCGTACCTGTTCATTAAAGCTTCTTTCATGTGGGCATAGGATCTCTGATTTTCAACGGGCAAATCTAGCAAGGTATCTCTCCCTTCGCTAAGGAACCTTCCCCACAACCCCGCTCCCCAATCCTTGTCAGGGACCCGGTGGGAGGACATGGCTACCTCGTATGCCCTAAACCACTGTCCTATGTCATCCCCCTTAAAGAACTCCTTAACTACGTCCTTCGGGATGTGCACTCTTGACTCTACCTGCACTGGCGATGCGCTGCCACCAGAGGGAGGACGATCCAAGTCTCTCTCCTTGAGACTTATCTCCCTCATTTTTACTTCATAATCCATTTGGTGCTTTCGCTCTTCCAGCGCCATTCTTTTTGTTTCAAGCTCCAGTTGGATTTTCAATTCTGCCAGCTTTCTTTCGTGATTCCTTGTTTCCTTCCTGTCCGCCAGCTCCTCCGGCGACAGGCCTTTACCAAAGCTGTGCACGCTGTCTTGCCTCTCGAGGTCGATCAGATCTCCAAGTGCATTCTGCTCCTCAGTTGCAACTTGCTCCGCGAGGGCGTCTTGATCCTCCGGGGCCTTTCTGGACTCTATCCAGGCTTTCAGGGCCTTGTAGAGCTCTGGCTTATTCTTGCAACCAGCGTGCAGAACCTTGAGTTTCCTGCAAAAGAACTTCAGTTCATCCTTGGTGTATTTATCCAGCTTCGCGGCGTCCCACTCGACCTCCAACACTTCCAAGGTCGTGGACTCCGCTCCATCCAGGCTCTTCGCGCCCGGCATGGTGTCTGTACTCGGAATCTTCCTTTCGGCAAAACTCAAAAGCAAAGTCTGTGGCTAAGTAACTGGACCGTAATCCTTGTGTAGTGGTCAGAAGCTCAGGTATAGATATCGCAAGTGTAAATTCGAAAATCCTCACCGCTGCGTCCAATGTAGGAAGGGGGAGTCTCTAGTTGGCGCAGTGCAACACTAGCGACAAGCAGGGACTCTCCTCTTCCTCGTCAGGGCTGAGGGTTACCTTCCAGACAACCTCTGCTTACCCTCTAGGTAGTGTGGCTTAAGCAGTCGCAGGCTAATCTTTGGGGCATATAGGTTAAACACTTGCAATAGTACACCTTTACAACCAACCCACCACACAACGAGACCAGACTGTATTCTGTAAAAATATATATCTTTATATAGATTTTAAGCAGGCTTGTGAATACAGTCAACGTACTTTATGACGACGGTTGCAAATTACTCAGTTCAGGTTACCACAGTTCTTATAGCAGTTCTCTTTGGGCCCGTAGGCCGGTGTTAACCAAAGTTCTTGTGGAGCCGGCGGCTTCCAGGGGATCTGTCCCACGTCGCGTTGCCTTCCCGAGGTCGCTGATCGTTGCGGCTCTTCAGCCGAGCAGGTCACTGGTCATCCGGGGCAGCGGTGCTCTGTGGCGGCAGGGTCCTCTCCTCGTCGTCCGCTCCGACCCTGGCGGCGGCGGCTGTGCGGTGGTGGCACGTGGCAGTACGGTCCCCAAGTGCAGGACCTACCCAGCCAAGTGCCGGTGCAGCTGTGCGCTCACAGCTGGGCTGTCGGGCAGGTTACCGACTTTGCGGATTCTCACAGGGCAACTGTCTGTCTTTGCAGGTGAGTGGTTGCTCGTATCGCAGCCCACTCGAGAGCTTGGACCGGACGGGTCCTTCTTCGCTTTGCTCTCGGGCTCCCGGTGCAGTTGCGGTCACGGTGTTTGGGCCAGCGGCGGCTGGTCCTCACTTTGCTTCCGCTGTTGCTTTGGGCCCCGGTCACGGTGGTCAGGCAGGGGTCGTCGCCTTGGAGGAGATTCCTCCGTCAGTACTGCAGCGATGGTCAGCACCCGCAGTCGCTTTCCTTCAGGGGGTAGCGTCCACTGGTCCTGGGACGCTGGTTAGGGGGCAAGTTCACAGCAAGCCCTTGGAGATCTCTTTAGCAGAGTTTGGCACAAAGTAAAGCAAAAGTCTTCTCGTAGTCTTTTCTTTTTCCTCTCCTTCAGCAGCAAGGCACCAGACACAGGCAAGAGTCAGCACCCTTCCTTGTCTCTCACGGTCCTTCTCATAGGGCAGAGTCCTTCTGTGGCCCAAACAGGATCTAATTTTCAAGGAGCAGGGCTCCTTCTTTTATAGGCCAATTCTTTTGTTCTCACAGGCCAGGGGGGCCTTTGCATAGCCACTCTCAGTCCTTGAGTACCCCGGCGGGTGTACTCCGGCTTCTGCTTTCAGTGTGAGGGGCAGGCGCATCAGACGCCCCACAGGGGGTGGAGCCAGCATTGTGCGGACAGGGGCGGCCAGAGTACCTTGTTGATGGGGGCTTCGCCCTTCCTGGGCCAGGTGCCGGCAGAGTCATCCGCCGCTCCCCAGGAGGGTGGAGCCAGCATTGTGGTGGCCGAGCACAGCTACAGTTCGAGTCAAGAGGCACTCCTACCTCCCACTAAGGTGTAATCTGCGCATTCACCACCTGTCATCCCTCCAGCCCTGTCACTCACACATCCCAGACAGTCAGATACACATACCAGCAGAGGCGGGCTGAAATGGTTAAGCAAGCAAATGCTAACTTTCTAAAAGTAGCATTTGCAAACCCAGGATACTAAAATAAACTTGACTACAAGAAATATTTTATCATCCTGAGTTCAGGCCTACTAAACATGACTCGCTACCATGCTCCTTGAGCCTGCGGGAATTATAGGGTGTAATAATTCTCGCAGCTCAGTCTGGCCTAATGGGGCAGGTAGCCTTCAATAGTGAAATACGGTCTTGGTTGTAAGTCACTACTAGGACATGCCACGCACATCAGGGCTTGTCCTACCTTACACCTACAACGCACCCTGCCCGCAGGCCTACCATAGGGGTGACTAATATGTAGTCAAGGGAAGGGTCGAGGCTGGCAAGTGGGTGCACTTGCCCAGCTAGCGTGACAGTACGAGACCGCACGCGGGTTCTGCGGTCGCAGTTCCCAGACACAACTTTACGGCTGCTTCGGTGGGTGGCGCAACCAGCGCTGCAGGCCCACCAGCAGTATTGGCATCTACAAGCCCCGGCACTCTCTAGTGCGCTTTACTAGGGACTGACAGTAAATCCAATGCACCAATCATGGATACCAATCGTATGTACAGTTTTACAGTAGGGAGCACTTGCACTGCGGCACGGATCAGCCGTGGCGCAGTGCCCTGAGTATCGGAAAACCAGCAAAACATCGGAGGCACATCAGCAAAAAGTGGAAGGGAGCCTCACGCCAAGGTACCAGGTCTAACAGACGCGCACCGCCATCAAAGTGTGCCCGCCACCGCTGCGGTGGGAGGCAATGGAGATTCCCCGCTGTGCGGAATGAAGCCTGTCCCGCTTCACAAATTAGGATGCCCCAAACAAGCAGACGCACCGCAGCGGCGACACAGCCCAATCAGAGACGGCGAAAGCTCGTCAGCGGAGCATGAAACCAGACTCCCGGTCCACACCACCCAGTCACGACCACCATGGACCCTGCTCTACAGTCTTTCTGGTGCTGGACCTGCTACATCACCAGCAACTCATGGACCACTGCGGACGCCGCCGCAGGTACGCAATTACACAAACACAACACACAGCACAAGGGCTGACACAGGGTCCAACCACATCAGACACCCTGCTGGGGACAAGAACACATCCACAAGGGCACCCACACACGACCCACCTGCCACCAAGTCACCCCTCTGCATCCTGGACACACAGCTACCGTGATCTTGCAGCAATGTCCCGGTCACGTCACCGCAGCGGAGAACACAAGGGAATCCATCACTGTGTTTAAGAAAGGACTGAAGACCCACCTCTTTAACATCAGTGTATAGGGCTCTCACTCCTATCTCTACACTGGAATAACTCTGCTCTGCCTCTCACCTCCCCCGTGCCAGGATACTATTTTCTTAGTAACAGAGCGCGCTACAAAAGCCTCTATAATAATAATAATAATAATAATAATAATAATAATACATGTGCACAATGCAGAAGGCAGGGCCAGTCCAAATCATGGCTATGGCACAAAGACCCCAGGGCCACACCTCCTCACAACACACATTAGCACATCCCATGAAGGCACATGCCATGTGCCCATCCGGTGCACTCCCATACACAACAACAAGCCAGGTCAAACCACACCCTGCACCACACAACAAACAACAAGGGAGACAGCCACAGCAGGAGTGGCTGCACGGGAACATCAAAACACAGCACAGTAGCACAGGGCCAGGGAAACACACACACATACCACAATAACACCACACACATGGAAATAAAAATGAGTACAAGCAACAAATGAACACATACAAGGAACAAACAGCATAGTCACACATACATACCACAGATTGACACACAGACCCATACACACCCCAAATGCCAACAGCAATTGAGCACAACAAATAGGAAAGCCCAAGTCGGATGCCTACATATTGAAGCCATGGAGACACACAACAAGCATGTGTATATCACATGCAAGACAAGGAGCACACAACACCCCCCCTCCTCCCCCCAGACCATCAAAGCACACATGGCTGGTACAGTCAGTGAATTCAAAATATGGAGACAACAAGGCAAACCATGTATAGCCACAAGGATGAAAGGAAGGCCCAGAGGTCAAACTGGGAACAGACTCTCATGCACACAACCACCTCACGGGAGTCCACTAGCAGCACAACACACAGGGCCCATTGACTCAATCTATAACTGGCAAACACAAGGAGGAAAGTACACCCATACCCCCTCACATCTGCAGCCCACTACACCAGTGCCAAACACACTGACGGAACAGGAATACTTGCCAGTCCATACACCCACAAACAAACACACACTCTGGATGTAGCCACAAACATCACACACAGGTATGCCAGAACAAATATCTGCATAATAACTACAGACAAACACAGAACCAAACATAAACACACACAGAACCACAACAGAAACACACATGATCTGTGCAGCCAAATTGTTGAAAGGCAATGGGAGCACACACACAACAGGAGGGCACAACCTAACCACTTAAGAAAAATGTACAGAAAACATACCACAACACACACAAAAAGTGCACCATCACAGAACAACACAGATACATCGAGCAAACAACAGATGCACAGGCAAAAGAACAGAGGAAACACTGCAGGACATCAGGGGATGCACACCAGGCAATGAAGAGGCAACATACACACAGCACTGCACGCACAATAAGCAGTGTGTGCATACCAATCATAACAGTCACACACAGACACCAGTGACACAACATCAACCTGCACTACACAAAGTAGCACA
Organism: Lissotriton vulgaris; assembly: GCF_964263255.1. Classification (NCBI taxonomy): domain Eukaryota; kingdom Metazoa; phylum Chordata; class Amphibia; order Caudata; family Salamandridae; genus Lissotriton; species Lissotriton vulgaris. Next base: position 950,265,091 of record NC_141698.1, read on the forward strand.
GCACAAACACAACAGCACACTCAGGAAGTGAAGCAATACCACAGCCAACACACATACATCCAACAGATGCACAAATCAGGGATACAAAAGCAGAATCATCTTGACCAGAGGATTGGGCATCACACACAGCTGAACAGCAGATGAGCAGCCATGCTTGCCAAACAGCACAGGGACATCACAAAGAAACAATCGGGCAACTATCCTGAGTGGCACCTAGCTCCTGGCCAAAGAACTGCATCACGAAGCACAGTGCCACAAATGAAGTGATGAGGAGGCACACACACACACACATAGAAAGCAAGGGGACAGCTGATATCTAAGTAAAGTGTACTGCACGTCAGTAGAAATGGAAATGGCAGGAATGCACCATATACAAACAAAGGGAGTTCAGACCTACAATGAGGAGGCATTTGAAGCACAGATGGGGGATAGCTTCACACCACACATAACATGCCATACTGGAGGTAAAAAGGCCCCATGTGACAGCAATGCATGAGAAAATACAACCACAATGGCAGTGTGGAGCAGCATGCCTGCACAGTCTAGACAAACAGAAAACCAGACACACGGATGAACAACCATACACCAAACTGATGTTCCAGTCACAGACTCTGCATACTCACAAGTGACAATAACAACAAAGGGCAAAGTGAATGGCGAGTACATGAGAGGCTGCACAGGGAAGAGTCCAACACAGCAAAGAGCAACAAGACCAGTGTCCGGAACAAAGTGCATAGCGAGTACATGAGAGGCTGCACAGGGAAGAGTCTAACACAGCAAAGAGCAACAAGGCCAGTGTCCAGGACAAAGTGCATGGCGAGTACATGAGAGGCTGCACAGGGAAGGGCAAAATAGGAAGCCCAGTGGGCTTGGCACAGTGCAGAGCGAGTACATGAAAATCTGCACAGGCAAGGGCAGAACAGGAAGCCCAGTGGGCATGGCACAGTGCAGAGCCAGTACATGAGTATCTGCACAGGCAAGGGCACAACAGGAAGCCCAGTGGGCATGGCAAAAGTGCAGAGCGAGTACATGAGAATCTTCACAGGGAGTGTGTGCGACTGTACCCTTCCATGGGTAGCAACACAGTCAGGGGGTAACAATGGGCAGAACAGGCCCACCTGTGTGAGAGACATGTGTGTGAGGGGGACTATCACTCAGACTTTGGTGTCAGGTGGACTGGGTGCTGGCTGTGTGTCGGGGACAGCAGGAGCACTTAACTGGGGAGAGAGTGGCCCAGGTGAGGTAGAGCTATCAGTGGCTTGTCAAGCCGGAGGGCTTCTTGGACCAGGTGGTGTAGTGGCACGTGGAGTTGGAGTTATGCAGACATGAGACACAGTGTGGGTGGGAGATGTTTAAGGCGTGCCCTTGCACTTCTTGGGTATTTGAAATGGCTTCCCTGTCTGGGAGTAATGGGAACTAGTGTGGACACAACATGCACACACACCAACAAAGCTGCATCAAGTGCAGACACTGGCACTCCCTCTGGGGACGTGCTGTAACCAGCAGAACGCTTCGTCTGGCTTTGCCTCTGACCCTCCTTCCCCTGTTTGCCTGGTGTACCCCCTACAGTGCCCTCCTTCCCCTGCTTCACTGGGTTTGGAATATGAGTCGAGGTGGTGGATGAATCTGCCGTGCAGCTCTTCTTGGGTGCACCCTTTCCCTTGCACCACCTCCTCTGTGGGCACAGAAACTGCATGCCTCTCCTTGCGAGGTGCATTAGGGATAGGAGACAGACTCCTTAGCTGGGGATGCATCTGAGGTATGTGAGCCTGAGGTCTGCTTCTTACCTTTTTGGGCCTTGGTTTTGCCTGACTGGCTTTTGTCTTTGCATTCTGGGGTGGCTTTGCTCTTCTGTGGGGATGGTGTCTGCAGGCGGGACTGCTTGGGTTGGGTATCGTGATCGTGACGCATGCGAACCGTGGTCACTATCATCAGACGTGACCACTACCTGGGAGGTGGACAAAGGCCCTGGAGCATGAATGGGAGTATGTGCATGTTGAAGGGCAGACGTCACTGTGGAGGACAAAGCCTGGACAGTACGGTGCAGCCCACCCACGTCAGAATGTATGCCCTCCATGTAAGCAACCACCTGGGCTAATTTTTTTGTCATGGTCAATGAAGGCATTGAGCAGAGCTGTCTGGCCAACACAAAGCTGGGGCAAAAGCTCAACAGACTCAGCACTGAGGGCAGAAGGGGGGACAGGGGCAGGGGCAGCTGTGCCAGGTGTGAAGGAAACTCGGCCCCTCTTACTGACCCAGACACGGGCAGCACCAGAGGAAGTGGCTGGGAGGGTGGGCACTGGCCGCCGTGTAGTTGATTATGATGCAGAGTCTCCATTCCATGTGCCCGCCAACATGGATGCATCACTACTGGCATCAGATGATGTGGTACTTTGCATCTCAGGCTGGGATTCCTCCTGCAGACTCCGGTCCCCCTCTGAGGCACTGGTGACATCTGTGTCACTTAGCTCATGTGCAGCTGTAGTGGTAGTATCACCCCCACTAGTGTCCGGTTCCTGTTCCTCCGTGACCACTGGTGAATCTGCATGAGAGGGAGAAGCAGGGTCAGGTTTGTGGCAGCAACAGAACAAACCAATGCAATCAATGCAGAACAAAAGAGGACCAAATCTACATGTTGAACACCACAACCTGCAATCACAATGCGGCAAGTCACTACATAGACCCCAACAGTGCATGTAACCCTAATCATCTGTCATGACTGAGCCATGTCATGGCCACACAGAACAACATCCTGCCTGTGGCTATGGACTACCAGACACACAACTAGCTCTGCGCACACCTAGGGACATGATGGGAGCACACCACTTGTTGCCACTGACAGACCTGGATGGAACAGGAGGGGACAACACAGACACCGATTACAACATGACAGTCCACAATGGCAAAGAGCCCATGCCAACCAACATGTTCTAATCTGGGGCCCAAAGACTATTGCACATTGTTGTCAGATGTCTAGGCCTCAACAATCTGGTTTCATGGAATGGACGCATTGATGAAGAAAGACTCAGACTGTGAACACTGCTGTTCCCTCCCAATGTGATTCCCCAGACTACCCCAACGCTGAAGAAACCTGAAGAGCACAACTCAGACTGCAATGGGAATGCACAGCATGGAGAATTGCCTTTGCAGGAACATTTTGGGCAAATGCATGACACTGGCACCCATCCCAGCAGCCACTTACATGACACTGCATCACTACACCAATATCACATAGGCCAGCGCTGGCACAGGCCCTGTACACATGCAGCCACTCCCAGACAAAGTCACCCTCCACAAATACTCACCCCAGCCTTGCTGCTGACGCTCCTTCAGACGTGCATCCAGCTCAGGATGAGTCACCGCCAAGATGCGGCCCGTCAGTGGTGTCACCATGCCAAATGCCCAATGCAAGGAAGCAGCCCCAAGGTCATCTCTGCAACTTTCTTTGCGAGCCGGCTGATGTCGTCCCACCTCTTGTGGCAGTGGGTGCGCCATCGGTTAGAGACCCCGAGAGCTTGCAATTTTGCTGCAATTGCCTCCACACGGCCTTACGCTGGTGTACCTTGAGCTGCAGGCATGGGAGACAGGAGGGGGAAATGATCAGTGACACAGCGTTATGTACCCACATCTATCAGTAAAGTTGCAAGACACATAATCGTCACAGATTCTACGATATGTTCATCAGAGACTAGGGTACATCTCACATGGGCACTCTGCATGGGATAAGCTGATGTGATTGCAGGCTATTGTGAGGGGAACCTAGTCCCTGCACATATCACACACATGTAGGATCCCAACACTGAAAACCCCTATGGGGCCTGCACACATCTCCAGTCCTTAGCATGGTTGAACAACACATACATCCCATATCAATCTGTGTCTGGGGGTGGAATCACTGTGTGCAAGACTGTGCAGCACTCAAAGTCCCTGCCATGTGACCTGATGAGTATGTCATGCGTGTGGCACTGAGGGAAATGGGCTCACAAATAGAAATACCTCAACACAAGTCCGGTCGTGTGCAAACAAATGGGCTGAGATGGTGCATAGCTGGAGTGCAATGCAAAAAAAACCTAGGAATAACACAGTAAGTGAAGTGATGTGTCCCTGTCTTGGTGGGTGGGCACTGTGCAAATCATCTGGGCTCATGCTGAGGTGTACAACAGGGGCACACACAGCCATTCTGCAAAACAATCACTGTCCTGGCACCTCCATGGCCAACATACTGTGTCACTGTATGGCTGACAATGCAACACACTTCATTCATACCTACAACTGCAGGCAGGGAAACCTGTGACAATGGGATACATACTCCTCCCCCCTGGAGACAGCATGTTTGTCAGTGCATGACACAGCCCCACACCCTCAGGCATATACTGCATCAGTCCAACTACATGTGTGCACCCCTTCCCTACACTTCCTCTTTTGAGTACTGTGAGAGCACCTCATCCACCAGGACCTCCGGCTCCTCGCTTGTGAATGGACTGGCACAAATCTTCTCTGTCCCAGCAGCACATGAGGGGTCTCAGGCAGCAGTCCCTGGAGGCATCAGCAGATGAGGGGTCTCAGGCAGCAGTCCCTGGAGGCAACATCAGCAGGTCAGAGGTCTGTGTCATCAGGCTCTGTGAGCTGTGGAAATGTGAGGCTCCCTCCCACACATACATAGTTCCCTAGGGTCATTTCAAAGGTGCCAAGCTGCAGCAATTGGTGGTCCAGGTCAGCCTCATTCAAAAGCATCCAATGACTGCCTCTGCGGTGGCGGAGCACGCCTACCGCGATTTTCAAAATTGCATCATGCCACCGCGATCGTCGTTCCAATTGGTTCTATGGACATGCTCCATGGCGGTGATACACCGCAGGGGCCCGGAGTGCGCTACTGCAATGTTGCATCTTTCAAAGGCATCCAATGACCGCTTCAGCAGTGGTGGAGCACGCCAACCGCGATTTTCAAAATTGCATCATGCCACCACAATCATTGTTCCCATTGGCTCTAGGGCATGCTCCATGGCGGTGATACACCGCAGGGGCCCGGAGTGCGATACCGCTATGGTGCATCTTTCAAAGGCATCGAATGACTGCCTCCGCAGTGGCGGAGCACGACTACCGTGATTTTCAAAATTGCATCAAACCACAGTAATCGTTGTTCCCATTGGCTCTAGGGCATGCTCCATGGTGGGGATACGCCACCGGGGCCAGGCGGTAGCTATCACGAATTGAGTGCCATACAATGACATGAGGCACCACAATATGTGTGGCGAAGCATGCCAACCACCATTTGGGCATGTCTCCATGCCAATGCTTACCGCAACTGTGTGATTGGGAGGTGCCAGTGACACACCGCTGGGGCCAGGCTGTAGCTACCACGATTTGGGTGCCATACAATGACATGAGGCACCTCGATCTGTGTGGCGGAGCATGACAACTGCTATTTGGGCATGTCTCCATGCCAATGCTTACTGCACCTGTGTGACTGGAGGGTGCCAGTGACACACCGCCGGGGTCAGGCGGTAGCTACCGCGGTTTGGGGGATATTCAATGGCCATCTGGCACACTTCAACAGTGTACAGTAGCCACATGGTGAAGGGCACATCATTGTGCACACAATGCCAATGTTCCATTGACTCCACTGGTAACTACACATGCTATGGTTGAGTATGTGTGTCGTAGATTGGTCTGTTCTCCCTCACATGTCATGTATGAATGATATGATCGATGAGGCAGGACAGTGTTGTAGTTGACTCTACAATGTGTACACATATCAATGTGTTGAGGTGCAGTGATGATCTCGGCAATGCTTGTCTCACTGTATGATGTAGTTACTTACATGTACTCTTCTGTCTGCTCATACACGCAATTGTCAGTTCTGCACCAACTGTGGTCATTGTGTTGTGGATGTGTGCCAAGTTTGAATGATGCATTAAGGTGTGACAAGTACAGCAGCTAAGTATGAGCCAGTGTTGTTGATTTGTTACACATTGGCTGGATGCCATGCTCCCAGGCGTGCACATGTGAAATGTGGCCATATCACTATGTGCATTCACATTGACCTATGTGGTGTTTGAGGTACCTGTCTATTGTAAATAGAGAGTTGTGCCCTTTGTGTAGCTCAAACGTCCACCCATGTAAGCTGGTGTGTCACTCAATTATCAAGTCAGTCTTTATTTTGCTGTGTCATTCAGAACATGATATGCTGTGGCCATCTCATGATGAATTTCATTAACATGTGTCCACTTTCATCTCAACTAGGAGGAGGCCAAATCTGATTTGTCACTTGACAGTGCTGTAGGACATAAAGGATGTGACGATCATTGACAAATTCCATCTTGATAGAGTCACCCTGAAAACACTTTGTGATGTGTTGGAGCCTCACCTGCAGCCTCGTCGGACATATCCAACAGCTTTCACCCCAACTTATAAAGTGATGGCAGCCCTCCATCTTTTGCCACTGAATTGTTCCAGGAGACAGTTGCCAGCGCTGGTGGGATGTCTCAACCGATGTGCAGCATGGTGCTGCGTAATGTTCTGTCTGCCATGATGATATACAAGGACAGATATATCCATTTCCCCAGTGGTGCTGAATTGCCAGCTGTGAAGGGAGACTTCTATCCCCTTGGGCGCATCCCCCATGTTGTTGGTGCCATAAATTGCAAACATGTCGGTCTTCTGCCAGCACAGGCAAGTGAGCACATATTTCGGAATCACAAACATTACCATTCCATTAATGTGCAAGTGGTGTGCCTGGCAGATATGATCATGTGTGTGCCAGATTCCCAGGCACAGCCCATGACTCCTACATCCTGTGGAACAGCATTGTGCCCCAGCTGATGGCTAATCTGCTTCCCGAGCATGCATGGATTGCGGGTGAGTATGTCTAAGAGTATGGCGTGCTGGGTGTGTGACCTGATACCATCTGCCTGTGCAACATTGAAATGACTATTTATCATACCTATGTGACTCTGCATATCCCAACCGTCCATGGCTGCTGAGCCAACTGCAGAATCCCAGGACCCCAGCTGAAGTCCGCTACAATGATGCCCATGAGAGGACACGTCGTGTGGTGGAGCATACTTTTGGTCTGCTCAAGTCACATTTCCGCTGCCTGGACAAGACCGGAGGTGCATTGGCATACTCGCCCGGGAAGGTGTGGCAGATTGTAGTGGCATGCTGCATGCTCCACAACCCCTCCTCCTGGATGATGATGAGGACCCAAGGCTCCCGCCTGCACAAAAACCTGAGTCTAGTGATGAGGATAGTGGAAAGGAGGAAGATGGTGACATGCGTCAACAGCTCATCACCCGCTACTTCACTTGAAGGTGCGTGACAATGTACAACATACCCATTGTCTGGTGATATTGCTATTGTCGTGAAGGGCTATGTGTGAATAGTAACAACAGCCAGTTGTCAACTCAGCTATGGGTGGATATGTTACTGTGATATGTCATTTGTGAACGTATACAGGATGTGTATGTTGACAATTGTTGCCCATTGTGTCGTCTGCATGTTGGCCTATGTAGATGGTTGGTGTTGTGTAATGTCTGTGATGCCACACTCACACGAGTGATTGTTGTTCTGTTGTGTTTCCCTAGGTTCCCTAAACGTATCCTTGCCTACATACAGTACATAATCCTGATATATTATGGACATGTTGAAGACTGTACATCCTGCACTAAAGACAAAGCTGACACCAAAAAAAAGTGTGTAAGGTATTTTATTTACAAAGTTGACAGATGCCATTCACAGGGATAGTCTAAACAGTCTATGTAGTGGGTAAGAGGGTTGCCATCAGGGCTGGTGCAGTGACTGGCGTTTGGCAGGTGCTTTGCCTCCAGAGACTTCCAGGCTCTTCTTAGGACGGCCCCCTTGGTCGTTTGGCTGGAGTGGGTCCTGCTGTGGTACCAGCGGTGTCTGAGGACTCACCCCTCTCTGTGGCCGCAGGAGATGATGGTGAACTGCCAATCTGTGGCCCACCAGAAGGGGGGTGGAGATGTTGGTAGTGGCACAGGCCTGTCCCTCAATAATGCCACTTGCTGGCCCATGAGGTCCACCATTTGTCCAATGCGGGTGTCGATGGACCTCATCAGCAGGATGAGCTTGTGTAACAGGTCATCCAACCGGCCACTTTGTTCCTGGGCCTGTTCATATGCCCCAAAGACTCTGGTGATGTGGTCCAGAGATGGGGTCCCAGCCTCCTGGTGTCTGGGGATGAACCCTGCTGCCACTGACCTGTTACCTCACCTCTGTGGGTCCCCGCACACTCTCCCTGCCGTCCTGAGTTGTTGGGGTGGGGTGGGCATCCTCTGGGACAGGGAGGGTGTTGCAGGTGCCACTGGTGGTGGTGGTGGTGGTGGCAGTGGCGGATGACGCACAGGCTGTAACAGCAGGGATCTGCTGCGCAGTTGGTGTTGCAGCAGATGTGGTGGTGGGGAGGATGGGGTCCTAGGACCTGTTGCTCCCTGGCACACAAGATGGGCCGCTTGTGGAGCTCATCGTCCTGAAAATCCTGAGAGTCTACATCCAATATTCCATGTACGGGGGGAGATTGGCTCTGCAGGTTGTTGGTGTTGTCCTCTGCAGTAAGTTCTTGGCCAGCTGTGGATTAAATGGGAAAGGGTCATTGTAGTGCACTCTGCAAGAATTGAGTTAGCTGTGTGTCATCCACTGTCTGTACACCAGACAATTGACTGATCTTCACATCGTTTTCTATGTGCACTACTGTGCCTCCTGACATGATGCAGTGGTACATACATTACTTGTACATGGTGTGAGTTATCAATGCATACCATGTAACTCGTGCAGAAATCATGTTCACAGTGACCTGTTGCCATGTAGGGACCAGCACAACTTTGTTTATTGTTGACTCCTTGTTGATTTGTCTGACCTGGAAGACGCTACATCTGGCCATGGACTGGCCATTTTATTGTCCTGCATATCTTTGCCCTGTCATGTATATAGCTTGATTTATAACCCCACACATGGTTTCTCATTTTTTAAATGGTCCTTGTTGGTTGGGCCCTATCACAATGCACTCATCAGTGTGTGTTTTGCATGATTGTTCCTAGTCTTCCTTGTGCATGTGCACTGGTGTGTGACAAATGTGTGGGTGCACATACTGGCTACTTACCTGTAACGTCCTCACATTTGGCTTTGTGACGTGCCAAATTTGTGGTGTGTGAGGGAGGATTACATTCTGCTCAGTGGTGCCATGAGACAGGAGAATATGTCTACCTTCCTAGTAATTTGGTTAAGGTGGTCCATTGCATGACACATGCATCTGTGTGGTATGGTGTCCTCCATCTTGCTGTACTGGGGGACAAGTGTACATGCTGGGAATAGTATTGCAGGCCCCCGACCCCCAAACAGCACAAGCCTGTGAGATGGCTACCTACCTGTGAGTTTAGTTGTTGTACCACAATGGCTGACACATGCTTCTGGGTGGGTGGGGAGTGCGCCATCTTGCTCAGCTGGGGAACAAGGGAGCATGCTGGGAGTAGTGATTGATTCAAATCTTTATTCGAATTTTTGCAAATTCATAAAAGCAATACAAACAATCCCAAATCAGATTAATCATAATTACAATAATTTAAAAACAGGACATTATTAAATACAAATCAATTATCAGTAAAGTTAGCAAATTTGCTAAGGGTGCTCCATTGTTTTCCGGACATGGGTAATACCTCTTAGAAAAGTGCTAGTGCGGAATATCAGCTCTTCATTGTTCAGAGTTAGCAACATCAAGTTTGATTCCTCCAAAGAAAGTGGTCTGTGCTTTTGTAGTTCGGACTGGACTGTTCCCATGGGGCACAGGGTCAGAGCTGATTTGCATATCGCCATTGTCTAACCCAGGGTGGTGTGGAGTGCAAAAAAACGATGGATTTGGGCCCAGATCTCTTGAGTGGGATGAATGTGTGACATTGATCCACATTCGGTCCATCACCTGCTTTGTTTGCAATACCGCCATAAGTGTGCTGGGGATGCTCAGCCGTGGGTCCCAGGCACTCCACACCACTGGAGTCAAGCTAGCCGGGCTGATGAGAGGTGTTACCTCGAAACCGGTCCAGTCCTCGGATGCTTGATTCCGTTCTGGGAAGGACATGGCTTTTGTAGTTCGGACTGGACTGTTCCCATGGGGCACAGGGTCAGAGCTGATTTGCATATCGCCATTGTCTAACCCCGGGTGGTGTGGAGTGCAAAATAATGATGGATTTGGGCCCAGATCTCTTGACTGGGATGAATGTGTGACATTGATCCACATTCGGTCCATCACCTGTTTTGTTTGCAATACCGCCATAAGTGCGCTGGGGATGCTCAGACGTGGGTCCCAGGCACTCCACACCACTGGAGTCAAGCTAGCCGGGCTGATGAGAGGTGTTACCTCAAAACCGGTCCGGTCCTCGGATGCTTGATTCCGTTCTGGGAAGGACATGGCTTTTGTAGTTCGGACTGGACTGTTCCCATGGGGCACAGGGTCAGAGCTGATTTGCATATCGCCATTGTCTAACGCAGGGTGGTGTGGAGTGCAAAAAAACGATGGATTTGGGCCCAGATCTCTTGACTGGGATGAATGTGTGACATTGATCCACATTCGGTCCATCACCTGTTTTGTTTGCAATACCGCCATAAGTGCGCTGGGGATGCTCAGACGTGGGTCCCAGGCACTCCACACCACTGGAGTCAAGCTAGCCGGGCTGATGAGAGGTGTTACCTCAAAACCGGTCCGGTCCTCGGATGCTTGATTCCGTTCTGGGAAGGACATGGCTTTTGTAGTTCGGACTGGACTGTTCCCATGGGAACCAGGGTCAGAGCTGATTTGCATATCGCCATTGTCTAACCCAGGGTGGTGTGGAGTGCAAAAAAACGATGGATTTGGGCCCAGATCTCTTGAGTGGGATGAATGTGTGACATTGATCCACATTCGGTCCATCACCTGTTTTGTTTGCAATACCGCCATAAGTGCGCTGCGGATGCTCAGAAGTGGGTCCCAGGCACTCCACACCACTGGAGTCAAGCTAGCCGGGCTGATGAGAGGTGTTACCTCGAAACCGGTTCGGGCCTCGGATGCTTGATTCCGTTCTGGGAAGGACATGGCTTTTGTAGGTCGGACTGGACTGTTCCCATGGGGCACAGGGTCAGAGCTGATTTGCATATCGCCATTGTCTAACCCAGGGTGGTGTGGAGTGCAAAAAAATGATGGATTTGGGCCCAGATCTCTTGACTGGGATGAATGTGTGACATTGATCCACATTCGGTCCATCACCTGTTTTGTTTGCAATAGCCCCATAATAGGGGGCATGGTGGGAGTAGTTGTGCAGGCCTCCCACCCCAAAACAGCCCTCCCAGGGAAGATGGCTACCTACCTGTGAGTTTGGTTGTTGTACTACAATGTCTGACACATGCTTCTGGGTGGGTGGGGATTGCTGCATCTTGCTCAGCTGGGGAACAAGGGAGTACACTGGGAGTAGTATTGCAGGCCTCCCATCCCCAAACAGCACAAACCTGTGAGACTGCTACCTACCTGTGAGTTTGGTTGTTGTACTACAATGGCTGACACATGCTTCTGGGTGGGGGGTGAGCTCCATCCTGCTCAGGGGTGGGGCGGGGGCATGGTGGGAGTAGTTGTGCAGGCCTCCCACCCCCAAACAGCCCTCCCTGATCCTGTGTGGGGGGTGCACCATCCTGCTCAGGTGTGTGACAGGGGGCATGGTGGGCGTAGTGGTACAGGCCTCCCACCCCCAAACAGCCCTCCCAGGGAAGATGGCTACCTACCTGTTAGGTGAAGGTGAACAATGCAATGGTTTCCAAATGCTTCTGGGTGGGGGAGTGCTCCATCCTGCTCAGGTGTGTGGCATGGGGCACAAACACCCACAAACACCCTCCCAGGTAAGATGGCTACCTACCTGTACGTTTGTTTGGTGTACTGTGATGGCTTCCAAGTGCTTCTGGGTGGGGGAGTGCTCCATCTTGATGGGGTGTGGGACAGGGGGAATGTTGGGATGGTGGTACATGGGTCCCACCCATAAACTGCCCTCCCAGGGTAGATGGCTACCTACCTGTTAGGTTGTTTAGTGTACTGCAATGGCTTCTAAATGCTTCTGGGTGGGGGAGTGCTTCATCCTGATGGGGTGTGTGACAGGGGGCATGGTGGGAGTAGTGGTACAGGCCTCCCACCCCAAACAGCCATCCCAGGAAAGATGGCTACCTACCTGTTAGGTGAAGGTGAACAATGTAATGGGTTCCAATTGCTTCTTGGTGGCAGAGTGCTCTATCCTGCTGGGGTGTGGGACAAGGGGCATGGTGGGAGTAGTGGAGCAGGCCTCCCACCTCAAAACAACCATCCCAGGTAAGATGGCTACTTACCTGTTGGTTTGATGAAGGTAATGTAATGGCTGACAAATGCTTCTGGGTGGGGTGGAGGGAGGGCTCCATCCTGCTGGGGTGTGGGAAAGGGGGCATGGTGGGAGTTGTAGTGCAGGCTGACTGTACACATGCCCCCATGGTAATGTTGGTAGCTACGTTTGAGGTGAATGGGAGTGGGTGAATGTTGGATCTGTGAGACATGTTTTTGTGAGTGTGTGGTGCCGATGAATGGGATTTGTCCTAGGTGGCGTGGCTTTGTAGTTGAGCAAGACAGTACATATCAGTGTGGTGGTAGTCAGTTGTTTGTACTTACCAGTCTAAACTCCCCCGGCTACACCTGCGAGACTCTCTGGGTGCAGTATGGCAAGCACCTTCTCCTCCCATGGTGTGAATTTTTTTGGTGGAATGGGAAGACCACACCAGTCCTCTCAGCCAGCTCCCGGTTCTTGCTTCTCTCTATTTGACAACCCTCTTCAGATCATGCCACCGCTTCATGATCTCCTTTTTGGCCCACGGGGTGGTCCCTACTGCATTGACCCTTTGGACATCCGTTCCCACAATTGTGTCCTTGTGGCTAATGGTGTCTTTGGACCAGGCTACCAAACAGTTGTGGTTCTACTCTGACTATCTCATTTACCATGACTGTCAACTCACTCTCTGTGAATTTGGGGATTTTCTGTGTTGACATGGTGTGTGGTGTGCAAGGTGTTTATGGGTGCCAGGGTGTGCGTGGTGGGTCTGGTACGCTGCACCTGTGAGACTCTCTGGGTGCAGTATGGCACCCAGAGTGATGTGTATGGTGTGTTATGTGCTGGGGTGTTGGTGGTACAGGTGTGGAAGTGGTAGTGGTGCTGTGTGCGGTGTGTGTATTGCTGGTGTGTCGCTTCGCCTATCCTTGGTTGTGAGGGTTGGTGGCCTTCCGTTTTGGAAAATTGCAAAGGATTGTGGTCAGGGAAGGAGCTGGTTTTATACTCTGCTGTGTGGGTGTGTCCAAATGGGGTGCTCCTGTCAGGTGTGTTGTGTGTGTTGTCGTTGGAATTGTATTTTTCATTTTCCCATGTGTTTTTGTCAGTGGAATGTGTTTTGTGTAATTGGGGGGCATGGCTACTTTGCTTTGTGCACTGTTTGGTCGTATTGTGGGGTTTTTGTATCGTCCTGAAAGGAGGAGTGATTCCACCCCTCGCCGGGTGCACTGCTTTAATGTCCAGGCATCACAAATTATGCCACACGTTAAATCTTTTGTTTTCTTCTTCTTTATTTTAATCACAATAATCCACATCTTGTTACATTCTTCTTATTTTCACATCTTTTCGCTCTGTCACAAGCGGGAACGCTTACATCTAGCTTTATTCTAAATGAGGCAGAAATGCTAATCCAAGCCTTCTTCTGCGCCACGATTGCACATGTAAGTTTTGTTCATGTTCACTAAAATCCATATACCCAATGCATTTCGGGCCTTTAAATTTGGCCCTTCGTCAGGGGTTATCTAAAATGCAAAATACATAATTAACTCTATGTTCCATTCAGTGATACTGCATCTTAAATTCTCATAACATCTTTATCAAAACAGAGCTGTTGCTTAAACTAACGTTTTCCCGCTAATAAACGTAGCCTACCGCTACACATTATCCTGAATACCTCTACTCCCTTCCATGTCTTTCCCCCTTGCTGTTATAATCCCCATGTATCCCAAAGCCTCCCACGTCATCTGTCTACCCTTATCCCCCCTCCAGAATGCTCCTTCTTATGTGTGCCTCTAACCACGTACTGATATTCCATTGCTTAATGCACATTCCCCCATTCTTTTTCATCATTGCATATCCGTAAATTTTTGCAAAATAATCACGTTCTCGTGCTTGCGTCTGCTGTCTCATCAGACTTCTGTTAAACTCCTACGCTTTTCAATGTGCACCTGCCTTCTTGAGCCTAAAGTTATCCCCGCCCCTCTGTTGCACCTGTGCGTGGTTAGTCCACCACCCTTCCTTCTTTCGCGCTGTTGTTACACCATCCCCTCTTAATCACCGCCTACAGGCCCCATGTTGCAGTTCGTGTTCCATTCTAAATATCCGGCATCCTTAATCCTCACTGCTAACATTCCGAAGTTCACCACATCAATGTATTCAACATAATTACCCCGCCCTCCCGTAGATGTCAACTAACGTTAGTTTTCGTCTTGATATGTGGGGTATATGTTATTCGTCCCCCAAATTACTATGTAATCCAATTACAATAACACTGATAAGACATATAATGTTCTCTGTGTACCATGCTTAATTCATGAACCTAATGAAAGCTGTTGCGAACAACTGGTTAAACCATCGTCCTGCTTGTGACATTTTTAATCTTTCATCAAATTTTGTCAAATGTCTGCGGTGGGTGCTCCGAGGTATTTGGGCTGTAAAATGTCGAACTACACTGTATAAGTTTCACGGTGCACACCTTCTTTATTTCACTTTCAGTTGTTTTAATCATTTTAGTCGTCTTCTGTTGCGTGCTTCCCCGAAAAAACGCGGACAGCCCTGCCACGTTATTTGAATATAACGCACTGGAAGGAGGAGTGATTCCACCCCTCGCCGGGTGCACTGCTTTAATGTCCAGGCATCACAAATTATGCCACACGTTAAATCTTTTGTTTTCTTCTTCTTTATTTTAATCACAATAATCCACATCTTGTTACATTCTTCTTATTTTCACATCTTTTCGCTCTGTCACAAGCGGGAACGCTTACATCTAGCTTTATTCTAAATGAGGCAGAAATGCTAATCCAAGCCTTCTTCTGCGCCACGATTGCACATGTAAGTTTTGTTCATGTTCACTAAAATCCATATACCCAATGCAATGTTTTTGTATCGTCCGCCATGTTTTCTACGGATCGTCCACAGTGGTGGCTATGCTGTAGCTATTCCGCTGGTTCTATTGTTCATTTCAGTGTGCGAAACAGCGGAATGTACCGCGGGACCATCAGGGATATCCTAATTTCCCGTGCGGTGTCTCTGCTATGCTTGTGGCGGGTTGTTGATTTCCCACAGCGTTTCCGACCGCCGCGGTCGGAATTTGGACATCACAGCCCACGACGGGCATTTTTTCTTGGGCCGGTTCCGCTGCGGCCGGTCTTTTTTGGCGGTTGATCCAAATTTGACCCGCCAGTTTTTCCACGGTCCCGGCGGGTGGTTATTTTCTGCTTCCATGGCGGTCAGGGTGATTTTCTGACCGCCATCCTAATAAGATCCTAAATGTCTAGTCTCCGATTTCAAATTCTTTCACATTTGCAGAATGTTAAAAAAATGTCAGTTAAGTTTTCCTCTGGTATTTATATACAGTTTATTATTAATCTGTTGTTATGATTTAATTGTCTAAACAGTCGCATATCCCCTGAGTTGATGTTGTGGACTCCCAGGTGCCCCTGGACCACAAGTTAGCTAGAGAATATGCAATCACTGTACACTAAATAAAGAGTGGAACAATGTGACAGCATCGCTTGTTTGAAGTGTAATTCATATTTTGCATCACTGTCGGTCATAAGATAAGGAGTTTTTTCATTATTCTGTGAGGACACAATGGGAGGGAAATGCTTTGAGAGTGAAGGACCCCTCTTTTGTAGAGAGTTTCGAGCTGCACTAAAAAAGACTGAACAGAGGAAGCAGCTCAAGAACATGGTGCATTATATGCTGCCTAGCCCCAAAGCAGGCACCCTTGCACCATGTTGCAAGGGTGCCTGCATTCCAGGCAGGATTGTTTTTGTGCAGGAAAGGACACCTTCCCTCAAAAAACACAATCCTTACAAGCATTTTCCACTTTCTAGCACACTTAGGGCAAACAAGGAGGAGATATAAAGAAATAAAGATGTTTCTCTTTTCTGCACATCTATCGGGAAGTTGTAGAATTTTGACACAAATCTGTCAATGTGCAAAAAAGCATGCATGGATGCGTGTAAACTCCCACGTTCCACTCATGTAATGCCTTCCCAGTGGAGAGTAACGCAAGGCAGCGACTTGTGCTGCCTTGCATTTCTCTGGATTTCATAACCCACTGCCTTGAGGGTTGTGTTGACCTTGTGTCATCCTGCGTGGCACATGGGCTTCACAATCTTTTCGTAAATCTGGCCCTAGGAGTCTTTAGAACTGATGTCCATTGCCTCATATTCTAAACCAGAATTTGTGCACACCTTACCTCTCAGATCTCTATCACGACCCTGAGGAAAGCAAAAGTTTCTGTCACTGAGCTGAAGCTCAGATAGCTGCATTTGTTCTGCACATTGATCTGAAATATTCAGTCAAAGCCCAAAGGAAACTAAAACTTTAAACAAAGGTTACAGAGCCTGCTCATGATGCAGGCTGTGAGACTGGCTCCCGCTGCTCGTCAGAGGCACAGAGATACTGAGACAGGCAAGCAAGAAAACAGTTTCTCATCCCAAGGGTGGTTACTTAATTTACTTCTACAAAAAAGCAGACACCCCTGGGATGAGAAACTGTTTTCCTTGCGTGCCTGTCTCAGTATCCCGTGCCTGCTTTTTTGTAATAGTAAAGAGTAAGCAACCACATACGCCCTTTGCTCCTCCTCATCACTGACAGCCTCCCCTCTAAGTGCTGCCATGGTGATAGGAGAGTTGTTGTTTAGTATTTGCAGAATAGTGGTGGTTGTAGAGTTTTCTCCCTATTTCTTGCCAAGTGAACCAATGAGACAGTCTACAAATCCCAGAAGACCCTGTTGTAGAAAACATAGAATTATAGATATGGTTTTGTGCTGTCCTATGAAATAACAGGCATTCAAAAGCTGAGATATTAAACAATGGCAGTTCTTCAGTGTTAGATTATTTGACTATAACAACAGCATTATGCCATGTCTAAGGAACGTGGGGCACCAGAGGAGACCAGTTGCTGTAGATACAGGTAAGCACCACATTTTGAGGAGTTCAGAGAAAACACAGGTGCACCCCCTGTTCTGACCAGGTTTTTGTTCTATTTTTGAGTGAAGGTGACTTTAGCCTACTATCATTCTAATAGAGGGATTAGAGCCTTAGGTTTGGCCTATTTACAAGATGTTTAACATAATTCCCTATTCTTTTCTCTATTCTAGGGCCTATAAGCTTATGTTAGGGGATAGATTCCTTAGTATTGGTATTATTTCGTCCTTTTGTAAGGTTACTAGTATATTCCTGATAGAGTTATTCATCTTTATGCTTACTTCGGGCCTTGTAGGCCTTGAACGGGAGAGACTCCTCTTTCTTTCTGCCTCGGCTGCTTGAGATGCTTTTAGGTCAAATGTGATGTTTTAGTTATAAGGTGTTGTTCGCTTGGAGAGAACCGGCTCGGGCTGGCCCTTATCGAAAGACTGTATTTTTCTTCGTGTCGAAGACGCAACATCAGGCCGGCCGGCTGAGAACGTGTCCTTGGCACGGGGTGGTACAAGAATTTGGTGGGCGGCAGGTTACTGGCTGGAAATTTCCATGCATGAACAGTGTTCTATATTAGCGAAAGTACAGAGAGGAGGAGAGTTCATTCAGTCAGTTAGTAGACCGCAGCTAGTTGTTAGCATTTTTGCAGTTAATCAACTTGGAGCAGACAGTCGCCATTTTGAAGTCCGAAAAGACCAAAGGCTGATAATCTCTCAGAACGATTGAAGTTACTTTAGTGGGAGCTGTTGGTGAGCTTTGATACAGAGATCAGAGCATGCAGAGTGAAGAAGTTAGCGGAGCGAACGAATACTAGAATACTAGAGCGGCAGGAACTGATTTATAAGATCGAAGTCAGAAGGTGAAGATAGTCCGTGATCGAGAGGAGAGAGGAGTAGTGCAGAACAACGAGAGTGAGACAGACGAAACAGAGAACAAGAGAGAGGTTCCAGTGACTTAGAGGGGAGCAGAGGAGACAGAGCATAGTGGTGCAGACGTGTATCCGTGACTGCAGGGGTGATCCTAAGATGAGCCAAGGCACAGACGAGAAGGGAACCCAGATGACAACTGAGTCCAGACTTCGTACTCATAAGTTGACGTCGACCCTTTCTTATTAGCGTACACACACATATTCTAATTCTTTCCTTTGCTTTTCAGGCTGTATGTTATATTGCAGTATTATATTGTTGTTATAATTTGCTATTGTGTAATAAAGGGACCCCAGTTCTTAGTGAACCACTATGCAAATGTTATTATTCCGATAAGACTAACCTTTCTTCTAGTCAGATGCTGTTATGTGGACGGATGCGTTTCCCGTCCGGGTAAGTGGTAACTGAGCAAGGGAGCAGGGAGCGCCTAAATCAGAGAATAACCTTTGCATACCGTGATTTGGCCATTCTTGTGTGAGAGGATTGAACTGTCTATCTATCACATAACATATGATATTATACATGAGACATTCCCAGTAGATATTAGACATATAGAGAAACTTCCCAACAGAGAGAGAGAGAGAGTTGAAGGTATCAATAGGACAGTGATCGCCGTTGTGTAGCGGCGTTATTGAGAGCACCGGGGGGATACGGCGTGTATCGTCACCTGATTGTGACGGCAGCGTGAGCACCGGGAGGATACGGTGTGTATACCCGCAGGATTGCGGCTTGAGAGAGAGCACCGGGAGGATACAGTGTGTATACCCACAGGATTGTGGCTTGCGTGAGCACTGATTGCGGTCAGTGTGTAATGGTAAGTGATCAGAACTGCCCCCTTCACTATGAGGAGGAGGGTAGCATAGTCTGGGCCTGAGTTGCCGCGAGACTATAAGGTATGAGTGTGGTGTAGAATATGGAATTCCATAGCAATTAGTGATTGTTTCTAGTAATCCCTATGGATTTGGTGGTGTTTTTGATGATTTAAGCTTGTATATTGCTAATTCTCCATCCCCAGGTAGGTACCCAGGTACCAAGGTAAGTAGGTCCTGAGGAGGGAGGTGGTTACGTTTCGGCCGGGTTGGTGGTGTCTTGGTGAACTGATTCTATCTGGTCCGAAAATCCGGTCGTTACACCCCCATACAGGAGACCTATTGACATTGCTACAGTGAGGTCTGGTGTGGTCTGGACCTTTGTGTCCCCCGCACCATCTATAGTCACAGTCTCACCGGCAAACAAAACACACACACACTCTCCAACCAAACTTCACATACCTCAAGAAGTAATCCAGAAGGGAACAGGCGCAAACGTGTAGCAGCTACTTCAGGTCAGACATAATCAAAATGAGTTGTGCAGTCACTTATCTACTATTCTCCCCATGTAATAATTCACCCACCCAGTCCTTCATCCATGCTTTTACTGTCTTTCATTCATCCACCTATCCATGCACTTTCTCATGAAACCGTCAACCTATTAAGCCTATATCTGGTCCCACATCCTGTTTTCATAAGGGTATCATCCCCTCAACCCTTTTCCCAAGATTCTTGTTAGTGACAGCATTTGAGTAGATTTTGTGTGCATTAGCTGCACTCAGCAGTGGTGCCTCCTTTTTGCATCTAATTTCAGTTGGGTGACCTGTTGTAACTATGTTCTTTTGTGCATATTTTGTTAATGGATTTGAAAGTTGTGACCATTATATAGATTACAATTGTAATAATAATTCTGAACACTGAAACATCTGTAGACCAAAGAGTGACCATTATCACATTTGCCGCTGATTTGTCCCAGTGAGATAGCAGGATGCCTGGATAGCCGCTAAATCAGATTCGCTATTCTCAAAATAACAGTTGCCATCACAAGCTTCACTAATATTGAGACAAAACAAATAGGATCCCTGTAATTAAAACTATGCAGTTTCAACCAGGTTACATGCGATTTTCTGAATAATCAGATATCGGGACCCACTGGGCGTTACTATAATTATTTTTAGAGCTCGTAATCATAATATAAGAAAATCTTTTGAGTACAAAGGAGCAAACCTTTCAGTCTCTCATTCAGCTGTAAGTAGCCTTTTTAGGCAATCAAAACCCTCTCCACTAAGGGGAAAAAAGAAATTCAGCTTTTCCAAGTCAGCTAATCGCTGGAATTTGCTTCTCTTTCTTAGCCATTGCCCTCAAATAGATGGTAATATACGATCCAGAGATATTGACTACACTCCCGCCTTTCTTCATAGAAGATATATCAGCAACCCGCAGTTTATTATCTGGAAAAAGTACCTTGTGTGGCCCTGATGAAGCTGATAACATCTTTCACCGAAACGCGCGTAGGTCTGCAACACACATCTGAGAATTCCAGTCAAGAATTCAGTCAAAGAAAGGATTATTCGAAATGATGGACTCCTGCCTTTCGAATGTATAATTATAGGACAAATTGCAATGCTTACAATAGGTTCCTATCTCTTTTTAAACATGTTTGCACTGTTTGAGAGCTAGTATACTTGAGAGGTTTGAATGGTGAGATTTTTTGAATGAAAGAATGTGTTGGATTCCATTTTTGCTTTTCTGTTTTGTGGGGGTTACTGAATTAGCAATTCTGTCCTTGGAGAAGTAACAAAAGAGTTTGTTTTTTTGTCTATCATGTTTTTGTAAAGATTTATTTGTTATGCACTCTTTGATGAATTAATTCATTTTTTAACAAAAAATATATATTTATATACACCAAAAAACAAAAAATAATAGAAATAATGTTTTTTTTGGGATAAATAAAATACAATCTAAATGAAAGCTTATTCTCTTCCCTTTTTCTGTAGTGTTGCATCTGTGCTGTAGATTGCAAATTGCAAATAGAGCTATAGCCAATTTTGTAAATTAGTTTGACAAGATATTATCTATTGTTATATTTACGCATTCCCCCTCCTCTTGGGCCTTAAACAAATAGGGGGCACCTTTGCTTGATATCATTATCACATTTGCTACATTTATCATTAGGTTTTTGCAGACATATTTTTGTACCAACTGGATGTGGCGGATGGCTGCTGCCCACAGAAAAACTTTAGACAATTGTTATTCACCACTTCTTATCCTCCTCTCCTAATTATTTGTCTTCATGACCTATCTAGAGCAAATACACACGTTTTCCAGCCCAAGCTGACCCCTGGAAAATTTACCTGCTAGGTGTTGTGTAGGCATCACCCTCCAGAGTGCATTCTGGGAGCAGGGCAAAACATGTCCTACCCAGTACCTTTCCTACGACAGAATATATATCCAAATCTGTGAAGTTAGATTTCTTTTTAATAAATATTTTTATTGACATTTTTTCGATTTCAAGCCAACAACTGTGATTAACTGTATGATAGGTAGACATACTCAAATAGATGGCAGCCACATAGCCACTCAGCAGTAAAGTAGAATCAAACAATAGTATTATGTACAAGAGCATTGTTGCGAGCCACATCTTCCCCGCTCAACCATATATCCAATCATCTATGATAATTGTGAAGCAGAGATCGAGAGTCCATAGTGTGCAAGCCATGGCTTCCATATTTTCCAAAACTTTTTGGGGCAGCCCCGTGCTTTATATGTAGTCTTCTCTCCTAGCATGAACATGTCCATGCTCTTTCTCCGTTCAACAAGAGACAGACTTGCGAAGTTAGATTTTTGACCTTCATCAGTGCCCTTGCAGTAATTAGGACTTGGGCTGTTGACCAGATGCCAAGTGTAGGATATTGGGTTTTTGATTGAGGGGTGTGAAGCCTCTTCTCAAGCAACAATGACAATCCCTGTCAGGGTGAAGCACAAAAGTCACTAAATTAACCTATGCTTCACACTCTGGTAGATTGCCACAAAAGCAGTCAGGCGTAACTTAGAGCCAATGTGTAAAATATTTATGCAGCACTCAAACAGTAATAAAGTGAAAACATAGCACAAGAAAAATCCCACACAAATTTAGAAAATTAGGGAAAAGGTTAATAAATAATGTAACACCAAAACGACATAAATCCAATCAGTGGAACTGCAGTTATGAAATGTTGTACTTTTTAGTAAAAACTAGTGCCTAAAAGATTAAGGGGCCAACATCTGGTCGTATGAGACCAGGGCACAGTCAAAAGTTATGGCTGACCTGGATGGGGCGTGGTTCCCATATGCAGAGTGGATTGTGCCCCATCTTGACTTACATTGTACTTTGAAGAAATTTGAAAAAAAAGTTGCGGAGAAATAAAAATTCAGCTGGGCAATACAGAGGATGGTGTCCAAGGAGGCGTCATTGTTGAGAAACCACTGAACCAAATCGCTGTGAAGATTTCTATGTTTAAATGTTGAATTTCAGAATACAGGTGAGAAGAAGATAAAAAGTTTGGAGGAAGTTCTCACCAAGGCTGTCAGGTCTAGCACCACGGCATGAGTATATGTGCTGCAGCCTTCTCTAGGAAATGGGAGGTCTTCACACAGATAGTTGTTGATCACAGTGGTTCCTCAACATGTACCTGCATGCTTTCTGATTACACTTCCAAGATAACCTCAGCTCACCCCCTTGGTAATTTGGCACAAAATTACCGGCGTATCTCATTTGTACATAACCACACAGAAACCAGGCCTGGACTGGCCGTTGCGGGCACCCGGCAATCCCCCGGTGCTCCACATGGGTGGGGGCTGGTTTGGGGCCCCTGGGGGCCGTTTTTGTTACAGGGCCGTAATTGCAGCATAACAAAATAGGCCGAAAACCGGCCCTGGCAACGAGCTCAGCCGCACCCCCGGACCCTCCCTTCGGGAGGGGGGCCGGCCGAGCACTTTGCCTGGGCCGGTTTTGGTTCCCAGTCCGGCCCTGACAGGAACATAGTAAAAAACAATACAAATGGTCACCACACCTGTTACAAAAATACAGTCTTTTTTATATCTAAACCAAACAAGACCAAAAAACCAAAAATCCAACATACAGGTATCACAAAAACACTTTGCCAACTATGCAATTGTCATAAGATCACATGTAGTGCAATAGAGTGAATACTTATAGGTTGCACATGTTATGAAAACAGCATACACCTTCCCTGTACATATTATGCTGGCCCTGAACTGATACTCTTTATCCTCTCATTTCAAGGTATAAAGCAACATAAATCACAACATCAGGGCATGAATACAGCAGAACCATATACATTACCAAACATCACAATAAACATCTAGGGACTTATTTACAAGCTCCTTGTACCACCCGTACATCACTTTTCCCATGTTAAAAATGATGCAAAAGTGCCGCAAAGGGGTTGTAAATAATCCCCATGGGATTGCACACCTGCTGCAATGTTTATGGTACTTCTCATCAACAACATGGAGCGCAGAAGCATCTGCTCCCCTATTACAATAATTTGGAACCGGAGCAGAGGGAATCCGGGGCCTCTGTTGAGGTCTGTCCCCGTAATGCCAACAAAGGAAATGTCTCCAAGATATATCCCAACGGGGGGCACACACAATAGATTATAGTGGAGAGACCCTCTTTGGGCCCACGCGTGCAAAAATAATCCAGGGCAGTGGCACGCAGACACGCGCTGTGACTGCTGACCCCTGCAGTCTTCCACGCCGCTGCATGAGAGGTAGCGCATCCGAAGCCCTCCCAGTCCTCCCTGACCGTTACTCTTACCCAAGGGGAAAGATCTTTAATCTCCTTGTTAATATTGTTACTTTGTCTCTGTGATTTCATGGATAAGTGAAAATCCTGCATTACACCATCCAGTTTACATTGTTGACAAGTGGCACATTTTGATGCAAGTTTTTTACTAGTTTACTCATGCCTTTCTTAATCGTTTCTGGCTTTGTGAATCATGCATGCTAGCTATGCATGCGTAATTTATGATTTTTTTCTTGACATAAGTTCATTCACGACCAGAAAAAAAGTTTTGCAGAGCTGTCCCCAGAGGATTTAGTACTTTCATTCAAAGACGCTCAAGGGCTTTTCAGTGGACTTTTACAGCAGAACATATTCTAAAAAAATGCTTTTCATTTAAGTCTGCCAAGCATCAAGACCACAAAGGCGGCTCAGTAGAGGAGGAAAAATATGAGCTGCAACAGCCTGTAGCCTCCCAGTCTGAGGATTGTTTGATCTTCATGTCAAACAAAATCCACTGCGAAAGGAAAAGGAGGCCCTTGTCTCAAACCTTAAAAAATAACATCTTGAGTGTAGAGAAACAAAAAAAAAAAAAATCAAAGAAAATTATAGCCCAGCTATTTGTGAAATTATTAAGCATTCTTGAACTAGGGAAATGCAGGAAAATGGAAATGCTGTGAGAACACAGGTGTCATGGATAAAATTAGGGCAAAATTGAAATTTTTTGTGGAATAGAAAAAAACTCCCAATTTATTATTTCATAGAATGAGTCAGTCTCCTTTTTCATAAAAATTATAGAATTTCAGACGAAATAACAAACACACACACAATCACACACCTCCACCACTAGCCCTCACCCAGGTCCGTATTATGAAAAGTGCCCTGGGGTCTCAACAGGCATGTGCGTCTGCTTTGCGTAACCCCTGGGCACTTTGGTATTACAGAAAGGGCTGCAGACGCTTGTGCTGCCCTTCAGGAATACAGAAAGCACTGGCACACATATAGCACCACAAAAGGGGGTGTTGATGGACGGAGCATCTGAATCAATCAAACACTCACACTCAGTCAAAAGATCTGGGTTTAATCCATCACCGTTCTTTAGCCCACTCTGCCACCCCAGTTCAGACATGGCTATATGCAAATCAGTCTGACCCTGTGCCTCATGGGAACAGTCCAGCCCGAACTGCCAAGCCATGTCTTCCCTGGACCAGAAACAAGCTTCCGAGGACCGGTTTCTGGCATTCCAGCCGTCTTCAGCCTGGCTTGCTTGAATCCAGTGGCAAAGTGAGCAAGGGACTCACATCTGAGCATGCCCTGCCACACTTATGGCGGCCAAAAGCGGTACAAAAGGGGGTGGTGATGGACGGAGCGTCTGAATCAATCAAACAATCACACCCAGTCAAAAGATCTGGGTTTAATCCATCACCGTTCTTTAGCCCACTCTGCCACCCCAGTTCAGACATGGCTATATGCAAATCAGTCTGACCCTGTGCCTCATGGGAACAGTCCAGCCCGAACTGCCAAGCCATGTCTTCCCTGGACCAGAAACAAGCTTCCGAGGACCGGTTTCTTGGCAGTTCGGGCTGGACTGTTCCCATGAGGCACAGGGTCAGACTGATTGCATATAGCCTATCACATCAAGTTAATTTAGTCAGACATTATTTAATAGAAAATCTGAACAGAGACATAACATCTAATGAGACTTATGTTTGCTATGATGGTTGTAATCATTATGCATTTGGTATGGCTATATTTATCAGACACTATATGCTATGTTCATATTGTAGACTGAGAATAGATAGCTCATTTTAACATTGTCTCTGGTCATGCAATGCTGCCCACTAAGAAATGGCAAGGTCCTTTGAATATTTGTTTGGGGAACAAGTCTTTCCCAGACATGAAACACTATTGTTTATGTTATTGCTAGGTTGATTGGAGTGATCTATATTATATTGACCACATCAGCTGTCATGCTGTGAATTCAGGCTGCCATCTATAGTTTTTCATAAGGTGTATCCCAAAAGTAGAAACTCATGCGTTTTTGGTTGGGTCCATGAAAGCAGTATAAAAAGGGAGGAATCTAAGTAGTGTTACTTGCCCTGCTCGTTTTGAGGAATTATGGATTATAGTGGCCTTCAGGGAGAGAGAGTTATATCAATGTGATTATGCTATTTGTAGGAAACGAATTACATATCAAATAATTATTACAATGACGGTACCCCTTCCTGTATCTAATGATGAAGGAAGAAAAAAGAAAAGATTGTCCTGTGACGTGGTAGAGACAATACTAGGACAGTAATTATGTATCAAAAGAACATATTGATACCTGCCTCTGACCCTACGACCGATTGACATACATTTTGAGGGAGCTGATATTGTGGTATAAATGAATGTTTGTTAATGAATGATTCAAACAGATTCTAATGCCAACATAGGCAGAGGATACCTATCGGGAGGGACCTTTTTCCAAAGATATAAGGGATAAGCTGATACAGCTATAAGAGGTACAGCGTTTGCTAATTTCCTGTGTGCATCACTTTTGGTAATATATCTGATTGGATAGGTAATGTTAATGTAGTTTAAATGATGTTTTTTTAAATTAATTTGGTCACATTATCTGAAGACAATAAGTGCATGGGACCAGCGGAACACATGTTTTATTCTTTGCAGATGATGGGATTCAAAACAACGGAAGAGTGTGCCTTTTTTTGAGAATAGAGCACAAGTGTAGAATCCATATATGTTCTTAATAAAGCCTTCACTCACCAACCTGGTTGGTGACATGCTTTATCATCGGGCCCCACCAGGAGGGACCGAATGCCACCCTGGTGTGCTTCGACGCTAGAATTACTGCGGAGCTGGTTGTTGTGTGTTCAGTGGGAAGTGAAAGTGGAAGTGATTTCACCTGCATAATCCTTCCTGGTCACAAGAGGGATTATGCAGGTACCGAGCAGGTGCCTAGCAGTGAAGGCGGTGTGCCAATTTGCTACCACCCCTCTTCCGAGACCCATGGTGTAATTAATGATTACACCCCATAGTAAACTCGGTTCCACGCAACACGAGGTCCATCAAACGAACTTTGTTTTTTAATATTTTTCACATTTATAACCTCTGGTTAGGTTGGGCCTTAGCGCGCCCACACCGCTAAGGTTCACCTTTTTATGGTCCTGATGAATGCCTCATTAATGATTACACATAGGCAGAAACATGTTGACCACACACTAGTGGATATTGCTGAACAATTTATTCAGCCCCTATATCCCACACTCTGTTTTTATACATGTCTGGTTGGCTATTAATAACATTTGTTTTTTTTGACACAATCAAGACATTTTTAAATCACTTTCACTTTCACTTCCCACTGAACACACAACAACCAGCTCCACAGTAATTCTGGCGTCGAAGAACAATGGTTAGTATGGATTTCTATAGCCGAATGTGCCATCCCAAGTCTCTAACGTGCCTCATTACATTTGTAACTACTAAATTGTAACCACTTAGGAAGGGTCTGCTCTGCCTTTAATCTTTCTAAACTCCATACAATAAAGACCATTGAGTTCAGTAATAGCACAAGTCGTTTGCAGTGCTGTGAAGCTACCATATGGTGATATGATGATAACAAGGAACAAACAAAACACAGCCCATTCATCTTTTCAAGTGTAATCTCAGAAAACTCAGAGCTATAAATAAGGGTTATTAGCTGCAAGGAATATTGGTATGTGCCTGCCCAGTTATGAACAGTCATGCTATTTTAAATAAAACATTTATATAACCATTTCCAAAATGTCAGACATGGAAATTTGGGGGCATATTATCAAGCGGCAGCAATAATTATCGCTGGCCGATCTTAGCGACAACTTTTTTATCGCTGGCTATCGCTGGCAATTATCGCCATGCTATCACTGTATTAACAACACATAGAGCAATGGCGATAATTTTCCAGTGATAGCGGTGTTTTCCATGGAACATCGCTGGTTTTCCAGCGATGTTCCATGGAAAACGGCGATAACCTTGCTGATACCACCCTGTGGTCATATCAGCATAATCCACCCCCATTGTTAGGTATAGATAAGTCAGCATTTTAGCAGACGTTAGTTTTTGTCGAAAACCGCGGTTTTCACCAAAAACTAACGTCTGCTAAAATGCGTGGGCCACCTTGTAAATATCGCGATGTACATTTAGCAATATTTTACAAGGTAGTCCGTCAGAGGTACGTCCAGTGACGCCCACTTTGCATCACTTTGTAAAGCGAGGCGTCGGGAAAACGGGTGTTAACATGCTCTAAGGCATGTTAGCACCATCTTGTAAATAGGTTGATAAAAATATCGCTGCTTTAGAGGCAAAAAGGTCTTTACTGTCCTTGTTAATATGCCCCGTAGGGCAGCGCTATGAGAGATCGTCGAAGCTACCGTCCACCCAGGTTGTGCGTAACTCTGTCTGACTGTAGGATGTGACTGATAGCTTGGAATCTGTATCCCCAGCCAGGCTTAGGCAAAGGGTCTGACTGTCAGCTGCTATCCATGATCAAGGGGGATAAACAGAGTATTATCGAGGGAAGTTTGCAGGAAAACCTATGGACTAGTATGTAAAAAGTTCATTGTTGTGGGCATATCATTGACATCACCATCCGACAGATTATGTGCAGTAACAATTCCAGTTCACATAGCTTGCTCTGATTTTGGTGCAACCTTAAATCCACATTGGGGATAGGCGAGGCAGGCCCTCACTTGTCCTAGGGGTGCCCAGAAATATAAGCGTCTTTCTTCATTTCATAACAAATAAGCTCTTCACAGAAAATGGCTTCTGTGACTTAAATGTTATAAATAGAATTCATGAAATATTACTTCAAGTAATGTATATATGGTAAAGGCATCGCTACGTTTGTCAGCTTAGAAGGGAGACTGTGGGGCGGGGTGAAGGGACACACTCAAAGTGGACCAAATTAAGCGAAGTGCCCAGCTCCTACAAAGCAATGATTCTTTCAAAGGAAAACCCAACAGTAGAGCACTAGATTAAGCATATGTGAATAGACCTGGCAACATCCGCTGCACACTGCAGTTTGCAGGCATCTCCTGACTCACTTTTTGGTGCCTACCCCAAACGTACAGTTGGCATTTAATATTGTGATAATCTCACTTCATGTGCCCTGATTTTTCTGCTTCAAAGGAGTAAGACCATTTTGCCGTTCTGCAATAAAGTAGATGGAACTTTTAACAGTGCCAGTGTGCTGGGCTAGCTGACATTTTCTATGTGTCTATGATAGTTTACATTTACAGCTGTGAGTGGGTTGGAAGCATACCTTTCCTCATGGGAAATACCTCTAAGCTGCGGAATCGTTTACTGCCTGAAAGGTGCTCTGATGTGCATGGTGCTGTCAGGGGAGTCGCCTCTGCTAAGGTGGAGGAGTGTTGCCACTCTGCTCGCAGAGCAGGAAAAATAAAATGATAATAACGATGTTATTATCATTTTATTTTTCATACATTTGGGCTCGGTTAGGGCTGGTTGGAGCTGGTGGCCCAGGGGGAGGAGTGATTTACACAGTTCCAATGTGCATGACAGTTTGGCCAGCTTCTTGGGCCGGCTAAACAGTCATGCACACTTTGCATGTTCCCCACCAGGCTGCATTACATAGCCTGGTGAGGAACATGTCCATGCTCCCATACCCGTCTAAGCGCCACACCACATTGCTCAGACCAATCACAAAGCTGCATTGCTGCATTAAAGCATTGTGATTGGCTTAGGGTAGGGAGCCTGTGTGCTTGCTGGTTCCGGCCGCGAAGAGAGGACGAGGGACTAAGGTGGATAGACGACGAGGGCAACGCAGCGAGGAGATAAGTGCTTTTATATTTTTTGTATTTTGTTACTCCCATCACCCCACATCCCCTCCACTCTCGTTTCCTGCCAGCTGCTACTGGCTGCTGTTTGTCACCACCAAATGCAGATGCTGTTTGTCACCACCAAATGCAGATGCTATTTAAAGACCATAGTACACAGGCTAAATTCAATCAAGAAGTATGATGCAGGCAGCTCAACTAATTGCAATGCCAATAATTCCACACATGTAACAGGGCCCCTTATTCCTATTAGATCACCAACCGGATTGGCCTACAATGTTGCATCCACACAGCCAACATTCAAGCGATCCGGGGACAAAAGCCACAGTTTAAATGAGTAAAAGCCTAAAGGCAAATACTAGAAGACATGGGCAAGAGAAAGTCTATTCCTGATCCAGACTCGCCTCAGATAGCCTTGAGCCCAATCCAGAAATGGTCAATGTCATGCCATCTACTCCTGGCAAGGATGTCCCAGAGCCCACATCACTCTCCTGGCACACAGCCCCCAAACTGCCAGGCCCGCAAGTCCTACTTCCTGCAGCAGTCTGCGTCTTTCTGTTCATGCTAAGGGCATCTTTATGTCCTTCTGCTGTTTGAAGGAGAAGTGAACCGACAACTTTCAACCTACAGACGAGAGGGTTTTCGCATGAAGTCTGTACTACTACATCAATGTTCTGAGGCAATGTCCTGTGACTATACTCTTCATTAAATGAGGGCGTGCCACAGGCAACAGGAGCTTTGTCATCTGCTGCCGTAAGTTCTTCCGGTCTGAATGTTTGAAAGAACATGCCATGGTCTTTAGATTTCATGGGCTCTTCATATTGTGACTGTGTAAAGACTAACATTTCCCCCGACACCTTGGCTCAAGGTCAGCAACCCAGTCCTTTAGGCCTGGTGTAAGGGTGCCATTGGGGCTGGTCTTCATCTATGTATGCTCCCCTTTCTCATCTGTAGACTCTGGACAGAAGGGTGCCTTACTCAGGGTGAGTGTGGAGGGTGATGTGCTATAGTCCAGCCTGTCCTGGAATAGGAGGCTGAGTGCGGGACAGGGGCCCCTTTCAGCAGCAATGGCATCATCCCTCCACTTGGGTGACTGTAGCAGATGATCCTGTCACAACAATGGCAATAACAACTGATCACCATGGTTTCTAAAGTTCTCCACAGACTTGTGTTGGTGTTACACCAGACAGCACCCACCTTGGCCCTAGGCACCGCAACAAGGCATCATGGGGAGAATCAAGTGGCTCATGACATGGCAGAAGAATCAGTGGTCCTCCGTCCCTGGATTCATACGAGGAAGCAGAACCCCAAACACGCTCCACAGACCCACTGGAAGTACTTCATTCATGGTACCACGAGCAGGATGTAACATATGCAAGAAATACAAGAGAGCTGGAAACGCACCTGCGAGTGCACACACATAAACAAAAATAAACATGATAGCAGGCGCCGTCCTAAAACATGAATTGCGGGACCCATGCACATAGAATTATGCATCATGGTGATCCGAGAAGCAGATGCCAAGGAGATAAAAAAATTAACATGAAAGTTGGTGCCATGCTAAAATATGAATGCAAAAACCACAGTTAATGGACAGAATGCAGAGCAATGTCATACATTCACCCCAGTACAGCGATCTGGGCCTAAATCCATGAGGCACAGGGTAAGTTTGATTTGTCTGAACTGGGGTGGTGTGGAGTGCAAAAAAACGATGGATTAAGGCCCACATCTCTGTACTGGGGTGAATGTATGACATTGTTCTGCATTCTGTCCATCAACTGTAGTTTTTGCACTTGTCACCCCGAGTGGGATGGGTAATTCAAGCAAGCCGGGCTGAAGACGGCTGAAATGCCAGAAACAGGTCCTCGGAAGCTTGTTTCCGATCCAGGGAAGACATGGCTTGGCAGTTCGGGCTGGACTGTTCCCATGAGGCACAGGGTCAGACTGATTTGCATATGGCCATGTCTGAACTGGGGTGGTGTGGAGTGCAAAAAAACGAGGGATTTAGTCCCAAATATCTGTACTGTATTTAATATGAGTTTTATATTATATGTTTATTGTAACTGTGTGTAACTGTTGACTTATTTATTCTTATCATATGGTTTGACTTTTTGGTCATTCATAATATGATTTTTAATATATTGATTAAAAGTATACGTTTTATATAAACTGTCAATTTTTCGATTATTCCTTTTCACCACTGGTCTGGCTTCATTGTTCACACAAGTTTCTTTGATGGCCTAGGTTTTTTCTCACACCTGTTGTTACCCTGCCCTAGGAGTCTATATATTAACACTACCCAGGGGGTCCTTGTTGCTCTCACTTGTTTACCCACAGCTTGTCTGTGTAGGGCTGCGCTTCCTTTGTATCATTACAAATTATATCAAAGATTGTCAGTACAGACTTTATTATTATCTTTGCCCCCTCTTTCATATATCTTTTCTGATACTCTTATCCCTACCAAATCATGGCCCAACTACCGACATTTGGGTTCTCTGATGAGGTATTTGCCTCTCTGGTCGGAATTAGCTCTGCGCCCAGTAGTGGAGGCGCACCCAACATCACCAATAATGAGGATAGTCGTAAACTCATCGAACTTAAAAAGAAATTGACACGCATGGAAGCCCATGGGGAATTTATGTTAGCCTATCTTAAGAATGGCATTATCCCCATGGGTCTGAAAGTACGGAATATTCCAGGCCTTTTTGTTCATCATAGGCCATTCCTAGAGAAATGGAGCCTCATTGCGAACAGATGCTCTAGAGATCTTATGATCCTTATTATTGAGACCGCCAAGGAGCTAGCCGCAGACATTAAGAAAGAAATTGATGAGTTAGTGACCAAACTAAAGAACTCTGGTAGTATAGATGAAGCCATGAAAAAAATCGAAGAGGCTAACAAAGAACTAGAGTCATTTAGTGCCTACCTAAATAAACGTAAAAATGACAAATTAACAAAGGATAAACGTTTTTACACATTGGAAGGAACTTACCCCTATCTGAGGCAAGATTTTTATAAACAAAATCATTACGTTGACGAAATTAGACCTACTCCTCAAAGGGTTAACAATTTTACGGATTCTTCAGACTCAGAGAATGAGGGACATAACAACTATTATGAGGCAGAGAACAATTACAATCAATA
Source organism: Lissotriton vulgaris (assembly GCF_964263255.1). NCBI lineage: Eukaryota > Metazoa > Chordata > Amphibia > Caudata > Salamandridae > Lissotriton > Lissotriton vulgaris. Next base: position 950,297,835 of record NC_141698.1, read on the forward strand.
TAATGGACCTCGCCCAAAACAGCCTTTTTTAGCCAACAGGGGCCCACGACGAGGCAGACCCAGAGTTCACTTTCAGAATCAATCCAGGGGCAATTTTCAGCAGGCCCACCATCAGCAACAACATCAACATCAACAACACCAACATCAACCACAGGAACCCCAATTCATTCGCGAGACACACAATCGCCAATATTGGGGACAGGGGATGTAATCCCCATCTTCAATCTGTCCTCTAAACACATAGACATCTATACTGAGTCATTACTTTCGAAAGGTCTATCATATGTCCCTCATGCACAGGTCAATGTATTTGAATTACAAAAAGATATCATTTCTTTTTTTCGAAAAATTAGATTAAAAAAGTTTTTTTCTTCCTCAACGTTAGATACCAGCAATATAACTCAGGGAACTAGCCAGTTATCGTTACCTTCCACTTTTAATCCCTCCCTAGACCAATTAGGACCAGAGGTTGCCAGTTTTGAATTAGTTGTACTTCAACAACTCGAAAGAGCCCTTCGATTTATACCTAAACCAATTTATAACTTGAGTAGAGAAGAATCAGTAGCCCTCCAAAATCTTAGAAAAGACAACAAGTTGATAGTCAAGAGCTGTGATAAGGGAGGTGGGATCGTCCTGTTAGATAGTGAGAAATATGAACAAAAGATGATAACCATGCTGTCAGATACTGTTACCTACTCTAAGATAAAAACCAATCCTCTTGCTTCAATATCTAAAAAGATACATAATCCTACTCTAACATCACTTTCATCAGGAGATATTAATCAAAAAGAATTTGATTACCTTAACAGCCATCAACACAAAACAGCATGCATTTACGGCATGCCTAAAATCCATAAAGATCTAACAGACCCCCCCTATAGACTCATCGTTTCAACGATAGGCACTAATACAGAACCCCTCTCTAAATTCATTGACTCTTATCTACGTCCCCATGTGCCCAAAATTACTTCTTACATTAGAGACACAGGTTCAATGATATCAAAAATAGAAAATCTACCTTTCGATCCCAACAAAGACTTATTAGTCACGATGGATATCGAAGCGCTGTACAGCAACATTCCACAGCAGGAAGCCATGTTAGCCACTAGCTGGTTTATTGATACCTTTAACATCTTATGTCCTAAAGACTTTTTATTAGACCTGCTTCAGATTGTCCTCTCTGAGAATATTGTTGAATTTGGAAACACCCTCTTTCGTCAAATCAAAGGCGTCAGTATGGGGGCATCTGTTGCTCCCTCCATTGCTAATATCTACATGGCAGCCTTTGAAACTAGATTCATTCACAATGAGATAGCACCGTTCTATGAGTCCATCTCCCATTGGTCCAGATATATAGACGATATATTTTTTATCTGGACCAATGGGAGAGATTCACTCCATGAATTTCTTGAATGGATTAACTTGACAGATACGAATATCAAATTTACTGCTCAATATAGTGACACACAAGTCGAATTTTTGGACATAATTATCAAGAACCAAAATAATAAACTCATTGTGGATCTGTTTATTAAATCTACAGCGAGAAATACTCTCCTTCATTTTAAAAGTTTTCATCCGCGGTCCCAAAGAGAGAGTATACCCTTTTCCCAGTTTCTCCGAGTAAGAAGAAATTGTTCCAACCTTACGGATTTTGACATTCAGGCTAAAATCATGCGACAGAAATTTCTAAATAGAGGCTACCCACATAGGTTGGTCCGAGACTCGTATAAACGAGCTAGGTTTTACTATCGCGACCATCTTCTCAGAACAAAACCCCCCGTAACCAATGATCAACTGGTATGTATCACCAAACATTCCACTCTTGACAATACAGTTAGACATATTGTCAACTCAAATTGGCATATCCTGAATTCGAACCCTACCAGTAGCAAATTAGATAGACCCATCTTTGCGCATAGGAGAAATAAAAATCTCAAAGACCTCATTATGCATTCTCGTTTTGCGACAAGTAATGTTCATTCAGAATTTGTACAAAGATCAATCTGCAATAATTTCCCTGTTAAAGGCACTGTAAAATGCTCATCCTGTAAATCCTGCAGTAACATCATTGAAGGTGAGTTCTTTGAGCACAATGGTTGTCAGACTTCTGCCCAAGACATGTGGAACTGTAAGACTACGAACTGCATCTATTTCATTTTGTGTCCATGCCAACTTGGTTATGTGGGCGAAACCTCCAGATCTGTCCAAACTAGGCTTACAGAACACAGGTCAGCTATTCGTACTAATAAACACCTGGCCCCTCTGGTGAAACATTTCACAGAAAACCACCATGCTCCAGATTAATTTAAATGGCGCATCTTGGAAAAAATTAGACTCCCCAATAATAAAGGTGGCGACCTAGTCAGAAAGAAAAGGGAGGTCTTTTGGATCTTCTCTCTGGGAACTTTCAAGAAGGGCCTCAATGCCGAAATTCCTTGGGAGAATGCAATTCTTTAAGCCATTTTTCCTCAGTCACCTTCTATTACAGTTACCCCTTCTCTGTCTCATTTGTTTGAATTGTTGATTATCTGTACCATTTTATTTGGAGAATTAATTTTCTTATTATTAATTTTTAATTTGTGCCCTTTAACTGTTAAAGTGATAGTCCCATGTATATTTATAATTGCTCATATATATATATATTAATCATTTATATTTTCTTAGGTATACATATCATTATTTGATATTTTAGTCTTGTGAATCACAAGACGCATAGTTATATATATATACTAACCCCCTCTCCTTTTTGTGCTACCACTCGTTTTAGTACTTGAACATCAATTACTTCACTTCCCTTTTTCTTAACTCCGTATACATCCACGCGACTGTGAGTACGCTGTAATCCATAATATAGACAATGTACTGAACTAGGAATCGCCGAGTACATTCAGAAAGTTATTTCTCCACTACATTGGTCTCTCTCTATATATATGTTTGTTTCACACATATATATTTAATGAAAGGCATGACCAATACTATTTAACCATACCAGATCTTTATTATCCTGGGATTATTATTAGTGCTTTTAACACTACGATTATCAACTCTCATGCACCATTTTTGAATGGGGACGCTCTTATTACCACTGGATCGAGAATCACAGTATTCACGCGCCATTTTGAATTGGGACGCGCTTGAGAACTTTCCTTCCCCACTAGTCCTACTTTTTTATCTATTGACATCACGAGCGTTGCCGTTTCTTTCGCGCCATTAAATCCCTTTAAATGAGACACCAGTCATCCGGCGTCTATCTGCATTTCACGTGGAGGACTGGCCCCCACACCACGAACATCGGAGCAGCACCATCTTGCTGTTCGCTTACTATTTACTTTTTGAAGGTAAGAATCCCATAACTTTATTGATAAGGTAATTGGAACATCTATTATCTTTATCATTTTGCAGTGTAAGAGGTGTTTGTATTCATTGAAAGCTACGACTTTACTAGCAATCACTAAGCATAAATCTCCCTATCTCTTTTTTTCCCCTCTCTTCTTTTTTCAAATTTCTAGCGATACTGCCTCCAATGTCCTTTTAAAAATAAACTCCTTATCATCATTCATCGCAGTCTTCGTCTGGAAAAATTCAGGTACCTACACGGCTTTTCTGAACCATATGTTCTGATTATGCCTTGTTAGAATAACATGTATCGTTTGCCTTATATAGATGTACACTTATTACTGATTAGTGCTTATCTGGTATTGTTCTCTTTTTATTTTTCCTGCTGCTTTCGCCTATCCATCAGCTGTGAGGTTGCTCTTGGGAGTGAAATACTGCGACACTTTAAACAGGAATGCGTTCGCTGCCCCTGATTAGTACATCGTTTGATTTTATCATCCTTTTCGGCATATAGAGTATAACCATATATATCAGGTAATCATATAACTACGGTGAACTTACAGTTACCATTTAGGCTAATATTTAGAAATTAAGTGTGCTGTTCACTGCAGTCTTATCCACACTGAGAATCTCCCTCCTACCCCTACTTACCTCACAAGCTATCAATCTTCATATTTGTAAGGCTATCCACATGTCTTGTTCAATGTGTTTGAACCATTGTGTTCTATATTGGATACATTTGTCCTAGCTCTACACTACTTATATATGTCTCTTCCATCATTAGGATTACCTTCACCATACAGGATTTCACCTTCCATCATTTTACTGTATGGATAGAGTTTCCTTTCCTTTTTTGTAAGTATATTGTCATATATTGTGTGCTATTTCATATTATAAATTTTCTAACATGTATTAGGAGTGACTCTACTAAATATGTTTACAATCTTTACCAACTTAGGTGTCAACATGCAACCTTGTATATTTGATTGAAGTAAATGTACGTTCGCTCATATAGATAGTATCAGTTGTTTCTATATGACGGGGCTTTCTCTAAATGATCAGTTTATTTTTTAGTCAGCTACTGTACAATCGCTAGATAACATTCTGTCAATCTTTGGCATTGAGTGAACAAATCAATAGTCTTGGTCAGTTAGGTACTAAGGAATGTCGAATTGAGATTTTTATATTGATAACCATGTTTTCCGTTATTTGCTGATGTATTGACATAAAATTATGAATGTGTGGATGATATTTTAACATATGTATTTTTCTTTTGTGAATGTATTTTCAGGACTTAATCTGTGACTCCTGAAGAAGGCGGTTCACTGCCGAAACATGCGTCGAGTTTTTATGCTTTTTCAATACCTTAGTTATTAAATATGTGTTTATGCATACAATCTTTACTGTATTTAATATGAGTTTTATATTATATGTTTATTGTAATGTTGCGTGTTTATCTAGGGTCCTGATCGATACTGTGACCTTATGCCCCTATTCGGCTTTAAATCCATTTTATTCCCTATATTGGCATAACCGTTCAAGTGCGATATTCAGAAAGTCATCTCTGACCTCACACGAACAGAGCCACGTTCAAGGATATCTCTCTCTGCCACTTCCTTTGCGACCAATTAGTGCAATGACAGAGCAGAAGTCACTATCTGATATTCCTAGATTAACACTCCGAGTTCTTCAACAAGATAAAAACTCAGCAAACTGGGAAATCCCCCTTGCTATATTTTAATTAGTAATAGAACTCTAATGAGCAACTGATAGCTATCACTTCCTAGTGATATCTTTAATTGACGTCTTATGTCCAGCAAACTTGCGTCAAACCCGGCACCTGTCAGGTATAAATACTACCAACGTTGCCTTAAGCAATGAGAGCTGTTGTGCACCCTGTTGTGCATACCGTTGCTGTTGCCGAGCACTGTAGCACTCTGTCGCTGCAGCCTGCTATCCCTGTGGTGGTGAAGCTACTGATACCATTATCGCTGCTAAAGCGCGAACGATGGTGCAGTACACTTAGGAGCCGAACAGACGTCCCTCTGCGAAGAGCCTAGCAGATCCAGCTGCCCGAGGACGCTGTCCCCCGCCTCCTCCTCTCGACGCGCTGAAGAAGAGCCGCTGCCTTTCTCGTGCAGAGAAATCCAGCTCCGGCGTTTCCGGTTTACCCTCGCGGGTGACAGGGATATCGAGCTTCCCCTGAAGGAGATACCAAACCTCCATCATTCTATTCAGAGGTATGGTGCTGACTAAACCCTTAAATGAGAATTCTTGAAACAAACCTTGGCAAAACCAACTTAACTTAAAGCTACTTACTTACCCCCCTTCCACGTGTTAGGCTTAGGTCAGGCACACTGGGGTAGGCTTAGTTAGAAGCACCAGTTGAGTATTTTAGCCTATTGTATATATGACTGTATATATGTTTTATTACTTTTAACCATTGTATGGCTAAGAAACCATATCAATGATTTTACAGTATTATTTCGCAATACTTATCTTACTGTACGTACTTTTTATCATAACAAGTTTTGCAATTGTGGCAATACATTTCTCTTGTACGAGAAGAAAGACTGTTCAATAAATGTTAACCTTTATTGACAAACGCCCGTCTCTCTATTCTCTACATCTCGTGAAAGTAAACTGCACTAGACTGACTGAGTGAAATACATGTCTATTGTTTCACACGACCCTAGAGATCGACTCTTGATCTGAGGAGCAAAGTTGTCATGTTGCAAGGTTGTTGGAAAACTGAATCCCTTCTTGTCTGTGCCAAGGAAGCTGATCACTTCCTATACAGAGAAGAAAGTTTCCAGTGACCTCTGAGCTAGTTGGTAACACACCCAATTAAGTTTAGCATAGTCAGTGGAGGCCTGGAATATCCGCAGTTCCACGTTGATACTACTGTTTATGTTATTCCAATGCGCAGGGCCTAGTGGGAAACTAGGAACTACACTACATGGCGCCCAACGTTTGGTAAGGCGATAAACTAACGCAAGACGTTAGAGTAACTCAGTCGTGCATATTTCACACAGACCCCTTTCTCCCGTAAATACTCCAATAGACGTCTGGAGTGGGTGAAAGGTTAAAATCCGCCCGACCTTAGTGGGAAGAGATTCCTATGTAAAGCTCTGGTTTATTCAACGTTGAAGGATACAGTGTTCCAAAATATTGTGCACCTAATCTTTGTCTCCTTGGAGACCTACTCTGCAAACTTCGCATTTTAACAAATGTCGGTAGAAAATAACGGAACCTCTGGGGCCGCAGTAGATGCGACTCAGCAAGGTCCCGAATACACAGACCCGGATGCTATTATCATCCCGGTCCACTTAAGAAGATCTATAACTTTAAAACTTATAGAAAATGGACTGACACCTCAAGGTGGTACAGTAATTTTCGTGATAGAGGCTCACGATCATCGGCAGACAGAGGTATTCTATTCATGGATAAACTTTCCAGCGGTAAACGCTAGAACAAAAGAGTTTCACTATTACAAAATAGAGAAACCTCCGGAAGAGTACGCTCCTTTCGAGGAGATTGAAATTCCACTTAAATTTCAGGAGCACTTGCTCTGGTTTAATGGCGCCCTAAAACACAATGATCACATAACTAGGCTTGGTCCTCTAGGTAGACCAGGAGCCACGTGGCCGGTTCTAGCCAGCTACACACCACATCCTGACATTGCAAAAATGTCTAAGGAAGAGCTGTTAGCACAGCTCAAAACACTAATAAAAATACATAGGCAATTAGTCCAATATGTAATGCGGACTGTAACAGTCCAGACAGCTGTTAATACACCACAGCTGACCCCTCATCAGGGGAACACAAATAAAATTACACCACAGAACATACAGTCATGTCTTGGTAAAACACCCGTAAAACGGGAACAAATTCCTTTCTGGTTAGCACAGAAAATCACTCAAATAGAGGCAGTATTTCCTGATACTACCCCTATTGAGAAACACAGAATCTTGACCATCTGCCTTCCTATGGGAATCGCACCACACGTGGAGGACTGTGACACTTGGGGTACAGTCTTTGCTTCCATTTACACAAAAACACACGGTGTTCCGTCTATGGCGGTAATACCAGAAGTGCTAAAACAGATTCAAAATGAATTCGGTCCAGAGCCCGCTTTAAATCTAGGTATGAAATTACTGAAAGACTTCAAGCAGGTCTCGGCTATATTATTAGCTAATATAAAAGGAGAAGCAGCATCTGTGGCGATTCGCCAGAAGGTGAGGGAAACAGATATAAAAGATCCTGTTGAGCTTGCAAAAATCATAGAAAAATGCTATGAAGAATTAGGTAGAGACAGCTTGGGTGGGAAACCAGTAAAGCCCCAACTGCTCGAAAGTCCTGAAAAATTATTTATTAAAAATAATTCAAATACTCCTAAAAAGAGCTGGGATGGAAATAAACAATCCACTCCCAAGGAAAAAGTTTTCCAGTCCAGAGGAAGGTCTCCTCGACGGAGGGAAAGAACTCCGACTCGAGAACACCAGTCTCCCCAGAGGGAGCCCTCTGAGAAAAGATATAACCTTAGAAATAGGGATAATCTGAAAAAACCTGATAGATATCAAAGTATTGATACACGTCCCTCTCGATCTTCTCCACAGAATTCGGAAAGAAGAGGACGGTCAGACCCAGGAGAGCACACCAAGTCCAAAGACAAGGAACCTGCTCAAAATAAGAAATCTCAATTTCAGAAAAAGAAGGTAGCCAGTATTAGAGTAATCAACCATGCCGAGAATACTGAGGACACAGTTGAAAAACGGGGAGTGGGCATTGACAATGTTGGACAGTGCAGCAGAAATCAGTATAGCACGCAAGATCGTGATGAGTCATCTGGAGACAGTGGACACGAATGAATACATTCAGGTTGAAACTGCCGACACCAGACTTAGCGAGCCCCATAAAATATACGAAATAACATTGCGTATGGAGGGTGATAAGACTAGGAAAATTAAGGGTCTATTTTGGGATAAGCTCTCAAAAGGCTATGATATTCTGTTAGCTGAAAAAGATTGGCCCCCAGAGTTTGTCATGGAGTGCCCTCGTGGCGAAGAAGTGATTATGCCTGCCTTCTCGAAACACATTCTGATTCAAAAAAAATACACATATGCAAGGAAATGGGCAGTGGCCCAGGCACCTGCATTATATAAAAATCATGTAGGATGGGATGAGGACTCTCCTCCTCACAAAATCCAGTTAAAAAGTGAACCAACTGCCCAAAGGCAGTATCCCATAAAGCAAGAAGCTAAAAAACAGGTCAGGGAGATCTTAGATCAACTTGAGTACCAGGGGGTGATTGAAACATGCACCTCTCAAATGAACAATCCTTTGTTTCCTGTCTCCAAGCCAGACAATTCATATTGTCTAGATTTGGACTACAGACATCTTAATACATGTTGTAAAACTTTTGCAGTACAAAACTCGCATAGTGCAGCCCTAATGAATAACATAGTTAGGAAAAAATACAAAACGACATTAGACATTTCTAATGGTTTCTTTTGTCAAAACATTGCACCAGAAAGCAGATATTTGACCGCTTTCTCCGCATTTGGGTCGCAGAAAAATTCTGTCGACTCCCACAGGGGTTCAAGAACAGCCCAGGACTATTCTCAGCTAGGGTAACAGAGTTACTACAAATCTATGATGATGAGGCATTATCTTACGTAGATGATATCTATCTCACAGACGACGACTTGGATACTCACTTGAAAAGAGTGAACACCATTATACTTGGGTTCGCAGCAGAGGGTTACAAATTCAACTTTAAAAAGTCTCGAATTGCCCATCTGACAGTACTATTCTTAGGGTACGAATTATCAAGTGAAGGGAAAAGCCTAGCGGACAACTTCTTAGAGAAGTGCGCGGTACTCCAAGCTCCAAAAACGCTGAAGAATTTACAATCCATATTAGGTTTTCTGAATTTCGGAAGAACTTACATTCTAAATTACGCAGAGAGGGTTAAACCTCTCTACGAACTAATTAAACCTGATTTTAAACAAATCAATTGGACTCAAAAACACACAGAAATTTTAAGATCACTGCAAACAGACATGTTAGCAAAAACAAAATTAGATACACGTGACAACACACGTGATCTTGTAATCCGAGTCATCCCAGGAAGATGCGGATTCACATACCTAACCTCTAATGAGGGAGAAAAGGTACCAATTTCAATTAAATCTCACTTGTACACACAAGCAGAAAAAACATTCAGTCACACAGAAAGAACTGTGAACGCAGTGCAAATCGCATTAGCAAATGAACGAGAACTAGCACACGGCAAAAGGATTAACATCCTCACAGTGGAATCCGCCTTCGAAGCGCTATTCAGCCCAGTAAACCTGCCGACAGTGTCACTGGATCCGAAATGGATACAGTGCATAGATTCTCTAGGAGCGGAAGACGTGAAATACTATTTCGCCCCACAATTTGAAGAACTGAATGATTTAGAATATGAAGAAGAATATCCTCTGCCAATCGAAATTCTGCCTCTCCCACAATATGCCTGTATAATCTATACAGATAGCTCTGTACAGCATTTCAACGTAGAGAGAAAATCCTACGATACAGCATGTGCGATCATTAAATGTCGTTGGCTGTGCGGTAAAATCAGACCGAAAGTAACAAAAACCGATTCAGTAAAGTACTGTTCGGTTCAGAGAACTGAAATTAGATGTTTAAAGATGGCGCTTGAAAATGCAGAACGCGAATTCCCGACACTTATAGTGTGCGATTCTCATTTTTGCGTCAACTCTTACAATAACAAACTACAGAGTTGGATTGAAAACGACTACAGAGATGACACAGGTGCCACAATAAAGCATAAATTGCTCTGGAACGAGGTAGCTCTTTTAAGTAAAGAACTACAAAAGACTCACGTGATTCACGCACAGAGTCTTCAACGTGATGGCGTTCACGTTGCAGGGAATTCATTGGCTAATACAGCCACCGCGGAAGCAACTAAACCGGCTTCCATAGCCACAAAAAAGCGTACAGATAAATATATTGACGGGGAAACCATGCTGGCAGTAAAAACGACCGTAAAAGGCGACTGTGCAGCACTACCCGTAAACTATCCACTCAATTATGCATACATAATCGATGCAAACTCCGTTCCTTTTGCTCGAATCCCTGGAGTGGGGGATAGAGTAATTCCAAATAGGAGCAGGAGGGGCTTCCTCTTACTGGAAGCACACATGGGGTTGGGTCTGAGACACCAAACAATCAAAGCCTCTCTGAAATAATTACAATCAGAGTACTGGTGGCCAGGAATGAGTATAGATATCCAATGTTTTGCTCAAAATTGTGAAGACTGCAACAGAGATCGCAGTAATGAACAGGCCAGTGTAGTTTCAGGATCCCTGCTAGACAGCATAAGACGGTCTATCTGCGCAATCAAAGAAGAGAAGCGCACCCCAGTGTACACCATTAAGACGAAAAGAACTTAAAAAAAAAAAGAGGCCCCAAGCGCTCGGCTGACGCTAGAACGGTTATAAAAGATTTGCGAATCTTTATCGGCACATACGCAATTACCACGTTCCATTCTGACCAGGGTCCTGCTTTCAGCTCTTGAGCCTATAAGGAGGCCATGGCCAGCATGGGAATTGGGTTGCGGTATTCTTGTCCATCGCACCCCGAAGGGAACAGTGTGGTAGAAAGAAAAAACCGTGACATAAAGCAATCTATAACAGCGAAGGTATTAGGTTCAGGCGCTGGGTGGGTCAAACATTTAACAAGTGTCCAGACTAGTCTTAATAACATGCCAGGAAATTCTCTAAAAGGTTTCAGCCCATACGAACTATTGTTCGGAATTAGAATGCGTGTTCAGGACCTCGATAGTCAGATGTCAGTGGTACAAGAAGAAACAACGCACTTTGATGTAAAGGATCGTTTGGCTGTTTTACAGGAACTGAACGAAACAAGAAAATCCTTAAGCAACACAAAGTTAAAGCAACAGCCACCTACCACTGACTAGGCACCACCAGCAACAGCCCCAGCAAGGCCTGTCTGGATTCCAAAGATTGGGGATCTAGTCAGAGAAAAGATCGCGGTTAAGAAGGAATTTGGGCCTTCTTACAGAAAAGCAGTACCTGTCTTGGCAGTCACCGGAACAAGATCAGTTGTGCTACCGCCCCTTGCTGGTAAAAAGGAGAACAGAGTCGTGTCTATCGATCTCGATTTTTAAAGCACTGAATTTAATAGCTGTTTTTTAAATATTTCTCACCTGTTGTTTCACGCTATTCCGAAGCACTCGCCCCTCCCTGAGCTGCTCTCAGACCGCGCAGCCGAGGTAAACGCTGCCGCGGAACGGAAAAGCATTTTGCCGCCAAATCGAAGGGAAGTGAGGCCACGCCCACCGCCCTTAGGCCACGCCCCCCCTGCAGACTATATAAGACGTGTGGAACAAATCATCCGCATTAGCCTGACCTATACTCTTGAGGCGGAAGCCGGGAGTCACTATTGCTGAAATTGTTTTTAAAGCACTGAATTTAATAGCTGTTTTTAAAATATTTCTCACCTGTTGTTTCACGCTATTCCGAAGCACTCGCCCCTGCCTGAGCTGCTCTCAGACCGCGCAGCCGAGGTAAACGCTGCCGCGGAATGGAAAAGCACTTTGCCGCCAAATCGAAGGGAAGTGAGGCCACGCCCACCGCCCTTAGGCCACGCCCCCCCTGCAGACTATATAAGACGTGTGGAACAAATCATCCGCATTAGCCTGACCTATACTCTTGAGGCGGAAGCCGGGAGTCACTATTGCTGAAATTGTTTTTAAAGCACTGAATTTAATAGCTGTTTTTTAAATATTTCTCACCTGTTGTTTCATGCTATTCCGAAGCACTCGCCCCTCCCTGAGCTGCTCTCAGACCGCGCAGCCGAGGTAAACGCTGCCGCGGAACGGAAAAGCATTTTGCCGCCAAATCGAAGGGAAGTGAGGCCACGCCCACCGCCCTTAGGCCACGCCCCCCTTCCATCCCCATAAAGATGTGCCCCTTCCGGACGCGCCGCGGACGAGCGCAGCGGGCGCGCCGTCAGCGCGCCGAAGGCGCGCCTAAGGCGCGCCTAAGGCAAGCCCGTCTGTGCCCGTCCGCGCCAGGCCGAGCCCCGGGCCCAGCCCTCTTACTCCTAGTGCGGGAGCTCCCACTTCATACTCGTCAGAAACTATCAGGAAGCTCATACCAAACATCCCGGATCCCTGTCTCCACTCAATCTCCCCGGAGGAGAATCATGGAAGCTGTAGTCATTATGCGTACAGACTCACCAAGCACACCCCCCGGGAAGAAGAGACAGTCAAAATGGCTCTTCTTAACTGTAGATCATTACCAAAACACAGTACCGAAATAAATGTACTCATTCAAGATTTCAATCTAGAAGTACTATTCCTCACGGAAACTTGGATCACTACCGCGTCAACCTCAGACCTAGTCCAATCCCTCCCTCCAGGCTATACGATCAAACACCTGGACAGACCTAAAGGGACAGGAGGAGGACTTGCAATTATTATTAAAGATCATTTTATCTGTCAACTGAAGGACAGCCCAGTCCTTAATTGCGAAAATGCTCAATTCTCGCTACAACTGTCGCCGGAAAAAACTCTGTCAGGTATACTTATCTACAGACCCCCAGGCCCCCTCGACCAATTTCCTATCTCCCTAGTTGAGACTACCACTTCCCTAGCCTGTCTATCCTCCAACTTTACAGTGCTCGGAGATCTCAACATTCATTTTGACGATCCAGGGAACAAAACAGCTGAAGACATCAAAGAAGACCTCTCAGCAATCAGTCTTCTTTTGAAAAACACCCAGCCCACGCACAAAAAGGGTCACCTGTTGGACCCCATCTTTACAAATATACAAGAGATGTCTATCTCCTCTCCGCTTCCCATCCCATGGACAGACCACCATCTCATTCTGTTCAATATTCCTACCTCCCGCCAACCTACTCCCAAACTGCTACCCCAAGCACCATCTCGCCCGTGGAATAAATTAAACACGGATGCCTGGTCCGACCAACTCTTAGCGACCTCTCCCACCCTGAGCCCCGATCCCTCGGTAGCAGATAACCAACTCCGAGAATGGTTAACATCATCTTTAGACGTAGTTCTCCCCGTTAAAAAACTACCGAGTAAAAGGAACGCCTACAAATCCCCCTGGTACTCACCGGAACTACGAGAAATACGCAAAAAGTGTAAAAGGCTGGAAAGGGCCTGGAGAAAAGACTGGACCTCCGACAACAAAGAAACCTATAAAGCGACTATGAGACAATATAAAAATCTCATCAAGAAATCACAAGCCACTTACTATGAAGAAAGGATCATGGCGGCATCCAATTCCTCTAGAGAGACATATCGCATTGTTAAAAGCCTCTTGAAAGTACCCGAACCGCAACCAGTAGCTGATCCTTCCGGTATAGATGCACCCAACTCGCGGAGTTCTTCTCAGCCAAAATCTCAAAAATAATAATGACCTTCCCTAACAATAACCCCCCCATGGACTTCCCACCTGGACCCGTCAACCCAGACTCACCTTCGCTTAAAGCTTTCCTCCCCGTCTCAACTGAGAAGTTATTGGATACTCTCAACAGGGTGAAGAGCGGCTCACCAGACGACCCAGTCCCCATGAGCAAACTTAAATTAGTAGCACCCATCATAGCGCCCCACTTCTCGGCGCTAATAAATGCCTCACTCAGCAGCGGCATAGTTCCCATCAGCTGGAAAAACGCGGTAGTCCGCGCACTCTTAAAAAAACCGCACCTGGACCCCCTGGACCCTTCAAACTTCAGACCCATTTCCCTCCATCCGGCCATTAACAAAGTAGCAGAGAGAATTGTCAACGAGCAACTCTCAACATTCCTGGAATCTAACGGTCTGCTCCGTAACTCACAGACAGGATTCAGACCTGGACAAGGCACCGACACCGCCCTTCTGGCAGTGATATAGGAGGCAAGATCTATTCTAGACGCTGGAGGATCAGTGGCAGTGATCCTCCTCGACCTGAGCGCTGCCTTCGACACGGTGGATCACACCATTCTTTTACACCGTCTCCGAAAAACAGGCATCTCAGACCTTGCTCTGGCATGGTTAAAATCATACCTGGAAAATAGGACCTTCAAAGTCGCCGACACCCATGGACAATCCAAACCCCTTCCCCTGAATTGTGGAGTTCCGCAGGGCTCCTCCCTGAGCCCCACTCTTTTTAATGTATACATGGCCCCCGTGGACGACGTCGTTACTCCATTCGGCATCAAGGCGGTCATGTATGCGGACGACACGCAACTAGTCGTCTCCATCAACCAAGCAGATCACTCCACGGACAAACTAGTCTCCTGTCTGAACAACATCTCCATCTGGATGGGCGACTCCAGACTTAAACTTAATGGAGAGAAGTCCGAAGTCATGCTCCTGGGAAACCCTAACAAACTTCCTCCGACCCTTGCCTGGCCAGCCAGTATGGGCACCCCTCCAACGCCAAAGCAAGAAATAAAGAGCCTCGGCTTTTGGCTGGACCAGGAGCTCAACCTCAGGACCCAAGCGAGAAAAACAGCTGGTACTTGCTTTGGGCTCCTACGAACAACTCGCAAGATCCTCCCGCTCATTCCCCCGTAGTCCAGGAAAATTCTGTTGCAAGGTCTAATTTTATCAAGACTGGACTACGGAAATGCCCTGTACTTGGACGCCCCCATAACGACCATAAAAAAGCTACAGCACGCTCAAAATGCGGCAGCAAGACTTCTGACGGGAACAAAGTCAAGAGAATCAGCTAGACCCTCCCTCAAAGCCCTCCACTGGCTGCCCATCCAAGAACGCATCTCCTTCAAGGCCTTGTGCATTTCCCATAAAATCCTACAAGGTAGGGGTCCACCTATTCTGAGATCCCTAGTTAAGCGTCACAATTCCTCCAGACAGCTGAGATCAGACACCCTGTCTTTAGCAGAAATTCCCAGAATAAGAAAAGCTCGCGCCGGCGGTCGCAGCTTCTCTTACAACGCCGCTAAACTCTGGAACAGTCTCCCCCTCGATATACGTAAAGAAAACAATCTCCTCGCTTTTCGCAGAATGCTGAAAACATGGCTATTCCCCAAATAATCCCACTCACTTGAGGTATGTCAGGCTTTTACTAGCGCTGGGACGCCCTATGGGTAGCTACGCGCTTTAGAAATCCCAGCATCAAATCAAATCAAAACCACAAGCATGTGGCCTATAATCAACAGTAGGCCCAGTGGACTCCCAAGAAACAACAGAATACCCAAACTTGCAACAATCCAAGAGGTTCAAACTGAAAGACTAATCACATTCGATCAGCCTGCAGTGCACAATGAAGGACTATGCAATAATGCCATGGAACTCGTGCCTCTTGAAACACAGATTGAAACAGTTCGTCAAGAAACAACACCAGTCTACACTAATGTGGCATCAGAAAGTGCTACGGAAAGACAGATTGAAAGAACAATCCCATCAATTGACAGAACTGCCTCTGGTTATTTCATCAACTTTGACAACTTCTCTGAAGATCAAAACGACCCCGAAGTGATGCCAGAAACAAAAAAGTATTCTAAAGAAAATACAACAGGACTCCTTCAACAAATCAAAGAATTATATCTGGATTCACCGTTGATTGAGCATTGGATTATCTCAGGGGTATTCATACTCCTACTATGCCTAATTTTAGTTTTAATTTTAGGAAAGTTTATTACAATTGAATGGACACAGCAAGTCAGAACATCAACCTAGTCCTGAAACCACACAGATCATCACACGTGAAGAAAAGAGAACTGTCAACAGTAAATGTCACAGCAATTCCAATACCTGGTGGGGTTGTATGGGAGAAAACAGACTATGAGATCTATGGTCCGGTCGAAATCCTGAAGTATCCTCATCAACTAAAGGTTTCCTTAAGTGACTTTGTAAAACCGAGTACATTCTCTGATGATTGGGACTTTAACAGTATTAATGACATGATGTCTGATTTAGTACTGTCAGCTAGATTCACAGATCATGATTATTTACAAGGTTCATCTAGTTATGAGCAGTTATTCTGTTACACCCACTATGGGGATCACTACTTGCATAAATCTGCACAGCCTAGAAATGTTTTTATGTATAATCAATGGGAACATTGTTCTACAGCACCTAAAAGCAGTTCTAAAGCATTTTTTGAGAAATTCAAATACTTCTCAGGGTTTAACACCAGTAATGCAGAAACGTTTTATTACAAACTGTTAGATAAAACAGCAATGAAAACAATGCTGACAAATTCTAAATTGATATATTCAGAAACATTTTATGACAAAATGATGACATTTGGTTTTGATTATTGGAAAAATAATATTGAAACGAAAACAATCTGGGGTACAAAAGATTGGCAGGTGCAAGGCATTGAAGCACTATTTAGAACCTGCATGATACCAGAACAAATGTTGTTTTTAAATGACACAATACACCAAACATCTTGTCTTGGCCTAGCTAAGATCAAAGACCTTAAAACACCGTCTATACCAAAGCCAATACCTGAAAATGCAACTGCAGATATTGAGTTAGACGTAACACAAATTTTAAATTTGAACAGAACACATCCTGATTGGAAAAAATGGGTAATCTGGCCTACAGACACAAATAGCTGTCAAGATAGATTCCTGAATAAAACACAGGGGTTAAAAATGACCAGATTAGACTCAAGATACTCCCAGAGACAACATCCAGGGATTATAACAACATACAGTGTAGGGAAGCTCTGCCTCGAATGGCTAACAACATCCACACTGGCTGAAATTAAGCAACACTTGTCTTTACTAAAAGATGGTGCTGATTTGCGCAATTTCATTCTTGGACCACGCAAACAGCGTCAAAAGCGTTTCATAGCGACCAGTATCTATGCTGCTTACAAAGAGGCTTGGAAAGTCAAACAAATTGAAACTGCTGAAAAAATACGAGAAATTGATCGTATTAATTTGGAGAAATCACTTTCTGTAGTAGACAATGGGTTAATGACTCTTTCTTCCAGAATACATTCGTTGGACAATATTGTATCCTCTGCCTTTGATGTGATAGACAGAGATTTGCTAATGTTACAACATGGCCAGTCTCAATTACGTTCTATTATAGAATTAGGCTGGACGCTGCAAAATCTTCGTTCAGGCTATGTGCCTTGGCGTTTAATCAACACAACGTCATTATTTTCCAGTTTTAACCTTACTGATAAACAGATCAGTTTGGCACAGAAAGGAGCAGACTATACAATCCTGAGCATCGAAAAACTCGAGAGATTACCATTGACAAGTCAGAGAGTCCTGTCATTGAATGGATAATACACGGAATTATCACAATTCCGATAACAACTTTCCGATTTAAAAAGTGCCTTGAGTACATACCTGCTGGCCAGTATGAACAATTGGGTAAAGGGTATGTAAAATCTGAATGGAAATTACCATACACTCATTCTTGCTATAGTGACAGCGACAAAAATGTATTTCTTAGTGGTAATAACTGTAAACATTCACTAAGCGGTATACTTTTGTGTCAGGGTACTAATTTACACGGAGCATGTGATGGAAATTCTAACAACCTTTCATGCCACCAGCTAGTCACACCTGCAACTCAGATAGAGCCCTTCTTTATGCAACTCGCAAACGGGAGTTACATTCTTAGAACGGATTACAGATGTTGTGGCCTCGTGCCAGGGAAAAGTTATCTAGTAGAAGTAACATCCATGGTCAAATGCTGTATGCAAGCATTGTTTCCGAGTGGGGCTGCAGACTCAGTGACTCCCATCTGGCCTCGTCTGAATCTCTATTCTATACGAATTGATACTTTAAGCAAAGTTAAATCTGTACTTTTACAGACAACAGTGCCTATAACGTCATCAAAAGAGACGTATGATCTTCTAGTTGCAAGGACAGCTACTGAAGTTCATGACCTTTTATCAACAAATTGCCCCGTGCATTTCGTACGAATGCTAAGCCAACTCCTTAACATGTCTAGTGCCACAAGCGTCCCAGGCATATTCAAGACAGTCTTTACGGGACTGCTAACGCCTTTTCAAGCAATTTTGGGAATCGTTCCTAATTTTGTGCACTCTGTTTTTGGCGGCATACCATTATTTTTGGGACTTGTAGCAGGGATTTTATTTTTGACCCTCCTACTTCGTTATGGCAAGCCTCAGCTCAGACATAGCTCCCATGGGAATGGAAGAGACAATCCTAGCAATGCGCTACCGGGACAGGATAACTAACGTCCTCGGATTGGCCAGGCTGAGAGATCTAAACATGACCTGGTTCCTTTCATTCAGACCTGTATGGCAAAATTGCATTTTACCTGTGCTACGATGTATGCTTTGCGGCGATGAATGCGTGTTGGACATCTGTCTTTCACTTCCATCAGCAGTACCAATGGACGTCGATACTTTGCTCAGTCCAATAACGGCTCACGCATTGTGTTGTCCCCAGCGGCTACCAATCCTGATGACGGCATTTGTGGAGACTCCTGTGCTACAACCAAGTGGTAACAGTGGAGCGAGTGACAAAAGCAACATCATCCAGGTACAACGTTCAGTGAGCATTGCTGATCCTGCCTTCGATGACAGCAATCATTCTCACACTTGCCAAGTTACAGCGCTATCAAATTTGGTTGAACTGTCACCTGAATTTTTAGACCAATTCTTTGCGAGCCTGTCTGATATGATGTTCCCACCCATACAGAAACAATAACTTTGAGAAGCTTTCCGACACACAGCGTTCCCATGAAACTCTGAATTCGGCCTTCACTTCTAGTCAACAAAGACTGCTAGCAGCGTTGGAACTCTGTTTCCCCGTTCAAGCATTAATTCTCTTTGGATTGGATATTTTTCAAATATTGACCTTTTTTGGCACGAACAAATCTTTGCTTGAGGTAAAATCTGTTCTTAAAGAACAGAAGTTCATACTTCTATTTTTTACACACACCTAGAGACATAACAACTTACATAAGCCTCTAGCACACATTTTGCAAATGCATTTATATGTGATGATTTATCTCGCCCTTCTTCTGTCAGAGATACTTCATGTGTAATTTTTATGCATAATCGTTCATTGATTTCACATGCCATAATTTTTGAATGATTTCTATGCTTCAAAAACGTACAGTACCTAAATTCCATGTATTACAAGTACGCCTATTTCGAATGCATTTATGTATTTTGGGGTGGGCAATGTTACACATGCATCCTATTGCTTTAGTTTTAGTAATTTGATGGACATGTAAACGTGGAGTGGGTGTTGCGTGTTTATCTAGGGTCCTGATCGATACTGTGACCTTATGCCCCTATTCGGCTATAAATCCATTTTATTCCCTAAATTGGCATAACCGTTCAAGTGCGATATTCAGAAAGTCATCTCTGACCTCACACGAACAGAGCCATGTTCAAGGATATCTCTCTCTGCCACTTCCTTTGCGACCAATTAGTGCAATGACAGAGCAGAAGTCACTATCTGATATTCCTAGATTAACACTCCGAGTTCTTCAACAAGATAAAAACTCAGCAAACTGGGAAATCCCCCTTGCTATGTTTTGATTAGTAATAGAACTCTAATGAGCGACTGATAGCTATCACTTCCTAGTGATATCTTTAATTGACGTCTTATGTCCAGCAAACTTGCGTCAAACCCGGCACCTGTCAGGTATAAATACTACCAACGTTGCCTTAAGCAATGAGAGCTGTTGTGCACCCTGTTGTGCATACCGTTGCTGTTGCCGAGCACTGTAGCACTCTGTCGCTGCAGCCTGATATCCCTGTGGTGGTGAAGCTACTGATACCATTATCGCTGCTAAAGCGCGAACGATGGTGCAGTACGCTTAGGAGCCGAACAGACGTCCCTCTGCGAAGAGCCTAGCAGATCCAGCTGCCCGCGGACGCTGTCCCCCGCCTCCTCCTCTCGACGCGCTGAAGAAGAGCTGCTGCCTTTCTCGTGCAGAGAAATCCAGCTCCGGCGTTTCCGGTTTACCCTCGCGGGTGACAGGGATATCGAGCTTCCCCTGAAGGAGATACCAAACCTCCATCATTCTATTCAGAGGTATGGTGCTGACTAAACCCTTAAATGAGAATTCTTGAAACAAACCTTGGCAAAACCAACTTAACTTAAAGCTACTTACTTACTCCCCTTCCACGTGTTAGGCTTAGGTCAGGCACACTGGGGTAGGCTTAGTTAGAAGCACCAGTTGAGTATTTTAGCCTATTGTATATATGACTGTATATATGTTTTATTACTTTTAACCATTGTATGGCTAAGAAACCATATCAATGATTTTACAGTATTATTTCGCAATACTTATCTTACTGTACGTACTTTTTATCATAACAAGTTTTGCAATTGTGGCAATACATTTCTCTTGTACGAGAAGAAAGACTGTTCAATAAATGTTAACCTTTATTGACAAACGCCCGTCTCTCTATTCTCTACATCTCGTGAAAGTAAACTGCACTAGACTGACTGAGTGAAATACATGTCTATTGTTTCACACGACCCTAGAGATCGACTCTTGATCTGAGGAGCAAAGTTGTCATGTTGCACGGTTGTTGGAAAACTGAATCCCTTCTTGTCTGTGCCAAGGAAGCTGATCACTTCCTATACAGAGAAGAAAGTTTCCAGTGACCTCTGAGCTAGTTGGTAACACACCCAATTAAGTTTAGCATAGTCAGTGGAGGCCTGGAATATCCGCAGTTCCACGTTGATACTACTGTTTATGTTATTCCAATGCGCAGGGCCTAGTGGGAAACTAGGAACTACACTACAGTAACTGTGTGTAACTGTTGACTTATTTATTCTTATCATATGGTTTGACTTTTTGGTCATTCATAATATGATTTTTAATATATTGATTAAAAGTATACGTTTTATATAAACTGTCAATTTTTCGATTATTCCTTTTCACCACTGGTCTGGCTTCATTGTTCACACAAGTTTCTTTGATGGCCTAGGTTTTTTCTCACACCTGGGGTGAATGTATGACATTGTTCTGCATTCTGTCCATCAACTGTGGTTTTTGCATTTGTCACCCCGAGTGGGATGGGTATGCTCAGACGTGAGTCCCATGACTCCACACCACTGGATTCAAGCAAGCCGGGCTGAAGACTGCTGGAATGCCAGAAACCGGTCCTCAGAAGCTTGTTTCCGGTCCAGTGAAGGCATGGCTTGGTAGTTAGGGCTGGACTGTTCCCATGAGGCACAGGGTCAGACTGATTTGCATATGGCCATGTCTGAAATGGGGTGGTGTGGAGTGCAAAAAAACGATGGATTTAGGCCCAGATCTCTGTACTGGGGTGAATGTATGACATTGTTCTGCATTCTGTCCATCAACTGTGGTTTTTGCATGCTAAAAGATGAAGCACAGCGTCTGTGTACAGTAAAGTTATGAATGCAGTGGCTCGTGAAGCGGGAGCCGTACTGATAAAATATCACTAGAAGGAAATAAAAGTAGTCCCTAAACAAAACACATAAACACATTCAGCGTAAGTAAACTGTAGTTGACCCGTGCTCCTCAGCATTAAACGGAAGGGATGTATCAGGAGCACCAACCAATAAGGAGCCAGGAAAGAAAAACAATGCAGGAACGAACCAATGGCAAGCAGCAGGCAGGATTACACTCTGAATACTGATTACAGCAGGTCTTGCAGACAGTGAATGCATGCTGCCTAGGCTCAATCTAAAAAGGACCAAGAAGGATGGCTGTGGTACATGAGTAAATTCACACTTTTATGCATGTGAAAATATTTTAATGAGGGCTTAAATAAAAACACCCAAAATTAATGCAGATCTAATCCCTATTACCTGTGACTTTCACAGTTTCCCATGCTTAATACTTGACTCCTTCATGAATTAGTAAAAAGTTGGAATCTTACACAATGCAAAGAAGGAATACATGACTTACTTTTTCTGCCAATTGGGCCATACGTTGCTTCTCCTCTCTGGTAATGTTTACTAAGTCAGTAATCTGATGCTGATATTCCTAAATACTTTTGTATTGATATCTGTCCAGTTTGACTTCAACATCACTGAATTTACATTAATCAGAAAGTAGATCAGTAGCTGCAAAATTTGTGTATATTCTTTTCTAGGTTTGGGGAAGACAATTACTGTGCCAGCTTTTGTATGATTTGTAAAATATTTAAGTACATATTTTATTGTCTCATTTTTTCTTTCCATGGGCATACCTCTGTTATATGTCATTACATTGATGGCGCTCTATAGATCTTTAGATAGGTGATGGCTGGGTGTCCTGAGACCTTTTACCCGATACAAGAGGGCTTGCATACACAAGGTATGCACACTTTCAAGCATTTTTATAGGTATCTGCAGGGAGAAACCCTGAACTAGAGGGCAGCCTACACTGATGGACTGTAGCCATCAGAGTATACCTAGGCAATGGTTGGTTACGAGGGAGACCAGCATTGGATTCTGAAGCAACAGAACTTGATATACATCAGCTACATTACTGTACGCCTAGAAGTAATGCTTCGGCTCACTGACATAAAACAGCAAGCATGCCATGAATGTCATAGTAATTTAACATAGCATTCCATAGAATTCCATACCATAGCGCCCAATAGAATTATATTCTGCACCCCAATTTATACTATACCATAGCTCAGCAGCAAAACATAACCAAATGCCATGCATCCGTAAGAAATGCAGGCAATGTACTATGAATATGATTTCAGGGGTGAAATATCTAAACTAGACAGCTGACTATATAAATAACATTACTAAGCATATATGAGATAAAGGACCCCCCGCTGTGCATTTTAAGAATAGTGTAAGTCACCAAGAAGTTCCATGGCTATATCGAGGAATGAGGCAAATGGTTGAGTTCTTTTATGAGGTTATGGAACTCCGAGGTGACTTGCAATATCCTCATCATGTATGGCAGGGGGTACATTATCATATAACAAAACGGGGTGAAAGAGTCTCAGGGAAGTTTAGAGACTCAATCAGGCTATATCCCCTCCTTACTGACATTAAATACTGTAAAAACCTGAGAGTCTGAAAAGAACTAAATGTGTTCTCACAAGTGAAACAACCAGTGTCCAGTAATAGGTAGCAAAGGAAGAATCCCTGTAAGCTACCAAACAAAAGTGCATATGTCAACGCACATAGTCACCAGCAACTGTAGGTGTATCCCCATAACGATGGAATCCCATCAAAGTCTTTTAAATTATAAATTCTATCATTTGGTCATCCAAGGTAGGGATGGTAAGTCTCTAGATCATTGAGACACAGTCCAAACCTTCCATGAGGGATAACCCTCCACAGTTGCTCGAAGACCATATGTTTGATCAAGAATTGGGAACTAATGCAGTGCAAAAAGAAATAAGTGAGATTAAAATGAATAGAGAAAGGCAACGAAATCAACTTTAATAGCTGCCAGTGTCTTTCAGATTAAAACCAAGAACAGCGCAATTATAGCAGTTCCAACAAATAGCTGCTGAGGGGCTATTTGTTGGAACTGCTATAATTGCGCTGTTCTTGGTTTTAATCTGAAAGACACTGGCAGCTATTAAAGTTGATTTCGTTGCCTTTCTCTATTCATTTTAATCTCACTTATTTCTTTTTGCACTGCATTAGTTCCCAATTCTTGATCAAACATATGGTCTTCGAGAAACTGTGCAGGGTTATCCCTCATGGAAGGTTTGGACTGTGTCTCAATGATCTAGAGACTTACCATCCCTACCTTGGATGACCAAATGATAGAATTGATCATTTAAAAGACTTTGATGGGAATCCATCGTTATGGGGATACACCTACAGTTGCTGGTGACTATGTGCGTTGGCATATGCACTTTTGCTTGATAGCTTACAGGGATTCTTCCTTTGCTACCTAATACTGGACACTGGTTGTTTCACTTGTGAGAACACATTTAGTTCTTTTCAGACTCTCAGGTTTTTACAGTATTTTATGTCAGTAATTAGGGGGTACATTATTCCATATAGTACATGGTCACACCATCACCTTTCCCACAAACCACTTAAATCCTTGATGCATAGCTCTTTCATATGAAAGAGAGATCATGTTCGCAAATATGAGGAACACACCAAAAAAGCTGTAAAGTATTTGTTGTAAAAAGATATTTCAATCAGTTAACATGTCAGTTAATATTTTTTTAAGGTGCAGTAAAAACATACAGAAAGATTCTAACCTTTCTATAACTACCACAGGAGTGTAAAAAATAAACATGTTGCCATACATTTCTCCTTTCTGCTTGTCATGATACAGCTAGAAAAACAGAGCAGAAGAAAGAAAAGCAAGGATTTGTGTTTGTTCTTTAAGCAGCTACTTTAATTTTGCGCCATGACCTGGCCTGCCTTAAGCTTTGGCTGCTGGCAGCAGGCATTGTGATTCCAGAACTCAACTGTAATAAGTTGAGTTCTGACATAATTTGTTTACAATTGTGGCTGGACTGGGTGTGGCACAAGCAGTCAATTATATTAAAATTAGAGATATGATTTTTGTACAGAGATTGCAGAATCCCCTATATTGTAACATAGTATTGCATTCCAGGAGATGCGAACCATATGATTTAGTCACAAACAGAACATAGTAGATCTGTAGGTGCAAGTGAACTGAGCTACCAAGCATATCATAAAATAGAATGACATAGCCTAACATAATATACCCTAACTGGATGTGTGAGTTATAAGGCATAAGGGTAATTCATCATCTAAAGTACAAGCCAAAAACTCATTACATGCTGCAGAAAATCATAAAATAGCACACTGTGATCCACACCTAGGGTCTATTGTGCTCCTGGGGGATGTATTATACATTGTGCGCTGAAGGCGCAATGGGCATGTGCATCCATTTTGTGTGCCCCCGGGGGCACAAGGGTATTACCGAGGGGGCCACTGTCGCTTGTGTGTCCCTTTCTGTAATACTAATAACACTGACGAACATATAGCAACAGCGCTATCATGAGAGGGCATTCCCCCATTTGCATGGGGGTGTGGCCCCATGCAAATTAGGGAATCCGATAATATATATTGAATGTCCACAGCACCACAAATTGAAAAGGTAAACAGTCCGTCAATTTGACAGGTCCATAATCGTAAAATAGACTCCAAGCGTTGACAAGCTAATACTTAAAAACAAGGGTTCCAATCACATTAATGAATAGTACAGTTTCTTGTACAGTGTGAATTAAACAACAGCCAACAGGTGTTTTGTCGTAGTCAATGACTTTTTCAAGGCTGTAAATTTAAACAGAAGATGGAACTATCTTAAACTTACAATACACCAAGCACAAATATAAAATACTAGTACAGAGAAGTAAAAAGTCAGAACAAATCTCAAACAAGAACTTTGTAAAGCAAATTACTATAATCTAAGCAATAAATAAGGTATTTGCTGTAAGTGAAAAAAGCACAGCCAATATCCCAAACTAAAAGAGGGCACCTAATAACCTGTGATATATTTAAGTAGTGATGCCAGAAAACGGCAAACTCCGAGGCACCGTAGTGGTTGTGAATGTACCACATTTTTAAAAAGGGGGATAAATCTCAGCCGCATTGTTACCGCTCAATTTCTTTGCTAGATAGTTTAGTCAACATCCTGGGTAGGGTGATCTTGGCCAAATTGGAACTTTGGGCACTTGAGCACCAAGCACTTTCAATATACCAGTTTGGATTCCGGCCCAGGCTGAGTAGGGTGGAACAAACATTTCATTTGGCATTAATTGTCCAAAAGTACACAAAAGCACAAAGGGGCAGTATTCATTTAGCATTGATGGACCTAACGTGTGCTTTTGACACAGTAAATCATTGTAAATTATGATCCATAATTCAAACATGGGGATTGATTGTGTAATTATCACCCTGCTAAGTAGAATCCACGAATGCACCTCAACCTCAGTACGCTATAGTAGCGGAGGAGATCTTACAGAAGAATTCCCCTCCGATATAGGGGTTAGGCAGGGGTGTGTTCCGGTCCCTTTTCTCTTTTTATTATATATAACTGGACTGGGAGAACAACGTTGTACAGTGGGGAAGGACATGCCAAGATTAAACATGTGTAAAATCCCTGTATTACTATATGCTGATGACGCTGTCCTGATAGCCAGGACAGCAAATGGCCTACAAATATTGCTTGATTCTTTTAATGTTTTTATGAATGATCTGGGCTTAAAAGTTAATCACGCGAAATTGTTCATAATGAAATGCGGACCCAAAAACTCTAAAACGAGGACATTTTTATTCGGGCGTGAGGAAATTAAAAAAGTTCCACATTTTACATGTCTGGGGGTACCATTCGATGTTGATTTTAATTGGAAACATGTTTTAAATATTAAAACGATGCAATTTCAGAAATCTAATGATGCTATTTTTAGATTTGCTAAACGACTGGGCCACAAACCAACTAAGGAGATTTTATGTATTTATAAGAGCAAGAGCCTCACAGTGGTAACCTTTGTGGCTGGGGTCTGGGGACATATGAATTGCAAATCTTTAAAAATAATGGAAAATACGTTTTTAAGGAGACTTTTAGCAGTGCCTCAGAGTTCCCCTGTTACTTTTTGTCATGATGAAGTAGTATTGAGTCACTTGAAAGACAATATTGTACTACAACGCTGTTGCTCTGGTTGAAGATTTGGAAAAATCCAGAGGCTAGCCTGTGCAGGACAATATTGAATGAATGCATGTGGCAGGATAAGAGCCTGGAGGTACCGTGGTTAAACTACGTCAAAATAAAGTTTACTAAAAAGAGTGTCTCAGAATACTACACAAACCCTGACACCCTTAAAAATGTTTCATCTGCATCTTTTAAATCTCTCTTTTACCAAAGTCTCCAGCGGATAGATTCTACTTATAATACGTTTAATCAAAGGCGAAAGTTTTTGCTGACTAGGTTGCGGTTAAAAACAATTCATGACATAGTCACTTTCCCTGCTCAAGGCACATGGTTTGCATCACTCCCATTATGCCCCTGTGATGGCCGATCATGTCAGAGCACTGTGCACTTTATCTTATTTTGTAGTCTGTATACTCCCCAGAGGAAGCGTTTTATGCGCCCACTTTTACTTGCTGCTGGGATCAGGAAATATGAATTGGCAATGGTATACCTACTCTCACTGGAAACAACTGAAATTATATATTGTCTTTTAAAATATCTTTTTACTGCTTTTAAGACTCGTAGTAAGTATGAATTACTGTTTATAAATGTGCACATTCTGTGTATGGGGACCTGTTGGTTTTTAAAGTTTTACATTGTAAATATGTATGTGCAATCTTTTATGGCTCTTCCAAGGGTCTTATAAAGTATTTTCTGATCTGATCTGATCCATACCCAGAGCAAGTCAAAAGTAAAAAGAGACGTGCAGTCCCATACCAAAAAACAGTCATAAATTCTCAGTGAACACACATCCCTTAGCCCAAAGGAAAAAAATAAAATGAGGAAATCACTTAGCCTCTGCGCCTGCATTGTATTAGAGACGCA
Source organism: Lissotriton vulgaris (assembly GCF_964263255.1). NCBI lineage: Eukaryota > Metazoa > Chordata > Amphibia > Caudata > Salamandridae > Lissotriton > Lissotriton vulgaris. The sequence continues at coordinate 950,325,640 of NC_141698.1, forward strand.
AGCACATAGGCAAACATAACCTCAGGAGGTGGTGCACTTTTACTGCGCCTCCTTAAGGCAGCCTCCAGGAGGGGAGAAAGTGGGTCCCATGGACCCCACAGACATCCCCCTGCAGGCAGGTGCAGCCACTCACTTCACCCGCTTGCTAGGAGATTTCTCTCCCCTCTTGAAATTGCAAGCAGCATGCCGCCTGCACTGTGAAATAAGGAGTGGCTTTAAAGCAGTAGCGCCATATTTCACTTGAATGCACTTCCCTGAGTGTAGTGGGAGTTCACGACAGCCCTGGGTGCAGCACATTCTTTTTAATATGGCACAGCCACTGTTTGCACGAGGCACACTTTTTAAATAGTGCACCATGGCACAAACAGGGAAAGTGTGCTGTATACATAATAAGGTCCCTGGTGTGCACTCTACAACAGCAATAACAATCGGAGGTGAGAAGCACCTGTAGAGGCAATTAATTGCATAGTGAGTAGTATAGCAGTACAGAACACTGCATGGCAGCATTACATATTCCAGTATAACATTCCCCACACAGTTGCCGAATAACGTAGTCATTTACTCTGGTAACTGAACAACTAGTTACTTTATTTTCAGAAATGGTGCCAGTGGTTGCAGGTGGTGGGCACCAGCAATCATATTTGGGAACAAATGACTTATTTTTCATCATCAGGCATTAACTCAGAGCATGGGAAAGACTAAAAAACAGCGAAAAGGAAAGGGGGTCAAAAACAAATTAAAAATGGCAAAAAAGGAAAACAGAAGAGATGAAATAAGGACATCTAAGAGTGAGTGAGGAAAAGAGGGCGGAAGTGTATTGTGATGAAAGAGTGATTAGATGGAATGAGGACTGGACAGTTGTGTTAATCATCAACTGTGGCATTCAGCTGCTCTGGCAGTAGGCTCCTAAGAAAACAAGAATTTGCAATGCAATAGGTCTTGCATTCACGCGAGTTTGAGCTATTGGCATTCTAAATGACAATACCTTTTATTTATGTTTTGGGTTGAAAAACATAAATAAAAGACAGTGTCATTTACAATACTAATAGCTTAAACTCTCGCAAATGTGAGACCTATAGCATTGGAATAAAGGGCCTTCTCAACCACTTGTTATATTGTAAATATCAGAGAAAGAGATCGGCCTGCGATGTCTTCAAAGTAGTGATAAATAGTGCAGTGAAGAAGATCTGTAAGTGTTGTAAATTACACAGGCAGAAAGTGTGAAATGAGAGTTACATATGATCCGAGCTTTAAACACTAACAAAGCACCCCAACACCTTCCGCTCTGTGATTACACTGTCTCTCCGCAGCTTTCAACACCGTTTCCCACTGCACACTCGCAGCCAGACTTCACAACACGGGTATACAAGGAGCTGCCCTCAACTGGATCCAATACTTTCTCTCCGGCAAAACCCAGAAGATCAGACTTCCTCCTTTCCTCTCCAGACCCACCGAAATCGACTGTGGAGTACCCCAGGGTTCTTCGCTTAATCCCATGCGCTTCAACATCTACATGGCCCCCCTCACCACCATCGTAAGACAGCATGGACTCAGCATTGTATCCTATGCCGAAGACACCCAGCTCATCCTCTCACTCATGAAGAAACCTGAAGATACCAGACTCCGCTTCCAGGACGGAATAAAGGACGTGGTAGTCTGGATGAAGGACAGCTGTCTGAAGCTCAACTCAGAGGAGACCGAGGTCCTCAACCTTGGACCCTGCACGTCCACCTGGGACACCGCTTGGTGGCCCTCAGCCCTCGGGAACCCTCCCATCCCTATGGGCCATGCATGAAACCTCAGTATCATCCTCAACTCCTCCCTCTCCATGAGCCACCAGATCAATGCATCCTCCGCAAGACCCTCAAATAGATACCCCCTGACTGCAGAAAGACCATCACCCACACTCTCATAACCAGCAGATTAGACTACGGCAACACATTATACGCCAGGATCAACAGAGTCCTACAACATAAACTCCAGACGATCCAGAACGCCACCACCGGACTCATCCTCAGGAACTCTGCGCCACAAACACATGACCCAACACCTGCGAGAACTCCACTGGCTCCCCGTCGAGAAGAGGGTCACCTTCAAGCTCCTCACCCACACCTACAAAACCCTCAACAACTTCGGACCCAAATACCTCAACGAGAGAGTCTCCTTCCATGTACCCAAAAGGAACTTCGGCTCTGCTGACCTCGCCCTGGCAGAAGTCCCCCACATCTGCACAACTAGAACAGGCAGGAGAGCTTTCTCCTACATCGCAGCCAAGACCTGGAATGAGCTTCTGTGCACATCAAATGCTCCCCGACCCTACGAACCTTCAGAAAGGACCTCAAGACCTGGCTCTTTGAGTGATCTGAGGAAGCAACTGATCCAGAACTGTCCCCTCCCCTAGCACCTTGAGACTCTAACAGGTGAGTAGTGCGCTCTACAAACCCTTGATTGATTGATTGATTGATTGATTGCAGTGGTATTGGTGGTGGTAGTGATGGTTTTGGTGGTGGTGGTATTGGTGGTGGTGGTATTAGTGGCACTGGTATTGGTGGTGGTGGAATTGATGGTATTGGTAGTGGTGGTATTGGTGGAGGTGGTATTGGTAGTGGTGGTATTGGTGGTGGAGGTGGTATTGGTGGTGGTAGTGGTGGTGGTGGAATTGGTGGTGGTATTTGTATTGGCAGTGGTATTGGATTGGTGGCGGTGGTACTTCTGGTGGTGGTGGTGCTATTGATAGTGGTGGTATTGGTGGTGGTATTGGTGGTGTTGGTATTGGTGGTGATGGTATTGGTGGTGGTGGTATTGATGGTGGTGTTGTTGGTGGTGGTATTGGTATTGGCAGTGGTATTGGATTGGTGGTACTTGTGGTGGTGGTGGTATTGATGGTGGTGGTGGTATTGGCAGTATTGGTAGTGGTGATATTGGTGGTGGTGGTAGTGGCAGTATTGGTGATGGTGGTATTGGTGGTGGTGGTGATATTAGTGATGGCTGTGGTAATAGTGGTGGTGGTGGTATTATTGGTAGTGATATTGGTGGCAGTGGTGGTATTGGCGGTAGTAATGGTGGTGGTGGTGGTATTGGTATTGGTGATGGTGGTATTGGTGGTGGTATTGGTGATGGTGGTATTGGTGGTTGTGTTGGTTTTGGTATTTGTGGTATTGGAGATAGTATTGGCATTGGTGGTGGTATTGGTATTGATGGTGATGGTGGTATTGGTGGTGGCTGTTGTATTGGGGTGGTGGTATTGGTGGCGGTGGTATTTGTGGTGGTGGTATTGGTGATGGTGGTGGTGTAATTGGTGGTGGTGGTATTGGTGGCATTGTTGGTGGTGGTATTGGTGGTGGTGGTATTGGTGGTAGTGGTGGTGGTGGTATTGGTGGTGTTGGTATTGGTGGTGGTAGTGGCATTGGTGGTGGTATTGGTATTGGCAGTGGTATTGGTGGTGGTGGCATTGGTGGTATTGATAATGGTGGTACTGGTGGAGGTGGTATTGGTAGTGGTGGTATTGGTGGTGGTGGAATTGATGGTGGTGGTATTGGTGGTGGTAGTGGTATTGGTGGTGGTGGTATTAGTGGTGGTGGTATTGGTGGTGGTGGTATTGGTATTGGCAGTGGTATTAGTGGTAGTGGTATTGGATTGGTGGTGGTGGTATTGGTGGTGGTGGTGGTGGTATTGATGGTGGTGGTATTGGTGATGGTGTTGGTTATGGTGGTATTGGTGGTGGTGGTAGTGATGGTATTGTGGTAGTGGAGGTGGTGGTATTGATGCTGCTGGTTGTGGTATTGGTAGAATTGGTGGTGGTGGTGGTAGTGGCAGTATTGGTGCTGGTGGTATTGGTGGTGGTGGTATTGGTGGTGGTATTGGTGGTGGTGGTATTGGTGGTGGTAGTATTGGTGGTGTGGTGGTATTGGTGGTAAATTGGTGGTGGTGATGGTATTGTTGGTGGTGCTATTAGTGGTGGTTGTGGTATTGGTGGTGGTTTTGGTGGGGGTGGTATTTGTGGTATTGGAGATGGTAATGGCATTGATGGTGGTATTGGTATTGATGGGGATGGTGTTATTGGTTGTGGTATTGGTGGTGGTGGAATCGGTGGTGGTGGTGGTATTGGGGGTGGTGGTGATATTGGTGGTGGTAGTGGTATTGGTTGTGGTATTGGTGGTGTTGATGGTGGTGGTATTGGCTTGGTGGTGGTATTGATGGTGGTATTGGCGGAGTTGGTGTTCATGGTAGTAGTGGTATTGGTGGTGGTTTTGGTGGTGATATTGATGGTGGTGGTGGTGGTATTGGTGGTGGTGGTGTTATTGATGGTGGTATTGGTGGTGGTGGTGGTATTGGTGGAGGTAATGGTGGAAGTATTGTTGGTGGTGGTATTGGTGGTGGTGGTGTTGGTGGTGGTATTGGCGGTGGTGGTGGTATTGGTGGAGGTGGTGGTATTAATGGTGGTGGTAGTGGTATTGGTGGTGGTATTGATGGTGGTGGTGGTATTGGTGGTGGTGGTATTGGTGGTGGTATTGGTGGTGGCATTGGTGGTGGTATTGGTGGTGGTGGTATTAGTGGTAGTGTTGGTGGTATTGGTAGTGGTGATTGTATTGGTGGCGGTGGAGGTATTGGTGTGGTGATAGTAGTATTGGTGGTGCCACTATGATATACTTGTAAGCCCCATCTGTTTGTAAGGGGCCGCAGTGGTCCAAATAGATGCAAGCGAGAGGTTTGTCTGATTTGAATAATGGTGTCTGCATGGGTTTTGCTATGGTGGATCCTTTCATCTGCTGGCAGATGTGGCAATTCAAGACATAGTCTTTAGTTTGCTTAGTTAACCCTGGCCACCAATAGTTCTGCTTCAATAAAGAAATAGTCACTGTAACCCCTGTATGTGCAGAGCCCAAACGCTTTGTGCAGCAAAGATTTAACCTTGCCTACGATCCATATTTGGTATTACTCTATCCCCCACTCCAGGAAACTGAGCATATGGAATTTTCTGTTTATCTAACTTGTAGGAATACTTGAGTGGAAATCTTTAAGTATTGCTGAGCTTCCTTTGCGCAAAACAATGACAACAGTCATTATCTCACTATCTATTCTTGTTTTTGAATGAGTCAAGCAGAATAGGAACTGCTGCTTGACCTCTGTCTGCACGCATCTGAAGCTCATCCATCATGGTCACCAGAGCAGTCTCAGTGCCATGGGCAGGCCGAAAACCAAATTGCACATCCTCTAAGATCTTATTGGTTTCCAAATATTTCGAGAGAGATCTGCTGACTACACTTTCTAAAATCTTTGCTGGGAAAGGCAACAGGGAGATCGGCCTGTAATTTGTAGGGCAGGCATCAATGTGGACTTCTTTAAAAGAGGTGTCACCAATGCCTGTTTCCAACAGGTCGGTACCACTCCACTAAGAAGAGACTGATTACAAATAACCTGGAGCATAGGGAATAACTCTGCTCTAAAATACTTCCAAATTGTCTGTGGCAGAGGGTTCAAAGTTGATCCAAAAGAAATACCTAGAGCCACATTATCTAAGTCTTCTACTGACAGTATCTCAAAATCAGTTAAGGTATTGATAAGCTTGGTCTCTGTCCCTCTAGTTATATTACCTGTGCCACTCAAATCGCTGCCACTAGGACCAGTGACCTCTAAGTCTTTTAGCTCAACTTGCCGAAAATCCCCACCGAGATCGTCAATAATAGTTTTAATTTTGTCACTGAAAAACCTTGCAAGATTATCCCAAAGGTCTTGTGTGGGAGGCGTCTGGTTCTTGGCACAGTGAGGACTAATTAAATTATTCAGTATGTTGAAAATGCTTCTGGATTTATTAGGCGCATTCAGAATAGCTTTGGAAAAATAATCTGCTTTACCAATGTTTCTTTCTTTCTTATATACAGAAATCGAAGTTTTCCAAGTGCATTTGTCCTTGTCATCATACGCCCCTCTCCACTTTCTCTCTGCTTGCTTACAGTCAAGTTTTAATTTTCTTAATTTATCGTTGAAACAAGGGGCCGACGGTCTGCCCACTCTCTTATGATTTTTTAATGGGGCAGTTAAATCCAGTGTAGAAGTGATCTGTGAGCAAAGGGTTGCATAATTTTCCTCCACCATCTTATCTATGGAGAAAGAGTCCTCAAGGTAAAACACAGGGGATGTACCTCTCTTTCTTAAGAGGGCCTTCCAATCTCTACTGAAATAGTTACTTATAGTACTGGCTGCTTGATTATTACAAGTGGGATTATGCACTTGAAATGTAATCAAATAATGATTGGCCAACCCATAGGAAGAATGTCCAAAATATGAAGAACATGGTCCTCCGAGAAAATTAGATCAAGTATATGTCCTCCATTGTGTGTTGCTTTAACAACCCGCTGGTAAAGGTTAAAACATTCACATGATTGGAGGACATTGTTGTAGCCAGAATCGAGAGTTCCATTGAGCCAAAGATTAAACTCCCCCAAAATCACTAGTCTGGTATGTGTGGCAGCCATGTTACTAATAGTCTCAACCAGAGACTGCTGCTGCTGCACAGTGATTAAGCATGGGCGAATTTTGCGAATCTCGCGTTTGCGAATTTTGCGGATTTGCGAACTCACAATCCGCAAAATCAGCGAATTCTCGCAAATTTGCAGATTTTTTGGTTTTTTTTGTGTTCGCGCGGGTTTCTGCCAGGTCGCAAGGGTTTTTGTACAATTTCGCAAACGCGAACTTACCTGTCGGGTCGCAAGTTTTGCGAACTTGTTGTTTCTCGTGTCCAGCCTGTTTGGGACACTCTTCTTCATCACTGCCACCCTCTGTCACCACATGCCACCCTCCAGCATCAGCTAAATTTCCACGCTGTGTTTGGGGAGTGGTCTTACGTTTAACAGTCCACAGGTGAGGTTATTTTTTTAACAAAAGCTGATGTAGGGAACGTGGTCTCCTCAAATATAAATTTTCCCCTACCCTTTCCAGACTCACCAATGTTACGAAGTTCCTCACTGATGTATCATAAAAAGCAGCAAGCAGTATTGTTTCCCAGAAGTGGTCCAAAAGGGGCTGCATAATCAAGTGTAGTTTTGTATTTTTTTCCGCACAATGTTATTCATTAAAGCGACGCTATGTGCATTTTGAACTGCAAATGCTTTTGTGCAAGTGTTTAAAAGTCTATAATCTAAAACGAGACAATATGTATTGTCGGGTTTAGATACGGGAAAGAAAATATTGTTCATTGGAAAGGTACATTTTTGAATGACCCCCTGGTATTCAAGATGATCTATGATCTCCCTGACCTGTTTTTGAGCTTCTTGCTTTATTGGGCATTGCCTCTGAGCATTAGGTGAAACTTTTAACGGGATCACATGGTAGGTTGAATTCTCATCCCATCTAGGGGCTTGGGCTACTGTCCACTCCAGTGCATATTTATATTTAAGGTGTTCGGGAAAGTGGTCAGAGAGAGATGGAAACATTATATTTTCTCCCCTGGGGCACTCCATAACGAATGCTGGTGGGCAGTCTTGTTCAGCTAACAGGATGTCATAACCAGATGATAGGTTCTTCCAAAAGATACCTTTTACTTTTCTGGGCTTGTTCCCCTCCATCCGGAGTGTTATTTCATATAACTTAGGTGGGACGCTCACCCTTGTGTCTGGTGTTTCCACAGTGATGTAATCATTCAAGTCCGCTGTCACCAGAAATTTCTTCAGGTTCTGGCAAGCTATTGTAAATTCTGCCGCATTGACTAGCATCCTCTGAGCCCATTCACCGTTCAGAAGCTGCGTCCTCAGAATTCTGGGCATGTCTGATTTTCAGACCTGCAACTTTTTTTTCCTTAAATTGAGGTTTTGATTTTGGCTTATCTTCTTTTTTGGAAGTAAAGTCTTGAGTGTGCTGCTTGTCTCTGGACTGTGTGCCTCGTCCTTATATGCTGACCGTCCTCCTTGCTCGAATTATTTGTCAAGCCGTGAAAGGAACAAGAGGAACATGTATCAGTAACCTGATACCTGTCAGGTTTCCTAATGTTATCCCTATTCCTAAGATTATACCTCTTTTCAGAGGGCTCCTGTGGAGGAGACCTACCTCGGGACTGATATCTGTTGTCTTTAAACTTTTGTTGGTTTTTTATTATCCCACTTCTTTTTAGAAGAAGCAGGTGTCTGCTTCGAAATATCCTTTTCAGGACTGCACACTGGTTGAGGATTTAAGGCTTTCCTACCCAAACTGTCTCTGCCTAATTCTGCATATGCAGTTTCAATTATTTTGTGTAGTTTGTGTTGTTGACTTAATGGATCGAACTCCCTAAACGTTGACAGATTGCCATTGACGATGCTTGCCCTTCAATGTTACCTAGTATTATAGCTGATACCTGGTCGTAGTTATTTAATAACTTCGTCCCTAAGTTCAGGGCAGGCTCTGCTCTGTACTCATTTTGTATTTGTCTTAATACACAAGGTATTACTGATAAAGAAGGAATACCCTTTGTTTTGGTATATATGGCAGCAAAAACTGTACCCCAAGATGTACTTTCTTCTAATTGTGGTGTAATCCTCATGGGCAAGCAGATTGTTAACATTCTGTGTTTTTCAAATGGAGTTGTATCGGGGAATACTGCTTCCACCTGAGTGATTTTCTGGGCCACATAGAAAGGTATTTGTCCGCTTTTATAGGGCATTTTACCCATTACCGCATGTAATGTTTGTAGAGTAATTTTAGTAGCTGTTCTCTGTGTAGGAGCTGCTTTTGTTATACTCATTTTTAGTTGGACCGCAAGTGTCTTCAGGACAAATTGTGCCATGCTCCTGTAAAGTTTTATCAACTCTTTGTGTTGTAAAAGCAATCCTCCATGTGCATTGTGTCAATGTCAGGATGTGGTGCATAGGCCGCTAATATCGGCCATGTTGCTCCTGGTCTCCTAATGGACCGAGTCTTGCTCTTCCTCTTGAGTGGGGTAAGACGCTATTAAACCAGTAAATATGTTCCTAGTAGTTAAGCAGAATTTCAGTCTCCTCAAACGAAGTATAGACCGCTGGGACTTTTTCATTTACATAGTAATGAAATGTGTGTGTTACTGCATTTGCTTCTGGGAATGTAACCCAAGAATAGAATACATCTGTCCTAAAATCTTCATGTACCTCTATCACGAATATCACTATACCTCCCCTGGATGTTAAACCATGTTTGAGAAGTTTAAGTGTGAGTCAACGTCTGCCATTGGGTGCAATACGTATTGCATTGGTATCCTAATTGTCCTCTGAGACATGTATCACAGGGGCAGGATTTCCTGTATCTTCAGTCATTGTTGTTCTTGAAACACGAAAATGACTAAGAGTTTTCAGATTAGGTGATTTGCTAAATTTTGGGAACAAAATGTCCCTCAAGCTTGATTAACCAACAGCCAATAAATAGGATATCTCGCCTACTCAGCTGTGGCGGAGTTTGTGTCCACCCACTCCAGATATCTCTGGTGTTTTGTGGGTAGGGTCTCTTTGAAAAAGCACGACTGAACTACTCAGATTCTACTGTTAAATAAGTACCATACCAACGTTGGCAGCGCCATGTCATGTATTTCCTATATTACCCATGCAGGACCTGCGCGTTTGGATAACATATACTGTAGTATTGGTGTCAGACTAACTCTGAGCTCCTCCACTGATTATGTTAACCTGTTTTGCATACATGCTAGCTCACAGTGCCACTAGTGTCTCCTCTTATCACGAAGAGATTAGTTTCTGGCAACCTCAGAACTTGACGACCCTGATCCCTCAGAATAGTGGAAACAATGTACTACTTTTCGCTCAATAACTCATGCTCACTTCATTTCTGTCTCGGATAGTTACACAGAAGAAACAGTTGCACGTGTTACAATAAGAATGTATTGCACAGTTGTTTTTCTAGTGTAAATTATACGTGCTGGAGGCATAGAGAATTCTGCAGATTAAAACGAGCGAGCATCTGGTGAACCTAAAAAATGTTCCACCTAACCATGTGCAATTGGTTCGAGTTCACAAACGTCAGCATTCTAGCATTTCACAAGGGTATGATGAGTAAGTAGGTAATGCAATATCTCACTGGACGACGGTGGACATGCATGTTCTGGATGGAAATAACATTGTGAGCCCTCTCCCCCACACACACCAAACCCGAGGGTTGCTCATGTGCTTTATGCTGTATTGCCCTCCATGCACCCCCTTCGAACAAAACAAGCACTGGCGTTGCCAATAGGTCTCGCAGTAGGAAAGTTGGAGCTATTGGTTTTCTAAATGACATTTTATATTTATATATCGTTATTGGCATTGTCAATAACAATATATAAATATAAAATGTTATTTACAAAACCAATAGCTCCAACTTTCCTACTGCGAGACCTATTGGCAACGCCAGTGCTTGTTTCTTTTGTCGAAAAGAGTTGTCTGTGTGGGCTTTGAAAGTGTGCCTAGCTAGATACCGGCCGTTTATCAGTTGTCCATTTGGAAATTGCTGTTTGTATTATTTTAACAAATCAATTTTAGCTTTGAAGTTGATGAAGTTTGCCAATAAGTAGATTAGCACTCCTGGGGCCAAATGTGGAAGCTGGCGATGACCTTGTTTTAAGTGAAAAAGGATCAAAATGAGGGCTGTACGAAGTTGGCCAACTTTGCAAATTCGTGAATGTCACAAAATTGAACTGAAATGGAAAGAAACTAAGTGGAAAACCCTACAATAATCTACGTTGGGCTGAAGTTGTAGTGCTGCTTCAAGTGGGCCATGACACCCTGCTACTCCTTCAGTGATGCCAGTGAATGGCATATTACACTGTGCCTTTGCATATTTGGTATATGCCATGGCATTTTAATGTGTTTTAATTAAAAAAAGGTATTTAACAAAACCAGGGTTCAATGGGTTAAATTCATAATGGGTGGTAAAATGACATTGAAAAAAGACTTGTGGCTATTAGTGATTTCCCTGCTTAAAGTCTTTGCAGTATGTAATCTGTGTGGCAATACACAGTGTTTTTATCATGTTCAATGTGCTGTACTGTGGTAATAAATGTGTGATGAGTGTGTATTTGTAAGCACATATGCTCTAAACAGGATGTTAATGGACCACGTTTATTATTAGTGGCAGGACATGAACACCGTGTTTTTTCAAACTGAATTTTACTTGTTCCCAGGAACTCCTGTTAAAATGAGTGTACTGTACAGTGTAATGTACTGAAATGCATTTGCACGTGTTAGTATTCCTTTTCTCTTTGCAGTTCTGTAGAGCTGGAAGAATTGTCGTGGATGCGAAGCTTCTCCCTGCTGATCTTTGATAGAGGCAGGATATCTCAATTAATTAAGTGTATGCAGTGGACGCACACATACACTTTGTCAACATATGTTGCAATCTGGATAGTGTTGACTCAGCATGTATTTATTCCAAGGTCGATACAACAACTTCTTTTGAGTTGTGAAAATAACAGCAGTTATGGAACCACCTGGAGGTTATTCGTGTTTTGGTGTGCGATGTGTAAGTGGGCATTAACAATGTACATCCTCTAATATACGTACACTGCTCCTGAGACTGTACTACTCGGTTGAAAGGGGTGTTTTCTGTGAAACACAAGCGACCATGTCAAAAGTCACTTTCACTGTCTTGAAGTTTGCTGTGTGAAAGGGAGTACACAGTGGAAGCAAGCCAAACCAGTGGATCATTCACGTCTCTCAGTCAGTGTTGGAAGATAGTGACAGCCGGTGCCGATCCTAACCGAGAGCATGTAGTGCATCTTGTTCAGTGCAGGAAGGTTAGTTTATTAGGTTGAGTGCCCGCTGTGGTGATCTGCAGGTTCTGTTACCGATATTGATGACGACGTTTTGATCTTCAAAGATCGATAAAATGAGCTCCGGTGAGATGGTTTATAACAGCCAGTTTCTAAACCGGGTTATTCACTGCTATGACCGAATACTTGTGGGTACCAAAAGTTGTTACTCGTAGCAGGTCTCTGAGAGTGTGACAACGCAGCACAGTCTCTCTGCCTTGAGGGGAGAGGGCACCGTTTCGGGCGGGGTAAGGCGGGATGTCACGGAGGTTGGTAGGAGGCCAGGTATTTTAGCGAGGAGAAGCATGTTCTATAGGGGCCCCTCCATTCATCTGCCTGGCAGTTGAAAGCAGGTACAGATGATGTGTGGGCCCTACATAGCATGGAAATTGCAAACGGGCGGAAAACGAACTTCAAGGGTGTTTTTCACCACTGAGTTCTGGTAGACAATGGGTGCAAAGCTTCAGCTGCCATGAAGCCGGATGGGGGAGGAGTGCAGAGGGTGCAGAGGCTGTCCTGGGAGAAGTGTGGGAGGGAAGCCGGATGGGGGCGGGAGAGCCTGGGAATGCGAGCGAGGGGAGGAGTGCAGAGGGTAATTTGACTGACCGGGGCTTTGTCTCACGCTTTATCGGATGCACCCTTTTTTAAGAACTCGGAATTAGCTGTATGTTTCCCCCCCCCTCTGGCAACAGGAAGTGGAGAAACGAAGTCGCCTTGCCTCGCTGATTAAGCACATTATCACAGTCTTTCCCCTTTTTGCAGAAACATTGCAATCGAAGCGTATCTTCTTTCAACTGTACAAGTTTCATTTGTTCATTTCTGATATTGCAGTGATGTGTAGAAATGTTAAGAGCTGCTCGTAGCTCCATGGTTACCTCTGAGCGGAGGGCAGTACAAGCATCGTCACTGAAAGGGTTTGAACTGAGTGCAGTGTCCCTGTTGCCATGCTACTAGAAACGAAGAAGTGTTTGCAAAACATACCACGTAATTCTCGCTAGGAAGACAGAGTGAGGAAGACAGAAAGAAGAGAAAAAGAGGGAGAGAAGGAGGGGGTGAAAGAAGCAGAGGGACTGTGCAAGGGCGGCGTGTAGGAGACGGATAGAGAAAGAAGCGAGAGAGGCTGAGACTGCAGACAACAAAACTGAAAGTACGGCCGGCCGGGCCGGCCTGCGGCTGAAAGTGAAACCAGCCCTCGGCATTGCTGTGGTGGGGGAGGGGGGGGGGGGGCGGGGGAGAGGCAAGCAGGGAACAAGTTAAATAAACAAGTTGCCGTGAGGCAGGGGGCGGGGCAGCGCTGGGGAAGCCTGTGGGAGGGTGATTGATGACTTTGATGTGGGGAGGGAGGAGAGCCTTTTGCGAGCCTGCAGGAGAAATGCTGCCGATGCGCGTGCATGTTTAATCACGTGATTCACGTGAACTGCATGAAAACCGCGGGGCTGAAAGCCCTTGGTTTGACGATGATTTTCGCCACTTGAATTCTCGCTCCGCTCGATGCGCTTGCGCGCATCGATAGGTCGCGAGACCTAAAAAAATAAGGAACAGGACAGATCACGTTAGTAGTCCCATCCCCAGGCACCCCCTCCCAATCAACCAATGTTTACCTGGGACCAATCGACCTTGGGACGGAGGCAAAATGGCCGCACCCACTCAGTTCATTGTGTGCATGCAACTTTCCCACTCTTCAGATGAACAGGGTGGGAGAACCTCTTTGTGACTGACAGTTAATGCCATAGGTAGTTACAGAATGAATATCCATAGACAACAACATTTAGATACTGCAGAATTCAAATTGAATATTGTCACTTATTAAATATATTGATTCCTTCCTTTTATGAAACCCCTTTATAAGAACGTCTTCACACTTATTTTTCTCCTCAACTAGTAGATCCAGTAAGGTACTAACATGTCAGTACTTGGTAAAAAGAAAGGCTACATTGCAGCACATATCAGGGTTGTTGCAGAAATTCAGATTTTCAATATTACATCGTTTTCTGACATGCTAAGGGATACGATCCAAGCGAATGCAAAATTAATAGTTAAGAATACAACTTAAGGGGGCGCTAGGTGGCGCCAAACCTAGATGGCCGCACTAGCGCGAGGCTCTAGCTCGATCGAGCACACTACACCATCCTTAAGGGATCCTGACCCACTGTATCCAGTCGGACACCGCTCCATCGTGTCCGTGACACCATCACGATTCCTGCGGTACCTCATTTGGCGGAATAACCCGACTGACTGCTGTGATATCGGCTGGAGTGCAGAGAGCGGGAGGCGAGGCTGGCTCTCCGCTCCCGTTGGGGCGGATCGTCCGGCCGGGAGAGGCCGGAGCTTCGCGGCCTGCGACCCTTCTCCTTGTGAGCTGCTGGTGTCCAGAGAGGTCGGACGACCTGCCGCCGCTGAAGCTGCTGGGCGGCCTGAGGTGAGCGCCTTCTGTGGGGTCATTGCGGCGGGGAGCGGTGGCGTTTGTTCCACCCCGCCCCCCGGGACTGACCCTGTGTGTGGCCCGGACCCGGAGTTGTGATCCTCTGGTGGCCCGTTCCCGCTCGGAGGAGACTGAAACCAACGGCGATAGCTGCTGCGCTGGGGGGGACCTGCCTCCCTGCCGGATCTGCCTTCCTGTCGTCATCTGCGCTTCCCACTTGTGCGCTGCCCGGTGGGAGGCCTGCTAACGTTACTCCTGGGCTTTGCGGCCTGCCAGGCTGACAACCGCTGCGACTCCTGGATCATGGGCTGGGGGCGGCGACCTTGATTTAATTGCAGATTCGCACCTGCCCCACCTTGCCGCTTGCCTGGGTCTGCCTGGGTCTGCTCAGGGGGGGGGGAAACCCTGTCCTTTATGATCCGTGCACTGGGTGTTGGCCGCGGCCTACTGCAGGACCTCTTGGCGCCAAAACACGACGCGCTTCCTAGGCTGCGGATGGAAACGGAGTACAACCCCCCCCCCCAGACCGGTGGCTCCTCTGTTGTGATTCCCCCCCTCCCCACTAGACTGTGTGGCCTTTACCTGCTCATCAATACTCTGCTTCAAGACGTGGCATATAGGCCGGAGAATCTGTGCTTCGCCCAGGGGGTTGAGTACGTGCTGGGAGCTCACACCAGCTTGGTGGCTCCGAGAGTGCCCGCAACGAAGATCCGAAGCTGCTGCCTTTGCCGGGCGGCCGGTGGATGGTCCTCTGCGGCCTGCTTGCCCATCTGTGCTGCGGCCGGGGACTGGACCCTCGGCGCCCTACCTTGGACGTACCTACCCAGGGTTGCCTAAAGTCTCTACTACTGCCCCCACGCTGCGGATCCTGGTGTGCCCTCGCAGGTTCACTTTGCCTGCCCGATCTCCCGCCCAGACGCCGGATCGTGTCGCTATACCTTGACTAACTGCTTGGGGAGCAGCGGGCCGTCGCAGGACAATAATCCCCTTTCGCCAGCTCCGGCCCATCTGGAGCCAATTGCGGCCTATTCGGCATCTCTAGGTCTCCACTTTGGGTGAGTGTGGAACGGAGGCTGCACCTACCTCTTTCCGGCAGTATCCGAGCGGGGAACTCCTGTCTCCCTCGCTCGGCCAGTTAACGTCCCGGTCACCCAGGACACCCTCTCTTTCTCATCCCCTGCAGGTGCCGAACCGTGAACACGGAGAACCGGAAACCCTCACCAGCGGTCCCGGAAGCGGAAACAGGACGACCTCTTTCAACCCGGAAGTACCCGCCCCGGACCCCGGAAGTGGACGGGCTGTCGACCAGCCGGAAGATAGAAAAAGCCCCGAGGCGAGAGGAAAGGCGTTCGGAGCAACCGACTCGTGGCAGGAGGCAGCGGAGAGCGACGAACCCCCGACAGAGAGCGGAGCAGTACGGCTACAGCGAACCGAGGAGGACGAGGACGTCTGGACGGAGGACTGGTGGCGTCCTTAGGAGGAAGCTGGAGAGCGGCCGCAACTCGGACGAGAGTTGCGGCGGGGCACGTGAGTACACGTTACCCTTTCTCAGTGCCCCTGTACATAGAGTTGTATATAGTTAGGTGTAAATATCGTAGGATTCACGAGCACCGAGTCACTATATATATGTTAATATCCCCTGTTTCACGCACGCTGTATAGAGCCCAATCACTGCCCTCACCTGGCACCTCTCTTCCTTCCCGTCTATCCCTTGCTTCTTCCGAACCCGTTCCCGTCCCTCCCTCACCGTCTTCTTTCCATATCCTCTCACGTCCGGGTGTCGGTGACGGTATTCCGAGAGTGTTGCACGGACTAAAGCCCTTACGCTTCTCTCCCTTTCTTCAAGCCTCCGTGGAGCCCCAGCGCCATCCCGAGGAGACGAAAGGTGAAAGCGGGAAGCAACACCTGATCCAGGATCCTCATCATCGAACCGTGTCATCAACCGAACTCACCATCCCTGACTGCACAGTGACTTTGTATTTCCATCCATCTGTTGAAATAAATCTAGAGACATAGCTCACTATATTCGGCCTCCCCGCCTGTTATTCCGGTCCGCACGTTCCCCAAGTCCACAATTGGTGTCAGAAGTGGGATATCCCGGAGGCATGGAGGCCGCAGTCAAACAACTGGCGGAGTGCCAGGAGCAACTAGGAAAAATGATGGAGCGGTTCCTCAAGACGGCGGAAGACGATCGCGGTCAGCTGCATGATGTGCTGAAAGGACAGGGTACCGCGCAGGATCAAGCTCTCGCAAAGCTCACAACCGCTATGGGGCAACAGAGACCTGCCGCCTCCCTGCCCTCAGTCGTGTTGCAGAAATACGTATCCGGAGAGGATCCAGATTATTTCTTCACGAACTTCGAGCGCCTAGCTCAGGCGGCTGCGTGGCCCGAAGACCGGTGGGGCCACTACCTAGGACCCCTCTTGACGGGTGAACTACAGGCCGCCTACCAGCAAGCTAACATTCAGGGACAAACCCCTTATGCCGACATCAAGACCTGCATCCTGGAACGTCTAGGGATTGATGACGAGGCCTACAGAGTTCGGCTACGACAGGCCAAAGAGGGACCCCAAGAAACCCCTAGGGCTCTAGCCTTCCGGATTCAAGATCTGGCAAATCGCTGGTTAAAACCTGCTACCGCCACCAAGGAAGACATTCTGTCCAAAATTTATCTCGAGCAGTATCTGGCTTCCCTACACCCTGCCACCCAGAAGTGGGTACGCCAACATGCGCGCTTAACGCTCGCCAGTGCTGTAGAAATAGCCAGCGCATATAGCAGAGCCCAGGAATCCCAACGACCTAAGGAGGAACATCATCCCCGTATTCCTCCAGGGAACCATGCTCGGCTCCCACGACCTGCTCCAGTGGTCAGGAAACCCGAGCCGACTCCCCTCTTGCCTTATCCTGTCTTGCCGCGCCCTCACCCACCTGGTCCCCAATGTTATCATTGTGGTGGGTACGGACATATTGCCCGCGTCTGTCCCCAAAAGGATGAGCCAATGGAGATTGGGATGGCAAGAAACTATGTGTGCCTCACCGCTGACAACACTCCTCCTCCGTTTCGATGTCCTGTGCGGATTGAAGGACACCGAATGATGGCACTGGCCGACACTGGATGCCGACAAAGTGTCATCCGACCCCAAGAACTACCTCATCCTGTCGGTCCAGTCACCGGTAGCGTCGCTATCAAATGTGTCCATGGCGACACCAAACACTATCCAACCGCCCAGGTACACGTACAACACCCCACGGATATGGGTAGTCTACTTACGGTCGGCCTCATACCCACTCTCCCAGAACAAGCAATATTGGGGAGTGACTATAGTGGACTACCCCATCTCCTTCAAGACACCACCGAGTCATTGAAGAAGTGGTGGGCCGATGCCCCGTTTTCCCGTGAACCCCCTCCGGAACACTCAGTGATCAAACCACTCAAGACCAGAAGGCAGAAAAGGAATGAAAGAAAGGACTTTGCCGTGGCCTGTCCTGCCCAAGTTGAAGTCCATCCCTGGGAAACCGACAGAGAGTTCCGCGCTACCCAGCAGGAAGACCCGGTGTTGCAGGAGGCTTGGGCCCGGGCTCTGGATGCAGAGGATCCCCTACATGTAGGTCCATACTTTTTCCGGAGGAACGGACTCCTGTACAGAAAGGG
The DNA here is from genome assembly GCF_964263255.1 of Lissotriton vulgaris. Classification (NCBI taxonomy): domain Eukaryota; kingdom Metazoa; phylum Chordata; class Amphibia; order Caudata; family Salamandridae; genus Lissotriton; species Lissotriton vulgaris. Next base: position 950,343,454 of record NC_141698.1, read on the forward strand.
AGGACCCCAACAACCTACCCAGCTGGTTATCCCCGGGTTGTTTCGTGAGAAAGTATTATTCCTAGCCCACAGCCACTTACTGGGAGGCCATTTCAGTGATGAAAAAACCGGACACACGATCCTAGACAAGTTTTATTGGCCAGGGGTACACGGAGAAATCAAACGGTATTGTCGAGAATGCCCAGTCTGCCAACGAAACAGCCGATACCGTCCTCCCCGAGCTCCTCTCCAACCCCTTCCTATCATTGATGTCCCTTTCACAAGAGTAGGCATGGATATTATCGGACCCTTACTTCCCTCAAGATCAGGATGTAGATATGCGCTGGTACTGGTAGACTATGCCACCCGCTTCCCTGAGGCCGTCCCCTTACGACAACCCACCACTCAAACAATAGCCAAGGCTCTCATATCCATATTTTCGAGAGTGGGTTTTCCCCGCGAGATATTAACGGACCAGGGGACACCCTTTGTTTCCTCCCTTATGCGCCAGGTTTGCTCCCACCTCGGCATCAAACAAATAAGAACAGCTGCCTACCACCCTCAGACTGATGGGCTGGTTGAGCGATACAACGCTACACTCAAAACAACCCTTAAGAAGCTTTTAGGCCTCGAAAGCAAAAGATGGGAGGAGATGCTTCCCCTGGCACTGTTCGCCATCAGGTGTAAGCCTCAAAGCAGCACAGGTTATTCACCGTACGAGTTGTTGTATGGGCGAGCCCCACGGACACTCCTAGATATGGCTAAAGAAGCCTGGGAGGCCGAACCCGACAGAACTCGACCCCTACCCGAATACGTGGACAATCTAAAGACACACCTGGAACAGATAAGGGTCATTGTGAGACAGAATCTGGTAGCCGCCCAAGACACCCAAAGACGTCAATACGACAAGGGAACTAAAGCCCGGAAATTCAACCCTGGTGATCTGGTATTGTTATTATTGCCTTCTTCCGACCACAAGTTACTAGGGCAGTGGCAGGGTCCCTTCACTGTGCTAAGAGCCGTGACTCCTGTAACATATGAAGTGGAGACAGAACCCACCCGAGGGATCACGCAGATCTATCACGTGAACCTCTTGAAGAAGTGGGAGGGAGCCCGTCCTGTCATGTCCAATACCATAGCTCCCCCCTTTGAAGGATGCATTGACCCTGACCTCCCAGAAGCCAACAAACAGGATCTCAGGCGAGCCTTATCCTCTGTACAAACCGTATTCTCTTCCCTTCCCGGACACTCCACAGTAGTTGAACATGCCATCAATACGGAACCGGGAAAAACCGTGAGACAACGGCCCTATCGCATCCCCGAAGCTCGTAGAGCTACCATTAAAGAGGAGACAAATCAAATGCTGAAAATGGGCATCATAGAACCGTCCTGCAGCAGCTGGAATTCCCCGATTGTTCTAGTCCCCAAGCCAGACGGATCCACCAGATTCTGTATAGACTTCAGAGAAGTAAATAAAATATCAGCATTCGATACCTACCCCTTGCCACGGGTAGACGAAATGGTGGAACGCATAGGCAAAGCCCGGTACATAAGCAACCTTGACCTCTGCAAGGGTTACTGGCAGATCCCACTTAAAGAGACAGACAGACCCAAAACGGCCTTTTCCACCCCTGAGGGATTATTTCAGTTCAAGGTGATGCCCTTTGGGCTTCACGGTGCCCCGGCCACGTTCCAACGAGCCATGAACCTGGTTCTGCAGCCACACAGGAAATACGCAGGGGCATACCTGGACGACATTGTCATTTATAGTGACAGTTGGGAGCAGCACTTAGGTCATTTACGAGCTGTAGTGACCTCTTTAGGGAACAAGGGATTTACCATCAACCCCTCCAAAACCACCCTCGCAGCCCAGAGTGTGAAATATCTCGGATATCTACTGGGGGAAGGACTCATACGACCTCAGAACAATAAAATCAAGGCCATTCAAACCATACCCTTCCCTCAAACCCGGAAGGAACTTCGGGCCTTCCTTGGATTATTGGGGTACTATAGGAGGTTTATCCCGAACTTCTCACAAACCGCAGCACCTTTGACCGATTTGTTAAAGAAGAGTACTAAAACAGAAGATGCGCTCAGACATCCCTCAACAGCTATAGGATAGTCCTTTGAGCAACTGAAACATTCCCTGGTATCAGAGCCAGTGTTAGTCAGCCCGGACTATACACAACCCTTCATATTACAGACTGATGCCTCTGATCAAGGCTTGGGCGCCGTGCTCTCCCAAAAAGACCCGACAGGGGTCGAACGGCCCATCCTATACCTCAGCAGAAAACTCTTTCCCCGAGAAGTTAATTATGCCGTGGTAGAGAAAGAGGCCCTAGCCATTAAGTGGGCAGTGGAAAGTCTTAGATACTACCTCGAGGGGCGTGAATTCATACTATACACCGATCACGCTCCTCTAGAATGGATGGCCCGCAACAGGGGCCACAATGACAGAGTCCTCCGGTGGTTTCTCTCCCTACAACCCTTTAGGTTTAGAACCTTACACCGGAAAGGGTTACAACAGGGCAATGCTGACTATCTTTCCCGGTATCCACCTCCCAATCCCCCTACAAGAAAGACAGCTAGGGAAAGGGGATGTGGAACGGAGGCTGCACCTACCTCTTTCCGGCAGTATCCGAGCGGGGAACTCCTGTCTCCCTCGCTCGGCCAGTTAACGTCCCGGTCACCCAGGACACCCTCTCTTTCTCATCCCCTGCAGGTGCCGAACCGTGAACACGGAGAACCGGAAACCCTCACCAGCGGTCCCGGAAGCGGAAACAGGACGACCTCTTTCAACCCGGAAGTACCCGCCCCGGACCCCGGAAGTGGACGGGCTGTCGACCAGCCGGAAGATAGAAAAAGCCCCGAGGCGAGAGGAAAGGCGTTCGGAGCAACCGACTCGTGGCAGGAGGCAGCGGAGAGCGACGAACCCCCGACAGAGAGCGGAGCAGTACGGCTACAGCGAACCGAGGAGGACGAGGACGTCTGGACGGAGGACTGGTGGCGTCCTTAGGAGGAAGCTGGAGAGCGGCCGCAACTCGGACGAGAGTTGCGGCGGGGCACGTGAGTACACGTTACCCTTTCTCAGTGCCCCTGTACATAGAGTTGTATATAGTTAGGTGTAAATATCGTAGGATTCACGAGCACCGAGTCACTATATATATGTTAATATCCCCTGTTTCACGCACGCTGTATAGAGCCCAATCACTGCCCTCACCTGGCACCTCTCTTCCTTCCCGTCTATCCCTTGCTTCTTCCGAACCCGTTCCCGTCCCTCCCTCACCGTCTTCTTTCCATATCCTCTCACGTCCGGGTGTCGGTGACGGTATTCCGAGAGTGTTGCACGGACTAAAGCCCTTACGCTTCTCTCCCTTTCTTCAAGCCTCCGTGGAGCCCCAGCGCCATCCCGAGGAGACGAAAGGTGAAAGCGGGAAGCAACACCTGATCCAGGATCCTCATCATCGAACCGTGTCATCAACCGAACTCACCATCCCTGACTGCACAGTGACTTTGTATTTCCATCCATCTGTTGAAATAAATCTAGAGACATAGCTCACTATATTCGGCCTCCCCGCCTGTTATTCCGGTCCGCACGTTCCCCAAGTCCACAGTGAGCCCGGCCCGTTGGTTCGTCCACAGCAGCCACCCTCGAAGCTGGTTGCGACTGGGCCAACCCACCCTTGCCTATAGACAGATATAACGGACTTCCAGATCCCTTGAAAGACACCGTGAGAGGGTTGGCCCGGACTCCAAACTTTCACGCCGCTTGCAACTCAGGGAGCTTTCTTCTCACCACTCAAGCTTTTAGCTCACCTTCCAGAACTTTTCCCATCTCCTGCTGGAGCCGGGCCTCATCCTGGCGGCCGCTTCTTCCACTGCGACGCGAACGCCAAGGCGCACCATGGGCCGCAACGATGCCAAGAAGTCAAAAATTCCTTTTGAATCTAAGAAAACCCCCACGCCACCGCCCGTGGTGGAGAGCGGCCCCTCTTCTTCGGCCCCCCAGGAGGAGGATTGGAGGACCCTCTTGTTGGGCATGAAACAGAGCCTATCCACGATTGACTCTAAAATAGACACCATTAACACTCGCATGGACAGTGTTGTTGCCAAATTGGTGCATCATGATACCCGTATAAAAGAAACTGAAGACCGGATCTCAACACTGGAAGATGGGGCCGCTTCCAACGCCAGGCAAGTCACGCAAATAGACAAACTTCTTAAAATAATTGCGGAAAAGAATGCGGACTTGGAAGCGAGGTCCCGCCGTAATAACGTCCGTATTTTAGGCCTTGCAGAAACCACCAACACAGGGAGGATGGAAATCTTCGTGGAAAATCTAGTGGTTGAGCTGTTTGGGAGAGAGGCCTTCTCATCGCACCTCATAGTGGAGAGAGCCCACAGGTCTCTTGCTGCACGCCCCCCCCAGGAGCACAGCCGAGACCCATCATAGCGCGCTTCCTAAACTACAGAGACCGTGATGCTGTACTGCGGCGGGCTCGAGAGCTGGGCACAGTGCAGTATGGCAACGTTACACTATCCTTCTTCCCCGACTTCACCTCGACGGTGCAGGAGGCCAGGCGTAAATTTGCAGCGGTGAAGAAGAAACTCCAAACCCAGGAGATCCCTTACGCTATGCTCTACCCAGCGAAGCTGAAGGTTTCTCATCAGGGGAAGCAGCTAATTTTCCTCAACCCACAACAGGCAGAGGACTTTCTCCGGCAGCACAGAAAGGATCAGGCCAGGGAAGCGGATGAGGAGGGGCGTTCCAGGTCGCAATCACCGTTGTCCCAGCAGGATTAAGACAGACTGCTGTTTCACTGTCAAGTGCGCCCACTATCCCGCACGGCAGGTGACTGAACACTAACTGTCCTGGTGAGATATGTATTGTAAGTTATGATTCAACCCTAGACCATTGCACCATGAGCTCATCCAGGTTGCAGAGATGGTGGGATCTGATCTCGTTGGTACCACTCACTGTTATTCCCGGTGAGGTAACCGCACTGCTTTAAGACTTACGGGTCACTGATACATTTGAGTGCTTGATCACCCACCCCCGTCCCGCGCAGTCGACTGGGAATAGACCCGGTTGCCAGTGGGTGAGAGTAGGGAGGTGGAGGGCGGGTCTGGCGCCCCTAGGTTCCGTCCCCAATGGGTGATCCCCCAAACGCCTCTCCCCTTCATAGGGTGAGAGCAATTGTAGTGCTTGTTTTAGTTTTGGGACTGTTTAGATACAGGGAGGGGGGGAGGGCGCTGAGTACCCGGCCAGTTGGGGTTGCCGGAGTGGGTGGGCGAACACTTTGCTTTAATGATAATCCAATTACTACGCTAGCTGCAAATGTTCTACAAAGTGTGTTTCTTGTTGGAAAGCAACTGACTGTCCGGCCAGTTGGGGTAGCCGGCATATGGGGGCATGGAGTATGCCCGCATTCTGCCAGCATAGTTGCTGCAGAATTACTTGGGGAAGGGAGGATTACTATGTTCCTATTGGGAAATAATCATTTACAAAGTTTTACTGAGTTCTGTCTGAAGTCGATTACTTCGCGCACATGTCACATTTATCTCTCACTGTGGGAATGGGTGACATAACAGATACACAGCCAGCCCTTCAAATTCAGTTGTTGTCGTGGAATGTACGCGGACTTAATAACCCCAGAAAGAAACGACAAATCCTGAGGTACTTGGACAGGCAGGGAGTATCTATTGCCATGCTACAAGAAACGCACTTGCTGCCAAATGGTTCCCCCTTATTCGCTTCCAGATGGGCCTCCACCAGGGTGTGTTCGTCTTTCTCAAATTACTCTAGAGGGGTCACAATATTGGTAAAGAAAAATGTGGGTTTTACCCCGGCGGGCACTGAAATCGATTCGGGTGGTAGATACTGCATGGTCTGGGGGAAATTACACACCCATACTGTATTCTTTGCTTGTTATTATGGCCCCAATACAGATGACCCAACTACTCTCCTCACTATGTGGGGAAAAATCCAAACTTTGGGCATAGCCCATGTGGTACTGGGTGGTGACTTCAACACTGCCTTGCGGCCCGCACTGGACAGATCCAACCCCCAGCCAGTTCACTATACCCATACACAACGTACACTATCTGGCATAGTAGATGACCACCACTTGACAGACACGTGGAGGCACTCGCACCCGTCTCTATGGCAGGGCACACACTTCTCCGCAGTTCATTCCACCTGGGCGCGCATTGACTACATTTTTGTGTCAGCGGGACTCACCCCATGGGCGGTCAAGACTCTGCACCTGGCCCGTACATTCTCCGACCAATCTCCAGTCCTCCTTTCATTGCGCATTCCCCTTGACGTCTCTCCTTACTTAAGCTGGCGCCTCAACCCTGCGCACCTCACAAACTCGGCCTTTAGGGCAGACCTAGAACAGGACATAACAGATTTCTTTGATTGTAATATTGATTCAGTTTCCAGCTTTACTACAGTTTGGGAGGCCTTTAAGGTAACGGTGAGGGGGTGGTGTATATCCAAGGGAGGCGGAGTCCTTAAATCCCTTCGGGGGGATCTGCGCAAACTAGAGGCAGAGCTTCGCACTCTCGAACAGGCCGTATCCCACGGCTCTCGGGGGCTTGAAGATCTGGCCCAGCTCAGGGAAAAAGTTAATGAGTACACTGTAGCTGCTGACAAGGAATTTAAATTCCTGTGGAAACCTTACACAGCACGCATTTATGGAGAAGGGGACAGGCCAGGCAGGGCGCTCGCCTCTGCCATTAGGCCCCCCAGACACCACAACTATGCCACCAAACTGATGGATGAACAGGGTGTACCACACAGAAACCTCCCCGAACAACTGCGCGTCCTTACCACTCATTACAAAACATTGTACACCTCCCACAGACGGACAACACTTGACCTGCGCGAGTACCTTGATGACACTGCCATTGCATGGCTAGGCCCGACCCAACAGAAGTTTTTGCATCACGAACTGGAACTGGACGAAATAAAAGACGCTATTATGTCCATGAAATCTGGCAAGGCTCCGGGGTCAGACGGCCTTCCAATCGACTTTTATAAAACCTTCATTCATGTGCTGGCCCCCATACTGAGGCAGGTTTACTATTCAGCCCTGGAGGATGGCACCTTACCACTTAGTATGCGTGAAGCCCTCATTACATCCCTGTTAAAACCGGGCAAGCCCCCAGAGCACTGTGACTCATACAGACCCCTGTCGTTACTGAACACTGACGTCAAAATCTTGGCGAAGGTCCTGGCATCTCGATTGAATCTCCTGATGGAAAGACTGGTCCTACCGGACCAAGCGGGCTTTGTCCCAAATCGCGCCACCTCTCATAACCTTCGTACATTGCAGGCTGTTCTGCAAGATATTAACCCTAATTGCGAGGCTGCGGCGGTCTTCCTAGATGCTACTAAAGCTTTCGATTCCCTGGAATGGGACTACCTGCTGTCACTACTGGAAGGCATGGGAACGCCCTTCAGCTTTATAGACTGGATCAAGCTCTTATATAATAAACAGCATGCTGCTGTGCTCTTTAACGGGTCCCGATCGGCCCCCTTTGACATTCATAGAGGAACTCGACAGGGGTGCCCACTCTCCCCGGTCCTATTTGCTATAGCCATTGAGCCTCTTGCGGCCAAGCTCCGACAACACCATAACCACCGCTCCCTGATCTACCCGGAGCGACAACTGCTCATTTCGTTATATGCAGACGACATTACTCTATATATTCACAAACCGCAAGAAAATCTGAACCCCCTTCTGCGCGAGATCACGAAATTTGGAGCCATAGCGGGAATACAGATAAATTGGTCTAAGTCCGCTTTGTTCCCCCTGACAGATAAAACTCTGCAGTTCCCTCTTGACTACCCACTGCTGTGGGAGAATGATGAAATAAAGTACCTGGGCATCAACATCACCAGGGACCGTGAGGCTCTAATCAGGGCAAACTATGGTACGGTCCTCGACAAACTTGCTGACAGCGTTACCAAATGGATCCACCTCCCGTTATCCATGGCTGGGCGTATATCTCTAATTAAGATGGTAGTCCTCCCTAAGATGTTGTACCTCTTTACTAATATCCCATATAATCCGGGCTCATACTTTTTCCGCGCCCTAGATTCCCAGCTGTCGAGATTTATATGGGGGGGGAAACAGGCCAGGATGGGACTGAAGACACTTATGTTGCCTTACCACCAGGGTGGATTCGATGTTCCGAACTTTCGACTGTACTATGACTGTGCTCAGGGCCACTTTGCTGCGTATTGGATCCACCCGCCTCCCTTCATGGCTCACCTTGCCGTAGAGGATGGATACATGAGACCTGAAAAGCCTTCGGGCTACCTATATTCGGAAGCCAGAATAACTGATCGTGACCCCACCACAGTGGACTGCACTGTGCGCACCTGGCGTAGGATAGCAGACCGCATGGATGTTGCCTTCCTATACGCCCCACGTATGAGCCTTGCCCATGATCCTAGATTGAGTGTCTCCAGTGAAGAGATTGGCCGCAAACTGCTCACCAAACTAGCGCTTCATACATGGGGGGACCTCTACATACAGGGACAATTTCGCACAGCGGCGCAATTCTTTGGGGACCACTTGCCCTCAGGCATGGACACATCCCTCTACACGAGGCTGCGACAAAACGTTAAGGCAGTCACCCCCAGCTTCCCAGAAGAACCGGAAATCATGGCCCCCCTGCATACTCTTCTCCACACTGATACACCGAAACATGTAGTTTCCATGCTTTATACCCACGCATATGCTGCCTCCACACCCCCATCCCTTAGAGCGAGACGCGACTGGGACGACGATCTAGGTGCCCCACTCTCTGATGAACAATGGGAGGAAAGCTGCTCACACACGAATGCAGTGACAGGCAATGCTCGCCTCAGGCTGGTACATTTTAAATTTCTGCACTGCCTCTACTACACCCCCGCCAGGCTGTGCCGGTTTGGGTTGCGGGATAATGACAGATGCCTTAGATGTAACCAGATAGGAGCGGACTTCATTCACTTGGCTTGGTCATGCCAGGCTGTGGCTTCGTATTGGGTGGAGATCTTTGCAGCCATGTCTGAAATGTTAGGCATTACTGTGACACCCTGTCCCAAAATTGCCCTCCTAGGCCATTCCACCCGGCGCTTAAAAATAACCGGAAATTCTTCGCCCTGGGGTTCCTACTTGCAAAGCGTCACGTGGCCTGCAGATGGGGCCGTGGACGTGCTCCTAAATTTAAAATATGGCTGACCACCATGTCCACTTGCCAGGACCAGCTACGCAGCTACGCTGATCTACTACCTCACAAATCGCGTCCCAGAAATCTCTGGGGCCCGCTCACGGCCTATCTGCTTAAAGCCCTGGACGACGATGACTTTGGTTCGGTCCGTCAGGGTGATACGGGTCAGGCTGCACTACCACGTGGGCTTGACCGCACATCTACTCCACGCCCACATGATGCTACCTGACTTCCTTCCCTTACTCTAGCCCATACTCCCCCCCCCCTCCAAGTACGGTGCATACCACACGATACTGGTCCCTGGGGCTGTCTGGGTCGTGAACCCAGTAGTAACATTCCGTTCGCGTGCGTACCATTACATTCACACTGAACTACCGAGCTGTGCGCTGGCTGTTCTCCCGGCCTGTGCGGGAGGCATTCCCCACTTGCTATACAATACATGCTACATGACATTCAGCTGCGTTGCTATCTCACTAGACCACAGGCGACAACACAGACTACACCTATCCCCCCCCACGACACAAGTGTTGGTCATCCGACGACAGAGTTCACTTACTCCACATCCAGCCTGCTCCCGGTTCGGGGCAACATCATATCCATACTCTGCGCTAAACGGCCCTCCGTACCACATACTATGTATGGTGGATACACGGTGGGTAGGATAGACCAAATCTGTTTCACTGTTCTCTAATAACTGTTTTAGACACCAAAAATAAGAAAAAGTGACCTCAAATGTTCAATGTTTGCAAACTGCTCAGTAGTTTATTTGCGAAATAACATCTCCTTTGACAGCCTCATCCACTTTGCATCGCGGCCGGCCCATAAGGGTTGTAGGCGACATGCTGTGTTAATTAATTGTGCCTCCCCATACAATACCTATTGGTTATGACACCGCATGTTGTTGCTGCCGGCCTGCTCTCACAGGTTGTAGGCGTTAAAGCTGTGTATTCCTTACTTGCCTTTAATAAAGGTCTTTAAAAAAAAAAAAAAAAAAGAATACAACTTAAAATATGTTAAAAGTACAACGTAATTAATTTGCCAAGCATCTCAATGTGGGACGTTCACCGAGGTCACACATTTTAAGGATAACAGCATGATATTTCATGCAGTGTTCATTTTAATTACAAATGCATCACAACTGGGGACGCAGCCAGGCTGTTTTACAGGGACAACATCCACCAGCATACACAGGGCTCCAGGAGGCGGCCCTGTTATTTCCTGCACCTGGTGATTCTTTGCACTATATAGCTCCTCTTCCATTTCCGGTGCACGTCATAGCCCTGAAGAGGCCACGCCCCCCCCCAAATATTTTCCACCAGGAAATCAGCGAGGAAGGTACTGTGTTCAATTGAGATGTTATCCAGCCATACCTGATCCTGCATTTTGGTCGGACTTGGTTTTAGCTTGAACATATACTGTAAACAGGAGTCATCATGGCCCACATTGATTGTTTTTAGGAACTGCACCTGTATGACTGATATGACTGTATTGGTTTGAATATTATTCCATTTAACAGAAATGCATAGGGGGTCGGATGGCCTTTTGATTATTCGATTATCCGATTCCCGAGGTGGATTATAATATATCTTCTTATCTAATACAGCTACTCAGGATAATATGGGCAAATGTAAGGATACAGCAGCTCCCCTTGCATTGGATATACCTCATACAACTAATGACTTTTTTCTAGTATGGGTGGTTAATGTTATTTCTAAAGAAATAGATAAGGCCGAACAACGCCTTTCTTTGGGAGTAGGGTTGGAGGGATGAGGCACCCATGGTCGGCATCGGCCTACCCCTAGCATGGGAGTTGCAGTTAGAGGAGCCTCTTTGCTCAGTGTTCTTGAAGAACCGGCTCCTTACACCCTCCGATAGCTGGTGCTAGATTTCCCATCTGAGAACTCCTTTGTTACTGCCTTTCCCTTACCTACCTAACAGTGGCTGGTGGCTAGCATTCCCACACAAGGCCCAACACGAGGTTCCCAGAGGCTGTTAATGATCCAAGTATCATCGTGGAGACACAATTAGCCCCACTAGTAGCCAGAATAAAAATTAGAATGTAAGATTTGTTAATCCCAATTAGAGAAAAGTTGGACTGTTTGATTATAGAAGTGGATAAGATTAGATCCATTTGCCGAAACCCTCCCACAGGTATTATGAAGGGGCATGGCATAGTTAAGTAATTACCACCCAATGTAGTACCCCCTCTATTGGCATCCAATATTGGGGCGACTAAATACCAAAGTGACCCTTGACCCGGTCACTCTACTACCGCACGGCCCCCGTGTGCCCAGATTCTGCTGCCACTGCCTGCTTGGCACTCTTGCTGCCGCCTCTCCTTAGGGCCCCTGCTCTCCAGGCTTGCCCTCGCTCCCCAGGCTTGCCCTCGCTCTCCAGGCTTGCATAGACTTGCCCTCGCTCTCCCCCACTCCGCTTTCCCGCTCTTTCCAACCCCCCCTCTGCTCCCCGCCGCTGCTCTCCTGCAGCACCGCCCCCTTCTCCTGTCTCCCGCTCCCCATTTGCCGCCCCGCTCCCGCCTCCCAGCGGTTCCTCCCTCCCACTTCGCCATAAATGGCGGGGACCGCGCGTATATGCAGCGGCCCCACGCAGCGGGCATGCCGATTGCACGCCGAAGGCGCACCAAATGCAAGCCCGTCTATGCCCGTCCGCACCTGAACCGCGCCCAGCGCCAGAACCCCTGGGCCCCGCCAGAGCCAGCCAACCCGACTGAGCTACAACGCAGCCACCCTCCACACACTCAACACCGGCCGACATCCAGCCTGCTACCAAGCCACCCCGAAACGCATCCACGGAGCCTTCACCTGCCATGCCTGCTACTTCACCTGCACTCGGTCCTGCACCGCGCCAGCCAAAACAGCCGCCAACAACAACCACCTCAAGTGCATCCTGCTCAACACCCGCTCCATCCACAGGCACGCCGTCGAACTATGGGACCTCCTGGACAAAACGGCGACAGACGTCGCCTTCTTCACGGAAACCTGGATGAAAGCCTCCTCAGCCCCCGACATCGCCATTGCCATCCCGGACGGCTACAAGATCATCGAGAGGGACCTCGTCAACCAGACCGGAGGAGGCATCGCCATCGCCCAGAGAAACACTATCCGCATCACGACCAACACCGACGACACCCTCGCCACTGCAGAGCACCGGCACTTCCAGATTCACACCGATCCCAAGACCACTCTCAGAGGAACGCTCATCTACAGACCCCCGGGACCACGCTCACACTTCAGCGAGGCCATCGCAGACTTCATCAGCCCACTCGCCCCCGACTACATCCTCCTAGGAGACCTCAATTTCCACCTGGAGAACGACCAGAACAACAACACCACCGCCCTACTAGACAACCTCGCCAACAACTGGTCTGTGGTGTCCTGCCGTGCAGAGGGCCTAGGGCCTAGAAATGAGTGATAGGCGGACACACGGGCTACGTTGATTGCTAGTAGCCAACTGGCCACGCCCAGGCTTGCCGGGCTATTTATTTAACAGCTCACGTTACGTTCACGCAAGGGCTGTACCAAAGCCCCCTTACGCCTTAGGGCAACATGTATGGGGAACAGTGGGAGGGGGCGTGTGCTGCAGTGGTACACCCCACTGGCAGCAACACTACATTCCTCCTTTACCTAGGGATGAAAACAGAACAGGAAAGTAATACGCAAACAGTTCTCATAGTCTATCAGATCAGCTCAACATGCTGTGGGCTTGGGTTGGTAAGCGTAAACGAAAGTCCACCAACAAGTCTCTGGATCAGTCTCTGTTCAACAAGTGGCAAACACAACATTTCGACAAGCAAATAAAAGAACAGTCTTACTTGAATCTCGGCGGGGTCAGCCATCTTGATGGGCTCAGCGCCAACACTGTGCTACAAAGTCTCGGTACCTCTGGGAGGGCTTCGGACATGGACGCAGGCTGTACTTTGTCTGGCTCCGGCTTTCTCCGGTGGCCGAGGGCGGCTCTTCTGCGCTCCTGCTGTCGTTGACGGTGGATTCTTTATCTGTACTCTCGGTGGCTGGGACGGTCGGGGTGGTGTCTCCGGCTTGAGCGGTCGCAGTGTCAGCTTCCTCCGGTCCGGGTGGCAGCATCGGGGGTGTTGGTTGCCACTCATCGTGGTCAGAGTCAGGATCTGGTACTTGCTTGAAAAACGAGATGTTCCTTGTGACAGTCTCTCCACCCCTGACAGCTGTGATCATGGTTCCTTTGACCGCCGTTACGGTCCATGGGTGTAGTTCAAATGGCAGGCGGAACTTTCCTCCTGGGTGGCGGTCTTTCACGAGAACCTTGTCCCCTACTTGTATCGGGCTGTCCGATGCTCGCCTCCGTCTGGATGCATCTTGGTTGGTTCTTGTGCGTTGCTCCATGGACCTGTTCTCTGGGTTTGGGGCGAGTTCCCATGCTGGGTGGTGTGGGATGGTGTCTGCCATGACTCGGTTGAATGAGAGTCGGCTCGGAGCAATCCCTGTGGTGCAATGTGGGGTCAGACGGTATTCCCGGAGGAACTGGTAGATGGCCAATTCAAGGCACTGGCTGTCAGCAATGGCAATCTGTATGGTTTTATTTAGTGTCCTCATCAGTCTCTCGACCTCTCCGTTGGCTTGAGGCCACCTTGGCGTGATCCGTCTGTGCTTCACGTTTTGGCTTTGGAGATAGTCTGTAAATTCGCTGCCATTGAAGGGCGGGCCATTGTCTGTACGGACCTCTTGCATGAGCCCATGAGTAGCAATTATCTTCTCGAACTTTGGTATCACTTCCGAGGCTGCTGTGGACGATACGATCTCCACCTCAGGATAGCGGGAGAAATCGTCTACCACGACTAGCATGTATTTGCCTCCCGGGAGGCTGCCGAAGTCTGCACTCACCCGGACCCACGGGGATGTCGGGCCTTCTTCGGTTGCCACAGGTGCCGGAGGGTTGGGAAGGCTTGTTGCTAGACACACGGGACATTTGTGGACCACATCTTCGACTGCTCTGTCTAGCCCAGGGAACCATACTTTGCTTCGGAGTCTACTCTTGGATTTGACGATCCCTTGGTGCGACCCATGCGAGCAGGGCGGCTTGATGGGCCAGGCTGCTGGGCAGTACCAGGCGGGGGCCTCTCAGGAGGCATCCTTCGGCAGAGACTGACAGTTCATGTCGGATCAGATATAGGGCCTTCAGGATGGCTTGGGCGTCGGAGGTGCGGAAAGACGCAGGGCTCTGGAGTGCCTTCCAGTCTCCGCACTCGACGGCCAGGATCGCGAGCTGGAGGCAGTCGTCGTCCTTGGTGGCTCTGGTCACTTCCTCGAGGGACATGAGGCGAGGTTTCGACCTCTCGATGATCAGCCGAACATATTCCTCAGTGGCAGCTGCCTCGGCGGCTTCCGCGTCCGTGACGGGGCGAGCGTGTCTGGATAGGTAATCAGCTGGGTTGCGTGTGCCGGGCCGGTATTCCACGGAGAATTGGAACTCTTGCAGCTGCAACACCCATTTTTCTATCCTCGGGGGTGGGCGGGAGGAAGAGCCGTGGAAAAGCGGTATGAGGGGTTTGTGGTCGGTGATGACTGTAAAAGGGTGGCCATAAAGGTAGATGTGGAAATGGCGGCACCCCCACAGAATGGCGATCGCCTCCCGCTCAATCTGTGAGTAGCGTTGCTCCGTTGGTGTGAGAGTGCGGCTGGCGTAGGCGATGGGGGCCCATTCTCCACATGACTGCCGTTGCGACAGGACGGCACCCAGGCCGGTGGGGCTGGCATCCACTAGTAGTTGCGACTCGTTTTGTGGGTTGAAATACGCCAGCGTCGTGTCGGCTGACAGGGCTGCCTTTGTGTTGTCGAAGGATGTTTGCTGTTCCGGGCCCCATTTCCAGGTGGTGTTTGCCTTGGTGAGGTCGCGGAGTGGGCCGGTCAGGTCGGACAAATCCTTTATGAAACGCCCGCAGTACGTCACCATGCCTAGGAAGCTGCGGACTGCAGTAATGGAGGTGGGCGCCGGCGCGTCGTGGATGTCTCGCACTTTGTCTGGGTCAGGCCCTACTCCTTGGTCGGAGAATTTGTAGCCAAAGAAACTTATGTCCTTTCTCAGGAACTCGCACTTGGCCTTGTGGAGCGTCAGTCCTCTCTCCTGTAGACGGTTGAACACGGCCTGGAGCCGTCGGAGGTGTTCTTCCAGGGTCGGGGCATGCACCAGGATGTCGTCGCTCACGTTCAGGACTCCGTCAAGGCCTTGGAGGACGGTGTGGATGATGTTCTGAAACACCTCGGCGGCGCTGGAGATGCCGAAATTGAGTCTCGTGTACCTCCACAGGCCTGCATGTGTGGAAAACGTTGTGATGGGGCGTGAGTCTGGGTGCAGCGGGATCTGATGGTATCCTGACCGCAGATCCATTTTGGAGAACCATTTGGAGCCCGCGAGCTCCCCGATGATGTCGTCGATGGTTGGCGTCAGATGACGCTCCCGTTTGATGGCCAGGTTGGGGATGCGCATGTCCACGCATATCCTTACTGCGTCAGGTTGCTTTGGTTTCTTGGCTACGACGATAGGGGATACCCACGGGGTGGGTCCTGTCACCCTCTCGATGATTCCGGCTTGCTCCAGCATGTTAAGTTCGGCCTCCACTTTGGGCCGGAGGTGAAAAGCAATCCGCCTGTGTCGGAGCGCTACAGGGGCCACTGACTGGTCGATGTGGAGTCGGACGGGAGGGCCTCGTAGACATCCGATGCCTTCGAACAGCGAGGAGTGGTCTGCGACCAGGTGGTCTAGGCCTTGCGCTTGTACTGTGAGGGCAAAATGGATGAGCCCCAGTTCACGTGCAGTCTTGCAGCCGAGGAGGAACCCTGACCCTTCCTGGGACACATAGATCTTTGTTTGCAGCTGTGTGGAGTTGTGAGACACGGTTGTCCGGAACACGCCGCAGAGGCGCAAAGGGCGTCGGGTCCCATAGGCAAAAACTTGCACTCTGGTGGGGTGAAGCATGGGGGCATCCTCCAGGCACTGGTACACGCTGGCTGCCATTAGATTTATCGTTGCGCCGGTGTCGATGAGAGCTCTGACTGCTTGGCTGTGGACCTGGACGGTGCACATGGGTTCGTTGGACGACGTGGCTGCCAGGGTGTTGAACATGCGCACTACATGGACCGACGCGGCGTCCTCCTCGTCGTCGTCCATGTCGCTGCTGTTAGAGGTGTTTGGCAGAGGCGCTACCTGGCGCGCCTTCCGGGGTGGGGCGCTCTGCTTCTTTCGCTGTGATGACAGACAGACGCTTGCAAAGTGGTTGGCCTTCCCGCACGCGCTGCAGATTTTCCCTTGGGCCGGGCAGGCTCCTTTGTGTGGGGTGGCCCCTCCGCACCACAGGCAGGGTCGGTCGCGGGGAGGTGGGTGAGGCTGGTCCTTTTTCTGGGGCCTCGTCCGGTTGTCTGAACGCTGTGATTTTACTGCGCACACTGGTTCAGTCTTGATCTTGACCGCTGGGCCTGGCTCCATGTGGGCGGCGCGCGCCTTGGAGAGTTCTTTGGAGCGGCCTAGAGCGAGGATATCGCGCATGGGCATGTCGTCCGTTTCCAACACCCTCTCTCTCAGCTTCAGCGATGAGCACCCTTGGATGAATTGCGCGCGAATTTCGTCATCCGCGTCCGGGAGTCTGCACGTGCTGGCTAGTTTCTTCAAACGCGCGTAGAATACATCGACAGACTCTTCTGGGAGCTGGCGAGCTTGACGGAGCAGGAATCGTTCATAGTCCGCGCTAGTGAAGGGTTCGAAATACCTGGTGATGGCGTCTCGCAGGGTGGCGTAGGTGTGCGGCGGGTCTCCCTCCGTGATGTCTTTAGAGATGTCATGAATTGCTTCCCCTCCCAGGTGCAGCAGCATAGCGCGACGACGCGCCACCGCAATGTCCGCCGCGATGAAATAATTTTCCAGGCGCTCAACCCATTTGCGCCAACGTGTAGCTTGCGATGGGGGAGTCCCTGTGATGGAGAAGGGCTCCAGAGGAGGCACGTTGGCCATGGTGGCTGGAGCAGGGCACTGTGGGTCGACTGGGCACTTCCAGTGAGCTGGGGAAGATGGTGTGAGGCGTCGATACAGTCCAGGTGTGTGGGACTCCGTGTAGCAGGTCGACCAGGCTGACTTTGCAGGCAGGGGGGCGGAGCGGCAGCTGCTGGAGCGTTGAAATGGAGGGCCGGCACTGATCAGGGTCTGCAGGGCCGAGGACACGCGAGATGCGTGAGGAGCTGTCAGAGGCGCGTAATGCGCATGCGCGGGAACACCGGGGGTGTCGCGCTGGGCCGGCGTCTGCAGATGGCGCGAGAACGAACGCGTCGGGGCTGCAGACGCCCCTGGAGAATGCCGCCGTCCGTACCTGTGGTGACACGCCGGTCACGCGGACGTTGGAGGTGGCAGGGAGCACGGCTCCGGAGGCAGGCAGGAGCCGGGCGGGACCGCCGAAGGGCAGCGCAGGTCGTCGTGCGCTCGCAGGCGGGGCCGCCACTGCAGCGGAGCGAACCAGGCGAGTCCGGCGGTGCGCAGCGAGCGAAACAGCTCGGGGCTGGGCTGCGGGGCAGCGGGGGCGCCAAAACACGGCGCGCAGGTGAAGGGCACGCGGTGGGGCTGGTGAGACCACCGCCTCGTCGCCAATGTGGTGTCCTGCCGTGCAGAGGGCCTAGGGCCTAGAAATGAGTGATAGGCGGACACACGGGCTACGTTGATTGCTAGTAGCCAACTGGCCACGCCCAGGCTTGCCGGGCTATTTATTTAACAGCTCACGTTACGTTCACGCAAGGGCTGTACCAAAGCCCCCTTACGCCTTAGGGCAACATGTATGGGGAACAGTGGGAGGGGGCGTGTGCTGCAGTGGTACACCCCACTGGCAGCAACACTACATGGTCAACACGCGCACCCATTACGCTGGCCACACGCTCGACCCTGTCTTCTCCTCCAGCAACAACATCTCCTTCAGCCACACCACCGAGCTCCACTGGACCGACCACAGCTGCGTACACTTCAACTTCAGGAAAACAACGACACACCACCGCCGGCAACAAACCCCCCGAAGATGCTGGAGCAAGATCACCACCGACCAACTCACCACCTCCTTGCGCCTAAACCCTCCCACCAACACCACGGACCCCAACGAACGAGCCCGTAACCTCACACAGTGGATCACGACTGCGCCGACACCCTTGCTCCACTGAAAAACCCTCCCAGCAACCTCAACAGCAAGAAAGCAGCATGGTTCACCAACGATCTCAAAGACTCCAAGAAATCCTGCCGTGACCTTGAGAAAGCCTTGTGCCACAACCAGTCAACGGACAACATGACAGCACTCAATAACGCCACCCGCAAACACCACCAGCTGATCCGCACCACCAAAAGGTCATTCTTCAGAGAACGACTGGACAACAACACCCACAACAGCAAGGAACTCTTCAACGTCGTGAAAGAGCTCTCCAACCCCAACACCAGCAACAACGACATCCCGCCTTCTCTAGACCTCTGCAACTCTCTGGCCACCTTTTTTCACCGTAATATCATCAACATACACGACAGCTTCGGCGCTCAGAACACGAACCCCACCACTGAACCTACACCCCCCACCACCATGTGTGCCTGGACTCAGGTCAGCACGGAAGATACTACCCACATGATGAACACCATCCACTCGGGCTCCCCAGCCGATCCCTGCCCACACCACATCTTCAACAAAGCCAACTCCATCATCGCACCCAAACTCTGGGACATCTTAAACAACTCCATATCCGTCACCTTCCCGGAGAGCTGGAAGCACACAGAGATCAGCGCCCTCCCAAAGAAACCCACTGCAGACCCCTCAGACCTCAAGAACTTCCGCCCCATCTCGCTCCTCCCCTTCCCTGTAAAAGTCATCGAGAAAACCGTCAACAAACAGCTGACAGCCTTCCTGGAGACGAACGGCGCCCTCAACCCATCGCAGTCCGGATTCCGAGCGAACCACAGCACCGAGACCGCCCTCATCGCGGCCACTGACGACATCCGGACCATGCTGGACAACGGAGAAACCTCTGCCCTCATCCTGCTCGACCTTTCGGCTGCGTTCGACACGGTCTGCCACCCCACCCTGACAACCTACCTCCGCCACGCCGGGATCCTAGGAAAGGCCCTGGAATGGATCACCTCCTTCTTCTCCGACGGAACCCAAAGAGTCCGTCTCCCGCCCTTCCTCGCAGAAGCCAGCAAGATCCTCTGGGGTGTACCTCAAGGCTCCTCGCTCAGCCCCACCCTCTTCAACGTCTACATGAGCCCCCTCGCAGCCATCGCACGCAAGCACAACCTCAACATCATCTCCTACGCCGATGATATCCAACTGATCCTCTCCCTCACCAACGACCCCACCTCCACCAGAGCCAGCTTCCAGGACTGAATGAAAGACATCGCAGACTGAATGAAGCTCAGCCGCCTGAAACCGAACTCAGACAAGACGGAAGTCCTCATCCTTGGCTCATCCATCTCCGCCTGGGATGACTCCTGGTGGCCCCCTGCTCTGGGCCCCCCACCCAAGCCCACGGATCACGCACGCAATCTGAGCTTCATCCTTGACTCCTCCCTCACGATGGCCAAGCAAGTTAACGCCGTTACCTCCTCCTGCTTCAACACTCTCCGCATGCTCCGTAAGATCTTCTGCTGGATCCCCACTGGAACCAGGAAAACGGTCACCCAGGCACTCGTCACCAGCCGTCTGGACTACGGGAACGCCCTCTACGCTGGGACCACCGCCAAACTACAGAAAATACTCCAGCGCATCCAGAACGCCTCAGCACGACTCGTCTTGGACATCCCCCGACACAGCCACATCTCCGCCTACCTGAGGGGCCTGCACTGGCTCCCCGTCAGTAAAAGGATCACGTTCAGACTCCTCACCCACGCACACAAGGCTCTCCACGACTTGGGCCCCAAATACTTCAACAACCACCTCACGTTCTACAAGCCAACCCGCCAGATCTGCTCCGCCAGCCTCGCCCTCGCCACCGTCCCACGGATCCGCAGAACCACCACCGGAGGAAGATCCTTCACCAACCTGGCGGCCAAGACCTGAAACACCCTCCCCACCCACCTACGACTCACCCAGGGCCATCTCTCCTTCAGGAAGCAACTCAAGAACTGGCTTTTCGAGCAGTAGCAGTCCCCCAACCCCACACGCCTTGAGACCCTAGCGGGTGAGTAACGCGCTTTACAAATACTCTTGATTGAATGGAGAGCCGTAGGGTCGGCCCTGTTATTAAGCCAATCCATTGGGACCACAAATCTCTACCTGTTTCTTTGGACAACATGAGGCTCACCCCAGAGTAGACCTCAGTGAACAAGAAATACGCAGAACAAAGTGACATAACCTGTCCTGAGTGGCAGTCCTTAACACTTAAACCAGTGGGGAACAATGCTGCTTAAAGTGTGGGCGCCCAGTGTCAACCTATAGATAAGATTTTGATTAA
The DNA here is from genome assembly GCF_964263255.1 of Lissotriton vulgaris. NCBI lineage: Eukaryota > Metazoa > Chordata > Amphibia > Caudata > Salamandridae > Lissotriton > Lissotriton vulgaris. Next base: position 950,364,111 of record NC_141698.1, read on the forward strand.
GACCCTTTGGCTTAACTATAAAAAGGCCCTTTGTGCCAGGAAAAAAGTTACAAGAGGCAGTATGGTCTAAATTGTCCCTAGCCGTGGATATTGCAGATAATAAAATTTTCTTGGAGACAGTAAACTCACCCTTCTTAAAGAGTGATACCTTCCATGCAATGGTATCCCACGTTACAAGGGATGCTTGGGTAGCCCATTATACAGATATCTTTAATCCGTCTGATGCGAAAAAGTGGTGTATACAAAGTGAGACACAAAGTCACTGGCCCCCCCTACCACTGAATATTACGATTGAAGGGGTTCTTCTTGCACTGAAGGGAAGCACAGGTGGCAATGCAGCAGGACCTGATGGGGTCCCAGTGGATATTTTTAAAGCAGCTGTTGATCTGTGGGAGCCAATTTTAACCAGGGTTTTTAACACTGCAGTGACAGACCTGATCCCCTTTCATGGGCAACTTCAGTTAATATACCCATTTATTGAAAGGGCAATAAATCAGAAACCAAAAAACTATCATCCAATATCTGGAATCATCAGCTAAAGTGATGAGCAAAGTACTATTAAAGAGATTAGAAGAGGGGGCATGTGACTATTCAATAATTTCTCCAGCGCAATTTGGCTTCAGACATGGGGTGGGTACCATGGAGAAATGTGTGAACTTGGACCTGCTAATAGGTAAATACACTTGTGCTAAAATAGATAGATTGTACCTTTGGTTTGCAGATCTGAGTAGTGCCTTTGATCTAGTTGCCCACACTATTCTTTGGCCAACCCTACTTACTGTTGAATATATGTTTTCTTGCAAGGTTGTATGAGAACCTATCAAGCAAAGTGTGATTTGGACTTCGGGGTGAATGCACAATGAATTTTGTTGTGAAAAGAGGTATACAACAAGGCTGTGTGCTACCTTTTTCTTTGTTTATTAATGGAGTGGACAAGGCTTTGCAAGTAGTCCAAGCAGATGGCCCATCTATCAACTGAAGTTCTATTCCAGTTTTACTTTATGTAGACAACGCTGTCTTGCTATCAAGAACCCTGGAGGGCTTACAGCAACTAATGAATACTGTTGGGAATTTTATTTCTGCAAGAAAATTGGTAGTTAATAAATCCAAAACATATACCATGATCTGTGGAACTAATCCACAGAAATGCAGAACCTTTTATATTGATAACACACTGGTAGCTACTGGTGATACCTCCAGCTATTTAGGTGTGACCTTTTCAGGTAATGGGTCATGGTCATATGAAACCACAAATGTCTGAGCCAAGATGAATAGAAGGGCTCATGGGATTTTTAGGTTTTAACGAAATTGGGCAATCAACCAATTAGAGACTTATTAGCTATTTATAAGGCCAGAAATGTTGCCTCTGCTATTTATGGAGTTGGAGTCTGGGGCTTCTGTAACAGCAAGGCGCTGCAGACCCAGGAAAATTGCTTCCTCAAGCGCTTATTATGTCTTCCCACCTCTGCGTCTACTAAAATAATACATCGGGAGGTAGGGTTACAGTATCTAGTGGATTTAATCTCATTATGCCCCCTGTTGCTAGGACGTTCCATTGGGTTGAAGAAGAGACTAATTTCACTTAGTCAATCTGTTGGACCTGCGAAGGGCGAGCCCAGCACAAAGGGGGTAGCTTGGCTCAAGTGTCAAGGCAAGTGAAGGCTATCGTGTTAAGCCGGCTTCGACCCAATAATATCTCCTTGAACAACCACCAAAAAGAAGGACACCACACCACTGTTGTCGAAAAATACGATTCCTTTATGTAAAAATTCTCTGTTGTGAATGGGGATCAATTTGGAAAGCACAATTACATTTCTTTTGGGTCACAATTTGCTGGGTTTCGATTTTGGAATAGATTCAATAAATAAGCTTAGGAGTACAGTTCATCAATAAATAGATTAAATATCAGGAATAAATATTGTCAATAAATAGAATAAATATCGGGAATAAATATCTTCAATAAATAGCATAAATATCACTGTCATTCTGGTATCGCTGCCACCAATTAAATACTTCAGGAACACTACATTTGCAAATACATTTCAGATTGGAAAGATTACTCTTACAGTTTATGACGATTTCACCATTAGTGTACACAGGCTTCTCTGGGCTTAACAGGGAGTGCTGGGACTCTTTAAGAACCACACGGGGGGTATGCGCGTATATCTAAAAGGCAAGGAAAAGCAGTGAACACTTCATTTACACTCGGCTGTCACCGGGTTGAGATCTCTGTTTGCCGGTGGGGGTCTAAGCGCGCCTAGGGGTTTCTGTCCCCGCTAGCACTCAGGCGGCACCAGTTTCAAGTCTTTAGACTGCCGAACGGGGCTGCCGGAGAGGTCACACAATCTTTGCGCTCAGTCAAATAAATGCCGGTTCACAGTTCCTTTATAACAGCGCTTCCCACCTGAAGAAACGGGCCCACCTCGCATCGGCTGCAATCGAAAAGCGATTCAGTCGGGTTCAGCACTTCTCTCGCCTCGCGACGGGTTCTCAGGGGCTCCACGGACCTCCCTCCGACTTCCTCAAACAGGGATGCCCACAGCTACAGCTGCCGATCCACTGGGGAGGGCCAGAGACAGTAGTCCCGCCCAACGAAGGCTGGCCTTTCCCTGCCCCGGCGCACCACCTCACCTCAGTCTGCGCAGGAAGCACTCAATGCCGGTGGAGCTCGGAGACGTCCGAGCTCCTCGCTGGAGGCGCCTGTCTCACAAGGGGCACAGAAGACGCTCGTGGTCGCGGCGAACTTTCTCTCGCCTCGCGACCCGAGTCAGTCGTAATTCGCCACCGGGGGGGGGGTCGGGGAGGCACACGAAAGATCAGCCACAGTCTCTGATCTCTTGACTGGGTGAGAGTTTTCTGCTTAATTCAGAGACTCTGTCCCTCACCACCCCTTGTAAATAATCTTGGGGGTGACGAGGCACTCGCTGGGCAGGCGCTATAGGCGCGAGATCACCGCACACACAGCTGACTGTCAGGATCCACGCCAGTGACTCTTGCTTGCTCTACCGCCACACTTCCAGCCGCCTCAGGGGTCAACAGGACAGGTGTCAATCTGGTGTCAAGTCTGGAATCTCTTTCTTCACCTAGATCTGGAACATCATTATCCTATCTAGTCTTCTGGTCATCTAAAATGGCCGCCAGGGACTGGACCTTATAAAGCCAGTGCCTTTAGGTGCTGGCACGTGCGAGTAGGTTCTAGAACCTTCTTTGGGTTGGGCCAATGACATGGCACTACTGGGGTATTTGGGTCTCTAACAGCCACCATACTGGGGTTCTAGAGCAGCCATTTTGTGTACCTGAGGGAAATAAAGTAATTCCTGTCAGGAATGCGCGCCAAGCAAAAGGGCGCCAAAACCTTGAAAGGTCAGGGTTCATGGAGGCTCCACAGGGAGTCACTCTCATGAGGAGAATGGATGGCCACCATTTTGAGGTCTTTCATACAGGTTGCCAATCCCAGTCTATAATGTCACAGGTTTCGCCAGGTGTCTTGTGAATAGGTGCAAAAATCTTGTGAACAACTGGGCGTCAAGGAACATCTAGCCCCATTGAAACAGCACACAAAAAGGTCCTGGTAGACAAAGAAAAGCGACAAATTTTGGGAGGTACAGAGGAACAAAAGAAATCATAGTGGTGAGGGGACTCTCAGAAGCAGACGGGTCTAACACAATCATTTTAGATTGTCTGTCTCAGGACAGAGAAAATGATATTCGCTGGCTAAGATATATTCATTTTAATAATAGTCGTCTGTACAACTTGCCAACTCAGTCCAACCCCTTACAGATGATTATATTAACCAAATTGTCTATTAAAGACATTTTATGAGTTACAGAATGAAACCTCTCATGAGATTGGAAGATGAAAACCTGACTTTAATATTTTATCAATCACTTCAGTTTGAGTAGGGCTTCCAAAATTATCCAACTTGAGCCACAAATCCATGCTTTGTACTAACCAGATTTATACTTGGAATTGTTCATAATTTAGTTGCTTTTCCAACCATGAAATCTTGACCCCCAGATGTCTTTGTGACAGGCAGACAAAGCAAAGTACAATCCATTTTATGCTGTTTTGTGATTTTTATTTTTATTTTAGGCGCAAATATTTAAAACCCCTTTTTTAATCTAAAATGTTAGATCACATATAGCTGCTTTGAAAATTATGCTTGACAGTAATGATAGCGGGGTCTGTTTTAACGTTTTAATGTTGCACTTTTTATTTTGAAAGCAATAAATATACGGAAAATTATTTATCTCTAAATGATGATAATACAAAGTATTTGATGAGGAACAATCGTTTCATGAAATTTGTTAGACAGTTTTAGCTACTTATAAGTATGCTCCTTCCTTTTGTTTCTAACCTGTTTATAGTTTTTATTATTGTAATTGTTTTTATGGTTGTTTATACACACCCAATAAAGCTTGTTTGAACTTGAACATGCATCACAAACTATCACTCCATCTTCTCTACACAATATAAATTATTATGTTCTTTGCTTTAGTTATTGAAAGAAGTGTTTTAACACACACATCTACTTATGCATTATATTATAAACAACTTGTTTTCAAGATGGATTCACGCTAGGTGTCAATGGATATACTCATGTAATTTAACTCCATGATCCTTTTCAGTGTTTAGGGCCATATTATTATGAAAGGGCGATACATTATCGCCGCTTTTATTGGCAGGAAACTGCTGCTAAAGTGGCGATAATGGGCTTGATAGTATGCCCTTGTGAATTCCCATTGAAACCCAGGTTCTAGTGTTAACCTGGGCTTCTATGGGAATTCCCAAGGGCATATTATCAAGCCCATTATCGCCGCTTTAGCGGCAGTTTCCTGCCGATAAAAGAGGCGATAATGTATCGCGCTTTCTTGATAATATGGCCCTAAATTCCTCTGCGTTACTTTACAAAGTCATGCTGCCCAGCCTTTGTGATTTTTCTGATCTGCTGTGTGCTTTACAGTCAGTGAACCTGACAATCTGAGAGACCCTTGAAGGTGCTCCACATTTTTACTCTGCTCTTCCGAGTTTGAATCTGCTGATGAAGGCACTGCCAAATGAACCACCCAAACTCAGTGAGTCTGCTACCAACATTTTTCTTTTTCCCCTTTGCGGGAAAATACCTAAGTCTCTTCCCGGGCAAATATTTACCCTGTCCAACATAATTGCTTAAACTGCAAATGTCATCTGTGGAACATGTGTGGCTAGTTTGTGTCTGTCATGTGGATTTCTGTGTTACGGTAAGGGTGAATGGAAAGGATCCACATGGGAGTGGTGTGAATGGTTGTACAAGATGGAGGTCTCCCCACAGGACATGGATATGACAACCTGCGCCTCCTTATTTTACCTCCTGGGTAGGGGTAATCTGAATCTCTTTTTTATTACGATTCTCCTATCTTGATCTCACTTCCCTTTTCTTATTTCTGTTTTGCGATTTGTCAAACAGCAACTGTATTTTCTAAAGACAGGGTTCCCTAGACAGACTAAAACACTTTGGGTAATAAATATGGACTAAATAGGCGGTATATTCTTTGTCCAGCAAGACAGAATTTAATATTCAATAGGTATATGACAAAAAATACACATAAAAATTCAAGTGGGACAAAGCCAGCGTCCTATTAACACAAAAGGACAGACAACAATTAGGGAAGGGTTCAGGCAAGGGGAACATGTCTGCATAACATAAAATAAAGCAGACTCAGGTAACGTAGGAACACCATTGCACAAATATCTTTACAGCATATTACATGCATGTGGTGTAAAGACTGTTGCCAGTGTTTCGATCCCTTAGAAAAATAGGGGGATCATCTTCAGGACATTTAATTATTCATGCCTGTGTACATTTAGCTCAAGACATTAAACTAGTCATGCCTGTGTACATTCAACAACTGACGCCTGTGAGAGCTGGTGTACAGACAACAATCGGCAAAGGTTTACTCAACTATGAGCATTTTCTCATTTTGTTAGACGCCGAGACCTCGCCACATGGACTGAAACTGAGACACCCCTCGGTATTCATCCCTGAAGACAGCAGCTGCCACCCTCCGATTCACCGCGACCCAACTGACCCGATCCCTATTGAGGAATTCCAGTAACTCCAGCGATCCCGGCGCCCACTATCAATAATGTTTTCCTCAGCAGCACTCATTGACCCTGAGACACTATGAATATTCTGACAACCACGCATTGCCGATTGTTGTCTGTACACCATCTCTCACCGGCATCAATTGTTGAACGTACACAAGCATGACTAATTTAATGTATCAAAAGAAGAGGGGACTAAGGGCTTTTTCAAAGAGTTCCAGCATACTAGCCCTATCAAAGTCTCAAACAAAAAGAGGTACGCAGTTCCTCAACATGTACGTGTAAGACCTGGAGAGGGCAGGTCAGTATGCAGTTCGTGTCCCAGGCACCCAAAGGGGGGGAGGAAAGGCGGAACCCTCCTTTCAGAACTAGGACCCTCACACACCCAGCAAGCTAGGTGTCATGCTTCATCATATGGGCCTGCTCTTCGTCGGGTCGGCACTACAATACCTGCGGGCACCCATAAAGGGGTTCTTTGCCAGAGATCTTTTGTTCCTGCCGTATGGGTGCTGTGGGTATGAGGGGGCCTACTGTGTGTGTAGATGTTATGAGTGGGGAAAAGTAAAACAAGTAGGGAATCCTTGGGGCAACTTTATTCTAGGTTTATCCCTGCCTGTTTAAAAAATGGTGGAGAGAGGCGACTATCAAGCTATCAAGAGTCAAGATGCCTTTTTATAAGCAGGCGATGCAGTTCATATGTAGGCAAAGGCCTAAGAACTTGTTTGACTGTTATGTGTTGATCGTGTGCAACATGGATATAGCCACTAATTTATCTTAGACTTTTATTTTAATCTTAACCATTAACAATAGTGCATAGAGTATCCTGTTAGCATATCCCAACCCAAAGTTAGCAGAGTTATAATTGTATTCTGAACTTTAGTTTTCTCAGCTACAGCCCTTCACAACGAAAAAGCTTATGAAGGCTGGTCTATGTCAGTACACGCAAACACTAAATATTGCATGCACAACTTTTATATATTAATCACCCTACCTTATGGGTTCCAAGGCATTTCAAGAGGTCACTTTTTTGATATTTAGAGCCAGATTTTTTCCTGTCAAAAAGGATTATCTTCAAAGTTTTGCCTGGAGGTTTAAAACCTGTAGAGGTAAAACTACACAGCTTGGCCTGTAGCCATGATTTCTTTGCCACCCTAGTGGATGGCAGAAAAAGTGCTGCAGTTCAGAAGTGACATGTAACTTTCCATGCCATTGGTGTATTTTCCTGCACCATATATTATGGCCTACTCATAAAGTTAAATACGCCAATTTGGAGAATAGCCAATTTTACCATGTTTAATTGTTCAAAGTATGCAACTTGAGCCTGGACAGCAGTGCCCAGAGTTTAAAAACCAGCAAAAGTACTTAATAAAAAATGGGGTCGACCATACAAAAAAGAGGTACTATGTTAGACCTGTCAGCCTTATGGCGGACTTCATCCTCCACTTAATTTCTGACCTCGTTTTTGCTGGCCTTAGGACCCTGATCACTTAATCACTGGTAACCAGTGCAAAAGTAAATGTGCTCTCCCCCTAAAAATGGTAGTATTGGCATTTTTAAGTTACTTATAACTCCCTAGTTAAGTGGCACTATTTACACCCAGGACCTTTAAATTAAATGCTACGAGTGGTTCTGCAGCACTTATTGTACCACCCACTCAAGTAGCCCTTTAAAAATATGTCATGCCTGCCCTTGCAGAGCCTGTGTGTGCAGTATAAGCTGCAATTTCTTATAAACCTTTTGCCAGGCCCAAACCTTTATTTTTAATACATATAAGTCATCCCTAGGGTTGGCCAAGGACAGCTCAGAGGGCCAGGTGCAATGTATTGAAAAAGTAGGACATGTACTTTTAAGTTTTAAATGTCCTGGTAGAGGAAAATGAATTTTTCACTACTGCAAGGCCTATCTCTCCCATATGATAACATTGGAGTTGCCTTATTTCATTTTATATGTGCAAATTCCACATGGGAAGAGATAACCAGCTCATGTGTGGTGTTTCTGTGATAACAATTTAAAATCCTGGCATACAGGTGAAGTTGGATTTTAAATTGCCATTCTGAAAATGCCGCTTTAAGGAAGTTGGAATGTTATGTCTGTAGCCTGTCCCTGGTCACATGACTGGGTGTAGCTGACAGTTGGACTTTGTGTATTCCTCCTAGTAATCCACACACACTAAGGAGCATAGGTAATCATTGCCAGGATGGGAGGGAGGAGCTGGGCACAACCGCGCTTGCACCTGAATAGGCAGTGTCCTGTCTCCACACAAAGGGCTGCATATACCCTGTAGTTAGTCTGGAGCCAGGGAAGGCACCATGCCAGAAGGGATTTCACACGGGAACATCTAGAAGCTTCTCCCAACTTCAAAGGAACAACTAGGTATACATACTGGACCTCAGACACCACCGTTTCAGTACACTTCTGGATCTCTGGATAATCTGCCAGGAAGGAGGACTGCTGTGCAGCTGAAGGACTGCCACTCTACTAAACTGAACTCTGCTGGACTCCTGCTTTGCTGTGCTGTCCTGCTGCCAGCTGCCTTCTGCCCTCCTGCCTGGATCAGAAGGACTAGACCTGGATCTCTTAAACCCAGAACTCAGAGTGACTCCAAGGGCTAGTTGGCTGTCCTCCTGATCTGAAGCCTCAGGGACATAACAGGCTTCCAACAACCTTGAATCGGAACCTGGACGCTACCAATTTGTGAGTCTACCCTGCCAAGTGGTGCAACCCCAGCCTCGGACCGTTGAAAGTGGGCTTAAGGTGATTCTCCAGGCTCTGTGAATCCAGAAGTACTGATGCATCTCCTTTGCTGTGCAGCACAACCCCAAGCAGAACTGTTGCATCTCCACTGCTGCATGGATTGGACACATCGCAAAGACTCGCATCACTGTCACAAACTCACATCACCTTTGGACCTGCCGCTCCAAGATGCATCCTCAGCACAGGCCCTCGCATCTCTCCTCGACTGCAGCCTCAACGATGACACAAACTCAAATCACAGCCTAGCAGCTCCTCAGAACCAGCCCATTGCCCTGACTGTGCAACTCATCCCTGATTCTGAACTTCATATTGCAAGCCCCATCCATGGGATCCTCGACGTTGATGCAAAGAGACTTTGGACAGAAGCCTCGCCACATCTTGGAACCGACTCATCGCTTCAGCTGTGCGACTCATCTTCGATGTGGATCCACACAATGAAATTCAGGATTTAAGGTACTCTGTTCAGCGGGCCAAACTGGTTCCCTGTAGCCAACCACCGTTCTATTGCTAACCTTGTGACTTTGGCCCAGTCCAGCGCAACAAGATATCTGCAGTTGGCGCTTTATGCCTTTTGGTGCTATTTTCTCTAAATACTAATAACATTCAATATATCCAGTTCTATTAGTTGAATTTGTTCATTTTGGTCTTGTTTTACTTATCAAATTAAGCTCTTTTCTAGATTGGTGTGGGATCCTTTTTGTATGGTGTTTTCACTGTTTTACTGTTTATACTGTTTATAGTGTTGCATAGTGTTGCACAAATACTTTACACATTGCCTCAAAATATGCTTGACCGTTCTGTGTCAAGCTACCAAGGAAGTGAGCAGTGGTTTTTTTGGGGTTTGCTTGTACCTTACCCGACAGGGATTGTAGTTGCTGCTTGACCAGGGCTCACATCCCAGTCAACCAGTGATCCAATTTCTAACACATTACGTAACACAGACACCCAGAGAGAATAGTCTTTAATATAACTTGAAGGGCCCAAACGTCTACATTTAGGCCAATGGGAAGCCGGAAATGTATTTAAGTGTCATAAGGGTATTTGCAAGAGTAAAAAATCAAAGATTAGAACAACCTGGTTGGAAGGAAGTGCTTACCTGGAGAGCCCACATTGAACATCTATACAATGAAACTCTATCTCCAATTGCCCTGAATAATGGAACAATAACAGCAAACAGGGCCGGTGGCGGAGGACAAGCCAATAACACACTGACCCATGAACCGTCTCAAGACTCAGAGTCTTTTTCTGTCGAACAAGTACTAAAAGTAATAAAAAACTTAAAACCTGAGGGAGCTCCAGGCCCTAATGGTCTACCAAATGCCCTGTTTCGGCACGACCCTCCATTCTTTTCTCGCCTCCTTACTCCCCTTTTTAACAAAGCCATAACATGCGGTTTGATTCCTGAGTCTTGGAGAGGAAGTATCCTTAACCCAATCCACAAGTCTGGTTCCCGCTCGGATCCCTCCAATTACAGATTAATCGCATTGATAGATGTGGAGGCGAAATTATACGCATCCAATCTCTTGGTTGAGCTAGAGGCTTGGGTCAGCAGATCAAACTTAATACCCTACACACAAACTGGATTCCGGGCAGGGATGGGCACCCTCACCAATATTTCAGCGGTTACCCTCAAAGCCAATCAGTCATTTGCAAAATCTAGGCCCCTGTACACCTGCTTTATCGACCTTAAAGCGGCTTTCGATAAAGTTTCAAGAGCCAACTTATGGGCAAAAATGCAAGACTGGGGGGTTCCGCCACGACTCCTGAAGGCCATCATCAATTTTTTACTCACATAAGTGGGTACAAATAAAGAAAGGAGACGGGTCCAGTTTAACCGGCAAAATTCCAACATCCAATGGGCTAAAACAGGGTTGCGTACTGGCACCCTGTCTATTTAACATCTACACCTCCGATCTCGATAAGCGCCTCAGGTTAATCCAAGCAGACCCTCCAAAATTGGGAAAAAAAACGATCCCTTGTGTCCAATATGCTGATGACATCGTCCTGCTAGCACAAACTCCCATAGGCCTACAGAAACTGATCACAGAACTAGGAGACTATGCCACCTCGAACCAACTTACGATTAACCATAAAAAAACAAAAGTTATGTGTTTCTCGAAATCTATTAAAACTCCGAAAAGTCTAACTTTTTCCTGGAATTTGGGTGAGCATCAATTGACAAGGGTTACGTGCTACAAATACCTGGGCTTTCAGTTAGATTGTAAGCTTAACTTCAAATCACACTTGGACCAAGGTCGCTTGAAAGCCAAACAACTGTTGTTCGCTTTTAAAACTCTAAGGAAAAAACTTATAGGATGCTCCACTGCCCACCTGCTTAAAGTGATTGCTGCAAAATGTTTACCTTCCATTTCATACGGCTCAGACCAAAGATGCCACAGTCCTAAATACAGCACAATCTACACTATTTAAGAGACTGTTCACAATTCCGCTACACACCTCACAGGCACAAATCCGCCTAGAATATGGTCTAAAAAATCAGATTATGGCCAGACAAGGCGCCTTAGTAAAATACTACTGGAGGAAGAGGGAGGCAGAAGATAACACCCTAGCCCACTATTGTTGGGTCGAGATTGAAAACCAAAAGAGCCTAGCTAACTCAACCACAGCAGCCCTGAAGGAATCCCTGTCGGCACTACAGCTAGAGGATGCTTGGCTCACCCTCACAACGTACTCAGGATTTAAAATCGTTGTCAATAACGCTATCAAACTGACCTCTTTATTAACTGATAAAACGTCCTTTGCAAAAAAACATCATGCCTGGGCTGTGATTAAGGATTATCAGAGGCTGAAGCCGCAACAATATCTTTTGGAACAATTCTCCCACCAGAAAAAACATTATCTGACTTTGATACGCATGGGGTCTTTCCCCTCAAAGGAGTTGACCCCAAAATGGCAACAAACATGGCCAACCAAGGAGTGTCGTCTCTGTGGTCAAGGGGAAGAGTCGCTACTACACTTTCTATGCACATGCTCTTTTTTATTGGAAGCCCGAAAATCCATTCTCCGGGAGGCTCTAAGGAAGGAACAAATAAGAACATGTAGAGCAGCGGTCATTAAATGTCTCGGAGGATCGTCAATTCCTCTGTCCTGTAGAGCCATAATACTATGGAAAATCGCAGCAAAAGAACTGGTAAAATGCGACCCTGCCAAGCAGCCAATTAATTAGCAGATTTTTCCCAAATGCATTGTTATATTCGTCATTATTTTTAAAATAATAAGTATCTCCTTATTCAGACATCAACCTCAAGCCTTTTTAGTTTTTTTAAAAAAAATTTATATTCTAAAGCATGGTGTTTTATGATGGTTGTCCATCCTTTTATGATTTTTTTAATGAATCAAATAAAAGTATATTTGACTTGACTGGTTGGAAGGAAGTGCTTAGTAGAGTTTTACCACAATACACAAAGCAACCTTCAGACTTGAACATTTCTTTAAAGCAAAGCCTGTTTAGTCACAGTTGCATGAACAGTATGTCTAAGAGGTGCATAAGGTTGATTTTTATTGATTTGAAAGCCATGGCTAAGAGGGATAATGAAAACCCCACAAGTGGGGAGGGTACAGGAAATTCATTAAACTTGAAAGGGATAGCTGCCCATTCATTGTTAAATGTGTAGGAAGAACTGGGGTAGCAAAGCCTTTTGTCACTTGGACTCTGTTTAGACAGTTTGGTTCCATATCGGTGGGAGGTGTAGCTGAGGAGGAGGGGGATGTTAATTTCCCTAAACACACTCCTGGCTGGAATACAAGCCACCTTCAAGGGCAAACATGCTGTGACATCTGAGATTGTTTGTAGAAAAGTGCACTGTTTGATAGTTTGCAGTAAGGCCAACAGGATATGCTGCATACATGGAAAGGTTTGATCTTGGGAAATTTTTTCAAATTTTTACCTCATTGGTTAGAGAGTGTCCACGAGTTACCACCACCCACTGGCTAGTCCATCATATAAAAGTGGCCTCTCAACCTTCATCAGATCACTTTCTGCACATGTATAAAATCATGAGAGGAATAGACCTACTGTTTGAGGCTAGTGAGGAGACTTGAACGGGACTGACCTGCTCACACTTATACCCAGGACTAAGAAGTGCACTCCAATAGTCAGTTGGCTGACCTCCTGTGTAGCTACAGGGACAAAAGGAGCAAAGGAGCAGCAAGAGGTCTTTTCCTGAAGTGCCCATTTACTAGTAGCTACTGCACTTGGACTGTATCTCGCTGGAGACCTCTGCTGAAGTATATACTGACCCAAAGTGCTGTTGCTGAGGTCTTGTTGCTGAGGTCTTGGGAGGCGTACGAATGAATAAAAGGAGCTGCACCAGAAACTCTGAAAAGTCTTTGGACTTCCATGACCTCCAAAGCTTCAGTGGGACTTTGCAGCAACAGTGGATGGCTTTGAAAGGACTTTTTCAGATACATCTCACCTGCGATCCATCACTGTTAGCCTGATAATGGGCCGGTCAGCTGCGAACAGTGACTACTGAATTATGCTTTGCTTTTTCTTCCTTTTTAACTTGAATCTTTAAAAAACATATCTCCAGATTCCCTTTATTAGACTTTAATCATTTTAATGACATTTTACTCAATACATTGTTCTCTGTTTGTCAAAATAGGGTTTTGGATTTTCCGTGTTGTGTTTTGACTTTAACTGTTTTGTTCCTAATAAATACCTTACACATTTCCGTAAATTAAGCCTGTTTGTTCTGTGCCATAGCTATTAGGAGCTTGAGATCAGGTTTAAATGATCAAAACTGTGTTTTACCTTAACAGATTGTGGCCATTGTCATTGTGATTGACTCCTATCCACCTTAGTTAATAATCCACTTTCTTACCGTATGTACTCATTTCTCTTAAGATATTTTCTAAAATTAGGTAACATACTTTTTTGGGTGAAATTATTTTGAACCATATCGTTTATGTACTTAATAATGTATTTTCTTTGAAAGCTTAATGCCTACTAAGAATAAGTCAGGAGCTCTACTGAAGGGAGGGGCAAGGATACTAGCAAACTATGAGGGGATCTTTGGCTGATCATTGGTTGGTTACGTGGAGTGTTCCAGACATTGGGGCAATCGATTCACTTCAAAGTCTTTAGTAAATCAAAGTCCCCGCCATTCCAGGGTTATTTCATTGTTATAAAGCCATCATGCATGGGAGATTTTGTATTTTTTAACACAATTGGCACTTACACAAAATTTAAGATCCTCCCTGGAAATATGACGGTGAAGGTATGTGTCATTAGAAAAAAAGTTGGACTCTCTTCACAAACTGTGAGCAGGTTGCAGATATAGTTATTGAATAAGACTTAAGAAAAGGACTAACACTGGGGTTTGCCAGGGTGACATAGGAAAAAAACAAAGAAACTAGGATTATATATAAAAGTGTGTCATTTAATGAGTTGTTGTGCTTTGTTGATTGCTGTGGGGCGATTCAATGACTACAAGCCCTATGAGTAGCTGTGCGAGGAAGAAGGCGAGGGAACACATTCATTGCAATGGTTGGGTGCTTATTACAGGCCTCTCGACTCCCTGCAGCACAGGATACACTATATGTGCTTTGTTGATTTCTGTGTTGATTGCTGTAGGGTGATTCAAGGACTATAAGCTGGTTGGGCTCTTATTAGAGAACTCTCCACTCCCCACTGCACAGGATGCACACGGGTGGAGAGCAGGCCCACCTTTCTGCAGGTACTGCTCTACTTCTTGTTATTTTTCCTGCATTTTACTGAACTTTGCCCAGTTATATTGTTTTATATAGCTCTATAAGTGAGGCCCATTAAGTGTGGTCTGCCACCACTAAGCCAGCTATGGGCAAGAGGAAAGCATCCGGACTGTTGTAAGCCTCTGCCCCCCTACAAAATGCAATTCCATATATCGGATGCTGCAGAGGGTAGTGGGGATCATCAATACTGAAACAGCCCTCACTGAGAGACCGCTGTCCCTTAACTCCGTATTTATCCCAGCGGCCTGCTGATGACATTCTATTGGATTCCCAGCATAGCTCTCCTGTGAGGCGCTGTGTTGTTGGTACAGTTCTGGACCTTCCATGGGATCCTCAAGTGGTGGTAAAGACCTATACTCCCAATATAACTGAGTTTAAGCATTAGCAAGGAGAAAACACCAAAGTGGGGGCCCGTGCAATGTGACTGATGCAGCCACTCCAATTGACATTTTTCATCATCAGTTGAAAATGTTTCACTTTCATTGACCTCCTGTGGCAGTGAGTGCCTTTTGATTGATTGCTTTACCAAATTCAAGAATGTTCTATGAGATGATCTGTCTCCTTTTTTTTAGAGCTCATGAGTTCTATTGAATCTCACCTTGAGTCTTCCTTGTTATGCGCCCTTAATGTACCAACAACCCCACTGTGCTTACTGAACCAAGTAATACAACTTACGTCTGGCGTTTCTACATTACACTCAAACCAATTAAGTGATCAACTCCTATAGCTGACTGGGGAGAGCCCTGCTCCTTTTCCCTCAACCACGCAGATGACCCAGGCAGCTCAAGTAGCGGTGGCCACCTCCTTAGTAGGGAAATCTGAGGCAAAGGGCATTAATGAGAGTCCACATCGGACTATTTTAAACCTCCTCCCTGCTGTTTGACCCTATGTCATGGTTTTAACTGGGGTTACTCCTTTAGGGAAAAATCATGTGGAGTCCTACGTGGAACTGTGAAGTAAAGTTCTGAATTGTGACCCCGTGATAGAGACTTCCCATTCACTCTATCAGAGGAGATTTTGTTTACATGAAGTATTGGTTGGTTTAGCCCTTGCCCCATCACTGCTCAAGGGGACTATATTATTATTTATTTTAAATATCTTTCTTTTTTTCAGTCTGTATTGTGCTGGAACAAGAGCATGAGTGGTCTTGGGAGCTTCATCGTCCCTGTCCCACTTGATTATTTTTATACGCCTTGCTTTTTGTCCGTGCCCCCTTCTAGTCTGCGAGCTGTGGCGATTCATGGGAGCAGAGCTGTTGATACTCCCGGGACGATCCAAGATATAGTACAGCTTGTTCAGACTGTTCCCCCATTTGCTCTTGTAACACATGGTCTAATATGCCTCTGGGTGATCAGTCCAATGTTTTGTATGAGGCTGACTAACTTTCAGAGTGTTACTGTGGAACTAGCTCTTCTGGTTCGTACAGGGAGGTTGTTAGCCCATAGAGGGGGACTGGGTTTGGCCCTGTTCCCCATAGCAGATGACCTTTTCGATTCTATCAATGATAATATGCCCCTAATAGTTATCGATGCCCCTGTTTTACTTAATCATTCTTTGTCTAGTAGTGGGGCTGCAGAGAAGAGCCAAAGTCAGGCTGATCTAGCTACTTCTTTAGTTCATCCATGCTACCATGGGGTATGTGATATTGTCTGATGGAAGATCTCAGGCTTAACATCAAGCTAACCTCAGAACTGGATCAATATTACCCTTACCACTCACATAATTTGCGTCCTGGAATCCCGGAATCCTCACAGGTGTCGCCTTTGCATGTTGTGGGGTTTTCCTCCCTGTTTACAGCAGCAATCCCGTCCTCTGCAGACTGTGCTAAGGGTGGTTTACAGCTGCTGATCTCCAACTTATTACCTGTTATCGTTAGAAGATTTGTTACGTCCTCTCCTTACTATTAATTTGTATGGTTGATCTTTAAAGGGGGGAGGGGGTTAATGTGATTATAATTCATTATTATATTAACGTGTTTCACTCTACTCAGTGTGAGGTTGTCAGAGCTCTAGAAGCTGACCTTGATGTGTTCCTTTTGAAATCTAAGCATGATTGTTCAATTGAATGGGCTGAGGATTTTACTATCCAAAAGTGTAGCCACAGTGCAAAGACCGGTGTCAGAGAGGGCATCTTACATTTTGTGAGTATGGTAAGGGTTTAAATATCCTGATTCACAAGTATGATTTATTGCTGCTGGAAGAACACACTCGATTAGGTAACTCTCTTTTGTTAGCTCTTCTATTAATCACTTGGTTTCTAATTTCAGAGTCAAACAAAGAGCAGTTAACA
The DNA here is from genome assembly GCF_964263255.1 of Lissotriton vulgaris. NCBI lineage: Eukaryota > Metazoa > Chordata > Amphibia > Caudata > Salamandridae > Lissotriton > Lissotriton vulgaris. The sequence continues at coordinate 950,380,971 of NC_141698.1, forward strand.
ATCAAATTCCTATATCAAAATCTATGACTTTAAATGTTGAATGCTCTGTATCCCCTGCCACAATTTCACATATCGCACGTGTTAGTCCAAATGGTGAACGGATTAGATGGTCGGGAACTGACCGAACTTGCATGTTGCAGAGGCTATTGATCCAAATGGGAAATTAGTTTGACACTTGCTTAGTCCCTGTTGTGGATAATGACGACCTGGCTTCTGCTTTTTAACTTATTACGGTGGCCATCAATTCCTTCTTGGTACGCCAGGCTACAACAGGGCTGCCTGCAAAACAGGGTTGGTTCAATTACATGTGTACACGGGCATCTAAAAGATTGAGGGCCGCTTTACATCATGTCTTAAGAGATTCTGTTACTAATAAAGTCCCAAGAAAACAGCATAGTGAGGCTTTAGCAGCCAGGAAATAGGAGGTAAGGGTAGACCACTTTGAAATAATGTTTGACCCTTTAAACCAATAGTGACTCAAGATCTTCTCATTTGGCCATAAATGGACAAGAAAGGAGTCCCATTCCTATAAGTGGCTTGCCCTTGGTTTTTACTTTGGATGAGTTCCTAGACACAGTGCTCAACTCTGCTGAAGGGAAAGCCCCTGGATCCAATGGAGTCCTGGTTGAAGCTTTTATAGGCATGTGTGAGCTGTGGGCCCCTTAACTCACTCAAGTTTTTAATCTGTAGGTATTGGGTTTAGTACTTTCTTCATGGGCCAAATCCATTATTGTAACTATATATAAGAAGGATGATAGATTGGACCCAAAGTGCTACCGTCCCATTTCCCTCCTGGATTAATCCGTGAAACTCCAGGGGAGGGTTGTTTTGTGGAGACCAGAGGAATGAGCAACTGTCAACTCCACCCTGTCGGTGGCCCAGTATGGATTCAGAAAGGGACTTGGGGTGGTGGAACAGTGTCTGAATCTTTTGCTCTTGACTTGGAAATATCAAGACCCAAGCCAGGTTCACTTTACCTATGCTTTACAGATCTCACTAGTTCACTTGACTTAGAAGATCATTCAAAATTGGGGCACACTTTGTTCTCCTATAGGGCCCCGTGAATATAGTTTGTCTTCTTGCACAGCTCTATGAGAATCTTTCAGCCAACGTACGATATGGTCCTAATGGAGAACTTTCTACTTCCTTTAGAATTTGATGGGGGGTACAACAAGAGTTTTCAGTGAACTCAACACATTGCTATATGCCTGACAGGCACTCTGAAAGATATCCCCAATGGTGTAGCACTTAAGGATGATATCCTTGTATTTTCTAAGGGCCTCATTATGTGTCTGGCAGTCCATGGACGGCAAGACTTGCAGTGGCACGACGGTGGCAGTTTTTCGACCGCCCTATTATGACCAAGGCGGTCGCGCGACCCTGGTACCACCACAACTGTCAGTGGCGCTGTGTTCTTGAGGGCGTAATATGCTTGGCTGGGCTGCTGCGGCCTGCCACCACATTTTTCATGGTAGTGCGACCTCCTTGAAAACTGTGGTGGTAAGGAAACCAAGGGGCCTTTCAGGGCCCCCTTTTGCTTCTGCACCATGAGGTGCATGCAGGGAGCACATGTTGTGCCCCCCCTGTCTGCATGCACCCCCAGTTCCTGCAGGGCATGGACTTCTTAGTCCATGCCCTGCAGTAACTTCCTTTGACGCTCCTAGTGTGGTGCCTTTTTCAAATGCACAGCAGTGGGACCGCCTAAGGACTCCTGGCCTCGGAGTGGGGTGGCGCTGTGGCGGTCCCGCTCTGAGATTGCAAAATCATAATAAGTCCCTTAAGCTTTGAAAGAAAAAGGGGTAATCTTAAGGAAGGGTTTTTCCTGAGTCCGTAAACATAGGGACTTCTTAAACGTTGATGTTCTTTTTTGTACAAAAGCTTATCCAGAAGTGTGATGGAGAATGCCAATGATCCTGATAAGTGTGGGGATGGGCTGTTTGCAATATAACCACCATTGAGTATGTGGCCTAATGCTAGCTCTTTTGACTCCTGTATTATATTTGTTTGACTTGTACACACCACTTTTAGTGGGGGACGTTGTATTCCAAATTGAAGGATGAATAACGTTTTATTTAAGGAAAGTATGATGGATTAATTATAAGTGGATTTTTGGTGAGTTGGTGATAATTGTTTAGCAACTAGATAGTGAAGGTTTTTTCATGAACGTTGGTGTTTACAGTTTTTCAGTATTGTTTTGACATCAGGACTGTGAATAACGATACCCAATGAAATACTTGTTTGTGAAGGGAGAACACATACAGCAGTCAATAAAACAAATAGTTGCATACCTTGAAGGCACCCATGTTTGGGGTCAGTTTTGATTCAGCTAAAGTTCAGTGATGCATTTTTGTATGAAAATCTTCTGAGCCCAAACCAAAAACCATGTCTTTTCTGATTTTGTAGTGGTTGATACTAGGGGGATCACATAGAAGAATAAGGGAAGATGTATTTAAGTAAATCTTTGCAGATCTTACTGAAAGCTTTCACATTTTGCTCAAGAAAAATGCAGTATTCGAATGGAGTGAAAGTTGTAAACATGCATTTGAAAGAATTAAACTAGTCATTTCTCGGGATCCTGCCTAACAACCTTTTGTTCATGCATGCAGTACGTTTCATCACCTCCAATGAAAGCGGATATAGTTTGGGAGAAATTGTATCACAGTATAAAGGATCTGCTGAATACTATTTGCATTGAATCACACACACTTAATGAAACCAATAGATAATATTCTGTAATTGAAAATATAATGTTAGGATATAATGTTGCCCTCACTAATTCTGGTTTTGCTCTTTTAGACCCTTAGCTGAGTGAGAACATGGGGAAACACTGTAATTTGAAGCCATAGGTTAGACCATAGTCTTACACATTGATTTAGGTCCTTGGCTGACAATTCTTATGAAAGAACACCCTTTTTTCGTGGGCTGTTTTTTTCTCCTATTCAGCCAAGTCTTCAGAAACAAGGGGTACTTCAGTGAGAGAGTGTTTTGCATATACTGTGTACATGATCTCTCATTCTAAACTTTATATGCTGATTTACAATTAATATCTAAAACAAAATACTACATTAAGAAATTGATTTATTTCAATTTTTGACGCTGAGCGCCAGCCTGTTTTTTCACATGGTGTCAAATGTTATGGTCTTAGTTTTTTGAATTTCGGTTTTTAAATTTGATTTCTGAGTATAATAAGGGGACATAAGATGGATGATGCCATTACCATTTGTTTCCTTACTTTACCTACAAATAGAGCGGGGCCTCAACCACCGAGCAGTTGCCGGTGAGGGGAGGCCTACTCACACAGAAAGCTGGATGAGTACTTACTAGTTTTTTTGAAATTATTATTGCCTTATTAGAATCACATTATGAATGGGCACAGTCGATCACAAAGTGTAATCGATCTCTTTGACTTCTTTACCTCTATGCTCCGAGTATTTCTATTCGCCACTGCTGGTTTGACCTGGTTTTTCTACTAAACCTCCATCTTTATTCTAGGAATGAAGAGATAGATCTCATCCTCGTATACCTCGGATTTGTACCTGGTAGGGTGGTAATACACCGCTGATCTGTTTACTTCTTTATGAAAAATCAGATGTATAATATACTTCACTAATCATTATTTTTCCTGCAGTAGCAATTAACATCATTAAGGTCCTGAAGAAAGCCGGGCAATTTGGCCGTACGGCTGAAACATGTCGACCTCACTCTTTGCCAGGAGATAGTTAATTTTTTCAATACTATCAGGCGTTTTTTATTTATGGCATCAGGACAATACTTAATAAACATATTTTTGTCCTTTTAGTCATTTTTATCTCACACACATTTATTACCTGCACTGCACTCCATCAGTGGTCACATATTTTGAACAACAACTGTGGCTGAGAACTTCTGAGAGTATGAGGTCGAGTTTCCATTCATGTAACCTTAGAACAACATTGGCTACATCTGACCCTCCTCTCGTAGTCTTCCAGATGACGATGCTCCGCCAAATGGGTGGGCTGACGGAGACTTTTCTCATGCCAGTGTTTGGGTAAGCTATGTTGACCTGGTGAGAAGTTTATTTTGAGCATTTGAGGTTTTTTTGTCACTTTTGAGACTGACTTTCTCCCCGTAGTTATATGTGTCTGGGATTAGAGGTGTGGAGTTTAGTTGGTCTATAAATACTATCCCCTAGACCCTCCTACACATATTTCTCTTTTTTTTTTTACAAAATTACTGGAACACAACTTTAAAAAGTAATACATTCTCAGAGGAAAGAATATACATGCAGTTTATCTATCCAGCTTACCCATTGTGGTTGATCGTAATGTGGAGAGTTATGCTTTTAAAAACTGTGGAATGGCAGGATGTGGATTGTTTGCACCAGTGTGGAAGAATTGAAAATTGAGATTTAGCGTGATAGATTTATGTTATCAGTACTCATATTATCTATATGTGGGTGGCCAAGAGAGAATTAGTTGTAGCCAGAAACACAACCTTTCTGGAAAATAGCTCATGAGTTTTCTGAGGTTGAAGGTTTCTTGTTCAGAAGTGATAGGTTAATTACCCCATTAGGAGTTTAAAAAAAATCATTGAACCTGCCTTTAAAAGACACCTAGTTGTAACCTATAGAAACAAAAGGTTAGTGAGGACAATTGGTGGCCCAGTTTGGACAGAGAAATCGAGATTCTTATCAATAAGCGTCACTGGTGTTTAATTTCTGACAATCGTTTGGTGACTGTTAGACCTGGCACCATTGGCGTGGGTCTCCCTTCCATTTTTTGCTTTTGCCTCCTATGTTTTTGCTATGCTTTTGCTGGTCTAGATGCTTTGGGCACTTTAGCACTGCTATTCAGTGCCAAAGTGCAAGTGCTCCCTTTTTCTAAATTGTTGTAATGGTTTAGTGACTCCATGGTTGGCTTTTTTTATTTACTTGTCAGACCCTAGTACAGTGCACCATGTGTGCCCAGGGCCTGTAAATCAAATGCAGCTGGGAGGCTAGTGGCACACTGGTTGTGCCACCCACAGAAGCAGCTTATAAATTATGATGCCTTAGGCCTGCCATTGCAGAGCCTGTGTGCAGTCTGGGACTGCCATGTCGACTTGGCAAGTGCACCCACTTGGCAGTCCCTAAACCTTCCCTTTTCTACATGTTAGTCACCCCAAAGGTAGGCCAAAGTTACCCCCATGGGCAGAGTGCAAAGTATGTAAAAGGTAGGACATGCCCTGATGTGTGTGGCATGCCCTGATAGTGAATTGCAGCCAATTTTGTTTTTCACTATTGCAAGGCTACCTGTTCCCATTGGCCAGAATGGGCAGTTTGATTATAACATATAATACTAACTGACCCAGGGAACAAGGTAGACATTCAAGCTTAGTGAGCCTGAACTCAGAATGTTAAAATACATCTTTTAGTGAGGGTGATTTTTACATTCTGTGTTTGAAAATACCACTTATAGAAAATAGGTATTTTTTTGCCCAACCATCCAGTATGTCGCTGCTGGGTTTGTGTATTCCATGTCTGGTTTGTGAGTGACAGGGGGCTGGAGAGGAACTTGGCGGTCTGATGGGCCAGGCCTCGGCTAAATAGGACCTGCATTGAATAGAGAGTAGGGGGAGGAGATTTCCTATCACTTACCTAAGCCCTCAAAGAATAGAGAGTAAGGGGCGGAGGTTTCTTTTCACTGACCTGAGCCTTCATAGAGAGTACGGGGAGGAGATTCCATTTCAGCTACCTTGGGTCAGGTCATCTCGTAAACAATGCTGTCTCCACCTCCTGCCAGGAAGCTGCACCAAGGAGGACAGAACTGGTTTTGACTAGGTACAGGCACTCTCTGCCTTCAGAGAACAAGGTATTTTGCATTATAAATACTGCAGCCCAGACCCCAGAACTTTAGATCACTTCTGGGAATCAAGACGTACCCTTTGGCATGGAGAGAAAACAAGAAAGATGAAGGAAGAGACTGCTCCTGTGCAGTTTGGAGTTGGCCTGCAGTGGTTACTTATTGCCAAGGAAAGGAGAAAAGGAACATTGTGTGTACTTTTACTATCTTGAAGAAGCTCTCCAAGGGCTTAAAGTTGAGCTTGCCTCCTGTTTTGAAGTCTCAGGGCCACAAAGACTTCACCACCAACTCCCCCTGAATTCCCTTGCTGGGAATTCTACCTGCAGTGAATGTCCTGCTGTTGTTTGGTCCCTCTGGAGACTGCATGTCGCTGGCAGCTGGAAACGTGATGCAATGAGGAAGAAGCGTGTCGCCGCTGCAGCTGTTGCAGTCGCATCACTGAAGAAGCGGCACTACCGCAGCTGTTTGCCGACGCATCGCTGAGATGTGTCGCATCGCTGAAGAAGCGTGTCGCATTACTGGAAAAGCGTGGCGCCGCAGAGGTTGTTGTCGCATCACCAGAGAAGCGTTTTGCAGGGCCTGTCACGGCTCCAAAGTTCATCGATTTCGCTGTACGCCCGTCAGGCGCACACGCATCGCATCTAAGTTGTCGCATCACACCAAAGACGCCATTTTGTCGCAACGCACCGGATCGTCGCATCGAGGCGCCATCTTGGACGAAATTGCTGAAAAATCCGCCCGCAAGCGGATTTGCAGATTTTTTTTTTCAGTAGAGGGTGGCATCTGCGTGGATAAATATGCAGGCAGTACTCATTCTGGCATGATGCTCCTGTCACAAAAATTAAATCTCAACAGGAAGCACTTACAGATATACATAAAGCAGGTGCCCGAGTTGAAACTCAAATTCAGTCAGCCCAAACAATTAGTGAGCATGGTCGAGATTAGGCAGGTGTGCTTCCTCCCCATATCTACTGCCTACAATTAGAGGTAATCCTTGATGGAGGTCTTTGCATCCACGAGTTTCTCGAGCGCAACCCCCGTGTACTTCCTGTGACCAGGAGCCTGCTTCCTTCTCATCTGCTGCTCTGATCAGTCTCTGACCCTTTATAAACAAGAGGCATGCAAACTCACATGGAAGCCCTGCCTGTTTGGCCCGGCCACACACACACTAGGGTACACAACATCACATTATTGCAAATGGCAAAAAAATCTGCGAGTTTGCGGGAAAATCCACGAATTGGCGGATTCTTTTGCCATTTTGCGCAAATTTGCGGACCGCGGATCTGCAAAATTCGACCATACTTAGTATATGCCATTGCCAACTAGAGACCCCCATTTCTAACAGTGATGTTTTTATGTACCGAAAATCTTGTAACAGCCCCTACCAGGGTTTGAGGAAAAAAGGTCTAGACGTCTTAGGACCTTTCCACATTCTGACTGTTCATTGTTGATATGTAATTATATGGTTTAATAATTTTTTTGAGTGTGTTGAAGTCAGATTTCTAAAAGGAGCTTACACCAATGCTGTCCTAAATTTTCACAGTGAAATGTTTACCAAATAAAGTATTCCTGAGTGTATATAAACTGACAATGGTGTGCAATTCACCTTAGAAATATGTGAATTCCTATAGAAAAATGAGGTCAAACATTTGAGTGTGCCACTTTACCATCCTCAAATATGGTTGAGCATTTCAAACATGTTCTGGTTGAATGCGAATAAATGAATGAATGAATTAATATATTTTATTGTATCAATTAACAAAAATTGTTACAAAAAGTTTCCTATAAAATATCCACAAAACTTGCTTGCTATAGTAGTCATCATTAACTGCTACAAATTTGGATGCACTTCATCCTGTAAAACAAATCCTAAAAATACAGATCATAGATAATAAAAACATTAAAACTCATGTGTCAATTATGAATTCAAGACATTCAAAGACCTATTTTGGAAGAGAGATTCCAATAAAGTGCAAAATAGATACAGCTTGTCACAGCATTCAAATCAAAGTCTGGGCATGCCCAAAGTGCAGTCTTGAAGTTCTAAAGTGCAAGGTGCGTTACTTAAACGTTCTTTAATGTGCAAATTTGGGGAACCTAGCCAATTCCATCGGTGTCTCCAGGCTAAACAAGTGTTTCATGGCATCCTTACAATTGCGTGTCCCATATTTGAAAAACAATGGCCTTAGTAAAGTGCGACATGCGTGTATTAGGCAATGGCATATGCAGACCAAATAGACTATGGATTCTTCATGCTGGTGGCATAGTCTGCAGGTGGTAATCGCCTCTAGGGATTTCCAGCGCCTGTTGATATCTTTTATTGGCAATGCCATAAGCCTCACCGTTAAGATTTGCTTCAAAATTATCTTGTTTAATGCAGCGTCGAGGTATGTTTGCCATAACCGGTCGTCATAGGAGCTTGCAAGTAACCCAATGTTACTTTTGGAACGATTCAACTCCTTCATATCTTCTTCCCTGGATAATGCTTTAATTGTTTTTTTTAATATAGATATTACTGTACCAGGCTGATAGGTCGGATACTGCAGTTTGGCCATATCAAGCTGTAATGTAGTGCAGGCAGTTTTCATGCCGTTGCTCCATGAATTATTGGCTTTCATAAAGATCATTTTCAGGGTTGAGTTAATTGTGTTCGGAGGGGCCGCACAAAACCCTCGGTAATACCCTACGACCGTTGCCCAGTGCTCGTAGTTTTGTTTGTTCAACCCAAATTCTAGTCGCACCAGGATGTTTCGTGTATGCGCTGGGATCTGGAAAATTTGCTTCTAGGTTCGGCAGTTAATATGTTCGAGGCTATTAACAAAAGCCGCAGGAAATGCTAACTGGCCATATGTAAGTGAGGGAAGCAGCTTGGCCCTTATAACTCTTCTAATGTGTTTTGTTGTTGGGCTATTTAGTTTAGCATTAAGCTTGCACAAGGCGAACGTCACTGCCTTGGCCTTTGTTTCGGTTGAAGCAAGGTAAGCTGTTGATTTCCCATTACTTAACAGCCAAACCCCTAAGTAATTGTATTTGGGCACTGTTGTTATCTTCAAGTTGCCCAACCTCCAATGCTGTCCGAGTTTGTTGGCATACTTTCCGAATATAATTACCTTTGTTTTTCCTGCATTTGCTCTTAGGCCATTCTTGTTGTTGTAAAGATTTAGTGTATCCAATAGTCTTTGCATGCCTACTTTTGTATGATCTAATAGCACCATATCATCGGCATACTGTATCAAAAATAATCTGTTTGCGCCAATTTTCGGAGATAGAAGATTTGCATTAAGAATAGTTTTAGCAAGGTCTGCCGTACATAAGTTAAAACATAAAGGTGCCTATACACAACCTTGTTTTAAACCACAGTCTGTTGGAATCTTTTTAGTAGCTGAATTCATTGAAGTTTTCACCCGTACCCAAGTTCCAGTGTATGGTAGGATTCCATTTTCATCAGCCCGATCTGCAGGTCTTGTAGCAGGAAGCTAGCATAACCTTTCGCTTTAATGTCTAAAAGGGCTATCAACCTGTAGTTTGAGGGGTCCCGGGTATTGCCCTTTTTGAGGATAGGTTGTAGTAAAGATCTTATCCAAATCTCTGGGATTGTTGAATTTGCCAGACAATGCCGGTAGAGCGGCGTCAGTTTGCTACTCCAGAAATCTCGGTCTTCTTTAAACAATTGTCCTGGTAACCCATTAGGGCCTGGTGCCCCATTCTTTCTAATGTTTTTTAAAATTGTTGTCACGCGTTTTCCTACGACGGGGGCTTCTGGAGATATCTCCATATTTAATGGGTTCTTTACCACTGCCGATCCGGGTATGTCTACTGTGGCTACTAGTGAGATTTCAGATAGAGCAGTGCTGGTAAGGATGTTGAATGTGTCTGCTACACTGAGAATGAAATGTGATGTTGTGAAATATGTGCAAGTTTTGTGATCTTACAGAAAAATGATGCATGCTTCTGCAGACCATTTCCCTTTTTTAAATGGTGCGAGGAATGACAGCAGTCTCAGGCTTTACTCCAAACGGTCTACTTACATTTTGACCTTGCACTGTTCACTTGAATACAATTTGGCTAGAGCCTAAATTAAAAGAATTACAAATCTGTGTGAAAACTGTTACATAGAGCAAGGTTGCCACTAGGGGGTCCATCCAGCAAGAATCAATTAACCTATTTAAAAAAAAAGGTTTAACCAAATTTAGGGAGCCTGTAAAAGTTGTTGAATAGTCACAACAGTGTTTGTTTGAAGGAGTCAAGCGGTGGCATGTTGGTCCAATTGCCAAAGTACAAAGAGTTGTCTATGAGATCGCTCAAAGACACTGCCATAACAATCACAGCAATAATGTTTCCATTCATGTATCTATCTTGTAGAGCTGGAGATATTGCGAAGTAGGGTTGTTATTGTGTAGAACTGAAAAAGTACACTAAAAGATCAGTTTCACAGAAATCCAGGTAATAGTTCGAAGTTCAAAATGATTTGCATTGTCAGTGTCATGCCTATGCCTTTATCTTAAATACCGAGTCCACAAAGCTTTCATACTCTGCTTCCAGGCAGCGCATCTCTTTACCTGCAAAGCACACAGCTCGTAATTGCGCCTTCCGTCACGGCACTTCAATTTTCTCGGGGCACTTTATGAATGTATCGGTGCAAGGCATATATTGACAAAAACAGCAAAAGTACTTAACTGCGGAGAGGAGTACTTTCCCCAAAGAATATGAAATGAGGTGAAGGCAAACAGTGAATCACGACTCGGTATTTGCATTTATATAAGATTTTACTTGCTCTACATTTAAAGCAATTTGCCGGGGACTGAATTATAGCATTTAAGTGCTCTCGCATGTACACAGATAATGGTGAAGATTGTTTTGCTGTGGATGAGAAACACCAGTAAACTTTTCAGGACCCTTTTCTAAATCAATCATAAGTTTACTTTTTTTATTATTTGCATCACTTACAAAATACATTTCTTTCACGTTCCCTCTAGGTCGCTTTTTTAATTGATAACCAGAAAAGGCCATGAGTGGAAATTCATTTTTTCACGCATTATTCTGCGATGAAAGGCATCTTATATACAAAAACATTTGGGGGATTTCGAGCAAGGCAAATATTTGACTTAAAAAAAATAAAAAAGATTAAAAAACAAACAGATAAAAGATTATAACGCAATAAAATATACTGAGCCAGGGGCCACATTTTTTTAATTACTACAAAGTACCACTAGGACTCTCATCGAGATTCGCAAAATAAGTTACTTTTAGTTCACAGAACTAGGGGCCAGATGTACGACAATTCACTTTTGCTAGTCGCAAATTGCGTGGAATTGCGACTCGCAATTTGCGACTCACAAAAGTGAATGTACATCAGTGTCTCAGACAATGTTAGTGATTCCCAATAGAGTCGCAAATGGCAAGCCTTATTAATATTCGTTAGGCAAGTGCAATTTGCGACCCCATTGGGAATGGACAGCACTCTCAGGGATGATGGCCTGGGATGGTGGGACTGCTTTTTAAATAAAACAGTTTTCTTTTTTTTTAAATACATCCTGTTTACCTTAAAAGAAAACGGGATGCATTTAAAAAAGAAAAATTAAACTTTTCATTTTCATTTTTTAAGGGCAGGCAGTGGTTCCTGGGACCACTGCCAGCTCATAGAAAATATTTACCCACCCATTCCGAAAGGGGACCCCTTCAAGTTTGAGAGTGGTTTACCATCTACTTAAGTAGGTGGTAAACTCCAAGTGTTTTGCAGTCCCAAATGCATTCGCAAAACAATAGTAAATGACATTGAGTCTCGCTATTACGAAGGCACACCCCTTCCTAATAGCGAGAGTCACAAATGCTGACTCACAAAATAGCATTTATACATGCCATGACCCTTTTTTGCGGTCGTAAAAGGGGCAGATTCCTGTTTGCTAGTGCAAAAAAGGGTCGTACATCTGGCCCTAGGGCTTGAAGTGCCACATGTATGAAGCCTTTTTGAGTTCGCAAATGGGCAGATCTGAAGGTGATATGTCAGTCCAGAGATTCGAGTTGCAGCAGCGAAGCAAGTCTGTTGCGATTGGCCCAATCCAAGCGGCTAGGAGTTGCTTCTTCTCTGGGATGACCGCTCAGCTGAGGAGATGCGCCGGTTCTGCTTGTGGATGTGTCACTCAATAGAGAAAATGTATCAGTTCCACTAGAAAGCACCGTAGGTCCACTACTAAGGGTCCAGGACTGGGGTGGTACCACTTGACAGGATAGACTCACATACGGCAGAGTCCAGGTGTGGGGGTTGTAAACCTGTTATGTCTCAGAGGCTTCAGATCAGGAGGCCAGAAGAGTCACTCTGAATTCTGAGGTCAAGTGATACAGGTCTTGTCCTTCTCACTCAGGCAGGAGGGCATAAGGCTAGCAGGTCTGCAAAGCAAAACAGGAGTCCAGCAGAGTTGCAGTCCTGCAGAGTCACAGTCCTTCAGCAGCACAGCAGTCCTCTTTTCTGGCACAGTTTCCACAGGCCCAGAGGTGTACTCTCTTGGTGGTGTCCGAGGTCCAGTACTTATACCCAGCCATGCCTTTGAAGTGGAGGAGACTTCAAAGACATGTGCTTAAAGTGCACATAGGTCCTCCTTTCCTTCCCCGACACCAGACTCACTTCAAGAGGGTATGCAGCCCTTTGTGTGTGGACATCCCTAGGGCCAATAATGGTTCAGGCATTTTATACCCAGGGGTTGAGGTCCCAAGGACCTTTAGAGGCTGAGAGAGAGGGGCTGTGAGGCAGTTCACCCACATGGCCCTCATTCCCATATAAACGTGCACCCCCCATGGGCCCTGCCCCCTTATACTATTTATCTCTTTTTACTACATGACAGGGGATTAAGTCCCCTAGTCCAGCAATGGCTGCCAGTAACATTTGTATCATGTTGCAGGCGGCCGATCAGAGTACTCGCTCCCACGGGAGTCTGGCTCCTGTGGCAGTGAGATGGCCCAATGGAAATAAAGCTCCCTGGGCCAATCAGAAGGCTCCATTTTTTAAATTGCCATTCCCTTGAGGGTACCCCACCACCCAGATGTACAATTATTTGTCACCCTTTATTTCCTAAAGACTAAATGGATTTACAACAAATTACAAAAAGCACAATCTACGGACCAAGATCTAGCTTCCAGTCACATTTAGTGTATTTTTGTTCAGCAGTTTTTACGATGGCCTGTCTTAAAGAAGTCCATGGAAAATGCATGAGGATTTTGCATTCTGGGACACCTCTTTTTTCTCAGCCCCCACTTGATGGATCACCCCAAAACTTTTAAAGCACAAACTAGTCAAAATGGAAAGTTTTGTGAAGATTTGTCAAACCGTGCCAGAGTTATTAGCAACACAGAAAATGCTTTTCCTATGGAAAAGCAATCATAACCGACCGCCTTTAGGTATGTACACTGTTGGGGAGCACAGAGGAGCCTCAATGCCCCTGCGGTACCTGTCGGCTCCCCACCTCCATCGGGATCCGGCTTTGCTTCCCCACACAGGGAGCAGCAAAAATGCTGCTCCCTGCATGTGGGAGCTTTTTTTTCATCTGTTTTCTTTCCCGCTTGAAAGCAGGTGGGAAAACAGTTGAAAAGTCCACTCTTAGCAAGCAGTTGCATATTTCCTGCTCCTGCCTTCTGGGACCACACTATGGGGGTCATTAGGATCGCGAACGGACTTGAGTCCGTCCGCGACCCCTGAGTAGGAGGGAACGTCCGCATGGGCTGCGGCGTTCCCTCTGTGCAGATTAGGATGTGACCGCCAGGGTGGCGGTCACATCCTCTATTTTTAACATTGCGGCGGGTGGAGTTTCAAGCTGCACCCGCAGCAATGTTAAAAATGCACACATTGCATTTGTATGTAGAAAGTGGCAGGCACCGCGCGGTGCCTGCCGCTTTCTGCATACAAATGCAGGGGTGTACCATAGGTACCCCCCATGCGCACCCCCAACCCCCCCTTCACCGCAGTGAAGTTACACATGCTTTTCCACGGCGGAAAAGCCACCGCAGAAAAGCGTGTTTCCAAGCACATCCTAATCTGGCTGACGGTGTCTGAGAGACACCGTCACCATATTAGTGCTTTTCCGCCGCGGTTGTAAGCCAACCGCGGAGGAAAAGCTGCGGACGGAAACCAGGACCCACCAGCCATCCTAATGTGGCGGTGGGCGTTGGTGGGTCCGCAGAGGATTTTCCGCATCCTCCAGGCCGGCGGTGGCTTCCGCCGGACCGGAGGATGCGGAAAATCTTCCATCCTAATCAGCCCCTTACTGTTTGCTCTCACTTGGTGGGAGCTGTCAAAGCTCCTGCAAAGTGACAGCAAACATCTATGTCCTGAGGATGGGGAGTTCTGGATATAGGGAGCCAGCCCCGAGAGGTGGTGGTCCCCAAGGTCATTACTGGCTCCAGGAGGGGGGCCCGCCCTCTCCTTCCCACGGTAGATGCTGTCCCTGGGCCAAGAACAGCCTGGGAGGGGGCAGGGCATGGCCCCCTCCCCTTGCAATACTGATATTGGCTCCAGGGAGTTGGTGGTCTTGGGGCATTATTGGGCACAAGAGGGGGGTCCGCATGGCCCAAGTCTTCTATAGTAGCGAAGCCCTCTGGAGGCCTCTGGGGTCATAAACAGTCTTAGAAGGGTGGCTCTGTGGCCCCCTACTACCTTAGTTTTCTTTGGCCTGCCACAGGAAGGTGGAGGTCCCTGGCCGGAGATCGGTCATTGGGAGGGGGCTTTCTTTTTTATTATACTGCAAATTCGCAAATCCACCATATTTTTAATGCAAAATTGAGAAAAATGTTTTTAGTCCTCAGCAGGGGCCTAGGGGGTCAGGGTATTCCTAACCTTGCCCCTTCTCTTTTTCAAAACTATTATTTTGGGACTCCGCTGAGTCCGAGTCCCAAATTGGCTGCTAACACTTCCTTTTTGAAGTGTTGGCAGTCAATCATATCTCAGCATGAAATCTGTTGGATCCACAGAGGATGCGGGTCACTAGATTTACAAATTTAATCTTTCTTTAATAATTCAAAAACATTTTTTTCAAAGTGAGAATCGTGAGATTGTGCCTTACACTAGAGATGGCACTTCCTCCAACATAGTGCACAATTTGGGGTCACATATTTACTAAAATCTATAGTTCATCTATTGGTGAGATGACTAATGTCTTGAAACAAATACAATTGAACATGGGTCTCCTCCTTTCATCTTTCTTAATGTGCATTTGAGTAGAAATTATGAAACAGATTCTGAAATTATTCTAGCTAATGAAAACATTTGTGGCAATTACAGAGAGTCTTGACAGAGAAGTCAGAACACAAATGGTTCAAGTGGCACATAATAATATTGGATGCCTATTCTTCCACTGGAAGGGAAATCTTGCAAACTCAAATATATTAACCTAACCTTAAATCAAAGGCTGAAACAGAAGTGGAAAAAGCTTGGGGAGATTTTGTAACAGGGAAGATCGTGGCAGATCTCCTACTGTGAGACTTTCCCAATATGAGAGTGGGCCCAATGTGGGTTACCTAATAAGGGCTCATAAAAATATTAGACTCAATTTCATCCCCTTTTTTCTGGTTCTTTCTTTAACTTTCTCTTTTTCCTTTCTTTTACTATGTAGCACTTTTTATTTATGTAATTTCTTTCTTGTGGTACTCCAACATTTTCCACCGACTTCTCATGGATGGATAAATCTAATTTTTTATTGTAAGTCTTTATATTTTTTCTTCTCTAATTAATCTTTACGTTCTTCTCCATAAGTAATTTATGTATTGTGTCATGGAATGTTAAAGGTCTTCATAACCCAGTTAAAAACAAAGGCTTTTGTCTCTTTTATCAAAATTAAACTGTAAATTGCTTTATTACAAGAAACTCACCATAAAGATCAAGAAATTAATTCTATCAGAAGACAATGGGTTGGGAATGTTTTTAGTTTCCCTGCTATAAATAACAAAATAGATGTCCTTACATTGTTTCATAAATCAATCAATCAATCAATCAGGACACTTGTAGAGTGCACTACATACCCGCGAGGGTCTCAAGGTGCTGGGGGTGCTGCTACTGATCAAAGAGCCAGGTCTTGAGTAGTCTTCTGAAGGCCAGTAGGTCTTGGGTCTGCTGTAGGTTGGTGGAGAGGGTGTTCCAGGTCTTGGCGGCAAGGAGGGAGGAGAATCTGCCTCCGGCTGTCGTTCTTCGGATGCGGGGGACAGTGGCGAGGTCCGCAGAGCGGAGATTGCAGGTGGGGGTGTAGAAGCTGAGTCGTCTGTTGAGGTACGCTGGGCCGGTGTCGTGGAGGGGTTTGTGTGCGTGGATGAAGAGCTTGAAGATTATCCTCTTGTTGATGGCCAGCCAGTGTAGGTCTCTCAGTTGGGGAGTGATGTGACTGCATCGGGGGATGTCGAGGATCAGACGTGCCGAGGTGTTCTGGATGTGTTGCAGCCGTCTCAAGAGCTTGGCCGATGCTCCTGCATAGAGGGCAATTCCATAGTCCAGCCTGCTGGTGACAAGGGCTTGGGTGACTGTTCTTCTTGTTTCAGTGGGGATCCACTTGAAAATCCTACGTAGCATTCGGAGGAAGTTGAAGCAGGAGGAGACAGCGTTGACCTGTTTAGTCATGGTGAGGGTGGAATCGAGAATGACCCCTAGGATGCGTGCGTGGTCTGTGGGTGTCGGAGCAGTTGCCAGTGTGGTCAGCCACCAGGAGCCATCCCAGACCGAAGGGGCGGACCCCAAGGATGAGGACCTCCGTTTTGTCCGAGTTCAGCTTCAGTTGAGTGTTCCTCATCCACTCGGTGGCGGCCTTCATTCCTTCATGGAGGTTGGTTTTGGCTGTGTGGGGGTCTTTGGTGAGGAAGATGATCAGCTGGGTGTCGTCGGCGTAGGAGATGATGTTGATGTCGTGTTGACGGGCGACGTGGGCGAGGGGTGCCATGTAGATATTGAACAGCGCCAGGCTGACCGACGAGCCCAGGGGTATGCCCCAGATGATCTCAGTGGTCTTGGAGTGGAAGTGGGGGAGGCGGACGCTCTGAGTTCTGCTGGAGAGGAAGGATGTGGTCCAGTCCAGGGCCTTCGCTCGGATTCCGGCGTCGTGTAGGCGTGTGCGTAGGGTGCGGTGGCAGACCGTGTCGAATGCAGCTGACAGGTCCAGGACGATGAGGGCTGCTGTTTCTCTGTTGTCTAGCAGGGTCCTGATGTCATATATGGCGGCAATGAGGGCAGTTTTGGTGCTGTGGTTGCTGCGGAAACCGAACTGGGATGGGTCCAGGATGTGGTTGTCTTCGAGGTAGTGAGTCAGCTGTTTATTGACGATTTTTTCAGTGACCTTAGCCGGAAATTGGAGCAGGGAGATGGGCCGGAAATTCTTGAGGTCTTTGGGGTCCGCCTTTGGTTTCTTGAGTAAGGCGTTTATCTCCGCGTGTTTCCAGCTTTCTGGGAAGGTTGCCGTCTCGAAGGAGATGTTGATCGCCTTGCTGAGATGGGGTCCGATGAATGCGCTGGCTTTGTTGAAGATGTGGTGGGGGCATGGGTCTAGCGGTAAGCAGGAGTGGATGGTCTTCATGATCTCGCTGGTGTCCTTGTTGTTGACGCTTGTCTAGGAGAGAAGATGGTTGGTGCGTGTGGTGGGGATGGTGGTGGTAGACGTTGGTGCGGTCGTGGCATTGAAGCTGTTGTGGATGTCGGTGATCTTGCGGTGGAAGAAGGTAGCCAGTGAGTCGCATAGGCCTTGCGAAGACGGGATGTTATTTGCATTGGAGCTGGGGTTGGAGAGTTCCTTCACGATGTTGAAGAGCTCCTTACTATTGTGTGCTTTGTTGTCAAGGCGGTCCTTGAATGAGGCCCTCTTGCTGGCTCTGATGAGTTGGTGATGGCTGCGGGTGGCATTCTTGTGGGCTGTGTAGCTGTCCGGTGATCGTTCGCGGAGCCAGTTCTTCTCCATTGTTCGCCATTTTCTTTTGGAGGCCTGGTGGTCTTCGGTAAACCAGGTGGCTTTCTTGCTAGTGTGGCTGTTGGAGGGTGTCTTGAGCGGGGCGAGGGTGCTGGCGCAGTCGTCGATCCATTGTCGGAGGTTGCGGGCTGCGGGCTGCGGTGTCGGGGTCGGTGGAGTCGGTGGGTGGGTTCAGGGCGAGGGTGGTGGTGGTGGTGAGCTGGTCCTCGGTGACTTTGCTCCAGCATCGTCGGGGTAGCAGTTGGGTGCGGTGGTGCGTGGTGGTGGGCTTCCTGAAGGTGAAGTGGATGCAGTGGCGGTGGGTCCAGTGGGGTTCGATGGTGCGGATGGAGGAGATGTGGGGACTTGCGGTGAAGATCGGTATTAGTTGATACTCTGAGGGTGTTCCTGTGTTCTATGGCAATTCCTCCTCCTTTCCGTTGGTGTAGTTCCTGCTCGTGATCTTGTATCCTTCCAGGATGGCAATGGCGATGTCGGGTGTGGAGGTGGGGTTCAGCCCAGTCTCTGTCAGGAAGGCGACGTCAGGGGAGGTAGAGTCGAGGAGGTCCCAGAGTTCGGTGGCGTGTTTGCGGGCGGAGCGGGTGTTGAGGAGGATGCATCTGAGTGAGTTTGGTTCCATGCTGGGCGGTTTGGCTGGCTGGATGCTGGTGAAGTTGCAGTTCCAGCAGGAGAAGGGTCCTTGGGTGCGCTTTGGGGTTGCCCGGTAGCAGGTGTGTTCTCGGCCAGGGTTGAGTGCGTGGAGGGTGCTGGCGTCGTAGTGCAGTCGGGTGTCGTGGCGTCTCCGGGGTTCAGGGGTCCTGACGCGGGGCGCGGTCCAGGCACGGATGGGTGCAGACGTGCTTGCCTTAGGAGCGCCTTTGGCGCGCCCGCTGCGCCCGTCGGCTGCGTGGCCTCCATATGAGGGCATGTGGGAGGGGGGAGCAGCTGGGAGGCGGGAGCGGGTTGGCCAATGGGAATACAGGGGGGCGGGGCTGTAGGGGACGCAGCAGCGGTAAACACAGAGGCGGGCAGGCGGGGGTCACGGAAGGCAGATGGGGACACAGGCAAAACGGGGGCACAAGGGAGTCACAGGAAACATGGGGCAAGACAGCAGAAAGCAGGAAATACACAGAAGTAGCAGTGAGTCACAAAAAGAATACAGGCACAAACCAATTACGGGGCACAGGCCAAAATACGTGCGGCAGCGGGCACAGGGCACACAGGGGGGCTGTCTGACGGTGAGGGGAGCGACCTGCCTGGTGACAGGGTCAAGGGTCGCTCTCTCTACAGAAAAGGAGGAGGAATTGCCATCGTCAACAGGAACACACTCAGAGTATCAACCAACACCGACGACACCCTCTGCACCGCCAACACATGCACTTCCAAATCCACACCAATCCCAACACCACCCTTAGAGGAACTCTCTCTTGAATGAATTCAAAGATGATGCTGGAAGGTGGCTTTTGTTAGATATTAAGATAAATAACACACAATTTTTGTTTTGTAATGCCTACTGTCCAAGTGGAGTAGATTAACCTTGGGAGTAGCAAGAGTAGTGCCTCTACCCATATTTCCACTGAGTTTGCAAAAAACTCAGTGGGAATATGCTACATTCCCTGCCCCTCCCAAATTCTTTAAAAATTTAAAAAGAAGGCACCTACCAGTGTGTCTGCCGCCTCCCCTGCCTGGCCGCTCTCCTTCCCGTTCCTTGTGTCCTTCTTTAAAGAAAAAACTCCTACGTTGTACATCTTGTGCGTGCACATCCGCACATGCAAGAAGTACAACGTAGTGTTTTTTCAATTGCAGAAGGACGCAAGGAGCAGGACGGAGAGCGGGCAGGCAGGGGAAGTGGCAGACACACAGGTAAGTGCCTTCTTTTTTAATTTTTAAAGAATTTGGGAGGGGGTAGGGAGAGGCTAACTCCATCCACCACGGAGGCAGAGTTTTGTCTACCTCCGCGACTGCAATGGAGCGCGGAGAAAACAAATCTCTGCAAACTCTCCTGGCAGAGTGGAGTTACCCCCCACCCCCAGGGTTAGAGTACATCTGTTATGACTTTTCCTCTCTTTTATCTTTCCATGCATCAGAAAATCTTATAGTAGGGTGATATTATAATCAATTTATAGACTCCTTTTTGGTTTGTATATCTCAGAATAAATTTATTCCCTCCAAAATGCACAGAGCCTTTCAGGGAGCCATATCCTCTAGAGGTTTCGTTGATGTTTGGAGGGCATCACACCCCGATGTTTTGGAATTCACTTTCTTTTCTCCTGTTCATAATTCCCACTCTAGAATATATCATATATTTTTTACCCAGCACACACTTCAGTTTCTAACGCATGCTGAGATAGGTTCAAATCTCATCTCGGACCATGCTCCCGTTTTTGTAGATGTAGAATACCCTAACTCTATCCCTCCCACTAGCAGCTGGAGATTTAACAATTTATAGAACATTTTGCAATATTTCTAAAATACTTTTTCGAGAATAATCTTCCCTCAGACACACAAATGAATTTTATTAGGGATGCCTTTAAACAACTGCAAGCAGCTTTATGATAAAGTTTGTAGCTAAAAAGAAGAGAAGGGCTTTTAGGGACACTGTGCAACTTTTAGATCAGATTAAGGTTTTAGAACACAAATATTTCTCCTCTGGGGGGCGGAGCTTGCAGGCGCCAATGCCGGACGCGTGAGCGCTGTGCTCCCCGCCAACACCGACAAAATCCGTCCATAAATCCTCCAACTACGGAACTTTTGTAGACTTCAACGTGCGCAGTGGTCGGGGGAGACTGTTTGTAACACTCGGCTGCCTTCCCGACGTGTGATTGCAGGGAGCTGAGGCGAGACGGGGAGGAGAAGGCGGGACGGACCCAGGCCACAAAGCAGCGGACTCTCCTGTGTGCAGGGACGACGTACGTGCTGCGACGTGCGGCCAGAGGACAACAAAGCCCCCGCAGACTGAGTTGCGACCTTGGCCCCGGGAATCGGACTCCGTGTGCTGGCCTGCCGGCTGGGCCGCCCGGCACACGTTCGCTGAGGCTGACCCTGCCCCTGTATGGAGAGGTGAGCGGGCGGACCGGGGCTGAGGCAGTCATCCGGGAGATAACTGGGGCGGCTTGCCTAGGACCACGTGTGCAACGAGCAGGGCCTGGCGCTGAGGCCCGGTGCGCAGTCTGGTGTCGGCCTTTCCCTCTGGGGGGTACAATGGTGTGCCCCCCCCGCACCTCAAGTGCGCTGTTCTGCGGGCGGCTGGGTGCCGCCGACGAGAGGTCCACATTGGTTCGGTCCTGCGCCAGGGACCCCGGGGGTGCTGAAACGTGTGCATCAAGGCGCTGGTACTAGCGCTATGTGAGTTGTGCGGCGGAGCAGCTAAGTCATCCTGCCCCAACGGAGCCCTGGACCACCTCATCTATATCTGCGTGCAGCAACACACACGCCCCTTTAGGCCCCCGTCTCACTCGTGGGGGTACTGCGGAGCACTGAGCCATGTTTGAAACCCTGCGCAATCCATAACTGCTGCACCTGAAGGGGGGATCAAGGACCACAGGTTTGATGCTTAGTGTTGTGTAAAGGTGCACGTGGACTCTGGAGGTACCCACGGGGAGCCGCCTGCTGTGAGGGGAGCCGGGTACATACTAACGCAGCCGCTGCCGTGGTCCGGCCCGGGAGTGGATTGCACAGCAGGGATCGGACGGACCTCTAGATTAATGCGCGGTGGGCCCTGGCGCCGCGGGCTAGGATGCACTCATCATTGTGAGGACGCAGGGGCGGCGCAGCAGAGGGGTCAGCGAATGGATCCACGGGTGTCGTACCAGCTAGGTGCAGTGTCCTGTTGCCTTCTCCTGACGCCTGCATAAGACGAGTTCTAGGATCGGGCTGAGCGGCCCCTAACGCTGCGGACGGCCAATCATGGGGAAAACGGACAGAACGCAGTCCAAACTGGCCTCTGACCAACGCAAATCAAAATCACCTGAAGAGCAACAGCCGGACCCCCCGGCGAAGGCTGCGGGCTCAGACAACACGCTCTATACCGGCATCAAAGACATGTTAGTATCCATGGAACGGGGGCTGCAGGAAAGTATGGCGTCCATAGGTACGAAGATAGACGCTCTCACCTACCGCATGGCGGAAAGAGTTGACAAGCATGCGGAGAGACTTGACATGTCGGAAAGGCGCATCACAGAGGTGGAGGAGGCCCAAACTGAATGGGACAAGGATCGTAAACAATTCTCCAGGCTCCTACAAGTTATCCAGGAGAAGTCGGAGGATTTGGAGGCGCGCTCGAGGCGCTCCAATATCCGCATCACTGGAATTTCGGAGACGACGAACACTAGCAGGATGGAACTATTCGTGGAAAAATTGCTAGTCACTTTGCTTGGGGATGATATCTTCTCCCCGATGTTCGTTGTGGAGAGGGCACACCGGACCTTGGCGCAGCGACCGCCCAGGGGGCCGCCCCCAGGCCCATTATAGCAAAACTGCTGAACTACAGAGACCGGGACACCGTGCTGAGGATGGCCAGGGAGAAAGGGAAGCTGCAGTACGAAGGCATGGAGGTGTCCCTGTACCCGGACTTTACAGCGAACGTCCAAGAAGAGAGGAGGCGCTTTGCACCCTACAAAAGACAACTACGGGAAATGGGGCTTGATTATACAATGCTATACCCTGCGAAATTGCGAATTAACAAGGGAGGACATTCACATTTTTTCACCGATCCAAAGGCTCTCCAGAAAGCGCTTAAGGAATGGTCCAAGGAGCAGAGGGCCAGCCCTAACAGAGAACCCGATGACCTAGCGGACAGTAGCAGGCTGGACAAACAGGAATGATGCCTCAGCTGGCGTCTTGGAGGTGCACGTTGGTGACGCCTGGATGCTGCGCGGCGCAGTGGCGTAGTGTTGCTGTGAGGCAGAGACTCCATGCGGTTTGAACTCTGATGTCTGCGGCAGAGTCACCAGGCATGGCATTCCAGAGACTCAACGACTGGGTGAGATTGCTCTTGTTTCTTTGTAGTTACCCGCTTCCATTTCCCCTCTCCCTGCTGTTTGAGCGCAAGACTGTGGCATGAGACTGTGTTGGGACATTCCTACAGGCAGCACTATGTATGTTTTTCAGTTCTTTTTCTACACCTGCATTCCGTAGATGGACATAGCGTAAGGTGGTGGCGCCTGGGGCGGCGACAGCTTGTTCTATAAATGTGGTGCTCTTGTGTGATTACCCTAGCGACCTCTGCCCCAGCGCGCATAGCTCGAACTGACCCCAGATGGACTGTAGCTGGGGACCTTCAGAATGGCTCTATGTTCTTGTGCTTCGAAGATGGGTTGGGACCCTGTCAGGCCAGGTTGGGGGAGGTCTGCTGTGGGAGGGGGGTGGCGTGGGCTTATGGGGGTGATGGTTGTTTTTGGGGAGTTCTAAGGGACTTGCCATGCAAACTGCTCATTGACTGTTTTTTCATAAGGACTGTTGCTCTTCTAATGTGTCTATGGACATTATCTAATGGCAAAAGGGGAATACTGTTGGCTGTCATACTGCACTCACATCGACAATGGCTGATGTAGGTAACAGAGCGAATGTTGGTGGGCCTGATTCGTTGACTGTCTTAACTTGGAATGTGAGGGGTCTGAATGATCACCGCAAGCTTAGAAAAGTGCTGCACTACTTACAACGACACCATGTGGATCTTGCACTTATTCAGGAGACGCATCTCCCTCCCAAGAGCAAGATGCTTGATACTTCAGGTTTAAGGGGTAGCTGTCTTGCAGCGGGATTCACCACACACTCGAGGGGGGTACTCACATGGGCTAATCCTCGCTCGCAGCTGCGACTGTCCTTAATTGAGGCAGACCCCGAAGGGCGCTTTTTGATTGCGCGATGCTTAGGCAAAGGGTTGGACCTTGTGGTGGTCAATGTTTATGGGCCCAACTATGATCAACCGGAGTTTTATGCAGAGCTAGCAGCACGTAGCCGGCCCTATGAGGCTTACAGGATGCTAGGGGGGGAGACTTTAACTTTGTCTATGACCCTGATAAGGACAGGTCCAAGGGGCCGACGCGCCGCCCGGCGGCCGCTGCCCTCCTTATGCAGGCTGAAATGGTGAAACTAGACCTGGTAGATGTCTGGCGCACTAAGCACCCCAATCAGGGAGGGTTCACGTACTACTCTGCCTACCATGACATACATACACGCATTGATTATTTCCTTGCCTCCCAACAGTTGATCGCGGGTGTCCGCAGCTGCGAGGTGCTGCCCCGCATGCTCTCGGATCATTCCCCCTTGCTGCTGCGACTGACCGCCCGACTAAAAGAATCCCCCCTTTCACTTGGAGGTTCCCCCCTATGCGCTCCTCGATGAGGCATTTAGGGGTGACCTTGCTGATGACATTGAGTCATTCTTCGAAACGAATCTGGGCTCGGTGGACAGCTTCCTAACACTATGGGATGTTTTTAAGGCTTACATTAGAGGGATGGCCATGGCCAAACATTCCAGTACGCTTAGGGCCATCAGGCGGCGGTTGCGGACTCTAGAATCCCAACTGAAAGAGCTAGAGGGGAAGCTAAGTGCCGGCCCGGACTCGGACACCAAGGAACGTCTAAAATTGCTGCTGGCTGAATTTCATGAGGAGGCTGATCGTGAGATTCAACACATGGGAAAGTACGCAACGGCGAGAGTATATGGGGAAGGGGATAGGCCTGGCTCAGTACTGGCCCGTATCATGAGGCAGGAACGGAAACCCTTGGTAATAGATGAACTGACTTCTCCAACAGGGCGTTCCCTTACGGACGAAACAGAGATCATTGCTTCCCTTAAAAATTATTACTCGGACCTTTATCAATCCAAATCCTCTCACATGGAGGAGGAGATAGAGGACTACCTTAGCTATATAAGGATGCCCTTCCTGCCGGACTCCATGAGGGAGTTCCTTGCGGCACCGGTGCAGGAGGATGAGATACGGGAAGCGTTGGGTGGGATGAGAACGGGTAGTGCCCCTGGTGCCGACGGTCTTACTGTAGGGTTCTACAAGGTGTTTCTGGACATACTCATGCCCCACCTAATTACGCTCTTTGATGAGATTTGTGCAGAAGGGTCGATGTCTCCCACCATGAGTGAGGCCCTGTTGATAACGATACTGAAGCCGGGTAAGCCACCGGAGCTATGTGGCTAATATCGGCCGCTGTCCCTTTTAAACGTTGATGCTAACCTGTATGCCAAAGTTCTAGCTACGCGGTTGGCGCTCCTGGTCCCGGATCTTGTGGCGCCGGAGCAGGCTGGGGTTGTCCCGGAACGGAATCTGACATATAACATTAGAACAGTGTTGGGTACAATGCAACATGTCCGACAAGAGAACAAAGCTCTAGCCATATTTCTTGATATGGAAAAAGCTTTTGATTCAGTCGAATGGCCCTTCATGCTGCGAGTGTTGCGAAAGCTTGGTCTGGGTGAACCATTCCTGCAAATGCTAGGAGCATTGTATTATAAACCCACAGCCAGATTACGAATAGGGAACACTGTCACTGATCCCTTCGCAATTAGCAGAAGGACAAGACAGGGCTGCCCTCTCTCTCCCTTACTATATGCCCTAGTGGCGGAACCCCTGGCCTGCGCGATTCGGGAATACCATGCTGTGGAGGGAGTCAGTTTCCCGACGTATAAAATAGGTATATCGACGTTTGCGGACGACACTCTGCTATATGTCCGTGAACCGGAGAAGAATCTCCAATCGGTACTCAGAGAGGTGGTGAGGTTTGGGGCGCTATCAGGCCTCAAGGTCAACTGGAGCAAATCTGTGGCGTTCCCATTGACTCCAGTCACCACGCCTTTTGAGACGGAGTTCCCCCTCCAGTGGTCCTCGGATCCGGTCCGGTACCTGGGGATTATGTTACATGTGGACCCTATTATCTTGATCCGGGAGAACTACGGAACAGCTTTTTCCAGACTGGTAGATGACATAGAGAGATGGTGCAAACTCCCCTTTTCCCTAATGGGCAGAATTTCTATTATGAAAATGGTGGTGCTGCCCAGATTTTTGTTCTTATTCACAAACATCCCAGTCGTCCTCTCCAAGGCTTTTTTCAAACAAATGCAACAGGCACTCACACGCCTGGCTTGGGGGGGCACCCCAGGGTACAATGGCAGACTCTGACATTACCCTATGAAATGGGAGGCCTGGGCGCCCCGGACATGGAGAGATATTACAGAGTGGCACAGGCTGCGCACCTTCATTCCTGGATTCACGGATCCCCGATGATCCCACATGGTATCCTCGAGCGCCTATTTGCGGAACCGCTGCCGCTGCCTGCCACAGTATGCCTGCCAGTGGACCGAAATATAGGTAGACTGGATTCCATAAAAGCCACGAATCACGCATGGCATGAGTTGGCACGGGCACAGAGCTGCGCTCTCCTGTATTCCCCGCTTATGAGAATTGAATGGACGGTGTGGATCCCCTTTCTCAGGGAGAAGGGGGTCATGAGAACTTTGCAGAAGCTGGGAGTGAACACACTGGAGGATTTGTTCACGGACGGTGTGGTAAAGTCGTGGGACTAGTTGTCCCCCCCACAGGCAGACGCTTCACTACTGTCCCGCTTTCAATACCACAGGGTCCGGGGGGCACTGAGGGAGCTCATTTGGCACGGACTTGCAGGAGCCTACGGAAGTGCCGGAACTCACCTATGTGATCAAAACTGTGTCTGCCCGTAAGTTGGTGACGAACATTAATAAACTGGCACCCCGGCATGTGCAGCCCCAGCCCTCCAAAGCCAGAACAGAGTGCCAGCGCGATCTGCGGATGCAGATAGAGGATGACATGTGGCGATTCTGTTGCCTCAGTACGAAGAGACTGTCGTTGATTGGACGGCATAGACTGGTCCATTTCAAATTTCTCCAGCGCGTATATTACACTCCGGAGAGGCTGCACAGATACGGCTTGCGGCAATCCCCGGAATGTGAACGTTGCCATGCGCTGTCAGCCGATTTCTTCCATATGGCCTGGGTCTGCCCGGGAGTCAGCAAATTCTGGGGAGAAGTGTTTGAGGAGCTGAGCTTGATCCTAGAGGTGGAGATTGAGGCTGACCCTGCGTTGGCTTTGCTGGGGTATTCAAAGCCCTTGCATATAGCCCTGAGACGGTTGGCAGATATGGCCCTGTTGATAGCCCAAAGGGTGCTAGCTGCTTGCTGGATGAGGGG
This sequence comes from Lissotriton vulgaris, assembly GCF_964263255.1. Classification (NCBI taxonomy): domain Eukaryota; kingdom Metazoa; phylum Chordata; class Amphibia; order Caudata; family Salamandridae; genus Lissotriton; species Lissotriton vulgaris. The sequence goes on from NC_141698.1 coordinate 950,407,873, forward strand.
ACCGTTGCCCACAAAGTAAAGATGGGCGAAGGATTTGTTGTACTGCTGCACGCAGTCTGAGATATATAGCGAATTGCTTCCTCCCATGAGCAGGCCCAAGAACTTTTGGACATTGTACCGGGCATTTGTTAGCGGTGCTGGGGAGGAGGAACCGGAACAAGGTGGGGAGGTTGATGTACTGATTGCACCTGAGGATACAGAGTAGGGCCAGGGTAGGGAATGTAGGATAGTGTGTGGCTGATGCCACCAGGAGACTGTAGTGGGATCATGGCGGGCAGTGGGGCTTTAGGCTGGAAGCTGCTCATGCCGTCAGGCGGTGCACAAAAATTCCCCTTTCTTAGTCGAGCAGCGCTGTGTTTAACCAAGTAATAGTTAGGTTGTACATAGGTCTTTTCTTTCCTTTCCTTCTTTTCCTCCCTTACGATACGGGGTGGAGGCGTGCCTATTTCTCCCTTGGTCAGCACTGATACCTATTCGTACACACTTAGGTTTTTGTTGACACTTGCTGTGCACTGCATTTACATCAACGATGTATGGAAATAGTTTAAATCGACAATGCATTGTGCTTACATTATTCGCCGCCGAGCCTCTGGGATGTCGGCATTCAGGCTGTGTCATATGATTGCTGATCGCGTGTAGTGATAATTTGTACAAGAATGCCACCCTATTGGGTTGCAGACGACTCGCCCTGTTGTAAGAATCTATTGCTTGTGAATAAAGGTACAATTTAAAAAAAAACTACAAATATTTCTCCTCTAATCGCAACAACATGTTATCTAATCTTATTAAAGCCAAACTGCAATATAACAAACAATCCTGGGAAAATGACTGTGATAGTCTACTTTGTTTTAATGCAAAAAAGTTTGGTGGTCGGAACAAAGCCGGCAAAACTTTGGCTTAAAATAAAAAAGCAGAAATCTAAGATTGTTGCTATAACAGACTCAGTCGGGTCAGGCATATATTAGTGACTCTCTTTAGCATCCATTGGAAGGCCACACTGCAGAGCAGAACGATTGCTAAACCCACCCTCCTTCCATTGTCTGAGTACTCCCGCAGCCGTGCTTACATCCCAGCCGGCCGCCGAGAGGAGGACTCGGCTACCCAGACTACCTTGCGGCGGTGCAGACCTTTGCTGTCATCATCGGCGCCTGGAGGCGCGATAAAGGTCAGCGTCCCCCGGCCAGGCGGTGTAATCTCTTTAGCATCCATTGGAAGGCCACACTGCAGAGCAGAACGATTGCTAAACCCACCCTCCTTCCATTATCTGAGTACTCCCGCCGCCGTGCTTACATCCCAGCCGGCCGCCGAGAGGAGGACTCGGCTACCCAGACTACCTTGCGGCGGCGCAGACCTTTGCTGCCATCATCGGCGCCTGGAGGCGCGATAAAGGTCAGCGTCCCCCGGCCAGGCGGTGTAATCTCTTTTGCATCCATTGGAAGGCCACACTGCAGAGCAGAACGATTGCTAAACCCACCCTCCTTCCATTGTCTGAGTACTCCCGCCGCCGTGCTTACATCCCAGCCGGCCGCCGAGAGGAGGACTCGGCTACCCAGACTACCTTGCGGCGGCGCAGACCTTTGCTGTCATCATCGGCGCCTGGAGGCGCGATAAAGGTCAGCGTCCCCCGGCCAGGCGGTGTAATCTCTTTTGCATCCATTGGAAGGCCACACTGCAGAGCAGAACGATTGCTAAACCCACCCTCCTTCCATTGTCTGAGTACTCCCGCCGCCGTGCTTACATCCCAGCCGGCCGCCGAGAGGAGGACTCGGCTACCCAGACTACCTTGCGGCGGCGCATACCTTTGCTGTCATCATCGGCGCCTGGAGGCGCGATAAAGGTCAGCGTCCCCCGGCCAGGCGGTGTAATCTCTTTTGCATCCATTGGAAGGCCACACTGCAGAGCAGAACGATTGCTAAACCCACCCTCCTTCCATTGTCTGAGTACTCCCGCCGCCGTGCTTACATCCCAGCCGGCCGCCGAGAGGAGGACTCGGCTACCCAGACTACCTTGCGGCGGCGCAGACCTTTGCTGTCATCATCGGCGCCTGGAGGCGCGATAAAGGTCAGCGTCCCCCGGCCAGGCGGTGTAATCTCTTTTGCATCCATTGGAAGGCCACATTGCAGAGCAGAACGATTGCTAAACCCACCCTCCTTCCATTGTCTGAGTACTCCCGCCACCGTGCTTACATCCCAGCCGGCCGCCGAGAGGAGGACTCGGCTACCCAGACTACCTTGCGGCGGCGCAGACCTTTGCTGTCATCATCAGCGCCTGGAGGCGCGATAAAGGTCAGCGTCCCCCGCAACGCGGGACGCCGGGCGAAGCCCGGGCCAAGGGTGGGCCCGTTTAAGCCCGTTCAAGACTGGGCAGGACTGGACTGGGCCACGGTATTTTCCTTTATTTTTCTACCCTGTTACTCCTACCTGTGATCCCCTGTTTGATATTTGATATTGTATTGACCTGCACTTATCACTAATCTTGTTGTACTCTGTGCAACAATGAATAAGAGCACCAGAAGTAAAAAGACTCCTAAAGTAACTGATATAACTGGCCCTATAGACTTATTCATCATTAAGACCCATGAGGTCATAGATAAAAGCATACATATCCTAGAACGTAGGGTATCACATGAACTGGAGGTTGCAAGAAGATCGTCTATGGGGCCCCTGGCCTCTGCTCAAACTCCTATCCAACAGGGTCCAATTATCCCACTGTTTAAGCAAGCTGATAATACTAACGTACTAATACACAAGGTCCCAAATATTGTGGATCTATCCGCCACCCAACTTTCATTAGGGTCTAACTACAGTGAGGACTTGGAATAAACACCAGATTTACAACTTTCCCATAACCATGTGGATATCTCAGACCCCAACTCTTCGGGCAAGCGGGAGGGCGCCATAGCTAAGAGGCAAAATACAGAGATGACCCCACATGAGACCACATTAGCTCCGCACAACATCACAACCTCCCTCAATCCAACTAGTGCCACAATTCTGTTAGATCAACCGATCCCTACTAACAGTAGTGCTGATTGTATTTTGACCTCTCAAGATGCTGGTCTCCGAGAGTTGACAGAGGACCAGGGTCTCGGGGGTGGCACACAGAAACCATGCACTGCATGTGTAACACTACATGATTTCATCATAATAAGCATGGGGGTGTTGCTAAAACGCCATCTGCAACCCATGGAAAAGAGCATTATGATCATCGAGAAACAATTAGCTAAATTAAATACCCCAGTATTCACGCAGAAATCACTAGGCACACCTGCCAAGGGCCCGGGGACTTCCAAAGACACAAATAAACCGGCCCAACCTCTGTCTTTACCAGTCACCCGACCGAAGCCTCTGCCGCTCGAAAGAGTTGCAAACTCCGAAACCTTAAAAAACGACAGGCAAAACAAACAAAATACCTCAAAACCCGCCCTAACAGAGGGGAATGGAAAATCAAAAGGCACTATTGATAACTCCCAAAAAACTCCGGCTCCTGTGGAGCCAAACAGCCAAGCAGTGAAGCAGAAGGACACCCCACAGACAACACACAAAGCCCAACCATCCCAGCCACAGGCCTATGAGAGGAAAGGCGCTAGGTATAGGCGTCCGATACATCTGCCGCCTGAGGCGACCCCATACACTGTCATACTTACTGGGGTCACCGAGCTGGCAGATGGTACAGACGAACCCCCATGGTCACTGCGCAACAAGGTATTGCAGTGGTTGAGCCAAAACAGACCTCTCCATCCATCTAATCACAGTACAATCAATTCAATGAGAAGAGTGTTCTGGATAGGCGATACCAAAAAAAGTTTGCAGGGCGACTGCATCATACTCAACTGTGAGGACCCAGCTACAGCTGATTATATTTCCTCATGGCCAGCATTGGAGAAAAGGGGGGGGGTCGATGTACAGCGTCTCTCCTTCTTTTATCCACCTCTAAATACTTTTAATTATGGCGACTCTACTAGTTGGGAGGAAGTCCAGGATTGGCCTTGGACACAGGTGGGGCACTACAACAGAAATAGAAATAGGAACACAATAACTACTGGAATAGAGGGTGGGATGCTCGTCCCTGGTTACCCAGAAGAGAAAATCTAAATCCTGACTATTGGAGGGGGGCCCCCACAAGGAATAGTTACGACTGTTTAGACATGGTCCATTGACCAATAATGACAACAAATGGGAAAGGAAATAACTTAGGCATCCCAGATGAGACCCACAAAAATGATCACCAGACTCTCAACACTAATATCCTGCCATTAGGGAACATACCCTATCCCCTAGTGGGGGAAGCACTGCTATTAGTTCAGCAATCATCAGACCAATTAATGAAGGTCTCAAAAGGAGAAGGTTCCGTAGTCCAAGAGAAATTTAATGGTGGGTCTATACCCACAAGCCTGCGGGACATCACACAAACCCAAAGGGAGGTAGAATATAGCATAGAGGGCACTGAGAGGTTAATTCCTCAGACACTGGCAGCAGAAGTCAGTTCACATAAATCCAATCTAAAAATAACTTCCTGGAATATCGCAGGGCTAAATAATAAATCAAGGGACCAGTTATTCTTAACCTTCATGGAAAAACAGGATATAATTTGTTTACAGGAGTGCTGGGATCAGGAGGAGACCCACATTGAGGGCTTTAGTACTTTCTATATCCCGTCGATACAGGGTAATCGAGGCAGAGGGTCGGGGGGTCTGTGTATTTTTGCCTCCAATCTGTGTAACACAAAACTGACCACACACGTGGCGAGCGGACCCAAAGTAGGTGCAGCTAGATCACTACAAGGACTTATGGTTAAAGCAAAGGGGCGGTCCCTTTTCCTGATTAACATGTATATTAACGTGCCAAAAGTAGATCCCAAAGCTTTAATAGCTGAGCTCACCACAATGCTTAAGAGAGGTGGGCAGGACGCAGATTGTACCCTCATAGTAGGAGATTTTAACTGTCATCTATGTCCTTACAGTGCCACAAAAAATTGTGGCATTTATAATTTAAGAGGGGATCCCACCACACATTTTGAACATTCTATTGTGGGTAGTATGTTAAATCAACTCATGCATGATTGGGACTTGGGGTTTGCTAACGAACTATGTGAGCCATCTGTAGCTTTTCAGACAACCTTTTTTGGTCGAGGCTCAGGCACTGTAATCGATTACATCTTAGTGTCAAATAGGAATCAGGGCTGTTTGGAGGAGTTTAACACGGAAGATTTGGCATTAAGCGATCATTTTCCGATTAGCGCCAGTATCTCTGTAGGGAAGTCCGGGAGCCTTACAAAAAGTACATCTAGTATCCTTCACGGTCACTGGCAAGGAAAAATGGATACGCCATAAAATGGGCAAAAAATGGACTCCACAAACTTCCTGAAGGATTTAGTCCAGAAAGAATTGAAACAATTCTCGACCTGCTTAGAATTTAACATTAATCCCCAGTTAATTATAGATGCTTATGGCAGGATAATTGCCACTATAAATGACAAGTTAACTAAAAAACAAAAGACAGGGGTAGAAAAGAGAGTATACGGCTGGTTTAATTCCGCCTGTACCAAAGCCCATAAAGACCTGCTACATGCATTAAAGACAGTCCCTAAAGACAGTAGCTTGGTTAAGGACGCCAGGCGAGTCTATAAACAGACCCTTCGAAATAGACAAGACGAACTGAAAAATCAGGCCTGGGAAGCCCTGTTAAAGGCAAGTGCCTTAAGGGACAATATTTCTTTTTGGAAAGAAATTAATGCCCCCTTCTTCGTGGATAGCCAGGCTGACTCTATGGAGATAGCCATAACGGAAGATGTTTGGGTTGATTACTTTACCTCCCTATATAAAAAAGATTTAATAGCAATGACCCCACAATATGATTTCAATACTAGGCAGGTGGAACATGCATTGATGCAAGGTAGTTTCCCTTTAAATGTAGTTATCACCCCTCTAAAGGTCGAGCTAGCAATTACCCAGAGTGCTAATTTAAAGGCCCCCGGCCCAGATGGAGTTCCCATTGACTTATTTAAAGAAAATGCAGATCTTTGGGCTCCTCTATTAGCAAATGTAATAAATGCGTATAGTAAAATAGGTTTTCCTGACACATGGCACGAAGCAATAGTAATCCCAATATTTAAAAAAGGGGACAGGCAGGACCCAAAATGCTATCGCCCTATTACCTTGCTAGATACCCTGATGAAAGTCGGAGGCAGAGTGTTGTTAACTAAATTACAAACCTGGTCCAAGAGCAAAGGGATTCTTTCGAAATTACAATATGGTTTTAAAACTGGTGTAGGCACTGTAGAGCCGGGTTTAAACCTGGCCTTAATAATGAACAAATACATTGGAGAAAAAAAAGGGAACCTGTTCCTAACATTTGTCGACTTAACCTCGGCTTTTGATTGTTTAGACCATAGTGTGCTATGGAAAACCTTGGTTAAATTGGGGATAGATAAAAACATTTTATATTTTATACAGGAACTGTACAGAGACGCAGGTGCTACGGTCAGATACGGTAAAAATGGAGAGCGAACTAGAAAATTCCCAATAGAAAAGGGTGTTCGACAGGGCTGCATACTTGCGCCATTCCTTTTTAATTTATATATTAATGAGGTAGCAGACTTTTTAAATGATCTTGAAGTGGATTACCCTAAAATAAATGGCATCTCAGTACCACTACTATTATATGCTGATGATGCGGTGATCATGGCTCGCACACAGCTGGGCCTTCAGAAGGCGCTAACGGGATTCTCAACTTTTATGAGCACGAGAGGTTTAAAAATAAATGAGGGAAAAACATTCACAATGTCATGCACAATGAGAAAAAACATACCAGATTGTAAAACCTTTGTCAACAACACAAAGATAGCTATGACCAAAACATTTTCGTATCTAGGTATCATATTCAACAACAGGGGCACATGGTCAACAGCAATAACCTCCCGGAACCTGGCCTTTTCTCGCACGATAGGTGCTCTCAAACAATTTGCTAAAAGACTGGGCAGGAAACCTGTAGATATATTACTCAAGATCTACGCAGCTAAATGTGTGTCTACTGCTGTATATGGGGCTGGCATTTGGGGATTGGCAGATTGTACACAAATACAAACAGTGGAAAATGCTTTCCTGAGGCACCTCTTATCAGTCCCTCATTCTACATCTACCACCATTTGCCATAACAAACTTGACAGAGTCCACATCACCGATTTGATAAAGATAGCGCCAGTGATGCTGTGGTTTAAGATCTGGACATGTGAAGACACAGGTTTCAACAGGGAAGTAATCCAAGACTGTTTAAATCAATCCGCTTCTAGTAAGCAGCCATGGTTAGCCTATGTGAAAAAGTTATTGAACTCCATTGGTAAACCAGATCTCTATCTAAATCTCACATCATGTTCACAAATATCAAAAAAAGCTTTAAAAGTGGCATGCCTTGACTTATTGGAGGAAAGGAGATGGTACCTAGACGGGCATAAGTCTACTATAGTAGCCCACCGTAACATCCTTCATGGTTCGGGCCTTCACGCATATCTGGCGCCAACCTATTCGTGTTACCATAGAATGCTTTTGACACGAATGAGGACTGAGTCATTTTACAGGTTAATAACATTTCCTGTTCCGAATGATTGGTCTGCGAATTTGATAAAATGCCCGTGCGACGAGCTATCTAAGCAGTCAAATCTACACTGCATTTTCTTCTGCAAGTATTATCAGAGGGGGAGAAAAAGATACCTGTTACCACTGTTAAAGACATGGGGTTTGAGAACTTGCAAAACTGCACTGGTCAGACTGTATATGATGCAAGATGAACTTACCATAGTGACAGCGATAACATTCTTGACCTTCACTGTAAAATGTAGAGGGACCATGTGTAATGACTAGGACCTTATGGATAAAAATTGTAAAAATTGTATTATATTGTGCCTAATCACATCAAATACTACATAATACAGGAGATTGTATGAATTTTATGAGTTTTTTAATGAATTTTAGAACTCTTTTATGCATTTTAAGAACTTCATCTGTTCTGTCTATATGATGTGTATTTCTGTAAGAAGTTTTTAATGAGAAAGTTATTTAGTCTGCCCACGTTTGTATTTTGTATCTATGTCTGCTTTTATGGTTTTTTGTCAAAATACCGAATAAAGCTATCTTTGAATTGAATTGAATTGATATTAGTGACTCCAAAAGTTTAGAGTGCTTTCCGAATACTATACAAACCTGCATACCCCAGAATCATCTCATTCAACTGAACAATGAGATGCTTTTTTACAATCAATCCCTACAAATCCTGATAGTGCAGTATATTTGTCTTCTCTTGAGCAAGAAATTCTAAATGCCAACTTCCCAAAGATAAAACTCCCAGGCCTGATGGCTTTACTGTATGCTTTTACTACTTCTTATTAATCAATTTTTGACCACAGGACGGACACAAGGCTCTTTCTCTCAGGCTACGCTCTTCTTACTCTCTAAGAAAGATAAAGATCTGTCGCAATGTAGCAATTATAGGCCTATCTCATTGATTAATATGGGCTATAAGATCTTTGCTAAAATATTGGCACTCCGTATTAATTTTGTTATTCCTAATTTAGTTGATATACATCAGTCAGGATTTCTGAAGAGAAGATCTATTACAAATAATTCTAGAGCCTTCCTTATCATCATTCAACTAGCCTCCAAACTTAACTCTCCCTTAACTGCCATAGCTCTCGACGCCGAAAAGGCTTTCGATAGAACGAATTGGGAATTTACGCTCGGTGCATTAAAATGGCATGGTTTTAGTCCCCATTTTCTCCAATACATTCAGCTATTGTATTCTGAACCAACTACCTCTATTTGGGTTGATTGAAAACAATCCCACTACTTCATAGAGGTACCAGACAGGGCTGCCCTTTATCTCCTTTTCTCATTTGAACCCTTCCTAGAAACAATTTGCAGATCTCCAGCCTTTTCATGTTTTCAATTAAAAAGTTTGAATATAAAATATACAGCATATGCTGATGATATTTTGCTTTATCTATATACAACACAATATATCTATACCAGAGTTTTTTTCACTATTAAATACATATTCTCATGTTTTGTGATACTAGTGTAATATAGATAAATCAGTGGTCCTACATCTAAATAAATATTACCTTCCAGATATGTTCAAAGACTCTGGATTCAAGTGGAGTTCAAAATGTATTAAATGTTTAGGCATCCTCTACTCACTCCAATTATATTATAGAAATTATTCAAATTAACCTTAACGAGATTATGACAAAAACCACTTTGCTAATAGAGAGTTGGTCCCCTTTACTTTTGTCCTGGTGGGGTGGGTTAGCTACAATTAAAATGATTTTGCTACCAATTGTTAATTTTTATTTGTCTATGCTTCCTGTACCTCTTCTACATACATTTTTCAAAACTGTTAATCGTTCTCGGATTCAATTTTATGGAAACAAAAGCAAACCTCAAATCTCTTTAGCCTGCCTTCAACAGCCCAAAGATACTGGTGGGGTTAATTTTCCTACTTTAGAGTATATTATTCGGCCTTCAAATTGAAACATATTTGGACTTCCTTTTCGGAAACTCATGCAGATTCATCAACAGTATGGGGGTAACTAGAACATGCACAATTTACACCCTTTGCTTTAAAGGAATTGGTTTGCATCACTCATCCGCCAAAAGTGTCTCTTTTCTCCAATGCTTTCTCATTCTAAAGCTATTGTTAAACCTTTGAATATCTCTTCCAACTCCTGTTCCGAAAATATTTTACAAACTCCAATTTGGCATATTAAACATATTACATTAAGTATTAGATTTATTCTGTGGAAAGAAAGGATCAATAAGGGAATTGTAGTCATAGGATATTTACACTCTAATGGTTCTCTGCTAGATTTCTCTGACATCCAGGAAAAGTACAATATATCTACTTATTATGCTCCTCATTTTCAACACCTTAAACTTCTTCTTCTCCTTTACATTACTCAACAATCTGATATTGCCCTAAGCACACAGCCTCCTTCTTCCCTGTTAGACTTTTCTTTACAAATAAAGTCCTCTGATATATAAAAATTATTGATAGGGTCCTCTAAGTTTGATACAAAATCTAAAACAGAGCTCATGTGGGAAACAGCTCTCCAGCATGAACTTTCAGCTCATACTTGGAAATCAGTATGGGCTAAGATTCATACCTCGTCTCGTTCAGCAAGCACAATACATACATTATAATATTTTTTATAACAGACTATATGTTACCCCTATGAGTTTATATAAATTTAAACTTTCCACTACCACTAAATGTTGGTCTTGTGGTCATGATAATAGTGATCTCCTCCACATGGATTTTGAATGCCCTTTAGTTAATAAGCTTTGGCTACATGTATGAGATAAACTTAATGATATTTTGTCTACAAGCTTTCCTTTTGATATCCTACACATTTTTCTGGGGGGCGCTTCTACCCTTTGGAGTTCCCATCATATGGTCAGCTAATTCATTGACTTTATGGTTGCGCCGGCTTTACAAATAATCACAACTAATTGGAAGGACACTACTAAAATCACCTATATTGGATGGTGGAATCTGTTTTGTCATCACCATAGCCTGGATCGAGCTGATGCTACTTCTCTTCCTTCAATGATTAAAAAAGATTTATTATGGTCACCCCTTACCTCATTCCTATCCAGGCAAGTGGCTCCACCCATGTCTAAGGTCATTAACTACGTGCCCCCTTAAAGATATGGGGCCCGATGTAGGTGGCAAATACCGGTCGGAAACGGCCGAATTCGGCCGTTTCCAACCGGTATTTGGCATCTTGAGATGTAGGGGGCCAGATTTTACACATTCTGTAAATTTACCGAATCGGTAAATTTACAGAATCTGTAAAATACCGAATCCGTATTTTTACCGATTCGGTAATTCCCAGATGTAGGTGGGACTCTTCTGAGTCCCAAAGGCCCTACAAATTCGGTATTTTACCATCCAATCCAATTGGGTGTTAAAATACCGAATTCAGGTGTGCATGCACATGTGTGCATGCACACCTAGCCATGTGACAGACAGACATGCCCTTAGGGCATGTCTGTGTGCCACATTGCGCACATGCCTATTTTTGGGGTGCCAGAGGGTGTCAAAGTGACACCCCCTGCACCCTTGTGAAATTCGGTATTTACCGATACGGTAAATACCGAATCGGTAATGCCCATTCATTCCTATGGGCTTCAAAGCCCATAGGAATGAATGGGCATTACCAATTCGGTATGTACCGAATCGGTAAATACCGAATTCTTCCGATTCGGTATTCCAGCACATCTGAAATACCTACATACCCACCCCTTAGATTTACCGATTTTTAATTACCGAATTGGTAAAATTCGGTAATTAAAAATCGGTAAATCTATTCTACCTACATCTAGCCCTAGATTGTCTATTACATATTTATTTTTAGTATGGCATTGTGTTAACTGTTCAAACTTTAAATTCAATATTGCATTACATCTCTTCTTTCCCCCTTTTCCTGTCTTTTCTTTCTTCCTTTCCCTTTCTTTCTTTACTGATTTTTTCTTTCATCCTTATAAAAAATAATTAAAATGCATTTGTTTCAACATTACAGTTTTTAGGGTCATCATTTACTATTATACGATTCGTTTACTTTGTAGTGGAGCTGAGACCTCAGGAGCAGGTGTGACCAGTGACTCCTAGATTACGCTATTTTGAACTGTGCCAGCATGCTGTACAGGAGGCTTGGGGCAGGGGTGTAGAGGTGATGCTGTACCCCTTGATTGAACAGGGGTGCCTAGCTTCTAGAATCTTCCACCCCTTTTAAAAATTCTTGCATAAGGGGGAGACTCTCTCTTGGTTGGTGCTGTTTTTGTTGCTGGGCCCAGGGACTGGTACTGGGACAGCAGTGGACAGCTGGAAGAAGAAAGGTCCTGACTCCCAAGAGGACTGAGGCCTCGACCCTGAGTGGCCCCAGGACCAGTGGGTTTCTCCAAAGGCCAGTGAGGCTGTCCCCTAACATTACCTGGAGGCAATTTGGGGGTAATATCCACACTTCTGTGCACAAGGACAAAGGCTAGGAGGAGTGCTGGCACAGGGAGCCAGTGAAACACTATTTAGTAGGTCAGGAGGTTCCTGGTGGCTAAAGTTCACCACCTGGAGTAAAATGAGCACAAGACTGTTTAAATTGGCCCAACGTGCATGAGTTATGGCCTTTCAAAGATCAGTGACCTTTGACCTTGTTCCAAAAACAGAGTTCCTGGGGCTCTGCCCCATCTTCTTTCAACTACCCCCAGAGTGGTCCAGGATCTGGTGCATGTTATATTACTCAGGAGGGGTGTGTGTGTGTAGGGTCCTATCCCCATTTCAAATCTTGTCCCTGGTGGCCCCCATCTCTCAGGGGGCCATCAATACAGAGAGTTGAGGAGCACCATCCCACTCCTCTGAGATGAGAAGCATGGGCCTTGGATCCTAACTTCAGGCCCCTGCACCAGCAGTTGTAATCCTGACCCCTGTGCCCGTGTCTGGGGTAGTAGGGTGACTATCAGAAAGGAGTTATCCCTGCCTGTAGGAGCGGGCAAGAGAGAAGAGCTGCTGGATTCCATGGGCAGTGTAGGAGATGCTGCTTCACGGGGAACCATTAGGGGCAGCCAGCGGTGTGCTTCCTGAGCAGCCCCCAACCAGCGGAGGCATGTCTGGTCATTTACATGGTGGGACCGGGCACCCCTGCCTTGAAGGAAAAATCAAAGAAATAAACACCGCAGGCTCCTTGCACAGCTGTTATAATATTCACTGATTCCTCAGAGAAGCAGCCTATCCCTTTCTTGTGGTGGCCCCAGGAGGACAGGGGCACCACCAACGACATGAAGTCTTGAGGGGGACTGGAAGAGTTATAGCAGCACTAAGAAGCCGTTTTTAAAGATACTGACCCTACGTTATTGGAGTCAAAAACTCCTTGACCCTCTGGGATATTTCACATAATCTTTAAAGCACTCCCATTGCTGGAACTTCATATCTATGGCTGGGAATACAACATCCTCTTAGGACATCTTTAATGGATGTATGTAATCTGGCCTGAAGGTGTGTAGATAGGATGCATGCTCTCCTGACTAGGCGTAGGCCTGCTCTGCTTCGCCACCCTGAGAGAAGAAATGTCAGGCAAGAAACAAGTCACAGAGTGAGATCACAAACTGAGTCGCTGTCATCGGTAGTTTGCTTAGATTTAGGTTCATTTTGGTTATGGTTCAGTGTCTCTGCTGCATCGTCTAGTGCATGATGTAGTTTATTGGATGCTTCTTAAAGACTGACACTGTTAACGAAGACTTCAATACTGGCACACTGTGGCAGTCAAAAGGATCACCTGCATATCATGTGAAGAGGATAGGACGTGGAATCAGGGTCATAAAGAAGCCATACAGGCGCACAGCACCTATGAGCATATGTGTTTAGTACTCTTTAGGTCTGGTGAGGGACAGGGCATATCACTTTGCCACAGCTAGCTTATTTGGTAAAAGTGCTTTGCTTGATTGAGTAGGAAAAAAAGTACTTAGAAAGTGTTAGAAAGTGGTATTGATATTATGCTCAAATATTTAGGTTTATGTACACATGACTGGGAACAGGGTGAGGTTCTGGCTATGGGCAATATTTTAGAACTACAGAACCTCTCTATTAATAGTCAACTATAAAGAGAGCCTGGCCTCCTAGATTTTGTTAGCTGAAGACTAATAATATCTGTGACATCATAAGTTGAGAATATCATGTGTTCAAGAGGTAATTCCTCCATAACTATGAACTTTACAATTCCCAGGGACTCAGCAAACCCTTCAATAGCAAAATAACAGAGAAGGAGGTAGCCCTTGAATAGCCCACTTCTCACTAATATCAGGAAATAACTGGAACATGCCAAAAATTCCAAATGTGTTTCACATTATGCTAGGGCAACAGTAACCTATACATTTGACCTTTACATCATTTTTGAGGATAACATGATTAAAATATTCATAATAACCAAGACCAGGATCAAGGTAGGGAAAAATCCAAAATTAATGCAATACTTCTGGCTCATTATTTGAGTCCTTATGCACAATGAGAATGGGGTGAAAGTGGAGGTGTGGCATTAGTAGCTGCAAAAGCAGTAGCTAAGCTTGGCAAACCTGTAAAATTGGCTTAGTATTGCCCGTATGAAGATGCTGCTTGTAGAAATATCAAGAATATCCTGTTTGATATTCACTTCGATAAATGAGACCATTGAATCTCCCATACTCCTTCTTGCCAGTACTTCCTCTTGACCCTCACCAGTCTATTTTATTCTGAACCTGCATGTTCCACAAGCTCCCTCTCTTTCTCCATTTGCTCATGTTAGACATTGGATTATTGTTTGAGGGGGTGTATGGCCCACTTAGGCAACAATCACAATTCTTGTTAGGTTGAACCAAAAATCTAATTAAATTAACCTGTGCTTTACCCTCTTGTTGCTTGGTGCAAATGCAGTCAGGGTTAATATAGAGGCAGATAATAAAGAATGTATGGAGTACTTTGGAAATGACCCTTTTTGCAGAATAACACCAAATGTTTTGACTTCTTCCTCCTCTTTTTCTGACCTTGTTATGTAGGTTTTAGGATTCTGGGCTCTTCACCACTACTAAAGTGCACATGCTCTGTACTTTAAATATGTTAACCTTGGGTTGTCCACAATTGCATATTTGATTTACTTATAAGGCCCTAGTGAGGTGCACTACATGTGCCCAGGGCTTGTAAACATATGGTACTTGTGGGCTTGCTGAAGGAAGCCGACCCTCCAGCTGACACACTGACAGAGAGGCTGCCTTTCTCTCGCTGAGAATCCAGCTCCATTGTTTCCAACCTCCCCTCGCAGGGTTTTGGGAAATCGAGTCCAGAGACAGAGATATCGGACCTCCTTCATTCTAAAACCAAGGTAGGGATCTGATTAGACCCTAAGAGAAATCTTGGATAGATTCTTTGCAAAGACAAACTAAACCTATGCTACACCTCACTTACTTCTTCCCTTGTACTAGACTTATGTTAGGTACATTGGGGTAGGCCTATTTTAGAAGCACCAGTACTATGCTTTTATGAGTTTTTACCTCGAATAAAGCAAATTTGACTGACTGACTGAGAAGCACCAGTTGAGTACTTTTAGCCTTTGTTATTTATGTATGCATTTATCTATGGTCTAGAAACCATACAATGCTTTTACAGTATTATATTATAATACTCTTCTTACTGTACGCATTGTACTTTGCAACCAGTATTACGATTTTAGCAGTTCATTTTACCTGTCTGAGAAAGAACACTGTTCAATTAACACTTTTATTGAAACGCCCTGGTCTCTCTATTTCTCTGCACCTCCGATGAAACGAAGCATGTACGATTGACTGAGTAAAATATCTATCTATTGTTTCCACAACTCTGAAGATCAGTTTTATTCTTGGGGGAAACAAAGTTGTCATGTTAATGTGGTTGTCAGAAACGAATCCCTTCTTGCTTATTCGAGAAAGTTTCTAGTGACCTCTGAGCTAGCTGGCACTCACAATTAAGTATAATATATTCGATAAAGACCTAGTAGACATAAGTCCTACGTCAAATCTATAGGATATGTTATTCCAATGCGCAGAGCCTATTGGGAATATAGGAACTACACTACAGTGCGTTCTGTCTAAGTTTGCTTATCTATTCAACAATATACCCCTGGTGTTTGATAAAAGTTTTCAAGTTAAAATCCAGGGAAGGAGTTCTGCTTTTGTATGGATTGATAAGGGGACCAGGTTATCCTGGAAAAAGTTAAAATGCAAGCTCTTACACAGCGGTTTGAGTTTACCAGACCTCCAACTATATTGTTGGGCATATCAATTAAAGAACTGCAGGATGCTCCTCCTCAGGTCAGACAACACGTTAATTGGTTGTATGTTTAAGGCTATGTTGATGGACAGTCCCGATGAGTGTTTTATGTATAAATATGGCACCCCAATATTTTTTAAGAAAGTCCGCCAGAAGGTCTTATATGCTGCTGCTAAACTATGGTTTGAATGCTGCTCCAGTTTATGTATACCCTATTACAGTGATTAGGCCCCTGTGTGGGACTCCCCGGGAACACCTGAGTGCCTTTTGGATGCCTTAGCACAGCCACTGAAAGTAGCAGGTGTTACACATTGGGGGGGACATAGAGGAAGGAAGTAACTGTTTGTCTTGGGATACTTGGAGCAACTTGATTAACGGAATGCTATCCAGATTCAAATATTAGCTCATTTCAACGTGGTGAAAGAATCAACAGTAGCCAATTCCCTCGGACAATTCATTTGAGGAGGACCTTCATGACCAAATCCCAAAGAAAAAGGAAGTAGCGCTCTGGTATAATTATCTCCTCACTGTAGTGGACCGGAAGTTGGATCCCCCCCATCTGTCTGGTAGAAGTGCTTGCCTGAAGAGGAGCTGAAAAACTTATGGCAAGTATCTTTAGACATGCTTTACCCATTGATTAAATCCGCTGCACTAAGGAGAAACCACTTTTTCACACTCCATAGGATATCTTGGTCCCCAGTCAAGCTGTCCAAAATAGGAGGGGCGGAGAAGCCAGATGAACAAGATTGGGTTCCCAGGAGGCGGACGACATACATATGTTTACTACTTGTCCACTGCTGAAATATTTCTGTCAGACACATTGTGCAAAGAAGTGGAGGTAAACCCCTCTTTAATCTGTTTTGTATTGTGCAGCAGTCAAGGGGATAGATGGAAATATGTAAGAACTGGCGTCAAGTTGCCCCTCTAACATGGAGAGGCTGGTGGAATTCTGTGAGATTCTTTAGGGACGTAGACCAAAAGGTTAACTGGTTTATTAAAATAACTGAGCTTGAGCTATTTTGGAAGCTATTTGAATAGTGGGCTCTATTAGGAATAATGTGTCCAATGATTACACCTTTTGGTCAGCTCATGATGTACATTGAGGGCTGGGTCTCGTAACATCAGCTGAGATTAGATCCCAAGATATAAGCAATTGAGGTGATTAAGACCGAGAGGATGCTTATTCCATGGAGGTTATATGAGGCCAAAATGAAAAGAAAAAAAGAAGCCCTGAGCTGACCCCACGGACCTCAAGAACTACCGGCATATCTCACTCCTCCCATTCGTGGCCAAAGTCACGGAGAAGAACTAACACAATTCATCAAAGAAAACTCCATCCTCGACCTTTCACAATCTGGATTCCGCAGCAACCACAGCACTGAGACTGCCCTACTCGCTGCCACAGATGACATCCGCACCCTCCTCGACCGAGTACACACCGCGGCTACTCAACCTCTCGGCAGCTTTCAACACCGTCTCCCATCGCACACTCACCGCCAGACTCCACGACGCTTTCATACAAGGAATAGCTCTCGTCTGGATCTGCTCATTACCTACCGGCCAGGAATCTATAGAAATCAACTGCAGATTATCCCAAGGATCCTTGCTCAGTCCCTTGCTCTTCAGTATCTGCATGGCTTCTCTAGCCGCTATTGTCAGACAACACATACTCAACAAAGTATCCTATGACAACAACAACCAGCTCATCCTCTCCCTAAACAAGGACCCCGCCCCTACCAGACTCAACTTCCAGGAAGGAATGAAGGACATTGCATCCTGGATGAACAACAGCTGCCTGGAACTCAACTCGGAGAAGACAGAAGACCTCATCTTAGGACCGTCCCCCTCTGCATGGGACAAAACCTCATGACCCACCGCCCTCGGCAGCCCTCCCACCCCCACCTACCACGCCCAGAACCTTGGCATCGTACTCGACCCCTTCCACTTCATGACCCGACAGGTCAATGTCATCGCCTCCAGCTGCTTCAACACCCTCTGCTTCATCCGGAAGACCTTCAAATGGATCCACCTGAATCAAGGAAGACCATCACCTACACACTTATAACCAGAAGACTCGACTAGGGAAACACATTCTACACCGGGAGCAACAAGCCTCTGCTCCACAAGCTCCAGACTATACAGAACACCACAGCCAGACTCATACTCGGCATCTCTTGACACTAACACATCACACAACACATGTGGAACCACCACTGGCTCCCCGTTAAAAAAAAGAGTCGATTTCCAGATACTTATCCACGCCTACTAATGCCTCCACAACACCGGACCACAATACCTCAACGAAAGAATCTCCTTCCACCTACCCAAAAGTAACATCCTAACGCCGACCTCGCCGAAACCCCTCACATCTGCAGAGCCAGGACAGGTGGAAGAGCCTTCTCATACATCGCGACCAAGACCTGGAATGATCTCCCGATCAACATCAGACGCGCCCCCTCCCTGAACATCTTCAAGAAGACGCTCAGGACCTGGCTCTTCGACTGAACGGAGCTGCTACACCCCCACGCATTGAGACCCTCACAGTGAGTGCGCTTTACAATTCCTTGATTAATTGATTGGTTTATTGGTATATTCTGGGCATATTTTCCATGGTAAATCATGGCAGGTTTGACCTACTGCAATGTATCTGGGGGAAGCAGATTTTATTACACTCATTAATGAACAGTTTGTGTTAGGGAAAGTAATGCGAAATGCCGTATACCTGTGCAAATTCTTGATAAAGCAAAACTTTTATGCACTTTCAGTTGCCTTAAAGGTAACACAAATCGCACTTTCCACTGCTTTGCGTTACTGTGTGCTATCCACCCTGGGTGGTCGTGCTTTCTCTAACATCTTTCCAGCTGTTTGGAATAATTTATCTACCAATCTGCGCAAAGAATCCAACTTGCTGCCTTTTCGGAAAAAAATTGAAAACAGTGCTTTTTCAGCAAGCATGGGGTGTGCTGTAGTTTTTGACGATCGGCTGTAGAATTTGGTTGGTACATACCTGGAAAAGCGCTTAGAGACCCCGGGGTGATTACGCGCTATATAAATCAAATAAATAAACGATGTGTCAAGGGTGCATCCCAGGGGGAGCACATGGGTCCTCCAACGCTACCACCCCAGATTTTTTATGCGAAGCCCTTTCTACTAAAATTGGTGGAGATATCTTTAAACATAAATATAGTTTCTCCTTGAAGCAAGCATTAACAAGGAGAAATGTTTTTATTTCTTCTAACTATTCTCAAATTGCATGTGTGCTGAATTGTACAGCACTCATTCAATGGGTGCAAAGTTTTAAAGCTAGTGAAAACATTTCAATATTGTAATGGTACTCTTCCAGTACAAAACCTATGATAGGGTAACTAGACATAATATCGAAGTAAAAATATAGAATGGACATAATATCGAAGTAAAAATATAGAATGGACAAAATATCAAATGGACACAATATAGTGGTATAAAATATTGAATTGAAGGTAAGTAATATAATATCAATTGTCAAAATATAGAAGTTTAAAACATCGAAGTATATAATATAGGCATTAAAATATATCACATTTTTAATAATATCACATTTTTAAAGTGTTTTGTATGTTAGTATATGTGTGAAAAGTGTATATTATTTTTGTAATGCATGTTTAATTTATTTTCAGTAATTAATTTTATGTTATTTCATTTTTGCGTAATTTAATTCTGTAGTGGGTTGTGGGTTTATAGGGGAATAGGGTGGGAAGTAATTTAATTATACTAAATTCAATATTATTTTTTGCAATTATTAATTATTTTTAATTTAATTTTGCTTTTTAGTTCTGTAGCGGGTTGTGGGTTTTTATGGGAATAGGGTGGGAAGTAATTTAATTGTATTTAATTATATATTTTTATTTATTTATTGGTATTCATTTTGAAGTTATTGTTAATTAATTTTTAATTGGTAATTACTTTTTAATAATTGTTTAATTTATAATTATGTTAATTTCATCAATTTATTTTCCATAGCGGGTTGTGTTTATAGGGGAACAGGGTGGGAAGTAATTTAATTGTAATGAAGTAAATACTTTATTTTTATTTATTGGTATTGATTTTTAATTTATTGTTAATTAATTTTTAATTGGTAATTAATTTTTATTAATTAATTATTTGATAATTATGATTATTTAATTAATTTATTTCTGTAGTGGGTTGTAGGGTTATAGGGGAATAGGGTGGACAGTAATGTAATTGTAATTAATTACATATTAAAAATACTTTTTGTGTGTTGATAATTAATTTACTGTTAATTATTAATTGGTATTAATTTTTATTATTAATTATTTTTTGTTATAGAAAATTAATTAATTAATTAATTAATATATAATAATACAGTGGTAACTAATTTGAATTAATCTTTTATTGTTATTAATATTTAATTTATTTTTATTAATATATTAAATCATTACTTTCCCTACTGTTAAACTTACTGGAGTGGGAATAGTAATTTTTACCCTTACGCTATCCAACGCTTTCCCTACTGTTGCACTCCCTGGAGTGGGAATAGTAATTTTTACCCTCCCGCTATCGAACGCTTTCCCTACTCTTGCACTCTCTGGAGTGGGAATAGTATTTTCTACCCCTACGCTATCCAACGCTTTCCCTACTGTTGCACTCTCTATAGTGGGAATAGTAACTTTTACCCCTACGCTATCCAACACTTTCCCTACTGTTGCACTCTCTGGAGTGGGAGTAGTAATATTTACCCTCCCGCTATCCAACACTTTCCCTACTGTTGCACTCTCTAGAGTGGGAATTGTAATTTTTACCCTCCCGCTATCCAATGCTTTCCCTACTGTTGCACTCTCTGGAGTGGGAATAGTATTTTTTACCCCTACGCTATCCAACGCTTTCCCTACTGTTGCACTCTCTGGAGTGGTAATAGTAAATTTTACCCTCCCGCTATCCTACAGTAAAAATATTGTATATTTTTTATTAGTATTACGTTAATATATATATATATGTATTAAAAAAAATATTGTATGTTTTTTTAACTTACATTGATTATTTATTAATTTTAAGGTTATTTTAGTATTTTTAAGTATGTTTCAGTTAATTATATGTATTATTTCATTTCTTTTAAATTACTTTTAAGACATTTAAAAAAATCGATATTTTGACTATATTATTTATAACAATATATTTTGTATCACCTGTTTGTAGATAGGAATTCGATATTTTTGCATTTTATATTTTGTCAATGATATTTTGGTAAGTCTATATTTTTGCATTCAATATTATGTCAGGGATCTCTATGATATACATCATGTACGCTCCTTAGCACTGTTGTGTAAATCTGTGTGTTGCATTACACAGCTTGTTTGTGTGCCAGCAAGGGGAAGAGAGCAGCAACACCATATCTTAATAGATATAGGTCTGTGATGCTCTGTCACCCTTGCGCAAAGCGCACTGAAGCACAGCAACTTTGCTTGCTGTGCTATGTCGCATTAAAAAATAATAAAATTGCCTTTTGGAGTTTACAGAGGGTGAGAAAATCCTCACAGCTCATAATTCTTGTATGTGTTGTAAATGAGTTACTGCACATTTTGACTTTTTACAGGGTTCTTGTAATGAGGCCCTAAATCAGAAACTTTGCACTTAATGGTTTGTTGCTCAGTTCCTATACAAATTGGATAAGATACAAAGTATTGATGCAGATTCTAGTTGACAGTAACAATATTCTATTCGCCAAGATGAATAAGCAGCCTTTCCCCCAGGGGTAGGTAATGAAGTGATTATAGCTGTATTAAGTCATGTAGCCAATTTCGCAAGAGTAAAAAGAAAAATATTCCCTCATAGGCATCGGTCACCTTGCTGTTCAAAGACATTTCTCCTGCAATGGTGTCTGACTGCCTCTTATTAACCACAGTGTTTCTGACAGCATGTCCCTGCAAATGTGCCATTTTTTATGTTTTTACTAAACTAAGAGCTGATAATATACTCAAAGTAACCCTGAGGTAATCTCAATTTGTTTTGAACTCCTATTCAACCGTACTGCGAAAGCAACAAAGGTAATGTGCTTTTAAAATGAAGAAATGTGTTTTAAAACCGTAGGAGTTTACTGCAACCATTTTTGTTTTGCATTGTAGCATGATTGTTCTAAAATATATCATTGTGTTTTGCTGACGTCATACCCTTACATGAATCACATTGATAATAGGATTTAAACCTGTTTATTATTTCATAATAATTTATGTAATTATTTTTATAATCCTTTCATATATTATGCTTTTCAAAACTACACAAATCAATGTTTATTACCACAAATGCCAGGAGTTGCGGAAATGACATCAAACACGTTTTGACTTTCCATGAAGATTGCAGCTTGGATTCTTTGCCCCTCTTTTACTCTCTCTAAAGTCTTCATTTTGATGTCAATGGAGTCCAGAAAGATCAAGGAGAGAAACCATGCATGTCCTTAAGGGAGAACTGTTTACTCTGAGAATTGGTGAGAAATAACATGCGACGGAATAGTGGGAACAGGCAGGAGTGAAAGAGAAGGATAGAGCACTTAGGGACTTACTTATTGGAGCCCTCCATCACTTTTTCACCCCGTAAGGTAGAACATGCGTGACGCAGGGCTCTCATGAAGATTTTAGAAGCCAAGCAAAGCCACCCTGCATGGCTTTCAGTGGGGTCATAAATTATGAGTAAGGAAATGACACAGCTCAAATCACTTTGTTGCCTTACTCTGCACCACAGGCGTTCCATGGGCATTGTGGCGGGAATTTGACACTGCCCCAGACTTACAAAGTTATGTAAACCTGGAGAATGATCAAACTCGTACGCCTCCTGGGCTGAGGAATAACATGGAGAAATATCTTTATTTCTTCTTGTTTTTCCTCTTTACATATGTACTGCATTTTTTGTAGGATTGTTTTTGTGCAGAAAGGTTATTCTTCCTCCACAAAAACAATGCTGCATTCAACTGAGGCACCCTTGCACCATGGTGGGGTGTCTACGTTGGAGCTAGGCAGCAAAAACAGCTCCAGCAGAGGCAAAAGGAAAGGAATGCAGTGTATTGCCCTAAGCCAAAATGCCATAAATGAGGCCCTAAGTTTGGTAAGGTAAGAAACCAATGTTGAGGGCAGGTGAGCAAAATGCTTCAGCCATTGCTTTGAAAAAGTGTCAATCACATAGGAGCGAACACTAGGGAAATGTAGCGATGAGGCAGGAGAGTGGAGGGGAATACAAAAAAAATTAAGATAGATAAGAAAAGCTCACTTACCTGCCGGTCCCTGCCTCTCCTTCGTCCTCTTCTCTAGTCTCCAGGAAGCACATAGGCTCCCAGACACCCCAAGCCAATCACGACGCTGCTATTGGGTGCATGACAGCGGCGTCATGATTGGTCCGAGTGCCCTGGTTCGTCGCTCAAACATGGAGTGGGAGCCTGTGCATGTTCTCGGCCCGGCCTTGCAATACAGATGGGTGGAGAGCATGCTAAGTGTGCATGACTGTTTGGCCGTCCCAAGATAGCCGGCTAAACCATCATGCACACATTATGGTGCAGCAACCAATCCTCCTCCCTGTGAGGATGGCTCCTCCTTCCTGTGAGGACAGGTAACAGCCTCACCCTAACATGGCTCCGTACAATAAATAAAATTATAACAGAGCGTTACTAATGTGCTGCAATCACATCTCAGGCCAGAGTTTATCTATCTAACAGAGTTGTGGAAACAATAGATAACTATTTAACTCAGTCAATCGTGCATGCTTTGTTTCACCAGAGATGCAAAGAAATAGAGAGACGGGCGTTTCCAATAAAAGTATTTATTGAACAGTTTTCTTACTCAAGCATTGGAAATGAACTGCTACAATCGTAATACTGGTTATAAAGTACAAGGCATATAATAAAAACAGTATTATAAAGTAGTACTGTAAAAGCATGATATGGTTTCTAAGCCATAAAGTTCATAAAATGTATAAAATGCATACAGTAATAAATAATGACTAAAAGTACTCAAGTGGTGCTTCTAAAATACGCCTACCCCGGTGTACCTAACCTAAGTCTAGTACGAGGGAAGAAGTAAGTGAGGAGAAGCCTAAGTTTAGTAGTTCTCTGCCAAGAATCTGTTCCAAGAATTATCTAAGAGGTCTAATCAGCTCCGTACCTTGGTTTTCGAATGAGGGAGGTCTTGTATCTCTCTCTCAGGACTCGATTTCCTAGATACCAACAAGGGTAAGCCGGAAACACTGGAGCTGGATTTCTCGGCATGAGAAAAGACAGCATCTCCCTCAGTGCGTCAGTTGGAGGGTCGGCTTCCTTCGGCACTTGCTGCTGCAGGGCGACGGGCAAGTAGATAGTCGATCTGCTCCAAACCACTGTGTGTTCGTCTGGACAAACCTAGGCATATTTATACTTTGAAAGGGGCCGAGTTTGACGCATGTTTGGACTTAATAACGTCACTCAAAGGTTAAATTCTTGGAAAATGCAAGGAGTTCTTGGAGAACTTAATATTCAAGCAGGGGGAAGTCCCTAACAGATGAAGGCGGGTTTTTCCAAGAAATTGTTGTTGATTCTCGTAACTTAGTGGAAGTAGCCATGCCGTATTTGGGCTCTATGGCTTAGGCCAAATATGGTTGTGATTTCTATGCCTATATAAGGATATGATAAAGTATACCTATATAAGGGCATGAATGTGGAAAATTACACTAGGGTCCTAGATTCATTTACAACACCCACTCCATGATCTTAAGTTCAATAAAGCTAACTTGATAAGCACTGAACATATCTAAAGCTAGTGTTTACAATCCCACCCCAAAATACATAAGAATGCACTTGAGATGGTTGTACATGAGAGAAGAGGAAAACAAAATATTCAGCATTTCCACAGTACACATTTTAGGAAAGTGATGACATTCTAAGCATATAGTATGGTATCTAAATATGCAAACCGAATGAATCATGAATTTACATTAATGAAAAATGGCTCCTAAATACAGAAAGAAAGGTCGAGACCATTTTATAACATAACATATTATGGCAATTGTTATTTGAGAGAAAGGCCAAATATTTTCTCTAGGCAGTGTTCAAAAAGGGAAATAATTTCTTGTTCTCTAGGAATAGTTCTACTTTAAGCAGATTAGTCTGTGCCAAAAGTTCAAATGTTTTGGAGAAAAAAATTAAATTGGTTGTGAAAAAATAGAGTTCGAAAGTTAGAAGTTTTTGTTTTCAAAATTTGAAGGCCGTATTTCAGAGTTCAGGGAACGCCGTGTGCATGAATCAAAAGTTATTTTCGGTGTCAGGAGAAAACATCAGATTGTCTAGGCTGGCAAAGAAATCGTCTACCACAGTAGGTGAAAGTGGAACTACTTGATCAAGCAGATCAAATGTGCACAGATGAGAAGCATTGCCGTCAGCGCCAGGTGCCGCATTAGCAGTGTTTCTTATCAGATAGTACCTGTATGCCTGTTGATCCTCGTATCTCACCCTCAGTTAGACTTACTGGTGAGACCTCAATAAATGCTGTCCATCAGGATTGGTAGCCTTTGGGGACAACACACTGCATGAGTCATTATCGGACCTAGCAAGGCGTCGACATCCGATGGCAGGACTGATGGAAGTGTAAGACAAATGTCCAACTCACATTTTTCTCCGCAAAGCAGGCATCGTAGAGCAGGTAAGATGCAATCTTGCCAGAATGGTCTGAACGATAGCAACCAGGTTGTGTTCAGATCTCTTAAACGAGCCAAGCCAAGAATCTGTGTAATTCTCTCACGATACCTCATGGCAAGGAGGGTCCCTTCCATAGTGGTCTGGGTATCGTCGGTTACAGGACTTGCCATATCCGAGCAGAAGGAATAAATATAGAATTCCTGCTACGAGTCCCAAGATGAGAGGCAGGCCGCCGAACACAGAGTGCATGAAGTTTGGAAAAATGCTGAGGACTGCTTCAAATGGTGTTAACAGGCCCGAAAAAATTGTCTTAAATACATGTGCGATGCCACTGGTATCAGACATGTTTAATATTTCTGCGAAATGTACTGGGCAGTTTGTTGATAATATTGAATGTATCGCTGCAGATGTCCTCACAACTTGCAGATCATAGGTTTCTTTAGACGAGGTCAGTGGCACAGATTTTTGCAAAAGAATGGCTTTTATTCGGCTTAAAGTATCAATTCGTATAAAAGAGATATTCAGAGAAGGCCATAATGCCGTACCACTGTCTGTCTTGTCCATTGGATACAATACTTGCATACAACAAGTGACCATGGACGACACACTAACAAGATAAAGTTTTCCTGGCATCATGCCACAGCAGCTGTGATCATTCAACATAACGAAACTGCCATTGGATAGCTTCCTGAAAATGGGTTCTATCACAGTGGAGGGTGTACCGCACAGGTGGCAAGAGAGGTTATTTGCAGAACCGTCGCAGGCTCCGTGTAAATTAATACCTTTGCACAAAAGTGTACCACTTAGTGAGTTCTTACAATTTTTTCCACTAAGGAATACCTCTTTTCCCTTGTTCCAACATTTGTGTGTGTAAGGTAAAGTCCATGTTGACTTAATGTATTCTTTACCAAACCTTTCAATCAATCAATCAATCAATCATCGCATTTATATAGCGCACTACTCACCCAGAGGATCTCAAGGCGCTGGGGGAGGGGGGTCCGCTACTGCTCGAACAGCCAGGTCTTGAGTTGCTTCCTGAAGGCGAGGTGGTCCTGGGTCAGGCAGAGGTGGGTGGGGAGGGAGTTCCATGTCTTGGTGGCGAGGTAGGAGAAGGACTGTCCCCCTGTGGTGGCTCTTCGGATGCGGGGGACGGCAGCGAGGGCGTGGCTGGTCGATCGAAGCTGGCGTTTGGGAGCGTAGAAGTTGAGGCGGCTGTTGAGGTATCCTGGGCCTTGGTTGTGTAGGGCTTTGTGTGCGTGGGTGAGGAGACAGAAGGTGATTCTCTTGTTGACCGGGAGCCAGTGCAGGTCTCTCAGGTGTCCGGAGATGTGGCTGCGACGGGGGATGTCCAGGATGAGTCGTGCTGAGGCGTTCTGGATCCGCTGGAGTCTCTTCTGGAGTTTGGCGGTGGTTCCGGCGTAGAGGGAGTTGCCGTAGTCCAGACGGCTGGTGACGAGGGCCTGGGTGACCGTCTTCCTGGTCTCGGTGGGGATCCGCCGGAAGATCTTACGTAGCATGCGCAGGATGTTGAAGCACGATGAGGAGACAGCGTTGACTTGTCTGGTCATGGAGAGGGAGGAGTCCAGGATGAAGCCCAGGTTGCGTGCATGGTCTGTTGGTTTGGGTGCGCTGCCTAGGGCGGGGGGCCACCAGGAGTCGTCCCAAGCGGCGGGTGAGGATCCCAGGATGAGGACTTCCGTCTTGTCCGAGTTCAGTTTCAGGCGGCTGTTCTTCATCCATTCGTCTACCTCTTTCATCCCTTCGTGGAGGTTGGCTCTGGCGGTGGCGGGGTCGTTGGTAAGGGGAAGGATCAGCTGGGTGTCGTCGGCGTAGGAGATGATGTTGAGGTTGTGCTGGCGTGCGATGTCTGCGAGGGGGCTCATGTAGACGTTGAAGAGGGTTGGACTGAGCGAGGAGCCTTGAGGAACGCCGCAGATGACTTCGGTGGCTTCAGATCTGAACGGAGGGAGGCGGACTCTCTGTGTCCTTCTGGCGAGGAAGGAGATGATCCACTCCAGTGCCTTCTCCTGGACTCCGACGTTGCTGAGGCGTTGTACTAGGGTTCGGTGGCAGACAGTGTCGAAGGCCGCGGAGAGGTCGAGGAGGATGAGGGCCGCTGTTTCTCCGTTGTCGAGCAGCGCTCGGATGTCATCGGTGGCTGACATCAGGGCGGTCTCGGTGCTGTGGTTGGCCCGGAAGCCAGACTGTGAGGGGTCGAGGGATCCGTTCGTCTCGAGGAAGGCGGCCAGCTGCTTGTTGACGGTCTTCTCGATGACTTTTGCAGGAAACGGGAGCAGCGAGATGGGGCGGTAGTTCTTGAGGTCGGTGGGATCGGCCGATGGTTTCTTAAGTAGGGCGCTGAGTTTGGCGTGCTTCCAGCTCTCCGGGAAGGTAGCGGTGTCGAAGGAGTTGTTGATGATGTCCCGCAGGTGGGGTGTGATGACAGCGCCGGCCTTGTTGAAGACGTGGTGGGGGCAGGGGTCGGTCGGAGAACCGGAGTGGATGGAGTTCATTGTGCGGACTGTGTCTTCGGTGCTGATCGGAGTCCAGGCGCGGAGGGTGGTGGTGGGGGGCGGTGGTTCGGTCGTGGCGTTCGTCGGTTGAGTGCTGAAGCTGTTGTGTATGTCCGCGATCTTGTTGTGGAAGTAGGAGGCGAGGGAGTTGCAGAGGTCTTGCGAAGGGGTGATGTCGTTGTTTCCGGCGTTGGGGTTGGAGAGCTCTTTGACGATGTTGAAGAGGTCCTTGCTGTTGTGTGCGTTGTTGTCCAGTCGTTCCTTGAATGCAGTTTTCTTGGTGGCGTGGATGAGTTGGTGGTGTTTTCGGGTGGCGAGCTTGAGGGCAGTCATGTTGTCCGGTGTTGGGTCTCTGCGCCAAGCTCTCTCGAGGGCTCGGCAGTTCTTCTTGGAGCTCTTGAGTTCGTCAGTGAACCATGGGGCTTTCTTGCTACCGGGTCTGCTAGGCGGGGTCCTCAGGGGGGCGAGCTCGTCTGCGCAGTCGCTGATCCACTTCTTGAGGTTGGTGGCCGCCTAGCTAGGGTTCGTTGTGCTGGTGGGAGGGTTCATGCTCAGGGAGGTCGCGAGCTGGTCGGCTGTGATCTTGTTCCAGCTCCTGCGTGCAACCTGTTGCTGGTGGTGGTGGGTCGTGGTCCTTCCGAAGCTGAAGTGGACTCAGCTGTGGTCCGTCCAGTGGAGTCCGGTGGCGTGGCTGAAGGCGATGTCCTTGCTGGAAGAGAAGACGAGGTCGAGTGTGTGTCCGGCGTAGTGGGTGGGGGTGGTCACCAGTTGATTGAGTCCGAGGTTAGCGAGGTTGTCCAGCAGGGTGGTGGTGTTGCGGTCGTTGTTGTTCTCCAGGTGGAAGTTGAGGTCTCCTAGGAGGATGTAGTCAGCGGAGCAGAGGGCGTGCGGGCTGATGAAGTCGGCGATGTCTTCGCTGAATTGTGTGCGTTGTCCCGGGGGTCTGTAGATGAGGGTGCCTCTGAGGGTGGTCTTGGGGTTGATGTGGACCTGAAAGTGTAGGTGCTCGGCGGTTGCGAGGGTGTCGTCGGTGTGGGTCGTGATGCGGATAGTGTTCCTGTGGATGATGGCGATGCCTCCTCCGGTGTGGTTGATGCGGTCCCTTCGGATGATCTTGTAGCCGTCTGGGATGGCGATGGCGATGTCGGGCGCTGAGGAGGCGTTCATCCAGGTTTCCGTGAAGAAGGCGACATCTGGGGCTGTGGTGTCAAGTAGGTTCCAGATCTCGATGGCGTGCCTGTGGACGGAGCGGGTGTTGAGCAGGATGCATTTCAGGTGGCTGCTGCTGTTGCTCGTCTTGGTCTTGGTTGGTGCTGGAGTAGTGCAGGTCTGGAAGCAGGTGAACTTGCAGGAGTTGCAGCAGAAGGGTCCGTGGGTGCGTCTCGGGGTGGCTCGGTAGCAGCCCGGGACTCGGCCGGCGTTGAGGGCGTTGAGGGTGGCGGCGTCGTATGTACGGCGGGTGGGCTGGGGTCTGCGGGGACCAGGGGTCCTGGCACTGGGCGCGGTCCAGGCGCGGACGGGCGCAGACGGGCTTACCTTTGGCACGCTTAGGGTGCGCCCGCTGCGCGTGCACGCTGCGCGTGGACTCTGCCATAAAGGCATAGTGGGGGGGTGGAGCGAGGGAGGGGCCGCTGGGAGGCGGGAGCGGGGAGGCTAATCAGGGGCGAGCAGAGGGAAGAGGGGGCGGGCCGCAGGGGGGCAGCGGCGGGGAGTGGGGGAAGTGAGCGGCAGGGGGAGGTGGGGTGGGGGTAGGATCGGCGGGAAAAAAACGGCGGGAAAGCGGCGGAGCTGCGAGGGGGGAGGCCTGAGGGCTGACCCTAGCAGGCAGAGGGCAGGAGGCAGGGGCAGGGGTCGGGTCGGCAGTAGGGTGACCTTGCGCCCGGGGACCATGCAATGGCAGGGTTGGGGGTCAGGCAGCCGACAGCAGGGGGGCCAAGCACGCGGAACGTGCGAGGCTGGCCTGGGGCTGGAGGCAGGCAGCAGGGGGACCAGGCAGGTAGGCAGTGGGAGGACCTGGCAGGAGGCGGCAGGCAGAGGGAGGCCCTGGCACACGGGGACCGTGCGGCAGGAGGAGCGACCAGGAGGGCCAGCTGGCATATGCTGTAGACAATACTGAAATTGGAAAATCGCCACTGGTATCATGATGCATGATGGTGCCATGAATTATCAATTCAATTACAGGTTTCTCAGAAACTGTCAATGGCAATCTTCCCAGTTTTTCAATGCTCAGCACCTTATAGTCTGCTCCTCTTTGTGCCAAAGAGATTTGTTTATCTGGAAGGTTAAGTACAGCAAACAATGACGTTGTGTTGATTAGATGCCATGGCACGTAGCCTGAACGAAGATTTTGCAATGTCCAGCCTAACTGCATTATAGAACGTAATTGAGACTGGCCATGTTGTAACATTAGCAAGTCCTGTTCCATTATATCAATTGCAGAGGATGCAAGGCTGTCCAATGAATATATCCTGGAGGACAGAGTCGTTAACCCATTGTCCACTACAGAGAGAGCTTTCTCTAAATTAATACAATCAATTTCTCGATTTCTTTCTGCAGTTTCCATTTGCGTTATTTTCCAAGCTTCGTTGTACGCAGCGTATAAACCGGCGTATATGAAAAGTTTTTGCTGTGGTTCGCAAGCTCCATTAAGAAATCTCGCAAATCATTGCTTTCTTTAAGTAAAGATAAGTGTTGTTTGATTTCCGGAAGTGTGGATTTCTTTAGCCACTCAAGGCATAGTTTTCCTACACTATAAGTTGTTACTATCCCTGGATGTTGTCTCTGGGAGTACTTGGATCTGGCCTGTTCAGTTTTAACCCCTGTGTTTTGTTCAGTAATCTATCATGACTGTTATTGGTGTCTGTGGGCCAGATTAACCATTTTTTCCAATCAGGATTAGTTCTGTTTTGTGTTAAAATATATGGTGCGTCTACCTCCTTTTCTGTAATGTCATTATCTCAGAAGTGGGTTTAGGTAAAGATGGTTTATTCAAATCTTTTATCTTAGCCAGGCCAAGACAAGAAGTCTATTGAACAGTGTCATTTAAAAACATTATTTGTTCTCGTGCAATGCAGGCTAAGAACAAGGCTTCTAAACCTTGAACCTGCCAGTCTTTCGTGCCCCAGGCAGTTTTTGTCTCAATGTTGTCTTTCCAAAAGTCGAAACCTAATGTAGACAGCTGAGCATAAAGGTTTGCAGAATACATTTGTTTAGTGTTGGTCAACATTGTTTTCATTCCTGTCTTATTTACATTTTTGAAATAAAACGTTTCTGGATTTGTAACATTAGACCCTGAGAAGTATGAAAACTTTTCATGAAATGTTTTTGAGCTGCCTTTTGGTGGCGTGGGATAATGTTCCCATTGATTATATGTAAAAACATTCCTAGGACTTGCAGATTTGTGCAAATACTGGTGACCATAATGATTAAAACAATACATTTGTTCATAATCTGATGACCCTTCTAAATACTAATGTTCAGTACATTTTGCAGACATTTCTAAATCTGGCATCATATTATTAATAGTCTCAAAGTCCCAATCATCAGAAAATGTGCTGGGTGATACAAAGTCACTTAAGGAAACCTTGAACTGGTGTGGAATCTTCAACAGCTCCACCGGGCCATAGATGTCATAATCAGTTCTATCCCATGCTATACCACCAGGCATTCGAACGGCTGTGATGTTTACTGATGACAGGTCTCCCTTTTCACGATGGGATGATTTGTGAGGTTTTAGGACCAAGTTGATTTTCTGGCTTGCTGTGTCCATTGTACTGTATTTTCCATCTATCATTTGTCCCAAGGTTAAAACTAAAATCAGCATTAGCAGGAGAAAAAATACACATAAACCAATCCAAAATTCAATCTATGGTGAAACCAGATATATTTACTCAAGTTGATGAAAGAGTTCTGTTGTTTTTTATTTGAGAGTTTTATTTGCTGGTGTTTCTTCTGGTTCATTAGGATCCTCAGAAAATGTATCAAAGTTGATGAAATAGCCAGAGGCAGTTTTGTCAATTGTTGGAATTGCATCAGGATTGTTATTAATCTTTGGAGTTGCTTCTTCCTTTGTCATATTGGTATAGTCAGAGGCTACATCATTGTAGACCGGTGTTTCTTTACGAACTGTTATTTGGATCTCAAGAGGCACGAGTTCCATAGCTTTGTTGCATAGTCTTTCTTTTCTTACTGCAGGTTTATCAAATATGATACGTCTTTCAGTCTGAACCTCTTCGATAGTAGCAAGATTTGGTCATCTGCTACATCTTGAGAGTCCACTGGGCCTACTATTTATTATTGGCCACATGCTGTGGTTTGACCAGGTCGATGGACACGACTCGGTTCTCCTTTTTACCAGCAAGGGGCGGTAGTACTACTGATCTTGTTCCTTGGATTGCTAAGACAGGTACTGCTTTTCTGTAAGAAGGCCCAAATTCCTTCTTCACTGCTATCTTCTCCCTGACTAGATCCCCAATCTTTCGAATCCAGACAGGTCTTGCTGGGACAAGTGGTGTTTCTTCAGTGGCTGTTGGCTTTTGTGTTGTGTTACTCAGACTTCTTCTTGTTTCATTTAAGCCCTGTAAAACAGCCAAACGATCTTTGACATCAAAGAATTTTTGTTCCACCACTGAAGTTTGACAATTGAGTTCTTCGATTATCATTCTAGTACCAAACAGTAATTCATAAGGAGTGATTCCCCCCAGAGAATTTCTTGGCAGATTGTTAAGACTACGTTGGACACTTATTAAATGTTTGACCCACCCATCACCCGAGCCTAATACTTTAGCTGTTAAGGATTGCTTTATGTCACAGTTTTTTCTTTCCACTACCGCATTACCCTAAGGATCGAAGGGACTAGAATACCTCAATGCAATGCCCAAGCTAACCATAGCCTCCTTGTAAGCTCGGGAGCTAAACGCAGGACTGGTCAGAATGTCCTGGCCCGTCTACAGGTCCTTAAGAACACCGCTGCAAGGCTGGTGCTTGACCGACCTTCTCGCACCCCGTCATTGCCCTGCTTAAAAACCCTACACTGGCTCCCAATACAAAAGCGTATAAAGTTTAAATTATGCTGCCTGGTCCATAAACCCGATTCAGAAAAGGGGGTGGTGATGGACAGAGTATCTGAATTAAACAGAACACTCATACCCAGTCAACAGATCAGGGCTTGATCCATCACCGTTTTTTAGCTCACTGCACCATCCCAGCTCAGAACCTGGCTACATGCAAATTAGTCTGTCACTGGCCCAGTGCATCATGGGAACAGGGCAGACCAAACTACCAAGCCAATTCTTATACTGGGAGGGAAACAAGCTCCCGGGGACCGGTTTCTGGCTTTACAGCCGTCTTCGGCCCGGCTTGCTTGAATCCTGATGGTGCAATGAGCAAGGGACTCACATCTGAGTATACCCTTCCACGCTTATGGTGGACAAAACGATTCAGAAAAGGGGGTGGTGATGGACAGAGTATCTGAATTAAACAGAACACTCATACCCAGTCAACAGATCAGGGCTTGATCCATCACCGTTTTTTAGCTCACTGCACCATCCCAGCTCAAAACCAGGCTACATGCAAATTAGTCTGTCACTGGCCCAGTGCATCATGGGAACAGGGCAGACCAAACTACCAAGCCAATTCTTATACTGGGAAGGAAACAAGCTTCCGGGGACCGGTTTCTGGCTTTACAGCCGTCTTCGGCCCGGCTTGCTTGAATCCTGATGGTGCAATGAGCAAGGGACTCACATCTGAGTATACCCTTCCACGCTTATGGTGGACAAAACGATTCAGAAAAGGGGGTGGTGATGGACAGAGTATCTGAATTAAACAGAACACTCATACCCAGTCAACAGATCAGGGCTTGATCCATCACTGTTTTTTAGCTCACTGCAACATCCCAGCTCAGAACCTGGCTACATGCAAATTAGTCTGTCACTGGCCCAGTGCATCATGGGAACAGGGCAGACCAAACTACCAAGCCAATTCTTATACTGGGAAGGAAACAAGCTTCCGGGGACCGGTTTCTGGCTTTACAGCCGTCTTCGGCCCGGCTTGCTTGAATCCTGATGGTGCAATGAGCAAGGGACTCACATCTGAGCAATGTTCCCTCTAATTTTTTACCTCTGTGCGCGGCAGTGCAAGCTCCCTGTGCACTGCAACCAAATCTTTGTGCGCCAACCAACTGGACATGCAAGCGAGTGCTGCGCTCAGCAGTATAAATCTATGGCAATTACCACTCCAAACTTCTGTTTACAACGAGAGCGAAAACAGGTACATTACACTCGCATATAGCTCTATATAATAAGGTCTTGAGACAGTTTTGCCATGGGGACAAAGAAACTGAAGCAGAGACTGACCAATGGCAAGGAAGCTATCTACTATCCGTCTTTGTACAAATAGTTTCTTGGAGCTCTCCTTGTCTTTAGAATTCGGCTCATATGTGGAAGCCTTTTGCAATCTGGAGGGGCACTGGTTGGTAGAAATGGTGTTGGGAGATATTGCATTATGCAGCGAGTGAGGTCAGGCTTTGACCAGAACAGGTGGAGCTACGCGCCTCATTGCCTTGGACTATATCCCCCCATGAGTGACTGGCCCTGTGGGTCCGGATATATATCTGGTACTTGAGGTGGCTTCATGGAACTTGTACACAGTATATTGCTCTTGTTAGAAATTTGAGCAGACTTCAACCAGACGATGAAACCAGGCAAGCAGCAGAGAAAAAGGCTGATATTGCAAATATATGAACTTTTCTGCCACCCCTGTCACTCCTCTACAGCTCAATGTGGCGATAGCAGTGCTTTAAATGAGTCGGTACTGTCAGATACTGAGTACCTGCACTTCTTTATTGTGAGAGGCAGAGTACCTTCACTTCTCTGCTGAGGTGCAATACTTTTACTTGGAGAGTACCAGCACTTCTCAGAAGTAAGTAGGTGCTCCGGTAAATGGGTACCTGCACTTCAATTTTAAACATAAATAGAAAAAGTGTTCTATTTCAAGCACTGTGTGACAGGAGTCACTTTCTTTAAAAGGGAAGCGCACATGATGTGCACCTAACTACAAACCTATTCTGGGTTTCACTCTATAGCACGGAAAGACCTCTGTGCAGGTGCATAATCATCTTACAAGCGGATACAGCCTGCTGCAGGGGTGTACGCTCTCCTGAACCATGCAGGGGAACTTTCTCTGTCTCATCAGGACAATACATATTGGTACCTTTCACTACAGTATTCAGAACTCGGATGCCTGTAGGCAGGGCCGGACTGGGGCCCAGAACCGGCCCTGGCTAAGTGCTCGGCCGCCCCCTCCCCCCTCCCTCAGGGCCGGATTTCTCTTTAAAGCAGGCTTCTCCAATGAGTAGCCTGTGAGCTGCTCGAGGCTCTGCACCGACCTGTGAGTAGCCAATCTGTGTCCTACCGTGCCCAGTCTCAGGAACCCTGGCCCAGCAGTTATAACATGGCACGAGTTATATTAAAAAATGACACATTTTTGTAGGCTCGGGAAGATGACGTTGTTTGCCCAGAATCCCAGGATGTCAAAACCACGCCTACACTAGAACTTGGTTCTCCACTCAGAAGTCTGCAGCCCAAGGACTCCCAGATGTCACATTCTCTCCCCATGGCCGAATTTTCACAAGCCCCTGTGAAATCTCAGGGGAAGGTGGGAGGTGTAAAGGGCCCGCTTTATCATTCATCGCCCACTCCAGCTCTAGTTATATTGTAGGATTGTTTCCTTTTAATAGTATCCTCCCCTCTTTCCTCTTGACCTTTGTAATTGTAAACTGATGCACGGTGCTCGGTTATTTAACAATAATTAACAAAGAGCATGCAGGGTGGAGGCTCCAGCTTGTGCTTGAGGGGCGATGTATGGGGTTTATTTCTTGGGTGGCGTGCCTCAAAGCGCAGAGAGAAAGATTCGCCCGAGTCTTTTTATTTCAGGTACTACGCAAGATCACCCCTTAAATAAATAAATATCTGTCAGGGATAAATACAACTCATTGCCCAGGACGTTAACAGTAGACGAAAAGGGATAAATGCGGAGAGCAGGCTTGTTTGATGATTATTTTCTTTTTTCTTAACCACGCAACAGCTTTAAAATGTCCTGTGAGACTAACGAGAGGCGCACGAGGTTCAGAGGTGCACTGCAGGTGTGTTTGGGGTCACCTGCTGCTGATACGGGTTTCCAGTACTGCCTGAAGTCGAGGGAAAGGCTCATGGGGGCATCAAAGCCAAGCTGTCTGCTTTTCTACTCCGGCCTCTAGCGCTGCATTCCCACCAATGTGAGCCAAGCTAAATCAACTTTAAAGGCCCAGCAGACACCAGATGAGACGCCGGAGCTTCCATTCTCAGACGCACACTGACCGTGCCTTGCATCAGCGTCCTTCAATAAAGTCTGACTAAAGGCGGCGCACCTATACCCCGATCCTTATCAGGCCGATTCCTTACATGTGACGATTCAACGCTACCAAGAGGGGAGGAGGGGAGGGTATTTACAAGCATTCACGCGGTCATTAGTGGCTACTTGATTGAGGGACCCCCACCTATAGCCCGGGCTGCAGCAGCCTCTGGACAGGGAGGGTGCATCATATCTTTTGTGCCCGTAACAGCTGCTTTTCCGTCTGTCTTTTTAAACATGCTGCCACTGCTCCTAGCACTTCACAAAGAAAGTGACAGTTTTATTACCATTCCGCATCATGTCTTTAGGTATGTGGTTTCAGGAACGGGCTCTTTGTGACCTGCGCGCTTTGGAAGTGTGTGCGCGCGCTGGTGGAAAGCCCTGTGGGCGCGCGCACACCCGCGCACGTTAGAGGGAACTATGCATCTGAGTATACCCTTCCACGCTTATGATGGACAAAACGATTCAGAAAAGGGGGTGGTGATGGTCAGAGTATCTGAATTAAACAGAACACTAATACCCAGTCAACAGATCAGGGTTTGATCCATCACCGTTTTTTAGCTCACTGCACCATCCCCGGTAGCTTGCCTCCTTTCTGGTGAAGAATTGGCTTGGTAGTTTAGTCTGCCCTGTTCCCATGATGCACTGGGCCAGGGACAGACTGATTTGCATATAGCCAGGTTCTGAGCTGGGATGGTGCAGTGAGATAAATAATGGTGATGGATCAAGCCCTGATCTTTGGACTGGGTAAGAGTGGTCTGCTTAATTCAGACACTCTGTTCATCACCACCCCCTTTTCTGAATCGTTTTTGGCCACTATAGGTGTGGCAGGGTATACTCAGACATGAGTCCCTTTCTCACTGCACCATCAGGATTCAAGCAAGCCGGGCCGAAGATGGCTGAAATGCCAGAAACCGGTCCCCGGTAGCTTGTCTCCTTTCTGGTGAAGAATTAGCTTGGTAGTTTAGTCTGCCCTGTTCCCATGATGCACTGGGCCAGGGACAGACTGATTTGCATATAGCCAGGTTCTAAGCTGGG
This sequence comes from Lissotriton vulgaris, assembly GCF_964263255.1. Lineage (NCBI taxonomy): Eukaryota > Metazoa > Chordata > Amphibia > Caudata > Salamandridae > Lissotriton > Lissotriton vulgaris. The sequence goes on from NC_141698.1 coordinate 950,445,276, forward strand.
ATGGTGCAGTGAGATAAATAACGGTGATGGATCAAGCCCTGATCTTTGGACTGGGTAAGAGTGGTCTGCTTAATTCAGACACTCTGTTCATCACCACCTCTTTTCTGAATCGTTTTTGGCCACTATAGGTGTGGCAGGGTATACTCAGACATGAGTCCCTTTCTCACTGCACCATCAGGATTCAAGCAAGCCGGGCCGAAGACGGCTGAAATGCCAGAAACCGGTCCCCGGTAGCTTGTCTCCTTTCTGGTGAAGAATTGGCTTGGTAGTTTAGTCTGCCCTGTTCCCATGATGCACTGGGCCAGGGACAGACTGATTTGCATATAGCCAGGTTCTGAGCTGGGATGGTGCAGTGAGATAAATAACGGTGATGGATCAAGCCCTGATTTTTGGACTGGGTAAGAGTGGTCTGCCTAATTCAGACACTCTGTTCATCACCACCCCCTTTTCTGAATCGTTTTTGGCCACTATAGGTGTGGCAGGGTATACTCAGACATGAGTCCCTTTCTCACTGCACCATCAGGATTCAAGCAAGCCGGGCCGAAGACGGCTGAAATGCCAGAAACCGGTCCCCGGTAGCTTGTCTCCTTTCTGGTGAAGAATTGGCTTGGTAGTTTAGTCTGCCTTGTTCCCATGATGCACTGGGCCAGGGACAGACTGATTTGCATATAGCCAGGTTCTGAGCTGGGATGGTGCAGTGAGATAAATAACGGTGATGGATCAAGCCCTGATCTTTGGACTGGGTAAGAGTGGTCTGCTTAATTCAGACACTCTGTTCATCACCACCCCCTTTTCTGAATCGTTTTTGGCCACTATAGGTGTGGCAGGGTATACTCAGACATGAGTCCCTTTCTCACTGCACCATCAGGATTCATGCAAGCCGGGCCGAAGACGGCTGAAATGCCAGAAACCGGTCCCCGGTAGCTTGTCTCCTTTCTGGTGAAGAATTGGCTTGGTAGTTTAGTCTGCCCTGTTCCCATGATGCACTGGGCCAGGGACAGACTGATTTGCATATAGCCAGGTTCTGAGCTGGGATGGTGCAGTGAGATAAATAACGGTGATGGATCAAGGCCTTATCTTTGGACTGGGTAAGAGTGGTCTGCTTAATTCAGACACTCTGTTCATCACCAGCCCCTTTTCTGAATCGTTTTTGGCCACTATAGGTGTGGCAGGGTATACTCAGACATGAGTCCCTTTCTCACTACACCATCAGGATTCAAGCAAGCCGGGCCGAAGACGGCTGAAATGCCAGAAACCGGTCCCCGGTATATTGTCTCCTTTCTGGTGAAGAATTGGCTTGGTAGTTTAGTCTGCCCTGTTCCCATGATGCACTGGGCCAGGGACAGACTGATTTGCATATAGCCAGGTTCTGAGCTGGGATGGTGCAGTGAGATAAATAACGGTGATCGATCAAGCCCTGATGTTTGGACTGGGTAAGAGTGGTCTGCTTAATTCAGACACTCTGTTCATCACCACCCCCTTTTTTGAATCGTTTTTGGCCACTATAGGTGTGGCAGGGTATACTCAGACATGAGTCCCTTTCTCACTGCACCATCAGGATTCAAGCAAGCCGGGCCGAAGACGGCTGAAATGCCAGAAACCGGTCCCCGGTAGCTTGTCTCCTTTCTGGTGAAGAATTGGCTTGGTAGTTTAGTCTGCCCTGTTCCCATGATGCACTGGGCCAGGGACAGACTGATTTGCATATAGCCAGGTTCTGAGCTGGGATGGTGCAGTGAGATAAATACCGGTGATCGATCAAGCCCTGATCTTTGGACTGGGTAAGAGTGGTCTGCTTAATTCAGACACTCTGTTCATCACCACCCCCTTTTCTGAATGGTCCATAAACCCATCAATGGGCACGGTCCAACATACTTGGAACAAAAACTCAAGGCCCATAATCCGGCAAGAACGCTTAGATCATCCAGTAAGTCTCTTTTAACTGTCCCTAGGGTACGCACAGCCAGAAATGGCAATAGGGGATTCAGTAAAACAGCCGCTAAAGCCTGGAACTCCCTGCCCCTCCAGATTAGGATAGAACCCTTTTACCTGAGGTTCCGCAGACAGTTAAAAACCTGGCTTTTCTAGCCCTGCCAAGTGCTCAGCTTTGGGTCATCTGCTGGGAGTTTCTTTTTTTCCTGCAAGCGCTCTGAGACCTTCGGGTGACTTACGCGTTATATAAATGCAAATAAAATTAAACGAAATGAAAGAATGTAGCGTGACGATTGCGTATGTGCCGATAAAGACTCGCAAATCCTTTATAACAGTTCTGGCGTAAGCCGAGCGCTGGGGCCATAACCAAATAAATCTTGTCCAGGAATCCACTGCGACCATAATATATTTATAGTTGCCATCCCTTGCTAAGGGACCACAGTGGTCCAGGAAAACACACGCTAGTGGTTTATCTGAAATCAGAAGGAGCGTCTGTGCAGGACGTTTCACTGTAGAAACTTTCATTTTCTGGCTGATTTCACATTCTAGAGCATAGTTTCTAGTTTGTTTCCTCATGCGTGGCCACCAGTATCTCTGTTTTAATGACACTGTGGCGGAAACTCCCGAATGTGTAGATGCGAGCCCTTCATGTGCTGCCACAATTAGTCCTAACCTATGTTCCATGTTTGGGATTGCCCTATCCCCCACTCTATGGATTCTAGCAAAAGGAACATCATTCACATCAGTTATATATGAGTACTTTAATGGAAAGCCTTTCGGGAGTGTCTGACCACTGTCTTTGACTGAAGCAGTGACCGCTTGCATTATTTCGCTGTCTATTTTTGTTTGTGACCGAGTGATTGCAGCTACGGAAGCCGTTTGCACAGCTGCCTTCGCGGCTTCATCAGCCAATGAATTCCCTGCAACGTGAATGCCATCACGCTGATGACTCAGTGTATGTATCACGTGAGTCTTTTGCAGCTCTTTTTGTGAAAGAACTACTTGTTCCCAAAGCGTTTTATGCTAAATCATGCCACCTTTTGAATTTTTGAACCCATTTTTAACCAAGTTCTGCAAATTTTCGTTGTAAGTTTCAACACAGAAATAAGAATCGCACACTATTAGTGTGGGGAATTTGCGATCAGTATTTTCAAGTGCCATCTTGAAAGCGATTGAGTTTTAGTGACCATAGGTCTGAATTTGCCTTCGCGCCAACAATCACGCAAGCAGCACTATAGGCTTCTTTACCCCCAATTGCGGGCTGTGCTGATCCATCTGTATATATTATACATCCGTAATGTTCCAGAGGCAGAATTTCGGTCAGCAGAGGACATTTGTGTTCGTATTGGAGAAATTCTTGTGTTTTCAAGCTGGGGTCAAAAAACGTATTCAACGTCTGTTGTAGCAAGAGAGTTAACCCATTGTATCCATCTCGGATGTAAAGCTTTAGCATTTGGGATGCTTGCTTTCGTTACTGCCTCTAAGGCAGATACAAGTGTAACGATCATTATGCGTTTACCCTGCGCGAGAGCTCTCTCTTTTGCTACTGCAGTTTGAACCGCTGTCAGAATTTTCTCAGTAGAAGTGAACTTCATTTAAGCTTGTGTGTACAAGTGTGATTTGTATGCTATTGGTACAGTTTCTCCTTCATTAAAGGTCAGGTACGTGAATCCGCATCTCCCTGGTATGATTCGGATCACAAGATTGCGCACGTTTTCGCGTGTCTGTGACTGTGTTTTTGCTAACATGTCTGTTTGGACTGAACGCAGAATTTCTGTGTGTGTTTGAGTCCAATTAGTTGGCTTGAAATCCGGTTTGATTAGTTCGTAGAGAGGTTTAACCCTCTCTGTGTAATTCAGAAAATAAGTTCTTCCAAAATTCAGGAAACCTAGAATGGACTGCAAGTTTTCAGCATTTTTGAAGGTTGGAGCAGTGCACATTTCTCTAGAAAGTTTGCTGCCAGGCTTTTGCCTTCACTTGATAACTCGTATCCTAGAAATAGGACGTTGAGGTGGGCAATTTGTGATTTCTTAAAATTAAATTTATACCCTTCAGATGCGAACCCAAGTATTATGGTGTTCACTCTTTTCAAGTGTATGTCCAAGTCGTCATCTGTAAGATAGATGTCATCGACATAAGATAATGCCTCATCATCGTACGTTTGTAGTAACTCTGTTAACCTGGCTGAAAATAACCCTGGACTATTCTTGAATCCTTGGAGGAGACTGCAAAATTGTCGCTGTGTCCCCATAATTGAGAAAGCGGTCAGATGCCTGCTTTCAGGTGCAATGTTTTGACAGAAAAACCCATTTGAAATATCTAATGTGGTTTTATATTTTTGCGCACAATGTTATTCATCAATGCTGCACTATGTCCATTTTGTACTGCAAAAGTTTTGCAACAGGAGTTTAAATGTCTGTAATCCAATTCTAGACAATATGAATTGTCTGGTTTGGACTTAGGAAACAAAGGATTGTTCATTGATGAGGTGCATGTTTCAATCACCCCTTGGTATTCAAGTTGATTTAAAATCTCCCTGACTTTTTTTTAGCTTCTTGCTTAACAGGGTACTGCCTTTGTGCAGCAGGTTGATTTTGTAACTGAATTTTATGGTGAGGAGAATCCTCATCCCATCCTACATGATTTTTATATAATGCTGGAGCTTGAGCTACTGCCCATTTTCTGGCATATTTTGTGAATTGGAATATGATTTGAGAAGGCTGGCATAATTATCTATTCGCCATATGGGCACTCCCTGACAAATTCAGGTGGCCAGTCTTGTTCAGCTAGAAGAATGTCAAAGCCCTTAGAGAGCTCCTCCCAAAAGAGTGCTCTTATTTTTCTAGTTATGTCCCCCTCCATCCGGAGTGTTACTTCATTTATTTTGTGTGGTACACTAACCCTGGTGTCAGCAGTTTCAACCTGAATGCATTCATTCAAGTCCACTGTCTCCAGATGATCCTTCAGGATCCTGCGAACTATGGTGACTTCTGCTGCACTGTCTAGCATTGTTTGAGCCCACTCCGCGTTCTTGAGTTGTGTTCTCAAGATCCTCAGCATGTCTGATTTTAATGCTTGCTACCTTCTTTTTAGGAAATTGAGATTTTTTACTTTGGTGAACGGGTTCTTTGTCTTTGGACTTGACGCGTTCTTCCTTGTGTTCTGACCGTCCTCTTCTTTCCGATTTCTGCGAGGAAGTCTGAAAAGATCGAGAGGGACGTGTATTATTATCTTGATATCAGTCAGTTTTTTTCAAATTATCCCTATTCCTAAGGTTATACCTTTTTTCAGAGGGCTCCCGTTCGGGAGACCTACCTCCCCTTTGGGGAGATCTTCCTCTGGACTGAGAATGTTTCTCTCTAGGAAGAGTCTGTTTAGTCTTTTCCCACTTCTTTTTAGGAGTAGTGAGATTATTTTTAATAAACACCTTTTCAGGATTTTCTGTTACTTCAGGTTTTACTGGTTTCCCACCCAAACTATCTCTTCCTAATTCTTCATAAGATTTTTCAGTAATTCTAGCAAGCTCATTTGGTTGATCTGTTATATCTGTTTCTTTTAACTTTTGGCGGATTGCCACGGATGCTGCTTCACCTTTAATGTTAGCTAATAATATAGCTGAGACCTGTTTGAAATCTTTCAGTAATTTCATACCTAGATTTAAGGCTGGTTCTGGACCGTATTCATTTTTAATCTGCCTCAGAACGTCTGGTATTACCGCCATAGACGGTACCACATGCATTTTTGTGTAGATTGAAGCAAAGACTGTACCCCAAGTGTCACAGTCCTCCACATTTGGTGCTATCCCCATTGGTAAACAGATTGTCAGAATTCTGTGTTTCTCATGAGGTGTACTACCAGGGAATACTGCCTATATTTGAGTAATTTTTTGAGCGAACCAGAACTGAATTTGTTCCCTCTTTGCGGGTAATTTACCAATGACTGATTGTATAGTCTGTGGTGTTATTTTATTTGTGTTCCCCTGATACGGGGTGTGCTGTGGAATTTTTATAGCTGGTTGGACCGTTAAAGTCCGCATGACATATTGAACCAATTGTCTGTGTATTTTAATTAACTGTTTCAGCTGAGCTAACAGTTCTTGACCAGTCATTCCGTTAATGTCAGGATGTGGTGTGTAGCTGGCTAGTACCGGCCATGTTGCTCCTGGTCTACCTAGTGGACCGAGCCTTATAATGTGATTTTGATGTTGTAGGGCGCCTTTAAACCAGAGCTGATGCTCCTGGTAAGTTAATGGGATTTTAACGTCCTCGAAAGGAACATATTCCTCTGGAGGTTTCTCTAATTTGTAGTAGTGGAACTCGTGTGTTACTGCATTTGCTGCAGGAAATAGAATCCATGAATAGAATACCTTTGTCTGCCGATATTCATGTGCCTCTAATAAAGATTACTTTACCACCTCTTGATGATACCCCATTTTCTATAAGTTTTATAGGTATGGTTTTTCTTACATTTACCGGGATGATTATTGGATCGGCGTAATTTTGTTGGAGATTTGTGTCATCTAAGACTGCCTGAGCTGTTATTCTAACTCACTCCCTTTCATCGTCACTTTCCAACATTTTGTCGACTGAAAGTTTTTGCAGAAACAAAGATTAGGTGCACAATATTTTGGAACACTGTATCCTTCAACATTGAATAAACCAAAAACGATTACATAGGATTTTCGTCCTACTCAGTTCTGGCGGATATTATCCTTTCACCCACTCCAGACGTCTATTGGAGTATTTTACGGGGAAAAAGGATCTGTGTGAAAAGCACGACTGAGTTACTCTAGTATCTAGCGTTAAATTGTCGCCTTACCAAACATTGGGTGCCATGTAGTTTAGTTCCTATATTCCCAATAGGCTCTGCGCATTGGAATAATATATACTGTAGTTTAGACGTAGGACTGAGGTCGACTAGGTCTCTACCGAATATATTAAACTTAATAGTGATTGTCAGCTAGCTCAGAGGTCACTAGAAACTTTCTCGAATAAACAAGAAGGGATTAGTTTCTGACAACCGCATAAACATGACAACGTTGTTTCCCAAGAATAAGAAATCAAATCTCTAGAGTCGCGGAAACAATAGATAACTATTTTACTCAGTCAATCGTGCATGCTTCGTTTCACCAGAGATGCAGAGAAATAGAGAGACAGGCGTTTCACTAAAAGTATTTATTGAACAGTCTTCTTTCTCAAGCATTGGAAATGAACTGCTACAATCATAATACTGGTTATAAAGTACAAGGCATATAATACAAACAGAATTATAAAGTAGTACTCTAAAAGCATGATATGGTTTCTAAGCCATAAAGTGCATAAAAGTTATAAAATACAGAGAACTTGATATTCAAGCAGGGGGAAGTCCCTAGTTGCTGAAGGCAGGTTTTGTTGTTGATTCTCAGAACTTAGTGGAAGTAGCCATGCCGCATTTGGGCTGTATGGCTTAGGCCAAATATGGTAGTGATTTCTATGCCTATATAAGGATATGATAAAGTATACCTATATAAGGGCATGAATCGGGAAAATTACACTAGGGTCCTAGATTCATTTACAACACTGTGGGAACAAGAGATGACCACCTTTGCTCATTGGGTATGATCCTGGAAGTTCTTGAGGGACTGCCATCTGTGGATACGATGTTCAGCTATGTTGAGCCTTCAGCGCAGGAGTCTTAAAATAATGTGGCATCTTCTGTGCTGGGAACCGTTTGGCTACTTTTAAACATTTCCAAATTAAAGGTCGAGTGAGGCTTTATTTCTTTTCTCTCTTCTCAGCTCAAACTGAGCTTCATGGCTTTCAAGGTGCTCAGTGCACAATAACAATAAGTGCAAGTTTAGGGGACCTTTTGGAACTCTTCTTTAGGGGACAGATTACCTTTTTTATGGACAATTGTTTAAGGATGATAAAGATTTATTTTAGTATGTTTATTATAAGTGATTTGAAGCCTTTAAGTCACATTAGCTTTATCAATACCTAGCTGACCTTGATTTAACCTTTTGATGAGGAGTACATTATCCCATCCACACGACTATAATAATTCTAAATAGGTGACCTTTTACCTAATAGCTTGCTCCTGTCTGTTCGAGCCCTGGCTGTTAGTCTTCTATCAGAATCTGTATACCTGACGTACAGAAACATGTCCCCAGGCACAGCCGATTTATTCTGTAAAAGGGTCACCACTTGTTTTACACAAGGCTGTCGCTGGACCAATAAATACTTATTGAAACGCCCTAATTGTCATCCTTTGTATTTTCTGAGAGAAAACAAGCATGATTGTCTGAGTGAAATGTACTGTACTGTTTCCCACGATCCCTGAGGAATCAGGGTTGTCATGAATAGTGGTTGCCAGAGACTACTGTGATGGTGCTTATTTATTATATGCTGTACCTTTAATGTACTAAGAATCTCTCATGCGGAGATTCTGGAACTATGATGATTTGTGTTCTGCTTGTCAGTTGAAGTCTTGTCTCCTGTGGCTGAGGTTTAATAAATACCTCCTGACTTCAATCCTTCTTCTCCTGAGCTTTTATTTACTCAGAAAACACCACATTTTCATGGCGACGATCGGGTGAACCCATTCATCACCTCAACACAGTGAGAAAAGAAGAACGACTCGTCTTCTCCTCCAGCGGCAGTAAATCATTTGAAGAAAGGAAGCGGAGCCTTCCCTGCGGCTGTTTAAAGAAAGGCGGTGAGGAGTAAGGCGGGAGGTTTATTGAGGAGGATAATTAAATAATTGAAAGATAAACAATGTGCGTTTTCACATTTGAAGAAGGAAATTAACGAGCACCACTCGCGCTTGAGTTATTTTCTCGCGCTATTGCTCGCGCTTGAGTTATTTTCTCGCGCTGAGTTGCTCGTGCTAATTTGATGACACAGCACCCTCTGATGTCTGATCTTCATAACACAACGCGCTGTCATCCAAAAAAGAACGTTTCTTTTGCTCGCGCTATTCTATTTCATCCCTGACGTCTCTCTTTGTTTCCTGACGTCTCATTTTTATTTAACACAGCGCGCAGAACGTTTCTTTATTGACAATTAAAACTACACGCACAAGGAAAAAAACAAAGAATGTTGATGACTCAATTCTAAGAAGACGTTCTTTCAGCACTAAGCATTATTAAAAGATTCCATAATCTTCTCTTGCTTAACAATCAGTTTTTCTAAGAGCAAAAGAACACGGCAAGAGAAAGGTTGATTCTAAAAAGAGATTCTTCTCAATATGAACATTCTATTTTAACTTCATAAAGGAAAAAGACTCTTTTAATTAAAAAAAAATGGAAAATAATAAAGACTTCAACAAAGGAAAATAATAAAGATTTTAACATGCAAAATGTAACCCAACCCGCATTTTTTTTGAATACTCCAGGAGAACCCAATATAAAATGGAAAAAATGGAAGAAGATTTTTGCCAACTATGCAAGAGTTTGTGGAACTAACCTGAGTGCAGAAAGAAAGCTAGCTCTCCTCTTACATTGTTTAGGAGGAGAAGGACAAGACGTTTTAGAGCATCTCCCTGACCTTTCTGCTGGAGAACAACGTAATTTAAATGAATATGAAATTGCTATTGCACAACTAGATAAACACTATCTTCCAAGAATCAGTACCATTATGGAACGTTATCACTTCGGCTTAAGAGAACAAAAGAGAGATGAAACTGTAGAAGACTATGTTTCTTCATTAAGAAAGTTGGCGTCCTCCTGCAATTTTGGTTTAACACTTGATGAAAGAATTAGAGATCAGTTTGTACTCAGGTGTGCTCATGATGAAATAAGAAAAGAACTCTGGTTAAAGGATGAACCACCCCTTGAAGAAGTTTTAGCTATAGCTAAACAGGTGGAACATATGACAAAGTGTGTTGGAGAACTAAAAAAAGAAAAGGATAAAACATCCATCGTTGAAAAGAAAGATGAAACAAAAGTTGAAGAAGTTATATGCCAAGTCAAGAAACATGAAAGGAATGAAACTCTATCTGGCTCAGAAAAGGATAATTTTCCAACAAATGTTATGTCTCAAAATAATCTTCTAGGGCAAAGTATTAAGCTTGCGTGTTTTAGATGTGGTCAAGTAGGCCATCTAGCTAATTCTCCAATTTGTTCTGCATTAAGAATTATATGTAATGTGTGTGGCAAGAAGGGACATTATGGTAAGTATTGCAGAACAAAAGTATTCAGACCTGAAATGTCTAGAAAACGTTGGAATCAGTCTCAACCACAAGTCAGAACTGTTACGTTTGAGATAAAATGTGAGGAAGGAGATCATCCAATTCATCCTGTAAAAGTAGGAAATGTGATGATTAATTTTAAATTTGACTCTTGTTCTCGAATCACTTTAATTGATGAAGAACTATTTAATACTTATTTTGCTGGTAAAGTTAGACTGATGAAATGTGATGTTAAGCCTCTTGGGTATTCAGATAACCCAATTAAAATGGTTGGTTGTTTCATGGCTGAGATTGAACTTGGGAGCAGAATAATTGTAGGCAAAATATATGTCGCAAAGAAGGGCGATATCTTGTTAGGTTGGGTACATCAAGGTCAACTTGGAGTAACCTTAGACCCCAATGCTGATCCCCAGGTACAAATTCATCAAGTAGACATACTGGAGAACAATGAGTCAGATAAGGTATTGGGAGAGAATTTAGCTAGTAAGTTTCCCAAAGTATTCAGAGAAGAGTTAGGTTGCTTGAAAGGTTATAAACACCGCATTAGATTAAGAGAGAATGCGGTACCTGTTATAGCACAGGTGAGGAGAATACCATTGATGGAACAGGATAAAGTAAAAGAGGAAATAGACAAATTGTTAAAGAATGATGTCATTGAACAAGTGGAGGCTACTGAGTGGTTGGCTCCCGTTGTCATAGTTAAGAAGCCAACTGGAGAAATTAGGCTCTGTGTTGATTTGAGAGCATTAAATAAGGAAGTAGTTGTGGACAGGTTTCCCCTTCCGAATATTGATGAAATGGTAAGCACACTAGAAGGCGCCAGATATTTCACCACACTAGACCTGGCCTCAGCCTATCATCAGGTTGTATTAGACGATCATTCCCAGGACTTAACTGTCTTTATCACCCCCATGGGAACTTATAGGTATAAAAGGATGCCGTTTGGCCTTGTGTCTGCGGCTTCCGTCTTTCAAAGAATTATGGCAAGAATTTTAAGAGGGTTATCTGGTGTAAGATGTTACCAAGACGATTTACTTATTTATGGAAATAGTTCAAAGGAACATTTTAGTCGTGTGTGTACTGTTCTCAAACGTTTGGAGGATGCAGGTATGACACTAAAGAAAAGTAAATGTAAGTTTGGTGTGAAGGAAGTAAATTATTTGGGACATAAAATAACTGACAAAGGCATTTTTCCTAAAAAGGAATTGGTTGACACTATCAACAAAATAAAAGATCAAGAGAATAAGGAGGAATTAGTTTCCTTCCTTGGTATGGTGGAGTTATATGGAAAGTTTATTCCTAATTTTGCAGACAAAACACAGTCTATGAGAAGGTTGACATCTAGGAATGTAGAGTATGTGTGGTCTGATGAATGTAAAACTGAACTTATTGGAATTAAATCTGAATTGAATAAGGCTCCCTCCCTGCAGGCATTTGTGCCAGGGTTACCTACAATTTTATTCACTGATGCTAGTGAAAAAGGCCTTGGTGCTGTCCTAATACAAAAAAGAGATGGAAAGGACAATTTGATTTGTTGTTCTTCAAGATGCCTAAGGGGTTCGGAATTAAACTATTCTGTAATAGAAAAAGAGTCTCTTGCCATCTATTGGGCTCTGAGAAAATTAAAAAATCTAATTTGGGGAACAAAGATTCTGATTTTCTCTGATCATAAACCGTTAAAAGAGGTTTTTGATAAGAAGGGTTTGGATGCGATTTCATCAAGAATTAGAAAATGGATTGTTTCGCTACAAGAGTTTGATTTCTCTGTTGAATACATTTCAGGTGTATCAAACAAATCTGCTGATTGTCTCTCGAGAATGGTTGGGAAAGAGAACTTTGAAGAAGATGATGTTTTAGGTTGTTCTGATGACTCAATAAATGTATGTGAGATTACAGAAGGAGCGATTGAAGAAAAGGAGTGGAGAGATGAGCTTGAAAAGGATGAAGAGGTAAAAAGGGTAATGCTTTCCTTGAGCAATAATTGTCGTTTAGAGAAACCTTGGACTTTGGTTTCTGATGAACTTTCTATTCATTCTGGGTTTCTAACTCGGGGTACAAAAATGGTTCCTCCACTTGGTATCAGAAAGAAACTTTTATCTCATGCTCACTCTGGTCATCTTGGTATCGTGAAGACCAAAGAAATTTTACGCATGCAATTCTGGTGGCCAGGGATGGATCTGGAGATAGAAAGGTTAGTGAGAGATTGCCCAGAATGCTCTGCCAGTGATAAAATTCTTAAGACTAGGCAAATGCCCATGGTAAAGAGATCTCTTCCAAAACATCCTTGGGATGAATTAGCCATAGATATAGTTGGTCCTTTATCAGGTGTGAGTGATACACCTTATCTTATTGTTCTTCTGGATCTGTATTCCAGGTGGATTGAGGTGAGCGCAGTAAGGGAAATTACTTCTGAAGAAGTAATAAAGTTTCTAGATACCATCTTTAAAAAAGAAAGTTTTCCAAATAGTCTTCTTTCAGATAATGGACCACAATTCTGTTCAAGGGTTTTTGAGGAGTTTTTGGAAAAATCTGGAATTGTACATAAAAAATGTTCATTGTATCACCCAGAAACTAACGGTGCAGTAGAGAGGGTCAATAAGACCTTGAAGGAAGCCATACAATTAGCAAGGTCATCTGGCTTGAATTGGAAATCTGTCCTTCAAGAGAGAATAAATGCTTATCGTTATGCTCCCCACTCGACCACAGGTAGATCTCCCTTTGTGTTGTTTAAAGGAAGGGCTCCCAACACCTACTTATGTCCTGGTTGGATGGATCTTAATAAAGGTCTGGTTGATAATGGAATTGGTGAGTGGCGAAGGAAGGAAGAAAAGAAGCAAGATGAGAGGAAGATTTATTTTGATAAGAGAAATTGTGTGAATGCTCGGAAAATTCTAGTTGGTGATCTTGTTCGTATCAAAGCTCCTGTTGGTTGTAGAACCTGGTCCAAATTCTCTGATGTGAAAGCAGTAGTGAAAATATTCAAGAATGCCATTAAAACAGAAGATGGTAGAATTTGGAATAAAAGCAGCGTTGTTGTGGTTAAGTCAAGAATACCTGTATCACATGAAAGACAAGGTTTGTCTCATTCGTTTTCTAATTGTGATAACGACTTGAAATTGTCCACGTTCCCTTCTAGATGTCAAAGGGTACGTAGACCCCCCTCTTATCTAAGAGATTATGCATTATAACTTAATCACTTTTCTTTCACTTGTAATCTTGTTCTCATGTTGTTCTTTGTTCTTATTTTTCTGTTGGGGGGGAGATGTGTGATGGTGCTTATTTATTATATGCTGTACCTTTAATGTACTAAGAATCTCTCATGCGAAGATTCTGGAACTATGATGATTTGTGTTCTGCTTGTCAGTTGAAGTCTTGTCTCCTGTGGCTGAGGTTTAATAAATACCTCCTGACTTCAATCCTTCTTCTCCTGAGCTTTTATTTACTCAGAAAACACCACAACTACATACACCACTGTAGAATACAGAGGGGTGGTAGGGGCACTGTAGAGCTAGCTGTTCTAATGGCTGAAATATCCTTTGAGGGTGACCGGAAGAGATTGGGACACCAAGCCCTCAGTTTAGGTCATCTGAAAAGGTCCTGGGGGACTCCTAGGAATTACATGACATGGCCATGGACAAGGCGGAGGAGGAAGGATCTGCGAACTTCCCCGGGACACAGGTAAATTTAAATTGATCAGGAAGTTGTTCGCTGACGGAATAGGAATGTAAGTTAGTGAGCATATTATACACCTTTGTAGAAAGCTGTTTTTAAACGAGCGGCCGATCCTCATTCACCTTGCTCACACTTCTTTTTCAGCTGACCCTTGTTAGTTGCATACTAATGAGGATCAGCTGAAAACACAAGTCTTTGTTTGAAAACTGTTTTCTACACAATTCTTGTTTCATTTGCCCACTAAATTGTATGCATTGCAGATAGAATGCAAGTTAGTGGACACATCAAACCAGGTTTGTGTAGAAAGCAGTTTTTAAACAACAGCTTGTGTTTCCAGCCGATCATCGTTCCCTTTTGCAGTTTTATAGCGCAAACCCGACCTTAAGGTATCCGAGCGCATTACATGAGCACAAGTTACGTTACAAAAGGACATATTCATTTTTAGGAGGCTTGGGGAGTGTTAGATCTGACATTATTGGCGTGGGTCTCCATTCCTCTGTTCGCTTCCTATCTTTTATGTTGGCAGGATTTAGATGCTGTGGGAGCCGTGCCACTGCTACTCAGTTCCACAGTGCAAATGCTCCCTGTGTAAAGATGACTGTATGAATGGGGATAACCATAATGCCTAGGTCTGTGTAGTATGTTCGAATAGAGAGTTACCCTCCATTTCACTGTTTACCATTGTGAAGTTATCCGTTCTCATAGGCCACAATGGGCAGGCTGAGGATTACATTCCATAATCCTATCTGACCCCAGGAACCTGGTAGGAAATTCGAGTTTCATATGTTTATGCTCAGGGCATTGAGATACAACTTTTAGTAAGGACCCTTTATATATGCCATGTTCGAAAATGCCTCTTCTGGTAACACAGTATTTTCTTGCCTAAGCTTTCCTGTAGGTTTTGCAAGTAGGTGTATTGGCTGTCTGGTTTTGAAGTAGCTGGGACAGCTGGGTCAGACCTAGCTGGAGAGAGAGATCAGCATTCAGCGCATGGGGAGGGGTGACTCTTTGATCTGAGTAGGGCCATGTCTGTCAAGGTGAATGATGGCTCCACCTCCCACTGGGCGTCTGATAGCAGAACCTCTCATTCTGAAAGGGCAGGATGTCGCCTCGTAAACCAAGTGCTCCCTGACTCCACTGAACTGGTTCTGACTGGATTCAGTGATTTGTGACTTTAGAGAACAAAGAAAACAATAAAACGCTGTGCTGGAACTTTGTTCAAGTGTGTTCCTTCTGGATGTCAAGACAAAACTCTGTCTGAGTGAACAGAGGAAAGGACTTTGAAACTTTCATCAAGCTTGCTGAAGAAACTACCCGAGAGCGCCTCCTGCTGACGTCACAGGGATATTAGACTTTCCCACTTCGGACATCGGAATCCCTGCGTGAGGAATCATACTTGCAGGTGAGGCCTACGTCGAGTAATGGGGAGCCTTTAGTTCTACTGTGAGGAGCGTGGACTGGTAACCCTGGTTAACTCTGTGTGTGGGCCACTGCAGCTAAGAGAAAGTTGCCGCCGCTGTGAGCAACTCCTTAATTTGAACCTTCGGAACTTTCACTGAATCTGTGTGGGCCACTGCAGCTAAGAGAGAGTTGCCGCCGCTGAGAGCTCACCTTAATTTGAACCTTTAAAACCTTTGCTGAACCTGTGTGGGCCGCCGCAGCTAAAAGAGTGCTGTAGCCGGTGAGTGCCTACCATTGTGCCAGCCTGGTTGAGATCATCCTTTGTCCTGTGGGCCGCCACAGCTAAGAGAGAGCTGCTGCCGCTGAGTGCCCGCACCTTTGCCAACTTTGCAGCATTGTGATTTATACTGTGGGCCACCGCAGCTAAGAGAGAGCTGCTCCCGCTGAGTGCCCGCACCTTTGCCAACTTTGCAGCATCATGATTTGTCATGTGGGCCGCCGCAGATAAGAGAGAGCTGCGGCCGCTGAGTGCCCGCACCTTAGCCAACTTTGCAGCATCATGATTTGTCCTGTGGGCCATCACAGATAAGAGAGAGCTGCTGCCACTGAGTGCCCGCAGCTTTGCCAACTTTGCAGCATCGTGATTTGTCCTGTGGGCCACCGCAGCTAAGAGAGAACTGCTGCTGCTGAGTGCCCGCACCTTTGCCAACTTTGCATCATCGTGATTTGTCCTGTGGGCCGCCGCAGCTAAGAGAGAGCTGCTGTCACTGAGTGCCCGCACCTTTGCCAACTTTGCAGCATCGTGATTTGTCCTGTGGGCCACCGCAGCTAAAAGAGAACTGCTGCTGCTCAGTGCCCGCACCTTTGACAACTTTGCATCATCGTGGTTTGTCCGGTAGGCCGTCGCAGCTAGGGGAGAGCTGCCACCGCTGTGTGTCTGCATCTTGTACACCATTGTCGGAGAGTGTCGCTATCTTTTTGTGGGCCGCCGCAGCTATGAGAGAGCTGCTGCCGCTGTGAGCCCACCATGGAGCTGCACAACAGGAGTCCTCACCATCACTATCCCGGGCCGCCGAGAGCCCGCCTGTCCCTAGTACCCGAGTCATTGTGAGAGCAAGCTGCAGACCTCTGCAGCCAAGACTTGTGGTCGCTGGGAGTCCGCCTGTCACCGTCTCCACTTCTTCTAGAAGCTGAGTGTGGAGTCCCCTTCCAATGGCAGGAATTCGGTGCGTAACGGGTCGGCTAGGCCCCAGCCTTGAACTTGAGTCAGTGCCACGTTCTGGTGATTACGTTATTGCATTTTTAAGTCCCTACTGATTTACGTGCCTTGTAGTTTGTTAAAACGCTTTGAGAGTCTTGAGTTAAACTTTAGATAAAGATAGTATTTTTCTATACCTGCTTGAGTTGTGTCCTTTTGTGGCGTCTTTACTGCCTTATTGTGCATGGTCATGAATGCTTCTCACACTGCCTCTGAGATAACTACTGCTTTAGCTACGTTACCACAGGGTTGAGCAGGGGTTGTCAAAGGGGGTGGCCCACTTGCCCTGACTTAGGAAGAAGGGTCCCTATTTGGACATTGGCACCAGCCATTGCCAACTAGAGACCCCCATTTCTTACATTGGTGGTCAGCGGTGAGGATCAGGACTTGCATTTATGATCCACGTACAATAACTGGTAGATGCCACTAGTGAGTGCAGACCAAAGCGCAGCCACATTTATTTCGGGTTTTATTTTATTTGGGCAAATAATGTAAATGATCATGGCAAAGCAGTGCTCTTGGTTGACAACCAAACGTGGACTTATATGGGTGAGAGACAACCCTGCAACTAAACAAAGGCCTACTCTGGTGTGCGCTCACTAGGGCTTCACTAGCTGAAAACGGACTCTCATACCTTTCCGTATCAGTATTTAAAGTAATGCTTTTATGCGTAGAAGCAACAAGGCAATGCAATAGGTCTTGCATTTACGAGAGTTTGAGCTATTCGCATTGCAAATGACAATGCCTTCAATTTATGTGGTGATGTTTAAAAAATAAATATAAGGGATTGTCATTTGCAATGCCAATAGCTTCAACTAATGCGAGACCTCTTGCATTTCAAATGCTTGTTTAAAGCAGCAGTGAGAGGCAGAAAACCAGTGGAGGGTTAGGTTTTTATTTTAATGTTAAATCTTTGATTCCTCTGAATGAACGGTAAAGGATTAATATTTTTGAGGGGGCGGTGACTCGAGGCGTGAAGGAATCGCAAGTTCAAACTGATTGACTATTGCGTTCTGATGAACTTATTTTACCCTCCATGATTCTATGATACCAACTGATAGCAATATCTCGCCTGTAAAATTGTCAATCATATTGCTGCTTTTGTATGGTTTATTTATTTATTTAGCTGATTGTTTACTGGTTTTATGTATTGCTCTTGCAAATTTTATGGCAACTGTTGGACTTGGCCCTTTTGGCAGGTTCACCTCGAAACTTTTTGCATTCTCCTAGACTTTTTCTTTTAACCTGGTGTTGGTGATTTTAGGCCTCTGCGCACTTTAGCACTGTGGCCCAGTGTAAAGTGTGTGCGCTCTTTGTGTATGTGTGGTGAGATGGGCCTGCCCTCCCATAGGAATGCATGGGGGACATGTGTGTCCCTGGTAGTTCCTGGTATGAGAGAAGTGCAGGGGCGAGTTTAGTATGTGCGAACTCGTGAGAATAAATGCTGCGTAATGGTGTGCGCAGATTAATTGTGACTAGTGGAGAAGTGCCACTTTTAGAAGTTGGCATTTCTGTGTGCAGCGTGTCTGCCTGCCTGATGTGAATTGCATGTCTGGCTTGTGACTGACAGGTGCTGGATGAGGTGGGTGGCTCCAGGAGCCAGGATGGGTCTGCCCAGTGGTGAATGGGGAGATCTGTATGTAGATGGGAGGGAGGAGTTGCACCTGGGACCTGAATAGGACTGTGCTTTCCCTCCACATTGCTGGCTCCACCTCCTGTGGTGCGTCTGAGTACCTGGCCCCCACTTGACAATGGAGAGAGGAGCTGAGCACAACAAAGTGCTCCAAAGGCGAGACCCACCCGCGCTGGACTGTGCCGGAAAAGAGGAGAGAGTGCAGCGGGTCGCGGGACTCCCATGAGCGGTTGGGAGCCCGCTGCCAGAGGAGAAAGTCCTGTGAAGTCCTGGGTCCAGGTGGGGGCCCGGGTGAAGTGGAGAGGAGTGAAGGAGCCTCCAGGCTCCATGGTAAAGTCCTGGTCCCAGGAGGGGAACCGGGTGCAGAGGAGCACACCCGAAGAAAGAGCTTTCCCTGAGCAGAGCCAGTGAGTAGGGCTCCTTGGGGGCGACGGCTCTTGGGTATTGTAGTGCCCGTGGGGCACAGAGCCAGAGCGGCCCTGTTTGTGCAGAGGGCCGTTCCAACATGGCAAGATTTGTTTTAAAAGTCCCCGGGGATTCCCGAGGCTCCGTGGCAGTCAGAGTGGCCCCATCTAGTAGCGGGCCGCTCCAGCGTGGGGCAGATATGTTGACAGAGCCTGTGTGGCTCCAACGGTTGGCACAATTACTTTTCGAGCCTAGGTGGCTCCAACGATGGCCATAATAGTTTTAGGCCGGCCCAGAGGGACCCATGGTTTTCAGGTTTGGGCACATTTGTCTTCAAGGCACAGTGGTGCCAGGGCCCATTTTCCATTGGTCTCCGCTGCCCCTGCGAGAGCGCAGGCAGCTGCAACAATGGCCCAGTTTGATTTAGGAGTCCACGAGAGGGACAGGAGCATCACAGTGGTGCCAGGCCTCATTGGATTCCCAGCTGCCCAGCAAGTAGTGGGCAGCTGCACCGTTTAGTTCATTCTTGACTTTGGGGGACATGAATGAGTCAGGATTGAGATGCACTCCTTTGCCCCTGACACTCACAGCTGTGCAGCACTTAGTGCCAGTTGCACCTTTTAGGTTTGTGCAGTGGCGTGATTGGATTTCGTTGCTAGGCAGCGTGCCCTGACTTTTTGGATACAGGGCATTTGAGCCCCTTTTCTGAGATGGCCAGTTGGCCAGGGGGACTGGGAGGTAAATAGGGCGCCAGGCCCTAATGTGATTTATGTGCTAAAAGTATTTTGGTGCTAGGAAATGTAATTCATGTAGTATGTTTTACACACCCTGTGTTATGCCTCTAAATGTGGTCTTTTATGATTCTGAGTTGTTTTGCATATCATGGTTTATGCCAGTGAGATTATGTCTCTCTGTGTGATGTATGCCCCTAATGTGAGTTATACTTAGGAGGTTAGGGTCTAATGCGTTTAGACTTGTGAGAGGATTGCATAATGTGTTTATGCTGGTTGGCGCAGAATGTAATGTGCGCCTGATGTGATGCTGTGCATAATGTAGTTTATGTCAGAGGCTGATGCTAAGTACAGTGATTACCAGTGTTTACTGGTTGTACGGTTATGATCTGTTTTACTTTTACTAAGTTCGCTTTGTGATGGTTCTGACAGTGGTCCATGGGGCCCTGTCATGTGTAAATAATTCCCTTGTAGATATGACCTAGTGCCAGGTGGCACCATGTATGTTATGTGTTTACTATTTTAATGTGTTATGAGAATACAAAGGCTATTTTTGATATAACCTTGTGTGGAGTTCCTTTTGTAGTGTGCCTGGGATGTTTTTGCTGTGTGCGTGCGTAAATGCTTTACACATGGCCTCCGGGATGAGCCTGACTGCCCGTCCCAAGCTACCAGGGGTTAGCAGGGGTTATCCTTGGTGTGTAATTCCCTCGCCCTGACTAGAGTGGTGGTTTCTGCCTGGCTTTGGCGCAAGCCTTAGCCAACCAGAAATCCCATTTCTAACAGCAAAATTTTATGCCAAATAAAGTTTTGTGACCTGAAATAAAAATTTATATTTTTGACCTATTAGTCGTCTATTTTTTATATTGATTGGCCTTAATTATTTAAGTCACACATTGGATATTGCAGTCAGCTACTTGCTTTTCTGCTACTTCTTCAGCCATCTGATCACCTAAATAAAGGATTTTACAACTACTGAATGCCTCAAAGATGCCCTGTTCATTTGTGCTCTCAACCTCACTCTGGGACAGATTTACAAGGTCTGGCGCATCTCTGCAAATCAGTAGGGATGCACCAGAAAACTTGCGACATGAAAAAACTACCCTTCTGCCACCACGAATTTCCCGCATTTACAATGGCGCACGGATAGGCAAATGCATGTCGTATCTGCTGGCGTGAGGTTAGCGCAGTGTCAGAGTTGTGTCGTGGGAGCGACGCCACTTGAGCATTGCTCCAACCCGGCCTATCTCTAACATGCTGCATCACGCTTTATGCCTGCTTCAAGCAGGCTCAAGGTTTTGACGCAGCATCGTCAGAAAAGTGACTGAGTCAATTCTTGTAGTTTTCACTCAGGCACTTTTCCAAGGCTTTCCTGTGACAGACCGCCCACACTCCGATGGTACGCCCACATTATACCTGAAGCAGGTATAATGTGGCGCAGAGGTTTACGGCTTGACGCATCTCCCTAGATGCGTCACGTTGTAAATCCGTTGCAGCATGGCGCTTGCTTTATGCCACCACTGCGTCACAGAAGTGACTCAGCGGTGGCGCGCATGCGTTGCAAGTGCCTTGTAAATCTTCCCCCTATGGATTTATTATTAATAGTAGGAGGAGAAGAAAGGTAGAGAAGGAGGAGGAGCAACATTGGTATCAGTAGCAAGTTTATCAATGTGACCTCTGTAAAACCACAAAAAAATTGCTTCTCAATTTTCAGGCTTCGTTTTTCAACCTCGGGCCTTTATATGCAATGGCATGCCAAGAAAGGTCTGTAGCTACAAAGGGATTGTCAACAAATTGCTAATAATTTCTATTTATATGAGGCTAAATGGTGGTAATGGGAGTTGAATGTTACGGTATTTTCCATTCCAGTGGTGCACAATCAGGCAGAAAATGGCAGCCTGGTTCGTGCATTTGCTTTATATTTAATTCCACTGTCTTTGGTTGTCATCAGAAAGACGTGACAATTAGAAATAGGCCTTAGGGTGCAGTAAAGCGTATTGGATGCTAATTCCCTGCACCCGAACGACTGCCAGGCAAGTAATAGCTTTATGTAAATTGCTGCAGCAAACACACGTGTAAAGCAGCCAACATCAATAAAAAGAAAGATACGAGGCCTTGAAGAAGTGTAATTACACGCTTGAAAGGCCAATATTTATGATGACTTTGATTTAAAATTAAGTTAGTTTAAACATGATCCCATATTAATAAAGATAAGTCACGAAATGTTGCATTGAAGTTCTTAAAAAGTTGAAAGAGCAACGGCGAGATGTCCATTGGGACGTATTATTGGGCAGAAGAAGTTTAACAAATGAGATCAACTTTAAGTGGCTGACATAGCAGCAACTGAGACAAAAAGACATGCAAAGCTCAGTTAGGTAAGGGGAAAAAATATTCTATAGGATTAATTCTAATTTAGGATCCACTTTATGTTTGTTGTTTTACCTGGAAAGTGTCACTGGCCCTGTCACTATGCTTGCACCTATAGCTCTAGCTTAATCCTGGTACATTTGCAATTCTTTCAGACATGGTGTTCCAGAGGTGCTATCATTAGAGTAAAACTTTGCCTGCTTCACTGTGATTTGCTCAGATTTAGAAAAGCTCAATGATGGCATCGCCACCTCTGATAGGTTAGACACCCAAAGTGCAACACATAGATATCTTGTTGAAAGACTTAACTAGGATCCACGTTTAGCTAAGACAGTCTTTTACTTGTTGATGTGTTGACTGTCATAACTCATCTTTAAAATATGTAGGAATCACCAAACCATAAGGAGGGCTCACATGCAGTAAACCTTAATTGACCTCATTAATCCCGATGATGCTGTACTTACAATATGACAACCCAGTAGTGAAATGCACCTACAGTATTAAAAGGCTAGAAATATACAGCCAGCCAAACACTGTGTAGCTTAACCCCTTAAGTGCGGGGAACGTTCAGCGGTCGTCACGTGCACTACCTCGCTAGTGCTGCGCACGTCCGCTGAACGTTCCAATCTCATTCGCTCAATGGAACGTTCCACACTAGCGCGGAATATTTTCAGCGCTGGCAACGGGTTAATAAACAGAAATGATCAGATAGGCTATACTAAATATTTTGGGCATTTGCCTTTTAGTGGGCAGGCCCAGCAGAAGCCCATCCTCCGTATAGGGTGTGTTTTCACCTGCCAAGTTCCGCAGACAGGGCAGGAACAATGTAATAAAAAAAACAAGTCTTGGTGGTCCAGTCGGCATTGCTGTGTTACCCTGAAATAGCCTACTGAAATGGCAGGCTGGTTGTGTGAAGTATAATGGCAACAGCCATGACACTCTTCAAATTTTCTCCCCTTGTTTGTGGGTTATTGCTGATTTCCAGCCCTGGATTGCATCGATTCACAGGAGGACCCACGCCGGAAAGCTTTGGAAGGCTTTATAAGACCTGTTCTAAATAAATCAGTTCTTTCGACTATCTTAAGTCTCAGCCCTATGGCAGATGGGCCGCTGAGAGAGGATTCTTACGGTGTAGCCAACGGAGTCTAAGCCATTAGAAACCCAGTGGTTCCTCCACCCTCAAATGAGATGGGGAACTGTGAGTGTGTAAGAGTGGGACATCCATAGATCAATAGTGACACTGCGAATGACCTACTGCACTTGAGACCAGTCTCCACATCAAAACATATGTGTAAAGAACAATAGTTCATTGGGATATAGGTTCAGGAAGTTGTCAATGATGCAAACAAATCTATATTAGCTCTCTAGGGTTTAAACAATAAATAGTGGTTGTAAGTTGGCGTCTAACGACAGCATTAAAGGAGAAAATATCATCAAAGGTTCGTCTCGATAGAGTATCGAGACGAACCTTTGATGATATTTTTTCGTGCCGCTCGAAGTTTCCCCAAATAGAATAAGAACACTGATCCGTCTGGAATAATTAGCCAGCACGATTGAATTCCGAAAAACGTTGGCTCACATCGTTTCTCTGTGAGACTTCTCCATTGACCGTTTCATCTAACACGGTTCCCCTTTAAACACCGTAAGGGAGTTGCTTACAGCATTGAAATACAACATCGTCCTGATGATGGTCTTATCGATGGATACAACAAAGACCGAAACGTCGACAATCTGCTATCATCTCCTTTAATGCTGTCGTTAGACGCCAACTTACAACCAATATTTATTGTTTAATTTGGGTTGTTAGTTTTGAATTAGCTGGAGCTGATACTCAATGTTATGAACCATAGGAAAAATATTGTCTTTCTTCGTTCATGACTTTTCTTGCTTGAATTAATTTGTGTTTTCACATCCCTTGTTACTTTTACAAAGTAAAGATTTGATTCAAAACAAACATCCCTTCCTTTGCTCTGTTTTATCTTCACCTTCCATGCATTTATGCTGTGTTCGAAACAAATCTGATATCCTGTGGATACTTAAGAGTGTGAAATTTTGTTACCACTCGTTGACTAAGAGAAAACATTTTTGAAATAAGTCCCTTGTAGCACCCTATGTTTTGAACATACACTGCCCAAGCCTACAAGGGTTTATTGGGTTTCCCCTGAGAAAAATCTTAGTGATTAAGGCACTCTTAAATACCCTTCAGGGCCCTCATGCAAGTACCCACAAGTATCTCTCTTTCTAGAAAAGTTTGAGTTCGACAGAACCTACTATTTGCAAATAAAGGAGACTTCAATGGGACCTTTTGTGCTCCCATTTCTTCCATTATTTACATTGACAACTTTAAAAGAACAGCCCATCCCATCACCACATTCACTCATGGAAAATCCTCCAAGGTGATATACTTGAGCATTCCTTCTAACTTTTTCAGGTGGATTAACACAATATGCTCTGATCTGCATTTCACTACTAACTAAAATAATTTTTCTGATCTTACCATTAACTCATTTGAGGACACCCAAGGTGCTACATTGTGTAGGAAGCAAATGGAACACAACAGCGTTACAATACTCACATTTTTACAGAAATCACCCTCAAGAATGGTTTGTCTTTGCCTCTTGGATTTTTGTATGCTCCTGGAGAATCTGCAAGTGATTGTTTCAGGGAAGCAGAAAATCCTAAGTAGAAATCCTCTGGCTAGACGCTAGACTAAAGAAATTACACTTAATTAAAAGAGCAAGGTGTGATGTCTTACTCTACTCATCAGTTCCTGCTTCCTCTTAGAGTTTAGATCCTTCCTTAGTCATAATTCTTAGAATGGAGAATCCTATGTGAATATTGTCAGTTGTATCCTGGCTGTTCGTGGGTGAGGCGGTTAAAGTGAACCTGTTAAACTACTTCCAGCTTTCATCTTTATTACATGAAATAACCAGCGTTATTACACTGGCGACGATCATCCTACCTCTCCGCCTCAACACGCAGCCTTCTCTGACCTCTCCAGTGGCTGTCTTTTACTTAAAAGGAAGCGTTACCTTCCCAGCGGCAGTTCGTCAACAAAATCACCGTTTAAAAAGGAAGCCTGTACGGTGAGGAGTAAAGCGGGAGGTTGAAGAAAAGAGGGTTTAAATTAAATTAAAATAAGGAAATATAAGGGTATAAAACTCGCGCGATCAAGTCAACTGTTAAAATAGCTTGCGCATCTGCTCGCGCTCTTGTTACTCGCGCTGAGATCAGAGTTTGGTTACTCGCGCTGAGATCAGAAGTGCAATGGCCGTGCGTTTCAATGACGTACGTGCGCACTAAACGTATGCGTGATTGCCGTGCGTTTCAATGACCTGTCAGCTGCGTGTCATTGATACAACATTCTCGGCTTTGTGAATGAACTGTAATTCCAGCGCGTAAGTAAACCAAGGAGGATTGTGACGTGAACAGAACACAGACAACGAGGAAACAATTAAAAAAAGAACGTGCTCACTGCGTCTGTCTTCACAATGTCATTGTGACAGTTCTAGGAACATTTACAAGAGGAGAACTCCATTATGAAGAACCCATTCACTGCTTATGTCCTCACAATGGCATAATAATAAAAAAAAAGAAAGAATAATTTTTACAAGAAAGAAAGGAGTTATTGCTGCAGAAAACACAAGGAAATACAATAGAAATACAAATAAGTGATGTGTATTGTATTCTTCTCTGGGTATTAACAGGAGGCAGTTAATTCATTTTTAAAAGGAACATTTAAAGAAAATAAAAATATATGATTTAAATCCACACAAATATAAAAAAAAAAGAGAGGAGAAATTTAAAAAAAAAAAAAGATGCAGAATGTAACACAACCTGCATTTTTTTTAACAAGTCCGGGTGAACCTAATTTAAAATGGCAAAATTGGAAAAAGATCTTTGCAAACTATGCAAGAGTATGTGGCACAAACTTAAGTGCAGAAAGGAAGCATTCATTGCTACTATACTGTTTAGGAGGAGAAGGTCAAGATGTCTTAGAACATTTACCAGAACTCACCTCATCAGAACAAAGGAATTTAAATGAATATGAAATAGCAATTGAACAGTTAGACCGACATTATCTCCCAAGATTGAGTACGATAATGGAAAGGTATCATTTTGGTTTAAGAGGGCAAAAGAAGGATGAGTCAGTTTAGGAGTATGTTTCTGCACTAAGAAAATTGGCTTCATCGTGTAAATTTGGACAGACCTTGGAGGAAAGAATAAGGGATCAATTTGTATTGAAATGCGCACATGATAGCATTCGAAAGGAATTATGGTTGAAGGATGAACCACCACTAGAAGAAGTTCTGGTTATAGCAAAGCAGGTAGAACACATGTCGAAGTGTGTTGATGAATTGAAAGGAGAAAAGGAAAAGACGATTGAATCTGAAAAGAAAGATCAATCCAAAGTTGAAGAAGTAGTGTGTCAAGTAAAGAAAGAAGAAAAAATGTCTGGAGAAAAAAATGAAAATGGGATGAATACTTTCAATCCGAACTTTAATGTTTCTAACAAATTTTCTTGCTTTAGGTGTGGGAATACTGGTCATCTAGCTAACTCACCAAGTTGCCCTGCTTTGAAGTCAATTTGTAATAATTGTGGTAGAAGAGGTCATTTTTCAAAATGTTGCAGAACTAAAAGCAATAAGAGAGATAATGTGAATAGAAGATGGTCTCAGCCCCAAGTGAAAACTGTTACTTTCCAAGTCAATAGTGGTCAATTAGATCATCCCTCGCACTTAGTGAAGGTGGATAATGCCATGGTTGAGTTTAAGTTCGATTCGTGTTCCCAAATCACTATGATTGATGAAGAATTATTACGTAAGACTTTTGGAAAGAATGTCAAACTTTTCAAAAACGATATCATACCTTTAGGATATGGGAAAAAACCAATTAAAATATTGGGTTACTTCATGGCCACTCTTGAATTGGGAAGTCGCAATATTCCTGGTAAGATCTATGTCTCTAATGTTGGTGATGCATTAATTAGTTGGAGAGACCAACGTGACTTGGGTGTTACACTCAATCCGAATGCTTCACCTCAAGTACAAATACAAGAGGTGGAAAATTTGTCTGAGATGTATGCAAAAAAATTTCCAAATGTATTCAAAGAACAATTAGGATGTTTAAAAGGTTACAAACATTGCATAAGGTTAAAAAAAAATGCAATACCCGTAATAGCGAAGGTAAGAAGGATTCCTTTAGCGGAACAAGCTAAAGTACAAAAGGAAATTGACAAATTGATTGAGAACAAAATTATAGAACCTGTTGAAGCTACAGAATGGTTGGCTCCAATAGCTGTAGCTAAGAAGCCAACTGGCGAGATTCGCTTATGTATTGATTTAAGAGCATTAAATAAAGAAGTAGTAGTAAACAGATTTCCTTTGCCTAACATAGATGAGATTGTTGGAACTTTAGAAGGGGCAAAGTATTTTACCACGTTGGATCTAGCATCTGCTTATCACCAGGTGGAGCTAGATACCTCTTGCCAAGATTTGACCGCCTTTATAACTCCAATGGGAACTTTTAAATTCAAAAGGATGCCCTTTGGTTTAATATCGGCAGCTTCCGTATTTCAAAGAATTATGACACATATTTTAAAAGGACTTCAGGGGGTGAAATGCTACCAAGATGATCTATTAATTTATGGTGCTAGCATGCTAGAGCATAATGAACGTGTGTGTGAAGTTTTGAAAAGATTATCTGAAGCTGGTTTATCTCTTAAAAAGGAGAAGTGCAAGTTTGGTTTAGAAGAAGTAAACTATCTTGGCCACTGCATTAAGAGCGAAGGTGTATTTCCAAAGTCAGATCTAGTAACATCTATTGATAACATGGCTGAACCTGTAAGCAGAGATGAGTTACTGTCATTTCTTGGAATGGTAGAGTTCTACGGTAAGTTTATTCTACATTTTGCCGATAAAACAAAGAATATGAGAAGACTTACCGCGAAAAATGTAATATTTGAGTGGTCTGATGACTGTAAAAAAGAATTTGATCAGATCAAAGAGGAGTTGAAAAAAGCTCCCTGTCTTCAAGCATTTGTTCCTGGTTTGCCAACTTATGTGTTTACGGATGCTAGTGACAAAGGTCTGGGAGCTGTGTTAGTGCAAAATAAGCATGGCAATGAGTCTCTGATTGCTTGTGCCTCAAGGTGTCTTCGTGGACCAGAACTTAATTACTCAGTTAT
The DNA here is from genome assembly GCF_964263255.1 of Lissotriton vulgaris. Lineage (NCBI taxonomy): Eukaryota > Metazoa > Chordata > Amphibia > Caudata > Salamandridae > Lissotriton > Lissotriton vulgaris. The sequence goes on from NC_141698.1 coordinate 950,473,025, forward strand.
TGAGAAAGAGTCATTAGCTATTTTCTGGGCTCTAAAAAAATTTAAGAATTTGATTTGGGGTACCAGGTTTGTTGTAAAGTCAGATCACAAACCTTTAAAAGAGGTTTTTTGTAAGAAAGGTTTGGACTCTATTTCCTCCAGGATTAGAAGATGGATCATATCGTTGCAGGAGTTTGATTTTGAGGTGTAATACTTGCCTGGCGTTTCAAATAAAGCTGCCGATTGCTTTTCCAGACTTGTAAAAGGTGATGAACTTTGTAATGATGAAGTATTTGAGGATGTAGATGACTTTCTCAATGTTTGTGAGGTCACTGAAGGTGTGGTTGGGAAAGATGAATGGAAAGATGAATTGTTGAAGGATGAGGAGTTAGTCAAGGTAATATCCTTACTAGGAGACAATAAATGTTTAGAAAAGCATTGGTCATTAGTTGCTCACGAGTTGTCCATTACTGACAACATTTTAACACATGGTTTGAGACTTGTGCCTCCCTCTACATTACGAAAGAGATTATTGTTACATGCTCACATAGGCCATCTAGGTATTGTGAAAACAAAAGAAATGCTACGCACACAGTTTTGGTGGCCTGGAATGGATTTAGAAATAGAACGCATGGTTAGAGATTGTGTAGAATGTTGTGCAAGTGACAAAATACTGAAGATAAGGCAGATGCCTATGGTTTGCAGAGTTTTACCCAACCATCCCTGGGACGAAATAGCAATCGATATCTTGGGACCTCTTACAGGTGTATCAGACACTCCGTACTTGATAGTATTAGTTGACTTATATTCACGTTGGATCGAAGTGAGTGCAGTAAATGAGATAACTTCTGATTCTGTTATCAAAGGTTTTCATGAGAGAAAGTTTTCCAAACAGTATTTTATCTGATAATGGTCCTCAATTTTGTTCAGCAATGTTTGATGCTTTTCTTTCTAAATGTGGTATTGTGCACAAACGGACCTCCTTATATCACCCAGAAACTAATGGGGCGGTTGAGAGGGTCAACAAAACATTAAAAGAATGTATTCAGCTTGCTAGGGCTAATGGTCTAAATTGGAAAATAGCACTTAAAGAAAGAATTGAGGCTTATCGTTGTTCCCCTCACTCTACCACTGGTAAATCTCCCTTTGAATTATTTAAAGGTAGAGTACCCAACACTATGTGGTGTCCTGGTTGGATGAATCTGAACAAAGGTTTGGTTGACAATCATGTTGGTGTTTGGAGGGAGAAAGAATTAGATAAGCAAGCTCGTAGAAAAGTGTATTTTAATTAAAAAAAATGTGTTCAGTTTCATGAAATTAAAGTAGGTGATCTTGTCAAAATTAAAGCACCTGTTGGGAGAAGATCTTGGTCTAAATACACTAATGTCAGGCCTGTTATTAAGGTATTTGAAGATGCCATTAAGACACAAGATGGAAGGATCTGGAACAAAAGTCGTGTGGTTGTAATTAGATCCAGGGATGTTTCTCAAAGTGACTCTAATTCTGATGGTGAATCCTCCTCCTCTTTCAAATTTCCTGTTTCCAGTTCTAACAATTTCACCAATCATCGCTTGAGAAGTCAGAGACTACGCAGACCACCGTCTTATATGAAAGATTATGTTTGACCCACTTTTGTTTCCATCATTAGTAACGTTAAGTTGTTTGTTCTTTTTCTTTACCTCCTTTTTCATTTTCTTATCAGTTTTATCATAATTTGTAAATGAGGGAGATGTGTGATGTCTTACTCTACTCATCAGTTCCTGCTTCCTCTTAGAGTTTAGATCCTTCCTTAGTCATAATTCTTAGAATGGAGAATCCTATGTGAATATTGTCAGTTGTATCCTGGCTGTTCGTGGGTGAGGCGATTAAAGTGAACCTGTTAAACTACTTCCAGCTTTCATCTTTATTACATGAAATAACCAGCTTTATTACACAAGGTGCTGGCCACAAGAGAACTCGCTATTACCAACCGTAAAAGGAAACTGCTACAATGGTTGGGTCACCACTTATGGCCTACCAAGACAAGAAATAAAGAGGTGAATAAAGGTATAAGGAGAATTTAAAAAAATCCTTCTAGTTCGAGAATACGTAAGCAATATTCAGTTCTATGTGTGCTTTTAGAAAATGCTGAACTTATAAGATCATATAGTAACTTTATAATGGCCTGAATTCAGCTAGCTTTGAGAATGCTGAGGCCTATTCCTTGTCCTCCCCTATGGACCCATTCATCTACTTTACCTATCAAAAGGCTTGTGAAGGTAACCTGAGTGAAAGGGCATAAGGGGATAAAGGTCAGAGAGAATGAGGGGCTTGCTCCTGTAGGTTGGTTGATGCTAAACCTAGAATGCTATGGCACAGTCTATTGCAAATATTTAAGGGTTGGCAACTACCCCACCTGGAAAGAGAAAACACACTCATTGAGGAAAGTACCAAAGCAAAACGTATATATATCCACAACAAAACTCCCAAGTGCAATCGTGCACTGACAGGAACACGGACTCCGTATATAGCTGATGCTGGATTTTCTTTATGCAGTGAATGAAAAACGGTGCTGTCTCTGACGCATTTCCGACACAAGACTGTGTCCTTGATCACATGACCAACGGGTATCAGAAACGGAAATTTAAAGGAAAAGCATTGGCGCTTACAATGACGTATTGAGGCACTGCTGAACATAGAAAAAATACTATGTGTGTATGTATCATACTCACAGAACATATCCTTATTCAGATAGGCATCATGCATATTAAAGCATTCCTATCTATGTATAAATACACATCACGCCATACCATACCATACAGTACAACACTAGGCCATGCCATACCATATCATAATATATTATACTATATGATACCATAGTATACAATGACAGGCTATACCATACTATACAATAATAGGCCATGCCATTCCATTACATAATATATTATACCATACCGTACCACACCATACCATACCATACCATACCATACCATACCATACCATACCACAACCTACCATTATATATAAAATGCCAGGCCATGCCATACAATACAATACAATACCATTACCATACAATATAAGTAGAACAACACATTTAACAGCCAGTAGATTTAGCATTGGCAAGACCTATTGGCTTTGCCAATGCTCTGTTTTGTAATAGCTTACACTCAGATTTTGTGAGTAAGTAAAAAAAAAGTTCTTTAACGATGTACAATAATATTGTGACCAGACTTCCAACTGCCAACTCTCTCTCTTTAAGTTAATCAATAATTGAGTCTTACTCAATTTATTGCACAAATTGTGTGCTAAAAAAGCTACCCTCTCGCTCAAGTAACTAAAGAGAAAAGGGAACTGTCTTGTGTCCGGAGACTGAAACCACTTCTGGAAATGCACAATTTAAAATATCAAACCATCAGCAATTAGAAGTATCAGAAATTGATTATAAGGCACCCAGGCACCTAGGCCCACACCTAAGTCACCTCAACTCTACACCCAAGCGTCCATTGCAAATGCCCTGATTTGCGATGTGATCCTAACAGAACTCAATACAATTCAAGTTCTGGGATTTAGTGGGTGTGATAATTACCGCTTATTCACAGTTTTACTCACAAAAAGGGTGCATGACGTAAAAGTTGGTGCTTACCTCACCCAAATCGATGTCTCACTTTACCAGGCATTGCTTCCATGGTCAATATAGGCAGTGTTGTCCTGCCGGAATTATATTATACAACACATGGTATTGGAATTCATCGGGGCTCTAGTAATTGCGGCCAATGTTGCATTTGGCTTGGCAGTTGTCAGAAAGGTCCATGTATGTAGGTGGAATGACACAAAATTAATGAACAAGTTCTGATATCCATTCTCATTTGGTGGAGTTACTCTTAAAACTGTATGGAAATAAAGAGATAACATGGAAATAAGTTTGATGATTGTACTGAAATAGTGTATTTTATGCTCCGAATGACATCTGCTCAAGTTGAAAAAGGAGGTAATTAAAACTGAATCTCATTTGTTGTTTCTTTTTTCTCTGGAACTCTGAAACAGTCATTGCAAGGACATGCTCAGCTGCCAAATTCACATTCGTTTTGAAAACGAGCACAAACATCTGGAAAACAATCAATTTATATGCATGGGTTTGGAATAATGATTGTCGGAAATGTCCTTGATTCTCGAATTCATACTGCCTCTTGAAAATATGTGGACAATGGTATAATTCATTCATTTAGATTTATTTTTAAACTAGGGGAAGCAGGTGACCTACATACGAAGTAGAGGTGAGGCACATTTCACAAAGTAGTTTGCTCTCATAACTATGATCTATGAGCACAAATGGCAAGTTTTATGACTGCCAATAATTCACAAAAGTGAAACTAAAGTGAAAGTTGTAATTCCACCTAATCCCATATAATATTACCCCACCATTGTGTGATGTTTTTCAGGGAGTTAGACCTCAGGCCATATGAAAGTTATTCAATATCTCACATTGTCGTCAGTTTATTAATGCCTAAAAATGTTTTACAAAATCAGGGAACATGTACATCCTGTATCAGAAGGATTCCTAACTATAAAAAATATTTAGTTTAGTATTATAAACTTTTAGTGTAAAGCTATGTATGAGAATAAAATATGTGCCAAAGGTTTAATGTAAGAGCCATATAGATGCCATATGGCTTAATTTAGGGTTTGATTGACAGAGTACTTCACCAAAAAGGGTGAACTGTGGCAAACTCTTGATCTGCCCACCATCTTTAGAGTCAGAGAGACATTCGGTTTTTCAATGTTGGTGCCTTGTTGGCTCGGTCAACCAAAACTTACTCCAATGGCTTGATGGAGTGATGGCCAACTGTGTAAGGGTATCACACCATTCTCAAAATGTAGGAATGATCGTCTAATGCCATTTTTTCCCTATCAGTCAGCCCCAGGGAAAACCTAATGGTGATGAACTAAAAAATACAAATATTGACATCCATGCTCAGGGAAATAACTGCTTGGAATGAAGGGTCATTCATTATTTGTTTTTCAGATACAAACTTCCACTTAGGAAGTTTGGGTCTGATTACAAGTTTGGCGGTCTTCCCGCCATCCCGCCGCAATGGCAGTCCCAAGTACACTGTCAAATCAGCAGTCTCTTGCCCGCTGTGTTACCATGTTCCCGCTTGCCCAGCGGCGATGTTTCTGACGGCTGGAATATTTTTTGATATGTGTTGATGCAGGTGTATACGTTTTGACTGCACTTGTTTAATGTACTGATATGCATGATACATGTTTAAATATACCTAGTACGAGCACTTTGCCATTGCTGGAGTCCGGACCATATTTGCCCGACCAGTCAATGGGTGAAAAGAGCGAAGCAAACGTACCTGGATTTTTGCACCTGCAGGGTCATTCTCTTCGGGGTCAAGTTACTGCTGTGAAGGGGTGTTGTATGGCGTTTTTAGATTCCGGATGGATTTTCCCAATTCATGCCCTTATATAGGTACAGTTAACGTTGCCCTTATATAGGCATAACAATCAAGCCCTTGTTAAGGCATAGCACTTGCAGTCCATATACAGGCATGGCTACTTCCATCCCTTCACCAAACGTCAAAACGATTTCTTGGAAAACCAGCTTAAGCCGTTAGGGAATTCCCCTTGCTTGAATATTAATTTCCCCAAGAAGTCAGTTAAGCTTACAATGAACATCTATTCCCTAGGGGTTCATTCATGACGTTCATATGCCCGACTCTACGTCAAACATGGCATTCCCAAACACCTTCAAGGTATAAATATACCTTCACTTGCTATAGCAAAGTGCGGTGGTTCAGTGCAGTTCGACAACTAACTTGCCCGTTCAGCTCCCTACAGCAAGTGTCGAAGGAAGCCGACTCTCCTGCTGATGCACTGATCAGGAAGCTGCCCTCCTCTCCCAAGAATCCAGCTCCAGTGTTTCTGACTCCTATGGCGGGGTGTTGGGAAATCGAGTCCCAAGACAGAGATACCAGTCCTCCTTCATTTAACGGTATGGAGCGGATTAGAACCTAGAGAAACCTTTGGCAAATTCTTGGCAAAACTAAACCTATGCTAAAGACCATACTTACTTCTTCCCTAGTTCCAGACCTAGGTTAGGTACATTGGGGTAGGCATATTTTAGAAGCACCAGTTGTGTATTTTAGCCTGTGTTATTTATGTATGTATTTTCATATAACTTGGAAACCATACAATGCTCTTACAGTATTATTTAATATTAATGTTTACTCTGTACGCATTATACTTTGCATTCTGCCTAGCGATTGTAGCAGTTCACCTCTCTTGTATGAGAAAGAAGACTGTTCAATAAAACCTTTATTTAAAACGCCTGTCTCACTATTTCTCTGCACTCTGTAGAAACGAAGCATGCACGATTGACTGAGTGAAATACTTATCTATTGTTTCCACGACTCTGAAGATAGTTATTCCAGTCCTAAGGAAACAAAGTTGTCATGTTTATGCGGTTGTCAGAAACTAATCCCTTCTTGTGTATTCAAGAAAGTTTCTAGTGACCTCTGAGCTAGCTGGCACTCACAATTAAGTTTAGTATATTCGCTAGAGACCTACTGACCTAAGTCCTACGTCATATCTAGAGGTTATACCATTCCAATGCACAGAGCCTATTGGGAATATAGGAACTACACTACATGGCGCCCAACGTTTGGTAAGGCACTAATTTAACGCTAGATACTAAAGTAACTCAGTCGTGCTTTTCTCAGAGACCCCTTTTCCGTAAAACTCCAATAGACGTCTGTAGTGGCTAAAGGGATAATATCCGCCATAGCTGAGTAGGACAAAAAATCCTATGTATTAGCTTTTTGGTTTGTTCAACATTGAAGGATACAGTATTCCAAAATATTGTGCACCTTACCTTTGTTTCCTTGAAACTTGCCCTGCAAACTTTCATTAAACATTGTCAAATAACGGCAACAACACCGAAGCCAGTGGAGCTGCGACTGATCCAGCCACTGCAGCTTTAGACTATTCAGGTTTCCAAGAAACCGACGATGATGCTATAATCATTCTTCCAAATTTGAGGAGAGCCATCACTATAAAACATATAAAAAATGGCCTATCAGCAAGAGGTGGTACAGCAGTTTTTGTGATAGAGGCTCATGAATCTCACCAGACAGAGGTATTCTACTCATGGGTAATCTTCCCTGAAGCAGACCCAAGAACAAATGTGTTTCACTTCTACAAAGAAGATGAACCACCAAAGGAATACGGGGCATATTATCAAGGGGGTTTATCTCCGCTTTTTTGACTTTAAAAGCTAAGAAAGCGGAGATAAAATTATCTCCCCATTACCTAGCTGTCGCTAACACCAGTTAGCGACAGCTAGTAGGAGATAGCGACCATCTTGGGCCCCACTTTGCATGTCAGTGATATTTATCACTAATGACATGCAAAGTGGGTGTGCCAAGATGTTAGCGACTGAAAACAGTCGCTAACATCGCTATCTCCTATTACCAACTTTTGAAGATATTCGCGCTAAGCACGAATATCTCCAAAAGCTAACACCTGCCCTGAGCAGTTCTTAGCCATGTTATCCAATGGGAGGTGGATAACATGGCTAAGAGCATTAGCTCGGTAATGCATGAATATCGCTGACTTTTCAGCGATATTCATGCATTGCGGTGATTTTTATCGCATTTGCGATAAACCTTGGTAATACCAAGGTTTATTTGGGGTAAAAATCGCCGCAGCTCAGCGGTAAATTTTTGTCTCTAACCAAGCAATAGCGATAATTATCACTATTGCTTGGTAATATGCCCCTACATTCCCTTCGAGGACATTAAAATTTCACTAACATACCAGGAGCATGCGCTCTGGTTTAAAGGCACCCTAAAACATATAAATCACATTACCAGGCTCGGTCCACTAGGTAGACCTTGAGCAACATGGCTAGCTTTAGCCAACTACTGACCTGACCCAGACACTAAATCAATGTCGGAAGAACAATTACTTAGTAATATACAAAAATGAATAGACTTATAAAGTTAAAGGTCTTTACTAAAAACCCTCCTACTCCTTCTAAAAAGAAGTGGGAAACACTAAACAAACTTCTAAAGAGAAGCATTCTCATTCCAGAGGTAGGTCTCCTCAAAAAGAACCCTCTGAAAGGAGGTATAACCTCAGGAATAGGGATAATTTGAGAAAACCTGATATATATCAAGATACTGATACACGTTCCTCTCGTACCTTTCAGACTTCGTCACAGAAATCCGAAAGAAGAGGACGTTCAGAACACAAGGAAGAACGCGTGAAGTCCAAAGACGATCAACATATTCAAAAAAGCAAGAAACCTCAATTCACCAAGAAGAAGGTAGAATGTCTAAAAATCAGACATGCCGAGGATCTTGAGGACACAACTCAAGAACGGGGAATGGGCTCAGACAATGTTGGACAGTGCAGCAGAAGTCACCATAGCTCCAAGAACTTGAAGGATCATCTGGAGTCAGTGGACTTGAATGAATTCATTCAAGTTGAAACTGCAAAAAGTAGGGTTAGTTTTCCACATAAGTTATATGAAATAACACTTCGGATGGAGGGAGACATACTAAGAAAAGTGAGAGCACTCTTTTGGGAGCGACTTTCTAAGGGTTATAACATTCTTTAACCCCTTCGCTGCGGGGGGTTTTCACCTCCTGTGCAGGGGGGTTGCGGGCCGTGCACAGTGCCCCCATGCCTGTGACGAGCTCAGCTCGTCATGGAGTACAGCGGAGCTGTCCTCATGACGAGCTGAGCTGGTCACGGCCGCACCCGTTTTTGGAAAGGTCAGCACAGTGGGGAAATTAGCCCAGCGTGCGAACGTTCCAACGGCTGTGACGAGCTCAGCTCGTCATGAGTGCAGCTCCACTGTACTCCATGACGAGCTGAGCTCGTCAGCAGCATGGATGTGGTTAAGCTGAACACCAGAATTTGTCAGAGGATGCCTACATGGCAAAGACATCATTATGCCAGCCTTCTCCAACCACATTCCAATTAATTTAAAATACGCCAATGTAAAAAATGGTCAGTTGCCCAAGCTTCTGCATTATACAAAAATCATGTAGGATGGGATGATGATTCTCCCCACAATAAAATCCACTTAAAAAATTAACCAACTGCACAAAGGCAATATCCAGTTAAGCAAAAAGCTAAAAAAACAGGTCAGGGAGATCTTCGATCAACTCGAATACCAATGGGTGATTGAAACATGCACCTCGTCCATGAACAATCCTTTGTTTCCTGTTTTCAAGCCAGACAATACATATCGTCTAGTATTGGATTACAGACACTTGGGGGCCCATTAGGATGGCGGGCGGATTGCCTCCGCCAGGGTAGCGGTGGCCACCGCCACCCTGGCGGAGGCAATCCGCCCGCCATCCTTCCCTGCATTCCCCCCGCCATATTACGATGGCGCAGGGGACCGCAGCGGTCGGAAAGACCGCCCGCCTGTTTTCCGCCCCGGTCGCATAGCGCCCGGGGCGGAAAAGGGATAACATGGTGGCGGTGCCTATCAGACACCGCCAGCCATATTAGAATAGGCATTTCTCAATGCCTTTCCGTGGCGGCAATGCCGCCACGGAAAGGCATGCGGTGTTCACTCTGGGGGGCCCATGTGGGCCCCCAGAGTGACGGGCAAAGGGGGGTGGCACACGGGGGGTACCTGTGGTACCCCCCTGCATTTGCATAATCGCAGCGGCAGGCACCGCGCGGTGCCTGCCGCTTCGAGTATGCAAATGCGTGCATTTGTTTTTAACATTGTGGCGGGCGGTGCAGTGAGCACCGCCCGCCACAATGTTACTTTGAGGAATGTGCCCGCCACAGTGGCGGGCGCATCCTAATGCCAATGTCGGGACCCCCGCCCTTTAGGCGGGCGGTCCCGATCTCCGTTAGGGTGGCGGGCGGACTGTTTCCGCCCGCCATCCTAATGGACCCCTAAAACTCTTGTTGCAAAACTTTTGCAGTACAAAATGCACATAGTGCAGCATTAATGAATAACATTGTGCGTAAAAAATACAAATCCACTTTAGATATTTCTAACGGTTTCTTCTGTCAAAACATTGCAGCAGAAAGTAGGTATTTGACCACTTTCTCAATTATGGGGACACAACGTCACTTCTGTCGTCTCCCTCAAGGATTCAAAAATAGTCCTGGGTTATTTTCAGCAAGAGTAACAGAGTTACTACAGACGTATGATGATGAAGCCTTATCATATGTAGATGACATCTATCTAGCAGACAATGACTTGGATAGGCACTTGAACAGGGTGAACACCATTATACTGGGCTTCGCCTCGGAAGGGTATAAATTCAATTTTAAGAAATCAAGAATTACCCACCTCAACTTACTTTTTCTGGGATTTAGCCTATCAAGTGAAGGCAAAAGCCTGGCAGCAAACTTTATAGAAAAATGTGTGCTGCTCCAACCTCCAAAAACGCTGAAAAACATACAGTCAGTTCTAGGTTTCCTACATTTCTGAAGAACATACATTCTAAATTATGCAGAAAAGGTTAACCCTCTCTACGAATTAATCAAACCTGATTTTAAAACAGTTAATTGGACACAAAAACACACAGACATTTTGTGTTCACTCCAAAAAGACATATTAGCAACAAAACATTTCGAAACATGCGTAAACATTCGCAACTTAGTGATCCAAATAATTCCAGGACAATACAGATTCACCTACTTAACTTTTAAGGAATGTGAAAAAGTACTAATAGCTTACAAATCACACTTGTACACAGAAGCATAAATGAAGTTTACTTCAGCAGAAAATATTCTGACAGCGGTTCAGACTGCTGTAGCAAAAGAGAGAGCCCTCACACGGGGAAAGCGCATAATTGTCATTACACCTGTACCTGTCTTAGAGGCAGTAACAAAAGCGAGCATTCCTAATGCTAAAGCTTTACATCCAACATGGATACAATGGGTTAATTCTCTTGCTGCAATAGACGTTTAATACATTTTTTATCCATATTTGAAAACACAAGTATTTCTACAATATGAACAAGAATGTCCTCTGCCTACTGAATTTCTGCCTCTAGAGCAGTATGAATGTATAATTTGAAATGAAGGACTAAGCAACAAAGCTACGGAACTTGTACCTCTTGAAACCCAAATAACAGTTTGTCAAGAAACACCTGTCTACAACAAAGTAGCATCTGACTATACAAATGTAACAAGTGATCAAGTGGTTTCAGCGATTTCAACGAATCCTGATGCAATCCCTACAATTGACAGACCTGCCTCTGGCTATTTCATTAACTTTGATATGTTTTCCGAGGATCCGAGCGGACCTGAACATGTGCCAGCAAAAAAGAACTTTCAAAGGACAAGCAACAGAACTTTTTCATCACCTGTAGAAGACTTATCTGGTTTCACCATGGATTGAACTTTGGATTGTGTTGGGTGTGCTTTTTCTTCTAATTTAGTTGACTCTGGTAATAACTTTGGGACTGCTGATAAATGGAAGATATGTAAAAATGAACACAGCAAGTAACAACATCAACTTACTCCTCAAGCCACACAAATCATCTCATCTTGAACAAAGAGACTTGTCATTAGTGAACATCACAGGAATTCCTATACCACGGGGTATAGCTTGGGACAGAACTGATTACGACATTTTTGGCCTTGCGGAGCTGTTGAAGATTTCACACCAGTTCAAGATTTCCTTGAATGACTTTGTTTCATCTAGTACCTTTTCTGATGATTAGGACTTCGAGACTATTAAGGATATGATGTCAGACTTAGAAATGTCTGCTGTTTTTACAAAACATGAATACTTAGAATATTCCTCTGACTAATAACAAATGTATTGTTATAATGACTACGGTCATCATGTTTTGCGCAAATCTGCAAACCCTAGAAATGTATTTATATATAACCAATGGGAACAATGTCCTAGGCCACCAAAGGGTAGCTCAAAAACATTTATTGGAAAATTTCCATACTTTTCAGGTTTTAATGTATCCAATCCAGAATCATTTTACTTTAAAGTGTTAACAAGACAGGATTGAAAAGTATGTTGACGAATACCAAACAAATTTATTCTGCAGCCTTTTATGCTAAGCTGTCTAGACTAGGTTTCGACTTTTAGAAAGACAACATTGAGACAAAAACTGTCTGTGGCACAAAAGATTGGCAAGTGCAGGGGATAGAAGCTTTATTTAGAGCCTGCATCGTCCCTGAACAAATAATGTTTTTGAATGACACTGTCCAACAGACGTCTTGTCTTGGGTTAGCCAAGATAAAATACCTGAACAATCCGTCCATACCTACACCTACACCTGATAGTGCACTTCAGAGGAGGAGGTCGACGTATATACTATTTTGCTTCACAACAGAACAGATCCAGATTGGAAAAATGTGGTAATCTGGCCGACAGACACAAACATCTGTCAGGGTAGATTCCTAAATAAGACACAGGTGTTCACATTCACTAGGCCAGATCCAAGATATATTCAGAGACAGTATCCAGGAATAGTAACAACATACAGTGTTGGGAAGCTGTGCCTTGAATGGCTACATAGATCTACACTTAAGGATGTTAAACAACACTTATCTTTACTTAGAGATGGCGCTGATCTTAGAGAATTCTTGCTAGGTCCAAGAACATACGTCATAAACGTTTTACATATGCCGGTATCTATGCTGCTTATAATGAAGAATGGAAGATTACGCAAGCAGAGACTGCAGAAAGAATACAAGAAATTGATCATATTAATTTAGAGAAAACTCTCTCTATAGTTGACAATGGGTTAATGATTCTGTTGTCCATGATATATTCTTTGGACAGCATAGTATCTTCTGCAATAGACATCATGGAACAGGACTTGGTCATGTTGCAACATGGTTAGTCGCAATTACGTTCTATCATGCTATTAGGCTGGATGTTGCAAAAGCTTTGTTGAGGCTATGTGCCTTGGGGCCAGATGTAGGTTGCCCTATACCGGTTGGTAACGGCCAAAATTACAGAATTTTGGCCGCCACCGACCGGTATTAGGCTTTTCAGATGTAGGGGCCTAATGTTAGGATTCGGTAATTTATTGAATCGGTAATTTAAGGAATCAGTAAATTACCAAATTCTTCTAGTCCTGTGGAGATCCAAGGACAACCAAAGGAGTCACCATTGGAGTGAATGAGTCACTCCCCTGCATCCGAAGGCACTGCAACCCAGCTCACCGATTACTGATCCTGGTCTTCCACCGGGTCAGTAAGAAAAGAGACAGTCCTGCAGCTTTCTCAAGGCCTGCACTGTCTTCAGACCAAATCTGCAGCCACTATCCCTTGTCGAAACGATTGGAACTGCATTGTTCACTATTCCTGGTCGTCCTCTGTGTCACCAGGTCCACATAGCTGCAGAAACAAGGGCACTATCAACTTCCGTACAACAGCTGACACTGGAGGGCACACAACTCCTGTGCCTCCTGGTCACCCCTGAGTGAGCTAGACTCTGTCCCCTCTGCCTGCAGGCTCTACTCTTCTTGAATCCAGACACTTTCATCTTCTTTGCCAACGACATCTTCCTGAAGTGCTCCATTGAGTTAAACAGCGGTTTTCGATGCCACTTCACACCTACCCACTCGGCTTCCCTGGTGTAGATATCCTGGTTCCTAGGGTGTCAACGAGTGGGGTGGCTCCCCAATCTTCTGTCTTCCATAGGGTTCCTTCAGGGTCCATGGGGAGGGTCCTTCTTCTTTAAAATTGCCACCGCAACTTATCTATCGACTTGAATTGAGCACACAGTTGTGTATCCACTCTGCACACAGCCTCCGTAGTGTTCCTGGTTACTTACCTCTGGTGGTTACTTGGGTCCCCAGCACTTCTATGTCTTCTGGATATCGCTTGACTTGGGTCATGGTGCGCATCCCAATATTTTAGTATATGGTTTGGTCTCCCCCGGTGACCACTGTGTAATACGTGCTTCTTACCTGTTTTCTTTGCAAAGTATTGTGTGCATTTCGGATGTCTCCGAGATAGGAGAGATATTTGTATGTGTTAGTTAGTGTCTTATAATAAATACATATTTTTATAAATACATAGTTTGGTTCTTTTTCAATTAATCTCTAAACATAAGAGTACGGTCTGGTAAAACAAGCTGCTTTACACTCCTTCCGGACTAAGCGTTAAGGCTGCTCTCCACGTCTAGCACTTAAAGAGCTTTCTAAAGTTGTCTAAGACCACTAAAATAATCATAAGGGTCATCTGGATTAGTGCAGGGTGCTACTTTTACATAAGTGAGCACCAAATACTAAGCCAGCTTCTCACAATGATCTCCTTATATGGAGATCATCCCCTCAATATGGTGGCCGATGCAATGTACTCCCCAACTCTGATGGTCAAAGTACATACCATCAACGCCAAATCAGACCTGTAGTTTCCTTTCTTTGGCAATGCCAGTTTAACAACATAACATAACATAACATGAGTATTTGTAAAGCGCACGTTCACCACTACGGGCCTCTTGGCGCTGAAATAACAGATGTTTGTTGTTACCCAACTCAATGGTACTCATTTTATCGACCCCAAATGGATGAAAGGCTGAGTGGACCCGCCGGGATTTGAACCTGTGACCATGAGGTCGAACACAGGCCCCTGCTGTAGACGCATTGGTCCACTGAGCCACCAGACCCGGCTTTGCGGTAACCTTCAAAAAAAGCAAATGATGCAATAGATTTCTCACATTTTTCGTGATTAAAATTGTGCAGTTCATTGAATCTGCCATGGGTACTCAACTTCTGACTCCAAGAACTCATGTACGGAAAAGCACCCTTCTGCCCACAGGGTTCCAGTGGGGATTTCACTCCCAGCGCAGGCGCAGGACATATTACACCAGGTCCTTTAGGGTATCCCTGCTTGAGTATGACTGGGAGAATTTGGAAGGTTCAGCATAAAATCAGGAGTGTACTGCTGTTATTCTAAGTATCTGAATTGATATGTGTCTTCAAGGCAAGATTATGCTTGTATGTGATGAAGTAACCATTTAACACATTGAAATGAACAAACCCCGTAGCCAGGCATTGGAATAAAGCAGCACTGTACTTTGCCACATATTCTGCCACAATGACTTGGCACTTCTGATTATACACTTCATCTCCCATCAGGCTTTGAGTCACTGTTTAGGCCATGAGTCACTGTTACATTTTGGGCGTTGGCCTGTGGAGGGTATATAACCACTCCCACCAATCACACCTATACTAGGCAATCTCGCCTGTCATCACAGAACTGCTTCCGCTCCTGTCGTCCGGATTCAGTTCCTGCCGGAAGACTTCCACGACCGGACTTCCGCCAAAGAGAGATGCCCATCAGATCTCCGCTTCGGCTGACGAGGGACGTCCATCATATCTTCATCTGTTCCATTCCAGCTCCAAGGAAGTAGTCCTGAACAACGGGGAGGATTTACCAGTCAGCTAAGTCAGCGCAGCCGAGGCCTCTCGTGCGCGCAACTGATTGCATCTTAATGTAATATTCAAATTTTGATTTAAAGGCTGTTAATCTTTAGTCGCTTCCGTGCCAGCTCGTGTTAAGGAACTATTAACATTGTTTTAATCGCATGTTATGCAGCTTGCTTACGGACTATTAAGCCTTTGCAAACTTCAGGTAATGCATCCTTGAGAAAACATTACATACCACTAACGCATTTATAACCTGCATGTGACGCAGCTGAAGGAAAGCAGAAAGGAACTTTCAATAGAGACGCTTATTCTCTATGAACTTATGTTTCAGAGCGGTTCCTGTTCATCCATGTTTGTCTAAAAAAACGTCTGCCTCATAGCTTTTATGTAAGTGGTTTATTCGCATTGGCTGGAGTAATGCAAGTATGAGTGTAACCTAATCCACATTTAACTTCCTGTATATTTGTTGACTGGGCAGTTGAGGAGGCTACGCATGCTGATACTCTCTTGTTTTCTTACACAGGCTTAAATGCTCCCTGGGCCTTCCAATCCCTGCATTCACCAGCTTCAGGAAGAGTAACCAGTGAGGGTGGTCCGCTACTGTGCAAGCTGTCTTTATTATTGTGTCCCAACCCCCATTCCCCTTGATGTGCTTCTCAGAGAGCAATTTACTGTTCTCCGTGGAGAACTGCATTGGGAGTGGTCGGACTGCCATCTTCATCACTCCTGCTGGGCCTAGATACATCAGCTTAGTGCACGTGTGTGTTTGGCTTCTGAAAGAATCAGAATATTCATCATGTTATTTGCCATTAATTTAAAATCCATAAATTGTAGAGGACTTTTTTAGACAATTAATATTTCCGATTATGACTTTGAGAACACAGGGTTTCAATTTATAGTAACAACTGAATGAAGTAGAACATTTAGGGGCTGATTGTGATGTCAGTCGTATTTACCTTTGTCTCACATCATCACGGAATCGGGACTGTCCGACCTCTTCTCAGCGGTCCCGACTTCAGAATTACGATGCAACCCCACATGGTGCGGTTGCATACTCCCATTTCCCTATTGGAGATTGTGCTAAGGCCGTAAACTGGCCAAGCACAAGCTCCCATTGGGAAATGGAAGGTTGTGTTAATCCCTGCGCCATGTGGCAGGCACCTCAGTGTGCCTGCCACACAGTGCAGGAATCAACAGGGGGGCACCACAGGTGTCCTCTTAGCCCCCAACCAGAAACGCAATGAGCAAGGCCCCAAAACTCACTTTCCGACTGCCTTTCCATGTCAGAAAGCCCGGCATGGAAAGCCTTTGGGAAACTGAGCATCGTAATCCCAAACGTGAAAACATCATCCATCTGAATTAATCTCTGATTTTGGAATTCAGCCGGAATGACCGGCTGGTTTAATTTCCGACCACCTAGATTGTGAATAGGCGGTCGTAATTGAAACGACAAAGGCTTTCCAACTGAGATCGTAATAGGCCCCTCAGTTGTTGCACTTCTATGATGACTTGAAGCCTGCTTGTTAATAAGAAATTTAGGTCCATCGGCCTAGTAAGTAAACAATAAGGCCAAAAATTCTGACTGGGAAGTGTTCCTTAACAATAATTGAAATTCAGATAGTAAGACATAGAGGTAAAGGTAGAACTAAACACTGGCAGTGGTGACCGAGGAGGAGGCGTTGTCATTGGGTAGTTTGTCATTTTTGTGAAAGTTGAAAATCTTCAGCGGGGCGTAGCTGCGGCTGTAGCCGATGAGGGGCCCATGCGTCTGGATACCCCATCCGAGAGAAGCCAAACCAAAATACACGTGTAAGGAGTAAGCTCCGGTGGTTCAGATAAACAGACTGGTCAAGACTACTCTACAGGAGAATGAGATAACAAGTGAGGTTTTCTAAGTCCTGATAAAATAGGAGGCTAATGTGCCACTGTGACACAACACGTGTTGGCTGTTATGAAAACTTGTCTTCTGTGATTGGTTGTTAAGAAAATGTGTCTCAGAACACGATTTGCTGCAGTGGAGAGGTATGAGCTACCATGAGGTCAGGCCAACTGTGATGCACCTCAGGCAGTTCAGCGAGCAGGTAGGTCCAGGCCTTCTGTCGTTCTCAGGCCACTTTTTGGTGAAATGTGTTTCTTGTCCCAAGTTTCAGGTTTTGGCAGGAGGCACACACTTAGCCCCAATTCCAAGGATCCAGGACTGGTTGGACACCACTTGGGAGGTCAGAACTCATTCCAGGTAGAGGCCAGGTGCAGGGCTCAAGGTCTCTGGAGATTGTTGTGTCCCTGTAACATACACAAGAGGCAATCTAATTAGTCCTTGGCAACAAGGCAGGCCTCAAGCAGTAGGGCATCCCTCTGAGGCAAGAAGGCAATCTTCATTGCCCTGTTAAGACGGACTCACTTGAGAATACCCTCTTGCACTACAGGAACCACAATGCCTTGTTGGCCACGCCCACTGGGGCAGGACCCTGGACCTTAATAAGTGCTGAGAACGCTGTCTTGCAAGTGGCAGTTTCTGAAGCCATTGAGGAAGGGAAAAAGGTTCCCGTAACTGGATTTGCATGCTGATGCTCTTTCTACACTGCTACCTGTTGGCAAGTTGTTCCAAATAAATATTTTTGACACACGCACCTGTCGGCTGGCTTCCTTTCATCTGGGGCGGTACAAAAGGGGATGGTGATGGACGGAGCATCTGAACCAATCAAACACTCACACCCAGTCAAAAGATCTGGGTTTAATCTATCACCGTTCTTTAGCCCACTCTGCCACCCCAGTTCAGACATGGCCATATGCAAATCAGCCCGAGGAAGCATGAATGAAAATGTGTCCAAATGTGTCGATTTCTTTCTCCAGCCCCATGTAACAAGTTTGCCATCATATTTAAAGGACACTACAGACTTTCTTATCAAAGTGAAAAATGTTGACTGGTGTTCTGATTATCTATTTGTTGTCATGGACATAGAATCACTTTATACCAGTATCAATCACTGGCAGGGCATCAAGGCGACTGAATATTTTCTAGACAGCCGTGATGCTACTTTGAGGGATCATAACAAAATGCTTTTAGAAATGATTGACATTTGTCTTCAAACTAAATTCTTCCAATTCCAGAATGAGATTTGCCAGCAGCTACGCGGGGTGGCAATGGGTTCGTGCTTCTCCCCCAGCTATTCATGCTTGCATGTTGGCTGGTGGGAAAAGCACGTGCTCAAAGTTGCCCATCGCCAGTGGTGGACACATATTGTTCACTATTGCCGTTATATTGATGATGTATGTATTATCTGGAATGGGTCACAGGAGTAAGATTTTGCTTTTCTTAATGAAATCAATACCAGTGACCTCTATCTTAAGTTTACTGCATCAGTCACCAACAGTTCAGCTGAGTTTTTGGATGTCCAACTTTACATTGAGGATGGTACTCTTCACACTAAGCTACATAGGAAGTCCACAGCAGGCAATTCTATTCTTCACGCCCAAAGCTCACATCCTAGTCATACCATCAATAACATTCCATACAGAGAATTTATTTGTATCCGACGGATCTGTAGCAATGAAGAGGCAGCCAATTTATGCTTAGCTGAGACTGTCCAGAGATTCCTCCAAAGAGGATATAGCAAGACAATACTAGATCAGGCACTTTTGAAAGCTAAGATTAGATTGAGGGATGATTTACTCAATCCTTGTGCTATAGCAGCAACAGACCAAAAGCTAGCCTGTCCAGTCAGCCTTATTACCACCTTTTGTACCCAGGAAAAAGCCATCCAACGCATTATTTGCTCAGAATGGCCCATTGTCATGACGGACAACATTTTAGTCCTATCATGCCCAGCCAACCGGCAATCACTTTTAGAAGGGCGCCCTCAATGCGGGATGCCCTTGGCAGATCCATGCCAGAGGTTCCACTGAAAAAAACCTGGCTATCCAAAATGGGTTTCTTTAAATGCACATCTTGTCGTGCTTGCACGTTTGCGAAGAATGGCACCCATTATAAAACTGCCTTCAGCGAGCAGCAGATCGCAATTCGTGAATATCTGACCTGCAGGTCAGAGTATGTAATCTAAAAACTCAGATGTACTTGCGATCTGGAATATATTGGTAGAACAAAGCTTCCAGTAAATAAACGCATTCTGCAGCACACAAGGGCCATCGTTAATTCTGATAGTAACTATCCGGTGGCCAGGCATTTTAAGTCTATACATGACAATAAGCTCAGAGACTTGGAGTATACTGTTCTAGGTTCGGTCCCTAACCCCGGACGGGGCGAGAATCGTGAAAATTACTTAGACAAAAAGAAACCCATTTTATTCTTTCATTGGACACTAGAGTTCCCAATGGATTGAATATTAATGAGGATCTGCATAATTTTCTTTAATTACTGTGCCCTTTGCCTATGATATGATCTTTATAATGTTCCAATGGATTATTGTAAATTATATGTTTCCACTTGGTGGCTTCTATTCTCCATTCAATCGTTATTCAAGGAGTCCTATTTCTAATGCTGTTTTTCCCAATATTTACGAATCGATGGTTCCCAATCCTTGAGCCTCTGTTTTGCTGCTAGTTGGCTTTATTTTTTATGCTTTTCAACATTGATAACATTACACAGCACTTTTTGCACTTTAATGACTATCATGGCACAATTTAGTATCAACTTGGCATTTTTCTACCAATACCCAGAAGGTTTTTTACAATACAATGTTCCCTGCTATATGCACTTGCACCTTATTTGGACAGTTGTTGACGAACAGTACTATTCATCAATCAAAATGGTTTTTCGATATATGCACTTGCATTTTATTTAAAACATTGCTATAGACCAGCACTGTTCATGAATTATGAAATAAAGTCAATGGTTTTTTATTCAATTTACTATTAATAGACTTGCTGGGACTTGTGTAATATGACTGTTTCCAAGTGAATGTTTGTTTACCTAAGCATTGACACTTTATTGGGGTACTTTACGGAAACGTTATGGCTGACCATCGGGACATATAAGCCTTAGGCTTACAATTTGTTTTTTATAACTACATTTTCCGTCTGATATTCTTTATGCTGCAAAGTTTCTGCTGCACGTTATATGTTCATTTTTATTAGATCGTTTTTGTTAATAACCAGGCACTTGCCGGGACTTTAAATTTCCACTCTTTAAAAAATAGCCAGGCTTTTCTTATAAACGCTAAGCCGCGCACTCATCGCGACCCGCGTTAGCGCATCCTGAGCCCTCAACGCCCCTGGCCGCCCTGCTTTACTCGGGTGCGGCCCAGTCAGACCTGCCGATGACTGCACGCATAGCAGCCAGACACCGCACTGAAAGCATTGCCTGGGCGTTCAGTGACCCACGTTACCTACAGAACGTGATCGACACTGCCTGACATCGACAACCCTGTCCTGATGACGATCCCGACTCACGGGGATCGAAACGCCGTCGACACCACAGCGCAATTCCTGGGCGCATTTTACGTTTTGTGCTCCTTTAAAAATGTTTATTCCATGATTTAAGTGATTTTAACTTAATCCTGCGGAGCCATCACTGTATTACTTTCTTGTCACTTTGCGCCGTTCACGCTGTTCACGCTCAGCACTTGTGTCTTCACTTTCTCACCAATTGTTCATATCCTTCACTCACCAAGTGCCCTCGGGTTGTCACATGATTCCCTCTGTACAGTGCTGTTTAACCGTATTTCCATGTGAAACACCCTCCTTTTATTTGGTGAATAACAAGCTTTTAAACCACACAAGCCTCCTTGTTTCTTGTTTCTGTAATGCAGACTGCTTGCATTACTTAATTGCCTCAAATTGAAACCTGTTGGGAATTGTTATTGTTTATACTCCACACCCATCCCGACGTGGTCTATGGGTTTATTCCTGTTGTTCTTACACACTTTCCTATAAACGCAGCACATAACTCAGCTCTTAAAATGAATATATAGTCGCTTTTTATTATATGACCACAATATATTATATCAGATCTGGTGTCAGCCGTTTTTCCCGCTTCATAAATTTTCTGTCCCCCATATATACTTGACAACTGTATATTTATTATTCTCTGAAAGTATCCCTTTTTTATTGTGTCTGCTATACAAGTAGATTCCGCATTAAATTTTGTATACATTTATTGCACTTGGAACCATCTTGTAAACCACAGTCTATTTGCGGAGAAGTGGAAAAGTGTGGCTAAATGGTTAGAGTGGCAGACCCTGATGCAGAGGTCTAGCCCTGGACCAGGGTTCAATTCCCCGCCTCGGCAGGTCTTGGGCTCAAAAAATTCCACGGACCTGATCATTCTCGCCTCAGTGCCTATTCCAATCATGGAGTCCCACTCTGCAACTCTGGGCAATAGCTTGCTTAATCTCCACAACAGCCTCCACAACGCTAAGAATGCCGGCCTCCACCTTGGGGGTGCCCAGGAGTGGACACCTCACAGGGAAATCCAGGATGGGTATTCATACAAGCGCCTTGAGACCCTTGCGGGTGAGTAGTGCGCTATACAAGTATCAATAAAAATTTTTTTTTTACAATTTACATTTATTCTGCCACCACAGTCTGTTATTTTGTTTATTTTGCACAATTTACATCACTCAGTCTATTTATTATGGCTGTTTGGGCTTTTAAAGTACTTTAAAACTGCAATGCCTGTTGGGGCGCGTCATGTGAACAAGCTCCTTCTTGGAGTGAAACGCGCCATGGAAGACGTGTCTGAAACATGCTCGAATAAATAAGAGACACTGCTTGCACAATCCATCTGTGTGGTGGTCCGTTACTTAGCGAAGGATTTCTGGAAGTGGTCTACACCTGAAAAGATCCGCCCTGCATTCGGCGGTCAGGAGACGTACTTGGATATATATATATATATATATATATATATATATATATATGCGCGGCCAGTGAAAAAAGACCCTTGGGACCCTTGTTAATTAGTATGCCACCTTTCCCATTCACAGGTACTACCCTACGCTCACCTCCAAGAGGAGCCTGCCGGCCCTTTCAAGAAATATCCTTACCTCCAAACCCCTTTTTGGTAAATACCACACATTAGATGTTTTTTGCAATTTAGCTAATTCAAGGTCCTTTTATCTAATTTCCCCGTTTTTAACCTTAGGTGCCCCTTCTCACATCACGTCCTGATGAAGACCCCACTGTAAGATGCAATCAACCTACACACAACAGGGGTCGAAACGTCGACTGTCTTACATGTGACCTACCCAGCTTGCAACGATGTATTAATACTGTGTTACAAAATAGATGGGATAGGATTGAACGGAAGTGAACCAATGTATGGGGTGACTGACTGCAGCACCCATGTGATTTAAACCAACTGAATGTTGTTCTATCACATACAACTTCTATGACTGTCCACTCACTACCTTCACCCTCACAAAACCTTCTCTCCTAAACCCCCCCCTTTTCCTTCCTTATGGGCACAAATGTAAATGTTGATTATGCATTGCACATGAAATGTATGACTAAGAGGATGTGAATAAACAACATTCCTCTAAATCATGGTACGAGTAATATGTATCTAAAGTCTGTGAATTCTTCTGTGCACATAAACTCTATATAGTCTGGGACCCTTATCTCTGTACTATTGGATACCCAGGTCCCAGTACCATTGGGTCAACCCTTTATTTGTAACTCGGTAGAACCAAGGCACAAGAAAACAAAAAAAAACACGCAAATCGCAAAAAGGGGGCAGGGTTCCCGCGCTTCGTTGCTAATTAGCCCCCCGGGGGGCCAAATCCCGGGGGCAATGATGGTATTGGGTGGGGGCCCAAAGGGGTCCCCCAGCCCCACGGACCGCCACCCCGGGACTTTAATACTATATGTGCGGGGGGCTCAAAGCCCCCCCAGCCCCAGGGACTGCCACTCCGGGGCTTTAAATAGAAATGGTTGGGGGGGCTCAAAAGCCCCACCAGGGACCGCCACTCCTGGGGCTTTAATGAGGAATGGTTGCGGGGGTTCACAGGCGCCCCCAGCCCCAGGGACCGCCACCCCTGGGGCTTGAATCAAATTGTGATTTTGGGGGTACACTGCCCCCCCGCAGCCCCAGGGACCGCCACCCCTGGGGCTTGAATCAGATTGTGATTTTGGGGGTACACTGCCCCCCCGCAGCCCCGGGAACCGCCACCCCGGGCCTTTTTTTTTTTTTTTTTTACAAAATACCCTGTGTGGGGGTTGGAACCCCCCACATGCCCCAGGTACCGCCACCTCCCTGGGGCTTTAAATATTGAA
The DNA here is from genome assembly GCF_964263255.1 of Lissotriton vulgaris. Classification (NCBI taxonomy): domain Eukaryota; kingdom Metazoa; phylum Chordata; class Amphibia; order Caudata; family Salamandridae; genus Lissotriton; species Lissotriton vulgaris. The sequence goes on from NC_141698.1 coordinate 950,496,607, forward strand.
ATTGGTGAGTCTATGACAGACCCCCCAGCCCCGAGGACCACCACCCCCTGGGGCTTTGCAGATTGTGGAAGGGGGGCAATGCGGCTCCCCTCCTGGAGCCTTGTCGTGGCCCAGGGGACTGCCACCCCCCAGGGCCAGGTCCTGCAGTGTCCCGGGGTGCCCACCCCCTGGACACTGTAGTTTGCTAGTTGGCCCCCAGGGACTCTGAGGATTAAGGACAAATTAATTCTCAAAATTAAAACGCGCCACAGGGCGTGTTTGCCGACATGTCACCTCAGGACGTGCCCCCTTCCTTCACAATTGTGCAAACGCACCTGTGATGAGTTGTATGTTGGGAAATTAATTCTCTTTCAATACTGAGGGTCCCTGAGGGCCAACTAGCCCAAGAGGTATCTCCAGAATGCACCAGGGAGCTGCGTTGCAGGCAGATGTTCAGAGGCCAATGCCCTTTTTGCACCTCTCTGGCAACGCAGTTCTGTGGTGCTTACTGGTCGGCTAGGTTGACCCTAGGGAGCCTTAGGATTTAAGGGGACTTAATCTTTCCGGCCCTGTGTTATTTCTTTCAGAAAAAAAGAAGTGTAAGGAGGGTCTAAGGGGATTAGTTTACCGACCCTGACACCTCAAAACCCCTATTCAAATGTAACAACAAAAGAAGAGATGTCCGGTCAAAAAGATGTGTGTGCTATACTAGAAACTAAAGAAAAAGTGGGATCATATAGCAACCACAAGAAATAACACAGGGCTGAGAAACTCCTATCAGCCCACCCTTATGGCGGAATATCATCATTTGGGATAGAGATAGTAAATCCAAACCTCGCCCAACCTATCAGTCGATGGTGCAAAGATGGATATCTGAGGTGGAACTCTAGCCACAGTGTTGTTCAAATGGTGCTGATGATGTGCAGTGCTGTAAAGATGTGTGTGAAATTCTAAAATTGGCTACTAGGGCAAAAAGTCAAGTTTAATATGGATTGTCCTAGTGTCAAAATTAAAATGACGCCTGATAGTCTGAAAGTATAACTATATTCTGGCGCTGTGCAGGGAGGTCAACATGTTTCAGCCGAGCAGAACAAACTGTCCGGCTTTCTTCAGGACCCAGGATGAATAGCTACTGCAAAAAGTGAAGGTAAGAAAAGTGTTACTGTGCATAAAATGTTCAATTACCAGGAACTTGGGTCCCCAATGTAATCTGGTGGGAATGAATTACTTGTCCTTTCCCAGCATTATGTGGGAGATAACCTCACCTCGCCCGGCAACCGCTCGGGAATATGAGGCCCGCTCTATCCGTCGGTACCCCTCTCTGACATCCGAGAGGAAGTGGAGGACTTAATCCTTCAACTTAGAATGGCCACAGGGCGCGTTTACACAGTGGTAAAGGGAGGGGAACGGGCCTGAGGTGACGTATGCAAACACGTCCTGTGGCGCGTTTTAAGTTGGGAAAAAAATTCCCCTTCAATCCTGAGGGACCCTGGGGGTCAACTAGTCCACCAGATGCTTCCAGTAAGCGCCATGCGCTACGTTGCAGAGAGGTGGTCTAGGCCGTGCCCCTTTTTACATCTCTCTGCAATGCATCTATGTGGCGCTTACAGGAGGTACCTAGTGGGCTAGTTGGATCCTCAGGATTCAAGGGGACTTAATCTTCGAACTTAAAACGGCCACAAGGCATGTTTACACAGTAGGGAAGGGAGGGGACAGGGCCTGAGGTGACATGTGCAAACACGTCCTGTGGTGTGTTTTAAGAGGTAGTTTTAATCCCCCTGCCCTATTATATACTAGGGGCTTAGAAAGGAGGTCATGATAATCACAGGGAGACCCCAAACGCATAGTGTTCCCTAAAGTATATAGGTGTTTTCACTGTATTCGAAGTATCTTTTAACATGGCACAGGCTCTAGGACTGGTTTGTCAGAGTCAGTTACCACCAGTACCCATCTGAAAAAGTTAAGGGTACAGGATGATTTTGCAACAAGGCTTCTTTCTGCTCTTCTGTTTGTTCTTTCTGCACGTTTTCCTTCTTCCTGCACTTTTCTTCCTCTTTGAGGACTTCTGTTGCTTCTTTCCTCCTTTACTTTTTTTTCTTTCTGTGCGTTTTTACTTCTTTCTTCACATGTCCTATCTCTGTAGGCATAGTTAGAAATTAGCATTCAAAAAATCTTTGAAATTCACTGAAAAAACCACAGGTTTCAGGCATGTTAGAGTTAGGAATTAGCATTTAAAAAGCCTTAGAAATTCACTGAAAAAACCATAGGTTTCAGGGGCGTTATAGTTAGCTGGACATTTTACTCGTACCAAACCATAGAAATTCACCTGTTATAGTTAGTTCAGCTAACTATAACTTGCGAGCCCGCAAAGCACTGCTGATGATGTCACATATTACATCACTCATGAAATGGCCAGTGACATCACTCATGACATCACTGATGACATCTCAAATGACATCACTGATGACATCAACCTTGTGATAGAGTGGCAGACCTCCTCTCACCCTAATATATCCTTTGATACACACACTCAAAAATAGAAACTAACATTTTCAAAACAATGGACACACCAATACCAGTTACAACACACCTATTCAGTAATTCCAAGATCTACACACATATCCACTCATTCAGCAGTAGTCCTATACAGTCACTTATACATGTAGTCACTCATCATATGTACTCATAAACATATACATCCTGTTACACAACAACACTCATCCATAGAGTTACTCACACACATAGTCACACATGCAAAGTATCAAACATCCATTTACTTGCATATACAGTTATACACACACCACCACACGTACTTCTACAGAAACCTACACATACACAGTCTCTTAAGCAATCACGTATAGAAACACAAACTAATTTATACAGCAACTCTTCCAATCTCTCACTCCCACATATAATCACTTATATACAACAATACTCACATATACCAGTTTAAAACATATGTAGTTACTCATAAAGACACTATTGAGATAGTCATTCACTCACTAACAGACCCATACACACACTCATCCACCCATACAGTCCTGCACACATGCTGTCTTCACATACAAACAGTGAGTCACTCATTTATGCATCTATGCGCTACGTAATACCCCCCACTGAACCATACAGACACTAAGACACTCATACTGACACTTAAAAAAACAACTAAAAACCTATATAGACACTCATGTAGCTACTCACCAACCCATGCAGCCACTAATACACAAGTGAGAGACTGATACAGATATTTACATATTTAAACATTACTCACTTAATCAGTCAGTTATACAATCAATTTTACTAAAAAAAATCATCCATTTAGTCACTTATATACCATTTATTCTTCCATCGACCTTGAGATATACATATATAAAACATGTTTAATTTTCAGAAAAACACACATTTACTGGATGATGTCATCAGTGATGTAATTTCAGATGTCATCATTGATGTCATGAGTAATGTCACTAACCATGTCATGAGTGATGTAATATGTGACGTCATCAGCAGTGTATTGCCGGCGCGCGATTTATAATTAGCTGAACTAACTATAACGGGGGCATTTCAATGGTTTTGTACAAGTGAAATGTAGAGCTAAAAAAAAAATGTTATTTCATAATTACCATAATTAAATTTCAGTTAAACAATTAATATAAACTAATAACAAAGTAATTAAATGTAATTACCTCCCCACCCCTTGTCCCTACAAATACAACTGACACCTGCATATAGCTAAAACAATATCTTAATTACAAAATTAATTTACAATTAGATACATGTTATAAATTAACAATATTTAAATACTATAATTAATTTCCTTCACACCCTTCCAAAACCAACAAACTATATAAACAAATGCAATTCACATAATTATCAATTAATAAAGTAATTCTAATATTACATAATTATTAATTAATTATAATTATTTTACTCTCCATCCAATGCCACTACAAAACCCACTACCTGCACCCAAAACTTACATAAAAAATAATAAATATACAGTTGACATAAATAATTATCAATTAAATATTATTCATTTACTTACCACCCGTTACCCATATAAACCCCCCAACTCGCTTCTGGACCAAAAATGACAAAGAACTATTAAATTAAATGTAAAAAGTACCAAAAATCCCAAACTAACTTAAAAACATTAATAATATTTATATAGACAATTTATAACATATACAATTAAAATATATAGTAAAATACGAGAAAGTATTAAACATCAAAATTATTAACACCGCTAATTTTTAACATTGATATTAACATAGAACTTTTTGAATAAAAATTAACACTTTATATGTTTCTAATTTCGATACTACTTACCTTAAAATTTATATTCTTGTCACTATATTCTTGCTGAAAATATTTCCACCTAACAATATTTCCGATACAAAAGGGGATGATGGATGGAGCGTTTGAGCAAATCAAACACTCACCCCCAGTCAACTGATCTGGATTTAATCCATCACCATTCTTTAGCTCACTCCGCCACAACAGTTGAAACATGGCCATATGCAAATCAGTCTAGCCCTGTGCCTCATGGGAACAGTCCAGCCCGAACTGCCAAGCCATATCTTCCCTGGACTAGAAAAAAGCATCCTGGGACTGGTTTCGGATTCATAATCCTCATCAACCAGGCTATCATGAATCCAGTGGCAAAGTGAGCAAGGAACTCACTTATGAGCATACCCTGCCAACTTATGGCGAACAAAGCGATACAAAAGGGCATGATGGACGGAGCGTTTGAGCAAATCAAACACTCACCCCCAGTCAACTGATCTGGGTTTAATCCATCACCATTCTTTAGCTCACTCCGCCACCCCAGTACAAACACAGCCATATGCAAATCAGTCTGACCCTGTGCCTCATGGGAACAGTCCAGCCCGAACTGCCAAGCCATATCTTCCCTGGACCAGAAACAAGCATCCTGGGACCGGTTTCGGATTCATAATCCTCATTAGCCAGGCTAACTTGAATCCAGTGGCAAAGTGAGCAAGGGACTTACGTCTTAGCATACCCTGCCAACTTATGGCGAACAAAGCGATCCAAAAGGGAATGATGGACGGAGCGTTTGAACAAATCAAACACTCACCCCCAGTCAACTGATCTGGGTTTAATCCATCGCCATTCTTTAGCTCACTCTGCCACAATATTTCCAACTCAATATTTCTGTAGGTCAATATAAACATTTCGATATTTTGTCTGAATACCCCACCATGGCCAACAAAGTGATACAGTCTTTTCAACCGCTTGGATCAGGCTTCTCTCCCCAACCTAATGAAAACTCTCCCCATAAGGACAACAACCAGCAGGGGTCACTGACAGCTGTCAGTGCCAAGAGCCAGGCCTGGGCTATCCTTTGCCAGGTAGAGGCTCAAGCAGGGTCTTGGGGCTGGCAAGGAATCCCTTAACTGCTCATGAGGGTTCTCTAACCTCTAAAGTTTATGAGAGCTGGGGTAAAGTGCCTTGGGTGTTAGGCACCCTACTTCCAACCTCTCTCGCACCAATCCAGGGGTCATAGCCTGAGAATGGTTCTCCAGCCCAGGGTCTGTACCCGTAGGCTGTACAGTGGGCTGACAAGCCAGGAGTTCCAGGTGGGGAGCACAAACACCCCTTAAGGGTGACACACCCTATTTGTGTCATCAAAGAGTCTGCTTGGTGCAGGGATCCAGCCCTCTGTCACAGCTCCAGTTCAGAAGTGGCCTCATCAGTTTTGGGGTGATGTTCTCCCAGGGCTGGCAACCCTTGATCCTCTGGCCCTCCCACTTTGTACTGTTTTCACCTCCTGCCCCCATCTCTGGGCCTCTGTACTCTCCCTGTGGGAGTAATACCCCCAGATACCAGAGCTCTCAGGGCACCCAGCTCTTCTATTACCTTTGTTAACTAGTTTTCAAGCTCCCCACGTCAAAGGCCGGCCTCACAACAGTCACCGTTCCAGTGTACTGATCTGGGAAAACAACATTTCCACCACCATGGTCTGGCTGGCATTGGTATCCCTCAGCAGGGTGACAGGGATTCCATTCACAAGCCTACCCTCTGAGTCTATTTCCGAACTAATGGAGAATAGATCATGTTCCGCCACCTGCCCCTGGGGACTACCTCTCCCAAAGACTGCACCAGCCACCCATTTAGAGTTACCATCTGTGGGTTTTTTCATAGGACAGACAGAGGACAGCTAGAAGGAAAATAGGACACCCTGTGCCACCACCCACCAGAACCTATTCCCTATTTGTCAGAAGGTTCTTGGGAACTCTTCCCCTCCAACCTTTTTCTGGGGCATGTCTGTATCTCGTCAGACCTCCCCGCTCTCGGCTGGGGGATCCTGAACCATAAAACACTAACGATGCCAAGGTTATTTGAAAGAAAGCTGCTCTAGGGTACCTACAGAAATCCAAGAATTGGTGGGGAAGACGTCTCAAGCACAACTACTTGTAGCATGTTTCATAATTGGTTGTTCCCCTCACCTCATTTGGTAAATACCACCATGTCAGGCATACAATGAAATTCAATGACTCATCTAGCAATACATTTATGCCAATATGTTTTGGCCCTTTCAAAAGCCCATACAGGTTAATGAACTTCATCAGGGTTTCTATTCTCCTTGCCCATCTTTACATTCGTTTCATGCAGCGATCATGAGGCCTAATGCTATCATACCTTTCATTACCTAATGACATTTAATGAACACCTGTAGGAATAACAGAATGAACATATTTGTTAATTAAAAAAATCAACTCTGATTTCCATCTCATATCATCTGATCATCTGATGACGTAGTATTCACTGAATTTTCCCCTCTCAAAAGTAAACAAGTAGATGCAGCAAAATCCGGTTCAACTACTGACCCCTGCCCTCAATCAAGTGCAAAAAAGACTACTGATACCATTACAAATAAATTGACTACAATTCTCAAAAATATGTTTAATACAGGTCTTTTTCCTAAACGATGGAAAAAGGTATCTATTCTCCCATTGTTAAAAAAAAATAACCTTAACCCACAAGATCCTAATAGTTACTGGCCTATTTCTATGATTCCACTCCTTGCCAAAATATTAGAGAAATGAATGAACCAATAATCCTCCACATTTATAAAAAACAATGAACTCCTTAACTTGACGTAATTCAGTTTAAGATGTGGACACAGTACAGTGATGGCACTGATTGTGGCTCCTGAGGAGAATACATCTACCCTTGATAAAGGGGAGAGTGCTGCGTTGATCCTGCTGGATCTCTTGGCATCGTTGGATACCATCAATCACAAAGTTTTTATTATCCGTCTCTCTGAGATAGGAATTAAAGGAAAAGCCTTAGCACTTTTGAAATCTTTTCTAAAGGAGAGAAAACAAATCAGTATCAGCCAGAATATTTCAATCAGACCCCTTTCTTTCTCCCTTGTGTAGTCCCTCTCAGGGATGGTCATTCAGTACCACTCTATTTAATGTATATGTGACAACTCAGGCGACTCTGATCAAATCTTTTTTCTTCTCTCTAACATCATATGCTGATGACACCCAGATTGTCGTCTCCCTAGCTAGTGATATCAAGAGTACCAACATCAGATTCAGCAACTGCATGCTGGCAGTCAGCAAATGGATGAGTTCTAATTGTCTCAAACAATTCAGGAAAAACAAACGCCATTCTGTTTGGTAGAAACACTTTTTTATGGTTCCCCATTTGGTGGCCTCAAGAGCTGGGCACCCTCCCTGAACCTGCAAAAGGAGTAAAACACCTGGGAGTTCAGGTGGATAGCAAATTGACATAAGGCAGCCACGTTAAAGCCATCACTTTGTTTGCCTTTTACATAATTAAGACTGTTAAGAAAAGTCTACCTTATCTCTCAGTGACATTATAGAAAACAGTTATGACAGCACTAGGTATGTCCATACTAGATTACTGAAATGATCTATTCTTAAACTACCTTACCAAACTTCAAGTCCTTCAGAATACAGACGCATGTACACTTATGGGAATCCTAAAATTTCAATCTGCCCCAAAAAGCTTTAAGCAAACTACACTGGCTACTGGTTGTCAGAGGATACTTTGTCAGAGGATACTTTTTAAGGCCTTATGTATCCGTCATAGAGCCCTGCATGGCACAGGCACTAAGCACCTGCAGCTGAGTTACTTTTTAAGGCCTTATGTATCCCTCATAGAGCCCTGCATGGCGCAGGCACTAAGCACCTACAGCTGAGTTACTTTTTAAGGCCTTATGTATCCCTCATAGAGCCCTTCATGGCACAGGCACTAAGCACCTGCAGCTGAGTTACTTTTTAAGGCCTTATGTATCCCTCATAGAGCCCTGCATGGCACAGGCACTAAGCACCTGCAGCTGAGTTTCACTTGGTTCCGCCCAACCAGACATTTACGCTCACTCAATGCAAACCATTAAATTGTTTGAACATTCAGATGTGCTTCTTGGTGTGGTAGGAGCTTCATTCTAAGCATGAGCGAATTTTGCGAATCTGGCGTTCGCGAATTTTGCGAATTTGCGAACTCGCAATCTGCAAAATCCGCAAATTCTCGCGAATTAGCAGATTTTTTTTTGTGTTCGCAAGGATTTCTGCCAGTTCGTGAGGGTTTTGTACAAGTTCGCAATTGCGAACTTACATGTCGGCTCGCAACGGTCGCGATTATGTTGTTTCTACGTCTGGTTCATCATCACAGGTTCCCAGCACCCTCTGTTTCACCCCTGCCACCCTCTGTTTCACCCATGCCACCCTCTGGTACATCAATGCCACCCTCTGGTTCATCATCACTGTAGATTATGGGGGGAAAAAGCAAGCACACCTGCCCTACTTCAACTGACATGAATTAATTTGGGGTTGATTTCTTAATGTGTCACTGTTTTAAAATTCCAGTCTGGCACCTGCTTCCTTATCTGTAATTTGCTTTCTGTTGCAGTGCAATTTTTTTCCCCAGGATCTTTGTGGCCTACTTGTAGCTATTCTGTGAGCCTGCTGTGAGGGACAGAGCAGGGTCATACAATTGTTGCAACTAGCAACTGAACTCTGGAGGGGCCCCAGTCAGGAAGCACTACAGGGAATTGTTACTAATGATGAGTTTGAACTTTTGAACCTGCTGAATGCTTTCACTTTTGCAAAACTCGTTTTTCTGCAGAACAGCATTACAGCAACTGTAATGCCCCAAACAAGCTTACTTGTGAAAGTTGATTTCTAATCCAAAAGTGATCCAAAGAAAGTCAAAAGGCCTCAAATCCAAAAAAGTGCAGGCAAATGTCAACCTGAGGAGTTATTCTGATAAAAATCATCATTTTCAGAAGGTCTATGCTGCTTGCTAGTGGTTTTCTTGTGCAGAATTGCAATTTTTGTAATTTCGCGAGTGCGAGATTGTTGCTGCCCGCCGCTCCTACATGTTCGCAATTGCAAACTTACACCGCACGCCGCAAAATTGTATCACCAAGAAAAAAAAATCCGCTGCGTGCAAATTTGCGGATTTTCGGTAAATTCGCGAACGCGGATTGCGAATTTACCGAAAATCCACAAAATTCGCGAGCGGAACGGATTTTCCGCCCATGCTTACTTCATTCACAATGCGGCCGGGCTGTGGAATGCTCGCTATGCCCATATTAAAGCTACCCCAGACCTTTGGTCTTTGCAGAAAGCTTTAAAAACTTGGCTATTTAACTGTTAGTCACGCACCTGTTTATTGCATAGTCAGACCTCAGCAATGTTGAAAATGCACCAAGTCACCGCCTGCTATTCATGCGCTTTACAAATCATAACAACATTAAAAAAGAAAGAAAATTGTACCTGGAAGTGACCATGTGAAGGGTGGTTCAGGATCCTTAATAGAGATTAAATGAGATGCCTAGAATCACAGGATGTTGAGAAAGTTGCTGAGGCTCGAACCCTGTTCCCCAGATTTGTGATCGAACACCGTAGCCATTAGACCACATACTATCCCTTTGATTCAGACTTATTGTGGGCAGAAAATTTATTGAAAAACATTTCTACTTTTTTAAGAAATCTTAATTGCGCAGATGGGTATTGACAGGCTTACGTTTGATGTTTCTTTGCCACATCAGCGCACACCCACTGCCCATGTCCACTGTGCAGATGCACCACCATTGATATTTAACCCTTTCGCTGCGGCGGCAATTCCGCCGCAGCGCTAAGGGGGTGGGGCGGCTGCGCGGCGCTCCGACGCTTTGACGGAACTGCTCCGTCGTGGCCCTCGGGTGGGCTGTGCTTGTGACCGAGCGGTTCCGTCATGGCCCCGCCCGTTCTTTAGAACATCAGCGCAGGCGCAAAATCAGCGCCGCGCAGGCGAGCGGGCCATGATGGAACTGCTCCGTCACCAGCACAACCCACCCGAGGGCCATGACGGAGCGGTTCCGTCATAAGCGTTGGAGGGGTTAAATAGTCTGCTGAGTGTGGGGGCGTTGCTAAAGGGCTGTGAGCTGTAAGCAAATCCGTTGGATAAATAAAACATGGAACCATGGTCCAGCAACCCCTTCATTTTATTGAGCTGGCTCTCCTGCTGAGGGATGAAACCCGTAAAAGAATACTAAATAAATTAATTGGGTGAATGTAAAAACATAAACTCAATAAAATAGGGTACAAACCCTCTTTAAAATAGAGCCCGTTCTACCAGGAGCCACACATCTCCTAAAATAGCACTTCGTATGGACCATGGTGCTAAGTCAGTGCCCCCTCCTTAGCAAGGTCCCTGGGGTCAGTGAGCTTACCATCCACTTGGTATTTTAGCAGCTCTGTAAAACAATGGCAGAACATGTGCTCACTGGAAACTAAACTGTACAACCCCTTATAATCATCCACATTACTGCCCTTCACCCAACCATTCAGTGACTTGAAAAAGTAATCTGCTAAATCAACCCAGGACAGGTGGGGCAACTTCTCCCTGTCCCTAAATGTCTGCCTATATTTCTCTGGAGTGAGACATATTTTCTGACAAGTTTGTCCCTCGTGAGTGGATACCTTCTCCTGGCTCCCTTTCCTAAGGCCAACAGTGCATCCCTTCCTTTACTGGGGATGTACTCCAGAGACTGGCTCCCCATTCGTCCCCATGGACTCAATGAACCTCTAAGGCAATCTCTTTGGCCTCAAACCATTTGTCTATATTATCCTCCACAACATAGTTAGCCACTAGGTCCTTGGGATTCTGAACCCTCCTCCCTCCATTGGGCACTGGGGTATGGCTGCCTCTATTTCTGCTGGACCCTGTGCTTCGCTTGTGTCAGATATTGGGTTGCTGGTTCACAGAGCATGCACCCTCCTCAAGCAGGAACTACATTCCAACTCAGGGTTAGTCAGATACACACATTAAATTAACCTATACTGACCCTCTAGTAGCCTGGCACAGAGCAGGCAGACTTAATGTAGGACGAAGAGTGTGAATTATTTGTGCAACACTTCAAACAGTAACACAGTGAAAATACCACAAAAAGACTCCACACCAGTTAAGAAGAAGACATCATCATATAAATAAAACAAGACCAAAACAACAAAAATTGGTAGAAGTCGAGATACAATTTTTTAAAGATCTAGGGCCTCATTGCAATGTTGGTCGGAAAGGCTCTGAACGGCATTCAGATTTTCCTAACCCGTGTCGGAACCCATGTTTCTGGCCTACATGGAAACATTTCCGACTGACCGATTAGGATAGAAGTTAACTATTCGATCTTTCCGACTCGGTTCCGACCGGCATTCGGAGCTTCCGAGTCGGTCAGAACCAAATCTTACAGCTCTACAGACCGGGTTTCTGACCGGCGTATTACGATGTCAGATTTGGACAGCCTTTCTGAATTGGTCTGTCCGACAAGGAACAGCTGTCAGAAACTGACTTTGGGGCCTGTACCTGGCCCCCCTTCTCCTGAGGTCTCTAGATGGGGCCCGTGGGGTACCCACGGGACCCATCTTTACAACCATGCACAGTGTGGCAGGCACCATGGGGTTCCCGCCAAAGGGTGCCAGGTTTTTTGTAACCACCCTTCTGTCAATGCCTTTTGTCGGACGGCACACAGGCTCCCATTGAAGTCAATGGGAGTTTGACCGAACTCTGTTCGGAAAAATTATAATCATTTGGACTCACTGAACCTGAGTCAGTCAGAAAGAAATCTAACAAGAAGTCAGTTGGATTGCTTTCTGACCGACCTCGTAATGAGGCTCTAAATGTAAAAACAGCACTTAGAAGCAGTTACTGCTTATTGGAGTTGTCTGGTTGCGCTGGACTGGGGCAAAGTCAAGAATACAGGCTGATCACGATGGAGCACGGGCCAGATACTGGAGCCATGCATGGCCTGCCGAACAAAGAATCTTGATCCTGGTCACAGCAGCAAGATGTGTGGTGCTGCTTAGTGATGAGTTGGTGTCGATCCAGCAATACAGGTGATGTGTCGATTTTCTTCACGCAGTGGTGGCGATGTGCCGGTTTACTTTTGACAACTAGGTGCAGAGCTGAGAGTTGTTGTTCCTGTAGACAATGCACCAGGGGCCTTATTTATGAAGGCCTTGCGCCACCGGTGCGTGTCTTTTTCCCATTTTAAAAGTCACGTAAAAGTGGCGCAAGTCCTTCATAAATAAGGCCCCAGGTTTCTCCATGCAGTCAAGGGGACGTGTTGATCTTCCCAACCTGCAGCGGCCGGGGTGCACCAGTTCTGATGCGTCAGTTCTTTAGGGTAATGCACTGGTTCCGAGTGTGCTGCTCCGATCCTGCTCTCACAGCAATGATAATGCATTGGTTCTGCTTCCCTCAGACAGGAGATGCATCGGTTTGACTGGAGCAAGTACCTGAGTCCACTTCCAGCAGACCAGGCAGAGTAGCAGGTGGTAAGACTTTGATATCCCTGGGTCTAAAAAGCAGGATGCAAGCCAACAAGCCCTTGGAGATCACTCTAGTTTCAAGCAGATTCCAGTTCTTCCTCAGTTCGGGCATAGGATAGCAGGCAGCAGGGCAGGACAGCAAAAAAGCAGGTCTCCCAGAGCAGCAGTCCAGCTAAGTATCAGTCCTAATAGCAGCACAGCAGTCCTTCCTCCTGACAGAGTTTCTTTACAGGCCTAGAAATATATGATTTGGTGGTGTCAGGGATGCAATCCACATACCCAGTTGTGCCTTTGAAGTGAGGTTGACTTCAAAAAAGAGTTTCTGGAGTGCACAGAGGTACTTTCTTCCTAGTCCTGGTCCTAGACTCACTACAGGGGGATAATCAGCCATTTATGTGGGGCAGGAAACTGCCTATGCATGTGTGTCAGCTCCTCCCCCCCATGCTGCCCAGAATGAGCCATCAGGATGTAGATGGACACTCAAACACACTTAACCTTCCTTTGCTTGTGGCTGTCTAGACGAAATGCACTAAGTCAAGCTCTCACCCACCCCTGATGTGTATTGGAGACAGGCTGCAACAACACAAAGCTTTAAGAGCAGTGGAATGATAAAAGTGGCATTTCTAAAATATAAATGTTAAATTTATCTTTCCCTGCAAAAACTATTTATCATTGCCACTCCAATGATATAAAACATGACAGATCTATCAGGAATTACAGCTTAAAACGGTAACAAGGAATTTCCAATGTTAACCTTTGAGAGGAGTAGGCCGCACAGTAGCCAAAAACGAATGTTAGTGTTATTCACTACCATGGCATGAAAAACTTAAAAGTACATGTCCTACCTTTTACTTACACTGCACGTTGCCCTATGGTCTACCTATGGCTTACCTTAGGGGTGACCTATATGTAATAAAAGGAAATTAAGACTTGGCAAGGGTTTTTTTAAATGCCAATGCAACGTGACAGTAAAACTGCACTCACAAGCTCTGCAGTGGCAGGCCTGAAACATGTTTAAAATGCTGCTTGTGTGGGTGGCACAATCCTTGCTGCAGGCCCATGGGTAACATTTAATTTACAGTCCCTGGGCACATGTATTGCACTTTACTATGGACTTATAAGTAAATAAAATATAGCAATTGTGGATGTGTCATTGTTATCATGTTAAGAGGAGAGAGCAGATGCACTTTTGCACTGATTAGCAGTGGTAAATTGCTCAGAGTCCTAAAGCCAACAAAAACGAGCTCACAAAAGAGGAGGAAAGCAAAATGTTTGGGGTGACCCTTCAGAGACTGCCATTTTCCAACATGACCCTCTTCCAACCTAAAGGCAGTGTAGACTAATCAATCTCTTGATGGACTTCCCTGTTTAGGTTGATAGAACATGGACAATGGTACTCTACTTTAGGGGCCTTTGCTGGTTCTATGACCCTCTGAACTCAGTTGGATGCCTCTGTCTCTAATGTTTGGGGCCACTGAGCTGAACCATGAGGAACCCATCTTCTCACCTGTGGACTCCATCTGTGTAGCACCTAACCTTAACTTGCTCACAGATGCATCCCAGTAGGTAGACAGTACCACCATGGCCAATAAAATAATGTGGCCCATTCACCCTTTAGGTCTGACTTCTGTTCCCAACCCAAGAAAAACTGTGTCCACAAGGAAAACAACCTTCAGAGTCCGCTTGCAGCTGACAGTGTCAAGAGCCAGGCCCCAGACATCTTGTGGTTTCTGACTTCTGCGGTTTTTCAAAGTGGCTGGCAGTGATCCTAGGTGCCTTACACCCTATTTTCACTCTACCTCCTACCAGTTCAGGGGTGGTTTGCTGAAGCTGGTCCTTTAACCCAGGGTCTGTACCCTTAGGCTGAACATGAGTCAGGGGTGAGTCCTTCCTCCTTCTGCCTATCCTTGTGGGCCTCCGTATCCTCTGCTGTGGCATGGTACCCCAGAAAACTGAACTGACAGGGTGCCTGTGGCAGCCGCCCCACTCAGTTCACCTGTCACTCGGGACAACTCATTCCACAGAATGCAGTCTATGCGCATATGAGGACTAACTATGTCCGACCTCTGGGTCACCTCTACCCCTCTCTAGGGACACCAGGAAATTAAGACAAAAAACGTCCTGTCCCGGGACCTTAGTCACCCTACATGCCTGGCCGATGTACAGCTCTAGGAAGCCTAGCCTTTCCACATTCATGGCCTGGCTATCCCCGGTATCCCTGAGGTCAGTGGCTGGGTGGTGTCTTCCACCCTCAGGGATCACCAGCTCACCCTCTGATTTTATCTCCCAGCTGAAGGGAGGTCAGGGCATGGTCTATGACCTGCGCCTGGGGGCTATTTACTCCTAAGGTCACCTAGGCCACTCCCATAGATTTCCCACATGTGGGTGATTTCTTTAGACAGACAGAGAAAACCCTGCATGTGTACTAGTTGGGAACAATCAAAGCAGCAGGGTTGGAAATGGGTTGCCCTGGGCCACCGCCCACCAGAGCCTCCTTCCTTCTTCTCAGAAAGGGCATGAGAACCCTTTCTATCCCCCTTAACTTGAGTATTTAATTGGTCTCCCTTGACCTCCCTCTTGCTCTTGGGGGAGACTGAACCACCCTTCTTAGGGTTACCGCTAGGTACCTTCCGGGACTCTCTGGTACTGACCCTGGGGTTCATCATCTTGCTATCAAGCAGTCGTTGGTGCAGCACTGGATAACCAGTATCAAACATGTGCTCTTTCAAAACAGCCCAGAATAATCTTCAACCTTGCTGCCCCTCATCCAGCCCGTCAGGGCCTTGCTAGCATGGTCAAGGAAATCCACTCATCTCTGTAATGAGATCTTGTGGCTGCCCCTGAATCTCTGTCACATTTTTCTCAGGGGTTAGACCAAACTTGCTGACTAGAATGTCTTTCATTGCAGTGCAGTATGTCTGGGTCTCCCAAAAGAGTGGTAAGGGCTCCCACCAGAAGAAGGCCCCCTAAGCAACTCATAGGGGACATGGTCAGGCACATATTCCCAATGTGGCTACCAGAATAAAAAGCACCCTGACAAAGGTCACAGCCCTAGCCAATCAAGTACTATGACTGTTATGAGTATGGGTACTACAAGGGGTATCCCAAGTATCCAAAAAGAGCACCACTTCCCACTGGAGGAAAGATTTCAGGGGGGCTAGTGTAGCACTGGGGGAGAAACTTGTCGCACTTAATGGGGGGGGGTTTAGTGGGGTTACCCTAGTGTCCCTGGGTGAGAGTGAGATGGTTCCTAAGATCCAAGTGCCCTCAAATACTGCAAGGTTTAGGCAATGGGTCACCATCAGTGGGCATTGCGCTGAGGCTCTGACAGATACAGGTGCCACAATGACTAGTCAGCTGGTGTCCCAGAGCAGACTATTCCACATGCATTCCACCAGGTTATGGTGGATGACAACAGTGTGGACCACTATCCAGTGGCCCTTGTTCCATTTGAGTGTGGGGGTTCACATCTTTCTAAGGTTGCTGTGAGCTCTGCCATGCCTGTGGACTATTTTCTTGGCAATGACCTTGAGCCTTGAGCACATGATCTGGAAGGAAGTGGAGCTCAAGGTTAATGTGGAGATGTTGGGGTTACCTGACTGGATTTGTGCAACAATAAGGTCCATTGCTGTCCAGGGTGTCTGTCAAAAAGGGATGGAGACTAGAATTATGCTGCTAAGAAGCTGAAAGGCAGAGGGCGCAGGAAACCAGCGCCTTAATGTCTTGCCATCGAGGTGGATAGGGCAGCTGCAATGGCTGCCCAGAAGCCCACAGAGGAGGGCATTTGTCCCCTTCGGGACCTACCTGAGCTTGCTGGATGGCATATGGAAGGAAGAACCACCAATGAGGAGGATACAGAGAGAGTGCTCAACCCTTATGAGACTGAGGCAACAAGCCAAAAACCAAGCAACAGGTGATGCCTCTGGGAGTCATCACATTGACTAGGAGGACAATCTCCTTTACAGTGAGCCTAAGGCTCCTGTGCATGGGACCACAAGGTCTGTGGTGATCCCCAATGCTTCATGGCCTTTCTACTAGAGCTGGCTCACAAACTCACCCTGGGGGTGTACTCCTGGCGGCTCACATGACGGGGAACATGGCGGCTGGCTAACGCCGGCCGCCGGAACTCCTGAGCGAAAGATGAAGGAATCTGGTAACAGAGGCTCGAAGTGAAAAGCAGTTAGTGCGGTGTATATTTAATTTACCTGAATGAGACCGCTTCAGGTTTTTGAAGAGGTGCAGCTTTAGAGCCAACTGCCATTGGTGCTTTGGAAGGGAATGGGAGTTGGGCAGCGGCTTTGCTAAGGAAGTCTGAAGCTGCGATGGCTTTGGTTGGTTCTGTTCTGCAGTGGCAGAACCAGAACTAGTCTTTCGTCTCCTGAAGTCAAATGCAGCAGTATACTCTACGGGAATCCAGAAGCATGTTGTGTCATCCCGGGTTCTACCGTGGCTAGCGAGAAGAGAATACAGCAGCAGAAGGGTCCGGTCTCAGCAGGCTTTCCTGAAGAGAACCCTTGTTTCTTATCTCTTGGGGGATGGGAACCTTTACCTGGGTGTTAGTTTGGGGCCCTTTAGAGAACTCCTGTGCTTTACCACTGTCCCCCTCACTTTTTTGCTGGGGACCCTGCCCGCCTTTGGCTGAATCTCCCCCAAACACTTTCTTGTGGACCCTGGTACTCACCCAGCAGTCTACCTCCATAGCAAGCTTCCTGAGGTCAGTCAGTTTACTATAAACCAAGTGCTCGCGCAGGTCTGCAAAACATAGACTAGACAAGTGCTCCCATGCAATCAAATTGTAGAGCCCTTGAAAATCTGTTACATTACTGCCCTTCACCCAGCCATCCAGTGACCTGCAGAAAAAATCTACACATTCCAACCAAGTGTTGGCATAAGTTTCTTACTGGACCTACAATGATCCCTTCATTTGTCATGAGAGAGACCATACTTGGTGAGGAGAACGTCCTTCATATCAGCATAAGTGAGGTTCTGCCCCTTACCCAAAGCTATCAGAGTGTCCCTTGCTTCCTATGGAAAGAGAAGCCACCACCTTGCCCCCCAATACCTTTCAGGGATCCCATTCATGTGAATAGACACCTCATACCCCTGGAACCCCCATTGTATGTCATTCCTCTTCTTGAATTCCTTGCCTACATACTTGGAAATGTGTACAATTCTATCTACCTGCCCTGATGAATTGCTGCCACCATCTGAGCTGGTTCTACTCCTCTGATTTAGCTCATTTCTCCTGATGTCATGGTTTCCATCATCCATTTCTCCTCTGTGGCTAAAATAAGCTTCTCCAGTTCCATAGCACCTCTCCTTGCTTCTCGCCTGTCCTCCAGCTCCTCTGGGGCTAGCCAATGCTGCCTTGTTTAGAGGATGCCCCCCTCCCAAAAGCACACCCATCCTTGGCATTGGCTCATCTGCCCCCATACCAAATCCCCCGACATCTCACTAGCATGTCTGGCGTCTACCCAGGCCATCAACGCATGTTGTAGCTCCTCTTTTCTGGTGAGGCTCTGATTTGGACTTTGAGGTTTTTGCAGATCGCCTTAAATTCCTTCACATTGTAGGTTTCTAACCTCTCCTCCTCAAAGGCCTCTTCCAAGGATACAGCAGATGATACAATTGATTCAGGCATGTTGTATTGGAAAGTTCAAGTTCAAGACCAATGTAAAGGTAAAAATAGACCAAAAAACAGTATGTGGTATGCATTGGTCTGTGATATGATAGTAGTGCACACTAATCACTGTAAGTCAAGTGCAAACGCAAGTCCTATCTTCACCACTGCCAACCAAAGTTAGAAATGGGGGTCTCTAGCTGGCAATGGTTTGCAACTTTGTCCAAATAGGGACCCTTCCTTCTAGTCAGGATAAGGGGGTTACATACCTAAAATAACCTCTTCTCACCCCCTTGGTAGCTTGGCATGAGTAGTCAGGCTTATCTTAGAGGCAGTGTGTAAAGCATTTACACATAACCAACGGTAACACAGTGAAAGCAATATAAAAGGACACCACACCAGTTTAGAAAATATCCAATATTTTTAAATACTTAAGACAAGACCAAAAACAATAAAAATCCACAATACAGTACTTAGACATCTTCAGTAATAAAAATAGGCTTGCAAAGTTCCTTGATGTCGATAGGTCTGCCTGGTGCTATCACGGCGTTGTGAACAACAAATCAAAACAGTTGTGGCTGACCGCAGCATCGCAGGCCAGCTACGGTGTCGGAAAAACTTGCAAATCAATGCCTTCAGAAATGCAGGGAGTGGGCAATCTCTTGTTGAGCTCCAAAAGCACGACGTCTGCAGGCATTGGTTCCGGAGGTCGGTGCAGGAGTCGTTGGGCCCTTGAAGTCACACATGTTGCAGATCGGACTCCTCGCAGTGAAAGTCAGGAGCGCTGGCATCGGCAGGTGTTGGGTGCTTCGGTGCGAAGTGCAGCGGTGCCCTCAGGTTGTAGTGCAGGTAGCGGCGTGGTGACGTTTTTCCAGCAGCGTTGGTGAGACCAGGGCTGCGGTGTGAAGTGATGTGGTGTTTGTCGCAGTGCTGGTAGGTCATGGTGCAAGCAGCGGCATTGTTTTTGCTGAAGGGCTGTCATTGGCTGCCGTCTTCTGTAGGCCAAGGCTGCGGTGCGGGATGAGGTAATGTGCAAGCAGCGGCGTCATCATTTCTGAAGCGCTGTCATTGGCTGACAAAGTGGAGTCAATGGCGCTGGCATCTGCAGGCCAAGGCTGTGGTGCGGGATGAGGACAGTGCCATCGAACCACGGTGCAAGCAGCGGTGTCAATGTCGGCCTGGATCTGCGGCATCAGGGATACCAGGGCAATGGTGTGAAATGAAGCGGTGCAGAGTGCGGTGCACACAGGTTGCGGTGTAAGCAGCGACTCAGTAGTGGCGTCGGTGAAACCAGCATTACTGTTCGGCATTGCGGCGGTGCCCTCTGTGGTGCCTTCAGGACACGGAGTCGTCATTGGCTTCGTATGCAGCGTTGGATTGCTTTTCTTCTGGTGCAGCACAAAACTTACAGTCCTCGGTGCTGATAGCAGAAGAACTTGAAGTATTTGCTGTTCCTTATACTTTTTGAACAGGAGGCAAGCTCTATCGCAGGCTCATGGAGAAACTCACAAAAAGGAAGTTGCAGACCGTTCAAGTCCAGTCCTTTCACTGCCCAAGACAGAAGCAGCCGCTGCAGGCCAACACAGCAAAGCAGACAGCAAAGTGATAGTCCCTTCTCACAGCTTCTCCAGCGCTTCCACTTGTCAGTCTTCTTGGTTCCAAAAGAGTTCTTAAGTTTAGGGGATTGGGCCCCACTTGTTATAGCCCAAAATCCTTTGTTCTCTGGGGCAGAAAGTGTCTGTGCCCAGCCAAAACCAGTTTTGTCCTCTCTGGTGCAGCTTCCTGGCAGGAGGTGGAGACAACATTGTCAGAGGCGGACCAGGCCCATTCAGGTGAAATGAAATCTCCGCCCTCTACTCTAAATGCAGCCCACGTCTATTCAGCCTATCCCTGACCCATCTAGACTATTCGGAGCCACTGCGCCTCTCCAGCCCCTTTCATCCCCAAGCCAGACAGTCAATCCATATACCCAGCAGAAGCACACTGGATGGCTGGGCAAGAAAATACCTACTTTCTAAAAGTGGTATTTTCAAACACAGAGAGTAAAAATCACATTTACTAAAAGATGCATCTTTAGATTCTGAGTTCAGGCATACTAAACTTTATTTTTCCTCCTTGTTCCCATGGCAGTTATATTTATAAGATGCAATAAACAAAATACCCATTTTGTCCTATGGGGACAGGTAGCCTTGCAATTGTGAAAAACGAAATTGGCAGGAATTCACTATCAGGATATGCCACATACACCAGGGCATGTCCTACCTTTCACATACACTGCACCCTGACCACAGGGGTGCCTGGTGCCTACCTTAGGGTTGAATGATATGTAGGAAAAGGGAAAGTTAGAGCCTGGCAAGTGGGTACACTT
The DNA here is from genome assembly GCF_964263255.1 of Lissotriton vulgaris. Lineage (NCBI taxonomy): Eukaryota > Metazoa > Chordata > Amphibia > Caudata > Salamandridae > Lissotriton > Lissotriton vulgaris. The sequence goes on from NC_141698.1 coordinate 950,517,383, forward strand.
GCCAAGTCGACATGGCAGTACCAGACTGCACACAGGCACTGCAATGGTAGTCCAGAGTAACATTTACAGGCTGCTTGTGTGGGTGACACAATCCGTGCTGCAAGCCCACCAGCAGCATTTGATTTACAGACCCTGGGCACACATGGTGCACTGTACTAGGGACTGACTAGTAAATCAAATCAGCCAATCATAGAAACATCAATCCATAGAAAAGCCTTCTTCATAGAAAAGGTGAGGAAAATTTACATCACTTTTCCACAGGATTTTCCTGAGCCTCTAAACCCTCTTAATCCTTTGGCCGATATGCCTAGGCTGTCACTAATACCAGATATATCCCATGACGACCTAGCTACACTGTGCAGACAGGTTAAGTCTGGCTCCCCCACAGATCCCATGAGACCAGCCAAATTTCTGGAATCCCTAGATTTCTTTCTCCCTCCCCTTGCCACCCTGCTCAATCTTTCTTTCTCCTCGGCTGTGGTTCCTACCTGCTGGAAGCAGGCATGGGTCTCTCCTATCATTAAAAAGCCCACACTAGACCCCACAAAGCCGGAAAACTTCAGACCTATTTCGCTGCTTACATGGGCGTCCAAACTGGCAGAAGCCCACGTGAATAAAGTCTTGTCCCATCACATGGTCCAAAACAATATCCTGGACCCATCCCAGAATGGCTTCAGGCCAGGACACAGCACAGAGTCTGCCCTGCTGACCACTACTGAACACCTCCGGAGCATTCTGGACGCCGGTCAGAGTGCTGCGCTGATCCTGTTGGATCTCAGCGCAGCCTTTGATACGGTCTCACATAATATCTTGCTGAAACGTCTCGATGCCATAGGGATCTGTGATCTTGCCCTCAAGTGGTTCCGGTCTTTCTTGAAGGACAGGTCCTTCCGGGTTTCAGCCCCCCATTTGTCTCCCAACCCCATTCCATCGGACAAGGAGTTCCCCAGGGTTTGGCACTAAGCCCATCCCTTTTTAACCTCTACGTACAGCCTCTCTCAGTAGTGGCAAAAGAGTGGGACATTACGCTGGTGTCATATGCCGACGACACGCAGCTAGTCATCACTCTGACTGAGGGCCCCTCAACATCGGCTGCGAAATTTAGGGATGGACGAGCTGCAGTTGCGCAATGGATGACGCGCAACTGCCTTCAACTGAATGCTGGGAAAACGGAGGTACTGCTCCTTGGAAAAAACCCCGGCCATTGGAGCAAACACTGGTGGCCCTCTTTGCTTGGCCCCACCCCGTGCCAAAAACTGTGGTGAAGAATCTGGGTGTCTGGCTGGACTCCTCGCTTAACTTTCAGTCCCACACAAAGAAAGTGGCAGCTACGTGTGTGGGTCTGTTGAGGAGTCTCAGTCCGATACTTGGCTTCTTCGACTCCAGAACTCGCCAACTTATCGTCCAATCTATCATCCTTGCTCGGTTGGACTATGCCAATGTTTTATTCTTAGGGGCCAATAAAACAGAAATAGCACGGCTGCAATGGGTACAAAACTCAGCCGCCAGGGCCGTGGTGGGCCTTCCACGCAGGTGCTCTGTTAGAGCCACCAACCGGAAACTTCATTGGCTGCCGATTGAGTCTCGAATTCAATTCAAGACTCTCACCACTGCCTTTAAAATTCTTAAATCAGACTGCCCTGAACTCTTACGTCCGCTTCTGGTACCCTACACTCCCCAGCGCACCCTGCGCTCTTTAGGACAGCACCTTGTGGCGGTCCCTCGAACCAGGCTCAGCAGAATGGGCGGCCGTTCTTTCAAAGTCTTAGGGGCGAAACTTTGGACCTCCCTGCCATTGCATACCCTTTCCCTGACCAACCTGACCACCTTTCGCAAGGAAATTAAAACTCATCTGTTCTCTCTAATCTCAACTTCCTGCGGTTTCTCCCCACCCCTCAGGTACTTTTATGGTTCAGCGCAGGGACGCCCCATTGCTGGGGCAGCTGTTTTGCGCTTTAACACATTTTTAACATTAACATTAACATAATAGCAATTTACAACAGAGCACTTGCACTTTAACACTGAACAGCAGTGAGAAAGTGCACAGAGACACTAAACCAGCAAAAACAGAGTCAAAACTGGGAGGTCAGAAAGCAAAAAGACAGGGGAAACATGCCAAAAGATGCCAAGTCTACACATGTCACCTCCAGCTGAGAGTAGGGAGAACTACCCAACCTCTTGAGAGTTCTCTTCACTAAGGCAAACAAACCTGGACAGACCATCTGCGTTGGCATGTTCTGTGGCAGGGCGGTGTTCCACCGTAAAGTCCATTCCCTGCAGGGAGATGGACCACCTCAACAGTTTTGGGTTCTCACCCCTCATTTGCATCAACTATCTGAGGGGCCTGTGGTCTTTCTGAACTAGTAAGTGAGTCCAAAACAAGTATGGTCTTAGCTTTTTCAGTGCCCAGACCACAGCAAAAACTTCTCTTTCTATGGCACCCCATTTCTGTTCCCTGTGGAGTAGTCTCCTGCTAAAGAAGACTACAGGCTGGTCTAGGCCCTCTTCGTTTAATTGTGGGAGCACCGCTCCTACACCATGTTATGTTATGTTATGTTATGTTATTTAATTATTTCTATAGCGCACGGCTACTCAAAAAGAGTGTCCCGGCGCTTTAAAGGAGAAAGAGACAATGCTGCAACATAAAAAACATAACACCAAATAAAAGCTAACGAAAAAAAATGGAGCAGATATTCAAGGAAAACAGGCTACTGAGTAAACAGCCAAGTTTTAAGGCCCTTCCTAAAAGCCAGTAGGCTAGTGGCTCCCCGCAGGGTCAGAGGTAAAGAGTTCCACAGCTGAGAAGCCAGCAGTCCAAAAGAGCGGCCCCCGAGGCGCGCTTTCTTGACCCGGGGGACAACAGCAAGGTGCAGGGCTTCCGACCTCAGAGACCTGGTCGGGTGGTAAAAGACCAGTCTCTTTTGGAGGTACTTGGCTCCCTCCTTGTGGAGAGCTTTGTAGGTCAAGGTAAGCGCCTGAAGCATCAGTCTGCATGGCAAGTTCCTTGGAAAAGTACCATACTGCACACTGCTCTGCAATGGCAGGCCAGAGTTACAATTTACAGGCTGCTTGTGTGTGTGGCACAATCCGTGTTGAAAGCCCATCAGCAGCATTTGATTTACAGGCCCAGGGCAAACACGGTGCACTGTACTAAGGACTGACTTTGAAGTTTTAAATAGCAACTACAACAACAGAGAGCCTTGCAGAGAAATGGCAGTTTTATAGTCTGGGACCTAATCGACACTACATCACCTGACATTGCCTTCCTTACTGAAACATGGATGAACACATCCTCAGCCCCCGACATCGCCATAGTCACACCGGACGCTTACAAGATTATCCGGAAAGACCGCACCAATCAAACAGGAGGAGGCATCGCCATCGTCCACAAAAACACCATCAAAATCACAACCAGCTCCGACGACAATCTTGCAACCACCGAACATCTCCACTTCCAGATCCACACCGACCCCAGGACCACACTTAGAGGCACCCTCATCTACAGACCTCCAGGTACCCGCACTCAATTCAGCGATGACATCACGGACTTCGTCAGCCCACACGCCCTCGCCTCCGAGAACTACATTCTTCTAGGAGACCTCAACTTCCACCTTGAAAACAAACACGACAGCAACACCACCACCCTTCTGGACAACCTGGCCAATCTCGGACTCAAACAACTTGTTGACACCCCCACTCACACAGCCGGACACACGCTCGACCCTATCTTCACCTCCAGCAAGCACATCTCCTTCGATCGCTCTACAGCTCTCCACTGGACGGATCATAGCTGTGTTCACTTTAGCTACAAAACCACCCTGACCCACAACCGTCCACTACCTATTCCCCGGAGAAACTGGAACAAAATCACCACCGACCAATTCCTCACATCACTCAACCAAAACCCTCCCACCCTCTCAATGGACCCAGACCAAGCAGCCACCAACCTCAGGCAATGGATTTCCCACAGTGCGGACCAATTAGCACCCCTGAAAAAACATCAGAAGAAATCAGCCAGCAAAAAGGCTCCCTGGTTCAATGATGAACTTAAAAAATCCAAGAAGCTATGCCGCACCCTGGAGAAGAACTGGAGAAAAAACCCAACCTCAGACAACATGACCTCCCTCAAGACAGTCACCCGCAAACACCATCAGCTGATCCGATCCGCCAAGAAATCAGCATTTAAGGATCGTATCGACAACAACACTCATAACAGCAAGGAACTTTTCAATATCGTCAAAGAATTCACCAATCCCTGCGCAGCATCTAACGACATCACTCCCTCCCAAGACCTCTGCGATGCGCTATCCTCCTTTTTCTACAACAAAGTCGCCGACATCCACAACAGCTTCGAGAATTCTCCCAGCGATCAACCCGCCCCACCTCCTTCAGATCCTACTCCTCCAACTAACTACCTCAGCGCCTGGAACCCAATCACCACTGAAGACACCATTCGCCTCATGAACTCAATCCACTCTGGCTCGCCTTCTGACCCCTGTCCCCACCACATCTTCAACAAAGCTGACTCCAGCATCGCACCCCAACTCCGCGATGTCATCAACTGCTCTTTCAACTCTGCCACCTTTCCAGAAAGCTGGAAACATGCCAAACTCAGCGCCCTTCTGAAGAAACCCACAGCAGACCCCTCAGAACTGAAAAACTACCGACCCATATCCCTCCTCCCTTTCCCGGCCAAAGTCATCGAGAAAGCCGTCAACAGCCAGCTCACCGCCTTCCTTGAATCCAACAACTCCCTTGATCCATCTCAATCCGGGTTTCGAGCCAAACACAGCACCGAAACCGCCCTCATTGCAGCGACCGACGACATCCGAGCACTCCTGGACAACGGAGAAACAGCGGCCCTCATCCTACTCGACCTTTCCGCCGCTTTCGACACAGTCTGCCACAGCACCCTTATGCAACGCCTCAGCAACATTGGCTTACAAGGAAAAGCCTTGGACTGGATCATCTCATTCCTCGCTAGGAGAACTCAAAGAGTCCGACTTCCCCCATTCTACTCAGAGGCCACCAAAGTCATCTGCGGCGTACCTCAAGGATCCTCACTCATTCCCACCCTCTTCAACGTCTACATGAGTCCTCTCGCCTCCATCGCGCGTCAACACAACCTCAACATCATCTCTTACGCCGACGACACCCAGCTAATCCTTTCTCTCACCAAAGACCCCAACACCGCCAAATCCAATCTTCACAAAGGCATGAAAGAAGTAGCCGAATGAATGAAACAAAGCCGCCTAAAACTCAACTCAGACAAAACGGAGGTGCTCATCCTAGGATCTTCCCCCGCAGCTTGGGACGACTCTTGGTGGCCCTCCACTCTGGGCACAGCACCCACACCCACAGACCATGCACGTAACCTTGGCTTCATCCTAGACTCCTCTCTCTCGATGCCCAGACAAGTCAACGCCGTCTCGTCCTCCTGCTTCAACGTACTTCGTATTCTCAAAAAGATCTTCCGCTGGATCCCCCTCGAGACAAGAAAGACTGTCACCCACGCATTGGTCACGAGCCGACTGGATTATGGTAACACACTTTACGCCGGAATCACAACAAAATTACAGAAAAAACTCCAGCGCATCCAAAACGCATCAGCGAGACTCATATTAGACATCCCGCGCCAAGATCACATCACCGGTCATCTAAAAGACCTCCACTGGCTTCCCGTCAACAAAAGAATTACTTTCCGCCTTCTCACCCACGCACACAAGGCCCTCTACAATCTAGGACCCGAATGCCTCAACACTCGTCTGTCCTTCTACAAACCCACCCGTCAACTAAGATCATCCAATCAAGCCCTCGCCGCAGTCCCGCGCATCCGGAAATCCACCATGGGAGCAGATCCTTCTCCTTCCTGGCTGCCAAGACCTGGAACTCACTCCCCACACACCTCCGCCTTATGCAGAACCACATCTCCTTCAGAAAAGAACTTAAGACCTGGCTTTTCGACAAATAATGAACCCCTTCCCCTAGCGCCTTGAGACCCTCTGGGTGAGTAGTGCGCTATACAAATGCCCGAACTTGAACTTGAACTATGGATTAAATAAGAAAAGACAATGTTTAACCACTTTATTTAAATTTTCATAGCCTGTCTGGAGTATGTTACAGTAACCATGGAGCAAGTATTATACAAAGCGAAAACAAAGTTATGTTAAAAGAACATCTCAATATCATTGGTCAAGCATTAAAATAGTTTATAAGATTTGGCAACTATATTTATGCCATTTAATTGCTGGTCTCTCTGTGACTCAGCTGTTTCATCAAATACTATGGTTTAGATGTACGACCCTATAAATTTACAAGTTGCAAATTGTGTTGTTTTGTCACTCGCTAATAGGAATTTACAACAGTGTGTCAGACAGTGTTTACCATTACTAATGGGGTCACAAATTGCCCGCCTCATTAATATTCATGATGCAGACCACAATGTCTATGATTGCTTTATTAATAAAGCTGTTTTTTTTAAAATGCAGCCTGTTTTCCTCAAAGGAAAACGGGATGCATTTAAAGAAAAATGGAACGTTTCTGTTTAGGAGTAGGCAATAGTCCGTGGGAGGAAGGGGTTCCCTGATGAACCCTCCCATTTGCAAGTGGCTCGCCATCTACTTGAATTAAGTGTTTAATTGCAAGTGTTTTACAACCGAAATTGCGGTCCCAAAACAATCACACATTTAAGTAAGACTCGCTATTAGGAAGGGATGCCTTTGGCAAGCCCCTTCCTAATCGCGAGTTGCAAACCCTGTTTTGCGAGTTGGTAATAGGTTACCGAGTCGCAAAATAGGGGTTGTAAATGGGGCAGACCAATTATGCGGTCGCAAATTTTGTTGAGTGAGGACTTGTTAGAGTTTAAATATAGAGCATTGCAGTAGTCAAGGTGACATATAATGAGTGCTATAGCTACTGCAACTCTTAGTTCAACAGGCAAGAAGGGGAATATCTTCTTTAGGATATTGGTAATAAAGAAACAAGAACTCACCTGTTGACCTGAGAGTTCTTTGCGGTGACCACAGGGGTGGGTAGGGGGCCACATATCTTAGGTCACCAGAGCTCAGACCACTCTGAGTTTTGTGCCCCAAACACCTCGATTTTCTAGGTATCTCCCTTTTTTAAATTTTGTCGAGCTTTATATAGCGCACACTTGACCGAATCGGGTATCAGAGCGCTTTACATAGCACCAGTTACATTACATGAGCACACATTCTTTATTTTTTTTTGTTAGGCATGGGGAGATTCAGTGATTTGCCCAGAATCAAAGGATGTTCAGGGTCGTTGCCGAGACTCAAATCCAGTTCCCCAGATTCGAGGACGACCCCCCTAGCCGTTAGGCCAACTCCTCTCCCCATCTCATATGTAGTCACAGGGCTGAAGGGCACTATCATCAATTGCTGCATGTGGTGCAAACTTTCACGCAGTACAATTGAGATCCACACTATCTGTTGCACATAAGCCACACCGTGCTCAGAGACCAGGCACTCGAGACTGCTGATGTCACTCCTGCTGTTGGAGTATTAACTTCTCTGTCTGGGTCCTCCATGATCCTTGCCTCAGTCTTGAGGCTAATTCATCCAGTCCGCCTCAGCACTCATCTGGTGCCTAAACAGGCTCATCTAACTCTAGAGTGTACAGACTTCACATACACAAGAGCATCCCATGAGGATTCCCTTCCACTCCGCTCTCACACCAAATTCACAGCTGCAGACTCCCTATACTGCTCAACAACTCTGCCATAACTGTTGAGCCACCCTCTTGATGTGCATGACTGAGGCTGTGGGCCCAGGGGGTATTCGCCTCTGGCTGGATTAGTGGTGTGCATCTTCTTTATTGAGACCCACAGTCATCTTGATGTGTTCCTGGCAGTTTTCAAAAGTGTAACAGTAGTTCTGTGACAGGCCTGTCACAAACACTAATCTGTAATTACTAAGGGACTTGGAAAGGATGTTTGTCATAGACACAGCTTCCAAGAATCAGGAAAAAACGTTTTACATAATTTACAAATGTACAGTGGAATATAAATAGATAAAATAAAAGTAAAATGAAAGTGAACAAGTTAAATATTACAGGGAAAGAGAGAATCTGTATTTTACAGACATATGTACATACAAAAGGGAAAGTCGGACACTAGGGTGTAAGAAAGGTCAATTATGATTAAGCAAACGAATTTTGGGTTCACTTTTAAGTTCCCCTTCGAAATAGAAGTAGTCCATGAAATGGTGTGGACAGCCGAAAAAATTTAGTTACTTTTCCTGCGGGTGCAGAAAGGAAATGGCTGTCTAAAGGCCCTACACGTGTTCCTTACTCCAGTCATAGCTTAAATAAGTCCCTCAATAAACCTCAGTAGGTTGCAAGTGAGTCACTGACAGTATGAAAATGCCCTTTTTGCGTTATCACCCCCCCCCCCAATGTTTTGCTAGATTTTATTGTTGGTGTACAAACTCTAAACGCAGAATTGGCTAATCCCTGATTGGCATATTTAACTTACCTATAAGTCCCTAATGTATGGAACACAGTGAACCCAGGGCCTGTAAATTAAATGTTACTAGTAGACTTTACCACTGTTAAATTGATAGTAGAAAGTCAAGTCTTCTTCAGGCCCGCCCCTGCAATTCAATCTTGCAAGATAAACCCTTTGCCAGGCCTAAGCCTTCCTTTTTAGAACTTATAAATCACCCCTACTTCAAGCCCCAAATTGACAGAAGGGCAGGTTGCATGATATTTAAGAAGTAGGATATGTGCACTTAAGTTTTGCATGTTTTGGCAATGAAAAATCTCCAAAGTCGTTTTTCACTGTGGAAAGGCTGTCTCTCCCATAGAAAAGCACTGGGTTACATTATAACACATTAAGGGGCTGATTCGATGTTGGTTGGAGTTGCTTCCGACCGACACCGTTTCTGTGTGAAAACCGACCGACCATAGGTTGGTGGTACCATACACCTCATAACGATGCAACCGCACATGGTGCGGTTGTAAACTCCCATTTGTCTATGGGAGCTTGTGCTGCATGCGGAAACCGCCCAAAGCACAAGCCCCCGTTGAGAAATGGGAGTTTGAGTTTATGTAAATCCCTGCACTGTGTGGCAGGCACTTCATGGTGCCTGCCACACGATGCTGAGATTGTCAAGGGGGCACCATAGATGTACCCCAGGGCCACAACTATAGGACGTGCAGAGAATAGTGCCCTGATTTTGGCCCCCAAAGACAATTTCCGACAGCAGGTTAAGATCAGACAGGCCGACATGGAACTGCTGTCGGAAAGTACCATCATAATCCCGACGGCAGAAATGCTGTCCGTTAGGGATTATGAGGCCCTTCCGAGAGCCTGTTCGAAATGAGCCGTATTCCCTGGCTGCTTTGGACTCTGACTGCTGTCATTGTAATACGGCGGTCGGCGTTCAAACCTATGATGTCAGTCAGAAAGCTTCGGACCAGAGGTCGGAGGCTTTCCGACCGACATAGAAATCAGGCCCTAAAGGCCTGATGTACAACCATTGGATTTTGCAACTCGCAAATTGCAACAAAGTCTGAGTCGCAATTTGCGAGTCGCAAAATTCTATTTACTAAAGTGTCTCAGACACTGTTTGCAATTCCCATTGGGGCTGCACATTGCATGCCTCATGAATAATAATGAGGCTGTTGCACTTTTTAACCCCATTGGGAATGGCTAGCACTCCCAGGGATGGTGACCTGCTGGGGTCAGCAGACCACTATGTCTGGGACTGCTTTGTCAATAAAGCAGTTTAAAAAAAATGCAGCTGTTTTCCTTAAAGGAAAACGGGATGCATTTCAAAAATGAAAGATGAAACTTTTCAGTTTCATTTTTTCAGGGCAGGCACTGGTCCCTGGGACCACTGCCTGACATTGGTTTACCACCTTCTTGAAGTAGGTGGTAAATTGCGAGTGCTTTGTGTCTGCAATTGCGGTTGCAAAACATTCATACACACAAATGTGAGCCACTGTTACAAAGGGATGCCCTTGGCACGCCCCTTCCTAATAGCGAATCACAAACCTCATTTTCCGAATTGGTAACATTTACTGATTCACAAAATTAGGTTTGTACATGGGCATGCCATAAAATGCGGTCACAAACATATTGATTGCCCATTTGCGACTGCAATTTAGGGTCCAACATCTAGGCCTAAATGTATATATTCAGTTTGGCAATAGCTAGACCCATGATTCAAGGTCCCAAATTAATAGAAATTTAAAACCCAATCTGATGGGAAAGGTGGATTTTAAATTACTGTTTTGGAAATGCAACTTGTAGAAAGTTGGCATTTTTCCAACTCTCACATGGCAGCCTGCTGGGAGGTGTGAATTGCTGTCAGGAAAGGGAACAAAAGGGCCTTGGCTGAAAGGAGGTGTAAACACCTACTGACAGTATGGCCGGGTGTATGTGGCCATCAACTGTACAAGTTTCAAGGGAGCAGCTGCTGTCACAGGCAGATGTCACTTACACCTAGCCCTGCCCCTGCCCCTGTCTCTGTTCAAGTAGCCAGAGTTCCACCAATCCCAGGGGGGAAAACTGTCCAAGAACTGGTTGTGCAAGGGGCGTTCCTCATTTCACTAGACGCACCTCAGGGGAGTGCCCAGATCTCTCACCAGGGGATAAAAAGATTCTGCTTTATTGATTTTTTGCAAAGCAGGGCACTGTGGGATTGTTTACGGCCAAGCCCTCAGGAAATGACACCAAAGTGGGTAGGGTTGCCCGTGGGAACTTTTCCCCTATTGTTTAGGGAACTATATACCCCACAAGTTTGTTTCAAGCATAAAGGTAGCACCCTTGGATACCTTTTTCAGAACGCTGCTAGACCTGAGGGAGACAGAAGAAGGACTGCACCTGTTGAACCCTTTGGACTTTAGAAAGAAGCAAGCACCTACAGTTACGTGGGGATAGAAACCGGTGGGGATAGACCTACTAACATTTGAACCCGGAACAGAAGAGTGGCCTCCATGGGCTAATTGGTTAGCCTCCTGTTAAGCTACAAGGACAGAAAATCTACAGGAAACCCACCTTTTAACCTCCACCCCTTTCCATAGAATCCTACAATGAGGAGGCTTTCAAAGCCCTATCCCTCCCAAATCACGCTGACGTACTCAACTCCGCCAAAGCAACTTCTCACCATTCTTAATTAGATTGTTGCACTACACTTAAACAATGATCATAAGGTCTAGAGATAGAATGCTAGGTAGAAAGCAGTCACATCCTGTGCAGATAAGAGCGGTGGGACCAGGTGGGGGGATTTCGAGAGACGGTGACGAGGGGAAATTCAATAAATAAATATTTTTCCGTCATCGTCCGCTGAAATCTCCCCCACTTGGCCCCACCCCTCTTACCTGCATGGGCCGCGGCTGATAGAAAGGCTTCCAATATTCACCTTCTCATCGTGTATATGAAATCACAGTGGGTCTCAAAAGTCCAGCAGGCTTCATCAAAAAAGGAACATGCTGGAACGCCTGTTTAGTGTCTGCTAGAGATGCAAGGCTGGATCAAGAAATCTGTTTTCTTCTCTAATCTGGCTACTCTGAATCTCAGATATTGACAAGAAACAACACATTCGGCCAACAGTTAAAATACGGTGCTCTACATTCCAGAGTTTGTCTCTATAACTTAATACCCAAATCTAGTTAAAACAATGCATTGTTCAGTTTATTCATGACCTATATTGTGATATTAATTTTCAGTATTTTGATGTGGGTAACCTACCTGCATAAAATAATTCAGACAGAGACACTAATTCTTGCAAAGCAACTTTAACTTCTGATGTTATGGACGGTATCCCAGCGGCTCTTGTGTTGTGTATTATGCATTCCACTGTCACACTGCGCTGCTGGAGCGTGGCCAGCTCATTGTCTCTTTGCACCGTATCTCTTCCTCAGAATCATCTGGAGGATTCCTGGTACATGACACCTCTGCTGAAGCAGCACACACTGGAGCACACCACAAGAAGGGACCGCAAAGAGAAAGATGCTGGCAGAGTCAAAAACAAGTTCTAGAATACAAGTCGGGTTCATAATAAAAGGCGTATTTAAAAGAGCTGAGCGATAAAGTAAATTATTACAAACATGATATATTATTAGTCTATCAACCCCTTTGTCTTAATAAGTCAATTATGTTCAAATTAATTACGCTGTTTTGGAAACGTCACCTTGGCCACTTATTATATGCCCAGTCGCGGGCTAATATATTTAAGACGTTTTGAAATTTTCATTTGAGGAACAAGCAAAACTATGGAAAATAAAGAGGCAGAGTTATCAAGACTTTGGGGCAGATTTACAATTACTGGCGCATCCCTGCAAATTAGCAGGGATGCACCAGCAATTGTGCGCCGCAGCTCCGCCACCCATGATGCGCCGCAATTACAATGCGGCACACCATGGAGACAAAACGGCACAGATGCGTCAAGCATCTGTGCGGTAAAAGCGGCGCATTGCTGGAGTCGCGTCGCAAGCGCTACGCAGCTCCAGCAATGCTCTGGGAGGGCCTATTCTTTCAATGCTGCCTCAAGTCTTACGCCTGCTTCAAGCAGGCGCAGGGTTTTGAAGCAGCATTGGCCTAAAAGTGACTGAGTGAAATCTTGTAGATTTCACTCAGCCACTTTTAGGAGGCGTTCCTGCGCAGGAACGCCCCCTCTGCGCAGGAACACCTCCTTATGGCGCGGGGCTTTACAACGTGATGCATCTCCTAGATGCGTCACGTTGTTACTACCCCGTACCATGGCGCATCTTTTGCGCCGCCGCTGCGTCACAAAAGTGATGCAACGGCGGCGCAAAAGAGGTGCAAGGGGCTTGTAAATCTGCCCCTTTGAGCCGCCGGAAAGCCACGCAAATGACTTAAAGTGGCGCAGAGTGTTCAAAGGGCATTTACTTTAAAGTCCCAAACTTTTTTTTGTGCTGGGGAGTTGCCCTTTAGCCACACAAATAGCGCTTTGTTCTGCTTTTCACCACTTTGTGTCCAGGATATGTTACAAAGGTAGCACTGCAGTGTACAGCACAAACTCATTGTTTGTTTTAAAATAAAATCTATGCCTAGATTTTTGTACTTATATTGTATGTACTGATATACTTCCAGTACAAAACCTAAGCTAGTCATCTTGAACCCTCGGTAGAACCATGGCGTGTGTATGGTGCTTGGTAGCCTTGTTGTGCCATTTTGAAGCGAACAGCAGCACGCCATTTTTAATAACCATTTCTTTATGATTTGACTCTCCCGCTTGAGTGCTGTGCTGTGTTGTGCTATTTTTATTAAATCTGCCCTGATATGTTTAAGACCGTGTCAAAGTCAAAGGTAAGGCATATTGACACCAGTGGATTTTCCATCGGTGTTCTGTACAGCAAGTTACATCACCGGATTTCCAATCATCCATCTGTACAGGAAGTATTATCACTGGATTTCCCACCATCCATCTTCACATGACGTGTCTTCACTTCCTACTGTATCCCTACTTCAGTCAATACTTCAGGGAATCCAGTCACTTGGGCAACACAAACAAAGGGCGTACACAGACAAGAGCTTTGCCTGTTTGGGCCTGGTAGGGCCAGAGAGGACCTGGTGCCAGGAACCCTGTTCGATTGAAACATACAAGATGAGATAAAATCATGTCCTTCACCCAGCATCCCCTACTGCCTATCAGCACAACCACAACCTGATGTAGATGATCCAAAAACAAACATAGCACATGAACCCGACCTCCTGCACGACCACACACCCTCACTCAAATACAGAACACGCATAACAACTCATACAGATTATCACTCGCTCTTCAGTCCCCCATGAAACAGACGTCACAGAATTTCACAAGCTTGATACTTTTCACATCTATAAAACATGGTTCATGCCCACATTTTTACCCACATGCTGAAATTCCATTGCGGTGACGGGGCACATAGAAGGGAGGAGGCCTCTCTCTCACCCATAGATCCTCCTGATCCTGCACACTAGGCAGCAAGTAACACTTATTTTCATGAAGCTACTGGCATGCCATTTCCCTCTCTCTGAAACTCCAACATCCATCTTCTATCTCATCTACATGCCTCCAAGACAGAACAAGGACTTTGTTGATGAATTCACAGATCTCCTCACCACTTCGTCCATCTGAGATACTCACTCCAGCCTCTTGGGTGATTTCGACCTTCCAGCCAACCTAAGCTGAACAAAACAACACACTCTCTTATCAAAGTAATCAATACACTCAACATAGTATATATTATCATGCATCCAAAACATTCCAAAGGCTACATCCTTGAACTTGTCTTCTCAACATCACCAACAATCTAATGCAAACCACCCATAGCTCCAGACTGGACCAACTATTTTTTAATCAATATCTCCATACTCACTGTCCTACCAACGAACCTAAGTCTACATACAAGAGAAGAGCAAACCTCTTGACCACAGATGAAGATGATGTCTATTTCCTGTTATTGCTGGATCTCTATGCAGCCTTCGACACAGTCGGCCATCCCACCCTCATACACAACCGGGAGAACCGAATGGGATACATCGCCAATATCCTTCTCTGGTTCTCCTTCTACATTTCTAACCAACACCAGCTTGTTCACATGGGCACCTCCAGGTCACAATAGATGCCTATCACCGGCCCAGTGTCTCAAAGTTTCATACTGCCCCTTCTCATCTTCAATTTTTACATGGAGTCAGATGGTGCTCTACACACAGATTTTGCTCAGGTGGTTAGAGGCTGTGTTGTAGGTGGTTACACAGATCAGTTGTTCTTCTCTTTGATTTTGTGGTCTTACTTCCAATAAGGCTTCCCTGTTGTTATTGTTGCTTGTTTCATTGCTTTGTCTAGTACTCATATGGGATAATTCTATTGTAAATAAAAAAGAGGGACTGTGTGATAAGAGCCGCTTTAAACGTATTATGTTGTTTAAGCCAAATTGTGTCCCAAAATTGTAAAGAAAACGAGAGAGATAAATCAGTTTCCCAAACAATTCAAGAGAACTTTTATTTCTAATGAAAGTAGGTGATATTAACGTTTTGTAAATGAGAGCAGCTTTGGGGATGGAGTCCTGATAGATGTGTCATAGGCACAAGTGTAAGTATGTCAGGATTAATTTTATTTGTGGAAAAAAATAAGGGAAGAGACAATCAACTTATATATTGCTTCACAAAGGAGTTAGGTAGCTGATGTTGTAGTTGTAGGTAGTCCAGAATGCCGCTGCCAGGTTTGTCCTGGATCTTCCTAAACGCACCTCAGCCACAGCGGCCAGAAAGCTGCTACATTGGCTTCCTGTCGAGGCCCGCATTCACTTTAAGACCCTATGCATGACATACAGGACTTTGGCCAGAAACAGTTCCACTGGTGTAGGATCCATCTTGTCCCGCTACACTCCCTCTAGGGATCTGCGATCCTCCGGCAGACTACTGCTATCTGCCCCCCATTTTAGGAGAGTGAAATGGGGTGGCAGGGCTTTCTCCACTCTGGCGCCCAAGTGGTGGAATGCACTCCTGCTGGAAATAAGATCCCTACCCACTCTTCAGGCATTCTGAAGTGCTACTACTGTTTTGATCTGTTTTGTTAGGCGCCTTGATGCCTTCGGGTTATTGTTTGCGCATTATAAATTTTATTCAATTCAATTGTATGTATTCAAAAGATACACAATAGAATCGTCTTTCAAAAATTGGTGAACAAAGATAATACCTTCCTCTTTCCAATGTTTAAGGTAAAAAGATCTATGCGTAACTTAAGAAACTTATTGTACCAAATTGAGGAATACAAAAAAACATTATTGTAAGGTAGGGGAAGTAGAGAATAATGTATGGACTAAGGCCCACATGCATCAAGTATTTTTGGAGTCGCAAACGGTGCGATTCCTTAAAATCGTCCGTTTGCGATTCCAAAAATGCTTTTTTGGATGCATCAAGCAATTTTAGAAATCGCAACATTTTTGCGATTTCTAAAATTGCGATTGCTTTTAAGAAATCGCAAATTTGCGATTTCTTAAAAGCAATGCATGATTACTTTTAAAATTGCGAAATCGCAATTAGGGGGTCAAATTTACCGAGTGGTTGAACCACTCGGTAAATTTGCAAAAAGTGTTTAAAATGCTGAAAATGCATTTTTTTCAACATTCATGTTACGGACACACATGTCCTTAGGACATGTGTGTGTGAAACATGATGCGAAAAATACATTTCAGGGGTGCATGGGGGGGTCCTTTGGACCCCCCTGCACCCATGAAATGCATTCACAAATTGCGATTTTCAAAGTGAAAATTGCAATTTGCTAATGCCTTCCCATTGCTTCCTATGGGCCTTTTGGCCCATAGGAACCAATGGGAATAGCGAATTCGCAAATTGTATTTCGGTAATTTATGCGATTTGGTAAAAATTGCGATTTTTACCAAATCGCATACATTTACCGAAAATAATCATGCATCCCGTTTTGCGAATTCTAAAATGCGAATCGCTATTTTTCGCACTTTAGAACTCGCAAAATCCCGGGATGATGCATGTGGGCCTTAACGTTGGGAATGTTTTAAAGTGGGGTTTTTAGATAGAAAAGTGCATTTAGACATATGATTGACATCTTTAAAAGAAAATGTAGTTTTATAAAGAACATTCACATGTAATCCATCATGGAATAGAATGATCTTGAAAATTGTTAATCGTAGCATAACATCTTTGAATTAGAAAAGAGAAATGGTAAAGTTTAAATCCAGGGAATCCCACACCCCCTTCACACTTAGGATGTTTGAATTTAGAGGGGGAAATATGTGGGTGCTTATTACTCCATTAGAAATTGCACAAATAGAATAAATTTGCTTAAAGTAGTAGTTGGGGATTTTGAAAGGTAACATATAGATAGTATAAAGGACGTCTGTAAAAATCATAATTTTAATGGTTTCGAGCCTTACCCACCTGATAAATTTAGAGGAGACCAAGATAGAAGTAATGCTTGTCATTTGGATTTTAATGTAGTGAAATTATGGCAAAGCATATCCGATATGGTAGGGGAAGACCTTAGCCTGGTCAGAAAAAAAAAATCCCAATAGGCTCACAATTTTCATACCTCATCAATATTCATGAGGCAGGTCGCAATTTGTGACCCATTGGGAATGACCTGTAATCACAAAGATGGTGGCTTGCTGTGGTCAGCAGACCACCATATCTGTGATTGTTTTTTAAATAAAGCATTTTTTTTTATTGAAATGCAGTCCATTTTAAGGAAAATGGAATGCATTTAAAAAATCCTTTTCATTTTTTTAGAGTAGGCAGTGATCCGTGGGACCACTGACTGGTTTAAAAAAATGTTGGAACCCACATTCACAAAGGGGGAAGGTGTCCCTTGTGGAACCCTTCCTGTTTGCAAATGGGTTACAACCTCCTTCATGGATTCAGTAAAATATAAATTCCAGTTACAAAACATGCATACATGCCCCTGCGACTCGCTATTAGGAAGGGAAGGCCTTCAATCACCCCGTCCTAATATCGACTCGCAAACCCTATTTTCGAGTCGGTAATAGGTTACTGACTCGCAAAAATGGGCTAGTACATGCCAAACAGCACTTTAACGACTCAATTCTCTGTTTGCGACCGCTAAAACGTGTCGTACATGTGGCCCTAGTCTTTGTACTATGGAAAAGTTCTCTTTAGAGGGAGCTTGGTTGTCATCCGGGATATATACTGATGTGTAATTCTTGGATTGGCTCTGCAGTTGTCACTAGTCAAATGTATGTATGTATGAAAGTATGTGCTATTACATACCGCGGCTCTAGCTAAAAGGCAGCAAAAAGCTGTACAAAGTCACATTTTTGGGGAAAGTAAAACGTCCTGTAAGCAAGCACTGTGACAGAGTGTGTTGCTGAAGAGTTTGCATCATTTCAACAGCCATTGTGGAACTAGGGTAGGTATTCTTTCTTGCTCAGGACTTTTTCATTTCGAATTGCATCGGATTTTCAACTTTAGAATGTAGATATATTTTTTCAGATTTTTTTTTCTAAATGTCAATAAAATGTATGGAGAAAATAACATTTAGGTCCAGACTCAGAAATGATTTTGGAGTTATATTATGTCCCTCTGGAGGAGTAAATGGCACATCCATTATTTCCTATTGTTTAAAAATCTACAGACATTCATGCTCGGTGTGCACAAAGAAGGATATATTTTCTGAATTTATCTGATTGGGATTAACGTCGGGAACTCCGGTTTCCAAAGGGGAGGGTCTGAGGGTTGTTCAAGAGAAGGGACTGAATGCCCGCTATAGTTTTGTGGGTATTCACCAATACAACCTGTTTACAAATGTACATTTACTCCAAAGTGTGCATATTGCTGAAAGGTTCCACTTCATCCCAATTCCTATAGTGGCACAGAGCTGGGAAAGCAGTTTATCTACATGGAATTTTTTTTCCACAAGGCCTAATAGACAAGAAAAGTGTCCAAGTGCACATACTTATTTGTGCAATACTTACTCGTGGCAGAGTGACCGTAGAGCAGGAGTGGCGTGCTTACTTATTTCCGTATATAATCCTGTGATTTTTCATTCTCTAAAACGTGACAATTTATGCACATTATGGGAAAAAAATACGATGCCTAGATTTCTGCATATTTCGTACAATGTGTAAATTGGGCCATCTGTTATTCTCATTTACCGTACAAGTTGTAAAACAACAAGACAAACCCAAGGCATCCACCTAATTTATCACTCTTAATTCTGGCAAGCACTCATTCACCTGCCAGAGGTCTCACTCTACTGTTCCAAAGTATTGAAGCTACGTTATGAGGTTGTATGAAAGAGGCACGGATGGCTCAGCCACGTGTGCCCCTACCATGCAGCCTGAACCACGAATGCGTCTTAACCACTCATTCGTTTACCACGCATGCCTTTACCACATATTTTTGATGCCAAAGGCATGAATGGTAAAGGGGTATGCATGGCTAAGGTCACAACCACCCACCGTTGCCCTACGCTACAACCTACCTGCCCCCGCTATTAAATCTAAATTCCCTAGACCCCCTGCCACCCCCACGCTGTCCCTAACACTTAATAGGGACTAACACACCCCCTCCTGCCCGCGCTGTCCCAAAAACTACCCCAACCCCCTCCACTGCCTTAGGCCTAAAACCTTAACCCTATTTTACAAAACCACCCCAACCCCCACCTACCCCATAGCCCTAAAAAATCTACCCCACCCTACCCTAAGCCCTAAAAACTCCCTGACTACTCATTCATCTCCCCTGCACCCCGCCCCCTGTGCTGTCCCTAAAACTACCCCCACCCCTTCCACTGCCCTTAGGCATAATACTCTAAGCCCTAATTTAAAAAACTACCCCAACACTCCCCTAGCCCTGAAAACTACCCCTGAACCCCAGCCCTAAATCTTACCCCGACTCCCCTCCCCAGCCCTAAAAACAACCCCCAAAATCCCTTCCCAGCCCTAAAAATGACCCCAATTCCCCAAGCCCTGAAAACAACCAGACATTCCAGCCTTGAAAAAGACCCTGACCGCCCCTAGCCATGAAAACGACCCGCCCACCCAGCCCTGAAAATTACCCCCGACCTCCCCAGCTCCCCAGCCCTAAAACTACCCGACTCCCCTCCCCAGCCCTGAAAACTCAACCCGAAATCCCTCCTCAGCCCTGAAAATGACCCCAATCTCTGAAAACGACCCAAAATCCCAGCACTGAAAATGACCTAACTCCCCCAGCCCTGTGAATTACCCTAACCCACCCAACCCATACAAACTACCCCTCTTACCTCACCTCGTCCTCTCTTCCTGTTTCCGCCGAGCTGCAGCCAGCACCTAGGCCGCGCACTGCCTTAACCACGGATATGCGTAGTTAAGGCATATGCGTGGTTGACGCAAGAGTGGTCGTACTGCGTAGTCAGAACATGCATGGCTCTGCCCGCGTAATCCAACTGTTTCCCAAGCTATCAATCTATTAACTGATGCCACAAGATGCCTGTATCCACTTGTGGTATTGGGTTCCCAAGGCCTACATGTTCCGAAGATAACCCACTTACACTGAAAGAACTGTTGGCACGGAAACTGAAAAGTACAAAGAACAAGTTTATTAAGACCCCATGGGGTGGTGGTACATTCCTACAGCACCCTTCGGCAATGCAAGAAGTATCACACCGAACATCGGTGCGACTCATTCTTTTATACAGTTTACAGGTAATAAAAAGATAGGCGGTACAAAGTTACAGAGCTTTATGTACATAAATGGTCATTTTTGGAACGCAGCTAACTCATGGGAGGGGTTACAATCCCACTGGTCAGTTTAGGCACATTCCTGAGGGACGACTGGTCAGTTGATACTGCGCATGTGTGGGCTTGACCGTTACTAAAAATAGCTTGTTGCTGGGCAAACTCGAGTGGTCAGTGGGACGGACAACGGACTAAAGGGCATGCTGGCCACGAGGCCGCTCATGACCTAAGATGGCCGCCGTAACATACAAGATGGCGTTTTCTAATATGGTCAAGATAAGATGAATAACGTGTAGCAAAGCTAAGCGCTAACGCGGCCATTGTCAAATTACGACAGACGACCCTTTTAGCGTTTAGCTGAAGCTACTTCATAATGGACATAATCAGGATGTTCGTCTTCAATATCAATTAACATTATTTGAGCCACTTCTTTATGAAGCATCATTTTGTTTTGAGCAAGAGCTCATCGTGAAGGAATGCAAGCTGATAAGCACATGGAACATAAGGCTGGGCCACATTGTATACATAAGCATATAGAGAACAGTATCCCAACAATGATACATAAAATTGTCAACAGTTTCCAACCCCAAGTGGTAAGCATAGACCAGAACCACCCTGAAAGAGTCCAAGTTCCATTGTCTGGGTGTATTTCGGCAGCTATTTTGTGCAACTTCGAAATGGCATCATAAACAGATGGCGAATTATCAGGTACGTATACACAGCAGCTGCTTCCGATGATTCTACATGCCCCCCCACGGTCAGCTAGAACCACATCTAGAACCATTCTGTTCTGAAGTGTAACAATCCTAGAAATCTGAAGTTCTTCAGTAATGTTTCCTAATGCAATAGCAGTATCATTGGCTACAGCCTCAACAACACGGGTCAATCGTCATATTTTCCGGCTATTCAATGCAGCCCCCACAAAGGAAAACAGTCCCAAATTAAAGTCCACATACTGCTCCAAGGCAGTATCAGTCTGATCTATGTCATCTAAGACCACAGCACGCTTAACACGATTCAGTACAAAATCATGGTACAGGATATACTCATTATGGTACATTGGTGGGGCAATGAATACAGGGGGCAATACAAAGGATACGTAACAAGTGCCTAACCATCCCAACGGGAGCTGATGGTAACCTTTTGTTCCACAAATGAAATACGTATTACGAGATGCCACAAACAATATGCCATTCGGGCTGTCAAATGTAAGTGTAGTGTTGCATTCACTTTTTCCAACCGGGATTGTACCTTTATTACGTATGCACAAATCAGCCTTAGTTGCAATAACATTAATAACATGTGAACTGGATACGTTAATGTTCCTTTGGTTGCTGTGAATACGAGCTGCAGAAGCATTATCGGGGCGGTACTCCTCCCATTCAAATCGAGTACCCTCGGCTCGTGGATACCCATCCCGGTCATGGTAGCAAATTTTATTCAAACGGAAAAGCACCCCCCCTTTCGTTGGCCATCGCAAAGTGAATAGAAGAGTGTGCCAGGCATTACAGGATCCATTATGTGAAAACGGGAGTGGGATGAGTGGAGTTCCCCCTTTCTTCTGATGACCAGGCAACATCCCACACACCCAACAATTGGACGTATTTGTCATGTTATGAGTATGATGCAGAATCTGAATAAAACTATTGTTCAAATAAGTCTGTCGGTGTCGTTCTTCATGGTAGGGTAAAGTGAAGTGGAAATGTTCAGATGGAGCCGGGGTAGTCGGCAGCAAATGTTCACGTGCAGGCACCACGAGTTCAACTACCCAAGCTATCACTGCTATTACCACAATTGTCAAGACGAATAAAATGGCACCAAGTATTCTTTTGTCTCGCGATGCAGTGGAAGCCATAGTTCAAAGAGTTCACAAAGTCTCAAATATACATATATATATATATATGTACCTAAAAAAGAAAAATACGGTGCTGAGCTCCGAGGTAGCCGTTGTTTTCTTCTCCGGGGTCAAGACGGGTGTCGCTACTCTTGGCAGAACTGATCCCCCCCCTTGAGATTCCCGGTCTCCGTTTCACAAACCCCAGAGCGGTAACCAACCAGTCTCGAAAACCAAAAAATCTTCTCCTTATCGTGGCCGCAGATCGTACCGCTGTCGTCCAGAAACAGTGTGGTCCGGGAAGGCTCCCTCGACTTCGGCCGACGTCACAGCTGGGCTCTTTTCTTTATCCAGAATCTCCTTGTAGTCAGTCAACACGGCAGGATTCACCAGGTCCGGAGAGACACGCCGGCAGTGAGTTGAGTGTATCCACCGCTTTCTGTTGGTCACCCGTACAGCTGTTCGGGTAGCCAGGAGGACCTGCTCAGGGCCACGCCACCTCGGTTCCAAGCTGTTCGCCCTCTCAAACGACCTAATCACCATAAAATCCCCGGGACGGAGATTGTGAGCCTCTCCAGTAGAATTGTCAGGGAGCGCTTATCGAAACTGTTGATGAATAGAAAGCAAATCATTTGTTAATCGTGCCAAATAATCGTTCATCATTATACAAGGCACATCATGTATCAATCGCGGCTTAGGCACTCCCCATATATTCATCGGCCTTCCGAACACCACTTCATACGGTGTGAGGCCTGTTCGAGAGTGGGGCACTGATCTAAGAGAGAGCATTGCTAGCGGCAAGGCATCCGGCCACTTCAATGACGTGGACGCCACAATCTTAGCCAGTTTTAGCTTCAACGTAGCATTATACCGCTCGACAAGACCTGCAGACTGAGGGTGGAACACAGCATGGAACTTCTGCTGGATCCCCAACCCCTTCAGCACATACTCCACAATTTTCCCAACAAAATGAGGCCCATTATCGCTCCACAAAAATTTGCAAACTCCGAAGCAAGGAAAATACTCCTTAAGCAACACCTTAGCTGTTGTCAAAGCTGTATTATCTTTCGTGGGGAAGGCCTCAACCCATTTGCTAAAAGCGCATACCACCACTAGGATATACTTAAGGTTATTGCAACGATCAAGCTGGATGTAATCCATTTGAAGTACCTCAAATGGTGCAGAAGGTGGAACGAACCCTCCTTTCGGAGTATGGGTCCCTTTCGCAGGATTGTGTTGTAAACATATCAGACAGGTCAGCACTACTCTCTTGGCAGTATTGGCAATCTCGGGATGCTCCCAAACACGTGATAACAATCGAGTGATCGCAAGAGCTCCCACATGTGCTAATCCGTGAGTCATCTGAACCATCGCTTGCAAGTAAGCTGCAGGCAATTTCCATTTCTCCATGTCTTTGCTTCTCCAACAACCCTCATCGTCTAGCACCCCATCTGCTGCCCATGCCACAAGTTCTGCTTCAGTCGCTGATTTTTGGATATCTAGTATCTCCGCTCTAGCATCATACCATCGCTCAGCCTGTGATTTTGTTACGTACATGGGGGAATCAGTTCGGGACATAGCTGTTTGTCTCGCTAAACTGTCTGCAAAAGCATTTCCTTGGCCCACTTTATCAGTGATCTTTTTGTGGGCACTGCATTTAATAATCGCTACTTTCTTTGGGCAAAGCAACGCTTTTAGGAGATCACGCACTAATTCTCCGTGCATGATGTGTACTCCATGAGAAGTCAAAAACCCACGTTCTCTCCAGAGTAGCCCGAAGTCATGCGCTACTCCGAAGGCGTACCGGCTGTCCATGTATATGTTCACACATAGGCCAACACTCAATTCGCAGGCTCTCGTCAAAGCTATCAGCTCTGCTGCCTGGGCTGATTTTTGTGGTATTCGTGCTGTTTCTACCACTGTCTTATGTGTCGTGATCGCGTATGCTGCGGAAGTCGTACCATCTGGCAGCCTCAAACACGATCCATCAACCCACAGTTCCCCATCCACATCTGGAAGTGGCATATCCTGTAAGTCGACACGGCCCTTTGTCTGTTCCTCGGTCAGGAAAACACAGTCATGATGTTTTTCTTCCTGACCCTCCTCAACCGGATAGGGCAATAAAGTGGCAGGGTTCAGGGTAGCACATCTTTTCAGTGTGATATGTGGCGCTAAAAGTGTAAGCTCATATCCTGTCAAACGTGCACTCGTGAGATACTGGGTTTTCGTCTGATTCAACAGGGCATCAACTGCATGAGGAACTACCACCAACAATTTGTGCGATAAAACGATTCCCTCACTCTGTCGTATAGCTACCGCTGTTGCTGCAACTGCTCGAAAGCACCCAGGTAACCCTCGTGCTACAGGGTCAAGAACCGCCGAGAAGTATGCGCATGGCCTTTGTTTGTCCCCGTGTGTTTGCACTAACACTGATAACGCGCACCCATCTTTCTCGTGCACGTACAAATTGAAAATCTTTGCATAATCTGGTGTACCTAACACGGGTGCAGAACAAAGGGCTTGTCTCAATTGTTCGAAGGCATTTTGACATTCATCTGTCCATTCAAGGGGCATTGGTGTCGTTTTGGACAGTAATGCTAACAAAGGTTTAATAATGTACGAAAACCCCATGATCCACTGTCTGCAGAAGGACGTTAATCCTATAAAAGCACGTACATCTCTCTGTGTGCGGGGGACTGGTGTATCTAAAATCGCCTAGATTCGATCTGATGTTAATGCACGCCCCTCCTTAGACAAAAGATGACCGAGGTAGGTCACCTTGGGTCTACAGTATTGGAGCTTCTTCTTCAAAACTTTATGATTATGCTGAGCCAAAAAAGAAAGTAAAGCAAGCGTACTCTCCTCACATTCAACAAATCTATATCAACCAGAGTCATGACACAGGACGAAATAGCCCCTTCAACCCCTTCATAAAATGCTGCCGGGTTTTTACGAAGGTCAGGCAAAGAATTTTTCAACGCCATAACATCTGCTCTATTCCAAGGCGTATACACCCAATTATATATAAAATACCCTTTCGCATCCTTGGACATTTTATCATCATCTGTACCCTCCCCTTTAGGCGGAACATACAAAGGTGCGGCTTCGCGCATAGGCATAACATGCACGTTAGAATTCTTATCTGAACCCCGGAGAGAACACTCCTTAGCCTGTCCAGTGGTCTCCGACCCGGACTCCTTATTCTTTTTCCGCTCGTCCCGCAATTTGGACGTCTCATCCCGCAGCTGGATCAGTTGCTTGTAAAAGGCATCGACATCTGAAAGATCAAATACACCTTTATCCAAATTCTCACGGTGAACTGACACAGCCTTGGATTCTAACGTTTCCGAAAATTTACGGTACGTAGTAACAACTTCATCTGCCAAAGTAGCCAAAAAATACAGTAATTCTTGTTCCGTCCATTTACCCCTTTCAGTAACAACTTCGGCCAGAGTAACAAAATTTGTATTCACTTTACGGCCCAACTACGCAAGTTCGCGGATTTCTCCGCAGTAAACCTGACACTGGATTTATCCCCTTTTCCTGGCTTATCCTGTCCTTCGTCATCAGATTCTGCAGTCGGAGCCGTAGGCGAGACGTACGGAGGCGGTGATCGATCTAGCAATGAAAAATCATCAATTTCATTATTAAGGACAGGATAAAGTGGTCGACAAATAGGGAATTGACCAGTCGTTTGCAATTTACGTTCCCGTTCCTCCCTCTCTCTCTTTTCCAGAGCCTCCTTTTCCTCAAGCTGTAAAGCCTTATCAGGAGCAGCCTTGCGCTGCTCTTTGTCCGCCAAGGCAACCTCACGTTTCATTCGTTCACGTACCGCTTTCTCCCACATTCGCACACAATCAAACATGTTTTGTCTAGACCTTCGTTGAAACAAACACTGCTCCACAAACTGAACCTTTCGCAAATCGAATGACCCATGTAGTGGCCATTGTAATTCAGGATCCGTTCTGGTGTATTTATGCCATAATTTACTGTACATTACAGGGGGAAGACCAAATTTGATGTACATTTCACGGTTTGGAGTTCCTTCTGGGGGAGCCGGCTGTGATTCCGCTAACCTAATTGTGGTACCATTCCCAAGACAGCACATCCCTCGGAGTGTGCTTAAAACAGGCATGTTCAAAAAGTATCACGAAAGCGTGATACCGTATAAAATGGCACTTACAGTACTTCACACAAATGTGCCGCTCAAAGGAAAAAAAAAACAAAATTAGAGAAACATCTCTACATGCCTGCCTATGTGAAGTGCACTACACATATAAATTCAAAGTTCACAAATTCACAAATGTTAGCTAACTCAAATCAAAGTCATAGTCACAGAACTTCGGCAAGCGTCCGTAGACTACCTCACCGATCACAAATCATAAAACTTCAGTAAGCGTCCGCAGACTACCTTACCGATCACAAATCATAGAACTTCAGTAAGCGTCCGCAGACTACCTTACCGATCACAAATCTTACCCAAATCTCAAAGGTCCAGATTCCAACTGCCAAGGTCTTTAATCGAATCAGCCAAACGGCACTTATCCAGCAACGCAGACGATCAAGAACTCAGTCGGAGACCGGCGCCACCTGGAAGGTCAGATCGGAAGGAAAGGACAAACACCGTGGGTGCCAAGACTCGGGTCACTCAGTGGCAGCGTACGCGTCCATGGCGAGTGTCCAAACCTTCGTCACGACCTCTCCTTCGGGCATCCGAGTCGCCGATGAGTCCCTTCGTGGTCGCCAATTTGTGGTATTGGGTTCCCAAGGCTTACATGTTCCGAAGATAACCCTCTTACACTGAAAGAACTGTTGGCTCGGAAACTGAAAAGTACAAAGAACAAGTTTATTAAGACCCCATGGGGTGGTGGTACATTCCTACAGCACCCTTCGGCAATGCAAGAAGTATCACACCGAACATCGGTGCGACTCATTCTTTTATACAGTTTACAGGTAATAAAAAGATAGGCGGTACAAAGTTACAGAGCTTTATGTACATATATGGTCATTTTTGGAACGCAGCCAACTCATGGGAGGGGTTACAATCCCACTGGTCAGTTTAGGCACATTCCTGAGGGACGACTGGTCAGTTGATACTGCGCATGTGTGGGCTTGACCGTTACTAAAAATAGCTTGTTGCTGGGCAAACTCGAGTGGTCAGTGGCACGGACAACGGACTAATGCTGGCCACGAGGCCGCTCATGACCTAAGATGGCCGCCGTAACATACAAGATGGCGTTTTCTAATATGGTCAAGATAAGATGAATAACGTGTAGCAAAGCTAAGCGCTAACGCGGCCATTGTCAAATTACGACACACTTCCAGTCCAATGCTTGAAGATCCTGGTGAGAAAGATTCACATAGCGGCAGCAAGATGTTTTCAGAGAGGAGTGGCTAACTAGGTCTGAGTTATGGTCAAATATGCATAGTATCCAAGGAAACTGCTGTTGCACCTGACACAGGTGTAGATTCTTCTGTAGAGTGGCTGTCCTAATCAATGTCTAATTTCCTGTTTGTTTTCCTACATAGAGGGTCTGGCCACTGATGTTCTCTCATTTCACCACTACTGGCTCTGTTTTTCATGAAGATTGTCAGCCCTTAGACTTCTCATTTTGTCCCTGATGTTTCTTCTTAGGTAGGATGCCCCCGCTTCCCTTGATTGGTTTTGGTCTGTCTGCACTCCTTGCCCGGACAGTCTAGTGACTCATTGAACCTCAGTGGTGCTAAAACAATTTTCAGAGTTGGAGTACATTACTAATACCATAAGGTTTTTGAAAAATTCTAGTGTTTCACAAAAAACAAGTAAAGCAAGTATAGCAATTGGGCCACACCCATTCAGTGGGAGCATAGTGAGGGTGTGGTATGTAGTCAATGGTGCATTTTTTACAACACTGTAACAAATATATTACTAAAGCATGATGTGGTAGCACACTGTCATTTACAAATAGCGCATTA
Organism: Lissotriton vulgaris; assembly: GCF_964263255.1. NCBI lineage: Eukaryota > Metazoa > Chordata > Amphibia > Caudata > Salamandridae > Lissotriton > Lissotriton vulgaris. The sequence goes on from NC_141698.1 coordinate 950,545,353, forward strand.
ACTAATGAAATGCAAAAGAACAATTGATGGACAGAATGCAGAACAATGTCATACATTCACCAGTACAGAGATTTGGGCCTAAATCCATCGTTTTTCTGCTCACCATGCCATTCCAGTTTGGACTCAGCCATATGTAAATCAGTCTTGACTACGGCCTGACAATGACATACAGACATATTTCCAAGGAGCTAGCACCGCAGCATCATTTATTTTATGCAGTGGTGGCGTGATCAGTGCTCTACACTTTTACATATTTACAAACTGACGCATTAGCCCAATGCATCAGTTTGTAGAGGTCCACATCACATTATACCTGTGCCAGGTATAATGTTTGCAGGGTAGACATTCCCACGTTAAAAGCCATGTTGAACTGTGCAGTGAAACTTACAACTTTTCACAGTGTAACTCTATGACTTGACTGAGTCAAAAACCTTTTGCCTTCTCAAACCAGGTGTAAGGATTGACGCAGGGCTTTTAACATGAGACACGCCTCTGTGCTCTGGTGCATTGCTAGAGTTACGTCAGTCTTACAAACAACTCCAGCAATGCGTGATTTTAGCACCACAAGATGTGTTAGAATTTCTGATGCATCCGTGAATCCTTGCGCCATGGAGCACTGTACTGTAAATACAGAGCATCCATGGCATCGTTAGGGCATTTACGGCAGGCGCAAGAAATCTGACGCATCAATGCTGATGCGTCAGTTCTAGTATATTTGCTACATAGGTTCAATGCTAAAACTATATAAAGCACACATAATAATGTGGGGAATTCAGGTTTCAGCAAATATTTATCATTTGCACATCATGTAAAGTGTCTTGATTTGTTTAGATCCTATTAAAATATTTGTTTCCATCACTGTTTAGAATTTCAATATGCTTTAATTATGCTTTCCAACCTGCTGGTGTACTGTGAACTATTTGTACAGTTAATTTACAAGTATTTAAAATGTTATTGTGTGTTAGAAAAACAACTGACATTCTAAAGCTTTTCCTTTCACGCCAGTATTCCAGCAAGACTGTTAGATAATTCACTTTACAAAACCCTTTCTTTTTGCAGTCCAGAAAGAGAAGTAAACTCCAACATCCAAGTTGAAGGAAAAAGCAGCAGTTTGACAGAAGACAGAGCCTGACATCTGACCTCTGTCTTTGAACACAGTGTAAATATGAAAAGATAAAAACAAAATGTAAATGAATCTTTATTGCTCATTTCTCTTCTGAATCCAGCATGGTTATCTTGGGGTTGTTGCAGCACCCACCCAGCACCACTAATTCCATCACTTATGCTTAACCTTTTAGCTGTTCCTATTCTACCATCAATTCATCTGTTGTTTAATGCTTCTAAGGAGTTTCCCTCAAATTGGTGACTCTTCTAAGAGACACTTGCTGATTCCATGTAAGAAGATTGAATATAAGATGGCACTGCGGCTAAGATTTGCCCGTTCCCTAGCCAAACGAGGTGAGAGGAAGATACACTGCAATTCAGTTCAACACTAGGAGGCATGGAGAAATCAAACAGCACACTGAAGCGCCTAGTAGATTGGGTGGGGACTGTCATTCTCTAAGGGCCACATGTACAACAGCCATGGTTTGCAACTCGCTAATTGTGATTTTTAGCAATCTGCAATTTGCGAGCCACAAAAATTGATGTACAATAGTGTCTCAGATTTGAAATTGGTGGTAATATGTGAATGTTTTGCAACCGCATTCCAGGTCACAAACTTTCATACATACCAGTGCGACTCGCTATTAGGAAGGGACACCCTTACGCACTCCTTTCTAATAGTGACTCACTAACCCTATTTTGGGAGTCTGTAATGGGTTACTGACTCGTAAAATAGGGTTTTTACATAGGAAACTGCATTTTACTGGTTGGAAATTGCCCGTAGGGCTGTTTGCAACCTGTAAAATGCGTCGCACTCTATTCTATATGCTCTGTCATTTGTTAAACGCTCTCTCCTGAATAGAAGCTATTTAACTAATGACGAAAACAGACTGTGACTTGGTGTTTGTATAAAAACCACAATTCACAAGAATGATGAGTTTCTGTGAATTATGGAAAATATTTCAAAATATGAGTTTTGAAAGCACGGATATTTGTGCACCAAAGACATCTAAACATGTGAGATGTGTGTGTGTTTGTGCGTGTGCGAGAGAGAAAGAGAGAATATGGGTGTACCATCTTAATTGATTGGTGTGGTCACTATTACCCGAGATACATGGCTGAAAATAGTTATGGACATCACAGTGGCATACCTCTTTGGCTCCTTATACTGGCCTCTGCTGGCAAAGCCACTGTCTCACCTGCTCTGCTTCATCACTGACTCCCTGTACTTAACATCTGTTATGTTTCATCAGCAGGCTTTCAATTGTCAGGAAGGCAGTGAAAATTGCTGCAAGTGCAGATAAGGCCAGAGGTGTTTCTGTTGTCAAAACCCCTTGCCAGTTTCACCATAAGGGAATATGTTTCTTCAGTGATCACAATTGCTTGATCTGTTAAGCATCAACTTTTGCTCTTTTACATATTTGCTTAAAGGGCTGAAAAGTATTGCAATAATGAAAATAGCACTTTTGGGCATTGATATGAAGGGAAATCTTTTCCATACAAAGAATACGTCATCAAGTCTGGACTTTATATAGTCTCCGAAAAAAATCTGCAATTGTATACATTATTTGTGGCTCCTCTGCGGTTGCTTTTACAACTGTGTTGCGGATGCGATAATTGTTCAACAGTACTTTTAATGTCTACACTCAAAGGGTCTTGAATTTGATTATGAAATATGAAAACTAGGCAACACTTTGGGGTCGATTCCAATTCGGGAAAAAAAACGTCCGTCCAATTTGTACTTGGAGCCCTCTCCGTACGAATCGTACCCATCCGTCCGAGTCGCGAAGTACGATCTGTATTCCGTGAATCCGTCCGAATCGTCGCGATCCGTACGTATTGCAAAGCTGAAACCGTGAACCGTACAACTCGTACACATACCGTACGACTCGTACACATGCCGTACGACCCGATGAGTACGATCCGGACCTGGTATGAGGACGCGATTCGTACGCTCCACGTCAGGTAAGGGCGAGTCGTACGGAAAAGCACACAAACGCATACACACCGTACGGGCCGTACACCCCATGATCGCAGGGGTACGCACCGTACCCCTGCAATCATGGGGTGTACGAGCCGTACCCCCATTGTACGATCGGTGTACGAGCCGTACCCCCATCGTACATGGGGTACGGCTCGTACACTGATCGTACAATGGGGGTACGGCTCGTACACCGATCGTACAAGGGGGGTACGGCTCGTACACCCCATGATCGCCGGTGTATGGTGCGTACCCCTGCGATCATGGGGGGTACGCACCGTACCTGGGGGGGACGTTCCGTACCTGTTTGGGCGCGTACTCTGCTTTTACGGCTGTTTTCAGCTCCCGTAGAAAAAGGGTCGTACGGTGCGTACCCGACACGTATCGTACTTGCTGGGTCGTAAAAACCAGCCGTGAACCGTACAGATGTCGCGTACAGCAGGTTCCGAGGGAGAATCGTACGGAGATTAGAGTCGTACGGTGTCTTGTAGGACTCGTACGGAGTACGGCTCCTGGTACGAATCGTACTTCGTCGTACGTACGGGGGAAGTTGCAGGGTACGATTTGTACGGGAAAAACGCTCCGAACGGCTATTCGGAGCGGTTTTTCCCGAATCGGAATCGACCCCTTTCTGTCTGATATAAGGGAAAATTTCAGATTTTTCTGCATGCCAAATGTGATTTTCCCAAAAATCCAAATTAATTCAAAAATATATAGATAGAGGGGCGTTTGGTCAGACCTCTTCATCCATTGGATGTTCATTCACTGTGTGCTTCCCACCACCACAGCATACAGCTTGGAACAAGGGGGCATATTACCAAGGGCCTTATCGCCGCTAATTTCATCGCCCTATTACCTAGCTGTCGCTAACACCAGTTAGCGACAGCTAGTAGGCGATAGCTGGCATTTAGGTGCCCACTTTGTATGTCAGCGATAATTATCGCTAATGACATGCAAAGTGGGCGTGCTAAGATGTTAGCAACTGGAAACAGTCGCTAACATCTCTATCTCCTATTACCAACTTTTGGAAATAATCGCGCTAAGCGCGATTATCTCCAAAAGCTATCGCCTGCCCAGAGCTGTTCTTAGTCATGTAATCCAATGGTAGGTGGATTACATGGCTAAGAGCATTTGCTCAATAATGCATGAATATCGCTGACTTTACAGCAACATTCATGCATTTCGGCCGATTTTTATCACTTAGGAGATAAACCTTGATAATATCAAGGCTCCTAAGCGATAAAAATCGATAAGCGATAAAAATCGCTAACCAAGCTGAGCAATATTTTTCGCTCATGCTTGGTAATATGCCCCAAGGTTCCTACTTTAGCTGTTGGCTCTCCTCACTGTGTGCAAAAGGCATTATGCTTGTGCATATGTGAATGGAACTTTAATGCCTGGTCCGATGATCCATTCTCTTCTTTCATTTTTAATGTATTATTGTTAAGTGTTATTTGTAACTTTTTTGCAAATATATGCATGCTACCTTTACACCGCAGCATATTCACTTTGTATTACCTCTAGACTTACAATCCAGATTTATCAATGCCTTTCCCCAGAGCTAGCACAACACAATGCAATGCAAATGGATGCAAAGTGGCAGCATGGATTTACAATCCACAAAAGTTGTTTTGGCTAAAAAGGTACCCTTTTAATGTGCACTATGTGCTGCTTTGTATCGTGCGGGTGTTTCTGGGTGAGAATCACAAATAAAAACCCCTAGGTTTTGACGCAAAACCTGATATGCTAAGATAACCGGACCAGACATTTAAACAATATCTAAGTGAAAGGTGGAGCAAACAAGGGTAAATGCATTGATTTTCACAGGGTTCTGATGCATTCCACACGTGCTGCAGTGCACACCACACATCCAATCCAAGAGACCCTTTTACTTTTGCCTTTGCATAGGAATTTACAAGGGAAGTCAATGCTTCCAATCCACATCCTAAGACGAGCAGTGCACAACTTCCTCTGAGCCAATGGGTGAGGCTGAGCCTGGCACACTCCAGTCTATCTGTGCGACGGCACAGGGTATGACACCAGCAGTAGGTCAATCTTAATAGCTATGGCTTTGCATTGTGTTTTCCGCTTCACCATATCTGGATGCTACTCTGTGTTGCGCGAAAATATAATACATTTGAGGGCTTATTTATGATCCCTTGTGTCACTTTTGCGCCACTGGTGCGTCACTTTTTGGGATGCAACAGCGGCGTAAAAAATGCACCATGTTGTGTCATATTTTCAAAGTGATGCTTCTGGGTAGATGCGTCACTTTGTAAACCCCTACGCCACATTATACCTGCGCCAGGTATAATGTTCGCCTCCCTCCGTTCAGATCCGAGGCCACCGAAGTCATCTGCGGCGTACCACAAGGATCTTCTCTCAGCCCGACCCTCTTCAACGCCTACATGAGCCCCCTCGCAGCCATCGCACGCCAACACCACCTCAACATCATCTACGCCGACGACACCCAGCTGATCCTCTCCCTCACCAACGATCCCACCACCGCCAGAGCCAACCTACACGAAGGGATGAAAGACGTCGCCGACTGGATGAAGAACAGCCGCCTTAAACTGAACTCAGACAAGACGGAAGTCCTCATCCTGGGATAATCACCCTCCGCCTGGGACGACTCCTGGCGGCCCCCGGCCCTGGGCACCGCCCCCAAACCAACGGACCACGCACGCAACCTGGGCTTCATCTGGACTCCTCCCTGTCAATGAGCAGACAAGTCAACGCCGTTTCTTCCTCGGGCTTCAACACCCTGCGCATGCTCCGCAAGATCTTCAGATGGATCCCCACTGAAACCAGGAAGACCGTCACCCAGGCTCTCGTCACCAGCCGACTGGACTACGGGAACGCCCTCTACGCCGGAACCACAGCCAAAATCCAGAGAAGACTCCAACGCATCCAAAACGCCTCCGCACGACTCATCCTGGACATCCCCCGACACAGCCACATCACCGGACACCTGAGAGAACTGCACTGGTTCCCCGTCAGCAAGAGAATCAAGTTCAGACTCCTCACCCACGCACACAAGGCTCTACACGACCTGGGCCCCAAGTACCTCAACGACCGCATGACCTTCTACACGCCCACCCGCCAGCTACGATCGACCAGCCACGCCCTCGCCACCGTACCACGCATCCGCAGAGCCACCGCCGGAGGAAGATCCTTCTCCTACCTGGCAGCCAAGACTTGGAACTCCCTCCCCATTCACCTTCGACGTACCGAAGACCATCTCTCCTTCAAGAAGCAACTCAAGACCTGGCTGTTCGAGCAGTGACACACCCCTCTCCCCCAGCGCCTTGAGTCCCCCCCGGGTGAGTAGCGCGCTATATAAATGCTGTGATTGATTGATTGATTGATGTTTGCAGGGGGGGCGTTCTGACGCAAGTAAGCCTCATAGAAGCGACACAGTAAAATCTATGAGATTTCACTGCGCCACTTCTAGGATGCAAATGCGCCCATAACTTACGCCTGCCTCAGAGCAGGCATAAGACTGACACAGCCACATTTCACATGGGTACTGCCCATGTGTAAATGACCCATTACTGGAGTTGCGTCACTTTCGTGACACACCCCAGCAATGCGTCATTTTTGCATCTACAGAAACATCAGAAATACTGATGTATCTGTAAATCCTTGCGACATGATGTGTCATACTGTAAATATGATGCATCAAGCATGCCGCAAGGAGGGCGCAATGAAAAGTGACGCATCGCTGTTTTCACGCAGCAATGCGTCACTTTGCATTACATTGCATATTTTTTAAACAAAAAAATGCCAACTTCAGACCTTTTAGCTTTGCCAGTGCATGTTTTACATGGTGACTGCAGGGTTGCAGTATGCAAGTAAAGCAATTGACGTGTGGTGGTACAACGGAACCATGAATAAGTAAGTTGTCTGAAATGTGCTAGAGCAGCACATCAATCGTGTTTTTTTCAATCTTAGCTAAACATTAATAAAACAAGCAGAGTTGGGTCTTACACATCGCGTTTCGGGACAAACCTCTCTTCTGATATTCCACATTATAAGAATAAATAGTTTCTTTCGGAAGGGAGAGAACATTTTAAATAAAGACCCGCCTGTGGAAAAGAAAGCACTTAACTAGGCCACCAGGTGGCGCTTTGGTACTTAAAATGCCGTTGAACTCTCTAAGAACAACCACTGCGTGATGGCGAAATATCAGGGATATCAACTTAGCTTGCCCACGAAATGCAGCTAATGGTACTCCAGATCCAGTCCATCCAGTCAAATATCCCAGAAGTATAGTGTGCACTGTCAGCAGCCAGGCGTCTCAGTACCACATACACTGTGTGGCTCTCCTGTCAAATTTAGATGAAGGTTTGTTTGTACCTTTGAAGCATCACTGTTTCTCCCTGTTCATAAACTATTTAATGTTTTCAAGGAGGTTGCTGACTTTCGCTTCCTCTACCTACAATTCTAGCCATTTCTAGTATCTAGCTATTTATTAATTTTTACTCATTTATTTGTGTTGCCCCATTATAATCTTTTCGTTTCACATCATATTTATGCATGAAATGCAAAGGGGATGTTAAACTGTGACCAGTGGCGGCTGGTGGAATTTAAAAGGGGTGAGGCACCTCATGTATGCTTTCAACATGAAGGGAGCGTTTCAATTTAGTACATCAGTTTATATCACTTTAGTGAGAGGCATCTATTAAAAATGTCAATAAATGATTTCCAGAAAGTGACATTAATTGATGTGCTAAAGTGAAACGCTTCTGCAGGTTAAAAGCATACAAGGGACCGGGGCACTTTTATATATGTGAGTTCAGGAAAACATCCGGAAATCACATATTTTAAGATGCCCTAGTCTCTTGCACGCTTTTAACCTGTAGGATGGGTTCACCTTAGTGGTCTATACTACCACACTAGGTGGCATTTAATATAACTGTTAATTAACGCTCCTGCGTGATAAAAGCATACCAGAGACCAGGGCACTTGAAAATATGTCACCTCAGGATGCACACATCCTGAACTCACAGACTTAAAAATGGTCTCTTGTATGATTTTAACATGTGGATTTTGTCACTTTAGTTCATAAGTTTATATCACTTACTGCCACATGCATCAACAGAAGGATTTGCGATTCCTATATAGCGATTTTTAAGGAATCGCTATTTAGGAATCGCAAAAGCCTATGCATGTAGTAATCGCTATAAAAATAGCGATTCCTACAGATTCCTTAATTGCTACTCACAAATTGCTAGTCGCAATTAAGGAATGCTGTCTTATTCATTCATATGGGCCTCCAGGCCGCTAGGAATGAATTGGAGATTGCATGAGCAATTTGCGAGTACCAGTAGGTACTCGCATATTGCTCATGCAATTTCAAGGTTACAATGCTGTCAAAATGACACCCTGTTGCACCCCTGAAATTGATCTGTGCACATATGTTGCACTCACACATGCCCTAAGGGCATGTGTGTGCAAAATGAAACTTTGAAAAGTGCACCAAAGTGCATTTTTCAAGGTCTTTGCAAATTACCATGAAGTTCAACGTCATGGTTATTTGCTACTCCTATTAGCGAAATCACTAATTTTTTAACTGTCATGCATTGCATTTAAGAAATCTCAATTTGCGATTCCTTAACTTCAATCGCAATTTAAGGAATCGTAATTTAGAGATTCCTTAAATTGTGATATTTGCATTTGGGATGATGCATCCCAAATGCAAAAATACTGGTCGCAAAGGGGCAGATTCTGAGAATCTGCCCCTTTGCGACCAGTTTTTACTTTGATGCATATGCCTGTATATCGAGAGGCATTTATGAATAGCTTTAATTAATGCCTCTCAATACAGTGATATAACCTGAGACACTAAAGTAAAACGGCCTGCATTATAAAAGGTACACGATGGGAACACTTTTAAATAAATGAGTTCCGGATGTATAGTCTGATGTGCCAGCCGGCACTTTGTTTTTATTGTTTAAGAAACAGTAAAAGCGAACCACAGGCTGGCAGGCATGATTGAAGGCCTCCATACCCCTGTTCCAGTAACCTGGAAAAATCCAGCTCTGGAACACGCACGGCGGCTCGCAACAGGGCGTGCTGCTGCTGCTCCAGTCCAGGATGGTGGCTTGAGAGGGCCATGCATGCCCTCTCGGCCTCCGATGCAAAAGCATGCATGTGGCAAGCGTCGGCTCTGTGACCTTGAGTCACATGCCGGCAATCCTTCACGGGCTGCAAGCAACACTCTTTCCTAACATGTCGCAAGTGACGAGTTGGGAAAGGGTGTTGCTTGCAGCCTCTGCAAGTGATTGACATGCACTCCTGATAATACAGTGCTTATGGCCTGGATGCCTGGGACTGCTTGTGAGTATGATGCTGCTGGTGTCATGAGTGGGAGATCTCTTCAGACCCCCAAACACTGCAGGCATTAGCAGCTCCTCGAGGGAGTGCTGCGGGGCGGTGAGGCGGGCGGGGGAGGGGCTGGGTGGGGGATAGTAAACTCCGGAATTGGGCCGAACGGAGGGGAGTAAAGAAATAAATAAATAAAACAAATTACATTGGGCGCGATGCAACGCCAAATCGCCGATGCAGCGCGCAGTCTAATTTGTTTTATTTCTTTCTTTACTCAACTCTGTTCGGCCCAAATCTGGAGTTTACTGCCCCCCACCCTGCTATTGAATTGCCGACCCGCCTCACCGCCCCGCAGCACTCCCTCGAGGATCTGCTACTGACTGCAGGCCAGGGCTGGGAGGCACCCAGACACTTAAGCACCCCATGGGCTTAAAGTCCTCATTTAATTAAAAAAAAGAATTATGTGGATGGTAATCGCTCTTTGCAATTACCATCCACATAACCTAAAAAATGATGTGGGCGGCATCCTGGCACCCTCTAGAGGCAGCCGATACTGATAGTGACATGTAACAGCTAGAAGGAAGGTACTGAACTCTAATTGACTAGACTTGATCAAGGGTAATCATACACCACTCCTGATAAATAAACGCCCTTTACAGGAAAGGAGATATTTTAAATCACTCTTCACGACTACTATCACCCAGACAGTCTCCCTCCTGGTGGAGGTTGGTAAATTACTTGGAGAACCGAACCCTCAAGTGATAATGGCCCAATGATGACACTATCCATCTTACCACACGAGTGGAGAAAAAAAATATTCTGCATACTGTGAAAGTGTGGTTGAGGGTCTCGCATACAATTTCCTTGACACTCTGGATTGTTGACACAAGTGAATAATTCCTCATAGATTATAAGATTAACTCTAGAAACTGAATGAATCTCTACTTCTCTCTCCCTTATATTTTAATTCATTATTCTCAAGGCTTCTATCATCATAGAAGACCTTGAAGGAACTCAGCAAACCTGGATGGGAGTAGGCTCTCAGCGGCAAACCTGAGAGTCAAAAATTTGGTCCAAGCAAGTTTCTGTGAATGTAAAGCCTCTTATTCACAGTTGGTATAGAAAGCAACAAAGGCCGGATAAAGCATTTTATTACTGTTATTATTTGTGATAACCATCAGAACTAGGCTTTTAGCAACTGGTAAGCAAACTGTTGTGGATTTAGTTCCTAGAGAGAATACATCTGTTTTTATTAAAATCCTATTACCTTGACACCCATGGGTCTTGGTGAGCTACACAAATTCCTTTTCAAATCAAATCAAGCGTGCTCAGTACTTAATATATTTTTTTAGTGGATTCAAAGGGGCGGGGGCGCGTCAATACATAAATGTGTATTTAATTTGAACAACTATAGGAATCATTTCAGGCTGGATCTCCACAAGAGTGTCAAAGCACATTAGGGAGTAGTGAATTTGTGAAAGCCGTATAATAATGCCGTATTGGTACAGCGGCGATGTAGAAAATACATAAATGAATAAGTGAGAGACTCTCTCTTCTCTGAAGCCAAACTGCCAGGCTGCAAAGTCAGCATGGAATCCACAAGTCATGTCAATCTGACACCAATTATTTAAGGAAATATTCGTAGAGTTAAAACAATCTAGTGTGAGATGATTAGCACACATCTTTTATTCTACACCTGACATATTTAACACAGCACCATTGTTGTATAGAGAAATTTGCTGCATTGGGTTTACCTACTTAAAACACTGATTATATATGGCTCTTCTGTTGCAATTTGGACGGGCAATAGTTGTACTACCCCACAATTAGGGGCAGATTTACAAGCACCTTGTGCCACTTTTGCGCCACCATTGCGACACTTTTTGTGGCACAGCGGCAGCGCAAACAATGCGCCACATTGTGGCTTATTTACAATGTGTTGCAACTAGGGAGATGCGTCATGTTGTAAATCACTGCACAAACAGTAGAGATTGGTGGGTGCACAACTGAGTAAATTAATGTGTTTGAGATAACAGTTCAGAACTTCAGGGTGCTCTTCAAGGGTGGTGTTGTCCGTCTAAACACCAAACAAATATCACTAGAGTTGTGTATGCAGATGACTGCAAGTACATCCCCTAAGGAGGCACACCAGGGGCGATCAAATAATATGATTCAATGTTCTTTTGAAGGAGTTATTTATTTTTCATAACGTTCTTCATTTGGTTTCGGCAATTTTATACTGATATTAGCAAACATATCAGAAGACAGCGTACATTAGTAGACATAAGCTTATGAACTCTTTCTCCAATGCATTTCGGGCGGGGGTGCCCTTGGTCACGGAGAGCTGTAGAGGAAGGTAAGATAGACGGGTGTCAGGGAGCGTGTAATGGCTGGATTTTCTGTTTAGATGGGATCAGCCCCCAGGGGCCCCTGTGACCCAGCCAAAACGTACTCACCTTCCGTCCTCAGGACTCCTCTATATCCAGGCACCTGGTACCTACCTGAGGATAGGGAACTCGCAATGTACAAGCTCATATTATCAAAAACACCACTAAATCTATAGGGATACTAAGAATACTCACTGATTACTAGGGATATCCATACCCTACACCACACTTATTTACATCAGTTGGTCTCGCGGCCACCCTGACCCAGACCGTTCTACCCTAGGGCAGATCTGACACACAATCTGGTGCGTCTACACACGGGCCTGCAGAACCCAATGCTCCCTTTTCCAAACCGTTCGCGATCCTGCGAAACTTACACACTAGTTCAACCACCTAGTGCTCTCATTTAGTTAAGCCACAATCTGGTGGATTTACGCACTGGTCTCCCACCCAGTGTTCTCATTAACGCCGCATATCAACGACGACCACATTCCTATGAACACCTATACATATATATATATATATATTGGGATATTATCTCAGCTGTCTACTCGGGATGAAACTACAATAATAACTTTGAGTGTGGGTCCAGATTATTGTGTATTACCTGCTCTTGGCATCAAAGGTCCACTCACTCCCTATTTATGTGATCACCACTTACCTGATTGGGATTACTCATCCATTCACGTGCCTGGGATTACCTAGAAGCTTCATTTACCTTTAGTGAACAAGAATAGGGACTACACACCAGTTAGTTATAAACTGGGGGTTATTTATTACAGTAATATAAACATTTATGCAAATCTAACAAAGACTATAGGTAGAACACACCGCTTGAAAGAGAAAAGATTACACATAACAGGAACACTCCGCTGAAAGGGAAAAGATTAAGTGTAGCTAATGTGATGAAAACAATATCACCTGATTAGTGTGAAGTCTTGTTCTAGCTGTCATCTGGGTTCCTCTCTCGTCTGTGCCTTGGCTCATCTCATGCTCTCTCTCCTCTCCTGCACTCTTGGGTACACCTCTGCGCTGATCGCTCTGTCTCTGGACTCCTCTCCCCCACACGAACTGTCTCTCCACCTTGCGTCTTCACTCTTAATAGTTCCTGCCGCTCTGATCACCGTTCATTCTACTATCTTATTCGCTTTATCTCTGCGCCAATGTCCAATTCCATCTGCTCCCATAGGTTAATCCACGAGCTCTCCTCTATCTCTTCTAAAAGGCATTACTTCAGACTCCAGCTATTCACACTTCCTCCTGATAAACAACTGCTTCTGACTGCTTCCTTCAGTTCCAGCTCACTATTCAACTCAGCTCTTCTCCAGATTGAACCCTCTCTCTCTCTCTGCCAACTCCACTCCACTGCTCTCCTCTCTGCTGGACTCTCTCCTCGACTCCCTCTCTCCTCGACTGCTTCCTGCTTGACTCTCTGCTTGACTGACTGACTCCGCCTCTGCACTTCACAAATATAGAATGCTGTTTCCTCATGGAAAGTTCCATCCATCAGCCCGCCGCTTACCAGATCTCTGCACCACTTCGCATCAAGGACACACACCCAGCTGGCCAGCCTTTTGTGGTGTCTTCAACACAGAGAATAATACAGCCTACCGATAAGGGCTGGCCCAGACCGGTTCTCTCCAAGTGAAAAACAGCCTTAACTATAAACTTCGCCTTTGCCCTGAAAAGCCTCCCTGCTTCCATCAAGATGGAGTCTCTCTAGCTTTAGGCCTGAAAGGGGTGAAATGCTCCTTAGCTCTGTCAGAATACCTACATACACCATACCAATGTGTCTAATATGTCAAAGCCAATAGGCAATAGACAGGTTAAAGTCAAGAATAAAGACATATTAAGCAGCTATCCTCTTCTAGGTCTGGAAAAAGGGCTTAAAAGGGCCAACACAGGCTAAGAATGCCTATACTAGATGCGAGCAAGAATAATGATCTATTATCACTGCTAAATAAAGCCAAAAACCCTGCCATAACAGAGCGGTAATCAAGCGGCGTGTGGGGAAATTACTCGTGCTAACAGTGTGGGGACTGGGTCATCATGTATTATAAAGTGCTCGGTACTAAAGTGGAGGTTTGGGGTATGTGAAAGGAATGTTAACGTTGGTGAATTAAAATAACAAGTTACAGCGAACGCATAAATGGTTACTTGATGCTAACATGGACACTTACTTCATGGTAATGCGTAGCGCACGGAGACGCTATCTGCCGGCTTGTCAGTTCGCTGTCTCGAGTGCTCGTGTTTGGGGTTGATGAATATATTAATGAAAAGTGACGATGGACTATTGCGTCGGCAAGCTCATGTGTAGATTAATAATATTGTGAGGAGAAACGCAGTGGCCATCTTGGAATGGGTGAAGTTAACGGGGGATTAGAGTGGGGCGCATGCGGTTATGTGAAAAGGAGGCTGGGGAAGGTGCAGGAGCACGGTAAAACAGTTATTCAAAGTATAATATGCATTTCACAGATAACAACTAAATTCAATGCGGTCATTGAGCCCATGAGGCTTCAGTGTCTGTAGTAGATAAATCCATTCAAGTTCTCTTTGTAACAACAGCTTATTTTTGTCAAATCCTTCATTCTTGGGTATGATTTCCAAGACGATGAATTTCAATTGAGCGATGTTGTGGCGTGCATCAACAAAGTGCATGGCAACGTTGGATTTCTCCATTTTCAACCTTATATTGGATTTGTGCTCGTTGAGGCGAGTTTTTATTTTGCGTTCAGTTTTGCCAATATATAGCTTGCCACAAGGACATTTCAGGGCGTAGATCAAGTTCGAGGAGTCACAGGTAGCATCGACTTGGAGTTTGATGTTATTGCCTTTCATAGGGTGTTGTATACTATTGCCTTTGATGACATTGTTGCAATGATTGCAGTTTAAGCAAGGTTGGGTTCCACGATAATGTTTAGGTGTGTCAGTAGGCCTGGCTAGAATCTCTTTGATATTTCTGCTCCTAGTATGAGCAAATATGGGTGGTTTTTCGATAATGCCCCGAAAATCAGGTTCATTCTGCAATATGGGCCAGTGTTTCCATATAATCTTTTTGTATGTTGAACTTGCTGTGGAATACTTAGACAATAGTACCATACGTTGTTCTGTGGTTTTTGGAGTCTTTGCAAGGCTGTCTGACCTAGAGATGTTAGCCACACGTGCTGTTGCTTGTTGAAGGGTGTTGTCAGGATAACCTCGATCGCGAAACCTGTTGTACATTTCCTTGATACGTGTCTCAACTGCAACGTCATTAGATACAATGCGCTTGACGCGCAACATTTGGGAGAACGGGAGGTGTTTCTTCAGGGATCCTTGGTGGAAGCTGGCAAAGTGGAGGGAATTATTGCGGTCAGTACTCTTCCTGTGTAGATCAGTGACCAATTCTCCAGGAGTGATTTTAATATGGACATCCAAAAAGGCTATGTCTGTTTCACTAATTTGCCATGTTAGGTTGATACGGGGATCTTTGCTGTTGACTTCAATGAGTAAGTTGTGTAAGGATTCTTTGGTGTCTGATCATAATATGAACAGATCATCAATGTACCGCACCTACAATTTAGAGTGGTTTTGAAACTTTGGATTGGTGTATAAATGGTGTCTTTCAAAATTTTCCATGTACACATTAGCGTATGACGGGGCTGCGCATTTTCCCATCGCCATTCCGGTGAGTTGTAGGAACCAGTGGTCATCGAACTTTGAAGTAGCTGTGGTACAAGGTAAATATCATCAATTCCATAAGGAACGTTTGCATGCGTGAATCAATGTCACTGTTAAGTAGTATCTGTTCTATTGCCTCGATTCCCCCTTGGTGGGGTATCGAGGTATATAACGAGCTGACATCGGCAGTACAGAGAAGAAGGGGCTCATTGTTCAGTATTTGGATTCTAGATAATTTCATAAGGAAATCCGTAGTGTCTTTGATGTAACTCGCTGTTTGGATGACTAGAGGTTGTAGATACTTATCGATAAATTTACCAGTCGTTTCATGAATCGATCGTTTGGTGGACACCATAGGTCTAAAAGGAGGGTCCGTGAGGTTTTTGTGGATCTTGGGACACATGTGGATGGTTGGGCTTTTTGGATGATCGAGTAGCAGATACTTTTTTGTACGTTCTTCGATGATACCAGTTTGATGTGCTTTATTGACGAGGTCTTTTAGTATACCTTGAAATTCATTAGTAGGATTGTGATCCAAAGCCATATAGGTCGTGGTATCTTGGATATGCTCCTGAAGTTTGCGTGTGTACATCTCAGTGTACACTGGTTCCTACAACTCACCGGAATGGCGATGGGAAACTGTGCAGCCCCGTCATACGCTAATGTGTACATGGAAAATTTGAAAGACACCATTTATACACCAATCCAAAGTTTCAAAACCACTCTAAATTGTACGTGCGGTACATTGATGATCTGTTCATATTATGGTCAGACACCAAAGAATCCTTACACAACTTACTCATTGAAGTCAACAGCAAAGATCCCCGTATCAACTTAACATGGCAAATTAGTGAAACGGACATAGCCTTTTTGGATGTCCATATTAAAATCACTCCTGGAGAATTGGTCACTGATCTACACAGGAAGAGTACTGACCGCAATAATTCCCTCCACTTTGCCAGCTTCCACCAAGGATCCCTGAAGAAACACCTCCCGTTCTCCCAAATGTTGCGCGTCAAGCGCATTGTATCTAATGACGTTGCAGTTGAGACACGTATCAAGGAAATGTACAACAGGTTTCGCGATCGAGGTTATCCTGACAACATCCTTCAACAAGCACAAGCACGTGTGGCTAACATCTCTAGGTCAGACAGCCTTGCAAAGACTCCAAAAACCACAGAACAACGTATGGTACTAGTGTCTAAGTATTCCACAGCAAGTTCAACATACAAAAAGATTATATGGAAACACTGGCCCATATTGCAGAATGAACCTGATTTTCGGGGCATTTTCGAAAAACCACACATATTTGCTCATACTAGGAGCAGAAATATCAAAGAGATTCTAGCCAGGCCTACTGACACACCTAAACATTATCGTGGAACCCAACCTTGCTTAAACTGCAATCATTGCAACAATGTCACCAAAGGCAATAGTATACAACACCCTATGAAAGGCAATAACATCAAACTCCAAGTCGATGCTACCTGTGACTCCTCGAACTTGATCTACGCCCTGAAATGTCCTTGTGGCAAGCTATATATTGGCAAAACTGAACGCAAAATAAAAACTCGCCTCAACGAGCACAAGTCCAATATAAGGTTGAAAATGGAGAAATCCAACGTTGCCATGCACTTTGTTGATGCACGCCACAACATCGCTCAATTGAAATTCATCGTCTTGGAAATCATACCCAAGAATGAAGGATTTGACAACAATAAGCTGTTGTTACAAAGAGAACTTGAATGGATTTATCTACTACAGACACTGAAGCCTCATGGGCTCAATGACCGCATTGAATTTAGTTGTTATCTGTGAAATGCATATTATACTTTGAATAACTGTTTTACCGTGCTCCTGCACCTTCCCCAGCCTCCTTTTCACATAACCGCATGCGCCCCACTCTAATCCCCCGTTAACTTCACCCATTCCAAGATGGCCACTGCGTTTCTCCTCACAATATTATTAATCTACACATGAGCTTGCCGACGCAATAGTCCATCGTCACTTTTCATTAATATATTCATCAACCCCAAACACGAGCACTCGAGACAGCGAACTGACAAGCCGGCAGATAGCGTCTCCGTGCGCTACGCGTTACCATGAAGTAAGTGTCCATGTTAGCATCAAGTAACCATTTATGCGTTCGCTGTAACTTGTTATTTTAATTCACCAACGTTAACATTCCTTTCACATACCCCAAACCTCCACTTTAGTACCGAGCACTTTATAATACATGATGACCCAGTCCCCACACTGTTAGCACGAGTAATTTCCCCACACGCCGCTTGATTACCGCTCCCTGACACCCGTCTATCTTACCTTCCTCTACAGCTCTCCGTGACCAAGGGCACCCCCGCCCGAAATGCATTGGAGAAAGAGTTCATAAGCTTATGTCTACTAATGTACGCTGTCTTCTGATATGTTTGCTAATATCAGTATAAAATTGCCGAAACCAAATGAAGAACGTTATGAAAAATAAATAACTCCTTCAAAAGAACATTGAATCATATTATTTGATCGCCCCTGGTGTGCCTCCTTAGGGGATGTACTTGCAGTCATCTGCATACACAACTCTAGTAAATCACTGCACCACATTATACCTGCGTCAGGTATAATGTATGCAGGGGGGGCGTTCTCAAGCAGGAAAACCTCGTAGAAGCGATGCAGTGAAATCTACAAGATTTCACTGCACCACTTCTAGGACGCCACTGTGTCAAATCCCTTACACCTGCTTGAAGCAGGCGTAAGTGGTGAAGCAGTACAATAAGTATAGGCCTCAACATGCATTGCTGGAGTTGCGTTGTGCTTGCGACACAACTCCTGGGAAAGGAAAACAAGGGAACCCTACTCACTTGGAGCCTGGGTGAGGATTTTTAAAAAAAACAGTTGTTCCTGTGTAAAATTACTAACTATTCCTGATAAAGGTAAGAGACAATGGCGTTAACACACAGTGAGGAGAGGAGACACCGCCGGGACCGTCCGGATTTCCTTACTTTTCATGAAGAGCCAGCATCGACTGAGCTTCATCACGCTGATCGTAAAGCATGAATTCGACAGCCCCACAGGTCATTTAAGTGGCAGGAGCGCCCTCGTGTTTCTTGTATTGTGCCTCTCCTCGGACACACCATTAAACATTCTTCACGGATTGATAGACCGCAACCCCATGCTCACTGCACACCCTCGGCAGGGGTCCCGGACGGGATCCCTGTAACTTCTTTTATTCACCTCTACTTCACGGTGCTACACCCGCACGTCCTTCAAGCAAGGCAGCCGCACACCAGGTGCCCCTCACTGAACAGTCCTGAAGAGACCTGACATCCCATTCAGGTAGAAACGCTGTCGACAAAGATACAGAGAAAGACCCTGTCGAACAGTTGTTTATACACTCCAACTGTTTTGCCTCAATTGTTTATACCCCTAACTAGGTTGTCTTCTTCCAACTGAAATATACACTAGAAACCTTATGTCATCCCCACGTTATTATGTTTCACTTTAGCTACTTAGGTTCTTTTTTGATAAAATTCACTTGGTACACAACATCACTTGTTATTGCATTAGTGTTTATAATGTCACAGTATTTGTATGTAAACATACAGATTTTCATAAATGACTTTTCCATTTACATTGTGTATATACAGCTTCCTTCTTTTGACATCCAAACCAATCACCCATATTGCCATTGTACCTTACCTTTATCAAGAACTAGCAGCCCGTCTCGACGTTGTCCGGGTATGAATTGCTGCCGGCCAGTAGTATATTGTTTTGTAGGATTTCGTTTTGATAGCATTTCTTATCTGTGAGAGGCCTGTGAAATGCTCCGATTCACAGTGCACTGCTGATGCACTTAAGAGTGCTCATTCAGTAGTGTGTGAACTCGAGTTTCCCTACTTTATTTTTCCTTGCAATATTTTATAGTGCGAACTCGACAACATGGCAAGAGCACAATTTACATTACAGAACAACACATTCATTTGTGGTAGGCTGGGGAGACAAAGCGAATCACAAGATGTTGAGTTGATGCCGAGATTCGAACGTAGCTCCCCAGCTCTAAAGTTCGCAATTCTAGAACTTGTGGCGGGAGGTATGTCTAAAAGTGTACATCGGTGCTGGCCATCAATGAGAGAGACCTTTGCATTCTTCAAATGGGTAGTGAAAAAATATGAGTATGTTGCTGAAGATGTGGGCCGCCGTGCCACCAATGTACTTACCGGGGGAGGGTAAACACCCATTATTCCGCAACTTTCTTTCCGCATGCCATCACTCCGCATACTTTCATTACGAAAGTACCATGACTCCGCAATGCCATTATAAAGCATGGCATTACATTTTATATGCTTTTACCACGGATACATTTACAACGAAATTCGTTGTAAATGCATGAATGGTAAAAGCATGTTTTTTTTTAAATGTTTGGATTAGGTAAGTATGGGTATAGGGGTAGATGTTTTGGGGTACTGAGGTATATGTTTTGGGGTGTTTGGGTATTTTAAGTGTTCAGATATAGTTTTGGGTTATGGTGTACAGGGGTAGTTTAGGGTTTAGGGATAGGTATGGGTTTTGGGGTACACGGGTATTTTTAGGGTTCAGGGTTAGTTTCGGGTTTTGCGGTATAGGGGTATTTTTAGGGTTCAGGATTAGGTTTGGGTTTTGGGGTACAGGGGTATTTTAAGGGTTTAGGGCTAGGTTTGGTTTTGGGGTACAGGGGTATTTTTAGGGTTCAGGGCCAGGTTTGGGTTTTGGGGTACAGGGGTATTTTAGGGTTCAGGTGTAGGTTTGGGTTTTGGTTTGGGGTACAGGATTATTTTTAGGGTTTAGGGCTAGGTTTGGGTTTTGGGGTACAGGGGTATTTTTAGGGTTCAGGGGTAGGTTTAGGTTTTGAGGTACAGGGGACATTTTAAGGGTTCAGGGCTAGGTTTGGGTTTTGGGGTACAGGGGTATTTTAGGGTTCAAGGGTAGGTTTGGGTTTTGGGGTACAGTGGTATTTTTAGGGTTCAGGGCTAAGTTTGGGGTACAGGGGTATTTTTACGGTTTAGGGATAGGTTTGGGTTTTGGGGTACAGGGTATATTTATAGGGTTAAGATGGGTTAGTGTTTAAGGGTGTTGGGGTCTTTTAAGGAGTAAGGGTGGGTTATGATTACGGGGTGCAGGGGTATTTAAAGGGAGCAGGGTGGGATTAGCACGCGATATGAGACATGGCATGAAGGGCGGAACGTACCACACGCCCCCAGCGATTGTCACGGCCCCTGTACACGCCCACAGCACAACGCAGACACGCCCACAAGGGACTACTTTGCTTGCACGGTTCTTTTACCTTTTAAATGTATATGGCGGGCGTCGAATAGCCTAGGTCCTTCTGCTGCAACTGCCCTTTCCAATGCTGTATTGGGTGTTGTGATTGGTGCTGTGGTTACTGAGATTACCCGCCTCAAAGGTTTGGGCTCTCTCTTTATTATATTAGCATGGATATGGATAGTTCCTAATTTTCCACAGGAGCCACTGTTTTGCGACACAACTCCAGCACTGTGTGACTGTAGCGCCAACAGACGTTTCTGAATTTCTGACACATCTATTAATCCTTGTGCCATGGTGCATATTATTGTAAATACGACAAATCCATAGTGGCACAAGGGTTTTGCACTCAGGCGCAGGAAAACTGACCATCTCTGTTCTAACGCAGTGATGTTGCAGTTTCTTGTAAATCTTCCCCTTAGTATATATGAGGTTTATTCATCTAACAAGAAATTGTGTACCAGAAGATGCCATCACCATTGGTGGCTCGAAGAGGGAGTGCTGCTTAGCGGGGATGGGGCAGGGTGGGGGGTTAGTATAGCCGGATGTACGACGCCCAGGAGTAAAGTAAGTAAATAAATAAATACATTTATTTACCTTGCGCTTACCACATCGCCAACTCGGCGATGCAGGGAGCACAAGGTAAGTAGTTTTATTTAATTAATTACTTACTTTACTCCTGGCTGTCCTACGTCCGACTCCACTACCCTCTCCCTGCCCTCCCCTGCCCTGCATCACCGCCCGCAGCACTCCCTCTGCGAGCCGCCACTGATCATCACAGCTCTAAACAGCTGGGCCTACCATCTTCCTTTACACAACCCTTCTGCGCTCTCCAGTAACAGCAAAATGGCAGCCCTTATATACGCAGGAAATGGTAGGTTGTCGACAGCGCCACCAGGGGGCGCTCCTAGTCTGAAAACACCCCAGATATTGACCACTCATACAAGCGTGCTTGCAAATAAGGCAGACAAGCGAGTCCCCATGAATATTGTGAAAATGCCAATTGATGGTATGCATGAAAGGAAAAAAATACACAGGCCCACTGGTTTTCCATGAAAAAAATGCAAATGCTTGTAGAAAAAGCATATTTAATTCAAAATCAAACACGTCATTTTATTGTAAAAGCGCGTACGGTCTAATATCAGCTAGAAAAGGTCTCCGTGAGAAAATGAATACTTCCTTTTCGGGTGTGATAATGCACGTTTTCTCTCTGAGTATTTCTTTTTTCAGTGTCAGAAACAGTATACAACAGGTACTATGTATCAGAAAGCATTGACATCCAGGCATCCAGGCAGCGAAAGATTTGAGCTTCTAGGACTTACTTGCCAAACAGAAAAACGCAAAAAAGTCTATTTCTTTGGCAAACCTTTGACCCACTTTGAAGGCATAAAACGTGGGCAGAGAAGTCTTTTAAAGCATTTTCCGGCTGCTAAGGTCACTTACTCTAATATTACTTATAATGCTACACACATTGGCAAGCCACATTATATTCAGCTTGCAAATTGTTGTGTATAGTGCAGCTTTGCTTGAATCTAAGCATGCCAACTAGCCCTCCCACGTCATCCGAGCCCTCTTCGTCAGTGTCAGCCCAAGGGGCAATGAAGTTCTCCTGTTATTGATGTCACGTGGTGCTGTGTCAACGTGAAGCACTGCTGTGCACAATAATCAGCATATAGATAGTTTAATTTATTAGTCAATAGCTTTTGTCCCCGGGCAGTCCAAGTGTAATAGAAAATAAACCTAATGGAGTAGATAGCTCCAGGTATTCAGTTTCTAAGTGAATAGATACTGCTCAGTAGAAAATGCTCACTATCCTGTATCTACTGAAGTACTCTGAAAGCACAGGCCATTACACATGCATTAAATGGTCCATATCCGATAATTCACGAGCCGCAGGGAATGGTGGCAGTATGGTGGCGGCCACTTGAGACGTCTTCTAAACTTTCAGCTATTTCTAAAATTGCTAGTTTATTTGAATCAATTTGATTTTGCTGTGCTCAAAATGCTGAACTGGGATTTGGCAATTTCCTCAGAGGTATGGAGCTGCAACCATCGTCCTTTCTGCTACACCGATCCTATAGTGTAGACAGTCATTTTGATAAGGGCACAGTAACCGGTGATCACTTAACTGAAGGCATCCACAAAGGCTTTGGATCACAGCATTGGGGTGCCATGCATACTGTGTTTGCACAGGACATGGACATCCTGCCTCCCTCGGACTGATAGGTGGGTAACCTCAGGCTCAGTACCACAACTGTCTCTCATCCTCACAGAGCAAACCATGACTACCACTTCCTACCTCTTGCCATGACTGGATGGCCCCTGCATATTCTCTGTTTGATATCTTAGGGCCTCTTAATACACTTTGCATCTATATTAACTTATGTTGTGCTTTGCATCTCAACCCATGTCGACTGTGTTACTACAACCGATGGTATCCGAAATTTCTGAATAAGTGGTGCCCACCCGAACTCCCTACAAATTATGATATGGAACCCTTCTTTATCTAGGTCCTCTGGATGGGTAGTGCCAGGCAGATCATAATTGATCTGTGCTATTCTAATCTACTTTATCCCACCCCTCTGAATGAGTACTGTTGAGCATCTCTGATAGACCAAGTTTTGGGTGGTAGCCCCCAAGTTTTTGCCTTCTGGAGTTGCACCCATTTTTATTGGCCAAAATACTCTGCACACCTTACTCCTATTAACCAGTGGTGGGCTCCCTTTTAAACATGTTAAAACTGGCACCTTAACATACTTTACTTGTAAGTCCCTTGTTGTAAGAGATTAGGTTATTGATCAAGATGTGTGGAAGCCCCAATCAGTCAACAACAATCCTTGTCATGATGAGCCACACAAGGCACTAAATAAACATGTGTATAAACCTCTGGTTGCTTGGCACAAAAGCAGTCAAGCTTAATTTAGAAGCAATGTGAAAAGTTTTTATGCAGCACTTAAACATCAATAAAGTGCAAAATCCTAAACCTAATTTAGAAAAATCGACAAAAATGTAATAAATAAAATGACACCAATATGACAAAAAAACAATCTGTATAATAATGAGTTATTCATTTTTAAAGTTGTAGGTGAAAATAGTGTCAAAACTCGCAAAGCACCACTCGTGGGTATTTGGTCATGCTATACCAGATAATAGTCACAGGTTCAGGCAAGCTGCGATGGGTTGCAGGTCGGATAAAGTGGCCAGGGTTGTCTCAGTGTGATGAATTTACCTTCTCAAAGTCCAAGTCCACTAGAGGAGCCTCAGCTTGAGCTCCCGGTTGGTTGGGAACTGTGAGGAGAATGTTGTCAGCATGAGGAGCAGCCGCCGTTGGAGCTTCGCATTGGTGGGAGGCACAGAAAGTCGCTGTTTGTTGCGAAGACCAGGTCGCAGTCAGAACTTCACGTTGACGCAAGGAATACACTCATGGTCAGAACGAGTGGAAAACATCAGTTTTTTGTCTGGAGCTTGTTTTTCCGGTAAGAGGAGTACACTCTGATGTCAGATACAGGTCGAGGAGCTGGGGGGTGCCTCTTGGGGACCAGGACTCACTTCAGCAGAGGCCAGCAGCAGAGTCAGGTAGGTCCAGTTGGTGCAAGTCAGCTGGGCAGTTGCAAGAAAGGCCTTTGGAAGCGTTTTGTGTCCCTGTTACTCAAGCAGGAGGTCAGCCAACTGACCCTTGGAGTCACTTATGAGGATCCTGGGTTCAAAGCAAGAAGGTCAATTCGCCTTCTTCAGACAGCAGGGCAGTCCTTATTCTAAATCTTCCACAAGTCCAGGCATGTTTTGACGAGAATCTCTGAAGGTGCCACATTTACAGGTTTTGTGCTGGAGCAATCCATAGCCTACTTCCAAACTGGTTCTGGACAGTTCTTCTCCTTCCCCTGGGTGTGCATCCAAACTGTCTAGGCTGACAAAGGGATAGGTAGGTCTGGAGTCAGATTCCTATGTGTGGGCTGCAGGCATTTGATGAGCAACCAGGGGAGGGTACCCAAGTCCTCCCCAGCAACCTTGTCAGTAAGACCCACTCCCTTACACCCAAGCCCCTTTTGCCACCATCTCTGGAAGGAATACACAACACACACCAGGAGGGGCAGTATTTTAATTTAATTTAATTTATTTATTTTATGATAACGGAACTCAATTGAGGTCCACATAAAAATTCAAGAAAACAAACAACAATTTTCATAAGAATACAAAAGGAAATTTACATAATATCAAATAATCAATATAATGTTAAAAAACATTTAAAGAAGTAAAACAATTTAAAACAAAACATTTCGTCTGGAGGATTAAGCATTGCTTCAATAAAATCAAAAGCAGTAAAAATACCCAGTTGAAGGCACATAGGTCTTAACCATTTGCGTCTAAATGCCATGAGGGCCGGACAAACAAAAACAACATGGTACATATCCTGGGAATTAAGATTACAAAAATTACAGATATCTGAACCACCATACCATTTGGACAAAAGGCAGTTCAGCGGAAGTAAGTTATACCTTAACAAAAGCATAAATCGCCTAACCATGGGGGAGATTCCAGTATATGTATGGTTGAGGTGTTTTTATTTCGCAAAATTTACCAATGGGGAACATTCCGCTCACAGCTTTACTTGTCCCACTATCAACTCTAAAACTCAGCTCCCAAGAGGCAGATTTTAAGGATAACTTTAATTGGGCAGCAGATAGTGAAAAAAGGCTTTGTTCGTCTAGCTGTAGTAGTGTAACAGCCTGTCGGAAATTCCTTACAATAGAGGAATAAGCATTAAAGGAACCCAACAGCTCACTTTTTATTAGATATCTCAATGTGCCAGGCATTCCTCTTGCAATGTTAAAAACCCAACGCACCACACTCGCAGCTGCCTGAGCCCGAGAGCTACGCAGGCTGAATTCTCGTCTTAACGAAGACGTAGAATTTGCAGTATTGACAGTAGCTAAATTACGTAATATTTTTCCTTCGGTAGAATTCAAAAAATTCCAGGAGGGGCATTCACTAACATGGACTCTGGAAGATAGGCAGATTCCCTACCACCCACAACGGAGGACCCTGAACTAGCTGCTAACAACTACACAACTTGGATTCGAAACACTGTCGATCTGACAGTCCCACTCAAGAGACAATCCTCCAATAGAACCACTAAGTCCTCACCCTGGTTCAATGACACTCTAAGACTAGAAAGACAAAATTGCAGGCGTCAAGAACGCAAATGGAGACGTGAATACGATCCAGAACAAAAAGCCCTCTACAAATCCATGCTGCTGAAATACAAACAATCAATCATCACAGAGAAAAGTAATTTTTACACCCATCAAATTAATCTTGCTCAAGATTCAACCAAACAACTCTTCCAGGTAGTGACGCGTCTCTCTGGACATACAATCTCTACCCCGGTCACGTATACCCAAGATCTATGCAATTCTTTGGCAAATCATTTTCAAAAAAAAGTCACTGACATCTTCTCCCAATTTGAAGCTCATGCTAGTGACACTGGACACTCTTACCCCGTCTATAATGATCAATCTCCTCCGGCCACGAATTCCACCAATCCCCCTCGAACAATCCCTTCCAACTCCTTCCAAAAGTTCTCTCAAATCTCTTCTGAACTGGTGTCCCATCTCCTAGGCACCACAAACTCCGGTTCCCCAGAAGACCCGTGCTCTCCCTCCATTCTCAAAAACTTCCCTGAAATCTTAAGCCCTAAACTCACCGAGATATTTAATGCTATGTTCCTGTCCACTACTTTTCCTTCCATTTGGAAAAGAGCCATCGTCAAGCCTCTTATCAAAAAAAGCTCTCTTGATCCTACCATAGTTGCCAACTACCGTCCAATCGCTTGCCTCCCGCTCCCTGCCAAGATTGTAGAGAAAATCATGAACAGACAAATCTCCGACTTTATAGAGCAAAACAACTGTCTGGACGAAACATAATTTGGCTTCCGGAAAGGACACGGGATGGAAACTGCGCTTATCAAAGCCACGGAGGAAATTAGGAAGTCCTTGGATGGTGGAGGTGCGGCGGTGCTCATTCTGCTGGACCTGTCTGCGGCCTTCGACACGGTCGATCACTCCATCTTGATCGACCGTGTCGAATCGACGGGCATCACGGGTTCAGCGAAGGATCTCATTGCCTCATTCCTCACCAATCGTGTTCAATCTGTTACCTTCGGCAACTTCAATTCTCCTTCCTTCATTCTTCCTTGTGGTGTACCCCAGGGATCCTCGCTAAGTCCAACTTTATTCAACATCTATGTGTCGGACTTGGCGAGGACCATAAAAATCCATCACCTGGCGGTTACATCCTATGCCGACGATACCCAGATTGTCCTAGCCATAAATAATAACGGAGACGAAGTGGCCTCCAACTTCAATCTGGGAATGCTGGCAATAAGCAATTGGATGACACGAAACTGTCTCAAGTTGAATTCCGATAAAACGGAGGTGATGTTATTCGGCAATCTTTCCCCTGCCTGGTCTCCCACATGGTGGCCTGATGCCTTGGGACCTCCCCCCCTCCCCGTAACCAAAGCCAGGAACTTGGGAGTTATACTGGACACCAAGCTCACCCTCATGCACCACGTCAACGCGGTAGTATCTTCCTCATTTTACACTCTGAGGATGATAAAAAAACTTCTACCGTACCTTCCGATGATTATGAGAAAAACTCTAATCAGCGCACTCATCATGGCCCGCATTGACTATTGCAACGGTCTGCTAGTCAACGCTCAAGAAGGTGTCCTAAAGAAATTGCAACTGGTGCAGAACAAGGCGGCCAGATTGATTATTGGATGCCCCAAGTACGCCTCTATCTCCGGAACACTCCGAGAGCTCCACTGGCTGCCAGTGAAGAAGAGAGCCAAGATCAAGGCTCTCTGCATTGCCTACAAGGCAATTCACGATCAAGGACCAACGTATTTGAAAGACTCCTTTTGTCCTTACGAACCTACCAGATCCCTACGATCCTCAACTGCTGGACTACTGCAAGTCCCTAGGACTAAGAAAGTCTCCTGGGGAGATATATCCTTCATAGTCACCACCACTAAACTTTGGAATAGTCTTCCATCCTTCATCAAAACCTCCACATCTCTGCTCTCCTTCCGCAGACAGATAAAGACCTGGCTGTTTAAGCAATAACTCTCATGAACTAGTTCTCTCACTCAGCGCCGAGACACCCACGGGTAGATGAGCGCTCTACAAATCGCCTAAATAAATACATTTTTGATTAATTTCTAAAATTGGAATTTTCAGGGTAGCAACTTAATATCTGACTTTATCATTAAAAAAGGATTTTAAATTACAATTCAAATGAGTAGAATGATGATTCGTAGCGCCGCACCTTAGGACTGATTGGCGACTGCTTTGAGACATTTGATCAGCCTGCTGCTTTGCTTGTTGTTGTGTACTCGCCTTTGTTTACATCGCCTCAGTTTCGGTTTTGTATCCCGACCACCATCTTGCCATTACGTATCCCTTGGCCCGCCTACCCTCCCCGCTACCGCCTCCCAGCTGCCCCTCCCACTCTCCGCCCCCTCCACTATCCATTTATGACCAATGTTCCAACGCGCAGCGTTCACGCGCAGCGGTCGCGCCCCATTCGCGCCGAAGGTGCGCCAAAGGTAAGCCCGTCTACGCCCGTCCGGGCCTGGACCGCGCCCAGCGCCAGACCCCCTGGTTCCCGTAATGCCCAGCCCTCTCGCATCACTTACGATGCTGCCTCCCTCCTAGCCCTTAACCCCGGCCGACTCTCCAACTGCGCCCAAGCCGCCCCTGGCCACACCCATGGACCCTTCTCTTGCTATACCTGCAAGTTCGACGGCACCAAGACCAACTCCTCATCCACGAACACCAAACAGAGCTCCGACACTAACCACCTAAATTGCATCCTGCTCAACACCCGATCGGTCCACAGGCATGCCATCGATCTCTGGAATTTACTAGACACCACTTCTCCCGACGTCGCCTTCCTAACAGAAACATGGATGAACGCCTCATCAGCTCCAGACATCACCATCGCCATCCCGGAAGGATACAAGATCATCCGTAAGGACCGCATCGACCAAACAGGAGGAGGCATCGCCATCGTCCATAAGAACTCCATCCGCATCTCAACCAGCTCAGACGTCAACCTTACCAGCGCCGAACACCTTCACTTCCAGATCCACACCGACCCCAAGACCACACTCAGAGGCACACTCCTCTACCGACCTCCAGGACCCCGCGCACAATTCAGCGACGTTATCACCGACTTTATCACCCCACACGCCCTCCCCTCCGAGGAATACATTTTGCTGGGAGACCTCAACTTTCACCTGGAAAAGAGCAATGACAGCAATGCCACCTCCCTCTTGGACAATCTCGCCATCCTTGGACTCAAACAACTTGTCACTACGCCCACCCACATCGCAGGTCACACACTCGACCCTATCTTCACCTCCAGCAAACATGTCTCCTTCAGTCACACATCTACTCTCCACTGGACTGATCACAGCTGCGTACACTTTTTCTACAACAAGACCACAACTCACAACCACCCTCAACCTACTCTACGAAGAAACTGGAACAAAATCACTATCGATCAGATCTCCTCATCGCTTCTTCAAAACCCCCCTACCCACTCCTCTAACCCCGACCAAGCAGCCATTAACCTCACCCAATGGCTATCCAACAGCGCCGACATCCTAGCACCACTGAAAAAACGTCAAATCAAATTAGGCAGCAAAAACGCCTCCTGGTTCAACGATGATCTTAAGAAATCGAAGAAACTCTGTCGCTTCCTCGAGAAGGCCTGGAAAAAAGACCCAAACACCAACACTAGGGACGCCTTCAAAAACGCCATTCGCATACACCACCAACTAATTCGATCTGCCAAGAAAACCGCATTCAAAGACCGACTAGACAACAACGCCCACAACAGCAAGGAATTATTCAACATCGTCAAAGAATTTACCAACCCCTCAGCCAACTCCAACGACATCACCCCCTCACAAGCCCTCTGCGACTCCCTAGCTTCGTTCTTCCACAACAAAATCGCAGACATCCATAACAGCTTCGACAACCGTCCCGGAGACCAACCCACCCAACCTTCTGCAGGACCTTCATCCCCCTTGAACATCCTTAATGACTGGAACCCAATCTCCACTGAGGATACCATCCGCCTGATGAACTCTATCCCCTCAGGATCCCCCACAGACCCATGCCCTCACCACATCTTCAACAAAGCAGACTCCATCATAGCACTACACCTTAGAGATGTCATCAACTGCTCCCTCAACTCCGCCACCTTCCCAGATAGCTGGAAACACGCCGAACTCAGCGCCCTCCTGAAAAAACCCACAGCTGACCCCACCGAACTCAAAAACTACCGCCCCATCTCACTCCTTCCATTCCCGGCCAAAGTCATCGAAAAGGCCGTCAACAACCAGCTCGCCGCCTTCCTCGAACCCAACAAATCCCTCGACTCCTCACAGTCCGGCTTCCGAGCCAAACACAGCACGGAGACCGCCCTCATCGCAGCAACAGACGACATTCGAACTCTACTGGACAATGGAGACACAGTCGCTCTCATCCTCCTCGACCTCTCCGCGGCCTTCGACACAGTCTGCCATAGCACCCTTCTACAGCGCCTCAGTAACATCGGAATCCAAGGAAAAGCACTGGAATGGATCACCTCGTTCCTCACCGGAAGAACCCAGAGAGTCCGCCTCCCACCATTCAACTCAGAGGCCACTGAAGTCATCTGCGGAGTACCCCAAGGGTCCTCACTCAGTCCTACCCTCTTCAATGTATACATGAGCCCCATCGCGGCCATCGCTCGGCAACACAACCTCAACACCATCTCCTACGCGGACGACACCCAACTGATCCTATCACTCACCAAAGACCCTGACACCGCCTAAAGCAACCTACATGAAGGTATGAAAGAAGTAGCCGAGTGGATGAAGCACAGCCGTCTGAAACTGAACTCAGACAAAACAGAAGTCCTTATCTTAGGTACCTCCCCCTCCGCATGGGACGACTCTTGGTGGCCAGAGGCCCTTGGAAAGGCACCCATCCCGACGGACCACGCACGGAACCTGGGCATCATCCTGGACTCCTCACTCTCTATGAACAGACAAGTCAACGCCGTTTCATCATCTTGCTTCAACATTCTTCGCATGCTCAAAAAAACATTTCGCTGGATCCCCACCGACACCAGAAAAACGGTCACCCATGCACTGGTTACAAGCCGCCTGGACTACAGAAACACCCTATACGCCGGTATCACCGCAAAACTCCAGAAAAAGCCCCAACGCATCCAGAACGCATCAGCTAGACTCATACTAGACATCCCGCGTAAAGACCACATCTCTAGCCACCTGAAAAACCTCCACTGGCTCCCCGTCAATAAGAGGATTACTTTTCGCCTCCTAACCCACGCACACAAAGCACTCTACGAACTTGGACCCGAATGCCTCAACACACGACTTTCCTTCTACACCCTCTCC
The DNA here is from genome assembly GCF_964263255.1 of Lissotriton vulgaris. Lineage (NCBI taxonomy): Eukaryota > Metazoa > Chordata > Amphibia > Caudata > Salamandridae > Lissotriton > Lissotriton vulgaris. Next base: position 950,576,584 of record NC_141698.1, read on the forward strand.
CGCCAGCTACGATCCTCCAACCAAGCCTTGAACCCGTACCCCGCATCAATAAAACCACCATGGGAGGTAGATCCTTCTCCTACCTCGCAGCTAAAACCTGGAACTCACTCCCCACTCACCTTCGTCTCACTCAGAACCACCTAGCATTCAGAAAGCAACTTAAAACTTGGATATTCGACAAATAACTCCCCACCCTCCTCAAGCGCCTTGAGACCCTCCGGGTATGTAGTGCGCTATATAAATCCTTGACTTGACTTGACTTGAGTAAGTGTAATTAAGTGTATAAAGGTAACCTGGTGTTAAACTATGGGAGAGCTAGTCTTCCCACAGTGAAAAATGACTATAGGACATATGAATTTTTACAGCCCACGTTCAGGATGATTTATAAGTATTAAAAAGGAAGGTTTAGACATGACAAAATGTTTATTTTGCCAGGTCAACATGGCAGTTTAAAACTGCACTAAAGGCTGCTGTGGCAGGCCTGACACATGTTTCACAGGGCTACCTCAGTGGGGGTTCACAACAATCACTGCAGCATACTAATTGCATTTAATTTACAGGCCCCGTGTACATGTAGGATCATTTACTAGGGAATTATCAGTAAATTAAATGTGCCAATTAGGTGTATGTCAATTTTACCATGTTTAAGGGATAGAACACAAGCACTTTACCACTGGTTAGTACAGGTAAATTGCACATAGTCCAACAAAAATGGGGTCAGCAAGAATAGGGTGGTGGAAACAAAAAGTCTGGGGGAATACTATGCGTACAGGTCTGTCAGTGACTGTATCCATGGTGGCCGGGCACTGATGGGGGTATTTAACCATGTGGGTTTCCATGAGGATGTTGTGTCTGATAGAGGCACTAAATTCATGTTTGCCTATATGAAGTCCATGTAGGAGTGTGGGGTAACTTAGATGCCCTCTACTTCATACCACCCCGATGTTTCCCAGACCAATGGGCTTGTTGAAAGGTTCAATAAGACTCTGAAAGTCATGATTATGGGCTACTAGCACCCATAAGGTGTCAGTGTGACGTCTTGCTAACATGCCTACTGTTTACTAAAGGGAGGTGTTTCAGAAGGGAGTGGGGGTTATTCCCTTTGAATTTCTGTTGTCCACCCTGTGAGTGGACTTCTCAGGCTTGTAAAGGTTTGTAAAGGAGAGATGGGAGCAAACTCTGAAGAAACCCACTAACATGTAGTAAGCTGCATATTGTCCCAACAGTCCCAGCTGAAGCGCTTCTTGAAAATGGCCACTGAGAACGAAGTGGCCAGCCAGGGGCTCTTGAAGCACTTGCATGACCAGAAGGCCACTCTGGTAGGGGATATAACAATTACAACATGATCTAAACCACGCATGCCCTTACACCAAAAGCGTCTTTACCACGAATGCCTTTACCATGCTTAGTATAAGGTAAGTGTATCATATATATATATATATATATATATATATATATATATATATATATATATATATATATATATATATATATATTACCTACTGGCGGTCGCCAGTAGGTTGTTATAGTTAGGACCTATTATCCATAGGAAAACTGCAACATTCTATTGGCAATAACTTTGGCGTCGATTGATGAATCTCCTTGAAATTTTCCAAAACTTTTGGCCAGCTTAGTTTCGCTCCTTCCCTGAAAGTTTGCGGGTGATTGGTGAAGTGGGGACCGAGAAAAAAGGGGGGTCCCAAAACATGTTTTCCCCATGCAATTTACCATTGGACATTTAGCCACGGCTCCAGCCCGAACGGCTGAATGGAATTACACCAAATTTGCACAGAGGTAGTCCTCAGTTCTGACTTGTGCCTTTCGCATATCTGGTGTCAATTTGTTCAGTAGTTTCTTTGAAAATTACGGTTAAAGTCATTTATATATCTATGGGCGCGGAGGATCTGCGGATTGTGCAAGGATTGGCCTCGTAGGATAAGTGCACCATCCCGATTACATGTTGAATTCTAATTGGCTGTCAAGCTGTTGTAAACATTCGAAATCAGGAACTGTTGGCAGCCTATTTGTGCCTCGGTAGAAGCAAGGCTGAGGAAGTCAGTGAAATATGTGTGCAAAGTGTGAAAAGGGGGCAGGGTAGACACACTCTGACCCCCTAGGCCTGCTCAGGGGGTCACATAAGGACCCGTAGGGCCCAAAAAGTAAGATCATATATTTTTTTTTGTAATTGCAGGATGCGCCTAGGGTCCGCGCATTTCGCCGCCGAAAAAAAAGAAGCATGTCTTTTTGACATATAGATCAAGCTTATGTGTATAGTTGGGTGGCTCTAAAAAGAGCCTTTGAGTTTATTGAGATATTTTAGTACTTACAAGTAAGTACTGATGCAGAATCTAAAGTTCATGAGAAAGACTCCGTTCCCTTCATCTGTAAAATGTACAGCATCTCTCCAATAGATGCCATGCATATTGAAATGCAGATTGTTGTGGTGTATGGACTCCATTCTATAGTCTTGGAGAAAAGTAGAAACAGATTTATTCACATGTTTTCCTAGCTTTCTCAATCTGTGGACAAAATAGATAGGAGTAGTTCCATTTCTGCCTTTGGCATATGTTAGAATAGGCAAGGGGAGTTTGGGGGAAAAGTGAAACTAAAACAGAAAAGAAATGATTGGTTGTTTGACAACATTTTACACAGAAAACTAGGGTGCATGTTTCTGTTTTTTAAAAGCATGATTCTTATTGGGTATTAGAACATGATTGAAAATACCATTAATTAGGCTAAGGTAGTATATGGAGAAGGCGAGCACACTTGCTGTTTTCTGAGCAAAATTGTGTGATGAACTTCTGCGTTCTTCGGGAGTCAGTATTGCTTTTTTGCATGGCTAGAGGCTAATTTGTATATGGAAATGCAATCTGCTTTGGAACTTGAAAGTGAGAATAGATTTCACTGCTCTGTCTTTCAAAATGCAACTATGTTTGCTATGGGAGGGCGGGAGTCGTGAGAGTCCCGCTCTGTCAAAGCAAACAGCAGTATACCGGGGGTAGGCACCCAGGACACTGCAGGAGCCGGTCGTAGTAGTTTCCAGGGCCTAGGAGGGCACCAGACGGAGGGCCACGCAGTCTGCCTCCCATCATACAGAAATTCCCAGGGGTGGTGATTCCAGGAGCTTTAGGGGGGTCGTTGAGGCCCACATACTTGTAATTTTGGAGGGGGGTTGAATGCCAAAGTAGTGCAAGGGTGTTGTAAATCTAGAACACAGTGTTTTGTTTTACTTTGCTTTCCTTTCTGTCATGTAGAGGATCCAGGGTAAATATAACAGTTTCTGTACAGCCAGTATCTTTTAACCCTAATCCCAAAACAATATTCTGCCTGTTACTATAGTAACAGTTCATGGGACACTTACGTGAGCACAGAGGTTAGAAGTTCACCCCACTATGTTGCTAATGGCGTTGTACTTTTTATTCTTTTGAATTGGAACCGTAAATTGTAGCTATACACTCTGGTAAAGATCTGGTGAAGAGCTAGCCTCAGAATTATACTTCAAATTATAAATATCATTTCTATTGTGGACTGCTACCCCCACAAAAAAAAGACTTATGTAAATTTTTTAATTAACTTTTATTAAAGCACTAAATAACTGGAAATATAACTAAATGATAACAATGCAATACATACCTAGAACCATAACTTTAACAAAACAATATAACAAACAACATATAATATGGAGTCTAATAGAAGTACTGTAGTTAATCTGCAAATTAGTGTTTAAAATTAGATCGATGTGACTAAATGAGGTCACACATTACAAGTCAAAGTAACACAACAATATTTTCTATTTTTTTAATGTGTGCAGTGTACTGATAGATTTCACTTATCTTATAGGCTTGCATCCAAACGGTGTCTGTATAGAAGTGCCTACTGCATCATATTTATATTACAGATGATCCGGTCTTTAAAATGATTCACAGATGAGACAGAATTAGGTGAGAGATGAAGTCATTATGCAGGACAATATTTTTTAGGGCTTATTTACAAAACTCTTGTGCCACTTTTGTGTTACTTTTCTCATGTTGAAAGTGACGCAAAAGTGGCGCAAGGGGTTTGTAAATAAGCTTTTTTATTTCTAATGAATTTAATTGGAGGTATTGTATAACTAGGCTGCCTTTTGCTTACCTTGTGTAAACACTGTGGCCAACAGAGTTCACAACTTGAACTCCGCTTTGGTTGGTTACTTGCCGGATATGCAAGACTGCTTTCAAGAGGAGACCCCAATAAAGAGTACTGGTGTGGAACTGCAAGTTTGCGGAACGGACTTGCAGACTAAGAATCCGGTCAACTTTGGAAGTGAAGAGTTAGGGATATTGAGAGAGGCTCCTTCTGTTTCATGAGAAGGCCCAAGTACCTGTAGAGCAACACCGTCAACCTCGACTGCACAGCCTAATATTCATCTCCAATTTGGAACCCTTTAAGAGAAAAAATAAGAAGGTTGGGAGCTTTGTATGCCATCCTAATACCTAATCATCCATCAGTTGTACATAGGTCCACCCTGTATCAGACTCATCCATACAAGTGTGAATTGGACATTATCTGACACCAAAAAACCCTCAAGTACTTATATCTGTTACTTTTTAACTTCGTCGACCACTCATATTGAGAGTATTTACCTTAACGTTATCCGTTAAAAATTTGTGCATCTGTATGGCTTCAGCCAACTAGTTCATGCCATATTTGAGACATCGGTGTAATCAGCTGGAACGGGAGGATATACTTTTCTTCAACTTCGGCAATTTGCTGCTGATTTATGTAACATTGTGCAAACTGTAAGAAGAGTTAAAAATTTATATGTTGTACATATGTCCAAGATTAATTTAAATGTACATAAAAACATTTGTTCTCAATATTTGTTCTCAATAGGATTGGGTTTGAAAAGCAATCATCAGAGGTTATATTTGGCAAGCAAAATAGGATATAGCTTTGCATTATACCCAGTGGCGGCTGGTGGAATTTGAACCTGGTGGGGCTATTGAAGTAGGCATCAACGAACGGGAGCGAGCGAGCGAAGCGAGCGAGCCCGACGGCAATAAGGGGGGTGTGGGGGGGTTCTCCCCCCACGAAGAAATTTTTTAAAAATTGGCATTTTTTGGTGCAATTTTCCGCACTATTTCTGTGATAAATGGACTGAAAAATCAGTTCTTCTAGGCATTCATAAAAGAAAACTCATACATTATTTCAGAGAATTTCTGTGTTGCCAAGCAAGACTGACTTCTGAAGAGGGCCAGGGTACTAAGCCAGGTTGCACATCCACAAAGAAACACACTTGTAATTTTGTTCCTACCAAAAATGACAGCTGGCCATTTCCTTTTCTGCATCAGCTATTCATTGTTGATTGCCCAGTAATCATTATGACATATTAAATATCTACATGTATAAGAAATATCAGTTTGAAACAAACATTTAATTTTTAGGAAGTCAGCAAAAGCTTTGATTTTTGAGCAAGGCAATTTTGCAAAATAATTAAGTAAATATTGTATTTAAAATAGTTCATATAGCTCTCTGAAGCCCTTGGGTCTTTCAGTATTTAAGAAAACCACTAAATAAAAATAAGTTAGGAAATGAGTCTAATATGCATTGCTTATAATATAAGAAATATCCATTAAAAATCTTTCATTTATTTAAGAAAGAACAAAAACGTTATTTGCAGAAGCAGGCTAGGTAAGAATGTTTTACTTTATTTTTAAATACTTTGCATGCCACCCTCAGGCCCTTGTGGCAGTCAGTATAGTAGAAAATGGCTACATAAAAATAAAATATGAAAATAAATAAATGTATATTTTAAGAAATATCCCTTCAAAACCAATATGATATTTGTAAACACAAACAAAATTATTTTAAATAATACTATGCAAATTGTTTGAATGCCACTCTCAGGTCCTTGTGCCCTTCAGCCAGCACAGCAGAAAAAGTTAAACAAAAAGAAATTATGGAAATAAATAAATGTACATTCTAGTGTGGTGATGCGGACACCAGCACTAGTATAACCACTAATGAGTGGTACTTGACAGGACTACAAATGTGAAAGTGAACGCTCTTCAAATTTTTAAAAAGTGTATCTTTTTAACATTTGAAAGCTTTGACATTATCAAGTCAAAATATAGCACTGCACTAAGACTTCATTAAACATAGAAGGAGGGAGCGGCTGACACCTCCACCTGAATAGGGCTATGCCTATTCCAACACAAATAGCCATATAACCGCCTGTAGTGTGCCTGGAGCCAGAGAAGAAAGGGCAGGGGCCTTTTGAGGATCAAAGACAGCTGTCTTTTGTTGTCACCCCCACTTCAAAGACCTCGCTGTGACATCCCCAAATTGGTTCTCTTTGGGGTCTGGAGGAGACTCTGCAACTATGATGTACAACGCTGCTAGGAAGGACTGCCCCTTTGTCACTTGCTTTGCTGTACTGCCTATGCACTCTGCTCAGCTATGTTGGCCTGCTCCCTGCTACCTCTGCAATGAGGGGCAATTGGGCCTCTATATCCTACAAGTTCCCAAGAACTTGTTAGCTTTCCTCCTGTTATGGAATAATCAGGGCTATTTGTATGTTATTGGGCCACTGTTCTGACCGACTTTTTCGACCCTCCTTTGAGGGAGAATGATTGGAGGTGACTCCAGCCTATTATCCTTCTAGTGCAGGGATTAGAACTATAAACAGGGCCTATTCATAAGGCACAGTAATGCACTTTCGTACCCTTTTCCTTAGATCAGGGCTTATAAACTTAAGCTAGGGGATAGATTAATTAGTATTAGTGATAATCCGTCCTCTTGCAAGAGTGTTAGTATACCTTCTATGGAGTTATGCTTATTTCGGGCCTTGTAGGCCTCAAACGGGAGAGACTCCATCTTGCTTTCTGCCCCGGCAGCTTGAGATGCTTCCAGGTCAAGTGTAATGTTTTAGTTTCGAAGTGTTGTTCGCTTGGAGAGAACCGGCTCAGGCTGGCCCTTATCGAAAGACTGTATTTTTCTTCCACTCCGAAGACACAACATCAGGCCGGCCGGCTGGGAACGTGTCCTTGGTACGGGGAGGTGCAAGAATTTGGTGGGCGGCAGGTTACTGGCCGTAACTTTCCATGAAAGGACAAGCTTCCATATTAGCGAAAGCGTTAGGCTGTGAGTCAGTCAGTCTGTAGGCGGCAGCTAGCCGTTAGCATCAATGCCATTAATTATTTCCAGGCAGACAGTCGCCATTTTGAAGTCCGAGAAAGATCATGAGGCTGATACTCTCTGAGAAAGATTGAAGAGGAGAGAGGAGTAGTGAGGAGCGATCGGAGACAGAGAGAGACAGCAGCTAATAAAGAGGAAGGTTCCAGTGACTTGGAGGGAAGCGGAGGAGACAGAGCATAGCGGTGCAGACGTGTACTCGTGACTGCTGAGGTGTGATTCCGAGACGAGCCAAGGCACGGACGAGAAGGGAACCTAAATGACTGTCGAACTCCGACTTCGTGCTCATAAGGTGACCTCTGCCCCACTTTGCATAGTGTGCACATTCTAACCTTTCACTTTTCTTTGCAGGATATATGTTATAGTATAGTGCTGTGTTTATAATCATTGTAATAAAATACCCCAGTTCTTAGTGAACCAACATGTGCCTTGTATTCTTGTTCAATCAGGGTAACCTGGTCTTCTAGTCAGACATTGTTTTCATGAACGGTCAGGTAAGAGGTGACTGAATAATGAGGGAGAGAGGGACCATTCGATGCTGAGAGCAGAAGGTACATGATTCAATTTGGTAAGTTGTGCTAATTCCTGTTATTGTAGTATCACCCCGAGTAGCCAATGAGAGATTCCTTCCAAAGGTATTCATAGGAGAGTGATCGTCGTTGGTAAGCGGCGTTAATGAGAGCACCAGGGGGGACACTGGTGTGTAGATCCGCCGGATTGCGGATCGGGCTGCGAGTGAGAGAACACTGGGGTGGATACCAGTGTCTAGTTCCGCCGGATTGTGGACAGGATTGGAAGGAAGAGAGCAGTAGGGCTGCAGCCTAGTGCGTAAGGCACGCCGGATTGCGTGTCGAGTGAGCACTGATGGGGATCAGTGTGTAATGGTAAATAATCAGAACTGCCCCAGGGTAGATTAGTCTGGGCCTAAGTTGCCGTGAGACTAGCTGGTATGAGTGGGATATTGTAGAAAACCTATGCGTGTGTATAGCTATTTCCCCATCCTTAGGTACGAGACATAAATATATATATGTACATACCTATTGTTAATACGTTCTAAGGAGAGAGGTGATTACGTTCCGACTGGGTTGGAGGTGCTCTAAGGAGCTGATCCCATCTGGTTCGAGAATCCGGACGTTACAGCCACCAGACACACTCACATTGTCTAGCGCCTGCTGTGTTGGCGCTCAGTCACCTTTTGCTACTAGTCGTACTCGACACTGCTGTTTCTGAAGATACCGCAGTGGTGTAGACCTTTTCCCTCAGTCAGCGCCGGGAGCACCGAGTGGCGTGAGCGCATTCTGGTTGCCTAGCAACACAACGATCTGAGCTCGCTCTCTCCAGGCTCTTTGGGCCGAAGATTCACAAGACTGCATCTACTGCGGCTGAACACCAGTCCTGCCTGCCTCTGTACCTCTTACCAACACGAGCTCCATGTGTGAGGCCCACCAACACAGCAGTATGGGGCCACAGACCTGCCTGTGCTCCAGCGGCCAAGCCAGAGCCCAACTCCTCTTCCTACCATGTGGACCCCGTGTGCGAGACCGCCGAAAACAAGAGCAGTGACTCCAAGCCCCAGGTACTGTCCCGAAGGCCTGTGCAGGCTAACTTCAACCCCCACTACATTGAAAATCTTGTCTTGTCTTGCCGGTGGGCTCATTTGAGGATTACTGTAATTCCCTTAAAGGTTCCTGAGCACTGTGATGAGCTATTAACGTTACTAGTACTGGCATAACTCTTGATAGACTATTGAATTGCTGTCCTTTAGGCCTGGTTTTAATTACATAAAGATGGTCTATTTTTCTAGAACTAGTGTGGAGTGTTTTGCTTTGTCTTTCACTGTTACTTTACTATGCGTTGCAGAAATACTTTACACATTGCCTCTTTGATAAGCCTCCCCTGCGCCAAGCTACCAGACGAGGAGCACAGGTAATCTTGCATCTGAATTAACCTGAGTGGTGGTGGGTACTGCTTGGCTTAGGTGTATACCTTAGCCAAACAAAAACCCCATTTGTAACTGACACATTCAGCAGCGCCTGCTGCTGCACGTTGCCTGCTATCATTTCGAGCTGCAATGTGCAAGTGGAGGGGGGCAGCAGCTTATCAGATTTCACCTGGGCCCATAACAAAAGCCGAAGTTAAAGGGCCAAGGAGATATCTGGAGCCTCAAAACTAAAAGCAAATGCCTCGACCAATGGGAAACAGCTTCCCTCTTCGTGCTGGACCTCTCAGCCGCCTTCAACACCGTTTCCCACCACACCCTCTGCACAAGATTCCACGATGCCAGCATCTGGAACAAAGCCCTGGATGGATCTGCTCCTTCCTCACCGGCCGAACACAGAGAGTACGACTTCCACCATTCAACTGAAAACCCACAGAGATCAGCTGCAAAGGGTCTCAAGGCGCCTCCCTGAGCCCCAAGCTCTTCAGGCCCCATTTGCAGACATCGTCAAGAACCACAGACTCAACATTGTCTCCTACGCCGATAACATCCAGCTGATTCTCTACCTCACAGAAGAATCCACAGCTGCCAAGAGCAACTTCCACAACAGGATAAATGCAGTCACCACCAGGATGAAGGACAGCTGCCTCAAGCTTAACTAACTCAAACAAGACCTAAGGCCTCAACCTGGGATCCACCCCCAAGTGTTGCCACTCCCTCTGCCTTGGTTGACTCTTGGTGGCCCAGGAAGAGGGGGTCTGCAGCACTTGGAACCCCCCCTCCCCCACACGCCCACTGACTACGTGCGAAACCTTGGCAACCTCCTGGACTTTTCTCTCTCAATAAACCACCAAATCAATGTTGTTTATTCCTCCTATTTCCACATGCTCTATCTACTTCATGAAATCTTCCAGTTTGCCCCCAGTGAGTACAACAACACTGTCACCCATGAGCTTGTCAGCACTCTATCCTGCACCACCCAGAAACTCCATAAGAAACTGCTGAACATCAAGAACACCTCCGCCAAACTCATCCTGAACATCCCACGCCGCAGCCACATCACCGGCCACCTGAGAAGGGAAATATCCAATACAACGCATGCCAACACAACGCAAGTACCATTACATCGCAATGCTATTACAATGCATAGCATTACAATGTAAAGCATTATAATGCATATACTTTTACCACACATGCCTTTACATGAATTTCTTTGTATAGGCAAGCATGGTAAAAGCATATGTGTTTTACATGTAAGTATAAGGTAAGTATAGGGTTTAGGGTGGGTTTGGGTTCTGAGGTCTAGGGGTATAGGTTTGGGTTGCCAAGGTTAATTTTAGGGTTCAGGATGGGTATATGTTTTGGGGTGCCAAGGTTCATTTTAGGATTCAGGGTGGGTTTGGATTTTAGGGTGCACAGGGTAATTTTAGGGCTCGGACAAATTTGGATTTTGTGGTGCCAAAAGGGTAATTTTAGGGTTCAGGGTTGATTTTGGTTTTGGGGTGGTAAGGGTAATTTTAGGGTTTAGGGGGTATGGGTATTAGGGTGGTAAGGGTAATTTTAGAATTTTAAGGGGGTAGGGCTATTGGCACTGGTACAAAGGGTAATTTTGGGGTTGCCTGGGGGTATTAATATATATATATATATATATATATATATATATATATATATATATATATATACACATACAAACAGAGACACACAATTACTTACCTTAACCACTTTTACCAAGTCTATGCCTTTACCACGCATGTCTTTGCCTTGTAATGACATGCTTGGTAAAGGCATATGCATGGTAAAAGTGTGCTTTGCAATGGTAATGCGTTGCAACAGCACTTGTGTTGTTACAACCGTATTATAATGGCATTCTTTGTGTTGGCATGCGATATAACGTCATAAATTCCCTGAGAGACCTTCACTTGCTATCTTTCAACAAAAGAATTACCTTAGCGCAAGCGCCTCATGCATGCCTACAAATCCCTCCACAACGCCAGACATACATAGCTCAACCACCACTTCTGCTTCTACACTCTCCCCTGACATCTCCACTCCGCCCAACTGGCGCAGGCCACCATCACACATCTGTAGACCAGTGATGGAGAAAGATCCTTGTCTAAACTTCTGGAACGTCCTGCCTCTGCACCTCAGGCAATCACCATCACGTCCGCAATTAAGGAAGGACCTCAAGACTTGGCTCGTCAAATCAATCGCAGGTCCCCTCCCCTCAACCCCCCACACACAGCGCCTTGAGACCCTACGGGTGAGTAGTCTTGCTTTAAATAGTAATTGATTTGAAGCAATGGATTAGAAAGAAAGGCTTAATGCTTATCACATCATAAGACGCTTGCTTTTAAATTTGTATTTGCAAACATTTTAAATTTAAATACCACTATTTTGTTTCTATTTCTTTTTATAGTGCCACTCATCCACACGTATGGTGTCAAAGCGCTTTAGATCACATGTACATATATATTGACAATAAATGAAGAGTGTAAATCAATGTACAGGTTGTGTAATAAAAGTAAGTAACGGTTACAAGGTTGAAGAGTTGCATGCTGTTTATAGCTCACTGTGCTATATGGGAAGGATTAAAATGTATGGACTGCACATAACCAAATGAGCTCTGTATTCAAAGCAGTAACCCACTAATCTAGTTTCATAAAATAAAAATCTGTCATCTGCATATTACATAGCATTTAGCATGAAGTGCACTGCATGAGACACATTAACCCTTGCAAGTTTATTTAAATGCACTCATGAGTCATGATACTAGACTAGAGTGTGCTATATGTTAAAATAATTACAAAGTAGTATATTTAAATAATGGAAATATTGCAAAAATAATTTAAAAGAACAATAATTAATACTTCACACTTACCCCAGTTATCAGGCAGCTTCTGTCTTGGTCAGTCAGCCGGTTGATGCTAGTTGCTGGCTGGCTGTGCTTCTCCTTTTGTTGTCCAGCAGCTACTGGTTCAGAGAGAGCTGAAACAGTAAAGCTTTCACTTTCAGGATGAAAGTGAAGGCTCTACTCTGTGCAGCATGTGACACCACGTCACAGGGTCATGAGTTAAGTCTCATGACTCTGTGACATAAATAAAATGCTTACAGCGTTTTTTTTTTTTTTAATAAAGTTAAAAGTTAATATACAATAATCATTCAGTGTAATGATTATTGTAATTTAAAAAATTACCTTTCTTAAATGAGTCGTTTTTAGAATGCTGGGGTCAGTTAAGCATGACCCCACCCCTTCCAGTGACGACATGTACATAGACTTCAATGCAGCCTGAGCCTCGGGCTTACACTGTACCCGCCCGAGGCTGCTGTAAATTTATGAGGCTGCTTTGCGTCATTTCTGGGCGGGCCCCAAAAGGGCCATTCTTGATACTCCCGGGCTGGCACCTAATGCGCCCGGGTTTACACTCCGGCAATGAGTCAGTCTTTAGCAATTAGCATTCACTTGTGACACATGCGCAAAAGCGCATGTGTCACAAATCACCCCACACGCTGCCTCCATTTCCTGCCTGGCCTGCCTGCTGCTGCAGTGACGCTCGCTCAAGTGCGTCCTAATGGCAGGCAGGCAGCAGGTCAGATGACAGATGGCCAGGCCCGGGGCTGTGATCGGCAGTGCGGTTCCGGTTCTGATTTAAAATGCAAAGTAACATTGCTGTTACTTAGCATTTTAAATCCCTATCAGCCGAGTCGATAGGGAGGGCGGAGCCCCGCCGCCCTTAAAAGAAAACCGCCACTGTTAGGCGGAGATTGGTCACTCACTCCATTTACAAACTACTGGCCTTGATCTGATATAACCCTTTTTGGCCTTCCATGATCTAGAAATTGAGAAATAAACATCAAGAAAAATTGAAAGACACGTCTTCAAATAAAAGAAATTCAAAACAACATTTTCACTTTGTATCTCAAGTGCAGGCTGAAAACGTGTAACAAGCATTTAAAGGAGAAACATATGGGTTTCAGAAACAAACGTCTATAAGACTATCACAATGGATATTTACATTTTATTAAAAATATTTATAGAAGCAAGAAAAATTATAACACACACTGTTAAATTTCAAATGACATATTTGGCCAATGAAATTGAGAGGACATGTTTTTATTCGTTTGTTGATACCGGAATGGCCACTAATTCTACCAAAACATGAGAACAGCACAGTTATCTGTCTGAAAACACATGAAATACACAAATGCTTATGTCAGAATGCTTTTCAATCATGAAATGTTAAAGTCAAACCTGATATCTTCATTAGGTCCATTGCAATTTTCGGCTGATAGCATATGGAGAGCAGTCAGTGGATCTGGTATGCCAAGTGGTTGACCACCATTTGGTATAGTGCATGGGCAGGAATAAACAGTTTGTGGCGATCAGTACGTCCCATGGTTGAGATATCTATATAATGAGATAGAACAGGGGACAAATCAAGTTTAAGGTTATTAAAAAACTTGGAGAGCATGCTAAAATATGACAATCGATTACATGTGCAGTGCATGGGGAGGAAGTAGCAAATGGCGCACTACTTAAAAAAATTAAAGGTGGCAGAATTTAGTGATTTGTCCAGAAACATTGCCTACCAAGGCAAGATATTGGAGGTATAAGAGCTGGAAACCGTGCTAAAATACAGCATTGACGAAAACATTACTTTTGCAATTCATGGGGCACGTGATGCACTACTTACACAAGAAAAACGACATTGCATAAAGTTGAACAGCATGTAGCACACTGCTGAAGGGAACGGCCATGTGGCGTTTGGCAAATTAAAGGAAGGTGTCAGGATTAAGAGATTTGCACAGAACAAAGGACAGCATATCAAGTTTAACATTATTAAAAAACATGGAGAGCGTGCTAAAATACAACATTGAGCAATCGATTACATGTGCAGTGCATGGGGAGGAAGTAGCACGTGGGGCATTATTTTCAAAAATTAAAGACAGCAGGATTAAGTGATTTGTCCAGAAACATCACCTGCTAAGGCAAGATATTTTAGGTATAATAGCTGGAAACTGTACTAAAATACACCATTGCCGAAAACATTACTTTTACAATGCATGGGGCACGTGACGCACTATTTACACGAGAAAAATGACATCGCATGAAGTTGAACAGTACGTAGCACACTGCTGCTGCAAAAGCCATGTGGCGCTTGGCAAATTAACGAAACTTGGAAGGATTAGGTGATTTGCACAGAACTAAGGATAACAAATCAAGTTTAATGTTATTAAAAAACGTGGAGGGTGTGCTAAAATACAACATTGACCAATCGATTACATGTGCAGTGCATGGGGAGGAAGCAGCACGTGGCGCACTACTTAAAAAGAAATTAAAGGCGGCAGGATTAAGTGATTTGCCCAGAAAACATCGCCTACCAAGGTAAGATATTGGAGGTATAAGAGCTGGAAATCCTGCTAAAATACACCATTGCCAAAAATATTACATTTGCAATGCATGGGGCACGTGACGCACTACTTACACGAGAAAAACGCATTAACTTGAACAACTCGTAGCACACTGTTGCTGGAACGGCCATGTGGCACTTGCCAAATTAAAGAAACACACACAGCAGGATTGAGTGATTTGCCCAGAAACAAAAGTTACAAAGTCAACTTTAACAATATAAAAATGCAGGAAAGTGTACTTAAAAACAACATTGTCAAATCGAACAAAAATTTGCATTTACACAGTATTTAAAGGTCGTTCAGATTAATTAAATTAATTAGTCCTAAAAAAAATGCTCACCTACGAAGACGTGGATACGAACACTATCAATGGCTGGGACTGTGGAATAGGAAAAGTTCAAGAAGGTTGGCATGTTATAAATGCTTTCCAGAAGGATGATTGGCTGAGCATGATGTCACTGGGTGTGACAGCTGTGATTGGGCATGTTGTAATTGAGCATGAAAAAATAAAATGAAATACGATAGGAGTATATGGCCAGAAGGTGGGACGTATTGTGCACGTGCGTAACATTAACATGCAAGCGCTACCAGAAACATGCATGCGCAAAGTGAAGGCAACTCCTAGGGGGTACACACAAGGATGGAGTTCGGACAGGGTTGGATTGGGATTAAAAATCGGCCCGGGCATGATTAAAAAAAGTGGCCCACATTTGCATATTGCCTTTGCAAAACACTGCTTTGGCGAAGTTTAAGGAAAATGCACGGATTAGCTTGCACTGGTGAAACACACCTGTATACAAGTGAGGCCACTATTGGTCATGCTCCCTGCCCCGCTCAATAAGCATATGTTAATGGGCCGGCCCCAGCGAGAGAAAAGAGAAGTAATTGAGGCTGATCTGCCTCCAGAAAGGCCATTCAGGCACCCACTTGCCGTAATTGAAGAAGCCAGGAAAATCGTAGATACCGGATGCTACAATGCTATTATTTTGTTAGATCTCAGTGCAGCCTTCGACACGATAAATCATTCTATCATGATTCAAAGATTGAGGGAGGTGGGTGTAGCAGGGACTGCCCTTAAGTGGCTGCAGTCCTTTCTCTCTGATAGATCTTTCTCTGTGTTTGAAGAGGATGTTCTTTCGGTACATTTTCTTCTGCAGTATGGTGTACCCCAGGGATCCTCATTAAATCCGACCATGTTTAACATCTATATGAGGACCCTGGCGGATGTGGTGCTTCCCTGGGGGGTCCAGTTGGTCACCTATGCTGATGACACTCAGCTGGTGGTGTCCCTCAGCCGACATGATACTTGCGACAAGAATCTTACATCCTGTCTGAGCAAAGTATCTGAGTGAATGGATTCGTCTTTCCTTAAACTTAATGGCTCTAAGATGGAAATTATGATTCTAGGACACATGGCCCCCATGAATTTAGATCCCTGGTGGCCTAGCTGCCTTGGCCACCCCTGCACGTAAGAAACAAATTAAGAGTCAAGGTGTATGGTTGGACTCTAATCTTAGATTCTTAGTACAATCACGTAAAAATGCTGCCACCTGTTATGGTTTGATTACATCGATAAGGAAGATTTTGCCTCTCCTGCCTTTTAAAGCGAGACATCTGTTGGTTCAAGCCCTTATCTTATCGAGGCTAGATTACGCTAACACGGTCTACCTGGGCGCACCTCATGGAACCATTAAAACTCTGCAGATCGTTCAGAACTGCGCCGCCTGACTTCTAATGAAAGTACCAAAGCCGAATTCTGCAAAGTCAGCACTTTTTCAGTTGCACTGGCTGCCAGTGCAGCAAAGGATCTGGTTTAAGGCCATGTGCACTGTTCATAAGTCCATCACTGACAATGGACCCGCTTTGATTCAGCCTATGCTGCAACTATATCAGGTCTCCCGGGCTCTCAGATCTAACCATAAAAAACTTCTGACAGTCCCTAGGATTAAATGGGCTCGGATGGGTGGCCGACGTTTTTCACTTCATGCCGCCAAATTTTGGAACCAGCTCCCAGACTCTATTTGTCTTGAACCTAATTATCTCCATTTCAGGAAACTGTTTAAAACACTTCTTTTTCCGTGATCAGTGAAGAATGATTAGGTGTCACCAATGCGCTGGGATGCCCTTGGGTAGCCATGAACAATATAAATGCGTATTTATTCATTCACTGGGCCGCTGGCGGCATCCGAATAACGTAGAAATCGCTAAATCATCCCAAGGCTGCTAAAAAAAGCAGCCCACAGCTGGAACTGCACATCGACCCCTCGGGCATTGCCCGAATGCCCGCATTACCAATCTGACGCCGAGTTCGGATGTCGATAGAACACCGGCTCCCGCAGGAGGCGGGGAGGCGGCAGACAGTGGGGGAGTTGAAGACGCTCCTACAGTCCCCAACGGTGACGACCAAAAAAAATAAAAGTAAAAGGCCGTCCCAAGGGAATGGGGTCCCCGGGGCCTTGAAGTGGCTTCAGGGGGGGGGGGGGCTATGCAGCCCTGCTCCTGAAAATTATAATATATATTTAGCAATGCCCAGGTGGCTGGGGATCCCGGTGCCCAGAATTGGCCATGGGAGGGGGGCCACGTGGCCCCCTTCTCATAAAAAAATTGAATATGGATACTCCGCTTACTGTCATCGTACCATAAGTGCACCCTTCCGATCATGTGCCAAAGGCTTATTGGCTGTCAAGTGGTTGTCAACATTCAAAACTAGAACTGTTGGCAGCCATTTTATGCCTCGGTACAAGGGAGGCTGAAGAAGCATGTGAAATGTGTGTTTCAAACGTAAAAAGGGGGAGGGTAAACACCCTGATCCTATAAGGACCTCCAGGGCCCCTAAATATTGTTTTGGGGTAAAATCGCGTGGTGCGCGTATGATCCGTGCATCCTCGCGATATTAAAATTTAAAAACAAATGGCATGAGCTTCTGCGCGTCTTTGGTAATTTGCATTCTTTCAACTGTTTAGAGGAGATGCAGCAGTTCTGGATGCAGGATGCACCAATGAGTATGAAAAGGTAACAATAACACTATTTACCTGCTAGGTGAATTTCCTTTCATAGGCTAACATTGACGGGTTTTACTTACAAATTCTTCTAAGTGTGGAGTTTTGGAACTTTAAAATATTCACCTAAAATCATCCGAACAACGAATTCCCATTTACTCACCTATTATCAGGAGAGAAACCAGTGCTGCATCCTTCAGCCCAGCACTGACCCTGAAAAGTAGTTCTAAGTATACTTACAAGTAACTTGTATTTTCTTCCATAGGAATCCCCTTCCTCTAAAAAAAAAAATGAATAAAGTTAGATTTGCGGATCAGGCTCTAGGGGATGGAGTCCAAGGCCCAAAAAAGTAAAAGGAAGGGGAACCACACAATGTAATGTAATTCCCAAAAAATATCTCAAAATAAATAGTTTAATAAAAATAGTAAATCAGTATACAAATAAATAAATATACCGTATTTTCCGGCGTATAAGACGACCCGGCGTATAAGACGACCCCCTACTTTGCTTAATAAAATGTAGGTTTCATGCTATACTCGCCGTATAAGACTACCCCCACTTCCAGTGCAGTCCAACGCAGTCCTGCATAGCCATTTTGCGAATGTATTTTATTTTATTTTGGCTCGTACTTTGTATGCTTTTGTAACCTGCACACTTATCACTTTTTCTCCAGGAATGTACCGATTGCTACCTCATGTATTTTGGTTGCTCGCTATTGTCACTTTTGATCCAGGTAACTTAATGTTTGCTTGTGTAATTTGTCCATTTGTTATTGTTCCTCTTGTATCAATACTGTTCCTACTGTAAAGCGCAGTGCGAGGGGAGGGGGAGCTCCGGCACTGGGCACGGACGGCGGATTTGAGCCCCTGGCTGGGTCCGAAGCGTGGGCAGGAAATGGTGCAGCTTAGGGAACTCAAACACAAGACGAACACAAGATCAGCCCCTCGCCAGCCAGTGCGCCCAATACGCCTTAGTATTTTCACTGCTTGAGCAATTTATGTTACAGGAGGATTTCTGTAGAAAAACAACCACATCAGCCCATTTTTATATAATGCAGAAGCAGTCTGACACCTTCGGGTGTAGTCCGCGCTATTTAAAAACGCATGAAAACATTCCTTCAAATTTAGCATCCGGCGTATTAGACGACCCCCGACTTTCCAGAACATTTTAAGGGGTTAAAAAGTCTTATACGCCGGAAAATACGGTAAGAATAAATATATTTAAAAATTGTCATTTACAAAACCTTTGAAATTCACTGAAAAAACGTAGGTTTCAGACATGTTATAGTTAGGAATGAGCATTTAAAAAACCTCAGAAATTCACTGAAAAAAACACAGGTTTCAGGGGTGTTATATGTCATTTAAGATGTCATCAGTGATGTAATTAGTGATATCACTGACCATGTCATGAATGATGTAATATGTGACATCATCAGCAGTGGATTGCGGGCGCGTGAGTTATAGTTAGTACAACTAACTATAACGGGGGAATTTCAATGGTTTGTACGAGTGAAATGTCCAACTAACTATGACACCCCTGAAACCTGTGTTTTTTCCAGTGAATATATATATATATATATATATATATATATATATATATATATATATATATATATATATATATATATATATATATATATATATATATATATATGTATGTATCAGATTTCACTTGTACAAAACCAGTGAAATACAGCAGTTATAGTTACCTGAGCAAACTATAACTTAGGCCCCCACTATGCACTGTTTATGACCTCACATAATACATCACTCATGACATGGTCAGTGACATCACTGTCTCAATGGCCTTTTCTGCATTTTGGCAATGTTATTGTTTCACATGCATCATCATCCAGAAATCTGTGATAGCATGAATTCGTCTATAGAGAAGACAACATGACTAAAGAGGTATATCTCCACCAAGCAAGGGTCCTCCTACTTAACAATACGAAGTAAGTGCTTTTTTGTTTGGTTGAGATGTCCTCATATTCCTTGCCATCAAGAATGTGTCAGCAAAATCCTTAATTCCGTTTAGCCGTTTGGCCTCTCGTTGTGTTAAAAATTTCTTTGGGAATTAACATGGGAAACACACTTTATTTTACCACCACATTTTCTTAGCCCCCACTTCCTGGATCACCCCGAAACTTTTCATGTATAGTAAGATCAACCAGCACACTTATTTGGGAACATTTAGTGAATGTCTGTCAACCAGCGTCAAAGATATAGACAAGTCAAAAAATGCTTTTCCTATGGAAACTAAGTTCTAACTATAACTACCTACTGATGACTGCCAGTGAGTAATTAATATATAAATAAAGGCCTTATACCAGAGGTCTTCAAACGTTTTTACTTTGAGCCCCCCTAAGCAAGTTGTTTTAGAGTAGGGACCATTCGGAAATTTTATGAGATGGATTGGGGGAGTGGTAGAGATGGGCTGAGCACAGGGGCAAGGCATATGAGATCATTTCAGTGGTACTGCAGTTCATAGTCCACACTGAATGTGAGACTTATAAAACAGCAAATACGTTGAACAAAATCACTAATTGACCCCATAATACTGCTCCCCATAATTGAGTTATTGTGAACCCCTCACACTCCTGTGCCCCAATGCAACTGCACCTGCTGCACCAATGATAACTTTGGCCCTGCATAGCATGCTATCACCTCTGCTGCTTTCACCTCTTTCCCACCTTGCTTAACCATCATGCCAACTTTGCAACAGGCTTGCTGTCCCTTTCATGAAAAAACAGAAGCTCCCACATGATATCTCTCTTTTTTTCTGCAAGGGTGCCCTAATGTTATATAGAACAATACGTCCTCTTGACCATTTCTTTAAGTGAAAGTGATAACTGTGATGCAGTGTGCCCCTCAGATCCCTGGACTGCTGCACCAACTTCAATAATGGTAGCTTCTTCCATACAAAGTGGGCTATCTCCTTTGCCATTTGTTAAAAACAAGGCTCCTCTTTTGCTGCACCCACTCCCTGCCATCTCTCTGAGGCTAAACTAAGGTGCCTCCTCTGCTTCAATTTCCCCTCCCCCTTGGAGCCATGGCTCCGAGGCTGAAAACAACACTGAGATACAAGTGTGCATTGGGCCCTAATGTAAGCCAGGGAGGGTGGTAAAACTGCCATGATTAGGGTTTACTTAGCTCCTCATGCCACTCTACCTGCAGCACCTATCACACTTCTGCCCTCGAGTGTGAAAAAAAGAAGCAGCAAGGGAGACCTGGGCTGTAAAGCTAGCAAGGACCATGGGCCATCACAGCACCTTTTTCATAGTAATGAAGACATAATTGTGGGACAGTGGTCAATTACACCCTTGCCTCAGTACCTGTTACACTAATGACTGTGATGGCCTTTAAAAAAACCCTACATACTGCACCCTTCCTAGGGGGCATCTCTCTGAGGAAGTGTTAGAACCGGCTGTCTCTAGTTGGCAGAGGTACGTACTTCTGACAAATAGGGACACTCCTTGTCTAGTCAGGGCAAGGGGATCACACCCTTTGATAACCCCTGCTCACCCCCTCGGTAGCTTGGCAGAGCAGTACAGGCTTATCTCAGAGGCTGTGCGTTAAGCAATTATGACCACATACAGTAACACAGTGAATACACTACAAATGGACACGACACCGTAGTATTATAAAAATAAGTATTTTTTATATAAGGCTTAGCACAAGACCAAATAACGGCAAAACTGTACACAATCGGAATAAATACGTTCAGGAAGGAAAAAGGATAGTTCAAAGGTCGTTTCTTCTTTAGCACAAAAGTCTTTAGTATCAAGCAAATCTTCTTTTGGGAAACACAGTTCTTAGCAACAGGGTAACCCACACGGGAGTTACACAACGTCGAGGCAAAGTTAATCCACAGGTTCGGCGGCGACCGCGAGGAGCGCTGCGTCGGGCCTGGAGTCACACGGACCCCCAACAACACAGTACCTTTAGGAAAATGAAGCACACGATGATCAGCGGCATCGAGCAATCCGGCGTCGCGTCTTCGGTGTCGATCAGGCCTCAGCAGGCGTTGTCGATGATGCAGTTGCACAGAGTGAGCAGCGCTCACGGCGTCGAAGGGCACACGGTTGATGCGATCAGCAGCGGTGCAGACACGAGGTCCTCTGGAGCTAGAGCCGTACTCCCACTCACTGGCGTTGCTGCTGGCGTCGGTCGGGCCCACCGTCCGGTCGTCGTGATTGCTGTTCCTTTCGGAGGTGCTGGATTCACACTTCCAGCGAGATAGCACTTTTAGCAGATGAAGTCCTTTAGCCCTGTGACTTCAGCAGGAGACTGGCACTCTTCCAGTCCTTGGAGATTTTCTTAGCAAGCGTGAGAGTACACACACAGTTCCTCTCTCCTGGTTCCTTGGCAAAAATAAAGAAGCACTGCAGGATTCCCCCAACAACAGCACACGGGCAGAAGGGGTAGGCAGTCCTTTAGATCAGCAGGCCTCTTGTCCTTGGTTACAGGGTTCCTTGTCAGAAGTGATCTGATTTCCTAGTTCAGGGGCCCTTCTCTTATACCCCTTTTCGTCTTTGATCCCTTTGTCTATGCCGGGGATTTCCCAACATCCTGGGTCTGTGGTGGGTGGAGCTAGGCAGTAGCACCGGGCCTATTCATTGAGCCGGGCCGGGTCCTCAGACGCCCCGCAGGAGGTGGAGCCAGCATTGATACCGGCCGGAGCAGAGCTATCGCCCTCCTGGCAGGAGGTGGGGCTAGGATCGTCCATGGCAGGTACAGAGCCATCAGTCGCTTGGCAGGAGGTGGAGCCAGCATTGTATCAGGCAAGACAGGCTATCAACAACTACTCTCCCCCTACTCTCAACGTAAATGTCCCACTCATCCCACACTGACTCATCCAGACCTCTTGGAGCCACCCAGCTCCCGTTACACACACGCAAGACCAGCAGAGACCAGATATGGTTAGACAAGAAAATGGATACTTTCTAAAAGTACTATTTTCGAACCCAGAGTCCAAAAACCATCCACACCACCGGATGCGTAATTAAACCCCGAGTTCAGGGATACCAAACTCGACATTGCACCGTACTCTCCGAGCCAGCTAGGATCATAGCATTAATAATCCCGGCGGCCCATTCTAAGCAATGGAGAGCAGGCTACCTCGCAATAGTGAAGCACGAAGATGGCGGCACTTCACTATCAGGACATGCCAACTTGGTCAGGCTTGTCCTACCTTACACTTACAACGCACCCTGCCCACGGCCTACCATAGGGGTGACTAACATGAAGGTAAGGGAAGGTTGGGGGCTGGCAAGTAGGTATACCTGCGCAGCCTGTGTGACAGTACAAGACTGCACGTGGGTCTCGCAATGACCGACCCGTAGACATTCTTTTACGAGGCCGTTCCTGTGGGTGGCACAACACGTGCTGCAAGCCCACGAGCGGCATTTGCATTTACAAGCCCCGGCACTCCTGGTGCACTAGACTAGGGACTGACAGTAAACCAAATAAGCCAAACATGGATACAATAGACACATCAATTTAACATCGGGAGCACTTGCGCTATGGCACTGATCAGCAGTGACACGGCGCCCAAAGCATATACCAGCAAAACATCGTAAAACAGTAGAGGCAAACAGAAAAAATGGAGGAGAGACTCAAGCCAATGATGTCAGGTCTAACACGTGTCCCCTCCAGCTGAAATGTGGGGAGAACTACCCTTAACCTAGGGAGTCCTCATCACTAAGGCGGAAAAATCTGGACAGACCATCAGCATTGGCGTGATCTGTACCAGGGCGGTGTTCCACCGTAAAGTCCATCCCCTGTAGAGAAATGGACCACCTCAACAGTTTGGGATTTTCACCCCTCATGTGCATCAACCATCTGAGGGGCCTGTGGTCTGTCTGAACCCGGAAGTGAGTCCCAAACAGGTAGGGTCTCAGCTTCTTCAGCGCCCAGACCACAGCAAATGCTTCTCTCTCTATCGCACTCCACCTCGTTTCCCTGGGAAGTAACCTCCTACTGATGAAGGCTACAGGCAAGTCTCGGCCCTCTTCATTCACCTGAGCTAGAACAGCCCCCACGCCATGCTCTGAAGCGTCCGTCTGAACAATGAATTCTCTCGAAAAGTCGGGCGCCTGTAGTATAGGTGCTGTGCACATTGCAGCTTTCAGGGTGTCAAAGGCCGTTTGACAGGCATCAGTCCAGATCACGTTTCGTGGCTGCTTCCTGGAAGTCAGCGAAGTCAAGGGGTGCACGATGTTACCGTAATCCTTGACAAACCTCCTGTAATAACCCGTGAGTCCTAAGAAGGCTCTCACCTGCGTTTGGGTTTTGGGCGGCGCCCAAGCCAGGATGGTATCAATCTTGGGTTGCAGGGGGGCAACCTTGCCGCTCCCTACTTGGTGCCCCAAGTACACCACAGAACCCTGCCCAATCTGGCACTTACTGGCTTTGATTGTGAGGCCTGCTCCGCGCAGGGCCAACAACACTTCCTGGAGGTGGCGCAAGTGTTCCTTCCAGCTGGCGCTGAACACTGCGATGTCGTCCAGGTAGGCGGCACTGAAGTCCTCCAGTCCAGCCAAGACCTGGTTGACCAACCTCTGGAAGGTGGCAGGGGCATTCTTCATCCCAAAGGGCATCACCCGGAACTGGTATAGCCCATCTGGTGTGGAGAATGCTGACCTCTCTTTTGCCCCATCAGTCAAGGCGATCTGCCAGTACCCAGACGTTAAATCAAACGTACTAAGGTGCCGGGCAGCCCCCAACCGATCGATGAGCTCATCAGCTCTGGGGATGGGGTGCGCGTCAGTCTTCGTGACCGAATTGAGTCCTCGGTAATCCACGCAGAACCGGAGTTCTGGTGAAGCACCAGGCGCCGCAGCCTTCGGGACCAAGACCACTGGGCTGGCCCAAGGACTGCTAGAGGACTCAATCATCCCTAACGCGAACATTTTGGAGACCTCCTCCTTACTGTACGCTCGGACCTTGTCAGTCATCCTGTAAGCCTTGTGCTTCACAGGAGGGCTGTCTCCGGTGTCAACGTCATGGACACACCAATGCGTGACACCCGGAACCAAGGAAAACAGATCCGGGAATTGTCCCAACAGTTGGCGACAATCCTGTTTCTGTTCAAGGGTCAGTGTGTCCGAGAGGACCACACCATCCACCGACCCGTCTTGCTCTTTAGCGCACAGGAGGTCAGGAAGAGGCTCACTCTCCTCCTCCGTTCCATCATCCGTAGCTAGGAGCATGCCCACTTCGGACCTTTCTAAGTGGGGCTTCAAACGGTTGACATGCAGGACCCGCAAGGGGTTCCTGGGAGATTTCAAGTCCACCAAGTAGGTGACATCGCTCTTCTTCTCCACAACCTTAAACGGTCCAGTCCACCGGTCCTTGAGCGCACAAGGTTCCACAGGGGACATGACCCACACTTCCTGACCAGGCTGAAGCTCTACCAGAGTGGCATTCCGGTTGTACCAACGCTTCATCTCCTCCTGGCTGGCCTCCAGATTTGCCTGAGCAAGTTCTCTGAAGCGCCGAGTCTGGTTCCGAAAGGCCAGCATGTAGCTGTATACATCCTGGGGAGGTTTCCTGGGAGATTGCTCCCAGCCTTCCTTGACCAGACTCAGAGGTCCTCTTACCGGGTGACCGTATAAGAGCTCAAAGGGGCTGAACCCTAGAGACTTCTGCGGCACCTCACGGTAAGCAAACAACAGGCATGGCAAGAGGACGTCCCATTTCCGCCTCATTGGTTCTTCAAGACCCATTATCATGCCTTTCAGGGTCCGGTTGAATCTCTCAACCAGCCCATTTCCTTGAGGGTGGTAAGGAGTGGTGAACCTGTAGGATACCCCACACTCCTTCCACAGAGACTTCATATAGTTCGAAATGAAGTTGGTGCCTCGGTCGGACACCACCTCTCTGGGGAACCCCATTCGGGAGAAAACACCCATCAGTGCCCGTCCCACCACGGGGGCCGTCACTGTTCTGAGAGGGATGGCTTTCGGGTACCTTGTGGCATGGTCCACCAAGACCAGGATGAACCTGTTGCCCAGGGCTGTCTTGGGGTCCAGGGGCCCAACAATGTCAATACCCACCCGGTCAAAGGGGGTGCTGACCACTGGAAAAGGTTGGAGGGGAGCCTTCTGCTTCCTTCCGCTTTTCCCACTCGCCTGGCAAGTGCGACAAGTCTTGCAATGGATGTCTACATCCCTACGCATCTGAGGCCAATAAAAATGGGTGACAAGCCTGTCATAGGTCTTGTCCTGCCCCAGATGTCCAGCTAACGGTACGTCATGAGCCAAACCCAGTAGGAAGGCTCTGAAGCGCTGGGGTACCACCAGCACACGGGCTGACCCAGGCTCAGCAGCCTTAGGCTCGCTATACAGGAGGTCGTTCTCCCAGTACACAAAATGTGATCCTGACTGATCACCTGAGGATTGGGCCGAGGCCTGCTGCCTCATGCCCACAAGAGAAGGGCACTCTTTCTGTTCCGCACAGAATTCCTCCCTGGAGGGACCACCGTCCTGCTGCCAATGGGTCAGCTCGGGCAGATCTCCCAGTTCGGCAATTTGTTCCCCTGTGGGCTCCAGGGCATCCCCCTCAGGGTCTACCTCCTCCTGGACCACGGGAACTACGGGGGCTGGTTTCCCGCGCCTCCTGCCTCTTCCCTTTACAGCTGGGTCCTGGGCCGTACTTTCAGGCTCCGGGACCCCATCAACACCCTTACTCGCTGTCATCGAACGAGTGGTTGCACACACCCACTCTGGCACACCCAACATCTTCAAGTGCGCTGCTCTCTCCACCTTAGCCCAAGGTGAGTCTTCTAAATCATTGCCCAGGAGACAATCGACAGGCATGGCGGGCCTCACAGCAACCTGAAGAGTACCTGAAACTCCCCCCCATTCAAAGGAAACCTGAGCCACCTCACACTTTTTCTGGGAGTTGTCGGCAGCTATCACGGGGTAGAATGCGTGGGGAACCACCTGCTCTCGGGACACCAAGTGACACTTGACAGCTGTCACACTCGCTCCGGTGTCTCTGAGGGCTTCCACTCTATGGCCATTAATGGTCACCCACTGCCTATATTTACTAGTGTTACTAGGCAGAGGGGGTGGAGGGACCATTTGCATGTCTCCTAGCGAGACCAGGGACATTTCTGCGGGACCCCTCCCACCATGGACAACCATCTCTTCCCCTCCCAAGGCTACACTTGCCAACTGACGAGGGGGTGCACACGGCGGTGCATTCGAATCCTTTTTGGGACACTGGGGGTCATAAAACCTGTGTCCCACCTGCCCACAACCGTAGCAGGTTAGGGGGCCCCTATGAACAGGTTTACCCGTCGGGGCCCCTGGCTTCTTCTCAGGGGGAGGCTGGGAACTTTTCCCTTGGTTCCCTTGGGGATTACTTTGGGGCCCTTTCTGAGACTCCTTCTGTTTTCCCTTGTCCCCCCCACTCTTCTGCTGGGTACCCTGCCCACCTTTGGCTGAGTCTCCCACTGGACCCTTGTGGACCCTGGTACTGACCCAGCGGTCCGCCTCCTCAGCAAGTTTTCTAGGGTTAGATATCTTGCTATCAATCAGGTGCTGGCGCAGCTCTGGAAAACAGTTATTAGACAAGTGCTCCCAAGCAAACAAATCATAAAGAGCTTCATAACTTTCCACGTTGCTGCCCTTTACCCAACCATCCATGGCTCTGCAAAAATAAGACACATATTCAACCCACGTCGTACCAGGCAACTTCTTACATTCTCTAAAAGCTTGTCTGTACTGCTCGGGGGTTAAGCCATATCGCAACATTAAAGCATCTTTCATATGAGCATACGACATCCTATCCGCTACAGGCATGTCTAACAGGGTATATCTTCCCTCCTTCACAAAGCGACCCCACAACCCCGCTCCCCAATTCTTCTCAGGGACCTGGTGGGCCAACAATGCTAACTCATATGCTTTAAACCATTGACCAATATCTTCATTCTTATTGTAATCTTTGATCACATCTTTCGGGAAGTAAAACTTACTTTCTGCAGGCTCGGATGGAATGCTGCCACCAGAGGGATTCAACTCTAACTTTTTAGCTTGGATATCCAGCTCCCTCAACCTGGCTTCACGCTCCAAAGCTAACTTCTCTCGTTCAAACTCCAACTTTTTGATCTCTAAATCAGCTTCCCTTCTACCTCTTGCATTCTCTAACTCCAACTGCCCATTTATCTTTAGCCTTGCCATCTCCATGTTGTAAGCTCGCTCCTTCGCCCTTTCTTCTCTTTCTTCAGGGGAAAGACCTTTGGAGGAAACACTGCTTCCGGGAGAGGGCACAGGTCCATTCACTTGCACCTCCTCATCCCCTTCCTCTGTGGGTACCACCACCACATCAGAGGGATTTCTGGACTCCCACCAGGCCTGTAATGCTTTATAAAAATCATCTTTTCTCGAGAGGCCGGTGGTAGGAACTTCAAACTGGTTGCAAAAGTGTTTCAGCTCATCTTTCTTGTATTTCTTTAGCTTACTCCTCTCGAACTCTTCCACAACAACGATAGCAGGGGCAGTGACTCCGTTGTCACTCATGGTTAAAACTGGCAGTGTTCAGAAAATCAAGTTTCAGGAAAGCGGAGAACAAAAATAGAATCCTTCCAAATCAGATTGTGACTGCGTTATGGTCTGCTTTCACTATGTAGCGCACACTAATCACTGTACATGGGTCATAAATGCAAAGTCCAAATCCTCACCGCTGACCCACCAATGTTAGAACCGGCTGTCTCTAGTTGGCAGAGGTACGTACTTCTGACAAATAGGGACACTCCTTGTCTAGTCAGGGCAAGGGGATCACACCCTTTGATAACCCCTGCTCACCCCCTCGGTAGCTTGGCAGAGCAGTACAGGCTTATCTCAGAGGCTGTGCGTTAAGCAATTATGACCACATATAGTAACACAGTGAATACACTACAAATGGACACGACACCGTAGTATTATAAAAATAAGTATTTTTTATATAAGGCTTAGCACAAGACCAAATAACGGCAAAACTGTACACAATCGGAATAAATACGTTCAGGAAGGAAAAAGGATAGTTCAAAGGTCGTTTCTTCTTTAGCACAAAAGTCTTTAGTATCAAGCAAATCTTCTTTTGGGAAACACAGTTCTTAGCAACAGGGTAACCCACACGGGAGTTACACAACGTCGAGGCAAAGTTAATCCACAGGTTCGGCGGCGACCGCGAGGAGCGCTGCGTCGGGCCTGGAGTCACACGGACCCCCAACAACACAGTACCTTTAGGAAAATGAAGCACACGATGATCAGCGGCGTCGAGCAATCCGGCGTCGCGTCTTCGGTGTCGATCAGGCCTCAGCAGGCGTTGTCGATGATGCAGTTGCACAGAGTGAGCAGCGCTCACGGCGTCGAAGGGCACACGGTTGATGCGATCAGCAGCGGTGCAGACACGAGGTCCTCTGGAGCTAGAGCCGTACTCCCACTCACTGGCGTTGCTGCTGGCGTCGGTCGGGCCCACCGTCCGGTCGTCGTGATTGCTGTTCCTTTCAGAGGTGCTGGATTCACACTTCCAGCGAGATAGCACTTTTAGCAGATGAAGTCCTTTAGCCCTGTGACTTCAGCAGGAGACTGGCACTCTTCCAGTCCTTGGAGATTTTCTTAGCAAGCGTGAGAGTACACACACAGTTCCTCTCTCCTGGTTCCTTGGCAAAAATAAAGAAGCACTGCAGGATTCCCCCAACAACAGCACACGGGCAGAAGGGGTAGGCAGTCCTTTAGATCAGCAGGCCTCTTGTCCTTGGTTACAGGGTTCCTTGTCAGAAGTGATCTGATTTCCTAGTTCAGGGGCCCTTCTCTTATACCCCTTTTCGTCTTTGATCCCTTTGTCTATGCCGGGGATTTCCCAACATCCTGGGTCTGTGGTGGGTGGAGCTAGGCAGTAGCACCGGGCCTATTCATTGAGCCGGGCCGGGTCCTCAGACGCCCCGCAGGAGGTGGAGCCAGCATTGATACCGGCCGGAGCAGAGCTATCGCCCTCCTGGCAGGAGGTGGGGCTAGGATCGTCCATGGCAGGTACAGAGCCATCAGTCGCTTGGCAGGAGGTGGAGCCAGCATTGTATCAGGCAAGGCAGGCTATCAACAACTACTCTCCCCCTACTCTCAACGTAAATGTCCCACTCATCCCACACTGACTCATCCAGACCTCTTGGAGCCACCCAGCTCCCGTTACACACACGCAAGACCAGCAGAGACTAGATATGGTTAGACAAGAAAATGGATACTTTCTAAAAGTACTATTTTCGAACCCAGAGTCCAAAAACCATCCACACCACCGGATGCGTAATTAAACCCCGAGTTCAGGGATACCAAACTCGACATTGCACCGTACTCTCCGAGCCAGCTAGGATCATAGCATTAATAATCCCGGCGGCCCATTCTAAGCAATAGAGAGCAGGCTACCTCGCAATAGTGAAGCACGAAGATGGCGGCACTTCACTATCAGGACATGCCAACTTGGTCAGGCTTGTCCTACCTTACACTTACAACGCACCCTGCCCACGGCCTACCATAGGGGTGACTAACATGAAGGTAAGGGAAGGTTGGGGGCTGGCAAGTAGGTATACCTGCGCAGCCTGCGTGACAGTACAAGACTGCACGTGGGTCTCGCAATGACCGACCCGTAGACATTCTTTTACGAGGCCGCTCCTGTGGGTGGCACAACACGTGCTGCAAGCCCACGAGCGGCATTTGCATTTACAAGCCCCGGCACTCCTGGTGCACTAGACTAGGGACTGACAGTAAACCAAATAAGCCAAACATGGATACAATAGACACATCAATTTAACATCGGGAGCACTTGCGCTATGGCACTGATCAGCAGTGACACGGCGCCCAAAGCATATACCAGCAAAACATCGTAAAACAGTAGAGGCAAACAGAAAAAATGGAGGAGAGACTCAAGCCAATGATGTCAGGTCTAACAGGAAGTCATCTCTGTGCATTTGTAAATGAAGAAATGAGCCCCCACATAGTGCTTCTCCTTCTGAGCCATATTTCTGTCCCTACGTGTTAGACCTGGCATCATTGGCGTGAGTCTACCTTCCATTTTTGACAGATTGCCTCCTCTGTTTTGATATGTTTTTGCTGGTTATATGCTTTGGGCACAGTGCCACTGCGATTCAGTGCCACAGTGCAAGTGCTCCCTATGTTAAATTGATATACTAATTGGTTATTCCATGATTGGGTTATTTGATGTATCTGTCAGCCCCTAGTACAGTGCACCATGTGTGCCCAGAGCTTGTAAATCAAATGCTGCTGGTTGGCTTGCAGCACTGGTTGTGCTACCCACAGAAGTAGCTTGTAAAGTGTGTCTCAGGCCTGCATTGCAAGGCCTATGTGCAGTCTAGCACTGCCATGTTGACTTTGCCAAGTGCACCCACTTGCCAGTCCCTAAACCTTCCCATTGCTTCATATTAGACACCCCTATGGTAGGCCCAGGGGCAAGATGCATTATAAGTATAAGGTAGGACAAGCTCTGATGTGTGTAGCATGTCCTAATAGTGAATTACAGCCATTTTCGTTTTTCACTATTGAAGGCTACCTGTTCTCCATAGGCTATAATGGGCAATTAGATTATTACATTCTTATAATCCTAACTGACTCAGGGGACATGGTAGAAATTCGAATTTAGTATGCCTGAACTCAGAATAATAAAATACATCTTTTAGTAAAGTTGGTTTTAATATTCTGTGTTTGAAATACCACCTTTAGAAAGTAGGTATTTTCTTGCCTAACTGTCCAGGCCTAGGTTGTGTATTCCTTGTCTGGGTTTGTGAGTGACAGTGCTGGGGGATTCCAGGAGACAGGCTGGGGCAGCTCAGTGGTGAATAGAAGGATCTGCAACTAGATGGGAGGGAGGAGTGGCACCTGGGACCTGAATAGGGCTGGGCCTTCCCTCTACAATGCTGCCTCCACCTCCAGTGTCTTGTCTGATGTCTCTGCCCTGCACTGTGAAAAGAGAGAAGGAATCATGTCAACAAAGTGTTCCAGAGTTGTATCTTACGCTTCCTGCGGGGCTGCTGATTTCTCTGCCCTGCACAGTGAAAGGAAGAAGAGATTCATGTAAATAGAGTGCACAGGAACTGGTTTAGACTAGGCAGAGGCCTCTCTGCCTTCAGAGAACAAAGGATTTTGGGGTATAAATATTGGGACCCTGATTTCAAGAGATTAGATCACTTCCGGAACAAGAAACTTTTGCCATGGAGAAGAACTAAGGAAGCTGCAGGAGTTTGACTGCCCCTCTGCCAGTGTGCTGTTGCTGGGGTCCGGTAGAAGGAGTCGCTAGGTGCTGAGCGGGTGTTTGGCGTTGCGGGCGGTGTGCCACTGTCGCCACCACCCCCCTCCAAGGACCCATGAGGTGTGGATCTTTTAGATAACAAACCACATGTTCCTCAAATTCAGAAGGAAAACTCACTTTTCCTGGTTTGTTCTTTTTTGCACCTATTTTACACAGAATTTTAACTTTCACGTCCTCTGGTAAGGGTGGGCCTTAGCGCGCCTACACCACCGAGGTACACTACTATAAGGTCCTGATGAAAGCCCAGTAAAATCTACACATAAATGGGCAGAAACATGTCGACCCCACGCTAAGTGGAAATACCCAACACATTAGTTGGTAAATTTCCCGACACATATATTTTACCTAATGCCTGGCTGACCACAGAATAAAGGTTTTTGTATGGTACAACTCTTTGGCATTTTTTAATTCACTTATATTTTTCACACCATTGTCACGAAAAACCAGCTCCGCAGTAACCTGGCGTTGTAGCACACCAGGGAAGCATTCAGCTTCTCCTGGTGGGCCCGATGATGAAGCATGTCACCACCCAGGGTGGTGAGTGAGGCCTTCTAGAAAAAATCCCTAATTGACCTCCATTGTGAACTTTTAGGTTGATTTCTTCTTTCTCAAAAAACTGTGCTTAACTATTTCCTTTTCTGACGACACTCTTCTGTTGTTTGACATAATTATTCGGGGGATTGAGAGTGTCCTGTCTCTTCCCTCCCTCTCTAGTTGTTCTATTGTGGTTGCTTCATTGCCATGGAAAGGAGAAGGAACTTTTTAAGGACTTTCATCATCTAGAGAATATTCTCCAACGGCTTGAACTGTGCTTGCCTCCTGCTGAAGTCTCAGGGACAAAAGATTTCATCTCCAGCTCCCCTTTGAATTCCCTTGCTGGGAATTCTCAACTCCTGACATTTGCGTGTCGCTGGGAGCTGGAAGCGCGACGCATTGAGAAGAAGCGTGTCACCGCCGCAGCGGAAATCATCGCATCACCAGAGAATTGAGCCTTTGCCCCATCTCCCTAGAAGAGTGTGTTTATCGAAGCTGCCTACTGTTGCATTACCGGAGAAGCGTGACGCCATCGAGAGAGTCGCCATCGCATCACCGGATAAGCGCGTCGCAGGGCCTGTCACGGCTCCAAAGTACAGAATTGTCCCAAGGCTGTCAGGGCGCCTATGCATCATCATCGCAGCCTCATCGCATCGTCGCATCAAGGGTGCCATCTTCTCGCATGGCAACTGGATCATTGCATCGCATCAAGGTGCCATCTTGCGCACTGCAATGGGCCAGTAGGCCGAGAATCTACGCATCACCTCCGCACCGGTAAGGATTACGACGCATCCCCTACTCTACGCAAGCATTGAGGCATCATCTCCCCCGGATCACAGAACCGATGCACCTCCCCTTTTGCAAACCTTTTGTTTACTTTGCGTTTACGCGTCCAGGTACTTTGTTGAGAACTGTGTCGCATCTATCATCAACTTGAACTAAGTAACCGTGATCATCTTTAAAGTAATCTTAAGTGTAGTATTGTGGATTTTTGTCGTGTGTGGTCTTGTGTTTATCTCTATATAAAGAATACTTATTTTTATAAAACCTGAGTTGTGTCCATCTGTAGTGTTTTCTCTGTATTACTATGTATATTCACAAATGCTTAACACACTGCATCTGAGATAAGCCTGTCTGCATTGCCAAGCTACCAAGGGGGTGAGCAGGGGTTATTAAGGAGTGTAATCCCCTTACCCTGACTCAGAAGTACGGGTACCTATTTGGACAAAGGTGAATACCATTGCCAACCAGAGACCCCCAGATCTAACACTACCCATGGATCTTGTTTTTTTTGTTTTTCTCCTCTGTCCTTACTAATTATTAATGACTTACATATTCACAGTGCTTTCTGTCACAGGCTGTATTCCACACTGTGACAACTGGGATACAATTCTGTGCCTGTTTGGTCTCACACACATACACACAGACATCTAAAGTGATCACATTAACCAACTGAGATGTCACATTTGGCACAATAACATTACTTTTTTTTAGGTAGTTTTATAAAGCTTAAATTTGACCCGAGATGTTGCAGCGCTTTACATGAGCAAAAATTACATAATACTAGAGCACGTTTGTTTGTAAACACAACAGGTGATGGACCGAATGTGGATCAATGTCACACACTCACCCCAGTCCAAAGATCTGGGCCCAAATCCATCGTTTTTTTGCACTCCACACCCTGGGTTAGACAATGGCGATATGCAAATCAGCTCTGACCCTGTGCCCCATGGGAACAGTCCAGTCCGAACTACAAAAGCCATGTCCTTCCCAGAACGGAATCAAGCATCCGAGGACCGGACCGGTTTCGAGGTAACACCTCTCATGAGCCCGGCTAGCTTGACTCCAGTAGTGTGGAGTGCCTGGGACCCACGTCTGGGCATCCCCAGCGCACTTAGGGCGGAATATGCAAACACAACAGGTGATGGACCGAATGTGGATCAATGTCACACACTCACCCCAGTCCAAAGATCTTGTAGGCACAGTAGATCAAGTGATTTGCCTAGAAAAACAGGATGTTTAACTTCATTCATTTTTTATTTCATTGTGTGTGGGTTATTTTTGCCTTTGTAACTGCATATAAAATAGCAGAATAGTTTGTTCTTCTTAGCCACCTCTTTGACCCTGCCACCACACTCAAAGACCCCAGCCCCGTAGCACAGGGTTTCTATACTTTACATTTCAAGTCTGTTTGTAAATGAAAATGGCCTGAAATGTGCCAAATAAAGAAGGCCACACTAACAGGTGATCTTAATTTACAACTCTTTGCTGAGGTTTTAGTGCCCGACTGAGAATGCTTTTACGGACCCCCAGGGGTGGCGGGCCCCACAGTTTGAAGACCTCAGCCTTATACTTACCTTCTAAATACTTAATTTTTCATTGTAAAGGCATGCATGGTAAACCCATATTTGCGGTAAAGACATTTACTGTAAAGATATGCGTGGTAAAGTGATGACCGACTTGATAAGGCATGCATTGTAATGGATAGCATGGTTCCGTCATACAACCCTCTGGTGGTGTAGCAGCCTGGCCAAAAGATATGGTTGATGGAGTCTGGGGAACCTCAGACCTTCAAGGACTGGTGGACGTGGCCCTATGAGGTAAAACAGCAGAAAGGGGAAGTCATCTACCCGGTGGACATCAAAACATTTAGGAACCCCTTAACCCCTTAAGCGCTGCAGTCGGCCAACGATCGTCATGAGCGCTACCTCCCCAGTGCTGCGCATGACCGTTGGCCGACGGGCCAGCGCTCGTTATTCGAACGTTCAGCAATGGGTGCTGAACGTTCGAAGCAGCCAAGGTGTTAAGGGTCATACATGAAAACAACCTCAAGTCCCACTTCAAGAGGTCCAAAGTAATAATGCTCTTGGTGACAATTGATGGTGAGGAGGTGGAGAACGAACCTCGCCCCGACTTCCTATCTTTCAAGGAGCAAGGTGGGACAGTGCAAGGAGCTGTCCTCGCCCCTACCCCGACCCCAGAGTACCCATATGAAGGTGGTGCAATGGTTTTACTATAAGCTCTGATCTTCATCTATTTCTACATGGATTCATTTTATACCATCAAACACCTTTTAGTTTACAATGATTGCTGATATCTAAGCTATCCTTCTTTCAGAGTTTCTTTTTGTGGATTTCAGTAGTATTTTCTCAGTATTTTCCAAACCTTCATAAATCAGTACTTATCAATGTTCTTTCAACTGCCTAATCCCCAAAATATTCAAAATCTGTGTTTTTCCAGTGTGTTCAAAATATTTTTTCCCAATGATTTCTATAAAGCACATTTAATTAAAAGTTGAAGTAATGCAGGGTATGTAATTCCTTCCAATTGGTGGTGTGTTCAATGGACTGAGGTTAGACTATTTTAAGAATAGATTGTCTGTGTTCAGCAATCTCACTCACACTCACATCTCATTACCCTCTCTCACATTTCATTACCTCTGACAATCACTTTGTTAGGACTCTTGTTTACAGGACTATTTATTTCATCAATGATTTCAATGCGCCTCCTGCTGCCTTCAGCAACATTACCCCTTCTCAAGACTTTTACAACAAACTCTTGGAATTCTTCTGTAACAAAATCACCTCTATGTACAGCTGTTTCAACCCTCAACTTGACCCTATAACCGTCGCAACTTAACTTTACCATCATGACCGATGAACAAACCCTGACCTTCATGCCATGCCACCAAAATCCCTGTTATCATGAAGACTGTTACAAAGCATAATTGTAGGATGGTCTTTGTTGTGCTTGCATTTACAGCTGCAAGCACAAGAAAGACCATCCTTTTTTGGCGTACATCTGATTTGTGTTCCCAATAAACCTTCACCAGATGCTACTGTCATGCTCCTATATTATTGAGGAGAACAAAGGTCCTTAGGATTAGAAATTCAAAACAATACAATGGAATATAGACTCAAATCAGTACTATATCAGAAGGTTTTTCAGTACCCAGCCGGGCCTGAATTCTTTTAATCAAAATATATACACCAAGATAGGGGAGACCACCCGGAGGGGTCCAATTCAGAAGCTGATAGGGTACAAGCCTGTACCTATCCAGAGCACACTTGAACTAGGTTCAAAGGTGAGAGAAAATAGGAAAGAGAGAGAAAAAAATAAAGAATATCAGGCAAAAAGAAAGTGGGAGCCAACTGTCCCTTGCAACATTAACACAATTGTAAAGCAAGTTCGGACAAACAATTACTGTAACAATATTGACACAATCGGAGGAGATTACAGAATTGTTAAAATGTCGACGACGTTTCGATCCCTGGCTCCTAGTGAACTGGGATCATCATCAGGACTTTATAATAAATTGCCTGTTTGTACTTTAGTAAACGCCTTTCCGAGCAGATTGCTCCAATGAGATGGCAGAAAGTGGGGTTTGGTAAAATCGCGAACAAGACGCCTCAGGATTATTATCTGGTGGACAATTTAATTGTCAACCGCTCGTGGTGATGTGTTCAATGGAAGATACGCATTGGAATTCCGCACCATAGGAATAGGTGCTCGAAATAACTCAAGGTCTTTGGAAAACAGTCGTTGCTGCCTTGCTCGAAATCGGAGCAGGATTCAACTTTCGTGCTCAATGGCCCCGTGCCGACTATGCGGGACCCCGGAAGTGATTACCGGTCGTCATGGTGCCTATTAGGCGCACTTATAGGCACCATGACGACCGGTAATCACTTCAGTAATTGTTTGTCCGAACTTGCTTTACAATTGTGTTAATGTTGCAAGGGACAGTTGGCTCCCACTTTCTTTTTGCCTGATATTCTTTATTTTTTTCTCTCTCTTTCCTATTTTCTCTCACCTTTGAACCTAGTTCAAGTGTGCTCTGGATAGGTACAGGCTTGTACCCTATCAGCTTCTGAATTGGACCCCTCCGGGTGGTCTCCCCAATCTTGGTGTTTATATTTTGATTAAAAGAATTCAGGCCCGGCTGGGTACTGAAAAACCTTCTGATATAGTACTGATTTGAGTCTATATTCCATTGTATTGTTTTGAATTTCTAATCCTAAGGACCTTTGTTCTCCTCAATAATTGATAGCCCATGGTCCCTAGGTACCTTTTGGGTTCCCTTGTTTTGTTGAAAAGACTGTCATGCTCCTGCTCATGAAACCATCCGCTTTCCAACTACATACCCATCTGCCTCCTACCATGCCAGGTAAAGGTCTTAAAGAAACCAATCAACCCATTCTTTACCAATCCCATCTGCAACCACCAATTCCTGGAAGACAAGCAGCATGAATTTCGGCCCAACCACAGTACAGAAATAGCACTCATCACTGCCACAGACAGCACATGCATGATCCTTGACTGAGGAGACACTGCAGCCCTCTTTCTTTTGGACCTTTCAGCAGGATTTGACAGTTTTACACCCCATCCTCATCAGGTGTCTGCACAATATTGCCATCCTAGGTACTGCTCTTAGCTGGCTGTGCTCCTTAACATATAGAAAACAAGCTGTCGGTTTGGCACCTTACTCCCTCGGAAGCACACACATGCAACTGTAGGGTGCTTCAAGGTTCATCACTCAATCCCAACATATTCAATGCATACATGATCATGATCCCTCTGGCCATTATCATCTGCACACACAACATCAACATCCTATCCTACACAGACAGCACACAGTTCATACTCTTCCTCTCAGGCATCACCCCCAATAAAAGAAATAAGTTCACTGTCTGCATGACCAAGTTGCTAACTGAATAAAAGACAACTGTCTCAAGCTCAACGTGGACAAAACAGAGGTAGTGATCTCTGGAAAAAACATATCCCCATGGGACTTCAACCCATGACTGGCCAAACTTGGACCCAAACGCAGAACCCATGCCAGTAACTTTGGAATAACTATCAACAGAAACTTGACATTACCACACAAGTCAACGTAATCACTGCATCCTACTTCCATATCCTGAAGATGCTGTGGAAGACCCTCAAATTCTTACCAAGTGCCAAAGCAATACCACACTCACTCATGCCCTGGACATCCAGAAAGTTGGACTATGGGAACACATTCTATACCGGGACAACAAGCAACTTATTAGAAGACTACAAACTATCCAGAACTCGGCAGCAAAACTCATCCTCAACTTCCCACACAGAACTCACATCACAACTGTTGAACTTGACCCTCTCTGGACCCTCCTGTTTTCTGTTTCAATTTTCGTTGGCTTTTAGGACTCTGTGCACTTTACCACTGCTAACCAGAGCTTACGTGCTTGTGCTCTCGTTTAAACATAGTAAAATTGGATTATAGCCAATTGGCACATTTCATTTACTTAAGTTCCTAGTAAAGTGGTACAACATGTTCCCAAAGGCCTATAAATTAAATGCTACTAGTGTATCACTGACAGAATATCGACGTTGAAAATATCGACGTCAAAAATATCGGAGGCGGGATATCGACGTCAGGGATATCGACGTAAAGAATATCGAAGTCCTATCTAAATTCAGGTAAGTACAAAAATAGCGGAAAAAAATATCGTACAAAATATTGTTTTTTTAATGTTTACAAATATTATAAAGTTAAATAAATAATGCATATAATTAAAATAAACATAGTTAAATATATATTTAAAATTATAAGTAATACATATTTTGTAAAAAAAGTTAACATATACATATAAAATATAATATGTATATACTTTATATTTACAATTAATTACTCTAATAACTTATAAATTGTTGAAATACATTTTATAAATTATAAATACATACATACACATACAACAATAATATAAATAAAAATATCAAAACTATATATAATAAATTCTAAAAAATAATTTTACATAAATTAAACACTACATTAAATAAAACATTAAATATTGGATAGCGTAGGGGTAAAAATTACTGTTCCAACTCCAGAGAGCGGAACAGAAGGGAATGTGTTGGATAACGTAGAGGTAAAAATAACTATTCCTACTCCAGAGGGTGCAGCAGTAAGGAAAATGTTGGATAGCGTCAGGAAACAAATTACTATTCCAACTCCAGAGGGTGCAACAGTAGGGAAAGTGTTGGATAGTGTAAGGGTAAAAATTACCATTCCAACTCCAGAGGGTGCAATGTAGGGAAAGTGTTGGATAGCGTAGGGGTAAAAATAACTATTCCAACTCCAGAGGGTGCAACAGTAGGGAAAGTGTTGGGTGACATTGGGGAAAAAATACTATTCCAACTCCAGAGGGTGCAACAGTAGGGAAAGTGTTGGATAGCGCAGATGTAATAATTACTATTCCAACTCCAAAGGGTGTAACAGCAGGCAAAGTGTTGGATAGCGTAGGGGTTAAAATCACAATTCCAACTCCAGAGGGTGCAACAGTAGGGAAAGTGTTGGATAGCATAGGGGTAAAATTACTATTCAAACTCCAGAGGGTGCAACAGTAGGGAAAGTGTTGGAAAGCATAGGGGTTAAAATTACTATTCCAATTCCAGAGGGTTCAACAGTAGGGAAAGTGTTGGATAGCGTAGGGGTTAAAATTACTAATCAGACTCCAAAGAGTGCAACAGTAGGGGAAAGTGTTGTATAATATAGGGGTCAAAATAACTTACTAATTTTTAAAATAATATATTTTTTTTAAATGACAATTTAATTACTAAATTACAACAATTTCATTAACAATACCAGTAAATAGTTATTTACAAATATTTACCAAGGAATAATTAATTAACAATTAAAATAAATACAATTAATTATTAATGATAAAAAATGTATTGACAAATAATAATAAAATAAAAAATAAAACAAATGCAATACCAAAAAACAATAATTAATAAAAAACAGTTAACAATTAATAATGAATTAACAATACCTTATTGATAAACACCAATATATTATAAAAAATCTAATTTAATTACTAATGAATAATTATTGAACAATTATATCAATTAAAAATTTTAAATAGTTATTACACATTAATGTTAGGTGTCAGACTTATCTAAAATCTTTCCAATTGTATATCTTTGGTTATATTGATTGGATTTTTGTCATTTTGGGGTCAAAAATGTATTACATTTTACTCTATTTTTGTAAATTAGTGTGGGATTTTGTTCTTGTTTTGTATTTTCACTTTATTACTGTTAAAGTACTGCATAAATACTTTACACATTGCCTCTAAGTTAAACCTGACTGCTTTTGTGGCAAGCTATCAGAGGGTTACGCGTAGGCTTAGTAGTCGACTATTTTAACTAACCCTACATCGATTGTCATTGTTGCCTGAGTAGGGTTTTTACCCCCTCAATCGATAACTCAATGTCTTTCAAAAAAGTATTACATAATGCATGGGGCTATTCACAAAGGTAGCAACTATTTTAGTAATTTATATGTGTAATTTATCCTGAAAACTTTGAGTAGCTTTACTGCTTTTGAATATTCTCAGTCTCATCCACGTGTAAAATTACTCATAAGCGTACTAGTAAATTTCCCATGAAAACTCCACATCAGTGTAAGTTACCTTTGTGCATCAGGCCCTAAATATCAATATATTCATTTCATAATATCGTTTTAATCATGTTTGTGCTACTTTGTCCATTTCGTATTATTTTTTGTAAATTGGTTTTGGAATTGTATTGTATTCCATTCTTAACTTTAGCGATGCTTCTACAACTTAACACAGATTACACTGAGAAATTGCCTGCTTGTGCCAATGAGGTCAGCGATTAAGCAGAGTTTCTCTTTTAACTAAGTTATGACCTAAATAGATCACGTTTTCGAGTTTATCAATGCAATGGCCCAGTTCCTTACAATGCATGTCAGTTCTTCAAGATATGAGAGAATATATGCATGTTAATGTGCTGGATATAACTTTTATATGGAACACAATTTACTTCAGGGATGCAGTGCAAAACAATGCTCTTGGAAAATAATGAAAGAAATATGGGGGCATATTATCAAGGAACAGTGTTAAAATTATCGCCAATTTATCGGCAGGAAACTGCTGATAAAACGGTGATAAGGGGCCTGATAATACGCTCTTGTTAATTCCCATAGAAGACTATGTTAACATCAGAACATGGGCTTCTATGGGAATTAACAAGGGCGTATTATCAAGGCCATTATCGCTGTTTTATCAGCAGTTTCCTGCCGATAAAACGGCGATAATTTTAACACCGGTCCTTGATAATATGCCCCATGCTTCTTTTTACTAGTGTATATGAATTTACTATTTTGGTTGAGGAGTGGTTCTGGTTGTATTTGCATCCATGAAAGGAATTATTAAAGCCTGTAAAAAAGGGCAGATGAAAATGTGACACTTTTTTAAAGACAACGGGTGACAAACAGAATGAAGACCGTAAAGTGCAACACAGTGGTGCATGCAAACTCAAACAGAATGAGAAATAGTCATTCTCTAAGGAATATAGACAATGTTTTGAAATGTTTATATGAACTTTGGGGTAGATTTACTAAAAAATACTGCATCCAAAGTTGCTAAACTGCATTGTAGTTGGGCAGAGAGCTGGCCATAGTCATATCTACTAACATATGACATTACTGCCCACTTCTCCAGTACTGGTAGACAAACAGACTACCAAGCACCACATATACACCTTTTCAAAATAGTGCAACAGTGTTTCCATGCTGTCTAGCATAGGCTTTATACAAACCTTTAAACATTTTACACATTGGATGAGTACTGTACAGTGCAACAGATGCAATTTGCTAAATGTTAGGCATTCTCCTGTTTAGTGCCTATTCAAAGGAGGTTATTTTTAGGAGCAAAACCCTGTCTAACATTTTTATGGACCGTAAGACTGTATCAGCTATTGTGGATTCACCTTCTCAACAAATGTTAAAGAGACTCAAACAACCAATTTTACTGTTCTTCATGCAAGGGAATGCTGAATGGTAAATTGCAGCACTGCCTTGCATGAATGGAAGAAAACAATGCAGTGGAAGATATAGTAGTAGTCATGGGTGGTGCTAATGCTAAATCTGGCTGTTCTGTCACATAGGGTCTACAATTGTGCAACAAATGAGAGTCTGCACTGTCCAGTCTGAGATTTGTACATACACATTCCTAGGTGTGTTAGTGTTGTGGTGAGACAAATAAAATATGTTCTGTAGGAGATATACCACTAGGCCACTTATTTTTATTTCGCATTAGAACAATGGAGCAAGTCCACATTGCAACATTTTTGTAAATCTAGCTCTTCCCCAAACCTAAGGTTTTTTAATTTGGCCCACCACAGGCAAATTTCCTTTGCACATATTAGCAGGTGTTAATGCAAAAGGGGTTGGACTGCATGTGCACCATCTTTCAGCACTGAATAGCTTTTGCGAGTGAAAGTTCATCCATTGCTGCTGTTAGTGGCATGGACCTAAGATGGCTACCGCCACATCATTGTTGATATGAAGGTAGCCAATCAGACCTCAAAGGAGATCTCTTGAATCATCTGTGGATCCTCCATGGCACGAAATATACAAAGTGTTTGACCATTAATTCTCAAAAACTATTGAGCCGATTTACACCAGCCTAAGATCTAACTTTCTGCCAAATTTAGTGTAAATTCGTTCAGCGGTTTGAACTATAGTGGTGTCTAAAATTAATGCCATCAATGGTGCCATTTGAGATGTCACCTGTGATGTCATAAATTATGTCACAGAACATGTCATGAGTGATGTGATATATAAGGTCATAAGCAGTGTTTGGCAGGGGCTCAAGTTATAGTTAGCTTTGCTGTAACTGGTGAATTTCTGTGGTTGTTTTCGTTCAAACCTTAAATGTTGTCGCTGACATATTCACCTAACTATAATGTCACTTTAACCTTTGGTTTTATCAGTGAATTTCTAAGTTATTTTTTTTAAAACAAAAACATATCTTTTTATTACACTGAACTATAACATTACTTTACCCATTGTTTTGTTCAATTAATATATAGGTTTTTAAAATGTAAAATAATATTTTATTGCCATATGAAAGCCAACCCCCAACCATGAATGACCTTTGGCACAGGGCCTGGCTTGCAGCCATTCCCTGCGCCAAACCCCACACAGGGCTCTAATTTTTGTAAAGGGTAGGGGGTCTCCTTCTAGCTTCATTAAGCCCATTAAACCCTGGGTTTAAAAGGTCCTGGGGATCCCATCCTGCAGGACCATATCTCTTTTAAAGGGAAGGGGCTGCATGCCTCCCTCCCCTAGCCTTATTAGGTCCTGGGGACCACAACACCAAGGGCCTTATGTATTTTCAAGGGGTAGGTGGCCATACTGTCCCCCTTCCCAAGCTTTAAAAAGGCTCTGGGGACCCCATCCCCATGGCTGGAAGTCTGTGTGGCCCCATCACTGAGCCTTTAAAAGGCCCTGTGGACTCCATCCCTCAGGAACATTTTCTGAAGTTTAAGGGGATGGGGCCCCATGGACTAAGCTCTTAAAAGGCCCTGTTGACCCCCACGCTAAGGTCCATTACTGAATTTCAAGGGGAGGGGGACCCATGGACACCTTCCCCAATCCATAACCTAGGGACCCCCATCCCCCAGGGCCTGCATTATTAAAGTTGGGTACCCTTATGCATGGCGCCAAGCGCAGACAGGGACTGGCATGTCTGCTCCCAGCAAGCGGGAGATTTAAAACTGTTCCCGCTGGGTGGGAGCAGACTTCTGTTTTCCTGACCGCGCTCTTGTGGGCAGGGAAACAGCAGATATTGTGCTCTATGATAATTA
This sequence comes from Lissotriton vulgaris, assembly GCF_964263255.1. Taxonomy (NCBI): domain Eukaryota; kingdom Metazoa; phylum Chordata; class Amphibia; order Caudata; family Salamandridae; genus Lissotriton; species Lissotriton vulgaris. The sequence goes on from NC_141698.1 coordinate 950,620,596, forward strand.
TAACTTGCACCTTTGCCATGCCCTACTAATTACACCATATATTACTTTACTCAGAACCTCTTCTATGATATCTTATGACATATTGATAATGCTACTGCTACATTTTCAATGAAATTATTGATAAGAAAACTGTGCATGTTATAGTTAGCTAAGGTCAAAGCACGAGTAGTTAACAGAAATAACTATAATAGTGAACTTCATTGATTTTGTATGTTTAAAATGTTACGTAGACACTGATATTCTCATCGAACTATAACGCTACTTTAACCTTCATTATGTTTGTAGTGAAAGTATATATATATATATATATATTTCCCAAAGGTGCCCTGAGCTCCAAGGACGCTACTCCGCAGATGCTGATTCAAAATCTTTTATTCCCAACCAGCACTGATATTTACAATTATTTCCTTTGTTCCCGTTGTTTCCGTTTTGCACACGTGCTCCCAGGTGAGCAGCATGCCGGTCGTTGTAGTGTCATTAATCCCCACGGTGGGGCCTGTGTCTTTGACAGTTCATTTTCGCTTCCATTGTCAGTCATTTAAAACCCTCCACGTGTGCAAAACGGAAATTTAAAAGCTGTAGGATTTCTGTGCTTGCCAGCTTCCCTCCCCATGAAGAAGGAGCAGCGCTCTGAAACGCGTTGGGAACAAAGGAAATAATTGTAAATATCAGTGCTGGTTGGGAATAAAAGATTTTGAATCAGCATCTGCGGAGTATCGTCCTTGGAGCTCAGGGCACCTTTGGGAAACATGTGACACGGCAGCCTGGCCGTGTAAGGATGCACCATCTGTGTGAAATATGATACAGATCTGCAGGTTTGGAGACCTCTCCTGAGCCTGTTTGCAGCACAGATGACCCCGAAAATAAATCAGCGCTATATTTGCAAAACCCACTGGAGGGTTTTAAATGACTGACAATGGAAGCGAAAATGAACTGTCAAAGACACGGGCCCCACCGAGGAGATTAATGACACTACAACTACCGGCATGCTGCTCACCTGGGAGCACGTGTGCAAAACGGAAATTTAAAAGCTGTAGGATTTCTGTGCTTGCCAGCCTCCCTCCCCATGAAGAAGGAGCAGCGCTCTGAAACGCGTTGGGAACAAAGGAAATAATTGTAAATATCAGCGCTGTTTGGGAATAAAAGATTTTGAATCAGCATCTGCGCAGTAGCGTCCTTGGAGCTCAGGGCACCTTTGGGAAATATATATGTATATATATATATATGTATATATATATATATGTATATATATATATATATATATATATATATATATATATATATATATATATATATATATATATATATATGTGTATATATCCAAAAATATCTTGGATAATTACCTAACAATGTGTGTTATTATTAATTAGAATTAAATCCGATATATCAGCAGATCAGTCTGCAGTATGAGCAAAGCTATAACAGCGCAACATTGGGGAATATGTAAATGGACTTAACGTCACTGTAATGTCAATTTTTGGACGTTACAGCAGCTATTTTTTATCGCCTTATTTACAAGTTGTCGCTAATCTCAGCATCAGTTTTCTGGCGAAAAATGTATTTTTAAAATCGCCACTTCTATTAGCGGGAGTTAATGAAAATGAAATGCAAGGTGGGTGTTCCCATAAAAAAAAAACAGCCGCTAACCCCACTTTGCGATATTTACAAGGAATTTCTTGTATGGTGCAAAATAAAAAAAACTGCCTCTAACTGCAGTTAGAGGCATTTTTTTAAGACCAGAAAATAGCTGTTCTTAAAATGGGTGCAGACCCTTGGGGCCTCATTTCAGAAGGTTTTGGTGCTGTACAGCGCTAGGAGGAATGCTGCTGCGCTGCACTGCAATAAAACTACAGGGCAGGAATGTGCACCATCAATAAGATAAGGCGCATTCCTGGGCCTTATTCATGAAAAGTGTTGCATCACTACGACCAAGCAGCATTGCAGCACTTTTCACTACGCCCTTCTTGCAACACCATGAATGCTCTCTATTCACTGTACAGCACTCCATGTCGCAATGAATCACAGATACATCTGAAATCCTGAGGTATCTGTCAGCGCAAAAGTCACGTATTGCTGCAGTTGTGTCACAAGCATGACACAACTCCAGCTATGCATGGGGCCAGCCTATCCCTGTGGCACTGCGTCACCCTCACGCCTGCCATGAGGCATGACACAGTGGCGTCCTAGAATTGTCCCAGTGAAATCTGATGGACTTCCCTGTGCCACACCAATGAGCTTTTTTGCGTGAGAACGCCCACCCTGCATACATCATACCTGATGCAGGTATAATGTGGCACAGGGCTTCACAAGGTCACGCATATTCCAAAATGCGTCACTTTGCAAATAGGGCACAACGTGGCGAACAAATCACCCTGCAAGTACATCAAGAAAATGATGCACTGGCGGGGTGACTCTGTCATAAGGGGCTCATGAATAAGCCCCCCTGTCTTTTTCCCCTACCTTGGCGCTTAATTGCTACCATGAGCCAACACAGGCATCCTTGTGCCATGGCTCAAGGGTAACTGTGTTGCGAGTTGATTGATGTTGTGGCTCCATTACTTCTCAAGATGTCTGCAGGGTGCCTGGACTAGTGGAGGGAGGGAGTGAACCAGTTGGCCTTCTTGGAGTGTTGTATGCCTGGTCTTTTCTTGAGGGGTGCCAGGGTGTCAGCGCAGTTGCAGATCCATCAGTGGAGACTGCGCACTTTGGTGCTGTCATCTTTTAGCGTTGGCAGAGTGGTGGTGCTGAGGGAATTGCTAAGAAGTTCTTCAATGGCCTTGATCCAGCTGCAAGGGGTAGCTATGATGACGGTGGTGTATGGTGGGCCTGGTGAAGACGTGATGTATTCAATGATGGTCGGTAAAGGAGAGTCTGGTGGTGTGGTTGTAGTTGAAGTTCCCGCTGACGGAGATGAATGATCAAGCATGTGTCCGGCAATGTGGTTTGGTGCAGTGACTAGCTGCGAGGTTCTCCAGGAGTGGGGTGGCGTTCTGGTCACTGGGATTGTCTAGGTGGAAAGTGAGGTCTCCTAGTAAGATGTAGTCGGTGGATGGGAGATCCGTGGTCAAATGAGGTCTACAATGGCATCGGTGAATGGGGGTCGATGGCCCGGGGGGCCTGTAGATGAGGGTACTGTAGAGGATGCCGTTGGAGTTGGTCCGGATCTGGAAGTGGAGGTGTTCCTTGGTCACCGTTGGGACATTAGAGTGCGTGGTCAGTTAGAGTGTGCTTTTGTAGACTATGGCAATGCTTCCTCCTGGAAGGTTGGGATGGTCCTTGTGGGGGATTTAGTAGCCATCAGGGATGGCGATGGTGAAGTCTGGTATGGAGCAGAGGTTGGTTCAGATTTCTGTGAAGAAGTAGATGTCTGAAGAGGTGGCGTTGAGGAGGTCCCAGATTCCAGTTGCCTGTTTGTGGAGGGACCACACATTGAGAAGGATGCAATTGAGCTGGTCGGGTGGTCTGTTGGTCAGCTGGGCTTCAGGACTGGAGGCACTGGTGTGCTGATGTGGCAGAAGGTGCGTTTGAGGTTTTGACAGGCGCAGGGTTCAAGTTAATTCTATAGTGTTGCTAGATTTCAGGCTGTGTGGCATCCAGGGTTGATGGTGAGGGGGGTGCTGGCATCGTAGCTGTGGAGTATCCAAGAGGAAGGGTTCTTAGTGCTGGACACAGCCCAAGGCCGTCCTTGCCTATGGCTTCCCTTTGGCACACCAGTTGTACGCCGGCTGCGTATGGCTACACAGCAGCTGCCATTGAGTAGTGCTGCAGGATGGACTGGACAGCTGGAATGGTGGAACTGCAGGAAAGGACACTGGAGGGGGCGTGGACGAGGGGTGTTAAGCAGGTTTTTTTTCAAATAATTCTTACCTCGTGGCCCGATCCCACGTCTTCTGTGCTCCTGCTCTCCTGAGTCAGCTTCCAGGAACAGAAAGCAGGCAGCCAGGCTCCCTTCCCTAATCCAATCAAAATGCTGCAATGCGGCGTTGTGATTATTCTTGAGGTCTGTGACAAGGCGTTCAGCCAGGGGCTGTAGGGGTAGACATGTTCTCTATGCAGGCTGTATTGCAGCCTGCATTATGAAATGGGAATTGCGCATGACTGCTTTGGGTCACCTGAGAGGGCCGACCAAACAGTCATTGAGCACTTGAGTGCCCGCAAAGGAAACAGCATGAGTACATCAGAAAGTTATCATCATGCTATTATTTTTCCTCTTCTTGCACTGCTTGAAAGCAGTGGGGGTATGCTCTTCCCCATAGCAGATGAGTCACCACTGGGGGTGCGTCACCCACAGGTGCTAGGCCTGGTCATGACCCAACCCTCAAACCTCCTCCGCTACGCGTCCCACCTTCTCCTCACCTGGGCATTGACACAGTGGGTCAATCTGCTGCACTCTCTCCAAATCTGTGACCCATCAAGCAGGAGCCTCAGCCAGGCGGGATTTCACAAGCCATGGTACAGTAGTTGATGCCAAGTCCGCTGGGGAACCTCTGGATGCAGGTGATGCAACAGGGATCCCTTAGGTGTGAAGTTGCAGTGCTCCTGCCACACAAGTTCGGTGCAGCTCAGGGGCCTCACCCTCATCAGCGTCCGGCCGGTGCAACATCCTCTGGCCTGTGATGAAGAGACGCATGGCCCACCATTGGTTATCTCCTCAGTGCACTCCGATGTAGTGGTGGTGCGTGTTATGCGATGCAGACCTCCCTCCCAACGTTGGTGCGCAGGAGCAGCTCTACTGGTCACAGCTCCAAGGGAACCAGGCGGTCTTCTCACACAGGTCAGCAATGTGTCTCCATGCGACCTGGCAGACTTCACCACCAGGTAGGGGAGATCGCCAAAGCCTCAATGTCTACGACCACGTGCCAGTAACTCCACAGCACCCCCACATCCCACTCCAGGGCCCAGAAGCAGGCCCAGCTAGGCCTTTGGGACCCAGGGACTGTCGGCACTTTCAAGGTTTTGGATGTCATGATGTTGCAAGGAGTGCACAATGCTAAGTGATGCATCACTGGTTTTGCCCAGCGATGCGCCTCTTTTCATGATTGTAGCCCTGGATTTCCTCATCCCCTGGGACTCAGGCTGGTCACCTTGGTTGTTGGGAGCTGGTCGGGTAGTTGATCTGTGTGCATTTGGCCCTGGCTGCTCCAATCTGCATTCCATTGGTTTTGTTTCCTATTTTTCCTTGGGGGTGGACTTATAGGCTATTTTTTGCCTCTAGAGGCAAAAATACTCACGTTAGGCGGACTAACGTGAGTTTTTTGCCGACAAATTAGCCTTTCGTCAGTTTTCACCCGCTAACGCCAGAATTTGTCTTGCCTTCAAGCTAGTGTTCACAGCAGTTTTCACTGACTCTACCTGGAACTATCTCCATGTAGGAACGTATTATAAATACTTCGCTAACAGGGCGATAGTTTTTGGTGATAAGGCCGCGTTAAGATAACTGCTGCTAACTAGCATTAGCGTTAGTTAGCAGCAGTTCATGTACACATCCCCCATTGTTATCCACATTAAATGTAAAGTACAACTGTTGCAGAAGATTTATCAAAATTAAACACATTTTGCAGTAGCTTTAGAGGCGACTGTGGAGGATTTGTTTTGCTTCTTTTCTTTGATGTCCAGATTTTTATTTTATTTGATGGAAAGTACGGGATTGGCTTTTCCATACAACACAAATAGGATGTTTAATGCGATGCTAAATGAGTTTTGAGCAGCCACTAACTGCATAATTCTATGTGTCAGCAGATATCAAAAATGCCTCTTCTGTCTTCATTATAAATAGACACTGCATCCACTCCTGTTGACTGTTGATTTATGAACTGGCGTGTAAGCTATTATCTCCTCTAGATGTAGCTGCCCAATAGGCTCTTTCTATTAAAATACCAGGCTGCATCTTCTGAACAACCTGATAGCTGAATATTCCTTCTGGCGGGGAATAGTCTCATCCCAGACACTGCAATATGAAGTATGTGTCTACAAGCCATAAACTCCCGGGGAAAATAATTCATAAACTCATGAAAATAAATGAACACATTTATATCAGGATTAACACAAATAGCAATAATAAAGGAAGAAGAATAATCACAGTGGCGACGAGTGCCTTTTAGGGATGCATTCCAGAGTTGCCAATGCGTTTTGTCAAGCCACAGAGCCTGGTACAGAATGATGCCTCTAATAGCTCTAGACGTGTACTGCATGTTTAGGCAATTTTAGGCTGAGAAGTAATCACTGTAAACAAAGATGCATGCTAACCTGAATGTTACAGCAACTATGGCTTGTTGCAACAACCTGCAAGTAAGTTCCACTGGGATTTTCAGAATGAAAAACACGTGCAAATAATCAACCTAGTAGATGAGAACCTGGACAGGCTTCCAAAAACATTTATGAACACAGTGAAACATGAATGTAATCAACATTAACTATCACATTGTTATACTCTTGATCAATACTTTTTGAGAAAATAAGTGAGATTTCATAAACTAACATTACCCATGAATCACCAACAGCCAACGTTTGTTTAGTTCTTGGGTGAGCATTGGTAAAATATAGGGCCCAAACTAAAGGTCTGCCCGCCTCATTTTAGCCAGGCGGACCCTCAGTATTACGTACACCTCGAACGGACCGACAGAGTAAGGGTCATCGGATGTTTACCCCTTTGTCCCACCACCCTATTTAGAATGTGAGATTAGAAAGTAAGAGCATATACATATATATATAACAGAGTGAACATCGTGTTTCCAAAATGAAACTAGAAAAAGAAGACTGTGAACATTGCTTTGGTGAGTAGTATCAATGAACTGGAATGGAATAGAGGTACATTGGAAAAAAATGAATGTATCATTATATTTGCGTATGAACGCCTAGACCTTCATGGGAAAAAAGCTGAAATGATTAGCGTGTAAACTAAAGCAAAGATGTGTGTACCTGAAGACCTGGAGATCTGAAGACACTGATTGAAAGCACTGGGAGAAGTTAAAACAGAGAAACTGACTGCTGTATTTGCCATTTGTTCTGAAAGGAACAAGACATAGGACCTAATTACAATGTTACCATTGTGGATTGGAAACCACCTGACCTTAGGTCGGCGGTTCCGACCGCAGTATTTTGTTGCTACCGCCTACAAGCCAGTCGGAAACCTCCATTATTCAATGGAACCTTGTGTGGCATGCAGAAAAGGCCCACAGAACAAACTTCCACTGAAATATGTATGTTTTCAAACATCCTTGCACCGTGTGGCAGGCACTATGAGATGCCTGCCACATGGTGCAGGGATTTTTAAGGGAGCACTGTAGTTGCCCCCCAGGATCCATTGTGGACGACCATTGGGACCTGCTAGGGGCCCCCAATGTCGCTTTCCAACAGCTTTTCCATGTAGGAAAGGCCGACATGGAATGGCTGTCGGAAGCCAACATCATAATTCTAACCGCAGTGTATGCGACTACCCAAAGGGTGGTCTGAAACATACATTTTTCATTGGAAGCTTGTGCGGCGGGTGAAAATGGCCTGCAGCACAAGCTTTCATTGAAAAATGTATGTTTTCAAACATTCCTGCACTGTGTGACGACACAGTGCAGGGATGTTTAGAGGGCCCCATTGTGGAAGGCCAGGGGGGGAGGAGGCGCTGCTATGAGCCCCCAATGTCACTTCCTGACAGCCTTTGCATGCCAGAAAGGTCAATATCGAATGGCTGTCATACACCAACATCACAATCCCGATGGCAGAGCCACCATCATTAAGGGATTATGCAGTCTGTCTGACTCACCAACAGGCTCCTTGAGCCTGTCGGAACCACGTCGGAACCCCCCGCAGGTTTAACTCCGACCACTGTCATCCTAATACGGCGGTCAGACTCTAAACCTACCATGTAGGACGGATGGCCTCCATACGCTGGTCTGAGGCTTTTCGCCAGACATCGTAATTAGGCCCTTAATGTTTTAGGTAAATGAATGAAGATTCCTTTTGAATTGAACTACTGATTTAAAGATTTAGGACTAGGGGCCAGCTGTACATGGACTTCCGTTTGCGGGTTCCTAATTGCAAATTTCTGCGATTCGCTACTGGAAAATCAGAAACAGCTATGTACAACAGTGTGTTTTACATTGTTTGCTATTCCAATTGGGTCGCAAGGGACCTGCCTCTTTAATATTCATGAGGCAGATCACAATTTGGGACCCTTTGGGAATGGCTGGCACTCACAGGGATGGTGGCCTGCTGGGGTGATAGCTTCCCAAATCGCAAATATGGTGTTGCACATTTAAAAATGCTTTTTTCAGGTCGCAAACGGCCCAATTCATCAAAACAGGCCGTTTGCGTGCTGAAAAAAGCTACGTACATTTGGCCCTAGATGTTCTCTGGAAGCACCCAGACACCCTTTATTTGACTGCTAAAGAGCTAAAGTCCATAGGTGTGCAAAATTATACAGCTGGTGATGTGATAATGGTAAAAGGGGAAGTGTTTAATTGGTATGAATTCTCATCACAATAGCTTTTTGTAGGAAAAGACTTTAACACTTCATCCACCCTTCATCTACTCTCCTTGCTGGGCAGAGCTCCAATCATATGTCTTAAAATAACTTGAATGAAATAAGGTAGACCATTTGAGCGATGATCCTCCACTGTCAATAGATACCTGAGATCCCCTTCCTAATTCTTCCTTCACATTTTTGGGCAGTTTGCAATAGATTTCTCATATTTGCTGTTGCACCAAGGTGGAGTTGTGAGTGGTTTTATTTTGCTTAATGTATATATATCTGTTCTATCAGTTATTGCCTTTGGTGGGTGCTCCGCATACCGTTGTTACTATATTACTCATTGGGTGGGGATGTTGCCTGTGTGTAACGCTGTTCCACCAAAGACCATCCAGCTGTCTGTTTCTTTTTCCCCTCCATATCCTTCTCTTCTCCACTTGAACAGTTGCAGGATTGCTTGTCTTGCACTCTTGGGGCCTTATTTATGAGCAGTGTTGCATCGCTGCAACAACCATGGATGTGCTGTATCATCATGTCACAAGAAATTACAGATACATCAGTATAACTGACATATTTGTTGGTGCAAATGTGACGCATTGCTGGGGTGTGTCTGAAAACAGACGCACCTCTAGCAATGCCCTTTCACATGGGGCAAGCCCCATGTGAAAGGGCCTGGATCACTCTTACGCCTGCCATGAGACAGGCGTAAGGTTTTGACACAATGGCATCCTAGAAGTGGTGCACTGAAATCTTATAGATTTCAATGCACCACTTCTACGTGGCTTTGATGTGGGGGAACGCCCACCCTGCATACATTATACCTGACGCAGGTATAATGTAGCGCAGGGGTTTACAAAGTGACACATCTGCCTAGATGTGTCACTTTGTAAATATGGAGTAATGAGGTGCAATATTCATGCTGCTGCAGCATCACAAAAAGTGACACAACAGCAGCGTAGATGAGTAAATAAGTCCCTTGATTTATATAAGCGCAGATGTTTGGGATGTGTGTCTGGGTCCACCTGCTGCACACTTGATTCAAGACACCCAACAAAAATACAATAGTTTTCTTTCCATTATTCATCAATGCCCACTCTATTTAAGTTTGCTCAGACTGACCATCTCCATCCTGAACTTGTCTCTCATCCAGGCCAGAATTTTATTTTGGAGTGCTATCCATGGTTCGTATTTATTAATTTTAGGAATCTTCAACATTACAATATTTTGCTGTCTTTGATCTATATCTGTAATTTCAAATTTTTTGCTCGGTGCATTTTAGTCTTGTGATACAATATGACATCAGTCCCATTGACCCAGCTAGAGAATGGCTGAAAAACAGCTGGTACCAGTGGGTGGATTTTGATTTGATATAGGAAGGATTGTGAGTAAGTGTTGGAGTCTCAACTGTGATCAAAGCCATATTATTCTGGGTTTTATATTGGCCTGTTCCAGCATCTTTCCTTCGCGCTGTCAATTGTGGTAGACTGGTCTGAGTTTCTGATATATTTTTGTTTATCCCTTCATGAGTGAATATTTCTTCCCCATTGCCTTCTTCAGTTCATCTTACAATCTTTTACTTTTGCCGGGATTCTACTATGGCTCCTAGATACCAATAAGTGGGCTTAGCTGAAGCAATCATACTGACAGTTCTCCTGCATGTTTCTCTGCTTGGATTGTAAACAACACTGCTTTCCGTAGATCACTCTTGTGTTTAGCTACCTAAATTGTCAGTATCTCTACTTTGGTCTCCTGAGCAGATCCATCATTGCTTAAGAGACAATTTTCGATATAGTGGATCTCACTCATTATAATGCATTCTCAAGTAGGTAGGTAGACTCACTGTCACATTTGTTGAACCTTATTAACTCCTTCTCAACATGTCTAGTTTGCTCTATTTACACTGAATGGTATTACATGCCCATCTTGTGCCTCTAAACAGCACACTTTCCATTTAATACATATACTATTCCCACTAAAATCTATATAGAAGTAGGCAAAGTGTTGGACTGAGGAGGGATAACATTTACTACTCCCATTTCACATAATGCAACTGTAGAAAAACTTACCTTTCAGAGGGGTAAAATGTACTATTCCCACTCCATTCAGTGTAACAGTTGGGTAATTCCTCAATTGTAGAGGGGTACATTTCACTGTTTCCACTACTCTCAGTGCAGCAGTGGTGAAAGAGTTGGATTTGGGAGGGATAAAATATACTATCCCCACTCCAGTAAGCAGAGCAGTAGGGAAAGTGTTAGATTGGGGAGAAGTAAAATTTAATGTTCCCACTCCAGTTACTGCAACAGCAGGGAAAGTGTTAGATTGCGGAGGGGTAACCTTACTATTACCACTCCAGCCACTCCAACAATAAGAAACGTGTTGGATTGCGGAGGGGTAACATTTACAATTCCCACTCCACTTAGTGCAACAATAGGGAAATTGTTGGATTGCGAAGAGGTTAAACTGTACTATTCCCCCTCCTGCCAATGCAAGAGTAGGAAACGTTTTGGATTGTGGGTAAGGTTAAATGTACTATTCCTACTCCAGGTGATGCAACAGTGAGGAAAATGTTGGATTGCAGAGGAGTAAAATTTACTATTCCCAATGCAGTCAGTGCAACAATTGGGTAAGTGTTGGATTACAGAGGAGTACAATTTATTATTCCCACTCCAGTCAGTGCAACAGTATGGAAAGTGTTGGATTGTGGAGGGGTAACATTTACTATTCGCAATCCAGTTAGTGCAGCAATAGGTAAAGTGATGGATTGCGGAAGGTTAAAATGTACTATTCCCACTCCAATCAGTGCAACGGTGGGGAAAGTGTTGGATTGCAGAGGGGTAAAATGTACTATTCTGACTGCAGTCACTGCAACATTAGAAACAAACTGATTAATTTCAACATAAAATATTTTCAAAAACATAGTAAACAATTACAAATAAGAAATATGTTAAAAAAAGAAATATAAACATAAATGTTGTTTAAATAAATAAAATAAATGCATATTACATTATTAAATACATATAATTGCAAAAAATATTAATATAAAATCCAAAACTATATTCTCAAAATAATACCAACTACTAAATACAATATCAATTACATGAAAAGAAATACACAATTAACACACACACATGAATTATTAACACAATAAAAAAATGTATTTGCTTTTAAATGTATTATCTAAGTAGCTTTCTACCCTATACTTCTACAAGTCTTTATTAACATAATATTATGTACACATGATAAGTAATCAAATATTAGTTAAAATATGAATGATAATTATGTATTCCTAAATAATTGTAGTTAATCCCCACCCCACCATTCAGCCGTACAAATAATTCAACACATACCAAATACATAATTTGAAAAGTTATTATTTCAATCATTTATATAGTTAAATCTCAATTAAACATTTTTATCAATAATAAATTATTCATATTTAATTAACTTCCCACCATTTACTACTACAAATTCAACAACTGACACCTATCACACAATATAAAAAAAAATATTGACATTTTTACATAATTATTAATCATATCTATAATTGTAATACATTATTATTTAGTACATAATTCATCTCCTACTCACTCTTTACAACACACATACAACACACCCCTCAATAAACATTTAACATATTACACAATTGACATAATTATTTTTCATTTAAAGAACTAATAGTATTTGAAAATTGATTAGTAAAATAAAAATAATAAATAATTCTAATTTAGTTACGTCCCACTCTATAACTCTACAAAACCCACAACCTGCCCCTAAAATTTAAAGTAATACAAAATGATTTACACAATCCACACAATTAATTCTCTAATAAATAAATAATATCAATTAAAAATTCATTATTAATTAATTAAAATTGATTTACTTCCTACCCTATACCCCTACAAAACCTACAACCCCACCTAAAATTTTACTTTAAAAAGTTATTGCAAGATTAACATATTTATTAATCCATGAAATAATTAAAATGAATTTAAAATGCATTAATAATTAATTGTAATGTAATGACTTCCCACCCTGTTGCCTTATATGTTCACAACATGCACCTAAAATATAACTTATTAACAATTAAATAATAATTATTTATTAAAAACAAATTAATAATCTATTGTGATTAAATATTTAGTAAATGTATTTGAAGAACTACAAAAATGTAAGAACTATAGTAAAAAATAATAACAATAATCATACACAAAATGTACAACATACATATTTAAATTATATGCCGAAAACAATAATTAAAGAACAATATTGTTAACAGATATATTTTTGTAAACAATATCGAGTTTGATATTTTCTAAATCGATATTACTTACCTTAAATCGATATTCTTGACAACAATATTCTTGCAAACAATTTTTCCATATAGCAATATTTTGGACACAATGTTTTGGTTGCACAATATTTTAGTTTTGATATTTTTTCTAAATACCTTTGCAAAGAAATGTAAGACAATGTAAGGCTTCTGAACAAAAACAATCCTGTCTGTAACACAGACACTATTGAACTATGGTGCAAGGCTACCTGCATTGGGACTAGGTAGCACACAGTGCTCCAGCGCAGGGAGAGAGGAGGAATGCCCCATATCTTTGCAAATATGGATAATTTCTGCTCTCTCTCTTTTGCAAAATTCAGCACAACAACTTTGCTTGCTGCCCTCCATGAACATTTAGTGGCTGATCGTGACTTTTCGGCATAGCGGTGGTGCAGCGGTGTAAACCCCAATGCCACCACTCTGCCGAAAGTCACCTTGCCCGCCATATTACGATTTACAAGTAGTCTGGCAGGCGGGCTTCATGACTTTCCCATGGCGGTTCCTCTTTTAAAGGAGGCGGTGCCATTAAAAAAGGCACCGTAATGGGACCACACCACAAGTTTCCTGCACGCCATGGACTCGAAAGTCCATGCCGTGCAGAAACCTATGTGCAGGCACACAGTGGGGCACATGTCATGCCCCTTTGTGCATGCACATGCGGTTGATGCACAGGGGGGGCTTGAAGGCCACCTTCATTGGTAGAACCTCAATGTAAACCCTGGAGGTGAGGAGACTTGTAATATGCTTGGCTGGACCGTGGCAGTCCAGCCAAGTATTTTTCGGCCTCTCACCACCGTTCCAGAGCCAGGGAAATCTAGTTCCTAGGAAGAGTCAGCAGTCCCAGAGCTACCCCCAGGGCTACTCGACTGCCCAAGTTGTAAATAGGCGTTGGGACCATCGGTGCAGCGGTGGTTGGATCTGCCTCCTCCAAGCCATTATAAGATAGGCAGTCCTAGGACCACCAGACTCATAATAGGGTCCTTAGTCGCATTCCCCAGTGCTTGTAAGGTTCACCTGGTGATGTGGGGAGTTTTTAAAGTATGCCACAAATTTTCCTATGGCTCCTAGTTTCAAGACCAGCGATACCTAGTTGCAAGACCAGCTATACCCACCCTCCTTATCCTAGGCACGTTACCAGGCACACGCTGAGGCTGGGCAAGCTCCCGTTTCTCCACCAAAATCAGCTTCCCACCTTTAGCAATTATCATAAACATCAATCCCATTTTAGGGCTTTTGAAGAGGTTTGGGATCAACTTTAGGACTCCTAAACTGAGAAAAATCCTAATTTTAAGATTTTAGGTATTCACAGAAGACATTTAGGAGCCCTAAAGTTAGGAGTTCTAACTTTTCTACTCCTAAACTGAGAAAAAACCTAACTTTAAGACTTTCGGTATTCACCGAAGGCATTTAGGAGTCCTAAAGTTAGGAGTCCTAACTTTACTACTACTAAATTGAGAAAAATCCTAATTTCAAGACTTTCGGTATTCACAGAAGGCATTTAGGAGTCCTAAAGTTAGGAGTCCTAACTTTACTACTACTACCTAATTTAAAGACTTTCGGTATTCACAGAAGGCATTTAGGAGTCCTAAAGTTAGGAGTCCTAACTTTACTACTACTAAACTGAGAAAAATCCTAATTTTAAGACTTTCGGTATTCACAGAAGGCATTTAGGAGTCCTAAAGTTAGGAGTCCTAATTTTACTATTACTAAACTGAGAAAAATCCTAATTTTAAGACTTTCGGTATTCACAGAAGGCATTTAGGAGTCCTAAAGTTAGGACTACTAACTTCTGTGAATACCGAAATGAGTAAGTGTCTTCTGTGAATACCGAAATGAGTAAGTGCATTCTGTGAATACCAAAATAGTAGTAAGTTTAGGATTTGGTCTTAAGTTCATTCTGTGAATCGGGCCCTCTGTGTAATGTGAGTGCTATGGGCCCGATTCACAGAACTAACTTAAGACAAAATCCTAAACTTACTACTTTTGGTATTCACAGAAGTTAGGATTTTGTCTTAAGACAGACTTAAGACAGACTTAAGTTAGGATTCTGTCTTAAGTCTGTCTTAAGACAAACTTAAGACAAAATCCTAACTTCTATGAATACCAAAAGTACTAAGTTTAGGATTTTGTCTTAAGTTAGTTCTGTGAATCGGCCTCTATGTTCCGATTGACTGAGTGTTTCTAGCTTAATATGGCATGTGACTTTCTGGTGTTTGGGAACGTGCACCCTTCCAGCCAACTGTGTTTTGTAGGGGGCTAATCTCCTGAGACCATTATGGTTTGCTGCCTATCTGTGGTATTGACCTGGGTTTTCCTGTTCACATGTTTGTCTAAGGGTTATGTATTCCCTTACCTGTGATCTGTCAATCAGTTGTATGGGGTCTAGGTCACAAGGCCTGCCTACCATGTATTTCTGGTTCAGGGTTGAGGGAGAGGTCATATCAGGTGAATTCAACAACTGCTATGCACATTTGTTATACTACGTACATATATCATGGTGTATATCAACATCGTATTTATCAATATGAACATTCCCCCTGCTAGTTGCATTTTCAGCTACATTCTTTACCCCATATTTCATGACAGTCACATTATATGAGGTTTGTAGCTTTTTTGTGATGTCTATTACTAATTTCCTATGCACTTACATTCTACCTAACTTGAGGACTACGTTTTTACAACAGGAAACATCCACTTTTAGGAAACCAAACAGACAGAGCACAAACTGAACAATGTGAAGCAATGACAGCCCCAATCTGGTCACCTAAAGGGGATCCAGAAAAATAAGTCTATAAACCAGTACTGCTTATGTGCACCTCCCTCCTTCTTCATGTCAGCTTGTAGATGATTTGGTTGGTGGATGGCAAGAGCCAGTGTCCTGTTTACTAGATAATTTCTGGGGTTATTTTCGCACATCCATCATAGTCATCAAGTCCAACACATACTGCTGTTGCATCACAATGAGGCGGATGGCTCTTAGGGGCTGATTACGATGGTCAGGGGATCGCCACCGACAGGCTGTTAGTGGGGTCCCTTGGCCATTGTAACAGGGATCTCCATCTGCCACATTACAATGGCTTCTGACGGGTTGCGGTTAGAAACACCGACTGCCGCAGCCCTGACAGGCAGGCTTTTTCCGACCACCTGTCGGACCGCCCTGTAGTCCCAATATCCCTTTCTGTCAGTCATTCTGTGGCGGTCAAATCGCAGCAAAACAGCAGGTCAAAATGGATTTGGGGGCCCGCAGCGGCCCCCTGGTACCCCAGGGCCAGTGACAGAGACCCTGGGGGACACTTATGGTGCCTCCCTACATATCCCTACACCATGTGGTAGGCACCATATGGTGCCTGCCATGTAGTGCAAGGATATGTGTGGGGTGTCTGTTTTGTCTTGTGGGAGCTGCTGCAGAGTGCAGCACCGGCAGCAATACAAAACACAGTGGCGATCGCATCCTAATTTGCCCTGTGGGACAGCCACCTTGTAGGCAGGAGGTCCCAAATATGATTGGATGGTGGATGGACGAAAGTTTGTCCACTATAATGACCCCCTAAGTTCTTCATTGATAGCATTTAGGCCGAGATCAGTATTGTTTATCATTTTAAGAAGCTCCTACCTGTTTTTTGCAACCAGTGGGCATTTGCCTTCTTTTGCAAGGTGAAGAAGGATATGGACCTTCATGGATTTACTTGAGTGTCAGAAAACAGTCTGAATTCTTCCGGAATATCACCCTGACAAAGTAATCAGCCGTTCTTTTTTCTCGAGCCTGATGCTATAGAGTTGTTTTCTTCTGTAGCGAATGTTGGGACAACTTGGACAGATCCTCTCCAGGGATAACCAGGTTTGGGGTGTACATGGTTACGAGGGTGCACAAGCCCCTCCATCCGAGGACTAGCTGGGTTTTGACAAACTCCCCACATTGCCAGTACAAGTCCATCAACACAGAGGTGCCCCATTGCATATCTGGTACGTGCAGTATTGCTTCACAGTGTTCATTGGTGTCAAGCGGTATCATTCCTTTGCCGCTGAAACACAAGGAATACAGTGTAAGTTTCCAAACAATTAGGGGTTTTCCCTTCCCTTCTACCCACATGTACCTATCTAGCTCAGTGTCCTAGTATTGGTGGCATTCAACCCTTCCCTTCTAGACCAATTTCCCCTTGTATCATCAATGTGAATGGCCCTGCACTGGAACTCAATGTCAGTGGTCCATTTGTTATTAAAGAACACGGACTCAGACATGCTAAGGACCACCCTGGGATCACAGACAGAAGTGGGAGTGGATAGGTTTGTGCACTGGTGCATTGGTCTTGCCACCTCCATGAACCTCTTTTGTGGGAAATCTCTGGGTCAAACAGTATCTTTCCACATGGTGCCCAACCTGGGAATGTTGTCTAGCTCTGTTTAACTGTTACAAGGCTCAGTGAAAAGGTGTAACTCTCTGGGGTTGTTTTCAAATCGGTTCTACTCTATTGGGTTCTACTCAACTGGTTGTATTTTGGTTCAAATCCCACCTAGGTAAAGGTGGAAGAGACATGTTGCTTTCTCTGGGGCTATATTTTGGGATAAGTCAAATTTGTCTATGTTCACAGCATGGGGTGTCAGCGAGCAGACATAGCATGACTTAGCCGACGGCTGGGCACCCACGGCAATCATATATTGGTACAATGTGTTATTGTGTGTGGGGTACTAGTGCTTGGTTTAGTGTAAGTGTAAGTGAGGTGAGAGAGGTCCCTAAGCAAGCACAGTGGAAATGTTGAGGTAGACTCCATGTGGCTAGGCAGATTTCATGTTTTGGATGGATGTGGCACACCCATGCTAAGCAGATGTTGTACAAAGATGCAATAGTACATACATTTTGGAACATTGAATGTCTTGGGATGGTGTCTGTATGAACCCCGGGCGGAGACCTCTGCTCCGCGTTCTGCAGAGAAGGCAAATCTCTGTACGCTCCTGAGCGGAGTTGACCAGCCCGCGCCTCCACTCCCCCTATATTAACAATTAATTCTACATTACTTAAAATTAAATTAAAACCACGTACCTGGCATGCAGCACCCCGGGCTCCCCTCCTTTTCCTTGCCGTCTGTTAATTGTTTGAGAAAACTGCACATGGGCGCCCGCGCATGCACATTTCTCACAAGAAATGTGCATGCGCGGGCAGGCACACATGACAGTTTGCTCAAAGAATTACTTCATTCTTTCCAGGAAGATGGTCACGGTTTCTCTAGGATTCATGCTTTCAGCCATCAATGCTCCTGTATCTGGGCTGTCAGAAACAGTTTCCTTCGCAGTTGGTACGTTTGTATGGAGACCACCCAGAGTTGGAAGACAGTGACAGTCATACACTGTCTTACAAGTCTCAGGAGGGTGATGTGAGGTACTTTTGCGAAGTACTGGATGATGAGGTGAAGGGTAGTATGGTAAACACAACTGAGGGGCTGTATTGGAGAGCATAGTTTAAGTCCTCTTTCCAGAACTATGCCAACACCTGGTGGAGTGCGAGTTCTCTGACCTCAGGAGCTTGCTCTGGGCCTGGTCTGGGCCTGGTTGTTCTGAGGTTCCGTGACAATTGTAAGTGGTGTTTTCGACTCGCACGAATATGGTCGAGTCTGGTATCTATGAACCGCAAATGACGAGTTTAGTGGGTGTACGCATTTTCGCTGTGCTAGCCTAAACCGCAGCATCCATTTTGTTTCTTGCCCTCAAGTAGCCAGCGAACGGACGCTGTCCGCTTCGTGACCCTGGGATTCCCAAACTCTTGCGGAAGACACGTTTCCTTTGAAGGTGTCTTTATGATGAGGGGGGTGACACCGTAAGGCAGATGGCCCCGCTCGAGGCTCATCTTGCCATGCTGGTCTATTGTCTCAGTTGTGCATTCATTAGGCACGTCCCCTTTGATGCCTGCAACTCGTGTTTCTTGGTACCACCCCTTTTACACCTTCTTCGATCTGTTCACTGTCCTCGTCTTCCCCTGCACCTGTTTCTGTCCTTCCCTCGATTCATTTACTGTTGAATGGAATGTACTAATGGTGGGAAGATGTACTTTTACAGTTGGGAACTGCCAAATGTTACTGTGATTATGTTCCGGGCTCTGAATACATGAAAGCGACCCCTCATGATCTTTACGATGGGAACCAAGTTGTAATCTTTTGTGCACCATGTTATCCTATGCTTGAGAACTGTATAAAAGGAACGATCCACAGATACAAGTTGAAACAGTCTCCTCGAACCTACACGTGTTGTACTTCCTGTGACTTCTGTGTTCCCTGCAGTAATAAACCTCGAATCTTTGACGCCGAAGGAAGTGTCCCGTGTCTCTGTCATTTGTACGCCGGAACAGGTTACCCACGAAGGTTTTAGGTGTTATCCCTGGCACCGCTGGGTCTTAGAAAAACCCAGTCCTTCAGTTCCATGAGTCAGCAATAGGAGGGGGTCCTAAACTGTACCAGGAGGCCATCCCCTGGATGGGATCCCAGTGTCAGGTGAGCTGTGGAACTGCTGTCCCAATTGTCCCATCAGTTCTGGTGTCTAGCAGCACCACTCCAGTTGGGAGGGTACATGAATCCAGAGAAAGGGGTGAGGGGGAGCAAGTCCCCAGTGGAAGTCAGTGGAAGGACTGGTGGGTCAGGGGTTGCCAGCTCTGATGTCAGAGCACCCCAGGATTGACCCCACTTGTGGGGTGAGGATTCTTCATGTACTTTCAGATGGACAGGAGGCTGGAGACCTGTGCCACGTAGACCCTCGAACAACTTATGAGGAGTATGTTTCCCCTGCAGGGGTGGATGTACTCCTGTGGAAATCTTGGCTTACCAGGCACAGGGCCAGCTTAATGGTACATACCCTTGGTTGGAAAGCCAGGCTCAGGGTGTCCCCTCTGTCCTGGAGAAAGGGATACCTGCCTGCAGTGGTGCTCCTACATGTGCTTTCTGCGGGTACCGCTCTGGGTGGGAGGGTGCAGATCCCCAGGGAGGAGGACAAGGTGTGGAAGAACCAACCCCAGTACCCTGTCTAGCCTCAGGGAACAGACCCTGGGCTGGTGGGGCAGTGTCAAGATGCCATCCCTGACCTGACAGGAGGGAGAGTGTACAGTGGGTGCCTGGCACCAGTGGTTACTGCCCCCCACTCTCTGATGCCACAGAGGTTAGAGAGCCCTGAGATGCATGAGGCCTGGCCCTCGTCACTGACAGGAATCGCACCCTGATGGCGGACTGGCCACACCACTATGTTGGCCATGTGGGTATTGTCTACCCGCTGGGCCACATCTGTGAGCAGAATACGTTCAGGCGCTGCACATGTGGGGTCCACTGGCATGGGGAAGGGTTTCCAATGGGTCAGCTTGTGAGCCCTGAGATTGTGGGAAGAGGGATCCAACTTAGTTTAGGAAGGCTTGGAACTGGAATGTGCCGCTACTGTTGCTGGCCATGGTCCATGCTTTATCGCCCCAATCAGGGAAGTGCATCAAGGTGTTGATTGTTCTCCCCTGGCTTTAGGCTGGTGGGGGTTGTGTTAGATCTAGCCATTTTTGTAGGTTTATACCCACACTTTTTGCCTTTTGCCTCCTACTTCTCTGACTCCATTTTTGTTGGCTATAGTATTCTAGGCACGTTACCTCTTCTGATCAGTACTAAAGGGCATATGCTCTCTGTGTAAATTATGATTATAATTGGTTATCCACGATCAGCATATTTGATTTACTGGTAACTCCATAGTAAAGTGCCTGTAAATCAAAATGCTACTAGTTGGCCACTAGTTGGCCTGCAGCACTGGTTGTGCCACCCAGATGAGTAGCTCTGTAACTGTGTCTCAGACTTGCTTCTGTAGTGTCTGTGAGCGGAGTTTTAAACTGCCATGTTGTCCTGCCAAGTGCCCCCATTTGCCAGGTCCTACCCTTCCCTTTTCTTACATGTAAGGCACCCATCATGTAGGCCTGAGTTACCCCCATGGGCAGGGTACAGTGTATGTAAACGGTAGGACATGAACTGGTGTGTGAGACTTCTCCTGATAGTGAAATACTGTGTATTTTATTTTTCACTATTGAAAGGCTAGCTGTTCCATAGGCATCATTGGGGTTACACTGTAACATTTTACATGTGTAAATTTCAATTGGGTAAGATGGAAAAATGATGTTTAGGCTCTTGGAACTCAGAATTTACTAACACACCTTTTAGTACAGGTGGTTTTTAAATTGTGTGTTTGAAAATGCCACTTTTAGAAAGTGGGTATTTTTTTACTTAACCATTCTGTGTGCCTCTGACTGTTTTTGTTTTCAGCATTTGGTTTGGAGTGACAGGAACTGGGGATGTGCATACAGTATAAGATCTAAAACCCCACAAATAAAGATTACTTCAAGTAACAAGAGGACCCTGCCAAGAAGAAGAAGAGCAGAAGGACTGTGGGAGAAGCACTGCCTTTTCTGAGTGAAGGGAGTTTTGGCCTGCAGTTGCTGTTTCTGTCTCTGGCGTAGAAGGACTGACACTTGTTGCCCTGCTGTGGTATCCTGCTTGTGAAGAATCTCCAAGGACTTGTGTGTGCTGGCCTCCTGTTGGAAGTCTCAAGGTGATAGAAGACTTCAGAAAAGTAAAAGTGCAATATCTACCAGGCGGGTTGAAGAGCTGTGTGAGGATCACTAATCCTGCTCTTGAGAGGTGGGTCGGGCTGCAGTTGCTGCTCCTTCAAAGGAAGGACGGGGTTGTTCTTCCGCTGGATGCTGAAGTGATAGTTTGTTACAAGCTCTTTTTGGTAGCAGTCCAACACGTGGGGAGAGCTTTTATTTCTGCTACAAACCAGAGCGCTGTGCTTAGAGCATGTGGAGCATTTGAAGGCGCTTCCCTCGTCACTTTTAGTACCTAAAGGTGAAAGATTGTGAGAAGCACTTCTCATGCAGGCCTGCGCTGTACTATCCTTGTGGGTTTTCTTTTTTTCCCTCTAGGAGTAACAGGAGGGCAGAGCTGAGGTGAAGGAAGCACTTTACCTCTCCCTGGTGGCCTGTCATTCCAGCATATTTTCCTTATAGGCAGCTGGGGCTCTGCTACAGGCCCAGGGCTGCAAATGATCACGGTGCCCAGGCAGTGAGGAATCTTGGCTGCAAGTTCCTATGTTTGCTGGTGCAAGACTGACGTCAGTAGGGGTCGGCCAGCCTGGTTGGAGGACGTGGACGGCCATCCCCATCATGAAACCGACTGAGACCCAGAGTTGTCTGCTGCCACTGGCAGAAAAGGGAGCCTGCACCCTTAGGGTGGGGTGGAGTGAAGCTATCCCGCGCTCCTCTGGGGGTGGCACTGTGATCACATAGGAAGGCCCTGGCTGCAAAGGGTCAACCCCCCGCTGCGGTGTTCTTCTTGGGGCTGTTGAGGAGAGACTCTGGGAGGCTATCTCTGTCTGCATTTGACTCCAACGCCCTGGAGCTTCCGCAACTGCCCTGCACGGTCGAGTTAGCTGCACTCGACCATATTGGCAATGGAGGTCACTGTGTGAGTGTGCCTACCCTCTTTGTCACACGTACCTTTGGGGCATGGGAGAAACCGCATCAGAGAGCTGGGCAGCATGAGAATCCTCAACGGGAGTGCCAATCCTGCTCAGGCCACGTTTTAGGTTAAAGTAATCCCCATAAAAGGCACGCATTTGTTCCGGTGCCCTATGTGTTCAGTGGGATTACCATACAAAGTGTTATAGGAGTGCAGGGACACTGCACCCTATGGGGATCAATAGGATGGCAGGCGGACTTTGTCCACCCCTCATCCAAGTGGGAAACCGGACCACCTGTCATAAGGGCGGGGGTCCCGTGGAGGCAATTAAGATGCGCCCGCTACAGTGTCGGGTGCATCCTGCAATCCTGTCATTGTGGCGGGCGGTCCACTCAGCACCGCCAGCCACAATGCCAGGAAACCATGTTGTGCACCTCCATGTACAACATGGCAGGCACTGCACGGTGCCTGCCATGTTTTGCATTCATTGATTCATGATCTATTTATTGTTAGAAACATTGCATGGTTTGCAAAGTGATTCATGTGATTGTGGTCTAATGTGTTTTATGTATAATACAAAGGATATTTTTATATAACCTTGTGTAGAGTCTTTTCTTTGTGTTGTACCTTTCGTGTCACTGGCGTTGTGTGTGTTGCACAAATGCTTTACACATTGCCTCTGGAATAAGCCTGACTGCTCTGCCAAGCTACAAAAGGGTTGAGCAGGGGTTACCTTGGGTGTGTAATTCCCTTACCCTGTCCAGAGTGGTGGGTTCTGTCTGGCTTAGGTGCATAGCCTAGCAAACCAGAAACCCAATTTCTAACACCGTTCATGTCTGGTGTCTAAATGAATTGATTGTGGTCCCTTCATGCTTGGTGTTGGTCAGCGTGACAGCTGGAGTGCAGGCTCGGGAAAACACTGTGTTAGTCTACTCCCGATGAGGCTGCTCAGCAGATTTTTGACATCACCTATTGCTAGGTTTATCCTCACAGTGTTTTAATCAAAAAATGAAATAAATTTCCCCGTCCACCAATGTGGGCGGTTTGGTCTTTCTTTGTCCATCTGAG
Organism: Lissotriton vulgaris; assembly: GCF_964263255.1. Lineage (NCBI taxonomy): Eukaryota > Metazoa > Chordata > Amphibia > Caudata > Salamandridae > Lissotriton > Lissotriton vulgaris. The sequence goes on from NC_141698.1 coordinate 950,643,916, forward strand.
TCCATGGCACATAGATGGTCCCTGATGTGCCTTTCTGTAATAACTGGTATATTTGTTTGACCGGCGTGTTCAGGGCAGTGGTAGGTGTCCTCATTGCTGCTCTCCTCCTGCACGAGCTGAGATGCCATTCTGCTTTTCCTATGTCTTAATTAAGTTTGGGCTAGGCTACCCTCTTTTTCTTATTCTGGAGCGGCCACCCTCCTTTACTGATAATCTGGTGTCATTTATGTTACAGTGGATGCCTCCCTTCTGATTCTGTTCCGGGTTCCTCGTCACGCAAAACCCAGGTTCTAGCTCACTCTGCTCTTCCTCTGTGCTTCCCAGAGTATAGCATTTTCTTTTACATCCTCACCCCAGGCCTCTCTTCAACTCCTACATAGTCTACCTTCTTCACTCGTGCTGCACGCTTTCTCCTCTGTAGGAACTTGTTCTCTAGCATGGAAGGGTATACCCTGCAACTCCCCCTCAATGCAGGACCCCGAAGGCGTAGGACCTTTTCCATCTCCCATAATGTTGGTGTCACTATCCAGTACCGCTATGAGCCTCCCAGTTACCTGAGTGTGCTCAACTGTATAGGTTAGAGAGTATGGTCCCCATGCAAATTTTAATCCCCCATCCATTGCATGCTACCCATTTAGCATGCAATGGATGGGGGATTCAAATTTGGGGAATTCTAGCGCCGAACTGGGATGATGACGGAATCGTCTGGACATGCTGATCTGGTAACCTACCTGCCCTGGATCTAGTGGCTCCCTGCCCAGTGGGGGGGTCCTTTGGCCCACTCGACCAGCGGATTGGTGTAACCCTGTGCAGGAACAGCAGGGAGGGCTGGCATTAGAGAGAGCACCTCTGTGCCTTTGTAGGGTGGGATAGGTGCCGATGCCTTGCTTGCTATGTCTGGGGCAGAAGTGTAGGTAGGGGCCACGTGGAAGACAGCTCAAAATTCTAAATGTGCCTCTCTTTTAGCCTTCTTCCGACCTAGGTACTTGGTCCTAATGCATGACCTTGTGTCCTCTATCATGTTGGTGTCAAAAGTTCCATTCTATGGCCAGTGTGTGCATGTCATTCGTGGCAGAATTTATCTAGCTTCTTAGCCTGCGTGGGGAACCTATTTTGAGTGTGGTTTAACAGTGACTCCATGATGCGTTGGGAACTTTTTAAGGGCTAGTACACCTCTCAGGTAACAAGTCTTTAAAAGAAGTTTAAATACTACTCTGATCAGGCGATACATATGTACAAGAGATTATACTAGCAATAAATACTTTTACTATGAGCTCAGCTTAGGACAAGGATGCATCAAACAAACTTTCACAATACGAAAAAAACAACACATATGGAAAATAACAACCTGTAGGAAAGTGCACTGGTTAACTCAAAAATGTTATGAACTGTACTTTTAGCAGTGGAATAGCCAGATGATAATTAATGACAACTTTCTCATGGGCACATAGAATCAGTACCTGGACATAACATTTAACATAAAACATAGTTTACAAAAATTTTATCAGCACCACAATAACAATAAAAAAATGCAACAATGAAAATAAAAGACAAAACGATGCGGCTCAATAGCAAGAGGAGGCTCTGCGCGGTACACAGAACTAAGTGAGCCCGATAGTCTGTCAATATCAGTATGGGGGACAAAGATAGCAACAATTTACGCAGAGAAGAAGGACCAACTCGACAACTACAGACCCTCCTTGCCGAAACACAGCTGCTCCTTACTCTCCAAGAACCAAATTTTACCCTAACGGCTGAATTACACCTTATTTTACAGCCAGAGGTCATACCTATCAGCTATGTCATGCCCAGTTGTCCAAGCGAATAACACCTCTCACTTTTTTCAGATACTACCAGTGTTAAGAAACTGATAGAACAAAGAAAACTCCTTTAGACTAAAAAAATTAAGTTTGAGATGCTGGCTCTGTATCACAACCAGAGCCTATGCGTACCATCCGTGTCACGACCAGTGGTCCAAGCGGCTCTGTATCACACTCGGAGATAAGCGTACCCTCTGTGCCCCACCCAGTGGTCCAAGGGACTAATACAACTCTCACCTTTCCTAACGTTCTGACTATTAAAGAAAAGGGATCTCCGTCCTAGTTTGCCATACGCAAACGGCTGGGACTAAGAGTAATTTGTAGTCTCTCACCCAGTGATGGCGACTTCAAGATTGACCTCCACCCCACGGATTTAGCAGAACTTCCAATCAATTGCAGTGTCTGCTTACCGTTCTTGCTGCGCAGATGTGAATCCTCACAGGCAGGGTCCTGTTCCTTCAGCTGCAGTCGGGCTCGAAGAAACAATTGCTCCTGGCTGTCTCACCCAAATATTGTTTATATATGAATTTACCTTGGAAAAAAATGAAAGACTAGAGGCACTTTGCAAAATAAGAACAGGTGTTTTTTTTTAACGCAGTGGTTGGGACAGCAGACAACAGAGTCGAGGCCTGAATACAGTCTCAAAGTACATTGGTTTGTTGATCTTTTTATGCATTTCACAAAGTATAATGAAGCAATTTTTTTATTCTATTTAGAATTGAAATCTGGGTCTAGTGACAGAGTCATAAATCTAGTAATTTGATAAGAAACGCAGGTGAGTCTCAACCCTGAGTGGACACAATGTGGAGCTAGTGGGTACATGTCCACATGCCCAAAATGGGGAGCTCGGGCTACCTGTGTGTGTGTAGTGTTGTGTTCTGATTGGCTGAGTGTTCCTAACTTAGGGCCTCATTTGGATGGCGGACGGACCTGCGTCCACCCGCCACCCCCGAGGTGGAGGGACCATCCACAGGGGCAGCGGTGGTCCCTCCGCTGCAATTAGGATGTGACGGCCACCCTGGCGGCCACATCCTGAATCTTTAACCTTGCGGCGGGTGGTGCTTGAAGCAGCACCCGCCGCAGGGTTAAAATAGCATGTTTTACATTTACATGCACAAAGCGGCAGGCACCGCGCGGTGCCTGGCGCTTTGTGCATGTAAATGGTAGCCCCCATGTGAACCACCCACCCGCCTTCACCCTGGGGGCCCGCAACGGGCCCCCAAAGAAAAGGCTCTATGCCTTTTCGTGGCGGCATTGCCGCCGCGAAAAAGGCATGTCCCAATGCAAATCCTAATATGGCTGGCGGTGTCTGATAGACACCGCCACCATATTAGAGCTTTTCCGCCACGGTCGGAAGGCGACTGTGGCGGAAAAGCCACAGTCGCCTTCCAGGCGGAAAATATGTATTTTTTAAAATTTTCCATTCATCTACCTGTGTGTAAATTTGACAAGAGGCCAATATTATGCTACACCTTTACCCAGTTTTTTCCATAGAATGTTTCATTATGGGATTTTAGTTTTGCATTCACATCATAACCATCGCATTTTCCTATTACAACTATAAGGCTAAAAAGTCTTTGGAAAATGCTGCTAGACTAGGAATAAATATAGGACTACATAATGGGGCCACACATATCAGTGTCTCTCTGCGTGAGTGTATATATGTTACTATTTGTGATATATGCATGTCTCTTAGTGTGGCAAATCACGGTATCCCCGCACATGAATACCTATACCCACATACTTTTTTTAATATGCTATCTACTCCCAAAGTTTGATGACCCTAAAACAAATCACTCACATGCATTAGAGAAAATCGCTGAAATGTCCTTTTTGGCAGAGCGGTACAAAAGGGAGTGGTGGTGATTAACGGAGTATCTGAATCAATCAAACACATTCAAACACTCACACCCAGTCAAAAGACCCTGCCACACTTATGGCGGCCAAAAACAGTACAAAATGGGGTGGTGATGGACGGAGTATCTGAATCAATCAAACACTCACACCCAGTCAAAAGATCTGGGTTTAATCCATTTCCGTTCTTTAGCCCACTCCGCCACCCCAGTTCAGACATGGCCATATGCACATCAGTCTGACTCTGTGCCTTATGGGAACAGTGCAGCCCGAACTGCCAAGCCATGTCTTCCCTGGACCGGAAACAAGCTTCAGAGGACCGGTTTCTGGCATTCCAACCGTCTTCAGCCCGGCTTGCTTGAATCCAGTGGCAAAGTGAGCAAGGGACTCACGTCTGAGCATACCCTGCCACACTTATGGCGGCCAAAAGCGGTACAAAAGGGGGTGGTGATGGACGGAGTATCTGCATCAATCAAACACTCACACCCAGTCAAAAGATCTGGGTTTAATCCATCACCGTTCTTTAGCCCACTCCGCCACCCCAGTTCAGACATGGCCATATGCAAATCAGTCTGACCCTGTGCCTTATGGTAACAGTGCAGCCCGAACTGCCAAGCCATGTCTTCCCTGGACCGGAAACAAGCTTCTGAGGACCGGTTTCTGGCATTCCAGCCGTCTTCAGCCCGGCTTGCTTGAATCCAGTGGCAAAGTGAGCAAGGGACTCACGTCTGAGCATACCCTGCCACATTTATGGCGGCCAAAAGCCGTACAAAAGGGGGTGGTGATGGACGGAGTATCTGAATCAATCAAACACTCACACCCAGTCAAAAGATCTGGGTTTAATCCATCACCGTTCTTTAGCCCACTCCGCCACCCCAGTTCAGACATGGCCATATGCAAATCAGTCTGACCCTGTGCCTTATGGGAACAGTGCAGCCCGAACTGCCAAGCCATGTTTTCCCTGGCCCGGAAACAAGCTTCCGAGGACCAGTTTCTGGCATTCCAGCCGTCTTCAGCCCGGCTTGCTTGAATCCAGTGGCAAAGTGAGCAAGGGACTCACGTCTGAGCATACCCTGCCACACTTATGGCGGCCAAAAGTGGTACAAAAGGGGGTGGTGATGGACGGAGTATCTGAAACAATCAAACACTCACACCCAGTCAAAATATCTGGGTTTAATCCATCACCGTTCTTTAGCCCACTCTGCCACCCCAGTTCGGACATGGCTATATGCAAATCAGTCTGACCCTGTGCCTTATGGGAACAGTGCAGCCCGAACTGCCAAGCCATGTCTTCCCTGGACCGGAAACAAGCTTCCGAGGACCGGTTTCTGGCATTCCAACCGTCTTCAGCCCGGCTTGCTTGAATCCAGTGGCAAAGTGAGCAAGGAACTCACGTCTGAGCATACCCTGCCACACTTATGGCGACCAAAAGCGGTACAAAAGGGGGTGGTGATGGACGGAGTATCTGAATCAATCAAACACTCACACCCAGTCAAAAGATCTGGGTTTAATCCATCACCGTTCTTTAGCCCACTCCGCCACCCCAGTTCAGACATGGCCATATGCAAATCAGTCTGACCCTGTGCCTTATGGGAACAGTGCAGCCCGAACTGCCAAGCCATGTCTTCCCTGGACCGGAAACAAGCTTCCGAGGACCGGTTTCTGGCATTCCAGCCGTCTTCAGCCCGGCTTGCTTGAATCCAGTGGCAAAGTGAGCAAGGGACTCACATCTGAGCATACCCTGCCACATTTATGGCGGCCAAAAGCGGTACAAAAAGGGGAGGTGATGGACGGAGTATCTGAATCAATCAAACACTCACACCCAGTCAAAAGATCTGGGTTTAATCCATCACCGTTCTTTAGCCCACTCCGCCACCCCATCTTTTGACTGGGTGTGAGTGTTTGATTGTTTCAGATGCTCTGTCCATCACCACCCCCTTTTGTACCGCTTTCTGGCAGAGCATCATATATGGTCACAGTATTTTCCTTACATTCTAGTGCACTGCGTCCTGTATTTATAATGGAGAAATATTACAAGCACCAGGGAGTGCAAGTAAAAAAGAGAAAGGATGAACTGCTCATGCCTTCCATGGGACAGCAAGAGTCCTCCCCTGTGCCTATTTACTGACCATATTTACAAGCTCTGCACTGTAATTCCTCTAGTGCCTCATTATGCACACACACCTGTGCCTCTGAAGTGTAGCTCTCCCAGTATTCTGCATTGACAATACCCGGTGGTGAACTCATGATGTCAAACATTTAGTGTCTCTAAGATGATGATCTCATGGGGCCACGGCTACTGTGACTTTCATCACCAACTGCTCCTTGAAGGCGCATCTCCTGGCGCTACCCTGAGATCTGTTTCTAGTAGTGTTCACTAGAGCTCTACTTAACCCTGATTTTCCTCTTTCAAACATCTCCTTGCCTCCCATTCAGCACTTCATCATTTGTCCCTGATGCATATCATACTGAGCTATAAAGATGAACATCTCCACGTGCCTCTGCCAGGGTGCTGTTAGAACGACTAATATGTGTGCATAGTTGCCTCGAGGGCTGTTTTAGTTTGCAAAATGTAATGTGATTGGGCACAGTGCCCAAAAAGCCAGATGCAGAAATATAATCACTCTGTAATATCCGCTGTGAGTGTTTTGTCACATGTGTTTTCACATTTATTTAAAAATGAAGGACTTCATTGACAGCGTTCTTCTGTGTGATATTTTAAATGCAGTTGAATTTGCGAGTATTGTAACCCTTAAAATTACTGTTCAAAAGTCTGGAGACATGAGTTGTTCCGTTTACAGTATGCCACACTATTGGTTCAGCAACAGGCAGTCGGAGCCTCAGTTAACTATATGGACACTAACACACAGCCACGCCCCGTGTAAGGAGTTCCAGTGGGGCATTAAGAAGGGGTAAGTAAACAATTTAATTAATAAAATGAATTTAGTAGCGCGCGCTCTGCATCGCATTTTGCGATCCAGGGCGCGCTACGAAATTCGTTTTATTTAATAAATTGTTTACTTACCTCCAAATATCCATATTCTAGTTCTAGCACCCCCCACCCTGCCCCTCCCCCGACCCGTCTTCCTGCCCCACCGTAACTCCCTCCACGGGCCGCGGCTGCTACCACATACATTCTGACTAGGCCCATAAATGTTCATGTTGATTAGATTGTGTTGGAATTGGTCCCCTCTGTGTGTGGGTCCATCTCCAAACTTTGTGCCTTCACCCTCCTATTTTCTGAACCTGTTTTTGTTGGCTTCAAGGACTCTGTGCACTTTACTACTCTAGTCCCTAGCTAAAGCTTCTCCCTTAAACATGTTGAAAGTGACTTACAGCCAATTGGCATATTTAATTTACTTGCATGCCCCTCATATACATTGGTACTACATGTACCTAGGGCCTGTAAATTAAATGCTACTAGAGGACCTGCAGCACTTTTTCTGCGACCCACTTAAGTAACCTTCTAAACCAGTCTCAGGTCTTCCATTGCAGCCTGTGTGTGCAGTTTTCAACTACCATTTTGACCAGGCAAAATAAAAATTTTAGCCAGTCCTGTACCTTCCTTTATAATAAATATGTCACCCATAAGGCAGAGTGCGTTTTTCTTTAAATCTAGGCATGTACCTTTAGGTTTTACGTGTCCTGGTAGTGAAAAACTCACAAATTCGTTTTTCACTATTGCAAGGCCTACCTCTCAAATAGGATAACTTTGGGTTACCTTATTACATTAAATAAGTGATTTGATTGGGAGCAGGCAAGAAAGTCATGTTTAGTGTCTGAGAAATAGTAATTTAAAACCCTTTTTAATGGTGTTAAATGCCACTTTTAGAAAGTTGGCATTTTTGGTGTCCTAACCGTTTAGTACCTGCAGCAGGATTAGATGCGTTTGCAGTTGCCCTTTGTGTATTCCTCCAAGACAGAGACACTATAGCGAGTCTGGGTGCTAGCAGGTTGGGCCATCTCTGGCAGTAATGGGGGGCACAGCTTCCAGCTTCCACACTTGCACTACAAAGACACTGACTCAGCTCTCACTCAAAGGACTTATATTAACTTATTGTGCCTTGAGACAGAATGGGCCAGGGGCAACGAGGCAGAAAATTCCACTCACATTTGTAGGGGGAAACTCCAGAAGCTGCTCCCCCTTCTAAGGGGATGACAGGTATAAATAGTGGACCCTTCTGAATCTGTGGAAGACTCAGAAAAAGGACTGCTCTGCTGGCCTGCTGCTCTGCTACAAGAAGGACTGCACAGTTGCTCTACTGCCCTTCTTCTCTGCTTCAAGAAGGACTGCCCAGCTGCACTGCGTCTGCTGACCTGCTGCTCTGCCTGCAAAGGACTGTTCATTTGCCCTGCTGTCAGAGGGAGAAGAATTGAACCTACATTTTGAAACCTGGACCACCAGATTGACTCCAAAGTCAATATGGCTGGTCATCTGTTCTGACCTACAAGGACACAACAGGATCTTCTGCGGCAATGGAACTCAGTGTATCTCGATGCAGGAACATGTATCACAGCTTCTGTTAAGCAGCTTTGCAAGCATTGACCCAGCGTGATGCATCTGCACACCCACAACCGACCCAGCTCAGACCTCTCAGTGCATTGCAGCTTCTGTCTGGGAGCATTTCAAGCTCCGACACAGTGTGATGTATCTCGACAACAGGTCCAGCTCGAAGCATCTCAACTCAGTGCGACCCGTCTTGATGCAAGTCCTTCCAGCAACTTCATCAGCCTTGATTCACTTCAATGCACCTCGATGCCCACATCGCACTTGCTGAATAGTGAATTTAACAGCACTGACACAGTGCGACACACCTTCATCCAGGACCTTGCACCATAAGCTCCTGTTGTCAGATCCTTAACATCCACACCGCGCAGGCCAATGTAAGTACTTTGTATCTCAATGTCCATGACACAAGGTACTTTTAACTAGGGTGGGAGGTAAACTCCGCTCTGCCCAGCATAGTTCTTGGAGTTCTGCCACTCTGTGCCCTGCTTGGAGCGTAGAGTTCAGCAAAAACTCAGCCAATCGCTGACAGAGCAACAATTACAGGAGCACATCAAATACCCCTATAAATTAAGCTATTTGTGTGTATAAGTTTGACAAATGGATTGGTGAGTTATGACCTCTGAGTGCAATGAAGACTACACCCTTTGTTGTACACTATCTCCCTTTCTGTCAGACCTCCCCACAGAACGAAATTATTGACTCAAAATGCTTGCTTTGTTTCATTGATCATATGCTATGAGAAGGCAGAAGTGACAGCAGAAGTCGTCTTTCTTCTATTGCCATAATTCCCCGTTGTTGCCTGCCTCCGCTACACTCTGCATTTCACTCAATTTCTTTTGGTTTGTATACTCTTTTGCCTTGGCTATATAGTTGTCACATCCTTTTGCTCCAATGGTGCTCTGAGGTTGGCAGCGCCACCGCAGTGTTTGTGAGTGAAGTAAGAGGTGGGGGCAAAGATAGGAGCTGTCGATTATCCCCATAGCCGACCCACAGTTCTTAGTGGGCACTATGTCCACTGGCTGAAAGTGGACCAGGAGCTAAAGAAGAAGGTAAGAGCTAAAACCATGCAGGAGGAAATACCCATGAGTCTGCATGAGTGGAGAGCTAGCTAACAGGCCAGATGAAGCATTGAGGGACATAAAATCTGATGCGAGATGCAACCAGCGGGACACGAGGCATTTGTATTCATGTAGGGACACCAAGTTATTGAGTGGTGAATGGGTGGCACATGCTGTTTTAAACTGTACCATAGAGCCACCATTTAGATGCTTGATATACTTTATATTTACTACTTTTCTACTGGGGTTCCTATTAAGCTCAAGTGGTGCAAAAAAGCTTTCACAGTAATGTAATTTGAATCTGATGACATCTCACATAGGCAACCGTATCTTTAGTACTACTTCCTCCCATTTTGTATAGGGACATATTTGCATGTCTGCCCCATCTCCTGCTACAAAGCAAGCTCAAGCAGACCTGCCTTTAAACTCTGATCGATCGGAGTGCCGCAAACACATCGAACTGATTTGTGTAATTTATTCAGATGGGGAGGAGCTTTTTCGGAGCAGAGATTTAAATATATGCAAAGTAAGGGCGACTGAGCAATACTCCGCCCACTCGCAGAACTTCATGGAGTTTGTCGGTCGAAACTCCGCAAGCCCTGCCAGGACCTACTTTTAACAGCATATTGAAGTAAGTCCTGTACCCGGCCCACGCTCCATCGTAGTCTGCCTGACTTTGTGACTTGGACCTGGTCAATCATGTCCAGACAACCGCAATTGGTGCTTCTTGCTTGCAAATTACACTTTTCTTCAATACCTTTAAAATTGCACATATCCAGTTTTGTTACTTAGGTTTTTGTCATTTTGGTCTTAAACTATTTATAAAATGTTGGACTTGTCATCTTTGGCATGGTTTCCTGCTAACTTTTTGCCTTCAATCCTCCTGTAATTGCTGATTTCTTTTTTGCTGACCTTAGGACTCTACACACTTTACAATTATTTTCCAGTGCCAACCTGCTTGTGCTCACTCCATAAAATATGGTAAAACTGGCTTCCACCTAATTGGCACATTTAAAGTCCTTAGTAAAGTGTTACTACCTTAATCCAAGGCCTGTAAATAAATGGAACTAGTGGACCTGCATGACTTTTTGGGCTACCCACTTAAGGAGCTGTTTTAAATATGTCTCAGGTCACCCATTGCAGCCTCTCTGTGCAGTTTTACACTGCCATTTTGACTGGGCAAAATACACCTTTTTGCCAGGGCTAAACTTTCCTTTTTTTAAATATATATGTCACCCATAGGGCAGGATGCAGTGTATTTAAAACTCTAGACATGTATTTCTAACTTTTACATGTCGAGTTAGTGAAAAACTCATAAATTCATTCTTCACCACTGCAATGCTTGCCTCTCCCATAGGATAACATTGGGTAACCTTATTACATTTAATAAGTGATAACTTTTAATTGGGAGATGGTAGGAATGTTGAGTTTGATCTATACAGAATTATAATTTAAAACCCTCTTTAATGGTAACTTTGGATTTTAAGTCACAATTTTGAAAATGCCACTTCTAGAAAGTTGACATTTTCTCATTCCAAGCATTTTGACTGCAGCCTGTGTCCTGAGTTGCATGGCTAGATGTAGCTGGCAGTTGGTCTTAGCTTATAGCTCCTAGTCCGTGAGACAAAGGGAGAATAGGTGTTAGCAAAATGGGCCATCTCTGACTTTATGGGGGTGGAATTGTCCGCTAACACACTGGCACTTCACAAAGGATCTGACTCAACACACTCCAAAAGATTTCATACAAGTCCTTTGTGCCCTTGACAAGATGGGGCAAGGGCATGGAGGAAAGAATTTCCAAACACTTTTGGAGGTGGAACCCTCCAGAATCTCCTACTTCAAAGCTGTCAGAAAGGATAAATAGTGAACTCTCAGGCCCAACTCCTCAGTACACCTCTGCTATTCTGCTGCCCTGCTACCCAAGAGAGAAGAACTGAATCTGCATCTTGAACCTAGAACCACCAGAGTGACCCCAAGGGCTAGTTGGCTGGCCTCCTGATAAGAGTCTTAGGGACAGAAAAGGCTTCAATAGCCTTGAGCCCTGCACCTGGAATCTACCTGCTGTGAGTCTTGACCCCCAAGTGATGCCACCCTTGTCCTGGACTCCTGGAAGAGGGGGCCTAAAGGTGCTCTGAAGCCCAGCTCTGGTCTTTTGGCCAGAGCTTATGCAGTGTGATGCTTCGCCTCACACCTCCACATGGAAATCATCACTGCGTGGTGCCTCCCTGACATTAGGACCTCACGCTGCAGCCCTACAACTCCCAGGAATCACCGCTGTGTGACGTATTCTAGATGAAGGACCTTGTATTGCAGTCTGGAGCTTATTGAAACAGCTGCTGCGCAACATATTCTCAATGTGAATTCTCACAATGCTCACAACCAGGATTTAAGTTACTTTGTTTAGTGGCCCTAACTTGGTACCTTTATCTGGTCTGCACTTCATCGCTGTAGGCCTGAACTTCTGACTTTCTCCTAGACCAGTTTGACCAGATAACCACAGTTTGTGCTTTTTACTTTTAAGCACTGTTTTTCTGGCCTGAATATTTAAAACTGCATATCTCCGGTTCTAGTTATTGGATTTGTGTTGTTTTTCTGGCAAATCATTTATTACATTTTACTTTTTCTACATTGATGTAGGAGTTTTCTTGTGTTGTGTTTTCACTTTACTACATTTTGAAGTACTGAATACATACTTTACACATTGCCAAGTTAAGCCTGGCTGCTTTTGTACCAAGCTACCAGAGAGTTAAGCACACATTACTTTAGGGTTTGCTTGTTTCACCCTGACAAGCATAAATGCCTACCAGTTAATTAGATCCTCTGCCAGTCAGTCTAGATAATTTTAAAATGGATTTGTTCAGCTACTGGCTCAGCATCCCTGAGTAATTCCATTCATTCCAGTCCAATTTTGTTCTGGTCCTCTAGCTCTGATTGTCTACCATAGTTTCTAATTATGTTGTATCACAATATTTTTTCACCCCTACCCACTGTCATGCTCTGATGTATAGAAACATATCTGCTTCTCCTCGAACCATGTGACACCGTACATGTTCTGTCATGCTGTAGAATGTGTTTAAGAGAAAATCAGCTATGTGGAAACCTGTCCTCGACATCAAGGCCACCCCTGGATGCCAAAATGTCCATTTGCAATTTAAAAACATTTGTCTTATTATATAGCATACCACGTCTTAACCCTATGTAGCCTTTGAAGACATCTCTGCAGCTGCAAAGACATTCAAAACATATGTGGTCCCTCCCCCGCATGCGTCCTAACTATGAAGAACACCTACTTCATTTCTGTGCTCATTATACATTATTCCCTGCCTCATCCGAATACCACCCCAACAAAAATTTTAACAGGGCCGCGAGATAATAGGACTCCATATCACATATCCAATTGACCACCTCCATCATATTGTCTCTTAAAAACATTGATCCTGACTCTACTTCATCTACTTGCAAAAATCATGGAAGTTAATATGACACCCAGTTCCTTAAATTCATTAGGTGATGCATGAAAGATAACATAGTGAAATAGAGAAAAAAGGTTGTAAGGTGTACAATCATTTCGCTAAGTGCACCCTAGCAGAAAGAAATAGCTGAAGCTACCTACAGAACACCGTTCCATATTTTCAAATGTTGAATGGCTTTGTGTGTATTAAGCATGTGCCAATCTGTCCACTCACAGGCCACCACTGGATCCAACTATTTAAAGTAATCTAGCACAAGAAAATAGGTAACTCCAGAAGTTCAATATTAGCTACCCTTTCCCAGTGCACCCAGGGGCATAAAGTCACCTTGCTGCACTGCCATGCATCACAGGGAAAGGGCAGTAATGTGCTGTATTTATCCAATAAAGCACATTACTGTCCGTTTTGGTGGCCCAGAGGCAACACAGATGCTCTTGCACCATGGTGCCAGGGTGCTTGTACAGTAGGCAAGATTTATTTTGTGTAGGAAGGCACACCTTCCTGCACAAAAACAATCCTGAGGGGATTTTTCCTCTTTCTGTCTGTGTTTGTCCCCGAATGCAGCACACATAGAAAGAGGGAAAAACAAGGAGAAATAAAGACATTTCTCCTCATTATGCCTCTACAGGGGAGGCATATCTTCTTAGCGCATTCTCAGGTTTTCAAGGTTTTGTAAATCTGGGAGTGCATCAAAAACCATGGGGGTTGTGTGAAAACACCCACTCAATGCCTATGGAAAACCTACTCAACGCAGAGTAACGCAAAGCAGCGATTTGCTCTGTGTTACATTACTCCAGATTTTTCTAGCCAGGCAAATTGTCTTTGTGTGGTTTAAAAACGGAATTAAGGTTTGCATCGCTCTTGCGCCACATTGCTCGGTGCCAGAGCGATGCAAATCGGGTCATAAATATAGCCCCAGCTAATAAAGCACTACATATTCTTTGTTGATTGTAAGCCCAGAGATAGTTCACAAACTCCCTTCTATGGTGACAAGTCTTGAAACTCATGCTACTTTATTCCTTCAATCAATCAATCAAGCATTTGTATAGCGCGCTACTCACCCGGAGGGTCTCAAGGCGCTTGGTGGGGGGGGGGGGTCCGCTACTGCTCGAACAGCCAGGTCTTGAGTTGCTTACTGAAGGAGAGCTGGTCTTGGGTCAGGCGGAGGTGGATGGGGAGGGAGTTCCACGTTTTGGCAGCCAGGTAGGAGAAGGACCTTCCTCCCGCGGTGGCTCTTCGGATGCGTGGAACGGCGGGGAGGGCGTGGCTGGTCGATCGCAGCTGGCGAGTGGGAGTGTAGAAGGTAAGTCGGTTGTTGAGTTATCTGGGGCCTTGTTTGTGGAGAGCTTTGTGCGCGTGGGTGAGGAGTCGGAACGTGATTCTCTTGACGGGGAGCCAATGCAGGTCTCTCAGGTGTCCGGAGATGTGGCTTTTTCGGGGGATGTCCCGGATGAGTCGTGCTGAAGCGTTCTGAATGCGCTGGAGCCTTTTCTGAAGTTTGGCTGTGGTTCTGGCATAGAGGGCGTTACCGTAGTCCAGTCAGCTGGTGACGAGCGCCTGGGTGACCGTCTTCCTGGTTTCGGTGGGGATCCACCGGAAGATCTTCCGTAGCATGCGTAGGATGTTGAAGCATGACGAGGAGACGGTGTTGACTTGTTTGGTCATCGAGAGGGAGGAGTCCAGGATGAAGCCCAGGTTGCCTGCGTGGTCCGTTGGTTTGGGTGCGCTGCCCAGGGCAGGTGGCCACCAGGAGTCGACCCAGGCGGAGGGTGATGATCCCAGGATGAGGACTTCCATCTTATCTGAGTTCAGTTTCAGGCGGCTGTTCTTCATCCACTCGGCTACGTCTTTCATCTCTTCGTGTAGGTTGATTCTGGTGGTGGCGGGGTCGTTGGTGAGGGAGAGGATCAGCTGAGTGTCGTCGACGTAGGAGATGATGTTGAGGTTGTGTTGGCGTGCAATGGCCGCGAGGGGGCTCATGTAGATGTTGAACAGCGTGGGGCTGAGCGATGATCCTTGTGGTACGCCACAGATGACTTCGGTGGCCTCTGAACTGAACGGGGGGAGGCGGACTCTCTGTGTTCTTCCAGCGAGGAAGGAGATGGTCCACTCCAGAGCCTTCACTTGGATTCCGACGTTGCTGAGGCGCTGCACTAGGGTGCAGTGGCAGACAGTGTTGAATGCTACGGAGAGGTCCAGGAGGATGAGGGCTGCTGTTTCCCCGTTGTCGAGCAGGGCTCGGATGTCGTCGGTGGCTGCAATGAGGGCAGTCTCGGTGCTGTGGTTGGCTCTGAAACCGGACTGCGAGTGGTCGAGGGATCCGTTCGTTTCTAGGAAGGCGGCCAGCTGTCTGTTGACGGTCTTCTCGATGACTTTGGCAGGGAAAGGAAGAAGCGAGATGGGGCAGTAGTTTTTGAGTTTGGTGGGATCCGCTGAAGGTTTCTTCAGTAGGGCGCTGAGTTTGGCGTTCTTCCAGCTCTCTGGGAAGGTGGCGGTATCGAAGGAGGCGTTGATGATGTCCCGGGGGTGGAGCGCGATGATGGAGTCGGCCTAGTTGAAGACTTTGTTTGGGCAGGGGTCGGTTGGTGATCCGGAGAGGATGGAGTTCATCGTGCGGATGGTGTCTTCGGTGTTGATTGGGCTCCAGGCGCGGAGGGTGGTGGTGGGGGGCGTTGGTGCGGTCGTGGGGTGCGTCGGCTGTGCGCTGAAACTGTTGTGTATATCTGCGATCTTGTTGTGGAAGAACGAGGCGAGCAAGTTGCAGAGGTCTTGTGATGGGGTGATGTCGTTGTTTCCGGCACTAGGGTTCGAGAGCTCTTTGACGATGTTGAAGAGTTCCTTGGTGTTGTGGGCGTTGTTGTCTAGTCGTTCCTTAAAAGTGGTTTTCTTGGTGGTGTGGATCAGCTGGTGGTGTTTTCGGGTGGCGTGTTTCAGGGCAGTCATGTTGTCTGTTGTCGGGTCTCTGCGCCAGGCTTTCTCGAAGGCAAAGCAGTTCTTCTTGGAGCTCTTGAGTTCGTCGGTGAACCAAGATGCTTTCTTGTTGCCGGGTCTGAAGGGGGGGTATTCATGGGAGCAAGGTCGTCTGCGCGGTTGGTAATCCATCTTGTGAGGTTGTTGGCGGCTTGGTTGGGGTTCGCTGAGCTGGCGGGAGGGTTCTGGCTCAGGGCTGTGGCGAGCTGGTCGGTGGTGATCTTGTTCCAGCTTCTGCGGGGAACCTGTTGGGGGTGGTGGTGGAGCGTGGTCCTTCTGAAGCGGAAGTGGACGCAACTGTGGTCTGTCCAGTGGAGTCCGGTGGCATGGCTGAGGGTGATGTCCTTGCTGGAGGAGAAGACGGGGTCAAGCGCGTGGCCGGGGCAGTGGGTGAGGGTGGTCACCATCTGCTTGAGTCCGAGGTTGGCGAGGTTGTCCAGCAGGGTGGTGGTGTTGCTGTTGTTGTTGTTCTCTAGGTGGAAGTTGAGGTCCCCTAGGAGGATGTAGTCAGCGGAGGGGAGGGCGTGTGGGCTGATGAAGTCGGCGATGTCTTCGCTGAATTGTGTGCGCGGTCCCGGGGGTCTGTAGATGAGGGTGCCTCTGAGGGTGGTCTTGGGGTCGGTGTGTATCTGGAAGTGCAAGTGCCTGGCGGCTGTGAGGGTGTCATCGGAGTTGGTCGTGATGCGGATGGTGCTCTTGTGGACGATGGCGATGCCTTCTCCGGTCTGGTTGACGCGGTCCTTCCGGGTGATCTTGTATCCGTCCGGGATGGCGATGGCGATGTCGGGCGCTGAGGAGGCGATGATCCATGTTTCCGTGATGAAGTGGATGTCTGGGGATGTGGAGTCGAGGAGGTTCCAGAGCTCCACGGCGTGTCTGTGGACGGATCGGGTGTTGAGCAGGATGCACTTGAGGTGATTGTTGCTGGTCCCTGGTTTGGCGGGTGCTGTGCGGGTTCGGAGGCAGCTGAAATTGCAGGCTAGGCAGGTGAAGGGTCCGTGGGTGCGTGGCTCAGTGGCAGCCGGGGATCCGGCCGGTGTTGAGTGCGTTGAGGGTGGCGGCGTCGTACGTTCAGCGGGGGCCAGGGGTTCTAGCGCGGGGCGCGGACGGGCGTAGACGGGCTTGACTTCGGTGCGCCTTCGGCGCACAATCGGAGGCCCGCTGCGCATCAACGCTGCGCGTACACATGCACTCTGCCATAAATGGAGAGTGGGGGGGGCGGGGAGAGGGAGGAGCAGCTGGGAGGCGGGAGCGGGTGACGAGTGGGGGAACGATGCAGGGATGCTAGAGGGAGCAGGGGTGGGGCCGCGTGGGAGCAGCGGCAGGGAGTGGGGTGGGGCAGCGGCACCGAGGTGCAGGGGAGAACTGGGCGACAAGGGGCAGCTAAAACCAACACGAGGAGGAGCGAGAAAAAATGGCAAAGACAATACAGAGTACCATATAAAAACGAAGCAGGCACAGAAGGAAAGTCAGGGGCAGGGGACCAGAGGAAAAACGGCGATGAAACAATACAGATATATAATTTCAAAGTGAAGCAGGCACAGAGGGACGTCAGGGGCAGGGGTTCAGACCTAACAGGGGCACAAGACTACTCCTGGCAGCAGCGGCGGCAGCGGGAGGAGAACGGCCACACTCGGGGTGGGCCACGTGGCAGGAGGAGCGACCGGACTGACCAGGTCAGGTCAAGTCACTTATTCCTTAAATACATCATCATATCAATTATTAGATCACATGCATTCAAACCTGTATTTCTATATCATTCTGTACAATACACCACTGCAGAACATATGCTAGTGGTTTAATTGACACAGTGAACAATGGTGACAGTGCGCAATGTTTTCAGGTTCAGAGCTCCGACTTCTATTACTCAAACACCATTTTATATGTTCTTTCACTAGCCAAAGGTCTTATTTATAATAGTTGCCCAGCCTAGTAAAACTAAGATCAATCCCTTCCTCTCCAACACCCGAAATATTGACTTCCAAGAGACCATGTCTAAAGCTTCCACCATAACCAGAGCAGTCAATGCAAACTACTCATTCCTATAAATCTATGACAAAATATCGACTACAGAAATATCTACCTACCAAAATATTGCAACAAAAATATTGATTACATTAATATCGAGATCCTATCTCCAACAAGGTAAGTACAAAAATATCGTAAAAATAATATTGATGTCAAAAATATCGTTTTTTTAAAAATATCGTTTTTTTTTAAATTAAAAAACATGGAATATTACCAAAATAATACTTATAAATTTAATAAACAGTTAAAAATATATTATATTATTTAAAATTAATAAATAATGTAATAAAAACTAATAATAATAAAGATATAATACATAGTATATACTTCATTAATAATACCTCTAATAAATTATTTTAATAACTTATAAATAAATAAAAATATAATAAATTACAAATAAATTCATATACATCACATAATAATATAAATACCAATTAATAAAAATGTAAAACAAATTAAAAAATGGAATACATTTTGGATAGCGTACGGATACAAATTACTATTCCCACTCCGGAGACTGCAACAGTAGGGAAAGTGTTGGATAGTGTAGGGGTAACAATTACTATTCCAGCTCCAGAGAGTGCAACAGTAGGGAAAGTTATGGATAGCGTAGGGGTAAAAATGACTATTCCCACTCCAGAGAGTTCAACAGTAGGGAAAGTGTTGCATAGTGTAGGGGTAACAATTACTATTCCAGCTCCAGAGAGTGCAACAGTAGGGAAAGTTTTGGATAGCGTAGGGGTAAACATTACTATTCCCACTCCAGAGAGTGCAACAGTAGGGAAAGTGTTGGATAGCTTAGGGTTAACAATTACTATTCCAACTCCAGAGAGTGCAACAGTAGGAAAAGTGTTGGATAGCGTAGGGATAAAAATTACTATTCCAACTCCAGAGAGTGCAACAGTAGGGAAAGTGTTGGATAGCGTAGGAGTAAAAATTACTATTCCAACTCCAGAGAGTGCAACAGTAGGGAAAGTGTTGGATAGCGTAGGGGTAGCAATTACTAGTCCCACTCCAGAGAGTGCAACAGTAGGGAAAGTGTTTGTATAGCGTAGGGGTAACATTTACTATTCCAACTCCAGAGAGTGCAACAGTAGGGAAAGTGTTGGATAGCGTAGGGGTAAAAATTACTATTTCCACTCCAGAGAGTGCAACAGTAGGGAAAGTGTTGGATAGCGTAGGGGTAACAATTACTAATCCCAGTCCAGAGAGTGCAACAGTAGGGAAAGTGTTGGATAGCGTAGGGTTAACAATTACTATTCCAACTCCAGAGAGTGCAACAGTAGGGAAAGTGTTGGATAGCGTAGGGGTAAAAATTACTATTCCAACTCCAGAGAGTGCAACAGTAGGGAAAGTGTTGGATAGCGTAGTGGTAAAAATTACTATTCCAACTCCAGAGAGTGCAACAGTAGGGAAAGTGTTGGATAGTGTAGGGGTAAAAATTACTATATCCACTCCAGAGAGTGCAACAGTAGGGAAAGTGTTGGATAGCGTAGGGGTAACAATTACTAATACAACTCCAGAGAGTGCAACAGTAGGGAAAGTGTTGGATAGCATAGGGGTAAAAATTACTATTCCAACTCCAGAGAGTGCAACAGTAGGGAAAGTGTAGGGGTACAAATTACTATTCCAACTCCAGAGAGTGCAACAGTAGAGAAAATGTTGGATAGCGTAGGGGTAAAAATTACTATTCCAACTCCAGAGAGTGCAACAGTAGGGAAAGTGTTGGATAGCGTAGTGGTAACAATTACTATTCCCACTCCAGAGAGTGCAACAGTAGGGAAAGTATTGGATAGCCTAAGGGTAACAATTACTATTCTCACTCCAGAGAGTGCAACAGTAGGGAAAGTGTTGGATAGTGTAGGGGTAACAATTACTATTCCCACTCCAGAGAGTGCAACAGTAGGGAAAGTGTTGGATAGCGTTGGGATAAAAATTACTATTCCAACTCCAGAGAGTGCAACAGTAGGGAAAGTGTTGGATAGCGTAGGGGTAACAATTACTATTCCAACTCCAAAGAGTGCAACAGTAGGGATAGTGTTGGAAAGCGTAGGGGTAAAAATAACATACTTATAAATAAATGTATTTCTTTAAATAATAAAAAAACTTAACTATTAAATAAATATAAACCATTTCCAAATACCAATACATAATTATTAAAAATATAATTAGCAAAACATATGTAAATAAAAAAAATATTAAAAATAGAATTTAGTAATATTTAATTACCAATTAATAATTAATTAACAATTATATAATTTACAAAACAATTAATTAAAAAACATTTTTCCTTAATTACATTTAAATTACTTCCCACCCTATTCGCCTATAAACCCACAACCCGCTACAGAACATAATTATCAATTAATCAATTAATTGAAATAAATTAACAATTAATTAAAAATAATTATCAATTAATTAAAATTAATTCATAATTCCTACTAATTAATAATTAATTTAACATAATTAAATTACTTCCCACCCTATTCCCCTATAAACCCACAACCCGCTACAGAACATAATTATCAATTAATCAATTACCTCAAATGAATTACCAATTAATTAATAATAATTACCAATAATTACCAATTAATTAAAATTAATTAAAATTAATTTATAATTCCTACTAATTAATAATTAATTTAACATAATTAAATTACCTCCCACCCTATTCCCCTATAAACCCACAACCCGCTACAGTACTTATATACAAAATTACATAAAAATAAATTAAAAACATTACAAATACATAATAGTATACACAAAAATATTATAAAAATCGATATCAGTAACATCGAAATTATTAACATCGATATTACTAACATCGATATTTAACACTTGGATATTAATAATATCGATATTAAATCTATTGATATTACTTACCTTCTATATTGTGTCCCTTCGATATTTAAACTTCGATATTATTGTATATCGATATTTAAATATCGATATTTTGTCTGCATACCCATTCCTATACTGCCCCAACTCCTAACATGGAATAATCTGCAAATATTACATGCCATACTTCGAGGTGAAGAAAGCACACACTGACCTTCATGTTCTAGACAGCCATGGCTCCTTTACTATGGCAGAGGAGCATGCCCCTTCCCCATTACTGAGAGCCAGGCAGCTGAATGAAACGAGAAATATTAAAATTATAATAATTTCCAACCGTATCATTTAATTTTTCTTTCCACTAAAGGAAATGAAGTCTGGGTGAGGCGAGGCCATGACGAGAGCAGGAGGAGGAGTAGTGCACACTGTAAGTGTGCATGACGGTCATGCACCATTTGATCTCCCTCTGCTTGCGCTGTGTTGAAGGTGAGGAACAGGCTCCTTGGACCTGCTCAGGCTGATCATGGCACTGCTCTCCTGCTGTATTACCAGAGTAAAAGCAGCCTCTTGATTGTCATTTAGGAGACTGTGCACTGTGCAGGAACTGGAGGACCCCCCCCAGGTGCCAGCCGACAGCGGCAGGTAGGTACTTTTGATTTTGTATTATTTACCCCGACCCCCCTCACCTCCCCTTCACCCCACCACTTGTTATGAGGGAGTCACTATTGCTCTGTGCCCATACTCCCATTATGGATGGAGGCTCAGAGGCAAAGAAGCCACCAAGAGGCTTTCATACTATCGCTGCTTTTGCCAACCTAGAGCACCTTCATGAAGGTAGCACAAGGAGCACCATTGCACCCTAGCTATAATATGTGCTTTGGTATTCATCTTTTGACTGCCCTTGCCCATTATTTCATCTGCCGTTGGCCATTTTTCTTTATCACTTAAGGTTTCTAATTATTATGCAAAAGGATGTTAGATCCTCTAGAGCATTTTGATGTGCAAAACTCTTCATGTGTACCACTGAAACTACATGGAATTAATTTTAGAACATAGAACAACTGTAGCTCGGGTGCAACATGCATATTATTGACGTTGAGTGTCTAAAAGGTTTCAGTTTTCCATCATTTCCTTGTGCTTGATTTGTTCGCCCTAAGTTGGCAAGGTATGCCGAGACGTGGGTCCCTAGCTCACTTTGCCACTGGATTCAAACTAGCCTGGCTGATGAGGGGTGTTACCCCGAAACTGGTCCCAGGATGCTAGTTTACGGTCCAGTGAAGACCTGGCTTGGCAATTTGGGCTGGACTGTTCCTATGAGGCACAGGGTCAAGACAGATTTGCATATGGCTGGGGCTGAACTGGGGTGGCGAAGTGAGCTACAGTATGATGATGGATTCAACCCAGATCTGTGACTAGGGGTGAGTGTCTGTAAACTTTCAGTGCTCTGTCCATCATTTCCTTGTGTTTAGTTTGCCCTAAGTTGGCAGGGTATGCCCAGACGTGGGTCCATTTCTCACTTTTTCACTAGATTCAAGCTAGCCTGGCTGATGAGGGGTGTTACCCCAAAACTGGTCTCAGGATGCTAGTTTCCTGTCCAGTGAAGACCCCACTTGGCAGTTTGGGCTGGAATGTTCCCATGAGGCACAGGGGCAAGACTGATTTGCATGTGGCTGGATCTGAACTAGGGTGAGTGAGCTGAAGAATCGTGATGGATTTAACCCAGAACTTTGTATGGGGGTGACTGAAAAGTTTCAGTGCTCCATCCAACCTTTCCTTGTGTGTATTTTGTTTGCCCTAGGTTGGCAGAGTATGCCCAGACGTGGGTCCCTTGGTCACTTTGCCACTGTATTTAAGCTAGCCTGGCTGATGAGGGGTGTAACCTCGAAACAGGTCCCAGGATTCTAGCTTCCGGTGCAGTAAAGACCTGGCTTGGCAGTTCAGCCTGGACTGTTCCCATGAGGCACAGGGTCAAGACCAATTTGGATATGGCTGGGTCCAAACTGGGGTGGCCATGTGAGCTAAAGAATGATGATGGATTCAACCATGATCTGTGACTGGGGGTGAGTGTCTGAAAACTTTCAATGCTCCGTCCATCATTTCTTTATGTTTGTTATTGATGGTTTTCCAATACAAGTTTCATTGCACCTCTACTGCACTATGGTATTGATTTAATGTATATTCAGGTGTTACTACTTTCATATGTGTAGTAGCTGTGTCCTGTAGTCTCTGAGGAGTTCTGATTTTACAGAGAAGGGTAAAGGACACTGCTACAACTGGATTTGTATGCAACTGTGACCTTCCTGTCAAAAAAATAAATTATTTTCCAATGAAAACTTTACGAATAAATTAAAAAAAGCTCTGGGATCAAACTTTATGACAGGAACGATAAACACAAAAATTGATACTCACTATGGATGTGTGCAGAAGCTCATTTTCTTTCTGGGAGAAATAACTGCATGTTCTCATTCTGAACAGCTGCCAGGTCCCTCTGGTGTGATGTTAAGGTTTAAACATTTCATTCACACTGACAGCAAAGCTTCAATTTTAGAATTGGCATTGCATGCCATCTCTAACTGGTTCTTGTCATTAATCTGGACACTGAATTCAAAATCATGTTCAATTGAGCAGCCGGTCTCCCGTGGTAACCATGGTACAAGCTTACTATATTTTAATTAGGGCAAAGCGATACTGTGCACTAGTTGAAAAAAAATATTACCTGGGAAGGGATGATTATGTTTGTCATTTTAACTTTTTACTAAAATATTCTCTTCAACATTAACCCATCAGTTAACAGAAAAAAACAGGTGTGTTAGGTTTCAATTAGATTGATATAAACATGATCAATTAGCACTCGATTGGTCCTTGATAATTTGTTCTATGACTATCTGAGTGACTTGTGTAGGCAGAGGAGGGAGACCGTGCGTTACACATGTGGGATATGATGGATGGGATAGTTTTACCCAAACGTACTACTCAGCAATGTGAAGAGCTGGAGAGTCCGATGTAACGCTCCGGTGTTTCCAGGGATCCCAGAGGAGACCAGAAACACTCTCACACAATGTATCACCTTCTGGCCAGGCGTGGCCAGAAGGCTTAAATAAACGGGCCGGGGTCGCTCGAGACTTTCGGTCCAGACCAAGTAACCACTGCGTGCATGCCCCTTATTTGCCCTGTGACCACAACACATTCCTTTGCCATTTTCCCCACTTCCAGGCCATGTGTCCCACACTGCATGACCAGCCCCGCACTGGCGACGAGGGTGGGATCGTGCTGACTGTGCTGAGAGAAGCTGCCCAGCGAAAACAGAGGTACCTGCGTCGACACTGCACAGACGGTGCACCACACGCGAGTCAGCCGGCAGCAGAAGCCGACACTGAAAATCCCCGAAGGCGGTGATCGTCATCACCGGTAAGCAGCGTGCACCAAAAGCTGCGTGTAGGCACCAGCGAAAACAACATTAGGAGCGCGCGTGCCCCCAGCAACAGGCCCGCGTCACGCCCAGGGCCCAGCCACCAGAGCCGGAGACGTGCGCATGTGCAGGAGCGGTCGAAGCCCGGCCACAGAAGAAAATCGAAGCGCGGAGGAAGCGCTTGCCAGAGAACGACTCTGACAGCACGTGGGGGATAAGAGTCAAGACTCCCCAGGATCACGCAGGAGGACAGCAGCACAATAAGCCAACAAGCATTGGCAACAGAAATTAAAGTGAAAAAAAAAACATACCACAATCAAGCATTGGCAACAACCAGTAGCTGACACGGCACAATAAGAAGTCAACAAGCATTGGCAAAAGGAAAACACGCAAACAAGCAAAATTAGGGCCACAAGATCGTCACCACGAGCAGAACAGAAGGGGCATTGCTAAATCCAAGTAGCCAGAAGTGAGCAATAGACCCCAGATAACCCACAATGTCGAACCAGCAAGCCCCAGCAGCAGCAGGGCAACAACAAGCAGCACCTCCTGTACAGCCGGTGCAGTCTCCGGCACACTTGCAGATTCAAGCACTACCAACATTTAGCGAACTGATTGATCCCGCGACGGTGTCCCCAAGATGGGCAGTGTGGATTGGGCGCCTTAACAAATATTTTGTAGCAACCAGAGAGACAGATAAAGAAGTCAAGAGGTCGCTACTTCTCCACTTCGGAGTGGACGAAATTTACAAACTCTTCGCGCACCTCCCGAATACCGGAGCGGCCAATGACTACAAAGCTGCAGTCAGAGCACTAAACGCTCACTTCGACCCTCAGCTCAATCCCCACTATGAACGGTTCAACTTCAGGCAATCAAGACAGAGAGAAGGAGAAACAATGGATGCTTTTCACGCACACCTCAGAGAATTGGTGAGCACGTGCACAGAAGACGACCATACTAAAGAAGTCACCGCGCAACTCATCCAAGGCTGCTGAAAAAAGCCACTGAGGACGCTAATACTGCGTCAGCCATGCATCACGCTGGAAGAAATCCTGCTTCTCGCTCGGTCGCATGAGTTGTCAGATGTTTGGGCAACAGCGATGGAAGCAGCCCTCAAACCACAAGCAGACCCCAGAGCCAGCATAAAGGCAGAACGAGTAGATGCCATGTGTACCCCCAGCCGGAGCGGGCGAGGGAGATGGCCCACCTGAACAGCGCAACACACACCGTGCGGTTACTGTGGGCGCGAAGAACACAATCAAGATGACTGCCCCGCGAGAGGAAAGACGTGTTCAAAATGTGGAGTCCTGAATCACTTTGCAAGTGTGTCTCGGGGAGGTTTTAGTGGAAGAAACCCCTCAGAGAGAAAAACAGTAACAAGAGCAGTGAGGCATTTGACCGTAGAAGAAGCACAAACATCGCAACACATGAAGACACAGCCCTGCCACTACTCGCGTCTAGAAGATTCTTCCACAGAGGAAGGTGATGAATGCTACTTCGTGTCATTTGCAAGTGACCTGAATAAGAGGAGAAGACCTCAGCCAAAATGCCAAATTAAGATCGACGGATCAACGGTGACTGGTTTAATAGACACAGGTGCAACGATGAACGTGATGGGCCTGCAGCACTACAAGAACCTGAACCCAAGATCTCGGCTGACCCCGTCCAAAATTCGGATCTTGACATACGGGAGCCAAAAGCCACTGCCCCTAAACGGGAAAATGGTAGTACAGGTAAAGTCAGAGGATAAAGAGGTCACAACAACATTCCATGTTGTCGACAGAGAAGCAGACCTGCTCGTTGGAAGCCACACTGCAGAAGATCTCAACCTCATTGCTTTGTGCCAATGCCGTTAAATTGCTCCAAATGGAAGACATCTTGCAGCTGTTTCCGAAACTGTTCAAAGGTCTGGGAACAATCAAGAGACAACTGGCAAAGCTACAAATTGACAAAGCAATTCAACCAGTTGCGCTGCGGCATCGCAGAATCCCGTTTCACCTGAGGCTAGCAGGGGAACAGGAATTGATCCAACTAGAAAAGCAAGGAGTCATTGAAAGGGTGATGGGCCTGACACCGTGGGTATCACCCATGGTTATAGCTGAAACGATAAGAAGATAAGGATCTGCATAGACATGAGAATGCCCAACAAAGCAATAAAACAAGAGAGGCACAGCACATCCACGGTAGACAACATACTTGCTGACCTAAACGGATCACAGTGGTTTTCGAAATTAGATCTGAATGCCGGCTATCACCAATTAAGGCTAGCAGAAGAAAGCAGATACATAACAACGTTTTCAACACATTTGGGCCTCCGGCGATACAAAAGATTGAACTTTGGGATATCATCAGCGGCACAAATCTTCCAAAATACAGTAAAAGAAATTCTGTCAGGACTCCAAGGTGTACAGAATGTAAGTGATGATATCTTAATCCACTCCAAAACTATTGAAGAACATCATCGGCGACTTAGAGCCATGCTCCAGAGATTGGCCGAGCATGGGGTGACATTACACAAGGACAAGTGTAAATTCTTCCAAAGATCAATCGAATTCTTTGGGTATGTTTTCAAATCGGAAGGAGTCCAAGTAGACCCCAGAAAGTCTCACGCAATTCAACTTCCCCCAGCACCGACGAATGCATCGAGGTGAGAAGTTTTTTAGGAATGGCGCAATATTGTGCAAGATTCATCCCAAACTTGGCAACAATCGCAGAGCCTCTGAGAAACCTAATGAAGAAAGAAAACCCATGGAAGTGGACACTCATGGAAGAAGACGCCTTCAACCAAGTCAAGTCAGCACTATTGGACGGAACCACCATGGCAAAACACACTGAGGCATTAGTGGATGCAAGTCCAGTAGGGCTAGGGGCCCTGCTTACGCAAGAGACTGAGCCAGGAATCTGGGCCCAATTGGCGTTTGCAAGCAAAGCGCTAACCGCGACTGAAGCGCTGTACTCACAGATTGAAAGAGAGGCACTTGCCGTGAAATGGGCAGGTAAACATTTTCATCTTTACGTTAGCGGTCACCCATTCGAGTGGTAACAGACCACCAGCCATTAATCCCGTTGTTTAAGGGAACAGCTCCTCACCCACGCCTCGAATCGAACGTTGGGCCATACAAATACAACAATACCAGATGGACCTCGTTTAGAGACCCGGGGCGAAAAACCCGGCGGATTTTCTATCTCGGCACCCAACTGCTGCAGCGGAGCTAGAGGCAGAACAAGAAACAAAGACCGAGGAGTTTGTGAACATAATCTCACAGTGGGCATGCCCTCAAGCGATGTCTGCGGACCTGATAATGGCCCATAATGCAAAAGACGCAATTCTCCAAAGGGTTGCAGAGGCAATACAAGCCGGATGGTGGGAAGGATTCCTGAGAAACGTCCAAGCATAGAGCGAAGTGGACCGAACACGCCTAGGGCAGTTCTGGAAAGTCCGCAACGAGCTCAGCATTGTGGACAACAGCCTCATTCTAAGAAGATCCTGAGTAGTGATCCCACTAGAACTACAAGAACAAGGAACAATGCCTGCTCACGGAGGGCACCAGTGCACCCGAAGAATGAAGTCCAGAATGAGAGAAAAAGTATTGTTCCCTAACCTCGAAAACAGCGTTGAGGCAGTAGTCCAAAACTGTCGAGCCTGTCAGATACCAGCAGGCCTGAAGTTCCAGCACCCATCATCACAGAAGACACAGCCTCATCTTCGTGGGCATGGGTCAGTTTAGATTTTGGTCGTTTTCCAGACAGGAGAGTCACCATAGTGCTAGTGGACAGCTACATCAAGTACCCTATAGTGGACATATCACTATCCACCAGTTTCGTGAACATACAACCAATCCTGAGCAAATCGTTTGCTTTGTTTGGCATTTCACATGTCCTCAAAACGGACAATGGTCCACTGTTCCAAGGAAGCGTATTCAAGGATTTCCTGAAAGGGTTAGGAATAAAGCACCACCGCATCACACCGCAGTGGCCCCTGGTGATAGGGAAGTTGAGCGATTTATGCGGACAATTAACAAGATTTTGCGCATAGCCACAGTGGAAGGGGCCGATCCTGATAAGCACTCTAACACTTCCTCAGGGAATACAGAAGCACAGCCACCAGCACAACTCAGCGATCCCCCTGGTCACTCATGCCGGCAGGACCGAGGCGTGATTTACTCCCCATGGTGGAAAGTTGTGCTCCTGAGACAAACAGCCCAGAAGCGACCCAAGAGCGAAGACGAAGGACCAATGATAAAGCCAGTCAGAGGCAGAGAGCAAAAGGCCAAACACTGGTACCTAGAGACTCAGTGCTCATACGAGCCCGACGACCAGGCGGAAAGTTCCGCACCCCATATGAAGCTGAGCCGTGGATCGTGAAATCGACAAAAGGCACGGCCGTCACTGTACAGTGGAATGGGGAAGAGGTAACACGAAATATCTCCTGGTTCAAACAAATACCATCAGTGCCTGTCGACCCGCAACATACTGAAGCGTCACCTGCAAGAGAAACCAATTTGAGTGTATCAGAAGATCGCAGACAAGATTCACCAGCAGCCACTCCTGCAGGGACTCCACCGTCACCGCAGAAAGGGAGTCCTGAGCAGACACCACCAAGTGGACGACGACCGTACAACTTCAGGTCAAACCCAAGACCTAGCTAAAGACTTGCAGACTTTGTATGTTAGCTAATTCTGGGTTGGTTTGATCAAAAGACTAATTTGGGAAGGGATGTAACGCTCTAGTGTTTCCAGGGATCTCAGAGGAGACCGGAACCACTCTCACACAATGTATCACCTTCTGGCCAGGTGTGAGCAGAAGGCTTAAATAAACGGGCCGGGGTCGCTCGAGACTTCTGGTCCAGACCAAGTAACCACTGCGTGCATGCCCGTTATTTGCTCTCTGACCATGAGGCATTCCTTTGCCATTTTCCCCACTTCCAGGCCGTGTGTCCCACACTACATGACTAGCCCCACATCCGGTACTCCCTGCTGAGATAAAGCTTGCTCTCCATGATTTTAATTCAGAAGGTACTAGGTGGAGGAGGACCTCCAAAAAATACAGTGAAAGAAGCGTCAACAGGCCTATATTTACCGATCCCGATATTCCAAAGGCCTATTATTCCAAACAATATACTACAGAACGGAATACCTGGGTCATGAAATAAAGTTTTGTAGTGTGTCCTGAAACAGAGTTGTAGGCAAACTATGAGATCAAAAAAGCTAACCAAAGAGAATAATCGTAGGTTGAGAAATTCTCATCAGACCACCCAAGTGGCGGAGTTTCCTCATATGAGATAGGTTTGTGGATCCAAACAACATCCAGACCATCATATGACGGTATAGTTGTGGATACCAATTGTTGTCTCCATCCAAGGTTTATTCTCAATTGGCTGCTGATGAGGTTCAGTGTGTGAAAGTTAGTGCAAGTTAAAATTGATTACCGGAACAAAAAATGTGTTTAATGAGTATTGTTCTGGCATCAACGATAAAAACTACGCCTGGTAGTCTGACAGTTTGACTACCCAGTGAGGCTGTGTAAGACGGTCAACATGTTTCAGCCAAGGGGAAGTATTATCCGGCTTTCTTCAGGACCAAATCAGGATGAAAATACTACTGCACAAAAAATAAGTGTGAATGTGATTTTATATATAACAAGAATGTAAACATCCTACCCGGACCTTGGAGCCCCAATGTGTCCAGGGATGTTGGATATTGTGATCCTTACCTACGAGAAAACATAGTAGAGAGCCACATACAAAAATAATGATTAAAGAGATCTACATTTGCCAATCAAACAGTGCCTAGAACACACATAGAGCAGTATTATCTCTGTATTACACCCCACAGAAGAGGCTGGACTGAAGGTATATCTATTAACCCATTAACTTAGATATGGGAGAAAAAACTGAATTAAAATAAGATTGATACTCACCCAGCTTTGTGTGGGTGGTAGACCTCACCTCACCCGGTATCCGCTCGGGAAAACTGAGGCACCGCTCTATTGTGCAAAATTGGAAATAAAGGTTTGACACAATGAGGAACATCATGCCCACTTAGTTCACAAAGAATAGATTTGCACAATATTAAAAACCTAATTGTTAAAAAAGGGGGGGAAACCCCCAAGTGCCCAGAACAAAAAGCTGACAGTGGGAGGGAAATGGCTGTGAAGACGAGCACTCTATTTAAATTATTATTTGGTAGTTTCAAAGTGATTATGGCTAAAATTCAAGATGGTTCTAAGGTGTTCCAATCACACCACATAATACTCTCAAAGAGGAGAAACCTAGTGGAAAAACGGGAACCACGAACCCTGCGACCTACCTCTCCGTCGGTACCCCTCTCTAGCGTCCGAGAGGAAGTGGAGGTGATGACATGAAGCAGCCGCGGGGTATTTATACCCGTAATGATTGAATAATTGGCAATGAGTGTGGCTTAATTGAATCGTATTCCGCATGTGTGAGAATAGAACGCTGCTTGCTCAAAGATGCGCATTAGATGTAAATAGTAGTTTTTTTGGGAATACGCATGCGCCGGTAAACACTCTACTGTTCGCCGGCTTGGGTAGAAGCAACCTGACCTCGGCGCATGCGCAGTGTGGTCCGCTTTTACAGCGCAATTGCGTACGAGTGACAGGACATAAGCGCGTAGTGGTAATGTGTTTGCGCTTGGTGTCATGCTTAGTCTAGTCGTATACGAGGTCTTGGTTTATGGGACTGGACATCATACAGAGTGAAGTTTTTTGGGGGGCCATTATGTTAGACACAGAAAAAGAGAAGCCCCAATAGTTTCATATATTAAGGTTCATACATTGAGGTTGCCGTCTCACAGTCGATGTATAAATATCGAGTGAGAGCACAATCCTTGCTGGATTTCGGCAATGGCCCAATGCCTGAAGGTATATAGACCACTTATGACAACCACTAGTATGTTATAGTAAGTGATATTCAATCTACAGCGCCATTATGTTTGCAGTCTATGATAGCATTATAGGGATGACCATGGAATATCATCATTGAATCCCTGCACATCACTCTTAACTCTAAAAATCCATTTTTGCTCTTTAATAAAGAGAAATTTTGACACATCACTGATATGTGATGAGATGAATGGGTGTTCCAATATCACCCATCTCAGTTCGTCAGCTTTGTGTTTTAGAGTCAAAAAATGTGTGGTCAAACGAGTTGATTGTTTTTGATAACGAATAGCGCTTTTATGTTCACCTATTCTTAGTTTGACTTTGCGAGTGGTGTGACCAATATAACGTAGTGAGCATGGACAGGTTATCATGTAGATGACTTTCTCAGTGTTACAGTTTGTGTGTCTTTTTAAAACCCATGGTTTGTCTGTGCCTATATCTACACTGTTGGTTTTGTAGGTCTGCGGACAGACACTACAGGAGCCACAGGGAAAATGGCCCTGTACTGCTGGTAAGTCCCATAGGGTGTTGTTGGTTACTGGTGACATCATTTTAGGTCTCGTGTGTACCAGACTGTCTCTGATAGATGGTGCCCTCTTGAATGAAAATAGAGGGGGGGAATAGAGGTTTGTGCGATATTCAGGATCCTCCAATGTCGCCGCACCATCTTTTGAATGTGATTAGAGAGCACACTAAATGTGCTCACAAAGGTAAGTCTATCTAGAGGTGCTTTATCCACGTGAGGTTATTTTGTTGGTTGAGCCACTCATGGAATTTCCCTACCTCTGATGGAGTGCCTCGCCAAACCATAAGAATATCATCTATGTACCGGTTCCATAGCAACACCTTTCCCAAAAAAGGGTTGCCATGGTTGAGTACACAGTTCTGTTCAAATAAATGAACATAGAGGTTGGCGAGGCTGGGGGCAAAAACACTCCCCATCGATGTTCCGGAGGTCTGTAGGTATATCTGATCCTCAAATTTAAAGAAATTTTGCATCATGGCCAGTCTGGCACATTCCATGATGAAATTCACGGGGGTAAAGCTATTCAGTTCCCTGCTGGCTAGGAGTAGTCTTATAGCCTCAAGAGTTTCTTCCTGTGGAATACAGGTGTAGAGGGACTCTATATCAAAACTTACCAAAAGGTCAGTAGAGGCATCAAATTTTATTGTGGGTAGCAGTCTTAGTACGTCTGCAGTATCTTTAAAAAATGTGGGCATTTCTTTTACCATTGGACGCAAGAAAAAATCCACAAAGGTGGATAAAGGTTCAAGTAATGAACCTATACCTGAGATGATGGGGCGTCCTGGGGGTGGCCTCGTTGTTTTGTGTATCTTAGGTAGGTAATATGTACATAAGATTCTTTGATTGAGTTCCTACCTTGCAGTAGTTTTGATGCCTTGAACTGTGATGCACTGTGGCATGTTGGTAATTCAATCCTATAAACAATAGTTCATAATGTATATAGTCAACAGTGCTATGTACATTTCAAATTCATGTCTATATTTTCTCAATCAATATTGTGTCTCATTGCTTACCTCCGGACCTCTTAATGGCAATCATCGGCTCGGGTCTGCTCGTAGTTTTGGAACGGTGCGGTAGCGTTTTTTCTTTGCATTCGTAAAACTAGATCTGAAATCCACAAACGACTTACATTATATTGCGGGCCTAACTTGCATGCAGCTACTCAGGGCAAGAATTCATATCCTGACGTATGTGCTTACTTGGGAAAAACTTCTGTGTTTGTTCGTTCTTTACTTCACTCGCGTCCCGGCTGACAGCTTCCGCATTCAACGTCAGCTCACATCACGTGGTGCAGATGTGAAGGCGCTGGCGATATTTGAAGGAATCATTACTCCCGAAAGCTTGCGGGGGCACTTGGAACTTGTAGTGCGCACCTCCTTGCCGCAGGATAATAATATTTGGCGGTGCGCTAACACTATGCGCTCATATTGCTAATAATGTATCTATATGCATACACCTGCACTAGTTCAGCCGCCTGAATTTATTCAGCCGCAATCTGTCTGTGTCTGTTTCTATTGGCAAGTTGAGGAAGCATGGCACTAATTCATATTTTGTCAAATTATCTTAAATTGCTCATCTCAGATATTTCATTTAGTCCAACTAGTGCTGTATTAAATTTCATTATCAAAAAAGCCTCTTTCTGAGATAGCTGCAGGTCTGGGTCCCCTCATGCGCCAGCAGCAATTTTTATTGATGACAGAAAAGTCTATTTGAAGTCGTTGGGACCATGGTTAATTTCCATGAAGTGGGGGACTAATGGTGCTGTCAGCACTTTGTTGTTCACCCTGGAGCTGAGGCTAAATCACTGTCCTTTTGGTCGTGTGGTTTAAGCTTTTGACATTGAAGCTGATTATTTTACTTCAATGATAATAAGTGGGAAACTGCCCCAGTATCTCCATGGAACCCAGTTGGTCTACGGGTGGCAGAGATACGCTTGGTGGTGAGGAACAGGTGTTGTGCATGACGGCCATGCTATGGGTTCAATGAGCCACGGGGGTGTTTCCTGTGGTAATCTTAACCTAATGTGTAAACCAAAACCAGAACAATTACAAAACAATCTGTAACAAGTCCAGTATTACTGGAGTATAACTGGCAATGTCCAAAGGGCAACGCCTGGACTGGAATGTGGCCATTGCCCCTTTTATCAGCTCCCCTGCCCCCCCAAACAGTCTTACTGGATCTGAGAGTTTTTTTCTGCCTCCCATCATGTCGCTTTCCCCTACTTGTAAAAACACATCCCTGTTCATCAGCCTTTCTCCTCTCACGCATTGTCCTGAGGTACATACCACTCCTGCGCGATTGTGCCCTGGTCAGTGTAGTAAAGACTCAGTTCACCCTGCACACATTGCTATGTTAGCATAAGCGTATTAGAAGTTTAAACGCCATTTTGCCACTTTGCCGCTTTTGCACACAACACTACATGTATCAGTTGTTGTAAGTGAAACTGCTTGATTTTCTTTACATGAGAACGGTCTGCTTTCCATATCCCTAGACTTACATGGCGACCTCAGTCTGTACACTTGGTGCTGAAATCGTCAAGTTCAAAAACAATGTATGCTGTTGATTCAGGTTGATCGGCCCATGCTCTAGAAACAACATGCACCCATCTGCGAATAGCTGAAACTCCAGTGCCTTTAATATCACACTGCATGCATGTTTTCCGGCACTTGGAGAACAACCTTTCAATCTACAGAGATCTTGAAGGGTGGGGTCCCCCGTTTAAACCTACAGACCTTTTATTATTATTATAAAACCTAGCTCCGAGCCAGGGGAGGGTGGTACACAAGGCGCTATATGACCTGTTTCCACTATCATTATAATATGATTTCTCCCTTTGTGTTTCATGAAATTGTAACAATGATGATTGTTTTATTTCTAATCATATGCCTGCCTATATTAGCCAAAATACTGCATCTTAAAGCACATAGTTAAAATAAACATTTTAAACGTTACTGTGTCTCTGAATACTCATGTTGTGGACTTGTATGAAAATATAAACGAAAGAGTGTTCTAGATTCCCACCATGCCTGAGAGTATTCTAAGTCGCTTGTTCTGGGTTGTCTAATCATTGGTAGCTTCGTGGCAGGACGGAGAGCGAATGAGACACTGATGTTTTTCGGATACAGGTTCGGGGTACTTAGGTGAGCTTCTGGTACACCACAATTCACTGAGGTCCTGGTTTCCTGCGCATAGTTCTGTGTGTGAGTAGAATCCCTGCAACATCAGGTCTTGATCTTTTAGGTGTTATCCATATCCTTTGCCATAGATATTCGTGGCTGGATGTGGTTCTGTTGGTTTTGCTTGGTGAGCCCAGTGGGTCTTTCTCTGGTAGGCCCAGATCACAGCGAGCCTCTGTGAGTGATCTGATCTGATGTAACCAGCCCTCACAGTGGAACACTATCCAAATGAGTGTCCCCAACTGTATATGACTTCCTTGCTCTTAATAAAGTAGGTGATGTGTTGGAACTACCAACAATAGCTGGGGTACAGCTGTGGAGAGGTCTTAGAACAGAGAAACATAATGGCCATGTAAAGAAGTATCTGCATGCCGCTGGCTTTCTTGAAGATCTCCTATTTCTGCTGGAAGTCATAGATGCTAGCTATAAAAATTACTTAGAAACATGCCCAAAATCAATTTTTAAAGCAAAACCACCACAAACCCTTGGATTAAATTTGATAAATACAATCATAATCCAATCACACCAACTCATCCACTTTCACACCAACTGCAAACATCCAGTATCTGTACACAGTTGAGTACAATCTGTGACAAAACAAAGCCTCTGCCACAAACGGAATCACAGTGCAGGGCACGAGGCTCAACACAAGGTCTTACAAACTCAAAGGCCTGAGGGGATAACTCCCACTTTAAGATATTCCAACATATAGAAGGCATGTGATTCTATACGTTTTAACTTCTTTTTGAAGATTGAGCAAATTTTGCCATTCACTATTGTCGCCCAGTTGGGCAGATGTAGAACCACTACTATATATGACTTGACCTATTAATGAGGAAAAATTCCTCATCGGAAAACCCAAAGGTCTGTAATCCCGCCATGTTTTTATAACATGAGTACTTTTCTTGAAAGGGGTTAGGAAAAACACAATACTGAGGGAAATGCTTAGTGTTGTGTTTTTCCTATCCCCTTTCTTCCCTGGCCTAGACTACTAAAATGAGGGGGTCCCTTAACTTTTGCTTTAGCTTTCACAGTTTTCGAACTGTGGGATTAGGTGGAATAGAGATATTTTCTCTTTTATACAGAGCTAGATCAGTTGGACCTAGTGTGGATATACATGTGTTATTATGGGTGTGGAGCATATATCTTTTTATGTATGATTGAATACACTTTCTGCTTTATTAACACATTCTTTCTTTTCTATCCTTGTATTTGATACCTAGTCATCAAGAAAAGTACTCACGTTATAGAAACATAGAGGGATTACAGACCTTTGGGTTTTCCGATGAGGAATTTTCCTCATTAATAGGTATCCCAGCTAATTTGATATTGTTCTGGTGGGAATGATTTTCTTTGGTAAAATACGCTTTATTTATAGAAAAGGATAAATTAAGCTCATCTTATTTGTGCAGTGTTTTAGCTACAACATTTTAATTTCATATTTTTATCACACACACAGTTTAAGAAAAAACGTTTAGGGCCAAATTACGAAGCAGTTAGGAAAGCATTCCCACCTAGGGTCAGATTACAATGCGGTTAGGAAGGCCTCCTAATGGCATTTGCTCCTTCCAAATTGGATCAGGGGACGTGTCTTCCCGACCGAGGACTCGATTACGATGCGGTTAGGAACAGAGGCTCCCATTGAAGTCAACCAAATCGTATCTGGAAGCATCGTACTCGGTCGATCGGACTCTTCCGATCCGAGTTGGTCGGACAACATTTTCAAACCAATTCGGTTGGGAAGATTTCCTAACCGCATCGTAATTGGGCCCTTAATATTATCAATTTAAGAATGAATTCTTTTTACAAAAAGTTGCGTGTCATTTGGTAATGAAGCCATTGTAAAATATGTTTGTTCTTTTTCTCATTTGAGAAAGTTTGGCAATTGTTTTTTTCTCTGTATAGTAAGACGGAGAAATTGTACCAAGATAGGAGTGAGTCTGAAGTGAGGAAGATGATCTTTAGGCAGAGGGCATTTAATGGTATTCAGTAAGAAGGAATATCCACCACATCAGGGAAGCCTCAGACAGACTTATTTTGTGGAAAGGAGAGAGTCTCAAGGGAAAAATCTAGTCACAATCCCTTCTCTCCTCCTCATTTCCCATGCTGACTTCCTGCGCTAGAGCATAAATAATACATAGTGAGTGGCAGGGTTATATTTCACTTCTACCAAGCCATTTATTAAAAATAAAAACAACATTAATAAACGTAAAATAATCAGCGGGAGAGGGAAGGGCCGAAGAACACTGGAGAGAATCAAGGTGGGATTGATTTGTGGCGTGATATGCTTATCCTGTGGATGAACGCTCAATATTACAGATGTGAACTACTTTTTTAAGCAGTTCAGATCTACAACATATGGTGGGTGGATGCCAGGTTTGATGGACATTCCAATGTGCCAATGGGTAAAGCCAGCTAAACCAGAGTTGCTAATGACTGACAGGGACTCTTCAAAAACTATTTTTATGTATGCACATGTTTGTGTGTGTGGTTCGTGGTATGTGGTGGCATGAGGTTTCTGTAAGGCAAGCTGTCTGTATGTGAGACTTTGAAACGCAACTGTTGATGATTCAGCCAGTGTGTTTTATTTAAAACTGAAAGTTGAGAATCTTTGACACTTAAGATAGCTATTAGGTTTGTTGTGGATTTGTTCTAAGAAGTTTTTATTTATTTACTTATTTATTTAAAAGGTTTTATATAGCGCTAGCTCCACCCAAGGGTATCAGAGCGCTTTACATCAGTAATGGTAATAAACAAGAAAACAACAATAGCAATACAAAAATAAAAGGAATAATTAAGATTACATATTGAGCAGAGTGCATATAAGATAAACAGAAAACCCCTTGAAAGAGCCAGAATGTAGTTATAAATAGTAATTTTACAGTATGCCAAGGAGGACTTAGTGGACATAGTAGGGAGAGGGAGGGTATGGTTAGGAGAAGGGGGGGTGTGGAGGGTGCCAGGAGGGGGGTGAGAGAGTGTGAGGGCTAGCTGGGGTTGCCTAAAGAAGGGGGAGAGTATTCAGAGAGGATATTAGGGATTTAATTACCCCAAAATTTAGAGAGAAGGTGAATTTCAAGGTTTCTTTTGTAGCTGTCACCGGAGGAGTTGCATTGAAGGTCTTTGTGGAGGGAGTTCGGGATGGTTGGGTGCTTGCCAGAGAAGGAGCAGGGTTTTGAGGTGTTTTTTTTAGAAGGGGGTATGAGAAGAAAAGTGTTGGTGCTTCTCAGTACAAGGGCACAGCCAGCTTTATTTGAGTTTAGTTTTAAGGTAGGCTGGAGTGTTCTGATAGAGGGTTTTGTGAGTAATACATGCAATTTTATAGGAGGATCCGTCTTCGATGGGGAGCCATTTGAGGGTCTTGAGGACAGGGGAGATGCGGTCAAAACGTTTACAATTAGTTGTTAGTCTAGCTGCGAGGTTGAAGATGGATTTGATGGGGGCAAGGTGGATTTTGGGAGTACCAGAGAGAAGGGCATTTCCGTAGTCGATTTTGGATAGGACCTCAGCTCGAATATAAGGTTTGTTTATTTTGAGATGCCGGAGTGTGAAAAGTGCACTTTTTGCTGAGTTCTTTACATGGGAGTTGAGTGTGAGTTCATTGGTGAGGGTGATGCCGAGTGATGTGACAGATTCGGTGAGGGAAAGAGAGCATTTTAGGGTATTAAGGTCAGCGATCCATGTTTGAATGGGGAGAGGGTTGTTTTTGGGAGAGAAGAGGATGATCTCAGTTTTGTTCAGGTTGAGTTTAAGAAGGTTGTTATAAACCAGGTTTGGATCTTGGTTAGTGCAGTGTTCAGGTGCAGGATATCAGCATGGGGTTTTATTTTATAGTACAGTTGGGTATCGTCAGCGTACAGGTGATAGTTAATTTTTGTTTGTTTAAGTATAAGGGTAAGGGGTTCCATTAAGAGGTTGAAAAGGGCAGGAGAGAGGATGGATACTTGATTGACACCTAGGGAGACAGAAGTTGGTCTAGAGAGGCTGTTTTGAATTTTAATATGTTGGGTTCTATGTAGGAAGTAGGATGTGAACCAGTTAATGACAGTGCCGTTAATGCCGAAGCGATCTTTGAGTGCATTGAGTAAGTTTGGGTGGTAGACTGTATCAAATGCAGCGGTGAGGTCAAGGAGGATGAGTAGGTAGGTCTCGCCCTTGTCCAGGGCTAAGTGGAAATCATTGACTATGTTAAGGAGTGCGGTTTTAGTGCTGTAACCTTTGCGGATGCCAGATTGAAGGGGGTCTAGAAGGTTGAATGTGTCAATGTGTTTGTCCAGTTGGTGTAGGGCGCATTTTTTGAGGGCTTTGGAGAGGAGGGGGGGGTTAGAGATAGGGCGGAGATTATTATGGTCATTGGGGTCAGCTTTGGGATTTTTGGGGATGGGAGTGATTTGTCCGAGTTGAAGGAAGATGGGAACATTCCCTGTTGAGAGGGAGGCATTAATGATGTTGGTCCAGTAGGGGACAATGACGTGTTTGAGATCTTGGACGAGTGCAGAAGGGAGAGGGTCTTTAGTGTGGGAGGATGGTTTGAGTTTGGCTAGGATGTTGAAGACATCCTGTTCAGAAACGGGGTGGAAGTTATGCCATGAGGCATTATTTTTAAGCGAAGCGGTAGGATAGTGGGAGAGGTTCTGGGGTGTATGATGGGAGGAAGATTGAAGGAGTCAGGGGTGTGTTCAAAGGGAGGTGAGGATAGGGTGTAGTATCCAGGAGGTGTTGATGGGTGGGCAAGGGTTGATTGTCCAGGAATAATCAACAAAGAACAAGTGCCTATACTGATAGTGATTTAGAAAGGTTTGGCCACCAGAACAAAGAAGGTTTTTCAGAGCTGGGGTGTGCTTATAAATTGCTTTTTTATTTTTAATGTCTAGGTCAAAGAAAAAAGGGTATATTTGTATTAATCATATACAATTGAACAGAAACAACATTTTTTGTAAACACAGGAAAAATTATGGACAAAAAACAATGAAGCGTTAAAATCCAACATGCATACCGAATTCCTTCATATCACAATCATACCTCGCCATTCATACACAAAACACATACAAATACTCAACACGACTAGATAAGAATATGTAATCGTGTTGGGTATTAGGTCTGCTGCAATATGTACAGTTATATATACAATTTTTACAGTGATTTAACAGGTATAAATCAAATGGATCAACAGAATCAAATGCGTAATCAAAAACAATATATACAACAATTTATAGCCGGTAATGTGACGATATGTTCACACTACGGGAAGAACCAAAAGGGAGCAGACACTGGACACGAAGGGGCCTACGCGTTTCAAATCCCTATGGGTTGGGAGGGATTCTCATCAGGGCCAGGTAGCTCTATAGAAAAAAGAAGAAGAGAATTCTATTGTATACATCTGTACAAACTTTAAAAAATACCAAGAAACTCGAGTGCAAGACCACCCAAGGTTCCTTCTGCTTACCACTATGGAGAAAATCCGAGAGAGGGGTAACACCTGTGTGACAACGAAAGACAATAAAGACTACATAAGTAAAGAAAAGTGTTTAGAGAGGACTTTGCATAGCTGTCATCAGAAAAAACATTTACCTTAAATGTATGCGGTAGCCACGTTGTTGTAAATTCAAGTTGAAAAATTGGCGGCTAGATGAAGCTGGATGGCCTGAAAGAGAACGACGTCCATTTAATGTGGTAAAGAGACCAGGTATGGTGTTTATAGTCGGGCACTGGGTCAAGGTTCTTACCGGGGGATTGTGAGTGTTCACGTCCAAGCACAGGATCGTGGATTGAAAGAATTAGACCTCGTTGGTTTTCAGCCTCTAACGGGGAAGAAAAGTAAAGGCTTCTTAGTTCAGCGTTCAGGGTGTAAGTGAACAAGATTCTTTAGGTTGAACTGGTCAAACTCTGGCTTACCGGTATAGAGCCATGGATGTTTCAAAAAAATCACCGGCGTCTCCAACAGCACTAGTCTCTCGCACATGCGTGGAGTGTAGTACGGCTTGCAAGGCTTCTCTATATGTAGTGCTTGATTGCGCATGCGTGAAGTCTTAGGAAACGGTGACTTCTGTGTTACCTAAAGGAAAGCTTGATGATTGGCACAGGCAGAAAAAAGAAGGATGTCCCTCTTAGAGTTTGTATATCTCTGATATCTCGTTGAGTCCTCTAACTGCTGTGTCGAATTTAACAATTAAATAGGCTTCTCTTTTTGACAGTTTTTGATCCATATCTCCTCCCCGTGGATCCTTTTCAACGCGAGAGATCACGGTCCATTTGATATCACTCATCAGATGTTTGCAACGTTTCCAGTAGTTAACCAATGGAGCAGTTTCAATCCCGTTCTTTATCCTGGATTTGTGTTGAGTGATTCGAGTGCGGATTTCTTGATTGGTCTTCCCAATATAGAGAAGTCCACACGGACAGATGATGCCGTAGACTACATACTTGGTTCTGCAATTGCTGAAAATATCATGTTTCCATGAGATCCCATGATGTTGAAACAGGGATCCTTCGATGGTCAATTCGCAACAAAGACACGTCCCACATTTGTGATGGCCTGTAATGGGGGACAATCCCATCATCTGTCTCAAGGATGGCTGTTTGTTTGTTTTTATTCCTGCTCTTATTACATGGTTGGCCACGCTGTTCTCTTTTTTGAAGGCGAACAGCGGGGGAGCTTGCAGGTTGGCGTCCAAGTTTTTAACAAGATGAAAACAAAACTTCAACATCATGAAGACATCGTCTATAAAACGCCACCATGTGGCGATGTATTCTTTGAAAGGATTATTATTATGGATGTACTTGTCCTCATAGAGTGACATAAATAATACTGCAAGCTCCGGGGCAAAGGGATAATAATCCTTTCAAAGAATACATCGCCACATGGTTTCGTTTTATAGACGATGTCTTCATGATTTGGACTGGGGGAGAAGAAGCTCTCATGTCGTTTTACAATTGGCTCAACGC
The DNA here is from genome assembly GCF_964263255.1 of Lissotriton vulgaris. Lineage (NCBI taxonomy): Eukaryota > Metazoa > Chordata > Amphibia > Caudata > Salamandridae > Lissotriton > Lissotriton vulgaris. Next base: position 950,685,420 of record NC_141698.1, read on the forward strand.
TAGAACACTGGACATACAATTTAGCATATCACACTCAGCTACAAAAATCTCCTTCCTGGATGTTGAAGTTTTTCCACTGGAAGGAACATTGGCAACATCTCTGTTCACTAAGCCCACTGACAGGAATAAGGCACTACTCTTCTCTAGCAACCATCCGCGGAGTTTAAAAGAAAACTTGCCTTATGGGCAATTTCTACGAATTCGTAGAAATTGCTCCTTGAACGAGGACTACAAATTTCATGCTGAAAATCTAGTTTCCAAATTGTGCGACAGGGGTTACCCTAAAAAACTAGTCCAAAATTCCATGAAAAGGGCCAGATGGACCCCGAGGGATAGTCTCCTCGAAAGGAAAAATAAACCCATTTCCAACAGGCAAGTCTGTGTAACTACCTACTGCCCAAATGCCAATAATCTTAAAAAAATCATCATTCAAAATTGGCATCTTGTAAAAAACTTGGACGCCAGCCTGCAAGCTCCCCCGCAGTTCGCCTTCAAAAATGAGAACAGCGTGGCCAACCATGTAATAAGAGCAGGAATAAAAACAAACAAACAGCCATCCTTGAGACAGATGATGGGATTGTCCCCCATTGCAGGCCATCACAAATGTAGGACGTGTCTTTGTTGCGAATTGACCATCGAAGGATCCCTGTTTCAACATCATGGGATCTCATGGAAACATGATAGTTTCAGCAATTGCAGAACCAAGTATGTAGTCTACGGCATCATCTGTCCGTGTGGACTTCTCTATATTGGGAAGACCAATCAAGAAATCCGCACTCGAATCACTCAACACAAATCCAGGATAAAGAACGGGATTGAAACTGCTCCATTGGTTAACCACTGGAAACGTTGCAAACATCTGATGAGTGATATCAAATGGACCGTGATCTCTCGCGTTGAAAAGGATCCACGGGGAGGAGATATGGATCAAAAACTGTCAAAAAGAGAAGCCTATTTAATTGTTAAATTCGACACAGCAGTTAGAGGACTCAACGAGATATCAGAGATATACAAACTCTAAGAGGGACATCCTTCTTTTTTCTGCCTGTGCCAATCATCAAGCTTTCCTTTAGGTAACACAGAAGTCACCGTTTCCTAAGACTTCACGCATGCGCAATCAAGCACTACATATAGAGAAGCCTTGCAAGCCGTACTACACTCCACACATGTGCGAGAGACTAGTGCTGTTGGAGACGCCAGTGATTTTTTCGAAACATCCATGGCTCTATACCGGTAAGCCAGAATTTGGCCAGTTCAACCTAAAGAATCTTGTTCGCTTACACCCTGAACGCTGACCTAAGAAGCCTTTACTTTTCAGCCCCGTTAGAGGCTGAAAACCAACGAGGTCTAATTCTTTCAATCCACGATCCTGTGCTTGGACGTGAACACTCACGATCCCCCGGTAAGAACCTTGACCCAGTGCCCGACTATAAACACCATACCTCGTCTCTTTACCACATTAAATGGACGTCGTTCTCTTTCAGGCCATCCAGCTTCATCTAGCCGCCAATTTTTCAACTTGAATTTACAACAACGTGGCTACCGCATACATTTAAGGTAAATGTTTTTTCTGATGACAGCTACGCAAAGTCCTCTCTAAACACTTTTCTTTACTTATGTAGTCTTTATTGTCTTTCGTTGTCACACAGGTGTTACCCCTCTCTCGGATTTTCTCCATAGTGGTAAGCAGAAGGAACCTTGGGTGGTCTTGCACTCGAGTTTCTTGGTATTTTTTAAAGTTTGTACAGATGTATACAATAGAATTCTCTTCTTCTTTTTTCTTTAGAGCTACCTAGCCCTGATGAGAATACCTCCCAACCCATAGGGATTTGAAACGCGTAGGCCCCTTCATGTCCAGTGTCTGCTCCCTTTTGGTTCTTCCCGTAGTGTGAACATATCATCACATTACCGGCTATAAATTGTTGTATATATTGTTTTTGATTACGCATTTGATTCTGTTGATCCATTTGATTTATACCTGTTAAATCACTGTAAAAATTGTATATATAACTGTACATATTGCAGCAGACCTAATACCCAACACGATTACATATTCTTATCTAGTCGTGTTGAGTATTTGTATGTGTTTTGTGTATGAATGGCGAGGTATGATTGTGATATGAATGAATTAGGTATGCATGTTGGATTTTAACGCTTCACTGTTTTTTGTCCATAATTTTTCCTGTGTTTACAAAAAATGTTGTTTCTGTTCAATTGTATATGATTAATACAAATATACCCTTTTTTTTTGACCTAGACATTAAAAATAAAAAAGCAATTTATAAGCACACCCCAACCCTGAAAAACCTTCTTTGTTCTGGTGGCCAAACCTTTCTAAATCACTATCAGTATAGGCACTTGTTCTTTGTTGATTATAGATTGTGGCTCAGCCTTGCTGATTTCGAGCCAACCCCAGTTGTTTTCAGATTGTCCAGGAAGGCACGAGCATTTTTGCATTTTTTTCACTGAAAAAGTTGGCGATTTCTTCACATTTGTTAATGGAGGCCACCGGGTTACGGGGGAGCAACTGAGGTTTGATTTCTAATAATTTTGAACAGTTCTGTAGGTCTGTTTTTGACACAAGAGAGTTGTAGACGAAAAAATGATCCTTTTCTAGAAAACAATTGTTTTTTGTAGTAGGATCTTGCGATTCTGAGGTGGGCAAGATGTGATGGGGGAGGGGAAGGGTGTTGTCTCAATGTTCTTTCAGACAGTCTCACTGAGCGTCGTCCTTTATTAAGGTCTAGGGTGAACCATGATTCGCATTTGAAGAGAGGGGGTGAGACTAAGTTGGGATTGGAATTTATGGTCCAAAATGCCGGGTGGGATTTGCCTAAGATTTCTGGTCACAGTTTAGGGGCTGGTGGGGAGATCATTAACAGAATGAGATGGTGGTCAGATCAATCAATAGGGATGATGTTGGATAAGGATGTCAGATCAGGGTTGGAGATGATGGCGTCTAGAATAGTTCCTTTGGCGTGGTTGGGGGAGTTGCAAAGTTGCTTGAGGTCGCTAATCGCAAGAAGGCTTTTGAGAAGGTTGATTGCAGGGTCATCAGGTTCATTCCAGTGCAGGTTAAGATCTCCTACGAAGAGATTTTTGGAGTTGGAAAGTAGCGATTTAGTTAGAAGGTACGATAGTTCTTCGACAAAGCAAAGGGGTACTCCAGGAGGGTGGTAGATGTTATGAAGTCGTATTGGGGGGTGCTTTTTATTTTAAGTTCGGCTCCTAAGTATTCAAAGGTTGTGTAGTTAGTGTTATTAATTGGGGAGAGTTGTAGTTCTTCTTTATAAATGATTGCTAGACCTCCCACTATTTTTTCAGGTCTGTCTTTTCTGAGAATAGAGTAGCCTGGGTGGGCCAGAAGGTCAAGGATGGGTGTAGAGTTGTCTTTGAGCCAGGTTTCAGTGAGGAAGGCGATGTCAGCATCCTCGTTAAGAATGGTTTCTGAGATTTCGGTCACATGTCGGACAGCCAAGCTGCAGTTCACGAGCATGCAGGTAAGCGGATTAGGATTGGTGTTGGGGTGGGGAGAAGTTGAATTCTGGTGAGTTGATGGTGGGGTCTGGGGGAGCTCTGAGACTAGTGGATTCTGCTGGTTCCCAAGATAACAGGAATATTGGAGTGAGAGGGGGAGGGGTATTTAGGAGGGAGATTGTTAAGGTAGGCGCTGCAGAGCACAAATAGGTCAGGGGAGTAGGTATCTGAGGTTCGAAGGGGTCTGTGGGAGCGGGTGACGAGAGAGCCGTTGTTACCCAATGTTTGTGATATGGGTGTTTTCGAAGGATAGCACATGGGGCAGAGGGCCAAGAGGGGCGGGCTCTGGGTTTGTAGGGGATTTGAACCGATTGAAGTCTTTTCTGAGTAGGGTAAGTTCAATAGCCAGGTAAGAGAGATTGTAGTCCAAGTTACAAAATGTCTGACTGAGGTTGGAGAGGAGGGAAGTGGAAGTGGCTGGGATGGAGGAGGGGTTAGGGATGGAGTGGCTAGGTAGAGAAGGTTGGCAGCTTGGAGTGGGTGGTTTGTCAGGGGGGATAATGTGGGTGGTTCCATTTTTGGAGGCAGATTAGGGAAGGCCAGGGGAGGGGAGGGGTGTATGGGTCAGTGTTGGGAGGGAGGGCTAGGCGTGATGTTTGATGGTCTGGTGGGGCGTGGGGGGAAAAGGGGAGAGGTGGGGGGAGAATATGAGGGGCGAAAGGGGATGTGGTAACGACGTAATAGGTGGAAGTGTAGTTTGTGTAGGAAGGGGTAGGGATATGAGGGGTAATGGTCAATAAGGGACTGTTTAGAGGGGGAGGAGGGGTACTAGGGAGGTGGTAGTGAGTTAGAGTTGGACGGTCATTAGGGGACATGGGGATTTGGAGGAGTGTATTGGAGCAGTGGTTCCAGAGAGATGGGTAGATTAGGAGTTATGGGAGGGATGAGTCATTACGGGTAGGAGTGTCATGGGGTGGAGTTTGTCTCTGGGAGGTGGAGGAGAGTTGGGAGGGTGTGTGGAAGGGGGCTGGCTGGTGAGGGGATTGGGGATAGGATTGCGACAGGGGATAGTTCAAGTCGAGATGACAGAGTAGGAGTTGCTGTAAGGGAACTGTCATTAGGGACGGGGATGGGAGTTGGGGCGACCTTGGGGGGTCCGGAGGGGTTTTGGGACTGAGAGGGTTTTGGGGGAGGAGTAGGAAGTGACAGCTGGTCAAAAAGAGTGCTGAAAAGGAGTTCAAATATTGTGAGGTGCTGCTCAGAGGCTTGAATCAGAATGTTTCCAGTTGTGTAGACGGAAATGGTTATTTCATCGGGAAAAGAGAGGTAGGAGAAGTGGCAAGTTTGTGACCATGGGGGATTTTAATTGAGCTAGATACTGGGAGGTGTTGTAAAAAGGTGCTCTTCCATTTGGAGGGGCGTTTTGTGTAGAAAATATAGTTAGTTTTAATGGGGGAGGTGGGGCTGTGATAATTGTCTTCAATAAGGGTTTCAGGATGTCAGATTAGGAATTTATGTTTATAGTTCTTTTTGGCATTTTGTGAAAGGTTGGGAGGATATGGAATGGTCCAAGAGTTGGGACCATGTATGGTGAGTGCAGGTTGCTTGTCAGTTAGGGCCTGAGAGGGGCGTGGTATGTGGGTGGAATTGAGGTGGGGCATGGTGGTGAGGTTTGGCTGGGGGAGACTAGGGGCAGGCAAAGAGAGGAGGAGGGAGAAGTTTAGAAGAAGGAGGAATGGGTAAGAGCGCAGAGTGGGATGGTTTGGGAAGGCAGGAGGTGGTACGTTTTTGGAGTCACAGCAGCAAATCCGGGGGGGGGGAAGAATGATGCAGATTGGCATGGTTGGAGGGGGGGATGATGAATATTGGGCAAGGTGGCGGTAGGCGGGGGGAAATTAAGATTTGGAAGGTTGCCAGAAGAGAGCAGGGAGAAGCAGAGGTTGGTGCCCAAGCAGGTGGTTGGTGATAATAAGATAGGGGGGTAGTGGGTAGGGGTAAGGGTTAAGAGGAGGTATGCAGGAGGGTTAGAGTAAGGTAAGAATCAGAGTTTGAGTAAGCAGTGGTGTTTCTCAGTGTGTGAAGAATGGGGTAGACTTTGCTAAGCAGAGAGGAGTATTGAATGGATAGGGAGGAGTGTGGCAGTACAGTTAGTGAGAAGCAACAACAATAATGAAAAACATAGGCAAGAGACAGGAAGTTTATGGTGCATACATAGACCGATGAAGGCAAATGATTAGGAGAGTATGAGTGAGATTTGTGAGAGACACAAAAGGATCAGAGTGTCATATAATTTAATTTAGTCTGTCCTAAGACCGTTACAGGTGGGCGAACACGTTACTACATTAACCAGAGTCCTTAGGGGCGACCCCGCCAGTGTGTGAGTAGAGTGCGACCCCACCCCCATTTGTAACTTTAAAGCTCCCTTGAGCAGTTGGCTGACGAGCCTGGGATCCCGCACCTATGCACCTGAGTGGTACTAAACCTCGCAGATATTTGTCAGCCATCTACAACCCCAGAACACAGCCTATCCCTGCTGACGAGGGGTGATACCCAGAAACACGTGTCCAGGGATGGCGAAGACAGCGAAGATGATAGATCGAAAGATGATACATCGCGAACACCTTACTACATTAACCAGAGTCCTTAGGGGCGACACCGCCGGTGTGTGAGTAGTGTGCAACCCCACCCCCATTTGTAACTTTAAAGCTCCCTTGAGCAGTTGGCTGATGAGCCTGGGATCCCACACCCACGCGCCTTAGTGGTACTAAACCTGTCAGATATTTGGCAGCCATCGGCAACCCCAGAACACGGCCTATCCCTGCTGACCAGGGGTGATACCCCGAAACACGTGTCCAGGGATGGCGAAGACAGTGAAGATAGCAGAAGATCGAAAGATGATGCATCGCAAAAACACATTACTACATTAACCAGTGTCCTTAGGGGCGACACCGCTGGTGTGTGAGTAGTGTGCAACCCCACCCCCAGTTGTAACAGGTGGGTTATGGTCTATAAGTCTATGGATCAGATTAGACAGTAAGGTGAATTAAATGACAGTGAGTGCAATAAGAGAGACAATAGTTTATAGGACATAGGATCAATACATTCAGTTTAAGGTACATGCGGATATTGATATAAGAAGGGAAGAGGAGGTATGAGGAAAAAGAGAGCATATGGTGAAGAAGAGAAAACTAAGAGTGAAAGGGGAGGATCTGCTGGGAGAGAGTTCGGAACAGGTAGGTAAGGTGCAAATGTGAGTGAGTGGGGTTAGTTAGGAGGGGGAGATTAATGGGTGAGTCATAAAGAGAGAAAGTAAGAAAATGCTAGGGCAAGAGCTTAATAACAGTAAGAAGATACGTAGGAGAGATCTAAACTGGAAGCAAGGATATAAAATGGCACCACTGTATGAAGGAAGTCACACTAGTGTTTTAAGGGGTGAGTTGGGAATTCACGCCCAGGATTGTCAGGTATGTCTGGCGAGGATTGTCTTAGAGTGTTCCGGATTCATGGGAGAAAGCTTAGGGTTGTGGACCCAGAGATCAGGCCCAAGGAGCATGGTATGTCCTCCTGTCATTGTGGGAGATGAGGCAAAAGGAGCACTGGACATGCCAACGCAGAGAGCCGGTCTTCGGTAGTCGGGTGACCACCTGGTCAAGCCCCCAAAGAAGCAGGGTGATCGCCTGGTCAAACCCCCAAAGAAGTAGGGCAGAATTAAGAATGTCTACTCAGGAGGAGAACCCCTTACGAGGCAAGGGTTCAGTGAGAATTAAAAAGAAAGTCGTCTAGGTCGGGGCAATGAAAAGGCAGTGTTAGACCTTCAATTGCGGTTCAAAATGGAGGCAGCGACTCTCAACCGCATCTCAAAATTGAGGTAATGATCCAGAACTCGATTGAAGGCTGAAAGCAAAATAGGGACAGAGGGGCTCCTGTCAAACCCACAAGTACCCCATCAATTCGAATCAGCCTCATGCCGCTTCTGTCAACTTCATGTCACGGGTCTCATTGGGCCCAAGTGAGGTGCTGGGCTCATGGGATCCCAGAGCCGTCTCGGTGAGATCTCAGTCGTGCAGTGTGGAGCCACTGCTCAGACCTACCTGCCAGTTCTCAGGCGAAGATCAGGAGAGGGCCTCAGTGGCCTAGATTCAGCATTCGCCACAGGCGAGGCATGTGGGGTCCCCGCAGGCCCAGAATCCCGCATCAGCTTCTAGCAAACTCAGTGAAGTCTGCATGCGTGGTCCTAGTGTGCCATCTCGGTGAGTTTTGGGCAGGCAGCGGGGAGCCACAGCTCGGACCAACCAGGTCCCGGGTGGGTATTCAGGGGGGTCCTCAGTGTCCTAACTTTGTCATCAGCCCTCAGTGAGTAGAGGATTGAGGGGACTCAGCAGGCCTAAAGTGACCTCGGGCAGTTCCGTACATGTTTTCTGCCCCCTAAACATGTTGCAATTAGCTTACTGCTAATTGGCATGTTTAACTTACCTATAAGTACTTACTATATAGTACTAAGTGCACTCTGTACCTGTAAGCTAAATGTCACTAGTGGACTGCAGCACTCATTGTGCCATCAACTAGATGGACAGTGCAAACATGACTGCAGCCTGCCTATGCAGTTTAAAACAGCAAATTGTACCAGGTACTTAATCCCTTTATTTAGGGCTAAACCCTGTTTTGTATAATAATGAATCAACCTCAGTAGGACATGTAAAAGTTTAATCTTAAACATGTCCTCATAGTGACAAGGCCCCACAAACTATTCTCACTGTCGCAGGGTTAACTTGGGATAAAATATTACCTTTAATAATATTATTTCCGCTTAGAAAAGAGCTACAGAGTTCATTCCTAGACTTTTTAAAATAATTATTGTCCAATTCACTGGTAAAGTCAGATTTGGTATAAATAGTTTGGAAAACTGTACTTTTAGAAAGTTACCTTTGCCCTGTCCAAAGCCTCTTAAAGTCCATTTGAATGACCTTCTCACCCAAGCCAACTTCATGTGGAGTGATCTTGCTGACAGGGCTTAGACAAAGGCCTTAGATTTGTGGAAGTGTTCTGTTCCTCTGGCAGGATGACCATCTGGACTGTACCCAGGAACTTGTTTAACTACAAAGAGGTCTACCCTGCAACAGACAAATGTTAGCTAACACCTAGGCAGAGCCCTCTTTGGACACCTAGTCAAACAGTCGACAGCCTGAGTAGGAGAGGAGCTTCTCTCAAAACTGCTATGAATTGACCACAGGGAAGTGGTTGGTCACTTCCGTGGCCATACTCATGGGGGGAGACAGGAGCTCTGCACAGAAGCTATGTGCAGGGGAAGAATAGCTCTGCCATCTTAGTTTTAGGTAGAGAGAGACACTGTTGGTTTGTTTGCAGTAGGGCACACATGAACAGCTCCAATAGTGGTTAGGGTTAACTGGGAAACATGATTCTGAAATGCCATGCTTTATTAAACATGTTGATTTTGACCATACAAGTTTTTACAGTTAGTACTGCCCCATTGACTTCATTGATGGTTCATAACATGTAGTATATATAAATACTGACCGCAGTTACTCCAATAGTGATTTTCTTGGTGTGCTGTCACCCTGACAGACCCAGTAGGCCTGCCTTATTTATAAAGACAACCTCTTATATTGTGATGTTGGTAGGGAGGGTATTGCAGGTATAGGGTGCAGGACCACCAGGGGTATCTATTGATATGAGGATGTCAGTAATCCTGGGAGTGTGAATCAAAACGCTTTACACTACCTTGCGGAGTCCCTCAGGGGTTGTTGCTGAGTAGTATTTAATATTTATGTAACATCATTGATCAGTCTAATCAAATCATTTTGTTTCTCTACTTAGCTAACACTGAAGAAAACATCAGCAACAATTCCAATAACTGTATGCTGGCAGTCAGTGAATGCATGTTGGAAATCGCCCTTTTTACAGGGTTATCCCCAAACTTTTTGCTTCTTCCTCCTGTATTTTACCTGGCCTGTGGTTGTTGGCAAGAGGACTCTGAGCACTTTACCGCTGCTGATCAGTGTTAAAGTGCATATGCTCTCTGTGTAAATTGTTATTGTATTTAGTTATCCATGATTGGCAAATTTGTATTACCAAAAAGTCCCTAGTAAAGTGCACTGAGAGTGCCAGGGCTGGTGATTCAAATGCTACTAGTGGGCCTGCAGCACTGATTGTGCCACCCACAGGAGTAGCCCTAAAATGGTGTCTCAGGCCTGCCAATGCAGTGCCTGTGTGCAGTCTGTGGACTGCCATGTCAACCTGGCCAGTGTGCCCACTGACCAGGTCTAACCCTTCTCTTTCTGTACAAATTGGACGCCCCTATGGAAGGCCCGAGGTACTCCCTTGGGCAGGGTGCAGTGTATGTGCAAGGTAGAGCTTGTACTAGTGCAGGTGACATGCTCTGGTAGTGAATTACAGCCATTTTTGTTTTTCACTATAGTAAGGCTATCTTGCCCTTAGGCTTTCATGGGGAATGCTGTGTACAGTGGTTACCTGCATATCTTTCCACAGGAGCCAGATAGGACATAAAAGTCTGGTATCCCTGAACTCAGAATTTAATACCACATCTTTTAGGAAAGGTGGTTTTTAAATCCTGTGTTTGAGAACAGCACTTTTAGAAAGTGGCTGTTCTCTTGTCTGACCTTTCTGTGTGTCTTGGCCTGTTTGTGAATTGACTGTCTGGTTTGTGAGTGGCAGGGGCTGGGTGGCTCCCAGAGGCTGAGTGGGCCATCCCTGGGCTGAATAGCTCCATCTGCATTTAGAGTGGTAGGAGGGGGTAGCACATGGCCCTGAATAGGGCTGTGCCTGCCTTCCACAATGCTGGCTCCACCTCCTGCTGGGCAGCTTACACCCCTGCCTCTCTTTCTGAAAGGAATGGAGACGCCAGAAAAACAAAAAAGCTCAAGGAACACCCAGAACTGGTTCAGACTGGGCTCAGAGCCCTCCTGCGCAAAGGGAACAAAGACTTTTAGGGGTATAAGTATAGGACCCCAGACTACAGAAAATTAGATCATCCTGGAATCAAGAAGGAACCTCTGCCAAGGAGAAAGCTGAAAGACTGAAGAGGAAGGACTGTCCTGCTGTGTGTTTGTGAGCTGACCTGCAGTTGCTTTGCTGCCAAGGAGAGGGGAAGGACTTTGCTTTGTGCTGCGTCCCCTTGCTTGAAGAGATCTTCAAGAGCCTGAGTAGAGCTCACTCCCTGGTAAAAAGTCCCAGAAACAAAAGGACTTCACCCCCAACTTCCCCCCTGAACTCTACTGAGAAAGTTCTGTCCTTCTTCGAGTGCTTGATCCAGTTGTGGTGCCTCTGGAAATTGTACCTGTTGTTTAGGAAGCTGGACAATGCGAAACTAAGACAAACTGCAAATTTTCACGCATCGCTTGCTTGCGGAGCGCATCCCCGACAGTGGGAGGAAATACCTGCCGCCGCGAAGATCGAGCTCGTCGCAGCGCCTGTTGCCACTGCAAGAACCGACTTCGCTTGCGGAACGCATCGCTCCGGTACGGGAAGATTACCATTGCTGCGAGTATCGTCGCAGTGCCTGTCGTCGCTGGGTGAGATCGCCGCACTGCTTTCTTACGGACCGCATCACATCGCTGCGAGCGTCGTCGCAGAGCCATCGCATCGAGGGGCCAAGAGAGGAGAAGATCAACCCTGCGCTTCGCCGCCGCTGCTGAGATCGTCGCCATTTCGAAGATCGTCGCATTGTACCTTTGCGAGACGCTTCCTACGAAACCAGCGCAACGGAATCCATGCAAGGTATCGCATTTCTCCATACACAGGACGGATTTGTCGCAACATGCCCGCTGCATCCAGCGGGGCTGTCACATCGCCTCCCCAGGGTCTCAGGAGTGACGCATTGCTTGTCTTTTAATGCTGCAGCTTTCACTTGGAACTTTTGTCGCATCTAAAGGTACTTTTGGCTAAACGTGACCCAACTGTGGATTATTTTGACACAAATCCTGGAACTCTTTTAAAATCATATTCTTGAACTGTGTATGTTGGATTTTTGTTGTTTTAGTCTTGTGTAGTTTAGATTAAATAACTTTATTTTTTTAAACTGGTGTGGGTCCATTTTTGTGGTGTTTTCACTGTGTTACTGTGAATGCTGGTACAAATACTTTACACATTGCCTTTGATAAGCCTGTCTGCTCATGCCAATCTACGAATGGGGTGAGCAGGGGTATCTAGGGAGTGTATCCCCCTTAACCTGAGTAGAAGCAAGAGTCCTTATTTGGACATTGGTACCTACCTCTGCCAACTAGAGACCCCCAGATCTAACATTGGTGGCCAGCGGTGAGGATTTGAACTTGTATTTGTACTTGACCCACAGTGATTGGTGTACATCACTAGTTTAGTGCAGACCACTACGCAACCACATACTGTGCTTTGTTTTGGTTTTATTTTTGATCGTAACCCTGAAAGTACCCATGCGTCGTGTCTCAGAATGGCAAACTAGCAAGTGAGGTTGCGGAACTGGAGTTTCATATTGAAAATTTAAGTGATCACAAAGTAGGTCAACTCAAGCAGTTCTGTAGGAGCTTTGGATGTCCCATGAAGCGCCGCTCCAAGAAGGAGGAGCTACGGAAGGCCTTAAAAGCCTGGTGGGAGACCAAAGAGGCTGGGGTAACAGATGATGCAGAGGTGGATAAGGATGCACAAGGGGATGGTTTGAGGTCACAGGATCTGCCTTAGCCAGAGCAGCCTCCAGGCTGGCAGCAACCATTTGGATAGAAATTTTCCCCAGAGGAGTTGGAGGAAAACCAAAGGGTTAGAGATAATGAGTTGGAAGTCATGAAACTTGAGACGAAGCTGATGGAAATAGAAATCCAGATTAAGGCAGAGAAGAGCAAGGAGAAGTATGCCTTGGAAGAATTGAAATTGACGTTGGCACATGAATTAAGAATGAGGGAGCTTGATTTGGAGCTCGAGAGGCTTGAGGCCATGAGGGTCCCAGCTGAAGAAGAAAAATGGGTAGCTCAAGAGTTGAGCTTTGCTGAGTTGGAGGTGGACTCCAGCTCAGATTGTGGCAGCAAGATCATAGTTTCCAGTGCTGAGAGAAAGGTACAAACACCCAGTGATGTGGCGCCTGACTTGAGGGAGGGGGTTGACATGCACCAGGAGGTTCAGGTTTATGAGGTAGTTCCAGTGGTGTGCAGTGTCCCTGAAGTAGATTGGGGGACTATCACAGGGACCATATTCCTAATGGTGGGAGGGACACTCTACTGACTCTAGATGAGAGGTGCAGTTAGAGGGGTTTCCCCATGGTAGAAACCTTGGTGTGTGAGTGTGAAGACCAGCCAGAAGAGTGTGGGTTGTATGACAGAGATAGTAGTACACTGTCTTGCCAATCTCAGGAGAGTGGTATGGGGTACTTGTGTGAGGCACTGGAGGGTGGGGCAAAGGGTAACTTGGTTAACAACTGCGGGAGGCTGTGTGATTCATTTGTTGGAGAGCATATTTTAAGTCCCTGTTTTCCAGTGCTATGTCAACACCCGGTGGAGTGTGAGTCCTCTGATCCCAGGGAGCTTGAATTGAAGGCAGATCTCTTGGTGGAGTCCAGAGAGTCTGAAGAGGCATTGGGGAGTGATCCCAAAAGGAGTGACGCAGATATCTTCCAGACCTGTGAGGTGGAAGAGGTTCAGTGTAGCACAGTTAGGTCCCAGTGTAGTGGAAGGGTTGTAGGGGCTCACGTCCTGTCTCGGTGGAGAAGGAGTGAGTGTGGGACTGCGAGTCCCAAGGTGCCCGAAACCCAGTCTCAGGGCCTGGAGGGTTCCTTAAGGGAACACCCGGTTGCGGGCCTAGAGGGCGCTTGTAGGCCACTTGAGGAGGATCTCCTAGTGTCTGGTGAACTGGCTGTGCCTTTAATCAGGCCTCCATCTGTTCTGGTGTTTGGCAGTGCCTCTCCAGTTGGGAGGGTGCAGAAGTCCAGACTGAGGGGTGAGAGGGGAAAGGAGTCCTCAGTGGAAGAACCAGTGGGTCAGGGGCCAGCCAGAAGGGCTGAGTCACCGGTTAGTGACCATGTTGACCTCACTTCTGTTCTGGGGGATCTTCCCACGCTGTCAGATGGACAGGGGTCGGGAGATCTGTGCCAGGCAGACTGTCACATGACACCTGAGTTGTGTGTCACTCTCGGGTGGCATATGTGCTCCCAATGAAGTCCTGGTGCGCCGGGCAAGTGCACAACCGCAGGGACTGATCCCTGGGTTGGGTGGCCAGGTTCAGGATCTGTCTGACCTGGAAGGTAGGATATCTGCAGCCAGTGTCCTGACCAGTTTGGCTACCAGGGGTACCCCTCCAGCAGGGAGGATGCAGCACTCTGGAAGGGGGTGCAGAGGGAGGGAGTCCTCGCCTCTGGCCCCGGTACAACCTGAGGAATTAAACCCTAGGTTGGGAGACCAGTTGCATGGAGAGAAGTCCTGAACTGGTGGGAGAATGGTGTTCTTCGGGTGACTCTCCTGGGAGGAGAGGGCAGGACCCCAGAAGTAGAGGTAGGGGGAGGAGAGCCTTCCCCGTGACCTCTGGTCAGTTGGAGGGTACAGGCCCTGGGCTGGTGGGCCAGTGTCAGGATGCCCTACCTGACTTGGCCAGGGGGCGAGTGGAAGAAAGGTGCCAGGAACCTGGGGATACTGCCCCCCACTCTCTGACGCCACAGAAGTTAGAGAGGCCTGACAGGCATGCAGCCTGGCTCTCATCACTGACAGCTGTCAGTGGCCCATGTGGCTGGTGGTCCTGGTGGACAGGTTGCCCCTGGAAGGGGGGCTGGAGTCACACCCTGGGGGTCAACTGGGCCACACAGTTGTGTTGGCCAGGTGGGTACTGTGTGTGTCCCCAGAAGTCCTGGTGTGCCAGGCAAGTGTTCAACCGCAGGAGTTGGTCCCTGGGTGGTGAAGCCAGGTTCAGGTGTTGCCTGACCTGGAGGATTTAGACCCTAGGTTGGAAGGCCAGGTCCTGGGAGACCCTCCGACCTGGAATCCTAGTTTCAGGATAGAACCTCATAACTGGTGGGTGACTGGTGCAGGACACCTGCCACAGGTGCCCTGACTATTCTAGAAGGGGATACCGCTCCAGGTGGGAGGGTAGAGAGCCCTGAGGAAGAGGAGGACCATGTGTGGGGAAGCCCACCCCAGCCCCCTGTCCAGCCGCCGGAAACAGGTCCCGACTGGTGGGTCAGTGCCAGGATGTCAGACCTGACCTGACAGGAGGAAGAGTGAACAAAGGGTGCAGAGCACCTGGGGCTACTGCCCCCCGCCCTCTGATGGTGCAAGGGTTTGAGAGCCCTGAGAGGCATAAGGCCTGGGTCTCATCCCTGACCACTGTCTGTGGCCACTGTGGCTTGCTGTCTGTCTGTTAGGACACACCTGTGAGCAAGTTAAGTTTAGGTGCTGCACAGGTGGTGTCCACAGGTGAGGAGAAAGGTTCCCCATGGATTGGCATGGTGGATCCTGAGATTATGGATAGAGTGATCCAACTGGGTTCAGGTCGGCATAGAACACAAATAGTGCCCTGCTGTTTGGGCCAGTTTCCGTGTTCTATCGAACGTAAGCAGAGAATCTCATCGAGGTATCGTTTGGTCTACCCTGGAGTTAGGCTGGAAGGGGGTTGTGTTGGAAATGGCCCTTTTTGCAGGGTTTTCCCCAAACTTTCTGCTTCTTCCGCCTGTATTTTTCCTGACCCATGGTTGTTGGCAATAGGACTCTGGAGACTTTACCACTGCTTATCAGTGCTAAAGTGCATATGCTCTCTGTGTAAATTGTTATTGTAATTGGTTATCCATGATTGGCATATTTGTATTACCAAGAAGTCCCTAGTAAAGTGCACTGAGAGTGCCAGGGCTGGTGATTCAAATGCTACTAGTGGGCCTGCAGCACTGATTGTGCCATCCACAGGAGTAGCCCTAAAATGGTGTCTCAGGCCTGCAACCGCAGTGCCTGTGTGCAGTCTGGGGACTGCCATGTCAACCTGGCCAGTGTCCCCACTGACCAGGCCTAACCCTTCCCTTTCTGTACACATTGGACGCCCCTATGGAAGGTCCAAGTTATCCCCTTGGGCAGGGTGCATTGTTTGTGAAAGGTAGAGCATGTACTAGTGCAGGTGACATGCTCTGGTAGTGAATTTCAGCCATTTTTGTTTTTCACTATTGTAAGGCTATCTTGCCCATAGACTATCATGGGGAATGCTGTGCACAGTGGTTACCTGCATATCTTCCCATAGGAGCAAGATAGGACATAAGAGTCTTGTATCCCTGAACTCAGAATTTAATAACACATCCTTTAGGAAAGGTGGTTTTTAAATCCTGTGTTTGAGAACAGCACTTTTAGAAAGTGGCTGTTCTCTTATCTGACCTTTCTGTGTGCCTTGGCCTATTTCTGAATGGACTGTCTGGTATGTGAGTGGCAGGGGCTGGGTGGCTCCCAGAGGCTGAGTGGGCCATCCCTGGGCTGAATAGCTCCGTCTGCATCTAAAGTGGTAGGAGGGGGTAGCATCTGGCCCTGAATAGGGCGGTGCCTGTCTTCCACAATGCTGTCTCCACCTCCTGCTGGACGGCTGACGCCCCCTGACCCTCTCTCTGAAAGGAAAGGAGAAGCCAGGAAAACAAAGTGCTCAAGGAACACCCAGAACTGGTTCAGACCGGGCTCAGAGCCCTCCTGCACAAAGGGAACAAATACTTTTAGGGGTATAAGTATAGGACCCCAGACTACAGAAAATGAGATCATCCTGGAATCAAGAAGGAACCTCTGCCAAGGAGAAAGCTGGAAGACTGAAGAGGAAGGACTGTCCTGCAGTGTGTTTGTGGGCTGACCTGTAGTTGCTTTGCTGCCAAGGAGAGGGGAAGGACTTTGCTTTGCGCTGTGTCCCCTTGCTTGAAGAGATGTCCAGGGGCCTGAGGAGAGCTCGCTCCCTGTTAAGAATTCCCAGGAACAAAAGGACTTCACCCCCAGCTTCCCCCCTGAACTCTACTGAGAGAGTTCTGTCCTTGCTCGAGTGCTTGGTCCAGTTGTGGTGCCTTTGGAAGTTGTACCTGTTCTTTGGGAAGCTGGACAAGGAGAAACTAAGACAATCTGCAAATGTTCACGCATTGCTCGCTTGCGGAGTGTATCCCTGACAGTGCAAGGAAATTCCTACCACAGCGAAGATCAAGATTGTCGCAGTGCCTGTTGCCACTGCAAGAATCGGATCTTTCACTAGTGGAACTCATTGCTCCGGTGCGGGAACCATCGCTGCGAGTATTGTCGCAGTGCCTGTCGTCGCTGGGTAAGATCGCCGCCCCGCTTGTTAGCGGACCGTATCATGTCGCTGCGAGTGTCATCTCAGAGCCATCGTATGGAGGGGCCGCGAGAGGAGAAGATCGATGCTGTGCATCGCCGCCGCATCTGAGATTGTCGCCGTCCCAAAGATCGTCGCATTGTACCTTTGAGAGACGCTTCCTACGAAACCAGGACACTGGAAACCATACAAGGTATTGTATTCCTCCCCATACAGATCGGATTAGTCGCAACAAGCCTGCTGCATCCAGCGGGCTGTCGCATCGCCTCCCCAGGGTCTTAGGAGTGACGCATCGCTTGTCTTTCAACGCTGCAGCTTTCACTTGGAACTTTTGTCACATCTAAAGGTACTTTTAGCTAAACGTGACGCAACTGTGGATTATTGTGACGGAAACCCTAGAACTCTTTTAAAATCATATTCTTGAACTGTGTATGTTGGATTTTTGTCGTTTTGGTCTTGTGTAGTTTAGATTAAATAACTTTATTTTTTTAAACTGGTGTGGAGTCCATTTGTGGTGTTTTTTTTTACTGTGTTACTGTGAGTGTTGGTACAAATACTTTACACATTGCCTTTGATAAGCCTCTCTGCTCGTGCCAAGCTACCAAGGGGGTGCGCTGGGTTATCTAAAGAGTGTATCCCCCTTACCATGGCTAGAAGCAAGGGTCCCTATTAGGACTTTGGTACCTACCTCTGCCTACAAGAGACCCCCAGATCTAACAATGCATGAACAGGAATTGCTTTAAGCTAAACTCAGGAAAGATGGACGTCATCATGTTTGGCAAAGAGGTCACCTTTTGGTCCCATCTTGGTGGCCTCAAGAACTATGCAACCTTTCAATTCCTGCCAAGAATGTAAAAAACCTGGGAGTTCCGATGAAGAAAAAACTGGCATATGGCCACCAAGCAATGTAACCATCTCCTCCACCTTCTTCACAATAAAAGTAGTGAAGAAAATGCTCCTTTAGATTCCGAGACCTTACAAAAAACTGTTGTGACAGCCTTAGTCATGTCCAAACTTAATTACTGCATTGGATTCTATTTAAATATGCAGCTCCAATTCTTTCACAAGTTTCAGGTTCTCCAAAACGCGACAGTACATATGCTACTTGGCATTCCTAAATACCAATCAGTTCGACGCACATTGAGTAAGCTGCACTTGCTGCCTGTTAAACAGAGAATATGTTGCAAGGCGTTGTGCATTGCCCTTTAGGTACTTCATAACACAGGCCCAGCACACCTGAAAAACAGCTTTGAAGGGTACTGTGCTACCAGGCAATTGCACTTGCTAAGCGCCAAAGATACTGTTGTCCCCAACTTTAGACTTTCCTCCTCAGGTGGAAGAAGCTTTGTGGCTAGTTCCGCTAAATTATGGAATTCCCTCCCTCCACATACAAATCTATATCTGACCCCTTATTATTCAGGAAAGCACTACATCATGGCTCTTTAAATACTGAAAATCATATGGCAAATGTCATTAGGGCTGCCAATCCTTTTAATAAAAGCAGTGCGACGACACCTCTGGGGCTCCATTGCACTTTAGAAATGATTTTAACATAACATAACATACCCATGTTATTTCCATGTACCTGATTATATATATTTGTAATTTATTGTATAACAGTTAGTAGGTTGTGTGTAATACACACAACCAATAGAAAACCAGGCGTTTTTTGCCACTTCACTTAGACAGGTGAACCGGGCATGAATTGCTTTTCTTTATTTTGTTAGGCGTGGAAACAGCAACATCTACAGTTGGGTGTTTTTTGGTACACAGGTGGTTCTCAGGGAGCCTGTTATAGTATCAGAATCCTCTTCCGATACACAGGGTTACGTGTACCTGGGAAAGAATCACTTATGGGCCCCACACATTGAGTTGGGCACTTCTATCTGCATCTACTACTGAAGGGTTGATAGTTTACTCCTTATTAGAAATGCGTAACAAAGATCTCCTGGTTGCCCTCAGCCTCGCTTCCACACATGCAGTTTCTGAAGTGATAGCGGAGATTGCAGTGGTGAGATAGATAGTAATCATCCCAGCCCCTTTGTGATCATTAACAGAAGCTGCCAAAGTACTTGCTTTTCTTTTTTTAAGTTTGAGTTTATTGAGTAAAGAGAGTCAAAGACAGGAAATGAAGATTCAATCAAAGGTTAAATAAACAAAAAAAATATCATATGTATAACATATGCATTATAAAATAAAAATTAAATAAAATGACAATGGTAAATAGGTAGAGCAAATACAAGGTAATACAAATAATTAGAACATAAATGGTAAATCGAATAAACAATATTCAATGCAAGAAGGCAAATGTAAAAGATCATGGTGGTTTTTGGACTTCAACAGTTCGAACTTGGGGAAGTGGTGTAGGAGAAGCAACCAAGGATAAATATTTGGTAAGGGGGAGTCATAACAGATCACGTTTGACTACTAGGGAAATGGGGGAAACAAAATTAGTATCCAGCCGATTATTAAAACACACTGCATTCCACCAAGCACGGAAGGAGACTTCAGTGGCCTGTTTCCAATTAGAGGTAATATGATAAAAAGCAATAGCTATTAAAAGATCAATCAATTTATATTGTTGTGGGGAAATGGCAAAAATAGGGGAAAGAGAACCCAGAAAAATAGTAGGAATGGAGAAAGGGGACTGCAATTTGAAAATTTTCTGGAGTTGGGACCAAACTAAATGCCAAAAGTGTGCAATGGGTGGGCAGTCAAAAAGCATGTGTTTTAGATCAGCAGAAGGGCAAGGACAAACAAGCAGCAGGAGTGTCTGGGGAAAAGGACAATAGGGAAAGTGGCGCAAATAAAATATGATTATAAATGAAAAATAAGGTTTGAGTGGTGTTAGCAGCTCTAGAAGTACAGTGTATTTTTAACCAAATTGTATCCCATACGGGGATTGGCCAGTTTTGAGAAAAATCTTTTTCCCAAGTCAACTCAACTCTAGATTTATCTCTGTCAACGGTGTAATGTATTGACTTATAGAGAAAAGAGGCTGAGGGTGAGTGTTCTAGTGCATTAGATATGGGAACGAACGCTACGGGGATGTCATTAGTATTGGGAAGGGAATGTAGGTATTGATTAAGAATGGGGAGGAGAGAATTGTAATGCGTACGAGAAGAGGAAGGCAAAGAGAATTGTGTCTGAAGGTCTAGAAAAGAGAGAGGCTGATTGGACGAAAAAAGTTGAGAAATCCATTTGAGGCCGCAAGAGTGCCGGGATTTCCAAAAAATAAAGCGATTGCGAATCTTAAGGTGTTGAGTATACCAAATAGGTTGGAAGTGAATGGAAGACAAAGATGGGTAAGACAAGGATAAGTACGGGGTAAGAAGATTTCGAGAGTGAGTGATAATGGGCGTGCAGAGAGAAGCCACATTAGCAGAGAAAGAAAGTATCTTATGAAAGCCAAAATGAGAGAGGAAGGAGGATTCTAATTTAAGCCAAAGAGGAGGGTAGAAGGGGAGATCAAGTGAGAGCCAGCGCAGAGCCTGTTTCAAAGAGAAAGCTTTTTGGTAATTTTTAAAATCCAGAAATTTAATTCCTCCCGTCGATTTATCTTTTTTCAAAACGGCAATAGCAATCCGAGATTTTTTACCTTTCCATAAAAAGTTTAGTAAAAGGGAGTCTATTGCTTTGAAATAGTAGGCAGGAATCTGAATAGGGATCATGGAGATTGTATAAAGTACAAGGGGAGCTAACATCATTTTAATAGAGTCCAGGCGTCCCCACCAGGAGAGAAAAAGAGGATTCCAACGATCAATGGCTGTAGTCAATTTTTTTGTGGGATAATCAAAATTAAGTTTAAGAGTGTCCGATAAACGAGGAGCAATCAAAGAGATGTTTTTGACAAAGAGGATTCAATGGTAAAATTTCGCATTTATCAATGTTGAGACGATAACCGGAAACTTAAGAGAAAGAGGAGACTTCATTCAAGAAGAAAGGAAGGGAATATTGTGGATTAGAACAATACAGAAGAATAACGTCAGCATAAACTGATAATTTAACTTGCTGGGAACCAAAATGAAATCCAGAAATATCCTCATCAAGTCTAATTTTCGTCAAAAAGGGTTCTAAAGCCAAAACAAATAATAAGGGGGATAAAGGACAGCCCTGTCTCACACCTCGTTGTAGTGGGAAGTAATCTGAAATCATACCGTTGGCAAAAATTGATGCATGAGGACTTGAATAAAGTAAAGAGATAAGAGAAAAAAATGTAGGGGAAAAACCTACCCAAGTGAGAGTTTGAAACATAAAATCCCACCCAATCCTGTCAAAAGCTTTCTCAGCGTCAAGGGAAATGGCCACCAAGGGATAAGAGAGTGAGGGGGCTTTACTTAAGATATTAAAAAGACACGAGAGTTATCTGAGGATAGTCGACCCTTAACAAAACCCGATTGCTCCGGGCCAATTAAATCGGGTAGAAGGGGATCGAGTCGGAGAGCCAATATTTTTGCGAAAATGTTATAATTTGTGTTATTTAAAGGGATGGGACGATAATTTTTACACAAAGTATGGTCTTTTCCTCTTTAGGGATTAAGCAAATCAGGGCTTCTTCACAGGAGGAACCGGAATCCGAAAAGGACGCAACAACAAGTGGAGTTTTGGGGAAAGGAGTGCGGAGAAATGATTGTAAAACTCAAGAGTAAAGCCATCAGGGCCAGGCGCCTTGCCATGACGTAAGACCGAGACAGCATGTGAGATTTCAGTAAGGGAAATATCTGAATCAAGTGAATGAAAATCTATATGAGAAGAAAGAGGAGAAGGAATGTCCTGAAAATAAGAGAGAAGATCATCCGAATCAGGACAAGATTCAGGGGTGTATACATTTTTATAAATGAGACAAATTTGTTTAGTATAACTTTATCTTTAAACAAAGATGTACCAGCGGGACCCTGGATAGAATCAATCTTTGTCCTATATTTGCGTTTCTTAAGATAATTAGCCAACAACTTCCCCATTTTATTTTGACCACCTTAATAGCGAGAATTACATTTCAGTAGAGTGTTGGACGCAGCAGTAGTAGTGAATGTATTGAAAGCAAATTTAGCGGCGATGAGTTCTCTGAGAGAGGATTCTATACCAGAGTTATAGTAAGTGTATTCCAGTTTCTTAATATTGGTCAAGAGCTGAGCTGACTCGGAAATTGCTTGTTTTTTCTTTTGGGAAACAAAATCAATAATAAATCCTCTAGCTGCAGCCTTAAAAGAATCCCAAACCATCACAAAGGGGGAATACGAAGCCTGATTAAATGTAAAAAATTCAACAGCAAAATCATTAAATTTAGAGCAAAAGGTAGGGTCAAGGAGTAAGGAATTGTTAAATCTCCAACGTCCAGAATGGGGGGAAAAGGGAATGAGATCAATGTCAACAAAAACAGGTGCATGGTCGGAAATTAAAATGGACCCAATATCTGAATGAAGAGCAAGTTGAGGTAAGGGTTTACTAAGGAAAAGGTAATCAATACGGGACTGGGAGCGATGAGATGTGGAGTAGAAAGTGTATTCTCTGAGATCAGGGTTGCAGAGTCTCCAGATATTGACCAATACATTATTCTGGATAGAGACAGTAAATTGAGTGCATTTTGGAGGGAATAAACTTGACTTTGGAATTCCTGTCTATGATGGGGTCAAAAACCTGGTTGCAATCTCCACCAAAAATAACATATTTCTTGTCAAGAGAAGCTAACTTAACTGAAATGGCAGGCCAATATGATTTGTCAACACCAGTTGGAGCATAAACATTGAAGATAACGATAGGTATTCTATCAATAGTCAGTTTAACAATTACCCAACGCCCCTCCACATCATATTCTTGAGAGACAATAGAAACATTTAACTTTTTATGACATAATATCACAACACCATTTTTCTTACCCAAAGCCGGGAAATGAAAAACATGACCGACCCGGCAACGTTTGAGCTTCAAGGCCTCAGGTTCCGAAAGATGGGATTCTTGAAGAATGGCCACATCGGATTTGAGTCTAGCAAGATGTGTCAAAACTCGTTGTCGTTTAATAGGGTTATTTAAACCTTTAATGTTCCAAGTAACTACCTGGAATTAAAACGAGAAAGTAATGATATCAAAAAGTTAATGAAGGTAGGAAAGAGAGCAGATTGAAGGAGAATAGGAAGGAGAGAGGCCAAAGTATACCAACAAGCGAGGAGATAAGATTCAAGGAATAATGTGAAGTCCAAAGAAAAGAGAAAAAGAGATAGAGGAAAAAGGGGGAGAGAGAAATAGAAGAGTAAGAGAAAGTGGACAGAAGAGAGCAAGAGAAGACAACTAAAAAATATACCCACAGATGCAAAACGGATAATGGGGGTGACGGCGCCAGAAGATGACAACATCAACAACGAGACAAACGCCACCGAACAACCGAAAAATCCAGTAGGTAACACAAAGTATGGAGAACACTGGGATGCACAGGAAAGGGCACATCTGTGGAAAAAAGGAGAAAATACAAAGGGTTCATAGCAAGACGAGACATAATAATACAAGAGAAAATCCGGGAATGTCAAGGGAATAAAACAGTGACATAATGGGAGCGATACAAGACTAGAAACAGGAATAAAAACTCAAATTAGACGGTTAAACAGCTCTTGCAGTGTCCATGACTTCAGCTCCCTGTTGATGAAGGAATTCTTGCAGGACAAGAGGATCTTCAAACGTCGTGGTCTTGTCTTTGTATGCCACCTTGAAGAGGCGGGGGTGAAGCAAGCCAATCCTGGCATTGAGAGCTCGTAACTGTGGAAGCATATCCAAGAATTGTTTCCGACGATCCGCTGTCACTTTAGCCACATCTTGGGAAAGATACAGATGGTGACCTTCATAGACAATTTGCTTTTTAGATTTGGCAGTCGATAAAACCTGAAGAAGGTCGGTGTATTGCAGAAACAGCATGATGACACCACGGGGTTTGGCAGAGATTTTGGGACCCAGTCTATGTGCATGTTGAATGTTGAAAGTGGAGGAAGGAGGGAGATCCAACATTTTAGGCAAAAAAGACTGAAAGAATGTGGTAGGATTAGGTCCCTCAATATGTTCAGGAAGTCCATAAATCCGGAGGTTGTTCCTGCGATTTCGGTTTTCCAACTCCTCCGTCTGCCTCCTCAGAAGCGACACATCATTTTCTAAAGCAGTGATACGTGAACGGAAGGTCTGAAGGGACTCCGTTGACTGCTCCACCAGAAGAATACGAGATTCCAAAGAGGACCACTTATCATGAAGGAACTGTAGAGTCTTTGTGGTTTCAGCCATGAAAGGTTTCAGGGCTCTAATTTCTTCAAGAATAAGATCCATTGAAGCGGAATGTGAAGCGCTGCCTGGGGAAGGAGGGTCCTTCTTCAGACGTTTCGTCGATGCAGATTTTGGTAACTTGCTTGAAGAAAGCGTTTTAGGGATTGCCCCAGGGGTCAAGTCTGATTTGTGAGAAGAATGTTCCTCCATGGCAGGAAAAGCTAAATCAGAGTCTGAGGGAGAACGAGGTTTGACAGAAGAAAGTTTGAGATTACGCAACTTCTTCATATAGACACGAGAAACCAGTAGCAGAGTTACCTTTGTCTCGAAAGTTCCAGTGAGAAAAGTAGTCTCGGACAGTCAGCAAGGTGGAGAATAATCAATCAAATGATGTGTGAAAGTAGGTCCAGTCAGACTGTCATGATTCCCCACTTGGTTCCTTGCCAATTTGAATGGCAGAACCAATTATCTCTAAAAAATCCCGCCCCATTCCCGTGCACCTGCACGTCCTAAAAGTGTTTTGTGTTCATTATCTAATCATGTAATGTAATGTGTTTCTGATACTTTGTTTTATTTCGTTGGTCATTATTCTTTTAGTCGCTGCTCTGGAAGTATTGGTGCTCCGTGCGTGAATTGAGCGTTGTAGTTGTTTCTTTGTTGCTAGAAAAGCATTTCTGAGAAAGCTGAAGTCGTTTGCTGAAAAGCCGCTTCGAGCGCATCTGCTCTCAGCGGCCTTCTGTGAACGTGCGCACTATTTCTTCTGGGCGCAGTCACCTATTTAAACTGCACCCAGGCTTCTGGAAGACGCTTTGCCTTCCGGATTTCCTGAAGAAAGGATCGCGTCAAAGGACTGCTGTTACCAACTTACCTGGAATCAATCAATCAATCAAAGACATTTATAGAGTGCCCTACCTACCCGTAGGGTCTCAAGGCGCTTAGGGGGGGGGGGCGTTACTGCTCGAACAGCCAGGTCTTGAGCTTCTTCCTGAAGGAGAGGTGGTCTTGGGTCAGGCGCAGGTCGGCCGGGAGGGAGTTCCAGGTCTTGGCGGCCAGGTAGGAGAAGGACCTTCCTCCTGTTGTGGCTCTACGGATGCATGGGACGGCGGCGAGGGCGTGGCTGGCAGATCGGAGGTGGCGTTTGGGAGCGTAGAAGTTGATTCGGTTGTTGAGGTAGCTCGGGCCTTGGTCGTGAAGGGCTTTGTGTGCGTGGGTGAGGAGCCGGAAGGTGATTCTTTTGTTGACGGGGAGCCAGTGCAGGTCTCTCAGGTGTCCGGAGATGTGGCTGTTCCGTGGGATGTCGAGGATGAGTCTGGCTGAGGCGTTCTGGATCCGCTGGAGTCTCTTCTGGAGCTTGGCGGTGGTTCCGGCGTAGAGGGCGTTGCCGTAGTCCAGTCGGCTGGTGACGAGGGCCTGGGTGACGGTCTTCCTGGTCTCCTTGGGGATCCACCAGAAGATCTTCCGAAGCATGCGCAGGATGTTGAAGCACGACGAGGAGACGGCGTTGACTTGCCTGGTCATGGAGAGGGAGGAGTCCAGGATGAAGCCCAGGTTGCGTGCGTGGTTCGTCGGTTTTGGTGCGGTGCCCAGGGCGTGGGGCCACCAGGAGTCGTCCCAGACGGAGGGCGAGGAGCCCAGGATGAGGACCTCCGTCTTGTCTGAGTTCAGTTACAGGCGGCTCGTTGTCATCCACTCGGCTACCTCTTTCATCCCTTCGTGCAGGTTGGCTCTGGCGGCGGCGGGGTCGTTGGTCGGGGAGAAGATCAGCTAGGTGTCGTCGGCGTAGGAGATTATGTTGAGGTTGTGTTGGCGTGCGATGGCCGCGAGGGGGCTCATGTAGACGTTGAAGAGTGTAGGGCTCAGCGAGGATCCTTGAGGGACGCCGCAGATGACTTCGGTGGCCTCTGACTTGTACGGTGGTAGGCGGACTCTCTGTGTCCTTCCGTCGAGGAAGGAGACGATCCATTCCAGTGCCTTCTCCTGGATTCCGACGTTGCTGAGGCGCTGCACTAGGGTGCGGTGGCAGACCGTGTCGAAAGCCGCGGAGAGGTCTAGGAGGATGAGGGCCGCTGTTTCTCCGTTGTCCATCAGGGCTCGGATGTCGTCTGTGGCGGCGATGAGGGCGGTCTCGGTGCTGTGGTTGGCACGGAATCCGGACTGCGAGGGGTCGCGGGATCCGTTCGTCTCGAGGAAGGCGGCCAGCTGTTTGTTGACGGTCTTCTCGATGACTTTGGCTGGAAACGGGAGTAGAGAGATGGGGCGGTAATTCTTGAGTTCGGTGGGGTCTGCCGTAGGTTTCTTGAGTAGAGCGCTGAGTTCGGCGTACTTCCAGCTTTCGGGGAAGGTGGCGGTGTCGAATGAGGTGTTGATAATGTCCCGCAGGTGGGGTGCGATGACAGCGTCGGCTTTGTTGAAGACGTGGTGAGGGCAGGGGTCGGTCGGAGATCCGGAGTGGACGGAGTTCATCATGCGGACGGTGTCTTCGGTGCTGATCGGGGTCCAGGCTCGGAGGGTGGTGGTGGGCGATGTTGCAGTGGTCGTGGCATGGGTCGGATGGGTGCTGAAGCTGTTGTGTATGTCCGCAATCTTGTTGTGGAAGTAGGAGGCGAGGGAGTTGCAGAGGTCTTGCGAAGGGGTGATGTCGTTGTTTCCGGCGTTGGCGTTGGAGAGCTCTTTCACGATGTTGAAGAGTTCCTTGCAGTTGTGTGCGTTGTTATCCAGTCGGTTTTTGAAAGCCGTTTTCTTGGCGGTGCGGATCAGTTGGTGGTGTTTCCGGGTGGCGAGCTTGAGGGTGGTCCTGTTGTCTGGTGTGGGTTCCTTTCTCCAGACTTTCTCGAGGGCTCGGCAGTTCTTCTTGGAGCTCTTGAGGTCGTCGGTGAACCATGGGGCTTTCTTACTGCCGGGTCTGCTGGGCGGGGTCCTCAGAGGGGCGAGTTCGTCCGCGCAGTTGCTGATCCACTTCGTGAGGTTGTCGGCGGCCTGGCTGGGGTTCGCTGAGCTGGCCGGAGGGTGCTGGCTCAGGGAAGCGGCGAGCTGGTCGGCTGTGATCTTGTTCCAGCTTCTTCGCGCAACCTGTTGCTGGTGGTGGTGGGTCATCGTTCTCCTGAAGGTGAAGTGGATGCATCTGTGGTCTGTCCAGTGGAGTTCTGTGGCGTGGCTGAAATCGATGTCTTTGCTGGATGAGAAGATGGCGTCGAGTGTGTGTCCGGCGAGGTGGGTGGGGGTGCTCACCAGTTGCTTGAGTCCAAGGTTGGCGAGGTTGTCGAGCAGGGTGCTGGTGTTGCAGTCGTTGTTGTTCTCCATGTGGAAGTTGAAGTCCCCCAGGAGGATGTAGTCAGCGGAGGGGAGGGCATGCGGGCTGACGAAGTCGGCGATGTCCTCGCTGAATTGAGTGCATGGTCCCGGAGGTCGGTAGATCAGGGTGCCTCTGAGGGTGGTCTTCGGGTCGGTGTGGATCTGGAAATGCAGGTGTTGGCGGAGGGTGGGGTGTTGTCGGTGCTGGTCGTGATGCGGATGGTGTTCCTGTGGATGATGGCGATGCCTCCTCCCACCTGGTTGGCGTTGCGGTCCCTCCGGGTGATCTTGTAGCCCTCTGGGATGGCGATGGCGATGTCGGGCGCTGAGGAGGCGTTCATCCAGGTCTCCGTGATGAAGGCAACGTCAGGGGCTGTGGCGTCTAGGAGGTTCCAGAGTTCGATGGCGTGTCTGTGGACGGAGCGGGTGTTGAGCAGGATGCACTTGAGGTGGTTGCTGCTGGTGTTCGGCTTGGCGGGTGCTGGTGCCGGGCAGGTCCGGATGCAGGTGAACTTGCAGGTGTTGCAGCTGAAGGGTCCGTGGAAGCGTCGTGGGGTGGCTCGGTAGCATCCCGGGTCTCGGCCGGTGTTGAGTGCGATGAGGGTGGCGGCGGTGTACGTCAGGCGGGTCGGTCGGGGTCCTCGTGGGCCAGGGGTCCTGGCCCTGGGCGCGGTCCAGGCGCGGACGGGCGTAGACGGGCTTACCTTTGGCGCGCCTTCGGCGCACAATCGGCGCGCCCGCTGCGCGTGACCGCTGCACGTTCGCACGGTCGCCATATATGGCGAAGTGCGCGGGTGGGCGGAGCAGCTGGGAGGGTACAGAAAGAAAAGGGGCGGGGTTACCGGTGGTGGCGGGAAGCGGGGAGCGGGGAGGGATGAGACGGGGGTGACAGAGGGAGGCAAACCAGGGAAACAACGGAGGAGAGAAAAACAATTAGCACAACAACAGCAATACAGTTACAATAAAAACGGACCAAAAACGAGGCTAAACAAATACAGGGACACCAAAATCAAGGAAAAAACAAATAAAGGGTCACAGGGCAGGAATCGAGTGCAGACCACGCCGCTCGGTGGCAGGGGGCGTGGTCTCGCGGCTGAGACGGGGTAGGCGAGGCACAGGGCGGGAAGGCACACGCAGCAGCTGGTGGCCGTGCGGCGCGGGGGTGTCCCAGAAGAAAGAGGTCAACGGCTAGAAGTCTTCATTTCGCCTAATTCATGATTCCTGATACCCGACCTGCACAGACAAAGACAAGAAAACAAGAGTTAAGTACATTTTAAAGTATTTAAGAACTGGCGCCCAACGCAAGCAAGCCTTGGCATTTTTTTTTAACTATTTACAGAGAAAAGGAATAGAAAGACGACAGAAGTTATGTAAAAGCATTTATGTGTGGAAAAAAGATATTAGGAACAAAATAACGGACATTGCAAGAAGATATTGTGATGCATGTTGTAAAAGACTTTTTATAAAAAGAACTCTTCATTTAGGTGTTTTGCATAGGAGGTTGTTTTCTCCTTTTGTGTTGACAACAGGTTTGGACACAAAAGAAATACAGAAACCCACATTTAAACCCTGAATGAAAACATTTGCAAGTAAGTTTAGGAGTGAGAAGAGCATTAAAAAGGAATGTTATTTAAAAGTGTTTCTTAAGGTTTTCTTTTATTTTCTCTAGTAATTCTTTGCTTCAACCTTCAACAAAAGAAAACTCCTAACAGGAACTTAGAAGACTTCTCTTCACAAAGAAATACTGGACTAAGGACTAGAAAATCCTGATCGCAGGTAGGACTTTAGTTAGCTTAAAGTACTAAACAAGCATTTAATGAAAGACCTCATTATAGGATTTTTAATTAAGAAATTAGAAGGTTAAGGTAGGGTACAACTAAAGTCCTTGCTACTTGTTGTTCGGCAGGTCGACAGCAAGAATCCTATCATCACGTTCAGTACTGGCCCTCCTCCCAAATTTCTAGTTTTATTCTAGCTGTTATTTTAAAATCAGCAAGTTTATAGTTAGTAATTGGGGAAGTTGGTCCCTTGCGTCTCTGTGAAATCTTCTACGTCATCCAAGAGAATTTCAGTACGGAACAAGGTAAGGGACGACGTAGCTTTGTTTGACAGAAGGCAAAGCCCACAAATAATTTTTCCCCCAGACGCAATGGACCAGGTGACCTTACAGGAAATTGCAGCAGTTTTAAAGGAATTAAAGGATGAAAATGCTTCTTTACGGAGGGACATGTCATCTTTACAGATGACTATTCAACAGAAACCACTTTTAAAACCAGCAACATTTCATGGAGCTACTTCTGGGACAGAACCTCAAACACAAATTTGAGTAGTAACTCCTATTCCAACTCCCTTAGCTCAGCCAGAAAGATTTTATGGAGATAGTAACAAGTTCTCCATATTTCTGCAACAGTGCCATTTACACTTCTTAGCTAAAAAATCCGCCTTTCCTGATGACTCTTCTAAAGTTACTTTCATGTTATCTTATTTTGGAGGTGATGCTGCTTTATGGTCAGTTCCGCTGGTAGAAAAAGATGATCCAATTTTATATAATTTCAAGAATTTCGAACGTGCACTAAAAAAGATTTTTGCAAAGCATGTTTTTGTACAATCTGCTGATAATGATCTGTTACATTTAAAACAAGGATCTTCAGGTTTACTTCATTACATTTCGCAATTTAATCGTTTGGTCCTAGAAGCAAAATGGCCTTACGACATCGATTTTTTACAGAGGTTTAAAGGATGATTTAAAGGATATGGTCACTCAGATTCTTGAACCTCCTGATGACATTAATGAATTCATAGATTTAGTTGTTGAATTAAACCATCGCTTAAGTGAAAGAAAGGGAGAAAGAGGTAAGAGCGACCACAAACCTTTGTTTGTAAAAGAAAGGAATATGACTTCTCGAGAGACAGGACTAAAACTTGATCCAGTAGAACCAATGCAGATAGGTTCCATTAGAGGTCCGTTATCTAAAGATGAAAAGGAAAAGAGGAGAAAGTTGAATCAATGCCTTTATTGTGGCAAAACAGGCCATTTTGTTAGATATTGTCCCATAAAACCCAATAAAATAAAGCCAAAATCTTCAGATATAGCCTTGATTCATGAGCAATCGGAAAACTAGAGAACTCGATAAAGGATGAGGTCAGTTTATCGAGTGCTATTTCTAGTTTGGCCTCAACTATTCCACCCATAGTTTGCAAACATTTCTGCATCATAGTAGAATTACGGAGTTTAGTTCAATCGTCTTCTATCAGAAAAGTTGAAGCAATCATTGATTCGGGAGCAACCAGTAACTTCATAGACACACATTTTTTCTCTCAATTAGGATTCAAACCTATTTTAAAAGATCACTCAGAGACAGTAAGGGCAGTAGACGGTAAAGAACTGACTTCAGGACCCATCGACAAACAATCAGAAGTTTTAGAACTGGACTGTTCTCCGATTCATAGGGAAAAAATCCAATTTGATATAATTGATGCCCCTCAATTTAAATTGATTTTAGGAATTCCCTGGTTGATTCAACACAATCCAATAATAGACTGGGTTACTAAAACAATCACCTTTTATTCTAATTTTTGTACAAGTCATTGTTTTCTTCTGGAGAAAAAGAAAGAGGTGATTCAGGGATTTGATTTTAATACAAAGTCTACTAGTGTTTTGGCCCTAGAAGGAGTACCTTCAGATTACTCAGACCTTCTAGACGTTTTTGACAAAAAGAAAGCTAATACTCTTCCTCCTCACAGGGACTTTGATTGCAGAATTGATCTAGTTCCCGGAGCAGCTCTACCCTGTAGTAGAATTTATGCCCTAACCGAAAATGAAAATTTACATCTTAGAGAATATCTTGATGAGTATCTTGCAAATGGTTTCATTCGTCATTCGAAGTCGCCTGTGTCTTCTTCTCTTTTTTTTATTCCGAAGAAGGGAGGGGAATTACGCGTGTGTATAGACTATAGAGCCTTGAATAATGTAACCATTAAGAATAGATATCCACTGCCTTTGATTCCCACATTATTAGATCAATTAAAAAACGCAACCATTTATACTAAATTGGATCTACGCGGAGCATATCATTTGGTGAGAGTCTGAAAAGGTGATGAATGGAAGACAGCATTCCGCACAAAATGTGGCTTACATGAATATCAAGTTATGCCTTTCGGACTTTGTAATGCTCCTGCCGCCTATCAATTTTTTATAAATGAGGTTTTGCATGAGTTCATTGATGTATGTTGTGTAGTCTATATCGACGACATTCTCATTTTTTCCAATTCAGAAGAAGAACATGTGCAGCAAGTACGCGCCATTCTGAAAAAACTACTTGTAAATTCACTATTTGTGAAATTAGAAAAGAGTCTGTTTCATGTTTCTAGAGTGGAGTTTTTAGGTTATGTCATCAGTCCAAAGGGAATCGAGATGGATCCTAAGAAGGTAGAGGCAGTAGATTCTTGGCCCAGTCCTTCTTCAGTAAAACAAGTCCAAAGTTTTTTAGGCTTTGCAAATTTTTATCGTCGCTTTATTCAAAACTTTTCTCAAATCATCACACCCATTACCAGATTACTGAGAAAAGGAGTGAAATTTGTCTGGTCTGAACCTGCAGAAAAAGCTTTTTAGGATTTAAAAAAAAGGTTCATTTCAGCTCCAATTTTAAGTCATCCAGATCCTAGTCAGCCTTTTATTGTGGAAGCAGATGCTTCGCAATTTGCATTGGGAGGAATCTTATCTCAAAGAAACAAGGACACAGGACAAATGCATCCAATAGCTTTTTATTCTAGAAAGTTGTCAGAAGCTGAGCTAAATTATGCAATAGCAGACAAGGAACTTTTGGCCATAAAAGTAGTTTTTGAAGAATGGCGCCACTATTTGCTTGGAGCTCGTCACCCTGTAACAATCTATGCAGACCACAGAAATTTACAAGCTTTAAGATCTGTGAAAGCCTTATCTGCTAGACAGTTGAGATGGTCAATGTTTTTTAATGACTACAATTTTATTATCACATATCGACCAGGAAAAGAAAATATAAAAGCTGATGCTTTATCTAGAATAGATGATAATAGTGTTGAATCATCTGTGGAAACACACCCAGTACTTCCCCAGTCATGTTTTCAAGCTAGTCTAACTGTTTGTGATGTAGTAACTGAGATTAAAGAAGTAATTAAAAAAAAGGGTGCGGATGAATGGAGAAAAGAACATCCTTATCTGCAGGAAAGAGATAATTTGATTTTTGTACATGATGTGGCCTTTGTGCCTACTGATTCTATTAAGAAAAAGATCCTTCATTTTCATCATGACACGTCTTTGACTGCTCACCCAAGTATTGTCAAAACTTACAAATTAATCAAAAGAACTTTCTCGTGGTCATCAATGTTCAAAGATGTACAAGAGTTTGTAGAAACTTGTAGTGTTTGTATTCAAAATAAATCATCTCATCAGTCTCCAAGTGGTCTTTTAACTCCACTTCCTATTCCACCGCACCCGTGACATACTATCTCTTTGGATTTTATTGTGGAGTTACCAGTCACAAAGAAAGGTTTTACTACCATCTTAACAATTGTGGATCAGTTCTCTCGTATGGCCCATTTTATTCCGTTAAAGAAATTACCAACTGCAATGGGATTAGTATATCTAGTGATGACACATATAATACGTTTACATGGAATTCCTTCAGTTGTGATTTCTGACAGAGGACCTCAATTTATCTCTCGTGTTTGGCGAAGTTTGAGTTCTCTTTTAAAGATGGAACTTCGATTATCATCAAGTTATCATCCTCAAACTGATGGTTTAACCGAACGCACCAATCAGACTATTGAACAATTTCTTCGTTGTATGTTAACTAATGTAGATGAAGATTGGTCAGATCTCTTGAGTCAATTGGAATTTGCTTACAATAATGTGGATAATTCATCTATTGTGATGTCTCAATTTTTCTGTAATTTCGGTTTTCACCCCAAGAATTTTCCTAATGAGATAGAAAGAATGAATCCTGTACCAGCTATCTCAGACTATGTTTCTAAATTGTCAACTATTCAAGAACAGGCCAAATTCAATTTAGCACAGGCGAAAGAAAATCAGAAAAAATTAGCAGATAAACACAGATCGAAACAACCTGAATACAAACCTGGAGAAAAAGTTTGGTTAAGTACAAAAAATTTGAAGATAAAGGGCAATCGTAAATTCAACCCTAAATTTACTGGTCCTTTTTCAATTGAAAAGATTATTAATCAAGTTAGTGTCAAATTGGTACTTCCATCTAAATACCAAATCCATCCAGTATTTCATGTGTCTTTGATAAAACCTTTCCATCCTCGAACTCGTTTTGTTCAACCTCCTTCATCAATAACTATAGAAGGTCATCCAGAATTTGAAGTAAGAGCAATTTTGGATTCTAAAAGAGTTCGAGGAAAACTTTTGTATCTTGTGGACTGGAAACGCTATGGTCCCTAAGAAAGGTCTTGGGAACCTTTGGAACATTTGAAAAACGCTCCTAAAGTGGTAAGGACTTTTCATGTAAGACACCCAGAGAAACCTAAACCTATTTCACCTGTCTTAGGGCGGATCTTGAGAAGGGAGTACTGTCATGATTCCCTACTTGGTTCCTTGCCAATTTAAATGGCAGAACCAATTATCTCTAAAAAATCCCGCCCCATTCCTGTGCACCTGCACGTCCAAAAAGTGTTTTGTGTTCATTATCTAATCATGTAATGTAATGTGTTTCTGATACTTTGTTTTATTTCGTTGGTCATTATTCTTTTAGTCGCTGCTCTGGAAGTATTGGTGCTCAGTGAGTGAATTGAGCGTTGTAGTTGTTTCTTTGTTGCTAGAAAAGCATTTCTGAGAAAGCTGAAGTCGTTTGCTGTGAACGTGCGCACTATTTCTTCTGGGTGCGGTCACCTATTTAAACCGCACCCAGGCTTCTGGAAGACGCTTTGCCTTCCGGATTTCCTGAAGAAAGGATCGCATCAAAGGACTACTGTTACCAACTTACCTGGAAGACAGAAGTAAAAGGCTAGAAGTCTTCATTTCGCCTATTTCATGATTTCTGATACCCGACCTGGAAAGACAAAGACAAGAAAACAAGAGTTAAGTACATTTTAAAGTATTTAAGAACTGGCGCCCAACGCAAGCAAGCCTTGGCATTTTTTGGAACTATTTACAGAGAAAAGGAATAGAAAGACGACAGAAGTTATGTAAAAGCATTTATGCGTGGAAAAAAGATATAAGGAACAAAATAACGGACATTGCAAGAAGATATTGTGATGCATGTTGTAAAAGACTTTTTATAAAACGAACTCTTCATTTAAGTGTTTTGCATAGGAAGTTGTTTTGTCCTTTTGCGTTGAGAACAGGTTTGGACACAAAAGAAATACAGAAACCCACATTTAAACCCTGAATGAAAACATTTGCAAGTAAGTTTAGGAGTGAGAAGAGCATTAAAAAGGAATGTTATTTAAAAGTGTTTCGTAAGGTTTTCTTTTATTTTCTCTAGTAATTCTTTGCTTCAACCTTCAACAAAAGAAAACTCCTAACGGGAACTTAGAAGACTTCCCTTCACAAAGAAATACTGGACTAAGGACTAGAAAATCCTGATCGCAGGTAGGACTTTAGTTAGCTTAAAGTACTAAACAAGCATTTAATGAAAGACCTCATTATAGGATTTTTAATTAAGAAATTAGAAGGTTAAGGTAGGGTACAACTAAAGTCCTTGCTACTTGTTGTTTCACAGGTCGACAGCAAGAATCCTATCATCACGTCCAGTACCGGCCCTCCTCCCAAATTTTTAGTTTTATTCTAGCTGTTATTTTAAAATCAGCAAGTTTATAGTTAGTAATTGGGGACGTTGGACCCTTGCGTCTCTGCGAAATATTCTACGCCATCCAAGAGAATTTCAGTACGGAACAAGGTAAGGGACGACGTAGCTTTGTTTGACACAGATGACAAAATGGCGGTCAGTAGAAAACATGAAGTGAGGAAAACATCACCACTAATTGAAAAGTCACCAAGAAGGCTCCATATATGACAAAAGAAGGAGGCAGACGGCAGGAGAAATGGAAAAAAGCTTAAATAAATGCATTGAGCTGCAAGAACTGAGAGTAGCGCGTATTAAGGAAAAACAAAATGGCTGCCGGAATGAAATCAGCTCACCTCGAGATAAAATTTACCGCATAGCCGCAAAAGTTAGAGTCAAGGAGCAGAGCGTCTAGCTCACCTCATACTCCCCAAAAAGATGCTTGGTTCAGCGTCTAGAAATCACCGGTGTAAACGGGTGAAATTTGCCAGTCTCGGTGTTCGGAAAGCGGAGCTCTGCTGCTAAGCCGCCATCTTGTGCGGCGCTCAAGCCACGCCCCCCGGTACTTGCTTTTCTATTACTCATTATTCAGGAGGTGTGAGAGTTACTTGATGTGAAAGGACTTTTGATGACTGCTTCAAGAGGGGTGGCCCAGCCCAGTCTCCTCCAGGCAATAATGGGCGCAGAAGTGTTAGCCCTTGGTCCTGGCTCGACCGTGCATCACACTTCTCTAGCTTCTACCTTGTGCTTCTCCTGCCTCTCTGAGTCCAGACAGTCCCTGGGACAGACTCCCCAACCAATCCAGATGCTGTTCTCATACTATGAGAGGAGCTCCGGGATTAGCCTGAGCGGGCTGCTTAGACACTCCGCTCAGGCACTGGGAGTCTGTGCCGTTTCCCTATATGTAGAATACAGTCAGGTTGAGAAACCTCACTGCGCATGTCTGGCCAGCCTAAGACGGCCGGCAAAACATACATGCTCACTTAGAAGTGCACAGCCACTCCTCCCTGTGACACAAACCCGCCCCTTCCTGCCTGCACATACTAGCTCAGAGCCAGCAGCTGAAAAATAAAACAATATAAAAATGTCATTTCTTTTTCAGTTGCTGGCTCTGGGGTAACACTCCTTCTGCCATTGCGGAGGAGCTACCACTACCGGAATCAATCAACGGGGCCTGGCCATCTCCGTGAACCAAACATGCTTTGCCATACCCCATGCTGCGGGAATTTCACTGCCCTTGAGAGGGCAGCCGGGACCAATCAATGCTTCCTGCCAGCCTCCTGGTGGGAGATTGCAGTAATGGATGCTGCATACATTATTCCCCTCTCTGTGGGTGCACCAATCAAACTTTACAGCGTCCCCTAGAAAGTTATATAATGCAATTGGAGATTGGCCAAGTTTACCATATGTTCGGTGACTGGTCAGCAGCGTCCACATATGAATAGTTTATTAAACCGCAGCCTCAGTCACAAAGAACTAGAGGTGAAAATAGTAGTTTTCTTACATACTTGAAACTAGCAAAACTCTCTTTAGCCATAACTAATACATTCAGAAAATCTTCATTGTGTGTGTTTTCCTGTTGGGCTTTGCTGTAGTGTTGAGTGAGATGCAGTGTTGATTGTTTTTGATTTAAAAAAAGAAAGCATGAGTAATTTATCTACTGCCTGTGCTTCTCTATGAATTTATCAATGCCAGACCACTGCATAGAAATGTTGCTAACATATCTATAGCGTTCCACGTTTTCTTTTCTTTTTGTGTACTATGCGTCTGCTCGGGCATCAACATCAGAAATTTAAAGTGTTACTAAAATAGTGGTAGCTAAATGTTCAATGTATTTTTTATGTAAGAACTGTAAAATGATTTGCACCACCACAAGGGTAAAATGAGCAATATATATGCAAACTAATATGTTTGAAGGTCTACTGTAATTACCTCATGTATCACATCAAAGCCTGTCAGTTTTAATTATGGTAACCTGGCAATAAAAATGCATTTACAGTAGATCCTCCTTTTCTTGGCAGCATCATGCCTTCCAAAATACATTATACAGACCTTGAGATTAGGCAGCTGAATACACAGCTTGTTGAGTTTTTTTGAGTCCCAGGCTTCGCCAGCTCTTATTTCCCTAGATCTACTGTGCAAGAATTGAAGGGACGAAGGGCTCATCCTGTACGTTTGCAATTAGAATACTTGTAACGCTCATGGTGATTGGGTGCCTTACTAGGCATGAACAACCAAGAAGCAGGAGCCAGATTATTCCTGAATCCTGATTGCTGCTGTCTGGATAGGTAACGCAGCTACGTGCTTTGAAATATATCATGCCTCACGCAAGTGGGATTTAGTCACTGATTGCTTCTGCTGTTGTCGTTTATACACATGTAAAGGAGCGAAAAGGAAAGTACTAATGGGAACCAATGATCAAGGTAAAATACTAGAAAATGTGTTTTCCAAGAACCTCAGGGAGAATAGGGTATAGTGCAGTGAATTGCCCCGAACCATAACTTCTGTCATATCACAATTCAAATAATAAAGAGAAGGAGTAGATAATGACTTATTAAATCCAAATAAAACAGACAGGGATGTTCAAACACACCATAAGCACTTTACGTTAAGCTGGCATAAAAGAAAAGTAACATGAACTAAATGTAGACAAGATTGACTGTATTTATCAACCAAGATATAACATCAAAGAAGGATTGGCAAAGGCAATCTGTCTGGCAAGAATATGTTAGCCTATGCAAACATGAACATACACACATGCTACTTGCGTGTGTTAGCATTATAAAACCAGACCTTTGGCTTTGGCAATGTAATCTATCCTTTTGTATGGAGGGGTGTTCGGTAGAAAAACATACCAGATTTTGGGGAACACGATCATAATATATTCTTCGCATAAAGAAAAGAAATGCCAGTTCTAAGATGATTTAGGCACAACATGTTGCCCTGAAGGAAGATTAAGCTGTTCTTTTGTTCCAAGAGCAAAATAGCAGCAAAAAGGGGAGGGAGTATTAAAATAACGCGTACAACAATTTATGGCTTAAAATCGTACATTTGCTAAAATATCTGTGTTTTACTGCACATTCTCTGTAATTGAAATATTAAAAGAGACGCAGGGTTTCTGCTTGTCTTTTGTGTTGTAGGGAATCTGATCTCTCTCGTGCTATCGTGAAAGAGGGCCTTGCAGGTTATAGGTAGCCATTCCCTGGCACTCTTGTTTGACAAGGCCTCTTATGACAACATTAGAATGTACGGGGGATCATTATATGATGGAGGCACAGGCATACAATCACCCTACACTCAAACAGACAACCTCTCACTCTGTGCTCTCACAGGCGCACTGCTCAGCCTGCATTCACACATCCACACCTCTATCTCTGCTGTCAGTATGGCACACACCTCACCATGCACACACGTGAGCACATATCTCACCCTGGCTCCCAGAGGCTCTCCTCGCCCTGAACTCACACAGATGCACTGCTCACCCTACACTAACACAAACACAACCCTCACTTTTACTAAACATTGTGACTCAATTTTGTTTATTGTAATATTAGAGTAATAGGATCTATGATATAATATCATTGGAAACTATTTTTATTCATGAAAATATGGGGGGGGGGAATTGCTTAAAAAATATCACCATCCTATAGGTACTTAACAACAACATAAATATTGATGACTAGAATATTTGTATTAGAGGATCTATTTTTACCAATATCTGTCAGAATCCCTTTCATTGTGCCACAGGGCAAGTTGGGGTTACTGGGCCCAATCCCCTGTGTTGAGGCCTTTTTCTCCTGATGTACCAACAACAATAAATCATAGTCCAATCAAATACTGACTTCTATGAAAAAAGGAAGTATCTTATTTCTACTACTAGAAAAGACAAAGGAAAATTGTGATCCGCAAACAACTACACAGTGCCCCTAAGGTTGGAGGTTCAGTGTTCATATGTCGATTCTTTGTGCCTTTCCACCTCCCGTTAGCAATCGTGGTTATTCCTCATTCACTATTGGCAACATCCAGGATATGCCCCACAGACAGTTCGAGTCTCAAGAGCCCACTTTAACTCTAAGTTAAAGTCAACAGTCTTTCAATGCTGCAGCACTTATAGCAACCAGTTCCCACAGGGCCGGCAGGCATGAAAGCAGTCTCAGTCATGTGGAGTTCCCAAAATGTCATTTGATGCAATCACTAACTTAACAGAAAATCGAGCAAGTACCCTCGCATACACAAACGAACAAGCCTCAGAGATTTACTCTCTTATTCAAGATGTTAGAACATTCAATGTTCAAGGAAGCAGTCTTCAACAACAATTAAAACAACTAGAATTTTTAACCAGGAGACATTTGAACCAACGCCTACATGCTTCTACACTGGTGCAGTATCACCGTGCTAAAAGGATACCAAGAGGGTTGAGGATGTCAATTAAACCCATGCTATTTAGGTTTCATTAAAAAAAATACTTTATGGATCATTGGTACGCAGTACTGAATAAATGTTCATTAGATCTTATTCTATTATTAATCAAAGAACTGGCAGTTGTCATCAAGGAAATTACTGAAGAGATTTCAGTTATACAAACAGACCTGGAATCACTCATGGATTCAGATGAATGGAATAAAGTATTGGAAGAAATGAAAACCAAACTTGAGGCTTATTCAAAAGAATTACAGGAGGGTAAGTTAAGGAAATATAAAAGAGACACCTTGGACTACAAGTTAAATGAAGTCTATACGTGGGAAGAAGAAGAGCACACTTTAGGAAAAACACAAACACCTCCTCTGAAGAAAGTGTAGCCTCTGAAAGCGGTACAACGACTAGTAGAGTTCCGCCCAGAGTAGATATAGGTACGCAACAAATAAGCACTACCATAAGTGAAACAAGAACCCAACCAGCAACTACCTCCAAGTCTTTTTTATCACAGGACAACAATGTCAGTCAACCACCAGGCAAAACCACAGGAAAATCAGGAGAAGCCAAAGAAAAAGGAAGGCAGAATTTGAGGCGTCAGAAGCAACAACAGTAGTGAATATTTCCTCTATAGAACTGTCTTCACAACAAAGGCATACTGTAGAAATCAATGAAGTCTGGTAGACAGCTCTTGTAGTTGTAGTTTATTCTTCAAGTTACAGCTTAGTGAATTCCAATGTAAGTCTTATTATAAGCCCCACCAGGAGCAGCCTCCTGGCTGCTCAGCCCATCTTCTACAATAGCTCCCCCTTCAAGTACAAAAATCCATAACATTCCAAATAACATCATATAGCTAGAGCATCAGGCAGAGAACCAGGGCCAGGGAGATGCATTACATAAGAAGCAGATTACTACACATCTTTCCCTTTATAATATTTAACAAAATGAAATAGTATACACATATATAAACAAAGGAAGAGAAGATAAACATTCCAGAAGTAAACGTAAAAGAATACCATAATAACATGAGCCAAACTCTCCTTATGTAATAATAATAATAATAATGATGTAAAAGCAATGCAATAATGAGAAAATAGTAATATAAGTAACAAAATAGCCTTCCCTATGTAATAATAATAACAATGCAATAGTAATAATGTAAGTATTAAACAGTAAGATAGCCTTCTCTATGTAATAATAATGGTAATAATAATGACGGAGTAAATGTAGTAATAGTAATGTAAGTAATAAAGTAGTAATATAGAAGTTGTAAACTTAAACAAATGGCAGGACCAGGGAATACCATACGCCCTCTACTGCACACACTATAATATACCGTCCACTTACCAAGAACACCCTCTACTGCATACTATTGCAGGACCAGGGATATTTACATATCCTCTAATACACATACTATAATGTTCTGTCTGCATACTAGTGCAGGACCACTCAGGCATTATTACACAGTAACCTCACAATACGAGAATACATACCTCTTCGTAGAGGGGGAATCCACCTCCCTATAAACCACCACACACAGTAACCTCGCAAGGGGGAATCCACCTCCCTATAAACCACACACTCGCAGTAACCTCCCAAATAGTTGTAAAGGGGGAATCCACCTCCCTATAATAATACTGTAAAATGAAAATCACATTGAGTTTCAATTTAGAATGACAAGTTGCAAATCAAAAGCAGATGTACATAAGATTGGCATATATCACCAAATTCAATGCAGTGTTACTAAGTGACTTAGCCGTCATCACATGCACCACAACAAACGAGTGAGTGACTTAATACTTAACAATCATCTCACACAGTACAGTTCTGGGTTTCCCATACTCTGACTCCTTATAGCTATTTTTCATTACTGTTCCAGTTCTGAATCCTCCTTTCTCTCAGAGTGAACCAGTTCATTCCTTTTCTTGGTGCAATTGTGCTCCATTGCCAGAAGATGGCGGTGTTGCACTAGTTCTACGTTTTCCAAAGCGACATTCTCAGTAATATGTAATTTTCAATTAGTGTAAATGACAGTACCTGTGACGTTCTTCAGGCAGCAATGCTCATGGCAACCCTCACATTAAAATCATCTTTATCACCAGTACTTGACTCACAAAATTAACTCTGATTGCTATCTAGGTCAGCTACAGAGCACAGAGACACAACTACAAACTGGAGCCATCTTGCAATTCCATTTCAATACCCTGGAGACACCAATAGACTGTGCAAAGGCCTGTAGACTACAATCCAACGTTTTCTCCACCTTTGTTCTCTGTCACATTTTTAACAGCGAGGCTTGATGATTCTTTAAAGGCATGTGATCAAAATCTGCAATCATTGCTCACAGTTGAAACTGTAAATTGTTGTTGACTGCAGTTTTCTCCACATTTGTTCTCTGTCACATTTTTAACAGCGGGTCTAGATGATTCTTTAAAAGCATGTGATCAAATCTGCCCCTGATTATTTTCTACCATGTGCAGCCACTTCTCATCAAGGCACACCGGAGCCTTGTCAGCATTCAACACCGGGGCATGACCTTCGCCCCTACCGGGGCTCGATGTGTGCTCCCGACATCACTACATCGCAGTCCATTTCAACACTTTGAGGTTGATTTAGCACATACCTCTTCATTGGGCTTCCCAGTTTTAAAACAGGACTGCAGATACACTTTAAAGTTTCATACACAGGTGGATCTGGCACCTAAAATTATTTAGGGCGACCGTTGTCAGGGTCACTGGTGGGGCGGGTACCAGAAAGCTTAACTAGTTCAATGTATTTAGTAATATTAGTACCTTAAGTTCAAGTAGCCATCAAATAGCTTTCTTTTCTCCACGCATAAGTTATTTTCCTTTTAAATAGTTGCCAATGTAGAAATCAATAAAGTTAATATAACACATCTTCTCCAACAGCTCCCCCTTCAAGTACAAACATCCATAACATTCCAAATGACATCATATAGCTAGAGCATCAGGCAGAGTACCTGGGCCAGGGAGATGCATTACATAAGAAGCAGATTACTACACATACACTAAACAAAGGATTAGGTTTTGTGCCTACATATCATACAAACTCACTGGAAAACAAAGTTGTTTTTTTCAAATTTATGAGACTGTTAAAATTGCGATACTTTTTTTCAACTATCGACGCAAACAACACAGAACGGCCAGAACCAAAATTCATAGAATTTAAACGTGAATCTACATTTTAGGCCCCAACCTCGCACAAAGTCCTAGATGCCTTCGAAAATTTGATGAAAATTGATTTCTGTAAAATCAACACTCGAAAATCCACAAGATCATATGTATCTAAGCAGGAGAAACAAATTCTAAAATCATTGGCGGCAGACACTCGAATTACCATACAAAGAGCAGACAAAGTGGCGCGATAGTTGTCATGGATCAAGAATTTTACTCAACTAAAGTTATTAAACATCTACATAACACAAGTACCTATTTAAGATTAGATCAAGATGCTTTTTTTATATTTATTTATATTTTTATTGAGTTTTGATACCAGCAAACAGACAAGAAAAAAAATGCCAAAGTAAATACACAATTAATCCATGAATTATAAAACACAAACAGCATATGACAAAATAATAAGTATACATATATGACCAACATCAGAATCCTTACTGCCCCATCCATTTCTCAATTGGTAACCATAATTTATACCCAAACATTTTCCGTCTAATACCCTTAAGTTTATACAGAGATGATTCAAGATGATATATTGATAACAATTTCGCTTGCCATTTTACAAAGTTTGGTGGTTCCGAATCTATCCATTGCGTGGTAATACAGGATCTATATACAGACATGCATAAAAAAACAAGAGCTTCTTCTGCCGTCGACCTTTTATACAGTATACTTTCTTCCACACCAAAAATGACCAATTGTGCCGTTAATTTTACCCCAATGCCGAAGCAATCCTTAATATATCTCTCAATATCTCCTATAAATTTAGAAAGCTTCGGACAAAGGAAAAAAACATGAATCGTATCTGCAGCATTTAAATTACAACGGCTACAGTAGGTCCCCCGACCAGACTTCCATTTTGTTAGTTTAGTTGGAGTGTAGTACAAATCAAACACCGACATATAATGTTGGGCTTGAAGAGAGCCGTTTAATAATACACTGGGGGCTACCTCCAAACTTCTTTCCAACATACTGCTCTCTACACCCAGGTTATCTTGCCATTTCTTTTCTATAGCCAGGAGAACATCTTCCTCTTGCCAAGAGAGGTTGGTCAGAGGACCTCTTCTAGATCTTCTTTTAATTGCTTCAAGAATCTCTATTTTATCGAGAAAAATCATATTTCTTAACAGCTTCTCTTCACAGAAACTCCGTAGCTGAAGATATTTAAAAAAATCAGCTCGCTGCAATTTATACTTGCCCGATAGAAAATCAAAAGAAGCAAAGCTCTTCCCCTGAAACAGATCTCCCAAGTCCCGCACACCCCGCTCTTCCCATTTTATCATCACCCGATCTTTAAATATTTCAGGGAAAAGAGGACACTTATGAAATGGTGTATACAATGTT
The DNA here is from genome assembly GCF_964263255.1 of Lissotriton vulgaris. Lineage (NCBI taxonomy): Eukaryota > Metazoa > Chordata > Amphibia > Caudata > Salamandridae > Lissotriton > Lissotriton vulgaris. The sequence continues at coordinate 950,729,428 of NC_141698.1, forward strand.
AACTTACAAAAGATTCCAAATTTTTTCTTCATAGTCCTCCAAACCAGATATGCAGTGTAAAATATTTTACATTTAGTCTTTTTATAATAACTTGGTTCCACAATTCTGTTCAGACATTGTTTGGCCTCTTCACCCAAAAGCATCTCATAAAAAGAAGGGGCAGAGAAATCTTGAATAGGATCATCTGGTAAAATCAACACCCTCATATGTTGAAATAATGCTATCCAATGATAAAATTGAAAGTTGGGGATGCCCCAGCCTCCTCTCTGCCTAGATAACGTACATTTTTTAAGAGATCGCCTTGCTCGATGATATCCCCATAGGAATCTTGAGCACATTCTATCTATGCGGGCAAAATAATGTGAGGGTATTAGAAAAGGAATAGTCCGAAATATATATAAAAATCTTGGAAAAATGAGCATTTTTAAATATATTAGTACGTCCTACCAACGAGAATTTTAGATTATTTAATCTCTCTAATGTTTTATTTGAAGAAACAATTATTGGATCCAAATTGGCTGCAATAATATTATCAACGTTACCCGTCAATTTAACACCGAGGTATGTGGCCTCTTGATCACAATTAATATTTTCCGGTCGACCTGCTACCGAATGTATAATTTGGGTCTTACCTACATTTAACTTGTAGCCAGAAATTCGGCCGAACGTTGCTGCCGCTTCTATAATAATAGGAAGAGAACTTGCGATATCGTTTGACACAATTGCAATGTCATCTGCATAAGCGCAGATTTTGAATTCAGAATTTTGAATCAAAACAGGTTTGATTGCATAATTACTCTCTAATGACAAAATAAAAGGGTCTATGTATAAAGCAAAAAGAAGGGGGGAGCAGGGACAGCCCTGCCTCGTCCCTCTTTCTATCAATACCTTCCCAGATAATTTCCCACCTATCCTTATGTATGCAGCTGGTTCTTTATATGAGGCCTTAATTGCTTTAATTAAAACATCTGGAAACCCCTTCTTTACCAAAACTTGCCACAAAAAATTTCACGAGACCCTGTCGAACGCTTTTTCAGCGTCCAACAGGGCCACTCCCACCGGCCAATTCTCTCCCTGCGCCCAATCCAACATGGAGATAATTCTTCTTATGTGGTCTGTTGTTTCCCTATGTTGTATAAAACCATGTTGTCTCAATGAAACCAAGCCCGGCATTATATTGTTCAACCTGTTAGCGATCATTTTTGAATAGATGTTGTTATCCGAATTCAATAGAGATATTGGTCTGTATGACCCCATCTCTGTTTCTTTCTTACCCTTCTTTTTAAAAACTACTATTATAGTATTAGACCAAGACTGAGGAGGATTCCCTTTAAAAGCTTCTTGACAAATTTCAACCAACTCTGTTTGCATACTGTTCCTAAAGAACCGATAAAATTCTAGTGGGATGTTGTCTGGGCCCATTGCTTTCCCCTGAGCAAGTCCTAAAATAGCACTCTCTATTTTCCCCCAACTAGGTAACTCTTGTAGACTGTTCATTTGTATTTCAGTTATTGTAGTTGGGATTACTTCATTTAAATATTCCTCAGATGATACCTCTCCAACATCCTCCATATAGAGGTCCTGATAAGAACCTTCAAAGGCCGTCAACACGCCCTCCTTAGTTTCTTGAAGCACCCCCTGCAGGTCTTTTACTTTAGAAATATCTATATTGGAGGCTTTTTCTCTTGCTCTTTTGGCCAATACACGTCCTGTTTTATCTCCAAATTCATATGCTTCCTCTTTATGGAAAACAAATTGAGCAGCTATAAAATCAGCTATAGTTGCATAAGCCCTAGACCTAAGAATAGAAAGCTCTTTCTGGATTAAGTTGAGTGCAGGTACTTCTGCCCCCACCCTTAATGCCTCAGCCAACTTTTTCTCAGATAGAAACACTTTATCAAAATCCTGTCGATGTTTTAACAGGGCCTGTTTCCGTTTAAATCTAGAAAAACGTAAAGTTTCACCACGAACTACTGTTTAAATGCATCCCAAACAATCGGCAAAGGGGCAGTACCTTTATTTATCTCAAAAAACTCCTGTATCTTGTTAGCCATAATCTGGCGGGATTCACTATCCAACAATAGTTTCCTATCAAATGACCATTGTTGGGGTTCTTCCCTCTCTCCTTGATCAAGATCAAATACAAGTAACATTGGATTATGGTCAGAGACCAGCTTGGGTTGAATCTCGATATTCGCACTTATCAAGAATTGAATAGAAATAAAAAAGTAGTCCAATCGTACAAATTTTGCGTGGGGAGCAGAATAAAAAGTAAACCCATCATCCGCTGGAGATTTAGAATTCCAGACATCATGTAAACCATGGTCCATAATCAGAGCTTGAAGTGATTTAAACACCAACCTCTTCCTACCCTTATATACATAGTTAGAGCGGATATCCACAGCTGCTGCCAAATTGATATTCATATCTCCACATAATACCATGGGGACAGTCCATTGGGTTACTTCTAAATTTAAACAATGAAATAATTCATCATCATCTAAATTTGGTCCATACACATTACACAATGTAAACCTCGTTTGACCTACTTTAATACCTGAAATGGCCCAGCGACCCCATATATCAGCCACTACCTTAAAAGTGCTTCCAAACCCTAGTCTTTTCAAGATCGCAACACCTCTTTTCATCCCTGTTTGTTTTGAACACACTATCAATTCCATACCCATTGTTTTTAAATACCCTCGGTTGTGCCATGAAATATGTGTTTCTTGTAGACACAATATGTCTACCTGTAAAATCTGCATAAGTTTCCCCAAAACCTGTCGCTTTTTAGGATCGTTCAGGCCACAAATATTTACAGAACAAATGTTAATTTTCTTAAATGATGACATAACTAATAAATACTTCAACCATGGGCTGTCTCTGCAGTTGATTCATATCACACACGGACAAAATGGCACTTAAACTTTGTGCCATCTTTATAGATATTTCTAACATACTGTCTTGCTGTTTTATTTCTCTCTGCATTAGCTGCCTCCTGTCTGCTGGTTCCCCCCCCCCACACCACAAAACCCCTGTGACCCGCCCCTATCCCCCCACCCTGATGCACACCTGTCCACCCTCCCCCCTCCCCCTCCATCCTATGAGGCCCAGGGACCTTCATTCCCTGTTTACAATGGTTTACCGGGCTCCTCTCCCTTGGTTCCAAGGGCCAAAGCACACCAACTTGTTTATGTACAGTTTACAACAATGGAAAAAAAGATAGAACACAAAAAGGGGAACAATACTGACACTTAGAGAGCTCTATAAATTCTCTCCCCTAGAGCAATAACGCCACCAAAGTAGCCCCTAAAAGTATATATTCGATCAGATAACAGTAAATCAGCACTTTATCATCCCAATTTGTCCAAAAAATCTTTAGCCTGTACTTCAGACAGAAAGAATTTCGTCTGATCCTTAAAGACGACCTTTAATTTAGCCGGGTTCTGTAAGAAAGCCACAGCCCCCTTTTTCTGATATTCTGGAATCAGTTGACGAAGGTGCCAACGTTTGGAGACTGTGGCTTGACAGAAATCGGGTCTGACGAAAAAGCTACAATCTTTAGCTATGGCTTTCTTATCTGGTCGTGCAAGTCCCAAAATATCCTCACGAGCGCAGAAATTATTAAAAGAAACCAATATAGCCCTCGGGAGAATCTGCTACCCTTGACGAGGGGTTTTAATTTTAAATGGAAACCGATGGGCCCTTTGGACCTCTTCTGACCAGTCCCAAACAGTCAAATCGGGAAATGCTTCTTGCAGTAGTTCAACAATAAATTTGCGGACATCAGACCCTTCTTTCTTTTCTGGAATCCCCAAAAAACGTAAATTATTCCTACGGGCCTGATTTTCCATTTCAGAAAACCTATGGCTCAGGTCACCTTGCGCCTTGATTGCCTCTAGTTCCGTTTTTTGTATGGTCGCTTGATCTTCAAGAGCTGATATACGGGCCTTGGCTTCCGTAACCCTCTCAGAAGTTTCAGTCCCAATTTTAATTGCGCGTCTCACAGCATTTTTTACTTTGCTACATGTTGCCTGCATATGTGCGTTCTCCGCCTTGCTCTCACTTCTATGATTCATCATAGTCTCGTATATTGTTGCTAAAGTGATTTCCTGAGGTGGATCAATTATTGAATGCAACGCTGTTGCCTGTGGAAAAGTGCCATTGGCCCCCTTTTCGCAGGCTGTCATAACATCAACCCCGTTCGGATTCTCACCCGGAGGAGTAGAATTTACTTGCGGGGGTCTTTTCTTCTTCCTGCGCCTTTTAACAGTGGTAGCCGTCTCATTTGGAGAATTCATAATTGCTCTTGAACCACCTTCAGAGCTACTCACTGCACTATCGTCATCAGAGTTATACGTGGCATTTGACTCTTCATCCTGCGAGGCCTCAGACAACGAGTAAAAATGTTCGCTAATTTCATTTGGCACTACACCATCTTGTATTTGAACACTTAAGTCCGAGAAGCCCCTCTCAACAATTGAATTGTCTTGATGCTCTCTATTAATTTCATCAATAACCCCTTGAGTCTCTTGTGTTAGCTCAGTCCATTCCATACCGCGCTGCTCCAAGCCTATATTCATCATATCTTTGGTTTGATCCATTTGTCTTAGTGCTTCAGCAGTAAGCTCCTCCACTAATAACGAGGCACTTTGGGCATGTTGGGGGGCCACTGCTGTAGGGACTGTACTTTCATTCTCTCCCTCAGGTAGCTCGATCAGTGAAACAGATGCATTATTACTAGTGCTCTGAGGGGCCACTGCTTTAGGGATCGTGCTTTCATTCTCTCCCTCCGGTAGCTCAATCAGTGGAACAGATACATTGTTACAAGCGTTCTGCCGCTCGAACATGTCCGGAAGGGTCTGTACCCCTAACCCAGCTGCGCCTCCTTGTCTAACTGTTCGCAATGCAGCCCCCATTTTTGCCCGACTATCTTCACCTTTTTTTAACTTTATTAGTGCAAGATTATTAACTTCAATACCTTCAGAAGTCTCACCAGTCAGTATTGTGTCCTTGGGTGAGGAAACCGCCGGGCGGTCAGCACCTTCAGCAGCCGTTTTTTCTCTATTCTTCCCACTCCGCGTGGTGACTTTTAGTGTCTCAGTCGTCTTGTTCGGACCCTTTGGCGGCATTTTCTCTGATCTTGCGGCACCCACACGACCACGCACCACCGAAAATCTGTGGCAAAAGTGAAATAAGGGCAGGCACCTCAGACGTTCTTTGTTATGCAATAAAAACAGCAGTCCAAACATTAGGAAACTGCCGTTTCAATCAAGATCCTGTGAAAGAACTAATCTCCACTCTTGAAAAAATCTTTAAAAAAGCCCCAGATATGGTCTGGATTACATCTAACCCCAGATTGTATCTTGTTGTCACCAATCCTACAAAAAAACGGGACTATACATGCTACCGAAGATCCACAAAGATCTAAAAAATCCTCCCTTTTGACCAATAGTGAGAGGATGTGGAACTCTCTTCGAGCCCATAGGCCAATACATAGATTATTTTCTACAACCTTTTGTTGAAGCCTGGTCATCCTACATTAAAGACACTACCCACTTTTTACAAAAATTGAATTCAGTTAAACCAAAATGCCAACTCCATCTTATGCACCTTAGATGTAAAGGCGCTCTACACCTCCATCCCTCACCAAGGAGGCATGGAAGCAGTAGAGTGGGCTCTGCTCAAACAAGAAGCCATTGGAGCTGACAAGGTTTTTATTTTTGGAAATGTTAAATTTTTGTTTACATTACAGTTATTTCGAGTGGGAAAACAATTTTTATTTGCAGCTGAAAGGCACATCAATGGGTTTCGCCGGGGCCCCGGCGTATGCTAATACCTATATGGCTAAATTTATGGAGTCCATTTTGTTTAACAACAAAGATTGGCTCGAGAACTCTGTAATGTATTGCTGCTATATAGACGTCATTTTTTTTATGTGGAACAACAGTACAGAACTATTGAATACAAAAATTGACCAAATGAATCGATACAATGAAAATCTTCAATTTACTAACACTATCAATAAAAAATCAATACATTTTTGGATGTTCTAGTCAGAATAGAGAATGGACGGATTGAAACAGAAGTTTATCATAAACCTACAGATAAAAATACAGCTTTATTATATTCCAGTTTCTATCCTCATAATCTGATTAATAATCTTCCCTACTCTCAAATGTTGCGAGCTTAAAGGATATGCTCTGAAGAAACCACACTAGAAAAAAACTTGAGCCTCATCGAGTTAAAATACCTATCTAAAGGTTATCCTCATTCATTCGTGAATAAAGCCATTGAGAAGGTGAATACGGACGGGGATGGCTCCGGAGCTCCACGCCTCCGAATAGCCGTCACAACTCTTGGCCCCGCCCACCCTCGACAGCGCAAATCTCAGCGGTAAGCGAGCTGCAAGAAAACGAGCCACGTGTTGAACTAAGTTAGCGGCCCCTGTAGTCCACGATTCGGAGCTTCCCGGAGTATCTGCAGATTGTGCCATAAAGAGGACTGGGATTTAATGTCTTTTTTCATGTGAGTGCCCCCCTCACCTCTCCCCTGGCTGCCCTTGAAGTGCTGTTTTTGCGGTTTTTCCTCTGCTAAGATCCGCAGCTTGTGGCTGTCAGAACATGGGGCAGTAGATTTCATTTCAATGACGATTTCTGAAGGAGGTTCTTTTCACCCCCCCCCCCGGGAGAGATAAGCGGAGAGGTAGGTTGTCTAGCATTCTGCAAGCAAAAGGTGAGGGGAGGCGAGCTAAAAAAGGGATATAAAGACAGATTGCTAGTTGCTGTTCTGCTCTGTGGACTTGTTAAAATTCCGAACCCCGCGGGTGGACATGGGGAGGCAATTGAAATACAGTAAAGACAGTGAGGACGTAAATAAAACTGCCAAAATTGAGATAACCGCCCATCTTAAAAGCAAAACACGCTTAGCCCTAGCCAGAAAAGCTGCACGGTTAGCTGCTAAATAAAGGTAGAAGGCCAAAAAAGGAGACGGAAGCTCGGTTTCTCCTGTTTTGGGGAAGGATTCAACGCTTGAAAGCTTTGAAGAGGAACTCCACACCACTCTAATATCTCCTCCAAATGAAAGGGTAGGAGAACCAGGAGAAGTAGGAGAAAAAGTTGTGGGAGGGAGCCACACGGAAGATGCAACGGAAAATACCTCAGCATCACTCAAAAATGATGCAAGGGTTGAGTCATCTTCGGGCGAGGAAAATACGAGCGGAGTGAAGGAGATAAGAGACTTTCCCTTATTTGAAAAAAAGACTGTGTGCGCTCCTCAAATACCAGCGGCCCTGCTCGAAAAGAAACAAAACAAACGCAAAAAGTTCACTTGAGTTTCTATAGCCTAGATTTTATAGAGTTAAAGATCTCCAGATAGATCCCGTGAAGGTCTCACTATGTTTTGAATGACACAATTATTCATGCACTCTGCACTCTCAAACTCAAATGGAACCGCAAAAAGCACTTACAATCTAAAACTATATATTCTACGTAGCCGGGGTGTATGTATTGTTCCAATTTTTTAATTTAAAAACAGTTCCAAATTGACTTGAATTTATTTTATTTGATTGTATTTATAAATGTAGTATACAAATTTATATCTCTTGTGAGTGTTTGAATAACAAATCTGTATAGAAACGAATAACAGTATGTTGATATACATATGAATACCCACCGAAAGAGATACATATATGTGTTTTTTAATGTGAAATTTCTTTCATGCAATTTGGAATTGTTTTTAAATAAAGAAATGTTGTAACAATACATACACCCCGGCTACGTAGTATATATAGCTTTAGATTGTAAGTGCTTTTTGCTGGTCCATTTGAGTTTGAGAGTGCAGAGTACATGAATAATTGTGTCATTCAAAACATAGTGAGACCTTCACGGGATCTATCTGGAGATCTTTAACTCTATAAAATCTAGGATATAGAAACTCAAGGGAACTTTGTGTGTTTGTTTGTTACTATTTACCCTGTTCCCTTGGTACAGAAGGGTTACTCTCTCTTGATTTACCCTGCTCAAAAAGAACCCCGAAACTCCAGCTTCATCCCCAGCAACAGTGGTAATGAATGACTCTCCCGTGCAAATGCCTGAGACTATATCACAATCTATATCAGTAGCTCCTCAACTGTTTATGTCAAGTGGCTCTGAGGCGGCAGTAAGGTTTCAATTAAGTGGTGCAGTATCTGAAACGGAAGCAAGTTCGATCATGATCAGTGAAGATCCTAGAATAGAGATACTATCCAAGCAGAGTTCATCATCAGCTGTAGCTCTGCAACCTCCCTCTTGGCCTGCCTCAAGAAGGGGACTTAAGGGGCTCAACATCAGTAATCTCAGCATCAGCGACTCAGCTACCTCAAAAGGGGAAAAGTGGCAGCTCCGAAAAGGAAATGAGCTACCAAATGGACATTCGCGAGATGTTAAACTTAATTCTTGATGAGATTCGTGAGGTAAAGTTGAATCAGCAAGTCGAGATAGCCGCTCGGCATTCTAGGCTGGAGAAATTCGAGGAGTCGATGCAAAGACTCCCTACCAGATTAAACAAGGCGGAGGAAAGAATATCGGCTCTTGAAGACCATATCAACCAAGCAAGAATAGAAGCCAAAAATACTGCAAGTAAAAAGAGCCTCCTGGAAAGTAAACTTGAAAACAAGCTTGAGGAACTTGAGAACCACTCCTGAAGATCCAATCTTAGGATAGTGGGGGTTCCTGAAGGACTGGAAGGCTCAAATATGCTCCAGTGGGTTAACTCTTTTATTCACCAAAAAGTACTACCAGAGTTTGAGGGAGACCTGACCATTATGAGAGCTCATCGGGTCCCGGCACAGAGATTCGCAAACTCAACTTTTCCTAGAACTATCCAGATGAACTTCGCAGACTACAGGATTAAGGAAGAAATTCTATCTAAGGCATTTCAACAAAGGCAATTTTCTGTTACTGAGACAATTAAATGCAGTTTTTTTTCCGATATGACCGCTACAGCAGCGCGCCGCAGGAAAGAATTTGTCAAAATTCTCCACCTGTTCAAAATGAATGGCGCTCAAGCCTCAATCGCTCAACAGTCCAAGCTACTCGTAAAGGGGAAAATTCTATATGTTTTCCGACCTTGAAGAAGCACAGTCTCTCCTTAAGGATATCACTTCAGAGACAAATGTCTGAGTAATAAGTAACAGGTCGTTGAATAATAGTGGTTGAGCTTGAGGAAAAGTGGAAATAAGTCAAATTTTTGGGGATTAGAATAGAATAGAATCAATTTTCTTGTCCGTCTGTCGAGGGGGGCTATGGGCTCACAGGGTCACTCAGGGTGTGACAAGAAGACACCCAGGTTAGTAGGAGGGGGGGGGAAATGTGGTCAGCGTGGGAGGAATGGAAGGTGCCACATTTCAGGGGGGCTGGGGGTTCACCAGGGGAGGGAGAGGGGGGGTTTGGGTGAAAGCATTAAAAAAAGAGCAGAAGTTGTAGGCAGGGTTCGTATCAAATTTTGAATGTAGGATTTAAAGATGTGAAAATTTTAATATGGAAATTAACAAATGTAGTATTCTATCAGTTAATGCCAATGGTGTTGTAAACAAACAAAAATATGGCAACTCTTATAAAATGGGCAGTCTCAGAATCCTCACGTGATATTTCTCCAAGAGACCCAGCTAAAAACCAACACCCCCAATTTATTTATCCCAAAATATTTTTCGCATTAGTTTTTTGCGTCAGCTGGGATCGCCCAGATAGGCGTTGCAATTTACTTCTCTATGAGGCTATCCTGGGAAATTCTAACATTAAGAAGGGATCCTAAGGGGAGATGGTTATGGGTTGCAACCAAAATTCAGGGGAAAGTAATGAACTTTGTAAACTACTACGGGCATATATCTGACGAGGTGTCTAGTATTTTAGAAATCAACGATCTTCTCAGGGGGGCTCCCGGGCAGATTATCATGGGAGGAGATTTCAATGACATACAAGATTTAAAAAAAGATACCTCTAATAAAAATAAGAAACAATTAAAACCTAATACTAAAAAAGTCGTGTGCGCCTTTATCTTAAAATACCAACTTATAGATCCATGGCGCTCATTGAACCCAGAAGGGGCATCCTTCACCTGTTATTCGCACCGCTTCCGGACGTCATCAAGAATCAATTTTTTTCTGATATCTAGATCTATTCAGATTTTAAGTTCATCTATCAGATGTAATCCCTTTTCCAACCATGGGAAGATAGAGCTGGAAGTTAATCTAGGAGGTAGGGGCAGGGATCAGTCCAGGTGGCAGCTGGACCGTACCCTGCTCCAGAATCAGGACTGGGTGGTTGGTTTTGGAGAATGGATCACGGAATACTTTAAAATCAACAATGACACGGCAGAACCATTCTCGGTCTGGGAGGGATTTAAGGAGGCAGAGCACGGCCAAATAGTATCCTTTACACTTGCCCAGGCTAAAAAGAGGAGACAAAAAATATCTACGCTCCAAAAGGCTGTAGATAAAGAATATGCTCTACAGTTCCGCCTTCGCCCGAATCACTTGGAGCAAGCAAAGGCGGAGTTAAGAGACTTCTTTGTACTGGAAGAGATTAACAGTACTAGAACCTTCCAACAAAGGATCTATGAGGATAGCCAATTGGTAGGAAAGCTCCTGGTGAATTCTGTGAGAAAAAAACAGGAGTCTGCCTCGATAGTCAAAATAAGAGATCCGATAAATGGCCAAGAGATAGTAGATAACAGTCTGATCCAAAGGGCTTTTCCGGAGCATTTTAGCCAATTATATACTACTGAATATCAAGTAGGGGAAGGTCAGATACAGGACTATTTTATGAACATAGATATTCCAAAGATTACGGCCAATCAGGTTTTACAACTTGGGCTTGAAATTAATTCAGAGGAAATAGCAGATGCTATTAAGGCAACACCAGGGGCGAAAGCCTGTGGGCAAGACGGGTTTCCAATCGAATTTTACGTAATCTTTTTAAAAGAGCTATTAACCCCCCTAGTGAATTTATTTAACTACATCAAGCTAGGAGGAGTGGTACCCGTGTCCTTTAAGGAAGCAACAATAATATCTTTTGTTAAAAAAGACAAAAGTCCAGAAGATATTAATTTTTATAGGCCGATTAGCCTTCTGAATTCAGACTACAAAATCCTAATGAAAATCTGGACCCATCGCTTTATGTATGCTGCGCAAGAAGTCATACATAACGATCAGTCAGGATTCATAGCAGGCCATGTTATGGCTTCCAACACTGAATTTTTAATTCAGGCACTGGACTATTTTAATGTTAATTCAACCCCTGACTGTATTTTAATGGTCGATGGGGAAAAAGCATTCGACCTAGTAAACTGGGCAACCCAGTTTTATTCTCTTACCAAATTCGGGTTTCCTGAACAAGTGATTAAAATGCTGCAGAACATCTATCAAGGTGCTTCAGCGGATGTTATAATAAACTCGGAAAAGGCCAGTTCAATCCAAGTTAATCGCGGGACCAGGCAGGGCTGCCCTTTATCTCCTCTTCTTTTTACTTTTTTATTGAACCCTTGGTTATGAAATTAGAAACAATCCTGACATTCTCCCCCCTATCCCCAGGATGGCGAAGCTTAAGCTTTTTGCGGATGATACTATCCTCTACGTAAATCCAAATAAGGAGAATATAGAAATCATATTAAACGAATTTAAAGCATATGAACAAATAGGAGGTTACGAAAGAAATGCTAAAAAATGGAGTTTCTCGCTTTAAACACCAATCTCAACCATTTTCCATCGTGTTTGCGTGTCCAGGCTGCAAGCCGAGACCCTATTGGATATTTAGGCATATACGTGACCTACGATTGTCACCAGCTCTATCTCCTTAATTATGTGAGAATGAAGAATAAAATCAAGAATCTTCTCGCCCAATGTCTTTTACTCCCTCTCACCTTGATTGGCAGGGTATCTCTGATCAAGATGTCGATTTTATCTTTATTAATTTTCTTGTTTCGTAATGTTCCTATTAAATTGAATTCCATTTTTTTAAAGACATCAAATCTATGATCAGAAGTTTTGTTTGGGGAGGAAAAGCCCCTAGGGTAAAGCTCTCCGTGATCCAACTCTTCCACATTTAAAAACATACTACGAGGCAGCCGTTCTTGATTTAGTGGCAGGCCTGATAGGTTCAAAAAACAATCGAGATAGCTTCTTCTTAGTAAAAATGATACAAGAGTCTGATTCTCAAACCCAGGTATTTTTAAAGATTGCAAAACTCCCCAAAAGGACGAGATACAAGACCCTGAAAGAATATTTATCTAGATTACAGTCCTTTTTTAAGAAAAATCTTAGTTCTTCAGCTTTCCAGTTTTTAAGCTTACGAGAATGTTTTTGTCTGGGCCTCCAAATTAGTAACAGTCAAATATTCAAGTGGGAGAATTTGGGATTTCGGGAGTTAAGGCACTTCTGTGTTCTGAATAGAATTATTTTGTGGCAAGAAGTCCTGGCTAGCGTAATTACTCCCGGGCGACCAACGCTTTTTGAATATTTACAAATTGTCCACTTCCTGAGAAGAAATATTGGTGGACTTCTTGCCTCAACGGGTGAGATGGTAACACTCCTATATGAAACCGAAATTAGCGGCATAGGAAATTGGTACAAGAGGCTCCATTGTGTCGGGCAATTAGACAGGGTGGACCGCCATCTTGATAAAATAACTAGCCTAACACAATGTAACTTAACACATAAGAATGGGAAATCATAAGTTTGCTAGGCTATACATCATTATGAGCTGCTAATTTCAAGAGGATGGCCTTTTTGTCCCGTTGGCTAGCGTATTGGACACCAGAAGCACTTGAGAAAAGGTTCCCGGAGGTCGAGATCAAGTGCTTTAGATGCCAAGCCGCTGGCCAGGGGGTTGGCTTCATATTTTCTTTACTTGTCCCCAACTGAAATCTTTCTGGGAGGCCATACTCATAGACATTGAGGCAGCTATAGGAAAACACTTATACCCTCAGCCGAATTGGCCCTCTTTGGTATATCCAAAGACAGAGGTACTCTCAAAGATGATGAGGAAATATTTGTGTTTATCTCTTGTGCAGTTGCTCGCTCCCTAATACTCCAAAATTAGAAATCAAAGGTACTTCCATCCCATTTAAAAAGGCTTAACAAAATGAGGAGGTGATGGAATTTTGAAAAAGCTTATGCTTGCAGAGTGGGAGCAGTCAGGAGTTTCGAAAGGAATTGGAAGTATTTTGAGAATCTGGAGGAAATAAAGGGTGGGTTAAGCTAGAAATTAGATTGAATACTAAAACTAAATCTATACGAATCTAAAAGCAGTCTTGAAATATTGGTAGACTCTATCAACAAGTCAATTTCTTAGCACTAGCACCTTATTCCAGGTTGGATTGCACTGTATTGCACTTGAACTTTATGATCAAAGTTTGCGGATGTTGCACATTGCTTGCACTTGAAAATTTATATTTTTTTGTAACATTGACTGCTTATGAGTTTTAAGTATTTAAAATCCCCCCTTTTTTATCCAGTTTTGTTATAATAGAAGAAGCTTTTAAAAATGTTGTATCCATTTCCATTGCTCAAATTGTTAATTCATGAATTGTACCTTAACTATGTTCTGCTCAATAAAAAATGTATGTAAAAAAAGAGAAGGTGAACACCAGACCAAGGAATGATTACTAGAGATGAAAGTCAAAGCTAAAGACAATAGACAAGTGTTTGTATCAACTTTCTCTATGAGTTCAAGACAAATTAAAAAGATCATCAACCAGCGTTGAAAATTCTGGACAATGAAAGTGAATTTAAAGACCTTTTCAAAGATAAACCCATTTTTAATTACCGGAGATCGCGTAATCTTAAAATAGACTGAAGACAGACTTAAGACAGACTTAAGACAAACCTAAGACAGACTTAAGACAGACTTAAGACAGACTTAAGTTAGAATGTTGTCTTAAGTTTGTCTTAAGTCTGTCTTAAGTTTGTCTTAAGTCTGTAATAAGACTTGTCTTAACCGCGGCGGCTTTTCCCGCTGTGTGCGGCATTTTTAAAAGTACCGCGTTACATGAGCATACGAGCGCCGTAGCTGATGACGAGCTCGTCATCAGCATCGAAGGGGTTAAGTCTTTCTTAAGTCTGTCTTAAGTTTGTCTTAAGTTTGTCTTAAGTCAAACTTAAGACACAATCTTAACTTTACTACTACTAAATGCCTTGTGTGATACCAAAAGTAGTAAGTTTAGGATTTTGTCTTAAGTTAGTTCTGTGAATCGGCTCCAGAGTGAATACCAACACACTAATATACTCTTCATGTATGCCTTGGTACCTAGCAAACAAAGTAGCACTTGCCACAAACTACTAAACCATATTAAAATTAAAACACACAACTCTACCACGCATAAAATATTAATCAACTTTGAACAAGCCATTATATGGACAATACTAAAATTGTACCTACACAGCTTCTGGCTGTTACTACCATTTTAATAAAAGCATTTAGAGATATTGGCAACATTGTGCACTTAGTGTAGCATATGCAACAAACGTACTTATAGAAGGCCCATTTTACCCAAAGATAAACACAAACTAAGTCCTCTAATGCACTACTATGAAGACACTTAAGTTGAGAGACTGCACCGCTCTAGACAAGAATGTCAGCCCAAATTTCAAATACCTTGGTCGAATGTCTATGACAGCACCATGACTCAAGAAGCCAAAACCAGCAACACCGTAGGAAGATGGCAGAATGTATTACAGGCCACACTAGAGAGAACTCAACCTACACTATACACATTCATAGAAACCCTACAAAAATAAAAAAGCTACCAACAACTAAGAATTGAGCAATCAGTAAGGTAAACCAGTAAAATGTACGACATGCTACATTGTAAAGTCAGAATCCTTAAACTGCAAAGAGGTACACTACTTAGAATCAATAGCAAAATCCCTATTATACAACAACTCGCTTCATACACTCTAGCCAAGAAACCTTGACAAAGGTACACACTACCATAACTGAAGGATTTTTAAATACATATTAAACAATTAATTTGTATACATTAGTCAAATAACATATAAATAACATTGAAATGTAATATGTTTAATTATTAATTAAATATCAGCACATTGTCAATCACAAAGCGTAACAGTAGAAATAAACACAAAATGGTAAAATGTAAATGTAAAATAACACATGGCAATTACAGCAAATAAACATACAAAATAAAATATAACGTTTCCTGCTCACAAATAAATAAATGAACTTACAGTTTTGGAGCTGTAAATGTCCATTCCACAACCATGTTGTCAAAAATAATGTACCAAAACAGAAAAAAGTGAAGTCCAAAAAAGCTCCCCAAAAAATAAAAAATGAAAAAGTCCAATGCAAATCCATTAAAGTAATCCATAATACCCGAAAAATCAAAGGAAATTAAAAATAATAATAACAAATTAATTTCTTTTAAAAAACATAAACATCACAGGTCCCCGGGATTTCTTCCAATCCGTAAACGTGTAAAAATTATAGAATACCCATCAACATAAAACAATATTATTAAACACAACATAAACAAACATCACATTAGAATTAAAATAAACATAAAGTATAACATGACAATAACTAAAATAATAGTAGAATTCTAACAAACTCTGAGAAGACCTAACCCACAACACTGCTAAGTAATAGAACACAAACTACGACTAACTAAGCCTCGAAATAAAAACTAACACTATAACTACCATTAACTAGTTCTACTCACATCATCCCTATCCCCAAAACTCTCTAAAAAAGAGGGGCGTGGTAAAGATGACGGTGTGAGCAAACGTACTGCTCCCAAGCTCCCGCCGACAGTCTGACACAGCACCAGCCCTGGGGCTGTTTTAGCCACTGTCGGCTCATATCAAGGGGCTGGAGAGGTCCCAGTACCGGTGGGGGCCAGCCGGGAGCAGAGACAGTGCCTGCTTATGTATCATCCCTGAAGAGAACAGATGGCGCGCAGAGCTGGCAGGGCCACGCAGGAGCACTTGGGAGCTGCAGGTGCGACAGAGAGGGTTCAGTGAGGCGGAGTCCTGATCTCCGATCTGCCCGGTGGGAGTGGCGGCCCTCAGTAAAGACACCTTTTGAGAGAGACAAGGGAACCCAAAGGTAATTTTACTAGGGACCTTGGGTAGGATAATTGTTACTAAAGACAGTGGTCCCTAGACAATTTAAGTAGAAAGCGATTGATAAACATATGCTAATTAGACAGTATGTTCTTTGTCCAGCCGGACAACATTTATTTAAGAGATAAGTTTTGTAAACATGAATGGTAACAATAACATGTAGGACGCACCTGCGACCCACACATACACAAACAGGGTAAGGGGAGGGGGTGCAGGCAAGGGGAAGGTGTCTGTACTTAGGTATGTATTTACACAGACTTGATTCTCATATAAGTACCATTGTACACTTTTTCATATTATTCAGTGACACACTGTACACTAAGTGTTGACGTTTCGATCCCTGGGCTTAAAAACATGGCATCATCTTCAGGACAGTGGATGTGCCTGCGTGCAAACAATAGTATGTTTGTCCAACCAGGGGAGGCCTGTACAGTCCATGGGTGTACACTCAGACCGGAGTGGAATCTCCGAGTGGGTGGAAAGAAAGAAGCCAATTACTTCCGAAACAGCAGCGCCGCTGCTACCAGGGAGTTACTGTTAACTTACCTGTCGGGGTGAGCCCAAACTGTTGGTGTGAAGTACACAGGTTTTTTTGGGACCGTTGTCCTAGCACAATAAGTGGGATGATACGGAAAGTATTACAATCAGGTTCCGAGCCCATCGCGAATAGCGATCACGGCGAGGACCGAGGTGATGTTCGATTAGCGGCAGAACCCAGCGATTACCAGGATTAAATTTGGCGGCTATGTCCATACAATTAGCCTATATGCTGACGATGTGTTAATATAATTTGCTACTCCAAGGAGTGCACTGCCGGAATGTCTGGCAGACTTGGATACCTTCGCCTGGGCTGCAGGATTTAAGGTGAACACAGATAAATCAATGGCGCTGAACCTGTCCCTATCACGACCGACCCGGGAATATTTGCAAAGCCTGTTTCCTATTCAGTGGGCGGCAGACACAATCCCATATCTGGGGATCCAGCTGGCCCACTCCCTCCCTGCAGTGGGAAAATCCGTCCGGAACTCGGTCAATGGAAGCATTACCCCCTCTCATCACTAGGCAAAATTGCGGCTGTCAAAATTACAATTTTACCCCAGATCCTCTATCTCTCCCGCACCATCCCTCTCCGACCACCCGGAGGCTGGATACAGCAGACGCAATCAGATCTTGCTCAATTCATCTGGAGTGGTTGGAAACCACGGTTGAGGCAGAATCTGGCGATGCTTGCTCTTGGGGGGTAAGGACTTGGAGTACCAGATCTTCGACGGTACTTCCAGGCGGCTCAACTGCCGCACCTGGTTGAGTGGAGCCGATTGAAATCGGAGAAACACTGGCTGTTTCATGACCAGGCTGTGGGGGCATGACCCTTGCAGGAAATTCCCTTCTTGTGCAAGTCCCACAGGCCCCCTAATTTATATGCCTCGTATATTATACGGGTTCACGGGTGGGACGCTACTAATATTAAACACGAACTCACAACCTTCCCGTCTCCGCTCACCCCATCAATAGACAGCGCTGATTTCCCTCCCGGTTTGGATACGGTTGCCTTTGCAAGTTGGACGCCTGCTGGATGCCGCTTCTTGTATCATATGTACGATGCCAAAGGGGTCATTCAAACCCAGGTCCGCTCCAAGGCAGATTGGTACCTTTCCCCTTAAGAAAGATGGCTGATTACATGTACGTCAGATAAAAAGCTAATCCCTGATTTATATAGGATGCTACAGGTCAAGCATAAACACATATATAGTCCCAGCAAAGTGTAGTGGGAGAGGGACCTAGGCAGGACACTCAGCCATAAAGAGTGGGAAGGGATACACTACAGGGCCCGACATTCTGGGTACCACATGGGGCTTACTGAAACTCTTACAAAGATTGTAACATATTGGTATTATACTCTGGAGCGTTTACATGCGATGGACAGCACTCGGGAGGCGACATGTTGGTGTGGCTGTGGCCAAGTAGGCCCCTTAGTGCATCTCTTATGGGAGTATGACTATGTTCAGCCGTATTGGACCCAGGTGTTAGACAAGGTCAGGGACCAAAACATACTCGCACACTGGTGCACTTCTAACACCCCTACATTTACACGCTGGCTATACCGTCTGTGGCATATACTCGGTATGGAGAAGCCGACACTTACCATGGTGGGGGAGGGATCCAGATATAGTGAGCTGTGGCAACCCTTTCTGTCACTCTTAGCCACTGAATTCAGGGAGGTCACATGTCCCCGATACCTCAGGCTGCTACGCCTCACAGACTCACAGCGGACGGTCTGACGAGGTAGGTCACTTATGGTTTAGCATGGCTTGGGTAGTGGACACGCAATATACGGGAGGGGTGTGGAGGTGTTGGGAGAGGGGGGCGCCTAAGGGGGTTTTTATTTTTTTTCCTTTTGTTTAATGTTATCTCAAGTATGTGGCAATAGCCGAATATGAGCCCACTGTTGAGTTTGCGCCTTTGATTAGCTCTGCCATGTCATATGTGCCACAGCACTGTTTGTTGATAGCTAACCATTGGTGGTTATATTTGTGTGTTGCAAACTCAATAAAGAAATTTAAACCATAAAATGTAAAAAAGGTCTTCTCTTAGCCAATGATCAGCAGCAGGTAACCACAATTTTCTCCCAGCAAATTTGACAAAATCTAGAAATAGACTTTAAAAGTGCCCTTAGGGGCCGATTACTATCTCGTTAGGAAAGTCTTCCGATCGAATCAGTTACGGAATCGTTCCCAAATGAATCGGGTTCTGTGAGTCCAACCGACCGATTACAATGTTTCCAAACATAGTTCGGCCGGATTCCAGATGACTTCTATGGGAGCCTCTGTACCGAACAAGAACACAGACTCCCATTTAAACGAGCTCTCATTGACAAAAGGGGCTGTTGGGGAAAACCTTGCACCCTGTGGCGGGCACCCCTTAGTGCCTGCCACACTGTGCATGCAATTCAGAGGGCCGTGGGTGAAGGGGGTGACTGCTATGAGCCCCCAAAGTCAGATTCTGACATGCAGTCTGACTCGGAATAACCAATTCAGTAAGGCTGTCCAAATCTGATATCCTAATCATTTGGTTGGAAATGTGGTCTAGACCACTGCGATTCAGCTCTGACAGACGGTTACACCCAATAGCTTTTGGAACCGAGTCGGACAGTTCAAATGCTTTCCAGCCATCGTAATTGCTTGTTGGGAAAAGTGTCCGAGTCGATTGGGAAGGCGGGTTCCGAATCGGATTAGGAACGACATCATAATCGACCCATAGTGGTACGAAACATGGATGCTAAATGAAATAAAAATGACTATCTCTCTATAGAACACAATAAGACTGTTAGTAAAAAGTATTAACAAAAATTGATTAAACATGGAAACAATGAATGTTTTATGAAACATCGAAAAATTATGTTAAGTATACAATAAATAGTGGTGGAAAAGTAACAAGCAATATAATACAGCAGTATTTATAATATACTTTAAAAAGTATATCAACCTGTAGGAGGCTTGGACCACCAGTGAAACAGGCCTCCCAATTGCTTTACAGCCAACGTGACTGTGGCGGTCCAACCACCACATCTGAGATGGCGGAAAGGGAGGGATATAAGCCCAAATCTCACCTCGACTCACCTCTACTTGTCTGCTACCATCATGTAGCCCATCAGACACGTCATGCCGCTGCTCTACTTGCTCGACCATGTTCAAAACCCAGTCTGTCGTGGACGACATCAGCCGTAAGTTATACAACTACCTGTTGCCATAGACTCCTCTGCAAAGCGATGCATCGCCATAGCTCAGGCAAGGGAGTTGGGGTCCTTAAGTAATTTACACATACACAGGGACATTGCATGGGATTGTTTCATAGCAATCATCATAAAACATCTATAGTAAGCCCTCCTAGTCCAAACTATGGGTACTGACAGGCAAACTGTACACAAATGGACATGTATTTGCAAATGATATAGAGTGATAGATATGTGGGCATCATTTTCTGTTCCACAACAGCAGCTCCTCAACAATATTTCACATCAACAAATGTTTGTCACACATATTTTTCCCTTTCTCACTTGTCTCCCATGTTACTACTAATCTTCACTAGCCATGCTGCTTGCCATTTCGCTAATGTTGAGAAAGTGACATTGAAGTGACTACAGCTACCATGTGGCCTTTTCATTCTAACTCAAAACAAGATGCTACACTCCTTTTGCTCCTTTTCACTTGTCCGCCATGTCACTACTGATTGGCACTTGTCATGCAGGTTACCATTTGTCTCCTGTTGTTAAAGTTCAATTGAAGTGCCTACCACTTCCATGAGGCCTTGTCACTCCAATTCTAACCAAGATTCTAGACTGTTTTGCCTCTTCTCACTTGTCTGCCATATCACTTTTGATCTACACTCGTCACGCAGGATACCATATCTCAAGAGTTGCTAAAACGACTTTGAAGTGACTACAACTACCATGAGGCCTTGTCACTCCAACTCCAACCAAGATGCTACACTCCTATTGCCCCTTCTCACTTGTCTACCATGTCACTGTTGATCTTCACTTGTCATGCAGCTTACCATTTGTCAAGTGTTGCTAAAGTTTTTTTGGAGTGACTACAACTACCGTGAGGCATTGTCACTCCAACTTTAATCAAGATGCTATAGTGTATGTGAAACCAAAGCAAAGTCCAACACAGCGCAGGGGGTATCGGCTCCTGGCGCTGCTGCACGCCGTGAGGGAAACAACAGAATCTCGGCAGAATCTTGGCAGACAGGAAAGCCAGGAGACTCCCTTCACCTACAATCCCCAGCAGACCCAGGGGCGGCGCAGAACACACGCGTCACGAGAGCGCCTGGAGGCGCTACAAATCACCCTGTGCCCTCTCGCCCCGCGAGTCGTGCGCGGGAGCGCCCGGTAGAAGCCCGGGACAAGGGCGGGACAGTCTTTGGCAGTCTTTGGCAGGAGGAGGCAGGGCAGGGCCCGAGACTCTGCCCCACGTCATGGGGAAACGCAAGCTGATGGCGAATTGCGGAGAAGGTAAGAAGGCCAAAGTACCTAGGAAGTCAGAGACTATCATCTCATATCTGACATCCGCAGTAGGGGCACTAAACGATGAGATTGCTAATGCGGAAAAAGAACTGGGTCTCAATCAGTTGCCTACAGAGCCGAGGGATTTAATAGACGTAATAGTTCCCGAGTCTACCTCACATATCCCATTGGAACCTAAAATAGTTGTCACTGCTCCTACCGCTGCCTCCGTGCCTAGGACCATCACTCCACCACACGATCAGGGTAGTGACTCTGCACACTCCGATCCCACTATGAACATGCCACCTAAGGCAAAAAACAACGAGGCAAGAAACCCCGTGAGGGTCACACTGTTAGAGCGGAGAAACTGACACTTGAGGACTTCCAGGCTAACCTGACTGACGTGGTGGAGGGACTTTTTGAATCACGGCTGGAACCATTATTGGCCGATATAGCTAAAGACATTGTGGACACTCTTAAACAATGTGTGGACAATATCATGAAAAAATGTGAAAGAATTGATAAATACCTCAAGGAGTTTAACCCATATTGCCAGATCCCAATTAGGAGTAAAACAGTATCTGAGCAACAGGGGAGGGATAATATACCTATTAATCCACCATCTAGTCCACCAATGCAAGTGCTTAGTACAAATTATTTACCCGCACTCACAACACGTGATGATAAGATTGCTTCCTCACGGGGGAAACAAAAGGCAGGGGTTGAGGGGACAGGGCACCCTAACGTGTTATCCACCCCTAGACCCAAGGAGCATTACCCTAGCGAACCCAGAAAAAGACGGAGCCGACCGGTGGATCTCCCTCTGGACGCAGCAAGCTTAGTTGTTATTTTAACTGGGATCCCGTGTCTTAAACCACACCAGAGGGAATCGGAGCTAGATTTACTAAACAGAACTAGGAGTTGGTGCACGCAGTTTAGTAGTGGAAGCCTGGACGTGGGTAAATATATCATAGCTGCACGAAGGGTAGACTGGGTGGGGAGGAGGCCTAAATGCATCACTGGAGACTGTGTGATCGTTAATTTTAATACACCTAATATAGCAGACACTCTACTCTGGGATGGATCTGATCTAGATGGTGTAGGTATTAGACCACTCCCATTAGGGTTTTTCTAACCTCCCCCCACCTATCCTCAGCCCAAACCACATTACCTGCATATCTAACCGCCATCAAGAAGAGCAGAGGGCATAAGAGCGAAGCCGTTTGTATCCTATCAAACTCAGCAGGCTTTATTGCGGCCAAGACCAAATACCGCAGCAGCACCAGTCCCCCAAGAACAGCATACTGTCAGTCAGGGGCAAGGGATTGTACTTAGCAACAGGTACCTTCCTCTCTTGAATACCTCTACTTTAGATACTAACGACTGACAACTACTCACCGTTTCACCAAGTCAGGAAGTCACTACCATAGTTAGCTATCGCTATGTTACAGCAGTGAGTTGGAATATCGCTGGGCTAAGGAAGAAAGTCACTGACGCTAGATGGCTAAATTTTGTAACACAATATGATATCCTGGGTTTCCAGGAAACATGGGATACCAGTGATAAGTTCTTCATAGACGGGTACCGCAGCTTTTCAGTCAAAGCTATTCCTGGGGAGGGTGGCAGGCACAAAGGTGGTCTGTATATACTCTTCTCTTTAAAATTGGTGGGTACCACACGGAAAATTGTTCATACACCGGAAAACATCCTGGGTATTGAGTGGGCTAGGCCAAATTCCCCGCTAACTTTGATAGTTAACTTTTATAATGCACCTGATAGGGATAGAAACTGCTCACACTTGAGTTCTCTATCTTCCTTTTTAACAACATATAAGTCACAGCAACCCGCTTTATTCGAAACCCTGTTGTTGGGAGATTTTAACGTCCACCCATGTAGCTGGGGGTGCCAGGATAAAGAGCAATTGGGACCTCCGGGAGCTGTTAGTACCCACTTTGAGCATACCGCACAGGGGGTGGAATTGGAAAACCTACTAGCCAACCAAAATATGTATGAGGCACAAGGGACATGGGGGGATGTGAGAGCGCCGACCTTTGTTGGTAGGGATGCTAGCACTGTTATTGATTATATCTTTATTTCACCAGGGATAATCGACACAGTGGTATCCTTTGAAGTCAGTTCGTCCCCATTTAGCGATCATAACCCAGTAGTCTTGTTCCTAAACATGGGTCACAACATTGTCACCCAGGTTGAGCGTCTGGGGGGTTGGTGATACCCTTGTTCCTAAGGAGCAGGGTCGTAGACTGAACTGGGCAAAGGTTGTGCCCGATACCTTTATGGACAACCTCGTGCTGAACTCACAAGATGATATGACAATCTGTATGGATAGCACATCCGAAGGTACTGCCATTATTAGCTCTTTTTCCACCATATGCTCTAAAATCAACAGGGATTTAACAAGCACAAAGAAGCAAGTAGATTCCTCCACCCCAAGATGGTTCAACAGGGAGTGCTCAAAGACACATAATGACTTACTTCACGCCCTGAAACAGCAGCCAAGAAATAGGGCTTTTGTGGAAGGGCTTAGGAAGGAATACAGAATGGCCATTGAGACTCATAAAAAGTCAATAAAAAGTGAGGCTTGGAACAGTTTAACAGCGGCAAATGTCTTGAAGGACAGTTCCAAATTTTGGATGGTTATAAACCATTCTTATTTTGCTGCATCAACAATCACTGTTATGGACTGTGTGATTCCTGAAGACCTTTGGGTTGATCACTTTAGTAAAATGTATAATAGTGATATGACTCCAGCACCTGGTAGATCCCAACAGCCTCTTGCAGAAGTATCCCCCCTTGTTTTTACAGAATTAGAGGTTAGCAGGGCTATTGATGAGATGACCAAACATAAGGCCCCGGGTCCCGACGGCGTCCCGGCAGACCTATACAGCTCAAGACCATCCCTGTGGACCAAAATACTCACAAATGTTTTTAATGCAACGGTCACAGCGGGGTTTCCTGAATCCTGGTCCACCTCAACTATTGTTCCTATATATAAGAAGGGCCTGAGAAGCGTTCCGGCCTGTTATAGGCCGATTTCGCTAATTGACTCTGCCGTTAAGATCCTTGGCAGAGTCATTTTACGCAGACTGGGCAATATCACTAAAGAGGAGGGGGTCCTCTCCGACCTCCAGTATGGTTTCCATGAGAAACGAGGTACAATTGACCAGTGTTTGAATCTCCATATGCTGGTCAGTAAGTACACCATGGTGAAGGAGGGCCACCTATACCTGGCCTTTATGGACCTTTCTTCGGCCTTTGACTTGGTCAATAGGGCCAAGTTATGGGCTATATTGGCTGGCATTGGTTTTGATCCTCCCCTCGTAGATTTCCTGGCCGCACTCCACGAAGACCTATCAGCCTCCATTAGAATCACCCGAGAAGGCAATACCACCAGACCTTTTAATTCCAGAAGAGGCGTGAGGCAGGGCTGTATTTTAGCCCCACTTTTGTTTACTCTTTACATTAACGCCCTGGATAAAGCCTTGGAGGGGTCCACACCTGATATTCCGTATGTGGGGGGTTCCGCAGTACCTGTTCTGCTGTATGCGGACGACGCGGTCCTCGTAGCCCGCACGGGAGTGGGCCTACAAAGGCTTCTGGATGCGTTTGGTGATTTTATGGCAAAGTTAGACCTTTTATGGTGGCGGGGAGGCGGCAAAGGCCGAAATGCTGAAATCCTTTACCTGTTGTGGAGAGGGGGGTTCAAGGGTGCAAGTCTTTACCTACCTGGGCGTGATTTTCGAGGAGAAGGGCTCGTGGAAACCACAGGTGTCCGCGAAATTACTAGCTGTATCTAGATCAACATCAGCTTTGTTGAGTTTCGCAAAACGACTTGGCTCACGACCAATGGAGGCTTTACTGAAAGTTTACAAAACTAAATGTTTATCCATAGCCACTTATGGTGCACCGCTGTGGGGCTACTCCTCAACGGGTGACTTGCAGATTGCGGAAAACCAGTTTCTTAGATCTCTACTAGGTGTTCCACAATCTACACCAGTTTTTTCACTACACTCAGAGTTAGGTTTAGGCTATATTACTGACCTGCTTCTTCTGGCACCATTGATATGCTGGGCCAAAACCTGGCTGAATAATGACATTACACTCAACCATATCATTCTTAGGGACTGCATGGCTCTGGATAACGCTTTAAAGATTCTGTGGCTGGTCTATGTAAAAGATGCGCTGGAAAGTCTTGGCAGGCCCAATCTTTTTAGCCACCCAAACACAATTTGTAGGGGGGATGTGAAATGGATTAAGGAACATTTTTTGAGGAGGGCAACTCAAATAAGGGAGAGCGAGGAACTGATTAAACCTAGAGCCAGAGCCAACTTCCTCCTCCTGACTACGCCCTCAATTGAACCTTATCTAAAAATTGTAAGCCGCCCATACCATCGACACCTGCTTATTAGATTTAGGTTCAACATTATACAGTACTCCTTAGGTGATTTCCCCATATGGGGGGTCCCAGACGCTTGCTTTTGACTTTGTATGTGAAACACTCACATTGCACATATCCCAGATACTGATTTGATGTCATAAACAACATTTGTATGGCTATATCAGTAAAGTCAAACTCACCTTCTCTGCTACAACTCTATTTTGGACTATCATACATCACCCACACAAAAAGGCAATGTCAGTCAATAGGATTAGATTGAATCAGTGTGAGAGCCTTTCTAAGGGCACAATGGAACCAATCTCTGAAGTATAGCTATGCCTCAGATGGAACTCTTAAAGGGTGGGACACTGGGGCACAGTACATTTTGCACATGGCTGACAAACTCTGTGTGCACTGGGCCTGAGAGCTGAAGCATATCATGGGCATCCAATAGCAGAAACAAGCGCCATGAATGTGTATGCAATGGGTAAGTGCAACGTATGAAATCAAACAGCATGAACAGCATGTGGCACACATCTAGAGGAAGTAGCTGTAAGGAACATACTGCAAAATTGACACATGTCCATGCAGAACTGCACAAAGGTATGACGAGTGGATACCTTCCATGTGTGGATTCACAAATATCTAGCTTCAGTATATCAAACAAATATCCAACCTACGTCATAGGGAGAAGTGCATCTTAAATTATGTTGGCAGTGGCCGTGCCAAGCTGAAATACGTACTACATAATATGTCACCCCATGCAATGTCTGCCCCATTTAGATTTCATCCCACATATACAACCATCCACCTTGTCCTGTGTAACTTCAGCACTGGTTCCAAGGTCACATCATATAAACAACTTCAACTCAATCATTAATCAGGGATGAAACAAACACATCTGTACTCACACATCACTAACTACACAATAACATCAAATAATTAGAAAGTAATGGCAGGACTAATGTCTTCAAAACTGTGAACGTTTTTATTGAATGGATGAAAAAAATCATCATATCAAACAAAGGGTAATATAGCCATATGAACATCCCCAATCCTGCTTGGTACAGGTGATGACGCCAGTCATAGACTGCATATTCACAAGCCAATACACCTTTTAAGGTTTTGCATGTCCAGGAAAATCTATCATGTGAAGATGTGGGATCCCTAGAGTCCCAATGGGCATGCACAACACACCACTCTGCGGTATTGAGCACTCAGATTGCATTGTTAGGATCTGTGTAAACACTCACATATGTTCCACACAGTTCTACATCTCACTCCCTCATGCATGTCCCCAGCCAGTAAATGTGTGTTTTGAAATACTATTGCACATGAACCATCAACTGAATGAATGAATGAATGAACTCCGATTTATAGAGCGCACCTAGCTGCCCTGAGGCGTCCAAGCGCTAAGCATACCATCTGAGGTTTGGGTTCGAAGAGGCAGGTTCAGCTACATCATTCAGTAGTGAATAGGAGCGTTTTCAGCTGTTTGCGAAAGGAGAGAATATTAGGATTAGATCTAATATGCTGGGGCAGAGCGTTCCATCTCTTAGCTACATTGTAGGAGAAAGAGCGGCCTCCTGACCTTGATTTCTTTATTGGCGGCACAATGGCTAGATTTGCAGAGGTGGAGCGCAACTGTCTTGTGGGGAGGTAGGGTGTAATGAGAGGGAGATTGATTGCCGGGCCTGTAGACCAGAAGGTCTGGTGGGCAATACAGAGTGATTTAAAGTTTACTCTTTCCTTTATAGGGAGCCAGTGCAGTGTCATCAGTCCAAGTTTTGCTGATGATCTGCGGGGGAGTTGTAAAAGTGTTCTGGCTGCGCAATTCTGTATTAATTGCAGTTTGCGCAGGGTGAAGTCAGGGGCTCCAAGATACAAAGCATTTCCGTAGTCCAGTCACGATTGAATCAGGCCCAGAACCACGGTTTTTCTTGCTTCAAAGGGGAGAAGAGGCAAGATCTTCCTGATAACTCTCAGGATGCCGAAGCAGGTGGCAGAAAGTTTTGTTGCCTGTTGATCGAACGACAGGGATCTGTCAAGCCAGACACCCAAGCTCTTGATGGCGTTTTTGGGAACAGGGGCGGGTCCCAAGCTGGGAGGCCAGAGAGTGTCTATGGTAGATGGTACGGTATGACCCAGGAGCATGAGCTCAGTCTTGTCTCCATTAAGTTTGAGACAAGACTTGGTCTCAAGACTGGCAAGTGCACATTGGCTTACATGTAGGCACTACTGCTGGTGGCACCAGTGATATCTGCAATCTATTTTCACTGTATAACCAGTACTTACCAATGGTAACTGTTGTACAGTCACTGCATGTACTGTGAACTAAATGTCATGTCAAATGCAATAGAGCCACCGTCACATGAGAGACAGTAGTGAAGGTACATCACTCCTCACACAAACAAGACCAGTTGCCTGTGTTGTACAATTGTCAACCAGATTTACTGAGAACATGAAATGATTACTCACTTCACTCAGCCAGGTGTCTGCTCAAAAGGAGAGAATAGAATGTGGAAAGGAATCTGCTGTCTTCTAGTTCAGAAATACACCTACTGCCACACTTACACTGACAATGACTCGTCTTGTGTGTGGCACATGGGCCACCACCAATATGGTTGGTGAAATGACTGCATGTAACACTCAAAGTGGGCAATATGACATGTATGACACTGACCAAGACTCACCCCCTTATTGATGGTGTTGAGCCCTCAACTACCCATCAAGGTATGGGTAGGCCACCATCAGTATGCGGGCCATCAGGGGGGGCAGGGTCCAGTGTGTGCCCCTTCCATTTTGGGAGGACTTCCCCTATGGGACCTCCATGATCTTCTGGGTCCAACGCTACAAGACCTCCCACCTCTTTCGGCAGCGGGCACCATGCTGCTTGTAGACACCACGGTCCACACCTTCTGAGCGATGGCTCTCCAAATGGCCTTCTTCTGATAGGCGTTGACCTGTATGGATGCAATAGATGTAGAAACACAATGTAACTGGAACTGTAAGGATATCTGTATGGTTGATACACATTTGTTTTAACACCTAGCACAAACATTCATCAAGAGTCAACAAAATACATGTGTCAATGTCACATGCTAAATTACAAAAAACAATTTGATGGACAGAATGTAGATGAATGTCTTACATTCACCCCAGTACAAGGATCTGGTCCTAAATCCATCGTTTTTTGCACTCCACACCACCCTGGGTTAGATAATGGCTTCATGCAAATCAGCTCTGACCCTGTGCCCCATGGGAACAGTCCAGTCCGAACTACACAGACATATCTTTCCCAGACCGGAATCAAGCATCCGAGGACCGGACCGGTTTCGAGGTAACACCTCTCATCAGCCCGGCTAGCTTGACTCCAGTGGTGTGGAGGCTCTGGGACCCACGTCTGAGCTACCCCAGTACACTCAGGGAGAAAATTACAAAAAACAATTTGATGGACAGAATGTAGATCAATGTCTTACATTCACCCCAGTACAAGGATCTGGGCCTAAATCCATCGTTTTTTGCACTCCACACCACCCTGGGTTAGATAATGGCTTTATGCAAATCAGCTCTGACCCTGTGCCCCATGGGAACAGTACAGTCCGAACTACACAGCCATATCTTTCCCAGAGCGGAATCAAGCATCTGAGGACCAGACCGGTTTCGAGGTAACACCTCTCATCAGCCCGGCTAGCTTGACTCCAGTGGTGTGGAGGCTCTGGGACCCACGTCTGAGCTACCCCAGTACACTCAGGGAGAAAATTACAAAAAACAATTTGATGGACAGAATGTAGATCAATGTCTTACATTCACCCCAGTACAAGGATCTGGGCCTAAATCCATCGTTTTTTGCACTCCACACCACCCTGGGTTAGATGATGGCTTTATGCAAATCAGCTCTGACCCTGTGCCCCATGGGAACAGTCCAGTCCGAACTACACAGCCATATCTTTCCCAGACCGGAATCAAGCATCCGAGGACCGGACCGGTTTCTAGGTAACACCTCTCATCAGCCCGGCTAGCTTGACTCCAGTGGTGTGGAGGCTCTGGGACCCACGTCTGAGCTACCCCAGTACACTCAGGGAGAAAATTACAAAAAACAATTTGATGGACAGAATGTAGATCAATGTCTTACATTCACCCCAGTACAAGGATCTGGGCCTAAATCCATCGTTTTTTGCACTCCACACCACCCTGGGTTAGATAATGGCTTCATGCAAATCAGCTCTGACCCTGTGCCCCATGGGAACAGTCCAGTCCGAACTACACAGCCATATCACTGTCACTACACAGTCACATGCTAAGCACAAATAAAGCATAGATACATACTTTTGTGGTCATGTGATGACTTCTCTCAACTCTCAACTGTGGTCATGACATACACCGACTGAGCCGGACCACTAACATCATGTTGGCCAGGCCCATCCTACATGGAATGTAATGTGAGGTTCCATGACATACAGCACACCATTTGGACCTTTCGAATGGTTAACTACCTGAGCATGACTATCCAGACACCTTTACCTCCAGGCCTATTGCAATAATGCCCATGGTCCATAGAGGCAAGCACCATGGTATACACTGCATCCTAAGAATAAGACTAAGATCACACGGTAAGAGCAGGTATGTGTGACTCTCAGAGCTACCTATCTGGGGGCTGTATGTACATGTGGATTTCTCATGTGAATATCCTAGTAAGTCATAAAGAGTTTGTGTTGTTTATCTGTCACAGACTCCCCTTTTGCCATATGTGGGACTGTAACTACGATGACACTCAACATACCATTGTGTGTGTAGTGTGATAGAAAATAATGTAGCAAGCAGATAACTTACATTTCTACATCTATTCAAAAGTAACCCACTATCTACACTTCTGAGATGTGCAATAGGCTTGTACAGTGTAAGCAACACTATCAGAAAAGTATCAACAGACCTGTTTGAGTAAGGGGACAGCCATTAGTGACAGACACACATTGACACTATGGGTCAATGGAAAGAAGTATCAAGTCAGGGGATCACCTGAGTCACCATGCCTCATGTTATCCATGTAACAGCTATCAGGGCTACACGTGGTCAGGGGCGCAGCTTTGTCAGTAAGCTTGTGGGAGTGTGATCTTCAGATATTCCAACAATCAGGTTGGCATATAGGGCCCGATGTACGTAATAGAGAAATACCGATTCCTAAATACCGAATTTTACCGATTCGGTATTTAGAAATCGGTATTTCAGATGTATGTAAGAATTCGGTAAAAAATACTGAATTCTTAATATTCGTTATTACCGAATCGGTAATTGAGATTCGGTAATAACAAATACCTTTCCATTCATTCGAATCTATGACATAATATCGACAGACAGAGTATAGACATACAAAAATATCGACACAAAAATATCGACATCAAAAATATCGGAGTTCTATCTACATAAAGGTAAGTACAAAAATATCGAAAAAAATATATAGTAGTACAAAAATATCGAAGTTAAAAATATATTTTTTTAAATGTAGTAGTAATAATGTAAAAATAATTTAAAAATACACATGATTTAACAAATTATTAATATAAACATTAAAACATATTTAAAAATAATAACTAATACATGTACATTTAAAATAAATTAAAAACTCTATATATAAATGAATATACATACTTACTCACATATTGCAACAGTAGGAAAAGCGTTGGATAGCGTAGGGGTAAAAATTACTATTCCCACTCCAGAGGGTGCAACAGTAGGGAAAGCGTTAAACAGCGTAGGGGTAAAAATTACTATTCCCACTCCACAGAGTGCAACAGTAGGGAAATTGTTGGATAGCGTAGGGGTAAAAATTACTATTCCCACTCCAGAGAGTGCAACAGTAGGGAAAGCGTTGGATAGTGTGGGGGTAAAAATTACTATTCCCACTCCAAAGGGTGCAACAGTAGGAAAAAAGTTGGATAGCGTAGGGGTAAAAATTACTATTCCCACTCCAAAGGGTGCAACAGTAAGGAAAGCATTGGATAGCGCAGGGGTAAAAATTACTATTCCCACTCCAGTCAGTGCAACAGTAGGGAAAGCGTAGGATAGCGTAGGAGTAAAAATTACTATTCCCACTCCAAAGGGTGCAACAGTAGAGAAAGCTTTGGATAGCATAGGGGTAAAAATAACTACTCCCACTCCAAAGGATGCAACAGTAGGGAAAGCGTTGGATAGCGTAGGGGTAAAAATTACTATTCCAACTCCAGAGGGTGCAACAGTAGTGAAAGCATTGGATAGTGTAGGGGTAAATATTACTCTTCCCACTCCAGAGGGTGCAACAGTAGGAAAAGCGTTGGACAGCGTAGGGGTAAAAATACTATTCCCACTCCAGAGGGTGCAACAGTAGGGAAAGCGTTTGATAACATGGGGGTAAAAATTACTTCCCACACTACTTTAACACACCACACACTACACATACAAAAAAACACAATTAATATAAATATCAATTAATCAATTAATAACAATTAATATTATTACATTTGTGTAATTATTAATTAACACATATTAATTACCAATTAATAATTAATTATCCATTACTAATTAATTAACAATATATTTACAAGAATAAACAATATTTATTAATTAAATTATTTATAATTACTATTATGAAATAATTAAAAAAAGGAATTACCAATTAATTAATTAACAATTAATTAACAATAAATACCAATAAATAAATAAAATCTCTTTAATTAATTTAATTGCATTTTTTCACACCCTATTCCCCTATAAATACACAACCCACTACACATAAATAAATCACATAAAAAATGTAATTGTCATTTAATCACTTAATAATAATTAATTACCAATTAATTATTATTTAACAATAACAAAAAATAATACATATTACTACATTAACTATAATTAATTTAATTAACTAATTAATAATAATTAATTACTAATTATTATTAATTAATAATTATGTATTAATCAAAAATATAAAAACAAATTAATTAATTAATTATAATTAAATTACTTCCCACCCTATTCCCCTATAAACCCACAACCCAGTCTGATACTAAAACGCAAAATGTAAACAAAATTACAAATTTCTAAACATACATTAAAAAACATGTTTAACAAACATATAAACAACATAATAAAATAGATAACACTAAACAAAATTTCGATATTATTAACATACATACCTTAATATCAATATTCTGTCTATTGATATTATTGCACATCGATATTCTATAACATCGAAATTAAAACATCGATATTATTGTATATCGATATGTTAATTTCAATATTTTGTCTCTCTGCCGATTCATTCCTATGGGCTTGGAGGCCCATAGGAATGAATGTGAAGACATTTGGTATTACCGAATCGGTAATACTGGGAGGTATTTCAAGGATGCCAGAGTGTCCATAGGACATCCTGTTGCACCCCTGAAATATGCATGTGTGCACCTGGGGCTCACATGCATGCCCTCAGGGCATTGATGTGTGCCACATGGCACATTTCAAAAAGCAAAAAAGTGCTTTTTGAAAGGAAATCGCTACTTACCACCAACTTGAAGTTGGTGGTAAATTGCGATTTCTTAAGGCTGAGGTGCACTGTTTTAAGTGCTACCCACATTGCATTTAAGGAATCGGTATTACTGATTCCTTAAATGCAAGGCAAATAAGGAATCTGTATTAAGAAATCGGTATTTACCGTTTCCTTGTTACAGATTCCTTCCATACATCCCACATGAATAAATACCGGTTGGTAATGGTGAAACTGAATGAATTTCATCTTTACCGACCGGTATTTGCCCGCCTAGATCTGGTCCATAATGTTAAAATACATTTTACGAAAAGCAATGTGCATGAGAGATGCCTAAGGGGCAGTGGAAAGGGAGAGGAATGTGGATTTGTAGGAGTACTAAGAAAGAAGACACACTATTTTGTAAAATAACCAATATTTACAGGATTTTCAAAACAAAGTGTGTGTGCTTTTTTGTCTGTGTGTATGAAAAATTTCTGCTGAAATCCGACTGACATCTCACAATACCCGACTGAAACCATCTACACCCAACTAGTTATCAGAAAAGGCATTTATTAGGGGGCATAACATCCCAAACCCCCCCCCGAAGCTACACCCCTGCTAGTGGTACATGTAACTATCAGAGAACATCTATGGATCAGCAGGTCTACAGGGACATTTTTCTGTGCAATAGTTCTCCTGTCACAGCCAGGCCTTTCTCTCTGCAGGCTGAGGGTACTTATCCCACATGATCTTGATATTTCCAAGATTTCAGTACAGAAACTTTTGCCCATTTCCTATGGGAACATGCAGTTGTGTGCACTCTGAAGGGGTGTGTGAGGTATAGCTTTGTCCCCAAAAATCAGTTTTACAAAGGCTGATGTGGGCCGAGTGATCAGTGGGACGGTACACTTAGTTTACATTGTCCTCAAATGCCAACAACAGTATTGGGACATGGCTCACGGTGCAAAGCCTACACATAACAATGCACATATTCCATGATTGAGAACTAATTGTAGCTGTTATCAACTTGATTCCTGCTTAGACAGATTCTTTTAATACAAGTAGAAAACAGCTTTTGCACACATTGTAAAAAAGGTGGCCTTCGCTTTACAAATTCCAGGGCCCCATAATACATCACAAATGTGCCCTATGTAAGGGCCACATAATATATGCAATCAAAATAATGCTTACACTCTGACACTAAGAGGTACATTGTAGCAAATGGAAATAGGAAGGAAGCAGGGAAATGGAGTACAGTATGTATTTGTGAAACTTACCTAATCCTCTGGTGAGCCATCGAGCTTGGCATACAGGGAAAGGACATCTTGCACCAGGGCATCCAACTCTCCTGGAGTGAAGGGAGGGGCCCTCTCCCCTGTAGTGTGTAATGCATTACAGTAAACATAGGAAAAATGTGTGTTGCACACTGTCAAACGTGGGTGGCGGTATGTCACATTGAAAATTATGCTACCTTCACTATAGTGTGACAGCAAACAAATGATGGACGGAATGCTGACAATGCAAACATTCTCAACCCAGTCAAAAGATCTTGGTTAAATCCATTGTTATTTTTCCCACTAGGCCACCCCAGTTTGAACACAGTCATATGCCAATCAGTCTTGACCCTGTGCCCCATGGAAACAGTCCAGACCGAACTGCCAGGCCAGGTCCTCCCTGAACCGGAAACAAGCATCCTGAGACCAGTTTCAGGGTTTGTTACCCTTCTTCAGCCAGGATAGCTTGACTGCTTGGGCACAGTGAGCAAGGGACCCACGTCTGGGCATACCCTTCCCACTTAGAGCGAAAAGTGTTACAGCAAACAAATGATGGACGGAATGCTGACAATGCATGCATTCTCCCCAGTCAAAAGATCTGCGTTAAATCCATCGTTCTTTTGCCCACTATGCCACCCAAGTTTGCACCCAGCCATATGCAAATCAGTCTTGACACTGTGCCCTATGGGAACAGTCCAGACTTAACTGCCAGGTCAGGTCCTCCCTGGACTGGAAACAAGCTTCCTGGGACCGGTTTATGGGTATGTCACCCTTCTTCAGTCAGGCTAGCTTGAATCCAATGGCACAGTGAGCAACCTGCAGTTGTGATGGCTGCTGTATCTTCCAGATCCCTGCTCTGTAAAGAGCTGCTGAAACACATCTAGCCTTATATATATATATTGAGAACTGTACCCATTGCGGAACATTTTGGCAAACTTGTGAATAGCAGCCACATTTTGTTCAAATTGGGTGCATCTGACCTGGGCAAAAATTTTCCAGTTGCATTCACTGTCAAAGGTTATCCCCAAATACATAAACGTATTGACAGTCTGTAATCTGTCACCTTGGATATAAAATGATGTCATCTTCCACTTGCCACATCCACAGTTCATAATACAATACCTAGTTTTATTGGTTTCAGCCCTAGGGATCCCATAAATGACACACACCCCTCTAACAGTCTCTGGAGACCATCACCTGTTTTCAACATAAGGATGCAGTCATCTGAGTAAATTAGAAAATGAAAAGCTCTTGACCCTGCCCTTGGGGATTTGCCAGGATCTCTCCTAGATGTTTCTCCAAGTCAATGTAAATACTAAACAGAAACGGGTAAGGAACACTGTTCACCCGCGCGCACTTCTCAATCCCCGAGCGCGCAGTCCCATGTTTGGAGCACGCACATATGGCGAAAGAATTTGCGCCTCCGCTTTTAAAAGGCATGCGGCGTGAAAAATGGGCATTTCCAGATTGCGGAGGATGGCGGCAAAAGTGATCACTCGGGAGCGGAGGTAAGTGTTGTAATGTGCCCACTTGTATTTCTTTTGTTTCTGCCACGCGTGCTTTTGAATTGCCCTCAGGCGCACGCACTGTTTGTTTGCTGCATTGTTCATTTAGTAAAGCGAGGATGCGGGGGAGATTGTGTGCCTTTATTTAAGTATTCATGTTAATTGCAGCCCCTTCACGAGCTGCGATTAACTTGCACACAATCTCCCCCGCAGCCTACTGGCTTAACAAAAATTGAGGGGCCTCCCTGCAAGGTATGTAGAGGGGGGGAACATCACTTACAACGCATTTTTTACAACGCACTACCATTACATCGCAACCATTACAACGCATACCATTACAACGCATTGCGCTGGGGGGCGCTCTAGGATAGGGAATATATTTAATTTACTATCCAACACCTTCCCTGCTATCCACGGGGACTGGAGCTGGAATAGTAAATTAAATAATTCACTATCCAGCGCCTAAAAGCATTATGCGTTGTAATGGACTGCGTGGTAAAAACCGCGTTGTAAAGGCATGCGATGTAAAAGCATGCATTGTAGTGACACCAATCCGTAGAGGGGCCCCCTCCGGGCTCAATTAGGACCTCTCCAGGCAAACCGCCTGTGTTACGCCCCTGCCGCAGCCTTGCTTTACTAACAAAACAATACAGCACGTTTAGGAACACAGCGTATGTTTTTTAGGCTATTCTGCCTTGTTTGCAGACTTGCTGTATTGTTTTGCTAGTAACGCAAGGATGCGGCACAGATTGAGTGTTTTTCTTCAAGTATCCATGTTAATCACAGCTTGATAAGGGGCTGCAATAAACATGGATACTTAAATAAAAGCATTCAATCTGTCCTGCAGCCTCACGTTACTATAAGAACAATACAGCCGGGAGAACGATGTAAACTCAGTATGAGGGATGGGTAGCATCGAGGAAGCTTCATGAAGGGCCCTACTCGTGGTGCTACTTCCTCGGGGCAACGAACAACCAGCAGTAATTAAGGAGAGGGGGGTGTGAAGGACGAGAGAAGGACTATTGGTATAGGCAGCTGGTCTGGGTAGAGGAAGCCGTAGCTGCCAAGGTTTCGGATTGCTATGTGTGACATGTTCATCATTTCAGTGTAGTTATGATTGACATTTCTCCACTCCTTATATATGCCATTGATAAACCCAACACCCTAAACACCTCTTTCATTAGATTTTATGGTGTTGTGTACCCGCGTGCAACACAGACATTAGCTCTATGCTTTTCTTAAGGGTCTGCATAAGTGATGCCATTCTACACATTGTAAAGTTGAAGCTATGCGATTTTTTTCCACTTCTTCTGAGTTTCCTTTCGCTGCATTTCTTGACTAAAAATTAAGGATGGTCATTGTCCATCCTGGTACTACTTTGTTTGTGTTTAAGCTGACTCATTTTGGAATTTTACAGGGTTAAAAAATGAACATGAAAACATGCGTGCATAAGAGTCTTGCTTGCTGAGTATGCCCACTTAGTCCCCTTACTTAAACTCTTTGGGGCAGATTTATGTTAACTGGCGCATCCCCAGGAATGCGCCAGTTAACGTGCGCCACAGTGCGCCACTGCTCCGCCACCCATGGTGCGCCGCATTTATGATGCAGCGCACCATGGTACAAGGCAGTGAAGATGCGTGACGCATCTCTCGGCGCACGGGCGGCGCATTGCAGGAGTCATGTCGCAAGTGCGACATGACTCCTGCAATGCACAGGAGCCACCCCTACAATGCATGGTGCGTCACCCTTACGCCTGCTTCAAGCAGGCGTAAGGAATTAACGTAGAAAGTGACTGAGTGAAATCTCATAGATTTCACTCAGCCACTTTTGCGAGGCGCACCTGCCCCGGAACGCCCACCCTGCGCCGGAACGCCCACAAGCGGCGCAGGGCTTTACAACGTGACGCATCTGCCTAGATGCGTCACGTTGTAAATCAATCGTAAGGATGCGCCACGTTTACGCCGCCTTGCGTGACGCAACAGCGGCGTAAACGTGGCGCAAGGGACTCATAAATCTGCCCCTTTATGATAAAGGTGCAAATGCTTGAATTTATTGAAATTTGATTTGTCGCTCTGTAGTGGCACATTCTAAATTACCTACTTGCTATCTCTAGGAAAAGCCGAAACTAATCATTAAATACTTTGAAATAAAAAAAAAATGGAAAATGGATTGCTCATTTTAGAACTTTGTCATCAAATGCATAGTGGGGAAGAGAGTAATGAGCAGAGAGAATAATGTTAGGGTGAGGATGATGGTGGTAATTGTGATACCGTTGTAACAAATCCAATTTCTATTGGCAGAATAGAAACTGGATACTTTTTCACACTCTTTTAAATGTCTGCCTCTTACTGTTTGCTGGCTGAATCAGTGGCGTCACTAGGTTTGGTGTCACCCGGTGCGGGTAACTTATGGTGTCACCCCCTCACGACTTACCGCATGGACCTCCTCCGCTCCGAGCGCCAGTGGACACAGACGGCAAACAATGGGACCATACAGAATCCTTAGTAACGTTTGTAAATTTAGTTCCTATTTTTACAAAGGCCGTAGTGCACCGCCTGGGTCAGAACTAGCCTAGGAGGCTGGAAGGGCGGGGCCGGACTGGGTCTTCTATTTTTTTATGCGTTTTTATATAGCGCAGACTTTACCCAAAGGCGTCTGAGTGCTTCACAATAGGAACAGTAATGAAACATGAGGAGAAAATTACAAGTGAACAAATTACAAAAGCAAATGTTAAGTTACAAGAGGCAAAAGTGACAGTTGTGAGCAAACAAAATACATGAGGTTGCAAACAGTGCATTACAGGAGGGAAAAGTGACATGTGTGCAGGTTTACAAGTGCTTAAAAGATAAACTATGACTGAATACAGGTTTTGAATTTTCCAATCCCTGAAAGTAAGAGCTTCACATCCACTGTCTGAATGCCAGATGCATTATCTACACGAGTAATTAAACTAATAACAGTGTATAAAAGCAAATACTAATGCATCTTTATTACTAAAGGAACACGATTGTGAAACATTTGAATAATGAAATACTGAGCAAAAAGCACTGTTTCTAAACTTATACCTTGCAGTTAGCATGCAATTCCTTAAAGATGGTTCATAATTCATTTCGCAGGTATATTACAAGGATGGTAACCTGGGACCTATCTCACTCAAGAATGTCTGCAATGAAAGCAGTAACTCGCTGAGCTTCCTACGTAAAATACAAATCTGTGACCTGCATAGTGCATGCTTCACTTTGCAGTTGGGACATCACATTAACTCTTTATACTTTGTATGAGTCAGACCGGCCTGTAACTAGACTGCACACAGATCTCGCCAGCAAGTGTATTCACCACCAAAGTTATCTTAATCTTACAGCTACAATGCTTTGCAATTTGTTGGGTAAACAAAGATCTCTGCACCAGGTGTCTTCAGTCTAATCCCAATAAACTATTTTAAAGTGAAGTCTGCTCGAGAGAAAACAAAGTACAATTAGAAGATGTATAATACTGCATATGGTAGACACTCAAGCACAAGAAAAAATGTTAGAAGGCAATGGTGGGACACTTGTGCAAGTCTCTAAAGCAAATAAAATGTAGGAGGTAGCAAACAGTGTGTTACAACAAGAGAAAGGTGACGTGTTCATTACAAAGGAGTACCAAACGCAGGTAGAAGGATAATACTGCAATGGACACTCAAACACAAGAACAAACGTTACGTTCGTAGGCAATGGTGGCACTTGTGCAATGATGTGCAAGTATCAAAGCAAACAAAATGCCATTACCGCGCAGTCCCCAGGCCTATCGTGCTGACTGCCCAAGGAAGGAAGAAAGCTTAGGCTGGTGCAAAGAGGGCCGTGTTTTCGTTTGTGCCAGTCAAAAAAAGCATGTACTGAATCTGATCAGTTAATTGGTGTGCCACTGCACTGCCACATTTGTAAGTTACTTAGTTCATGCAGTAATAGTTTTCATAGTAATAAATAAATGTAAATGATATTATTTCTCTCTCACCATCCCAAATTTGAAGGGGGGAGAGACCACGATGGCGCTCGCGAATCGCGATATCAGAACAGAGAAAATGGTGGTGCAGTTTCTGATGTCGTCGAATTAATTCTTTATTTTCACCACCGCGCACGCACTCCCGCCTCCGACCTCCCTGGAGGGCGCGTGACGGCGCCATGACACGTCAGAGCAGGTGCACACAGCGCGCGGGGGCTGTCCTAGGGCCATCATTGGTAGCGCTAAGATTGACGTCCCTGGGACCAAACTGCTGGGTACGCCGCACCACACGCATCCGCATCGCACCACCAGTGATGATCACCACAATCCAGACATCTGGTGCGATGCGTGTGTGTGTGGCGCGGTGGAGGCGTGCGCTTCAAGTTGCACTAAGCAGCACTAGTGGCCAGGCAGGCAGGCAGCTAAGTAACTAGATTGGTGTCACCCCAGATGGGGTGACACCCAGTGCGGTCCGCAGACCCCGCACCCCCCTAGTGACGCCACTGGGCTGAATTCCAAGAATGCCATCCGATGTAACAGGGTATGGGCATGAGAGTATCTTTCCATTTAGGGGCCCAGTCTCAACTCCTGCATGAACCCTCAGTATGCATTTAAGGACCTGAACACATTATCTTCTGGATTGTTTGCCACCTTTCAGTGTCCATACTTGCCAATATTATGTAGATTTAGAAAATGAGTTCCAGTATGTAAACTGGGCACAAATGATTAGTTAAGATGCACCTTGAGAAATGGTGTGCTATAAGTCTCCAACAAACAGGAGCTTCAAGAACACAGCACAGATGCGACCTATTTATTTAGTATGCAGCTTTATTTCAAGGTACATGACATTTCTCCTCAATGCTATATAACATTGCCACCTGCTGAACTACGAGACCAGAGTTGTAATTATGGTTTCCCCACTTGTTTTAGTACCTCGTTTACCCTCCAAAAGCCTCTGTATGATAGTCATAGCACTCACACTAGTAAATTTATGGTTTCATTTTTTTGCGCCTCACTACTTCCAGACTTCACCAGCCCCCACTGATTCTATCTTACTGCAGTTCTTCCCTTGAGTTTTAGCAAATTTCAAGAAGCGCATTCCTCTGGTGTTAGCCTCTGAGTGAGTTTCAATATCACCCTGAACCCAAAGTGAATAGACTCATATTGTCTTTTGATTACAAAAATACAACAGCTACGGACTTGTTTTATAGGTATTTTTCATTGCTTTGGTTAGATTTTACATTTCTCAAATCAAGTGACAAGATATGTACTCTTTCAAAAACATACTGCCAATTTTGGAATTACTGTAAAATCTGCCAGGGAATCCCGAACTTCGATTTGCATTTATGTGTGCAAGCTGTTATAAAATCAACAGATCAGTG
This sequence comes from Lissotriton vulgaris, assembly GCF_964263255.1. Classification (NCBI taxonomy): domain Eukaryota; kingdom Metazoa; phylum Chordata; class Amphibia; order Caudata; family Salamandridae; genus Lissotriton; species Lissotriton vulgaris. Next base: position 950,770,580 of record NC_141698.1, read on the forward strand.
ATAGGCAAATGTTTGATATATAGTTCTAATAGAGTAACGAAACTTGGCATTTAGGAAGATGTGCACATATATTACAGCAGTGAAAAATGCACGTTTGTCTTCCTCAAGTGTCAGTCAAATCACCTGTGAGTTAGCCACCAATCACATCATTTGCAGGTACCATTCTATCAATGGTACCATGTTTTATATTCAGGTTCAACTAAAAAAATACATTCATAAGGTCACGGAATACTGCAAAGATATTAAGACTATGGTTACACGAATTAGCCAAAACTGTTGCTGCTGAACACTTTATTCCCTCTCTACACCTTGGAATTCGCAATTAGGCAGTAACTCCAGTAACTGACTATTTGGGAAATTCTGTGAGTGGGGAAGCTTATGTAAATCAATCAGAATTGAGCATTGCTAACAGTGTGCAGAATATTAATCCACACTCAAATTGTGACGTGTATGCTGACATGATGCCTAGCACATAAAAAAATAAACTGTGTTGATTTTTCAAAAGAGATTCGTATCAATACAAATGAAGCAATTTTTTTATTTCTAAAGTGTGCTAGAAACAAGTATTTGAATATGCTAAAAACACATCAATACACTAGGTGATGACTTATGCACACATTATTGTTTGTGTGGAGTTTTACCCCATTTTGGAATAAATGTAATGCTCATTTCAGTTGAAAATGTGTTGTCTGTAATGGTAGTGCGCTACCTCACCATGCATACACCACTCTACTTCGTTCTATGCCCTTCCACTCTGACACTCTACTCCATTTTACGCCACTCCACTGTACAAGATGCTACTCCATGGAAAGGCACTCCACAACATGCTGTGACACTCCACTCCCCTGCACACCACTTACCCCACTCTACTCTGCCCCACTCCACCCCAATCCATTACACTCCAATGCACCCAATCTACCCCAATCTACCTAACCCCACTTCACATTGCATGCACATTACACAGACACTGAATCATAGTGTGTAAATCAATGTATAGGAAATGTTACATCATACAGAGGACTACAAGTTGTAGGAGTCACAAGGCATCCATACTGGTAGACTGTGTAGTTTAAAAGTTCTTGGTCTGAAAAAGCACACACTGAGAATTCTAAATGTAACACCATAGTTGGGGGTTTGCCTCAATAATAATAATTGATTTGTACCCAAGCTTAACCTTTTTGCAGCATTAGGATAATGAAAGACTGGAGGGGAAATTCATAATGCTCTAATCTATACCTTGCAGTTTGCATACAGCTCTTTGATAGTTAATAGCTCACTTTTCTATATTAGGATTTAAACTTATAAACTGCAAGTAACAAAAGGAGCTCTCTGACAGCAGCAGTAATGCAGTGATCTATTTACGTTGCATACAATATGTCATCTGCATGGTTCACCTGCTTTGCATCAAGCAATATGACCTCCTCTGCTACTTTATAATGAGTCAAAACTTCCACTAGATAAAAATCAGATCTCTCTGCAGCTGTTCCATCAATCTTCAGAGTTTTCCAGCCAAAGTGAAGTGGAGAAGCTAGTATTGAGCCCAAGTTTTCTGGTACCACATTGTTCAGCCACTAAATGTACATGCTTCTCCAAGTCCACCTTAACACCTTCCAAGTCCCTGACCACTACCCTGCAGGCATCAGTGCGGCCCTCTGTCACACCACAACTAAATATTTTTGGCCCTTGGAAAAAAAATTGCGAGGACCCATGGTCTATTGTAAATGTGATTACATGCAAATGTGTGTGAATGGGACGCGTATTGGTTAAAACATTGACATGGCAAAAGGTAAAGAAAATGCAGGAGAGTGGCTAGATTGCGTGGGGAGATGCAGATAAGTTTAGCCTAATGGATGCTAATAATGAAGCACAGGGGCAGGTGCCTATTTGCCTAAACTGAAATTCCAGGTAACTATTTAGTCGTTTTTCCTATTGGAGAATCTGGGGCAGTCCTATTCATTGTTTGTAACCCTTAGAGCCTTTGCTAACCATCTTGGGGCATATTATCAAGGGGGTTTATCTCCGCTTTTTTGGCTTTAAAAGCCAAGAAAGCGGAGATAAAATTATCTCCCTATTACCTAGCTGTCGCTAACACCAGTTAGCGACAGCTAGTATTAAAACATATCACTAATCACCTATCCTTTCGAAAAACCCTCAAAACCCACCTTTTTGCTAGTAGTTAAACGCTCTTCATGCCCCACTTCCTCCTTGATATGACCTGGTACAGTATATGCTCCTTCTTATGGCAAAAGAGCGGAGATACCCCTTCGGGGGTCTATTCAGGCGCTATACAAGCACATAAATAAATAAATAAATAAATAAATAGCGACCATATTGGGCCCCACTTTGCATGTCTGTGATATTTATCACTAATGACATGGAAAGTGGGCGTGCCAAGATGTTAGCGACTGAAAACAGTCGCTAACATCGCTATCTCCTATTACCAACTTTTGGAGATATTCGCGCTAAGCGCGAATATCTCCAAAAGCTAACACCTGCCCTGAGCAGTTCTTGGCCATGTTATCCAATGGGAGGTGGATAACATAGCTAAGAGCATTAGCTCGGTAATGCATGAATATCGCTGACTTTTCAGCGATATTCATTCATTTGCGGCGATTTTTATCGCATTTGCGATAAACCTTGGTAATACCAAGGTTTATTTGAGGTAAAAATCGCCGCAGCTCTGCGGTAAATTTTCGTCTCTAACCAAGCAATAGCGATAATTATCGCTATTGCTTGGTAATATGCCCCCTTGTTTTCAATTGCAGGTTTGCAGTCCCTAAGGTATTTGTATTTGAATGGTCAGGTGTGAGTACCCACAAAGACAAGGTAATTCTGTTTGCGTTCCACATTGGATTTGGGGGGTGCTGGGTAAATAGATTCACAATCTGCACCCCTTTTCGTTTACAGGTTTGTGAGACTGTGCTACAAATACAGTTGTACGGGCAGACGTGAGTACAGGCAGAACAAACAGGTAATTGTGTGGTAGAGTTAAACTATGGTGCATCTTGTGTATTGTAGTATAACAACATACCTTACCCATGTTTTCTTCTGTTGTAGGTTTCGCAGACAAATACCCTACACATTTGAACAGGCATACGTAAGTACAAGCAGAGCCGGTAATTGTTTGGTAGAGTTAAACTGCGGTGCATCTTGTGTATTGTAGTATAACAGCATACCTTACCCATGTTTTCTTCTGTTGTAAGTTTCGCAGACAGTACCCCACACATTTGAACAGGCATACGTGAGTACAAGCAGAGCAGGTCATTTTTTGGTAGAGTTAAACTGTGCTGCATCTTGTACATTGTAGTATAACATACCTTACCCATGTTTTCTTCTGTTGTAGGTTTTGCAGACAGTACCCCACACATTTGAACGGGCATATTCGAGTACAAGCAGAGCAGGTAGTTGTTTGGTAAAGTTAAACTGTGGTGCATCTTGTACATTGTAGTATAACATACCTTACCCATGTTTTCTTCTGTTGTAGGTTTCACAGACAGTACCCCACACATTTGAACGGGCATATACGAGTACAAGCAAAGCAGGTAATTGTTTGGTAGAGTTAAACTGTGGTGCATCTTGTACATTGTAGTATAACATACCTTACCCATGTTTTCTTCTGTTGTAGGTTTCTCAGACAGTACCCCACACATTTGAATGAGCATACTTGAGTACAAGCACAACAGGTAATTGTTTGGTAGAGTTCCCTTATGGTGCACATGGTATATTCCTGTATCACAAATTTGCAGTGTGCTGTAACAATCTTTTCTTCCATTGCAGGCTCTACAGACAGTGCTACATTTAAGTTTGAAAGGGCAGGGCAGTGGACAGAAAAATCCAGGTAATTACACTCTACGTTTTGCCGGCGATGCCTCAGTATTATGTGACAGATTGCAATCATGAGCATAGGCATCAACTTTAACCATGATCCTTTATTTTGCAGGCTTTGTGGCATAACAGGATAAACCCAGTTATCGCAAATATGTTCAAGCGCAAAGCTGTACCTTCTGCAGAGTGCGATGCTTCACCACAAAGGAAGAAATGTTGCCTTTTATTCAAGGAAGAGTGGATGAAAGAAATTGTGGAGGCTGAGACACAGAAATCACGAAGCAAGGTTCGCGTACAACTTGGGGAACTACTTCAATACAGTCCAGACGTAGGCTTGATTTGCAAAGCATGTGCCGAGGCCAAGATTGTTAGGGACTTTTCCACAGGGAAGAAATGGAGTGATGGCTGAAAACTGGATTACCTGAAACACCATTTAATTAGCAAAGTTCTCGAGTTTGCCATGGTGATATTGAGAAACAGAAGTGTTGCTTCCAGGTTTGGCTTTGGAGTGCGGGCAATGCTGACAGAAACTGCCACTGACAAAGCAAATAGAATGGAAGTAGTTGGACGACAAAGATCCCTGCCTGAGGAGATAAAGATTCTCATCAACAATGTGTTTCTGGCAGTCAAGTTGAGTACTTCAATGTTATCTGTACAAGACATCCATGACCACCTAGCTTTGTATGTGAAGATACCAGAAAGCTGGAGGAGCAAGAACTATGACCTAGTTCCATGAGGCCATCAATAACGTGATACACTGTGAAGGTATAGCAGCACTTCGTAACGCTTTGTATCACACATTTATAATTGATGAGAACACAGATATTTCTGTTACAAAAATGCTCAGATATTTCTGTTACAAAAATGCTCATTCTGTACTTCACTACTGCTGTGAAGGAATTCTACACTGCCAATAAACTGGACCTCATGAAAATGGTCATGTTCACATCCGATGATGCTTCTGTGATGCTGGGTAAAAATAATAGTTTTGCTACTTGCCTTAAACTGTTGTAAACAAATCTAGGACCCTAGTGTAATTTTCCCGATTCATGCCCTTATATAGGTATACTTTATCATATCCTTATATAGGCATAGAAATCACTACCCTATTTGGCCTAAGCCATACAGCCCAAATACGGCATGGCTACTTCCACTAAGTTCCGTGACCTAACAACAATTTCTTGGAAAAACCCGCCTTCATCGGCTAGGAACTTCCCCCTGCTTGAATATTAAGTTCTCCAAGAACTCCTGCCGTTTTCCAAGAATTTAGCCTTTGAGTGACGATATTAAGTCCAAACATCCGTCAAACTCAGCACCTTCAAAGTATAAATATAGCTAGGTTTGCCCAGACAAACACAGTGGTTTGGAGCAGATCGACTTGCCCGACGACCTGCAGCAGCAAGTGCCGAAGGAAGCCGAACCTCCAGCTGACACACTGAGAGAGACGCAGTCTTTTCTCTTGCTGAGAAATCCAGCTCCAGTGTTTGCGGCTTACCCTTGTGGGTATCTGGGAAATTGAGTCCTGAGAGAGAGATACAAGACCTCCTTCATTCTAAAACCAAGGTACGGAGCTGATTAGACCTCTTAGAGAATTCTTGGAATAGATTCCTGGCAGAGAACTACTAAACCTAAGCTACTCCTCACTTACTTCTTCCCTCGTACTAGACTTACTTTAGGTACACCAGGGTAGGCATATTTTAGAAGCACCAGTTGAGTACTTTTAGTCATTATTCATTACTGTATGTATTTTATACATTTTACGCACTTTATGGCTTAGAAAAGATATCATGCTTTTACAGTAGTACTTTATAATACTGTTCGTATTATATGCCTTATACTTTATAACCAGTATTACGATTGTAGCAGTTCATTTACAATGCTTGAGAAAGAAGACAGTTCAATAAATACTTTTTATTGAAAACGCCCATCTCTCTATTTCTCTGCATCTCTGGTGAAACGAAACATGCACGATTGACTGAGTAAAATAGTTATCTATTGTTTTCGCGACTCTAGAAATTTGATTTCTTATTCTTGGGAAACAAAGTTGTCATGTTTATGCGGTTGTCAGAAACTAATCCCTTCTTGTGAATTCGAGAAAGTTTCTAGTGACCTCTGAGCTAGCTGGCACTCACTATTAGGTTTAATATATTCGGTAGAGACCCAGTAGACCTCAGTCCTACGTCTAAACTACAGTATATATTATTCCAATGCGCAGAGCCTATTGGAATATAGGAACTACACTACAACATTTGGTAAGGCGATAATTTAATGCTAGATACTAGAGTAACTCATTTGTGCTGTTCACACAGACCCCTTTTTCCCGTAGAATACTCCAATAGACGTCTGGAGTGGGTAAAAGGTTAATATCTGCCAAAACTGAGTAGGACAAATATCCTATGTATTAGTTTTTGGTTTATTCAACGTTGAAGGATACAGTGTTCCAAAATATTGCGCACCTAATCTTTGTTTCCTTGAAACTTGTTCTGCAAATTGTTCAGTCAGTAAAATAATAATGTCTGATGACGAGGTAGCTGCACCAGCAGCTCAAGCTGTCTTTGATGACACACACCTTCAACAAAATGACCCGGACGCAGTAATCATCCCGGCAAATGTAAGGAAAACCATAACTATAAAACTTATAGAAAATGGGATATCATCAAGAGGTGTTATGTTATGTTATGTTAGGGAGTATTTATATAGCGCCTATCACCGCCGGTCTCTAAGCGCTTACCAGAACAAAAACATAACACACTAATGCTCCTAGAACCTCAGTTGTTCCACCTCCTATAATGTCATGAAAGCCCTTCTAAAAAGATAGGTTTTTAATTTCTTTCTGAAGGGTAGAAGCTGCGATTCCTCTTTCAAGGTGGACGGGAGCTCATTCCACAACTGCGGGAGAAGCACAGACAAGGCCCTGCCCCCTTTGGTCTTTAATTTGAACCTAGGTTGAATCAGGTTGGAGGTTGTTCCTGAGCGCAAGGGTCTCCCGGGAATATACCTCTTCAGACGTTGTTTAATGTACTCTGGGGCTTTCCCAAAAAGTGCCTTATGGGCCACACAGAGACATTTGAACTGGACTCGGAATTTCACTGGAAGCCAGTGCAGCTTCTGAAGCAGGGGGGATGCGTGCGAGTTTCTAGGCACAGAATGGATCAGCCTGGCTGCGTCGTTCTGTATTACCTGCAGCTTTCTCAGCAGTTTGTGTGGTAAGCCCAGGTATAAGGCATTGCCATAATCGAGTCTCGAAATGACTGTGGCGGATACGATCGATTGCAGGGTGGAGGCAGATAAGATGGGGACTAGCTTACGCAATTGCCTCAACACACCTATGCAGGATCCCACGACAGCAGAGACTTGAGGGGCCATTGAGAGGTCTGCATCAATCCTTAACCCCAAGCTTTTTACTACGGTACCAGGAGACGGGATGGTTCCCAGCTCGGGGGGCCAGTACAGGTCACTCCAGGGATCTTCTTTGTTGCTGATCACCAACACCTCTGTTTTATCAGCATTCACTTTCAACAGATTGTTAGTCATCCAGTTGACTGTAAATGGGAGCAGATTCCTCACTGATTCCTGGGCCTCAGTGATGTTGTCCAGCCGGACTAAGAGCTGAGTATCATCTGTGTAGTTAAAAATTTCGCAGTTCATACTCATAATCTCCTCCACTATTGGTTGTAGATAGATATTGAAAAGCAGGCGGGATAAGGCCGACCCCTGGGGCACCCCCCAGGTCACTTTGCAGGTCTCAGACAGTTGGTCTCCTAGCTGCACTCTCTGGGTTCGACCTGACAGGAATGATTCTAGCCACTTTAGCACCTGGCCTGTGATCCCCAACTTCGCGACACGGTCCAGCAAGATGGTATGGCAGACCGTGTTGAAGGCCGCCGATAAGTCTAATAGAATCAGGGCACATGGCTGCTTGTTATCTGCCCTGACTCTCAGCTCATCGGCGACCGAGGCCATGACTAGTTCTGTGCTGTGTTGGGGTCGGAACCCAGCCTGCCTGGTGTGAAGAAGATGATATTCTTCCAGATGGCCGGCTAGAGTGCTGAGAACGTGCTTTTCTAAGATCTTGCTGAGAAAAGGCAACTGCGAAATGGGCCTGTAATTTTTTAAGGCTGTCGTGTCAGTTCCTGCTTTCTTTAAAAGTGGGGAGACCCTGGCTTCTTTCATCTGAGTAGGCAAATAACCTGATTTGAGTGAGTTGTTCAATAGATTCAGTACCTGGAGCTGAATGCCTGGCAGGGCCATTTTAAACATTTTAGGGGAACAAGGATCTATATTGGAACCTGATTTAATTTGACCGACCAGTTCCCCTAGACACTTGTCGTCGATGGGAGGGAAGCTCTTCAAAGTCATGGATGGCACCTGAGCAGTCTGGCTGGGCAGCATGGTTATAGTTGGCCGTGCCTTGATGTCAGAGATGATGTCCTGTACCTTCCGAAGGAAGAAGGTTTGAAAGGAGTCACAGTCAGGTTGATCTTCTGCCGAGATTTTCCCTTCTCATTGTGTAAGTTCCCTGAGAATCGTGAAGGTTTCTCGTTGAATGTTAGTTGCCTCTCCTATTCTTCCCTCATAGAAAGCAGCCTTTTTTTCCAAGATATCTGCCTTATATTTTGAAAGCAGAGTTTTGAAAATTTCAGCCTCTGATTGACTATAATGGAGTCTCCACCTTCTCTCTGCCTTACGAAGGGCTTGCTTCTTCTGTTTCAAGGAGGCATCAAACCATGGCGCTCCTTTCCCTTTAGTTCTGGAGCTCTCCATCTGCTCAGGGACAGGTTTGCCCAGCGCGGTGAGCAACCAGGTCTCTAACATCCTAACATCATTGTCTATGTCTATGCCATTCATATTAGGAGGGGTAAAAGAGAGCAGGGTCGTAATTAGGAGGTTGGCTTCCACCTTACTCCAGGATCGAATTTTCCTCCGAGATTTATTTGAGGCAGTCCTCACATGATCACCTGGAACCCAGCATTTTATCAGAAAGTGATCTGACCAAATGCATGGACTAATCTCTGTTATTTCTGTGTTAGGCAGGGAGTACCAAACAAGGTCCAGTGTATGGCCTTTCACTTGAGTTGGACCCACCACTAGCTGTTGCAGATTAGGCAACGAGAGATTAGCTTCAAACTCAGTCTCCGTGGTGTCTCTAGGAACCTTTTCCCAATGGTAATTGAAATCACCTACCACCAGAAGGGACTTATATCTGGTGGCCAAGTCCGTTAAAAGTTCAAAAAGGACGTCATTGAAATCCGGGGAGCTTTGCGGCGGGCGATAGACCACCAGAATTACTATACATGAGGATTTAAACAAGACTTTTATCCCTAACAGCTCAGCGCTGGCACAATTTTGTGCTACAGTCTCTTTCACCACGAGGCATTTTTTGTACAGAAAGGCTACGCCCCCCCCTTTACAATCGTTTGGACGATTATGCCAAATTGCGTCATAGTCTGGGGGAAGGGCAGCCAACATGTCAGGCATAGAGGCAGAGCCTAGCCATGTCTCTGAAAGAGCAAGGATATCAATATCCCCATCAAGCAATAAGGAGAAGACTTCTAGATGGTGTTTTTGTAAAGAGCGCGTATTAAGTGTCGCTGATCTAAGGCCATGGGACTGCCGGTCAGTCAGAGTGGGGGGAGTTCTGGGGCCAGTACCTGTGGTCTGCAGCAGGGCCTCAGCTTGCAAGTTGGCCAAAGTAAATTCATCTGGACGGATAGAGTCTGTCTTTAATGCCCATAAAGCATCGGGCGAGTATGTCCGAAATGGACCAGAGTTTGTGGCCCCTGGGCCCGTCCTGGCCCGGAGGGGCACAGACGGGCTTTCCTCTGGCGCTCCTCCGGCGCGATGCTACACGCGATCGCTGCACGCTAGCATACTAGAGATTATTTGTAGAGTGTGGCTGAAGGTACGTGCAATGACTAGCCCGCTAAACACCCAAAGCGTGGTGTCAGCGTCTAGCCCACACCCAAGATGGCGGGCGGCGTGAGGCGGCGAGGGAATCACCAAAGTGGTGAGAAAGTGCTGTTGTTCCGATTATAGTGCAGGCAATGCAAAATTACAATGGAGCATGGGGTCGCTGAGATAGTATTTGCACAATCTAATCACTAAACCAATTTATCCAACATGAAGGAATTTTAAGAAAAACACAATTTTTTAAAAAAGGAGCAGAGCTTCAAACAGTTTAAAACAATAGCGGTTCGTCAGATACAGCAGCAATATGTCATTCTAGGTCTAATCGGCGCGCTCGCCGAGTGACCTCCTCAAATAGCTTTGCCTGAAGGCACGTGCAATGACTAGCCCGCTAACACCCAAAGCGTGGTGTCAGCGTCTTAGCCCACACCCAAGATGGCGGGTGGCATGAGGCGGCGAGGGAATCACTAAAGTGGTGAGAAAGTGCTGTTGTTCCGATTATAGTGCAGGCAATGCGAAATTACAATGGAGCGTGGGGTCGCTGAGATAGTATTTGCACAAACTAATCACTAAACCAATTTATCCAACATGAAAGAATTTTAAGAAAAACACAATTTTTTAAAAAATGAGCAGAGCTTCAAACAGTTTAAAACAATAGCGGTTCGTCAGATACAGCAGCAGTATGTCATTCTAGGTCTAATCGGCGCGCTCGCCGAGTGACCTCCTCAAATAGCTTTGCCTGAAGGCACGTGCAATGACTAGCCCGCTAACACCCAAAGCGTGGTGTCAGCGTCTAGCCCACACCCAAGATGGCGGGCGGCGTGAGGCGGCGAGGGAATCACCAAAGTGGTGAGAAAGTGCTGTTGTTCCGATTATAGTGCAGGCAATGCGAAATTACAATGGAGCGTGGGGTCGCTGAGAAAGTATTTGCACAAACTAATCACTAAACCAATGTATCCAACATGAAGGAATTTTAAGAAAAACACAATTTTTAAAAAAAGGAGCAGAGCTTCAAACAGTTTAAAACAATAGCGGTTCGTCAGATACAGCAGCAGTATGTCATTCTAGGTCTAATCGGCGCGCTCACCGAGTGACCTCCTCAAATAGCTTTGACTGAACAGCTCAGCACTGGCACAATTTTGTGCTACAATCTCTTTCACCACGAGGCATTTTTTGTACAGAAAGGCTACGCCCCCCCTTTACAATCGTTTGGACGATTATGCCAAATTGCGTCATAGTCTGGAGGAAGGGCAGCCAACATGTCAGGCATAGAGGCAGAGCCTAGCCATGTCTCTGAAAGAGCAAGGATATCAATATCCCCATCAAGCAATAAGGAGAAGACTTCTAGATGGTGTTTTTGTAAAGAGCGTGTATTAAGTGTCGCTAATCTAAGGCCATGGGACTGCCGGTCAGTCAGAGTGGGGGGAGTTCTGGGGCCAGTACCTGTGGTCTGCAGCAGGGCCTCAGCTTGCAAGTTGGCCTAAGTACATTTATCTGGACGGATAGAGTCTGTCTTTAATGCCCATAAAACATCAGGCGAGTATGTCCGAAATGGACCAGGGTTTGTGGCCCCTGGGCCCGTCCTTGCCCGGACAGGCACAGACGGGCTTTCCTCTGGCGCTCCTCCGGCGCGATGCTGCACGCGATCGCTGCACGCTAGCATACTAGAGATTATTTGTAGAGTGTGGCTGAAGGTACGTGCAATGACCAGCCCGCTAACACCCAAAGCGTGGTGTCAGCGTCTAGCCCACACCCAAGATGTCGGGCGGCGTGAGGCGACGAGGGAATCACCAAAGTGGTGAGAAAGTGCTGTTGTTCCGATTATAGTGCAGGCAATGTAAAATTACAATGGAGCGTGAGGTCGCTGGGATAATATTTGCACAAACTAATCACTAAACCAATTTATCCAACATGAAGGAATTTTAAGAAAAACACAATTTTTTAAAAAAGGAGCAGAGCTTCAAACAGTTTAAAACAATAGCGGTTTGTCAGATACAGCAGCAGTATGTCATTCTAGGTCTAATCGGCGCGCTCGCCGAGTGACCTCCTCAAATAGCTTTGCCTGAAGGCACGTGCAATGACTAGCCCGCTAACACCCAAAGCGTGGTGTCAGCGTCTAGCCCACACCCAAGGTGGCGGGCAGCGTGAGGCGGCGAGGGAATCACCAAAGTGGTGAGAAAGTGCTGTTGTTCCGATTATAGTGCAGGCAATGCAAAATTACAATGGAGCGTGGGGTCGCTGAGATAGTATTTGCACAAACTAATCACTAAACCAATTTATCCAACATGAAGGAATTTTAAGAAAAACACAATTTTTTAAAAAAGGAGCAGAGCTTCAAACAGTTTAAAACAATAGCGGTTCGTCTGATACAGCAGCAGTATGTCATTCTAGGTCTAATCGGCGCGCTCGCCAAGTGACCTCCTCAAATAGCTTTGCCTGAAGGCACGTGCAATGACTAGCCCGCTAACACCCAAAGCGTGGTGTCAGCGTCTAGCCCACACCCAAGATGGTGGGCAGCGTGAGGCGGCGAGGGAATCACCAAAGTGGTGAGAAAGTGCTGTTGTTCCGATTATAGTGCAGGCAATGCAAAATACAATGGAGCGTGGGGTCGCTGAGATAGTATTTGCACAAACTAATCACTAAACCAATTTATCCAACATGAAGGAATTTTAAGAAAAACACAATTTTTTTAAAAAAGGAGCAGAGCTTCAAACAGTTTAAAACAATAGCGGTTCGTCAGATACAGAAGCAGTATGTCATTCTAGGTCTAATCGGCGCGCTCGCCGAGTGACCTCCTCAAATAGCTTTGCCTGAAGGCACGTGCAATGACTAGCCCGCTAACACCCAAAGCGTGGTGTCAGCGTCTTAGCCCACACCCAAGATGGCTTGCGGCGTGAGGCGGCGAGGAAATAACTAAAGTGGTGAGAAAGTGCTGTTGTTCCGATTATAGTGCAGGCAATGCGAAATTACAATGGAGCGTGGGGTCGCTGAGATAGTATTTGCACAAACTAATCACTAAACCAATTTATCCAACATGAAGGAATTTTAAGAAAAACACAATTTTTAAAAAAATGAGCAGAGCTTCAAACAGTTTAAAACAATAGCGGTTCGTCAGATACAGCAGCAGTATGTCATTCTAGGTCTAATTGGCGCGCTCGCCGAGTGACCTCCTCAAATAGCTTTGCCTGAAGGCACATGCAATGACTAGCCCGCTAACACCCAAAGCGTGGTGTCAGCGTCTAGCCCACACCCAAGATGGCGGGCGGCGTGAGGCGGCGAGGGAATCACCAAAGTGGTGAGAAAGTGCTGTTGTTCCGATTATAGTGCAGGCAATGCGAAATTACAATGGAGCGTGGGGTCGCTGAGATAGTATTTGCACAAACCAATTTATCCAACATGAAGGAATTTTAAGAAAAACACAATTTTTAAAAAAAGGAGCAGAGCTTCAAACAGTTTAAAACAATAGCGGTTCGTCAGATACAGCAGCAGTATGTCATTCTAGGTCTAATCGGCGCGCTCACCGAGTGACCTCCTCAAATAGCTTTGACTGAACAGCTCAGCGCTGGCACAATTTTGTGCTACAATCTCTTTCACCACGGGGCATTTTTTGTACAGAAAGGCTACGCCCCCCCTGTACAATCGTTTGGACGATTATGCCAAATTGCATCATAGTCTGGGGGAAGGGCAGCCAACATGTCAGGCATAGAGGCAGAGCCTAGCCATGTCTCTGAAAGAGCAAGGATATCAATATCCCCATCAAGCAATAAGGAGAAGACTTCTAGATGGTGTTTTTGTAAAGAGCGCGTATTAAGTGTCACTAATGTAAGGCCATGGGACTGCCGGTTAGTCAGAGTGGGGGGAGTTCTGGGGCCAGTACCTGTGGTCTGCAGCAGGGCCCCAGCTTGCAAGTTGGCCTAAGTACATTTATCTGGACGGATAGAGTCTGTCTTTAATGCCCATAAAGCATCGGGCGAGTATGTCCGAAATGGACCATGGTTTGTGGCCCCTGGGCCCGTCCTTGCCCGGACGGGCACAGACGGGCTTTCCTCTGGCGCTCCTCCGGCGCGATGCTGCACGCGATCGCTGCACGCTAGCATACTAGAGATAATTTGTAGAGTGTGGCTGAAGGTACGTGCAATGACTAGCCCGCTAACACCCAAAGCGTGGTGTCAGCGTCTAGCCCACACCCAAGATGTCGGGCGGCGTGAGGTGGCGAGGGAATCACCAAAGTGGTGAGAAAGTGCTGTTGTTCCGATTATAGTGCAGGCAATGCAAAATTACAATGGAGCGTGGGGTCGCTGGGATAATATTTGCACAAACTAATCACTAAACCAATTTATCCAACATGAAGGAATTTTAAGAAAAACACAATTTTTTAAAAAAGGAGCAGAGCTTCAAACAGTTTAAAACAATAGCGGTTCGTCAGATACAGCAGCAGTATGTCATTCTAGGTCTAATCGGCGCGCTCACCGAGTGACCTCATCAAATAGCTTTGCCTGAAGGCACTTGCAATGACTAGCCCGCTAACACCCAAAGCGTGGTGTCAGCGTCTAGCCCACTCCCAAGATGGCGGGCAGCGTGAGGCGGCGAGGGAATCACCAAAGTGGTGAGAAAGTGCTGTTGTTCCGATTATAGTGCAGGCAATGCAAAATTACAATGGAGCGTGGGGTCGCTGAGATAGCATTTGCACAAACAAATCACTAAACCAATTTATCCAACATGAAGGAATTTCAAGAAAAACACAATTTTTTAAAAAAGGAGCAGAGCTTCAAACAGTTTAAAACAATAGCGGTTCGTCAGATACAGCAGCAGTATGTCATTCTAGGTCTAATCGGCGCGCTCGCCGAGTGACCTCCTCAAATAGCTTTGCCTGAAGGCACGTGCAATGACTAGCCCGCTAACACCCAAAGCGTGGTGTCAGCGTCTAGCCCACACCCAAGATGTCGGGCGGCGTGAGGCGGCGAGGGAATCACCAAAGTGGTGAGAAAGTGCTGTTGTTCCGATTATAGTGCAGGCAATGCAAAATTACAATGGAGCGTGGGGTCGCTGGGATAATATTTGCACAAACTAATCACTAAACCAATTTATCCAACATGAAGGAATTTTAAGAAAAACACAATTTTTTCAAAAAGGAGCAGAGCTTCAAACAGTTTAAAACAATAGCGGTTCGTCAGATACAGCAGCAGTATGTCATTCTAGGTCTAATCGGCGCGCTCACCGAGTGACCTCATCAAATAGCTTTGCCTGAAGGCACTTGCAATGACTAGCCCGCTAACACCCAAAGCGTGGTGTCAGCGTCTAGCCCACTCCCAAGATGGCGGGCAGCGTGAGGCGGCGAGGGAATCACCAAAGTGGTGAGAAAGTGCTGTTGTTCCGATTATAGTGCAGGCAATGCAAAATTACAATGGAGCGTGGGGTCGCTGAGATAGCATTTGCACAAACAAATCACTAAACCAATTTATCCAACATGAAGGAATTTCAAGAAAAACACAATTTTTTAAAAAAGGAGCAGAGCTTCAAACAGTTTAAAACAATAGCGGTTCGTCAGATACAGCAGTAGTATGTCATTCCAGGTCTAATCGGCGCGCTCGCCGAGTGACCTCCTCAAATAGCTTTGCCTGAAGGCACGTGCAATGACTAGCCCGCTAACACCCAAAGCGTGGTGTCAGCGTCTTAGCCCACACCCAAGATGGCGGGCGGCGTGAGGCGGCGAGGGAATAACCAAAGTGGTGAGAAAGTGCTGTTCTTCCGATTATAGTGCAGGCAATGCGAAATTACAATGGAGCGTGGGGTCGCTGAGATAGTATTTGCACAAACTAATCACTAAACCAATTTATCCAACATGAAGGAATTTTAGGAAAAACACAATTTTTTAAAAAAGGAGCAGAGCTTCAAACAGTTTAAAACAATAGCGGTTCGTCAGATACAGCAGCAGTATGTCATTCTAGGTCTAATCGGCGCGCTCACCGAGTGACCTCCTCAAATAGCTTTGCCTGAAGGCACTTGCAATGACTAGCCCGCTAACACCCAAAGCGTGGTGTCAGCGTCTAGCCCACACCCAAGATGGCGGGCGGCATGAGGCGGCGAGGGAATCACTAAAGTGGTGAGAAAGTGCTGTTGTTCCGATTATAGTGCAGGCAATGCGAAATTACAATGGAGCGTGGGGTCGCTGAGATATTATTTGCACAAACTAATCACTAAACCAATTTATCCAACATGAAGGAATTTTAAGAAAAACAACATTTTTTTAAAAAGGAGCAGAGCTTCAAACAGTTTAAAACATTAGCGGTTCGTCAGATACAGCAGCAGTTTGTCATTCTAGGTCTAATCGGCGCGCTCGCCGAGTGACCTCCTCAAACAGCTTTGCCTGAAGGCACGTGCAATGACTAGCCCGCTAACACCCAAAGCGTGGTGTCAGCGTCTAGCCCACACCCAAGATGGCGGGCGGCGTGAGGCGGCGAGGGAATCACCAAAGTGGTGAGAAAGTGCTGTTGTTCCGATTATAGTGCAGGCAATGCGAAATTACAATGGAGCGTGGGGTCGCTGAGATAGTATTTGCACAAACTAATCACTAAACCAATTTATCCAACATGAAGGAATTTTAAGAAAAACAACATTTTTTAAAAAAGGAGCAGAGCTTCAAACAGTTTAAAACAATAGCGGTTCATCAGATACAGCAGCAGTATGTCATTCTAGGTCTAATCGGCGCGCTCACCGAGTGACCTCCTCAAATAGCTTTGCCTGAAGGCACGTGCAATGACTAGCCCGCTAACACCCAAAGCGTGGTGTCAGCGTCTAGCCCACACCCAAGATGGCGGGCGGCGTGAGGCGGCGAGGGAATCACTAAAGTGGTGAGAAAGTGCTGTTCTTCCGTTTATAGTGCAGGCAATGCAAAATTACAATGGAGCGTGGGGTCGCTGAGATAGTATTTGCACAAACTAATCACTAAACCAATTTATCCAACATGAAGGAATTTTAGGAAAAACACAATTTTTTAAAAAAGGAGCAGAGCTTCAAACAGTTTAAAACAATAGCGGTTCGTCAGATACAGCAGCAGTATGTCATTCTAGGTCTAATCGGCGCGCTCACCGAGTGACCTCCTCAAATAGCTTTGCCTGAAGGCACTTGCAATGACTAGCCCGCTAACACCCAAAGCGTGGTGTCAGCGTCTAGCCCACACCCAAGATGGCGGGCGGCGTGAGGCGGCGAGGGAATCACTAAAGTGGTGAGAAAGTGCTGTTGTTCCGATTATAGTGCAGGCAATGCGAAATTACAATGGAGCGTGGGGTCGCTGAGATATTATTTGCACAAACTAATCACTAAACCAATTTATACAACATGAAGGAATTTTAAGAAAAACACAATTTTTAAAAAAAGGAGCAGAGCTTCAAACAGTTTAAAACAATAGCGGTTCGTCAGATACAGCAGCAGTTTGTCATTCTAGGTCTAATCGGCGCGCTCGCCGAGTGACCTCCTCAAATAGCTTTGCCTGAAGGCACGTGCAATGACTAGCCCGCTAACACCCAAAGCGTGGTGTCAGCGTCTAGCCCACACCCAAGATGGCGGGCGGCGTGAGGCGGCGAGGGAATCACCAAAGTGGTGAGAAAGTGCTGTTGTTCCGATTATAGTGCAGGCAATGCGAAATTACAATGGAGCGTGGGGTCGCTGAGATAGTATTTGCACAAACTAATCACTAAACCAATTGATCCAACATGAAGGAATTTTAAGAAAAACAACATTTTTTAAAAAAGGAGCAGAGCTTCAAACAGTTTAAAACAATAGCGGTTCATCAGATACAGCAGCAGTATGTCATTCTAGGTCTAATCGGCGCGCTCACCGAGTGACCTCCTCAAATAGCTTTGCCTGAAGGCACGTGCAATGACTAGCCCGCTAACACCCAAAGCGTGGTGTCAGCGTCTAGCCCACACCCAAGATGGCGGGCGCCATGAGGCGGCGACGGAATCACCAAAGTGGTGAGAAAGTGCTGTTGTTCCGATTATAGTGCAGGCAATGCGAAATTACAATGGAGCTTGGGGTCGCTGAGATAGTATTTGCACAAACTAATCACTAAACCAATTTATCCAACATGAAGGAATTTTAAGAAAAACACAATTTTTTTTAAAAAGGAGCAGAGCTTCAAACAGTTTAAAACAATAGCGGTTCGTCAGATACAGCAGCAGTATGTCATTCTAAGTCTAATCTAAGGTGGTAAAGTAATCTTTGTTATAGAGGCACATGAATATCGGCAGACAGAGGCATTCTATTCATGGATTATGTTTCCTGCAGCAAATGCAGTAACACAGAAGTTCCACTACTACAAGTTAGAGGAACCTCCAGCGGAATACGTTCCTTTCAAGGACGTTGAAATTCCATTAACTTACCAGGAGCATCAGCTCTGGTTTAAAGGCGTCCTACAACATCAAAATCACATTACCAGGCTTGGTCCACTAGGTAGACCAGGAGCTACATGGCCGGTACTAGCGAGCTATACACCACATCCTGACATTAACTGAATGACAGGTCCGGAACTGTTAGCTCAGCTGAAACAGTTAATTAAAATACACAGACAATTGGTTTAATATGTCATGCGGACGTTAACAGTCCAACCAGCTATAAAAATTCCACAGCACACCCCGTATCAGGGGAACACAAATAAAATAACACCACAGACTATACAATCAGTCATTGGTCAATTACCTGCAAGGAGGGAACAAATTCCGTTTTGGTTAGCTCAAAAAATTACTCAGATAGAGGCAGTATTCCCTGATAGTACACCTCATGAGAAACACAGAATTCTGACAATCTGTTTACCAATGGAGATCGCACCACATGTGGAGGACTGTGACACTTGGGGTACAGTCTTTGCTTTAATCTACCAGACGGTCTGAGGCAGATTCAAAATGAATACGGTCCAGAACTGGCCTTAAATCTAGGTATGTAATTACTGAAAAATTTCAAACAGGTCTCAGCTATATCATTAAAAAACATTAAAGGTGAAGCAGCATCCGTGGCAATCCGCCAAGAGTTGAAAGAAACAGATATAACAGATCAGCCATATGAGCTTACTAGAATTATTGAAAACTCATATGAAGAATTAGGAAGAGATAGTTTGGGTGGGAAACCAGTAAAACCTGAATTAACAGAAAATCCTGAAAAGGTGTTTATTAAAAATAATCTCACTACTCCTAAAAAGAAGTGGGAAAACCCTAAACAGACTCTTCCTAGAGAGAAACGTTCTCAGTCCAGAGGAAGATCTCCCCAAAGGGGAGGCAGGTCCCCCCAACGGGAGCCCTCTCAAAAAAGGTATAACCTTAGAAATAGGGATAATTTGAAAAAACCTGACAGATATCAAGATAATGATACACATCCCTCTCGATCTTTTCAGACTTCCTCGCAGAAATCGGAAAGAAGAGGATGGTCAGAACACAAGGAGGAACGCGTCAAGTCCAAAGACAAAGAACTTGTTCACCAAAGTTAAAAAGCTCAATTTCCCAAAAAGAAGGTAGCAAGCATAAAAATCAGAAATGCCGAGGATCTTGAGGACACAACTCAAGAACGGGGAGTGGGCTCAAACGATGCTAGACAGTGCAGCAGAAGTCACCATAGTTTTCAAGATCCTGAAGGATTATCTGGAGACAGTGGACTTGAATGAATGCATTCAGGTTGAAACTGTCGACACCAGGGTTTGTGTACCCCACAAGTTATATGAAGTAACACTCTGGATGGAGGGGACATAACTAGGAAAATAAGAGCACTCTTTTGGGAAAAGCTCTCTAAGGGCTATGACATACTTCTAGCTGAACAAGACTGGCTGACTGAATTTGTCAGGGAGTGCCCACATAGCGAAGAGATAATTATGCCAGCCTTCTCAAATCACATTCCAATTCATAAAAAATACACTTATGCCAGAAAATGGGCAGTAGCTCAGCATTATATACAAATCATGTGGGATGGGATGAGGATTCTCCTCACCACAAAATCCAGTTAAAAAATCAACCTACTGCTCAAAGGCAGTACCCAGTTAAGCAAGAAGCTAAGAAACAAGTCAGGGAGATTTTAAAACAACTTGAATATCAAGGGGTGATTGAAACATGCACCTCATCAATGAACAATTCTTTTTTTCCCGTCTCCAAACCAGACAATTCATATAATCTAGTATTGGATTACAGACACTTAAACTATTGTTGCAAAACTTTTGCAGTACAAAATGCACACAGTGCAGCACTGATGAATAACATTGTGCGCAAAAAATATTAAAAAAACATTAGATATTTCAAATGTTTTTTTTTGTCAAAACATTACACCCGAAAGTAGGCATCTGACCGCTTTCTCAATTATGGGGACGCAGCGACAATTTTGCCATCTCCCCCATGGATTCAAAAATAGTCCAGGGTTATTTTCAGCCAGGGTAACAGAGGTACTACAAACGTACGATGATGAGGCATTGTCTTATGTCGATGACATCTATCTCACAGATGACGACTTGGACAGGCACTTGAAAAGAGTGAACACCATCATACTTGGGTTCGCTTCTGAAGGGTATAAATTCAATTTTAAGTAATCACGAATTGCTCACCTCAACGTCCTATTTTTAGGATACGAGTTATCAAGCAAAGGCAAGAGCCCGGCAGCAAACTTTCTAGAAAAATGTACGCTGCTCGAAGCTCCAAGAACGCTGAAAAACTTACAGTCCATTCTAGGTTTCCTGAATTTTGGAAAAACGTACGTTCTGAATTATGCAGAAAGGGTTAAACCTCTCTACGAACTAATCAAACCTGATTTCAAACCAACTAATGGCAAGGGGCGACCAATCGGTCCCCCCGAACGTATGGCAGAGTACCACGATCCCCCCGGGAAGCCATCTTGGGCGGGAGGCGAGTCTCGGCTGGTATGCCCGAAGCGGCGTAGCCGGGGCGCGCCTTTTTCCCGCCCTAGAGTGGGTTGGCCTAGACACCGACGCGGCTGGCCACGCCCTTGGGGCAGGCAGGGGCGGGTTTACGCCCGCCCTGAAGACGGATAAAAGGAGGAACAAGACCGGAAAGCATCCTCTTGTTCCTGTGCTCTGAAGCTGCACCTCCTCGCTGCACGTGAGCTCGAGACGGAACGAAGAGCCATTTTTGAGCGTTGTAATCTTTCTCGTTTGTTTTGCAGATACTCTGTCGGAGAATGCCGAAGAAGGCGGGAAAACGAATGACTACCGAACAGATGCTGCGTGTTCTCATGAAGGAGATGACCGACCTAAAGAGGCGGATGGATAAAAATGAGGAAGGGGGCCCGAAACGACCTTTGGAGGGAACGACCCCGGGTGGAAAAGGCAAGAGGCCCAAGAGAGGAGCAGCTGGGGGAAATACCCCGGGTCCCAGTGTCCCGCTCGAAGCACCCATTCCTGTGCCGGAGGAAGGGAATCCGATTCCCGTGGTGGTCACCCCCGTGTCCGGGGAAGATATGCCGCCCGAGCTGGCAGCACAAGTAGCAGCGTGGTTGGGTAAAAGTAGCGAGGGCGCCACGGCTGTCGACGCGCAGGTGTTAATGAAGCAACTGCGGGAGACTCACGAAGCAGCGAGGGTACCCACGCCGGCCGCGGCCGTGGAGAAGCCTCAGGGGACGGTTTTAGTCGCGGAGACAGCGTCCAATTCAGGTAAGCGGCCATTGCCGATTGCGAGGGAAGAGTCGGCACCCTCTCGAAGGGAGAGGTTGGGTCAGCATGTTCCTTTAGCTATTAAAGAAAAGATTTGGGCAGGGGAATATGTAAACATCTTCTCGTTGCTTACTGATCATTATGAGATGGAGCATGTTAAAAGTCAGAAGGATCTCATGCATCCGAGTGTTTGGCGCGCAAAGATGGCCGCCTTTAAGTTTAATGAAAACATTGGCAATTGGGGCAAGGCATGGGGGATTTTCACATCGATCTTGGGAGAACGGAGGCCCGAATTGCTTCCCGAATTGCCAAGTTATCAGTCACGGATCATGGGGTACTCGGTATCACACGAGGGTAATCATTGGTTTTGCTATGATAATCTTTTCAGAAAAGCAAAAGAACATGATAAAAACTTAACTTGGGATTGTTATGATTCTGTGTCCTGGTCCAAAATGAAGGAGAATGGTATGTTGAAAGTGCCATTAGTAGGGAGTAATGTGGGCGAATCATCCCGCCAGTATGCGGGGACGCCCTTTCGATCAGGTACGGGTACCGACAATCACTCGAGGCCTACCGGTAATACAGGAAAAAATTGGGTTTGTTGGAATTTTAACAGGGGTAAATGTACTAGGCCCCAGGGATCGTGCAAATTTAGACACGAATGTAGTGGGTGTGGGCAATCATCCCATCCTGTGTCCATGTGCAGAGCCAAAACGGGTGATAACGGGGGTAGAGGAGGCGCCAAACAGGTCTAACATAGTCCGAGGGGCGCCTTTACCTACCCCGATTGATACCTTGGCAATGATTCCCTGGCTCAGTGAATACCCGGATCGTGCTTCTGCTGGGGTGTTGCGGAACGGGTTTTCATATGGTTTCCGCATCCCAGTAGGGGACTTTCAGGGTGTGGAAAGATGCAAAAATCAGATATCGGTCTTGCAGCATACGACCGTGGTGCAGGAAAAGATCCGGAAGGAGGTTACTCGAGGTCGAGTCGCCGGTCCGTTTAGTGTACCCCCGGTGGCTAACTTTGTTTGTTCGCCTTTAGGAGTGGTCCCCAAGAAGGACCCGGGTGAGTTTCGGCTGATACATAATTTGTCAGCCCCACGTGGTCTTTCCGTAAACAAAGCGTTAGACCCGGAAATGTGTTCGGTACGGTACGCATCTTTCGATGAGGCCGTGGCCATTTTGAATCGCCTGGGGCCCGGGACGCTGATGGCAAAATCTGATATCGAGTCAGCGTTCCGGTTGCTCCCGGTACATCCAGACGATCAGCGTCTACTGGGTTTCATGTTTCAGGGTCAGTATTATATGGATAGATGTATGCCGATGGGATGCTCAATTTCTTGTGCCTATTTCGAGAAATTCAGTAGTTTTCTACAATGGGTCTTCACAAGGAAGACGGGTTTTCAACATGTGATGCATTATCTCGATGATTTTTTGTTCCTGGGGGCAGCCGGGGATCCGGAATGTGGGCAAGCTTTGGCTGCATTTTGTGTTTTAATGAATCAGTTTGGTGTGCCATTGGCACCAGGTAAGACGGTGGGTCCTTCGACTTGCCTCGAGTTTCTGGGGATCGAGTTAGACTCCGGAGACGGTTGTTTCCGTTTACCAAGTGATAAAGTGTTAAAGTTCAGGGCATCCCTGCAAATGTGTTTGAGTGAAGCTAAGGTTAAGCTGCATCAGTTACAGCAGTTAGTGGGCCAGTTGAATTTTGCCCTGAGAGTTATACCTATGGCCCGCCCCTTTTCCCGTTCGATCGCTAAAGCCATGGTCGGATTGAAGGAGGGCCATCACCGCACGAGGCTCTCGGCTGAGGTCCGCCAGGACATGCGCATTTGGTTGGCATTTCTGGCGGATTTCAATGGTCGAGTCGTCTGGAATAAACCAGCCGTGTCCTCTGAGGAGCTGGGGCTGTGGACAGATTCTGCAGGGAGTGTAGGTTTTGGTGCCATTTTCGGTGCTCGATGGTCTGCACAAAAATGGCCGGCATGGTGGCATAGCAGTGGACTGACAAGTAACATTGCTTTCCTGGAACTTTTCCCCATTTTCGTGGCCCTGAGAACGTGGCCCGAAGGGTTCAGAGATCACTCTGTGGTATTTTGGTCTGACAATATGACCGTGGTTGAGTGTATCAATAGTCAGGCAGCACGATGCAAATGGGTTTTGAGGCTGCTCAAGGAAATCGTATTACTGTGTATGCAACTGAATGTGTTGTTCAAAGCAAGACATGTCCCTGGGGTAATGAACCAGGCGGCTGATGCCCTTTCTCGTTTTCGTATGCAGGCCTTCTGGGGTTTTCTGCCCACAGCGGACCCGGAGCCGGCACCCTTTCCCGAAGCTCTTTGGTCTCTCGGTGCCCCGAACTTCGTAACCTCGTGGGAGAGAGTTTAGCACCCAGGACGAGGAAGGCATATGAAGGGGCGTTCCGGTCCTATTTAGCCTTTTTGGGGACTGCTAGAGAGGAGCTTTGGGGCCAGGAGGAAGGGGTTGTGAACTTTCTGATGTCATTACATCTGGCAGGGAAAACGGTGGCCACGGCCCAGAGGCATCGGGCTGCCATTTCCTTTGTTGCTAGGGCTCATGGGATCCAGGACCCGACAGCGTCTTTCGTTGTGCAAAAAGCGCTACGTGGGTGGCAACGCCTTGAGGGTCGCAGAGTAGATGAGAGGCGCCCGATAGGTTTGGATAGGTTGGCCCAGTTATTATCCAGACTCCCTACAACATGTTCGTCTCAGTTTGAGACAGTGTTATTCCGAGCCGCTTTTACGCTGGCATTTCATGGGGCTATGCGGGTAAGCGAATTAGTGGCAAGGAACAAGCAGGATGTGACGGGAGGACTGTGCACAGAGCACGTTCAGATCAGAGGGGAGACGATGACTGTCTCGTTTGTGAGGTCCAAAACCGACCAGAGTGGGATGGGTGAATGCATAATTATACGCAGGATTCCCGGGTCGTCCATGTGCCCAGTGAAGTGTTTAGAGGATTATTTAACACAAAGGGTGGCATCATGGGGGGGGACCTTGTTGAGACACGCGGACGCCACCCCACTGACAAGGTTTCAGTTTCAGCGGGTGCTTGCGATGTCGATTACAGCTGTGGGCTTGAACCCGGGTGAATTTGGGACCCATTCCTTTCGGATAGGGGCTGCTACAGAGGCTACAGCCAGGGGTCTGAATGTGGAACAAGTTAAACGTGTGGGGCGTTGGTCCTCCAATTGTTATAAAAGGTATGTGCGTTTGCACATGTTGTGAAGCCGGAATGATGTACTCACGCTTCTTGTTTTTGTTTGGTTTTCAGTTACGCAAGCCTACGAGGCGGGGCGGACTATGCAGTCGACCCAACACCGGGCCAGCGGTCAGACATCACCGGCTGTTAAAAAGGAGGTGTGGGTCGTGGGCCACTCATACGTGAGGCGTGCCGCGGACGTATTCAAGGCAGGTGACAGGGTGCACGTGGCTGGGGAATACGGGTACAGGGTGTCCTTCTACGGAAAGGGCGGTCTCTGTATTGACCAGTTCGAATCATTTTTCGAGGGTTTGCTAGGGCGGACGAGGTCACCGCCGTCTGTAGTCATAGTACATCTTGGGGGCAATGATTTGGTCACCACTGGTAGACGACTTCTCCTGGAAGCGATGCTTTCCACTGTAAGTTGGTTAGCGAGGAGAGTTCCAGGGTGCACGATTGCATGGTCCCATATGATCCCACGGAAAGTGTGGCGGGGGGCCTTTTCGGTTTCTGCTTTAAATCACTCGGTGAGAAAAATTAATAACAAAGTAAGTAGGTTGTTCCGTTCCAATGCACTGCATTCTATCGCGCATGGATGTATTAATGATAACAGTATGTACTTGGGGGATGGTGTTCATTTGTCTCGGATGGGGAATGAGGTACTCATAGGAGACTTCATAGCTTGGCTGAAGACGTTAAACATGACCTTTAGGTAGGAGTGTGGTGGGGGGTCCGGATAGCCGGTCAACTATCCGGACCTGTGGCGGTAAGGTCATGATCGGTGAGCACTAATTGGAAGATCCCTATGAGTGGGCGTCACCCATTACGGATGGGGGCGCTCGGGGGAGGTGGCCATTGGCCCCTCAACGGGGAGACGGTCCCTTCTAAGGATGGGTCGCCGAAAGGAAAGGGAAGGCGGTCAAGGCCCCTTCATGGGTAGGAGGGGTTACAGCCCCCTCCTGGGGAATTTCCCGGGGCCAGTACGTCTGTGACGGCAGATGTGGTAAGTTGTGTGGGGTTTGGGGGGGGGTCTACGCTACCTTCTAGATACCTCACACGAGTCCTCGTACGACCTTTAAGTGGCGTCGAGTTTTATTGAGGCCCCCGTCAAGTCAAGGGAAATTGGTAGTTGCACTTGAGGTAAGCCTCCGTGCCGCCCCTCACAAGTGAGGGGGATATGTCTGGGTTAGGGATCTTGACACCGGTTACGACCTTGCCGTTGGCCCTTAAACGTTAGGATGTACAATTTCAAAAGTTAAGTAAATGTTTGGTAGGATGTTAGTTCGGCTAGGAGAACCTTTGTACTAGAGGATATGTTAAGGTTAGCCAAACATCGCAATGTGGTAATGAAATTGTACATAATATGAAACTGTTTATTTTAATGTTTTAATTTTGTTTCATATTTTAATAAATACGGCCCGGGAGGGTCACTCCCTCCCGTCTCCAAAAACTTCAGAACTGTTTCCGGTTTCCCATCCTTGGGGATTGTGTTGAGAGGGGGTGGCGGGTATCTCAGCCATATGGCAAGGGGCGACCAATCGGTCCCCCCGAACGTATGGCAGAGTACCACGATCCCCCCGGGAAGCCATCTTGGGCGGGAGGCGAGTCTCGGCTGGTATGCCCGAAGCGGCGTAGCCGGGGCGCGCCTTTTTCCCGCCCTAGAGTGGGTTGGCCTAGACACCGACGCGGCTGGCCACGCCCTTGGGGCAGGCAGGGGCGGGTTTACGCCCGCCCTGAAGACGGATAAAAGGAGGAACAAGACCGGAAAGCATCCTCTTGTTCCTGTGCTCTGAAGCTGCACCTCCTCGCTGCACGTGAGCTCGAGACGGAACGAAGAGCCATTTTTGACCCACCCACCAGCCCCTGAAGACAGCGAGTGGTTTTAAATAAAGTTTGATTGATAATTCTGATTTTCGTTTACAGGTTGCGGTATTATCGTGAAGATTTTGAGTATGCAATAAAGAATGATCGTTCTGTGTTATGTTTTGCAAATAAAGTAATTCTGCTTTAGTGTTCATCAGTAGGCATGCTTTGAATAAAGTTGTTGCTACTGTCTGTTATATTTAGTCTTTAGTTATTTAGTTATCATTGTCGTATTTATTTTGGTCGGACGGTAAGGTCATGATCGGTGAGCACTAATTGGAAGATCCCTATGAGTGGGCGTCACCCATTACGGATGGGGGCGCTCGGGGGAGGTGGCCATTGGCCCCTCAACGGGGAGGCGGTCCCTTCTAAGGATGGGTCGCCGAAAGGAAAGGGAAGGCGGTCAAGGCCCCTTCATGGGTAGGAGGGGTTACAGCCCCCTCCTGGGGAATTTCCCGGGGCCAGTACGTCTGCGACGGCAGATGTGGTAAGTTGTGTGGGGTTTGGGGGGGGGTCTACGCTACCTTCTAGATACCTCACACGAGTCCTCGTACGACCTTTAAGTGGCGTCGAGTTTTATTGGGGCCCCCGTCAAGTCAAGGGAAATTGGTAGTTGCACTTGAGGTAAGCCTCCGTGCCGCCCCTCACAAGTGAGGGGGATATGTCTGGGTTAGGGATCTTGACACCGGTTACGACCTTGCCGTTGGCCCTTAAACGTTAGGATGTACAATTTCAAAAGTTAAGTAAATGTTTGGTAGGATGTTAGTTCGGCTAGGAGAACCTTTGTACTAGAGGATATGTTAAGGTTAGCCAAACATCGCAATGTGGTAATGAAATTGTACATAATATGAAACTGTTTATTTTAATGTTTTAATTTTGTTTCATATTTTAATAAATACGGCCCGGGAGGGTCACTCCCTCCCGTCTCCAAAAACTTCAGAACTGTTTCCGGTTTCCCATCCTTGGGGATTGTGTTGAGAGGGGGTGGCGGGTATCTCAGCCATATTGGACTCAAGCACACACAGAAATTCTGCGTTCAGTCCAAACAGACATGTTAGCTAAAAAACAGTTACAGACTCGCGAAAATGTTCGCAATCTTGTGATCCAAATCATCCCAAGGAGATGCGCATTCACGTACCTGACCTTTAATGAGGGAGAAACTGTACCAATTGCATACAAATCACACTTGTACATGCAAGCTGAAATGAAGTTCACTTCTACTGAGAAAATTCTGACAGCGGTTCAAACTGTAGTAGCAAAAGAGAGAGCTCTCGCGCTGGGTAGATGCATAATGATTGTTACACCTGCACCTGTCTTAGAGGCAGTGACAGAAGCAAGCATCCCAAATGCTAAAGCTTTACATCCGAGATGGATACAATGGGTTAACTCCCTTGCCGCAACAGACGTTGAATATGTTTTTGACCCCAGCTTGAAACACAAGAATTTCTCCAATACGAACATGAATGTCCTCTGCCGACCGAAATTCTGCCTCTTGAACATTACGGATGTATAATATATACAGCCGGATCAGCACAGACCGCAATTGGGGGCAAACACACCTATAGTGTTGCATGCGCGATTGTTAAAGGTCGCTGGCACGAAGGCAAATTCAGACCTATGGTCACAAAAACTCAATAACTCGGAGACTGTACAGCTCAGCGAGCTGAACTACAGGCTTTCAAGATGGCACTTGTGTTGTGTCGTTGGTGGAAAAGACGCGAGGAGCCAGGATGTATTCTAGACTTGTTTATTCAGTCTTCAGTTAAGGTAACAACATCTCTGTACTCCAGCCAGCCTAGTGTGGTACCAGCCCCACCAGGAGCAGCCTCCCCAGCTGCTCAGCCCATCTCTAACTGCCACATTCATCCCACTCAGTCACCCAGGCATTCCACGCATCACAGGCACACCAACATTCTAATACTAAGACACACTCTGGCTGAACAGCTAGAGGCAGCAGGGCAAGAATACATATAAACTAATATGTAGAATACAACATTACCTCTTTTTCTTTAAACAAAAGAAAACAAATACATTGCAAAACAATTACATTACAAATCTCCGAGAGGCAACAAAGGAAAAAATCATGAAAGAAGATAGAATCATTAAAGCTGGAGAAAATCAATAATAGAACAAATGACTAACTCTAGAAAGGAGCGATGGGAAATTATTACTAGGGCACATTTCTAAACTCTAGGATGCAGAGATGACAATAATACATCAGAAGACGCTGTAGAAGAAAGATGGTTATGATAGAAACAACTTAAATGCAAAATCCCCCATCCCCTTCAAAAGAGAATTTTGAAATTCATATCTGAACAAATCAATTTGTTACAAATCTTCTGTACTATAAAGCACCATGACTCAAAAGCATAACAAAGAATAGTCCTAAAGGTAAAATTACCTAGAACTTGGTCCCAAAAGTAGGGAATACCAAACAAATGGGTCGTCACCCAAATTTCCAACCCTAAAGGTACTGTGCACAACTGTGAGAGGATCCCACAACCAACCCCGCGTAGGAGTAAACCTAAGTACTCATTTGTAAAAACAAACTCTTGAAGCAACCCCCCTCCTGGAAGTTACATACCCCAAAATAGGAGTAACACACTTTCCTAATGACGTCCATAATGGGAACTAACTACAATCCAACATGGGACTAACTAAACCATGTACTTATCTCTTTGCAGAGATAACACTAAGTAGGAACAACTAAACCTACGTCCATCACTGATGTAAGGAAACTGTGAAAACTACACTTCTGAAACAAAGCTAAAAAAGCCCAACAAAAGACTAACTTTAACCAGAGGAATCACTACTTAAAAGGTTGTACAAGAAACGCCTTACAGTCTAAAATATGTTTATACTAGAGCACTTGTACACCTAACAGGACACACTGGAGGACACCGGTGAGCGATCTCTCACCCGAGCTAAAACTAAAATAGAAAGTTATTTCTATTACACTCCAAAAATAAGTCACATTACTATAAAACACATGACACATTGTTGTGAAAAATTATAATGACCTACACTGAAATAGCCAGTACAAAAAAACTGGTACAAAATGACTTGTGAATTCTTCAACATGTAGATAACCAACTCGACAAGCTCTCTGAGAGAAGAACTATGGAAAATGCATGAAAAAAAAAACATTTCCTTCGACATACATGAAACGAAGGTACCCAAAAGAACTGTAAATAATAGAGGCAAACCTCACAGCACAGTAGAACTCTGTCATACTTGAAGCGGAGAAACTCAAACAGAATCCATTAAACAGTTAAAAATTTGAGAAATGCTGAATGTACATTACCGCTGGCATCAAAGAAACGGAGGTTTAATCATAAAACAGATGCCAAGTAGATTGAGGACCCCACGTTGTACCTTAACTCATGCTGACTAAATAAAACTTTATTGACAAAGGCACAAACATTGTGGTTGGCAAAACGATGGAGACTCTCTTACCCACAGCATGTAAGAACTCTAACGGCAAAGCGTCGTGGTTGGCACAGTGAAAGAGAACATCCCAAAATGGATGCACGTTTTCTTACGTCCTCCCGAGTGGCACGCTGTGCGTCCATGCACCAAACGCGCTGATGAGCCAGATGACGAAGTTGAAACAGTGAACAATGCCGGAGGACTGCTCATGACCAGAGGCTCGCGCAGGTAAGCGCGTGGATGCACATTTGAATTCGAAACATGCCGTTTAACTGCCAACAGACCAGCGGGGCTGCCATGAGCTAATTTCTTCATATTTCGTGGATCAATAGTTACTTGAAACCGGCCAACAAAACACAATGCTAGCTGTCAAAAATGAGAGTTTTAGCTGTAACTTAACCTTGATGGTTAAGCAAATAATTACGATGGTGTTGGAAGGTGTCCTCGTAAAATTACCTCCACACAACCTCGCAAACTGCAGCTGAAAACTCAAGACACAGTGTGAATGTCAACATAAACAGGAACTTCCCAAAGTGCCACACAGTTCACATTGCTGTCAAAATTCCTTCAGGCTTAAACACTTTGTGAGTACATTAAGCTGTGTGGGTACTAATTTTCAATTAGCGCAGGCACTCAAAACGAACTGTGATGACAGAAAAAAAATAGTAGGCAGCATCTTTTAAAAAAAAAAAAGTCTCTGTCACTGTGGTTTAGAAAACTGTCATCAAACACTATAAAGGCAAACCACTAAAAATTCAAGACTATAAATCCAAATTGTGTCATTACTATAAATACTCCATAACCTCTGTAGAGAGATGTGACTGTAACTCCACTTTCTTGTCTTTTTCATACTGGACATCTGGGAAGCGGTGGACTCACCACATTCCCACTCTAACAATTGGTGTTGTGCACACACATGTCCAAAGGACATGTGTGTGTGCAACATGCAACTTAGAAAAATGCTTTTAAAAGCATTTTTCTATGTTTTCGCTATTTACCACGAGGTTAGCAAAAATTGTTCCTTGAGCTCTTTACAGTCACTTTATTTACAAGGCACTCTTCACACAATAGTGTGATGTGGCTGGTCCACCAACACCTGGTTGTAGCGAGGCTACCCATCCAACTCACAGTCATTCTTGTACTTTACCAAGTGGCTGGAACTCCAGGTGAGGTTGTAGTTTAACTACTCCTCCAACTCACTGTGGACCTCTGTGGCTGGAAGACCCAAAATTGGTTGTAGCTGTGCTAGTCCTCCAACTCACAGTCGCTGTAGTATTCCTAGGCTTTAGTGTCAGTTGGTGGTGACACTGCTTGTTGGGGCTGTCCATAGAAAGGACACTGGTGGGGCTGGCGCTGGCTTGCCTGGAAATACCTTCTTTTTCTTCTTGTAGTTGCTTCATGGATCTCTTGGTAGATCTGTTACTTCCTCATTTTCAATGTTTCCTTGTTGGTTAGCCGTACCAAGAGCTTGTGGGGTACAAGATTGTCCTCATTGCCAAAATCATGTTGTGTCATTGGTGGAAAAGACACGAGGAGCCAGGATGTATTCTAGACTTGTTTATTCAGTCTTCAGTTAAGGTAACAACATCTCTGTACCTAGTGTGGTACCAGCCCCACCAGGAGCAGCCTCCCCAGCTGCTCAGCCCATCTCCAACTGCCACATTCATCCCACTCAGTCACCCAGGCATTCCACGCATCACAGGCACACCAACATTCTAATAATAAGACACACTATGGCTGAGCAGCTAGAGGCAGCAGGTCAAGAATACATATAAACTAATATGTAGAATACAACAACTTGAAAATACCAATCGCGAATTCCCCACACTCATAGTGTGCGATTCGTATTTCTGCGTTGAATCTTACAATGAAAATTTGCAGAACTGGTTTAAAAACGGGTTCCAAAATTCAAAAGGTGGCACAATCAAGCATAAAATGCTTTGGGAACAGATAGTTCTTTTGCAGAGAGAACTACAAAAGACTCACATGATCAATACACTGAGTCATCAGCGTGATGGCGTTCACGTTGCAGGGAATTTATTGGTTGATGAAGTCGCGAAGGCAGCTGTGAAAACGGCTTCCATAGCTACAATTGCTCACACAAAAAGAGTTATAGATGGTGAAACGCTATTAGCAGTAAAAGCCTCAATGGATGGCAATCATGCAGCGTTACCTCTAAACTACCCACTCACGTATACATACATAATTGATGCAAACTCCGTTCCTTTTGCTAGAATCCCTGGAGTGGGGGACAAAGTAATTCCAAACAGGAAGCGGAGAGCTTACTTGGTTCAAGAAGCACACATGGGAGAGGGTCTGACACATCAAGGGATCTTGAAATCTCTTATAGAGTTAGAAGAGATGTACTGGTCGCCAGGAATGAGCATCCAAGTTTACGAATTTGTAATCAACTGTGATACCTGTTACAGATATCATAGCTTTGACAACCACCAGATACCTGACTACTGTGTAGCCAGCCCAGCTCAGATACCACTGTTAGATAGCATTTGGCTATCTACACACAGACGTCCCTACAGGCAGATGCTGTCCCACAACTACTAGGACAAGATTTATTTGGTTATGGCCCCAGCGCTCTGAACTGTTATAAAGGATTTGCGAGTCTTTATCAGCATATACGCAATCGGCACACTACATTCTGACCAGGGTCCTGCGTTCAGCTCTCGAGCTTACAAGGAGGCTATGGTTAGCTTGGGCATTGCGTTGCGATATTATAGTCCCTTCCATCCTGAGGGTAATGCGGTAGTGGAAAGAAAAAACTGTGACATAAAGCAATTCATAACAGCTAAGGTATTAGGTTTGGTGATGGGTGGGTCAAACATTTAATAAGTGTCCAACGAAGTCTTAACAATCTGCCAAGAAATTCTCTGGGGGGAATCACTCCTTATGAATTACTGTTTGGTACTAGAATGTTAATCGAAGACCTCGATCGTCAAATTTCAGTGGTGGAACAAAACCCCTTTGATGTCAAAGATCGTTTGGCTGTTTTACAGGACTTAAATGAAAAAAGAAGAAGTCTGAGTAACACAACACAAAAGCCAACAGCCACTGAAGAAAAACTACCTGCCCCAGCAAGACCTGTCTGGATTCCAAAGATTGGGGATCTAGTCAGGGAAAAGATCGCGGTGAAGAAGGAATTTGGGCCTTCTTACAGAAAAGCAGTACCTGTCTTAGCAATCAAAGAAACTAGAACAGTAGTACTACCGCCCCTTGCTGGTAAAAAAGAGAACCGAGTCGTGTCCATCTACCTGGTCAAGCCCAGGGGACTCCCAAGATGTATCAGAAGACCAAATCTTGCTACTATCCAAGAGGTTCAGACTGAAAGACTTATCACCCTTAATAAACCTACAGTAAAAAAAAGAAGGACTATGCAACAAAGCCATGGAACTCGTGCCTCTTCAAACCCAAATAACAGTTTGTCAAGAAACACCTGTCTACAATGATGTAGCCTCTGACTATCCCAATATGACAAAGGAAGAAGCAATTCCAAAGATTAATAACAATCCTGATGCAATTCCAACAATTGACAGAACTGCCTCTGGCTATTTCATCAACTATGATACATTTTCTGAGGATCCCAGTGAACCAGAAGAAATGCCAGCAAAGAAAACTCTCAAAGAAAAACAACAGAACTGTTTCATCAACTTGAGAAAATATATCTGGTTTCACCAAGGATTGAATTTTGGATTGGTTTAGGTGTATTTTTTCTCCTACTCTGGCTGATTTCAGTTTTAAGCTTGGGACAAATGATAGATGGAAAATACAGTACAATGGACACAGCAAGTCAGAAAACCAACTTGGTCCGAAAACCTCACAAATCACCCCATCGTGAAAAAAGAGACTTAAATGAAAAAAGAAGAAGTCTGAGTAACACAACACAAAAGCCAACAGCCACTGAAGAAAAACTACCTGCCCCAGCAAGACCTGTCTGGATTCCAAAGATTGGGGATCTAGTCAGGGAAAAGATCGCGGTGAAGAAGGAATTTGGGCCTTCTTACAGAAAAGCAGTACCTGTCCTAGCAATCAAAGGAACAAGAACAGTAGTACTACCGCCCCTTGCTGGTAAAAAAGAGAACCGAGTCGTGTCCATCTACCTAGACTTGGTCCGAAAACCTCACAAATCACCCCATCGTGAAAAAAGAGACCTGTTGTCAGTGAACATCAGAGCTGTTCCCATACCTGGTGGTATAGCATGGGATAGAACTGATTATGATATCTATGGCCCGGTGGAGCTGTTGAATATTCTACACCAGTTCAAGATTTCTTTGATGATTGGGACTTTGAGACTATTAATAATATGATGTCAGATTTAGAAATGTCTGCAAAATTTACTGAACATGACTA
The DNA here is from genome assembly GCF_964263255.1 of Lissotriton vulgaris. Classification (NCBI taxonomy): domain Eukaryota; kingdom Metazoa; phylum Chordata; class Amphibia; order Caudata; family Salamandridae; genus Lissotriton; species Lissotriton vulgaris. Next base: position 950,804,829 of record NC_141698.1, read on the forward strand.
TTTAGAAGGGTCATCAGATTATGAACAAATGTATTGTTGTAATCATTATGGTCACCACTTTTTGCACAAATCTACAAGTCCTAGGAATGTTTTTACATATAATCAATGGAAACATTGTCCCACGCCACCAAAAGCAAGCTCAAAAACATTTCATGAAAAGTGTTCATACTTCTCAGGGTTTAATGTTACAAATCCAGAAGCTTTTTATTTAAAAAATCTAAATAAGACAGGAATGAAAACAATGTTGACCAACACTAAACAAATTTATTCTACACACTTTTATGCCCAGCTGTCTACATTCGGTTTCGACTTTTGGAAAGACAACATTGAGACAAAAACTGTCTGGGGCACGAAAGACTACTGGCAGGTACAAGGTTTAGAGGCTATTTGGCTATCAGCAACTATTTTAAAGAAAAATTAAAAACTGAATAAAGGAAAGAAAATTGAAGATTCAAAGTCTCTTGTCTATATATTCATTGGGAAAACGACCATGACAATGTTATATGTGACTTAACAAATACTGAGACATTTTTTTGTAAACTGTATATATAAACTTGAAGGGTGCTGTCCATTTTCTGAAGTCTGGCTAGCCAAGGAAGTAGGGTTTCCTTATTTTCCTTGTTTGGGGTTTGTATAGGGATTACATTCCTGGTTCTAGCACCTTCGCTTTGGACTTATATATATGCGGTATTTAAATAGTGGTGCAAACATTGTTGCCTTAATCCCTATATAAAATTTGTTCTTTAAGTTTAATAATCTGTTAAAGTTAAGGCGCATTACCTTTTTAGCGCCTGCCTGTTGTTTCCGCCGTTCCCTTCTGGGTTTTGTATGATCCTGTGTTCCTCGCTCTGCTCCGCCCCGCCGCGCCTCTCTCAGCGGTGGTTGCCTGGTATGCGGGAGAGGTCTGTTGTAGATTCGGGATCAGAGGTGGGTCCGGGGGTCAACTCTTTGTTTTTTTTGTCCGGGTCTCCCCCGGGGGTCCTCCTGGCATGCTGCAGTCGGGCTGGCGCTGCAAGGTTGCCGCTAGCGAGTAGAGACGGAGTGGACCCCTTTCTTTGCTGCTGAGCAGTAGAAGTACGCCCAGAACTGGGAGAGCCTTGCTTTGGGAACAGGTAGGAGGGGAAGCAAGGAGATGGAGGGAGTGGAGAGAGGCAGAGGCAACCAGAGAGAATGGCCAAATGAATGAAAACCTCCCTATATTTTCATGTTCAGTGCGAGGGGTCTCTTTGGAGGCTGTATCAAAGGCGGTATCAAAGGCAATATTAAAGCAGGAGGCAGTTGAAGGTAGTATTCACTCAAAGATCTGTGAGGACTGTATGGAGGAGGACATTAGAGTGCAAGAGGGAAAGTCCCCCCCCAATTAAACAAGTATTCATTGAGAGGAAGGGCAGCACATGTTTCAGCTAATAAATTGATTATTCAATCTTCCCTACCACAACGTAAATCACCACCAGTCGAGGAAGTAAAACTGACTGCGAAGCAACGTAAACAGGGAAGGGACGGGTTAGAAACCACTTCACTAAAATTTAAGACTCGAAGAGGGAAGGGAAAAGAGTGTTTAAAAAACCCCACTTACTCTAAACCCAAAATTACTCCTTCCCTGAAAACTTTTTATCAAGTGATGTTGCTGTCAACTGCTAAAGTGGCGTCCCCGCAGCCTCCGCATTTGCCCTTAGTGACAGAAGGAGCTTTGGAAAATAAACCTATGCCTAAATCTCCACACATGATGCCGCAGGGAGCCTCCTTAAAGCCTAAGACCACATCCAAAACCGTTGGAGTTAAGAGTCCAAAGACCAAACAAGATATGCAATCAAATTCTCAGGGGGTTATTGGGCCAAATGTGGCAGAAAAGGCAGAATCCACTGGTCTTGGGGAGACTCGGGACAACACATTAGGGGTTCATCCAACTGTTGTTTCATCTAACAGATATTCAGCGATAAAGTGGAAAAATCGGCAGAAACAGACATCGCAGACTCCGGCACCGACCAAGTATTAACCCAGGTTGCAGATAACATCTTTGAAACTAAAGGAAGCGGGGACAAGTTGGGAACCGCACAGATCTGCAAAAGTGAAAGTGGTGAAGATCAACAGCCCCATTCTCTAGTAGATATCCTTCTCGCCCTGAAAGGCGATATAGCACACAGATTTACAGTCTCAGAGGCAAACCAGGCCGAATTGGCAAATAGGTTTTTAGTTTCTTAACCGAATCAGGCTGCTATTTAATCTTCATGCAAAATTTTAGCTGAGAAACTAGAGGAGATCACAGCGAGAACTGAGGTAATCGAGTAAGAGATTCCCAAGATGAAGAGGTCCAAATAGGTATCAACCTATTTTTTAATTTTTTAATAAAAAAAAAAAAATTGTCACAAAGAATATCCAGTTACAATTTGTACAGCAGTTTTTTTTAAGAGAGCTCCCCCCCCCCGGCACCATATTTTACAAACTGTACATTCTTTCCAAACAAGCATATTCAGCCCAACAGGGAAAATTAAAAGAGGAAGAAAAAGAAAGATAGGAAATACCGGATGAGAAAGAAGAGTAGAGAAAGAAAAACATCAGAAAGAAAAGGTAATCAAGAACCTTTGTATAATCAGCAGCATCTTGCTGAACATTGAAGGGGAGGCCCTTGGGTATGCCAGACCGTTAAAACACCAGTAGCAAGGGTTACTAGAGGCAAGGCAACTTCAATTTTGCACCCCCTCCATCCAATTTCCCAGCTGTTCCCAAACCGTCAGTCCATTTTTCCTTGCCCGTTTACCTTTTTTTGCGTAAATAGCCTTTTCTAGCTTACACGGAGCAAGCAATCTGGCCTGCCATTTTGCGAACGAGGGCGGAACCGGATCCTTCCAATGGGCCGCAATACAGAGCCTATAGATAGTCATTGCCACAAAGATCAGAGGGCCCCCCGCCGGATTACTGATATCCGACCCCAATAACACCATAGCCGAGGTAGTTGAATACCTTGTCCTAGCACCACCCCTATAAAAAATTGAATTTCTTCTAAAAGTGATTTTAGCTTTGGGCAGTTGGCGAACATATGTACCTGATCCACCGAATACTCTAAACACCTAGGGCACAAGGTACCACTCCCAGTTCCCCACTTTGCTATTCTACTAGGTGTGATGTAGAGAAAAAACCCTGTCTTGTAAAATTGTGCCTGTAGTTTGTTGGACAGTAAAAATTTGTGCGCTAGATTCAGTGCAGAGCAAAAGACATTCTGTCTAATATTCAATTTCAAGTCTGTTTTTTCCAAATCATCAGGAATTTTATAGTTCAGGGTGGAGTAGACTGCTCCTATCCACGGTGGGTTAATCATCTGTAGTCTATCAATAATTTCTATTTTATCAAATCTAGCTGGGCTGCCCTTATTATGATCTAGAAAGTTTCTAACCGCGATATAGTGAAAGATCTGATTTTCCTCGTTTGGGAACTGTGTCTTTAGCTCCGAGAAGGACCGGGTCCCCTCCCGGTTAACCAGATCCACCAGATCCCCCAGCTTAGCTACCCCAGCATTGTACCATCTCTGAAGATATGAATTATTAAAAATTAAGGGCAGCATTGGGTTATCCCGTGGAGAAGCGTGGCTCAGTGGTTAGAGGCGGCAGACCCAGAAGCTGAGATCGGCCGTGGACCAGGGTTTGATTCCCCGCCTCGGCGGGTCTCGGGCTCAAAAATTCCACGGAGTCGACAATTCTCGCTCTGGTGCCTACTCGATTCACGGAGTCACACTCTGCGACTCTGGGCAATAGCTTGCTTAATCTCCACAACGGCCCCTCGTGGCGGGATACCTGGCTTTCACCTTGTGGATACCCGGCCGGGGTATCTCACAGGGGAATACCAGGACGGGTTCCCTAAGCAAGCGCCTTGAGGCCCCTAGGTTAAAGTGCGCTATATAAATTGAAACACATTTACATTTACATTTACATCCCTGGTTGGGGTATAGTAGTTAAATCTGCCTAGCCCGAAAAGTTTCCGGACCTTGCAGAAAACCCGGTATGCATTTTTAAGAGACTTGAACCGGACCCATTTAAAGTATCCAAACTCCAACTGTCTCCAGAGGCATCCCTGAGATTTTTCCCCTAGTAAGACTATGTAAGGTGAAGGTGAGGGGAGTCCAGGATATGTTTGACTGCTACTATCATGCAATAGGTAAGGGCTATATTGTAACACCGTTGCCCAATAGTACAGCCTAAGGTTTGGCAGCGCCCAGCCTCCTCTTCTTATGTTTGAGTATGACCAAATAATCTGGCAAAGAATGTGCTCGAATAACTGGAGGATTACGTTACTGAATTCTATAGGGATTGTTCTGAAAAAATATAGTAGTTTTGGGAAATAATTCATTTTTACCACATTGCTCCGTCCAATTATGGTTAGATGAAGATTATCAATTTTTTTCAATGCTTTTTTTGTATCAGCTGCTAATGGATTCAGATTCTGTTTGACTATTAAATCTAAGTTGGCCATGGTACTTACCCCCAGATATTTTGCTTTTGTTACCACTAGGCGATTAGTCCAGTTTATGTTTTCGTTTAGAATTATTTGCGTTTTCGTCTTATTCAGGGCATACCCAGAAATGTTCCCAAACTCCTGTGCTTCGTCTCCCAGGGCCTTAATGGCTCTTTTGGGGTCAGGGGTCACTATAGCCAAATCATCGGTACATGCCATAACTTTCGTGCTTATGCCATGTCTGACATCTGCGGGAATTTTGGTGTTTGCTATTATTCTAGTTGATGAGTGGGTTGATTTAAAGAGCAAACAAAAGCGGGGAGCAAGGGCAACCCTGCCTCGTTCCGCGTGAGATGTTTATAGGTTCTGTCAGATTACCATTGATCATAATTTGGGCCTTGGGGGCCTTGTAAAGCGCCTGAATTGCCTGAAGCATATTGGGGCCGATGCCAGCTCGCTTTACCAATTCCCATAAAAATAGCCAGGAGGCGATCGGGTCTCCTGCTACCTTTGCAGCGACGAGTAGCATGATTGCTCGCTGCACGTGTTCGGTAGTTCCTTTCTTGGGTATAAATCCATGCTGCCACGCAGAAACAAGGTTCTGAAAATTTCTTCTCCCTCCTCTAGACCTAAAAGAAATTAATATTGGGGGTACCCTTAGCTATTATAATATTTTGAGATATCCTCCTGGCTATTATTTTGGAGAATATTTTAGAATCTGTATTGATTAGGGAAATGGGCCTGTAGGATGCCATTTCAGTAGGGGACTTATCTTTTTTAGCGAAGATTATAATTTTTGCCAGAGACCATGAGACAGGGGGGGAAGCACCGCCAAAGATTGAGCCAATCATTAGAGTAAATATTTCTTTAATTTGTAGTTCAAAGACTTTATAAAATTCTGCGGGGATAGAATCTGGGCCTGTGGCTTTACCATTGGGCAAGCTCTTGATTGCGTTAAGTATTTCTTCCCATGCAGGTGGGTATTTGGTATCAACCTTTGGAAGGGAGGGCTCCTCAGGGTGATGGGATGCAGTGGGGTCATGGGGGGGGGGTGGGACTTTGGAAGGCGGGTTTGGGGAAGGGGGCACTGAGTGTCAGTTAAAAAGATAAAAAATTGTCCTCATGCAACGATCTTCGAGATAGTAGGTTGGTTAAAGAGCATGCTTATATTATAGATAAGCCTTGTATAAATAATATAAAGTTTAGATCAAAATGAAGGGGGGCTGAAATATTCAATTTATGTCATGGAATTTGAATGGCCTGAGATGTCCGAGAAGGCTAAGATTAATACTAAAGTATTTAGAACTTTCATCTGCGCAAGTAATCTTGCTGCAGGAGACACATTTGAATAAGGCAGAGTTTGAATCTGTCTTTTCAAAAATACCATGGCGCCAATGTTTTTGTCAATCCCAACAGACATCGAGTACCCATGCAGTTGCTATCCTGGTAAAAAAGGGTTGTACTTGTATAATAAGGTCAATCCAGACTGACCAAACAGGCAGATGGATTATTGCACTGTTAGATTTTGAGGGGGAGTAGTTGATGTGTGTTTCGTATTATGGTCCTAAAACAGATGATCCTTCCTGTCTTGTAAAACTGCAAGATAAGCTAATCAAGGGAGATCCACCATTGATTACAGGGGGAGATTTTAACATCCTGCTCAACCCTGTAAAAGATAGATCTAATACTAGTCGGGCTTTAGGTACACCGAGAGCTCGAAGAGTCATGAAAAATGTATTGACAAACATTAATTTAGTCGACCTATGGAGAGCTAAGATGGGGGACAGGGATGGATTTACTTTTTTTTGTAAGAAGAACCATCATGCTTCCAGAATTGACTATGTCTTAGTTAACAAAGAAAATGTAGAGAACATAGTCAATATGTCTGTTTATCGAACTCATTTATCGGACCATGTGCCATTAGTATTTTTATTTTCTACAAAGACGAGTTTGCAACAGATCAGTTGGACTTTAAATAGGTCAGCACTTATGGACCCTGGATTTATCCAGGCAACTAAAGATACTACTTTAGAGTTTTATTTTTATAATCTAGGGTCTGCCTCGGAAGAGGTTGTTTGGGACACTTATAAAGCTAATTTGAGGGGGTCTCTACGTAGTTTGATAAGTGCAAAAAATAAGAGTGAATCTCTGGAATTGCATGTTTTGGAGGGAAGAATTTCTTCTCCGGAAGAGAAAAGAGGGCATACTTCCCAAGATAATGCAGGGGGCATACAAAACCATGAGAGGGCTCTTGAGTAAGCAAGAAGAGACCTGCGGTCCTATCTAGATCAGAAGTGTAAGACACAGTGGAGGGCTCGAAACATGGAAATCTTTGAATATGGGGAGAGAGCAGGTGCCCTATTGGCATGGAAGGCAAGGATTGATAGAGCCAAGAATAATATAAATGAATTGCAGATTGGTAGCATAGGGACTAAATCTAGTGAGCCCTTAAGTATTCAAAATTGTCTCCTGTCTCGCTTTGCGAATCTGTATAAGGAAGATATCAATCCCTCAAATGTGGCAATAAGATCATGGTTGGAGGGTAAAACTCTGCAAACTCTTACGGAAACAGCTAAGGTTTTTTTAGATTCACCCATCTCCATGGAGGAAATTAAGGAACATAAAAAGAGGGCAAAAACTAAGAAAGCAGCGGGTCTAGATGCCCTGCCCAGTGAAATTTATAAGGAACTGGTGGAAGAACATTTACCTATACTCCATACGTTATTCAACAAAGTATACAGTTTAACAAGGAAGGTTCCCACCTCCTGGAAAAAGGCCACAATAGTGTTGCTACTAAAGCGGGGAAAGGATCCCCTATTGCCAGACTCCTATCGCCCAATCTCCCGACTAAATGCGGATTATAAGATCTTTATGAGCATATTGGCAGGGAGATTGGGCAAATTAACATCTAGCCTGATAAATTGTGATCAAAAGGGCTTTATGCCCAGGAGAATTATTCAGGAGCAAATCCAGCTGCTAATAGGTAATATTGACCTAGCAGAGAAAAAAGGGGATCCCTTGGTGGTGGTGGGATTAGATGCCGCTAAGGCATTTGACCGGGTCTGTTGGAAATATTTATGGGAGGTGTTAGAAAGTATAGGCATGGGTCAAATTTTCATCCAGACCTTAAAAAACTGTTATAATGGAGTTTCGGCGAAAATCTTAATAAATTGGTTTTTTGACCCCGAGCTTTAAAATACAGAGAGGGACTAGACTGGGGTGTCCCCTGTCCCCTATGTTATTTAATACATACATTGAGCCCTTGGCGCAGGCCATCAGGCAGAACAATACAATAAGGCCCTTTAAATCAGGAAATTATGAATGTAAAATTGCTTTATACGCAAATGACATCCTAATCTACACCATAGATCCTGATATCTCTATCCCTCATCTAGAAAATCTACTGCTCGAGTTTGGCAAGATCTCTGGTTACATGGCAAACGCAGATAAGACCGAGATCATGTGGTGGAATTTGAAGAATAGCTACGGCCCCGAAACCAAGGAGTTTAGATATGTAGGGGTAAAAATAGTGAAAGATCTAAATAAAATTACCTCGATTAATCTAAAAAAGATTGAAAAGGATATAGACTTTCTTGTCTTTAAGTGGAAAAATCTCCCTCTGTCAATCTATGGGAGGGTCAACTTAGTAAAAATGTCAGTGTTGCCTAAACTGACTTTTCTTTTTAGTGCGCTCCCTCTCATTTTTCCGCAAGATAGCATCAATAAAATTCAAGGAAAGATAGGCAGTTTCATTTGGGGGCAAAAAAGTGCCAGGTTATCTTGGAATAAACTACGGAGGAAACTGTTGAAAGGGGGCTTGGCACTACCGGATATAAATCTATATTTATTGGCCTTTCAATTCAAAGGGATTAGGATGCTTTTACCTATACCAGCAGATACCTCATGGGGTAGATTACTAGGAGAACTTGTGCTAGCAGAAAGCGGTAGTGGGCAGGCGGGGTTTTTATATTAGTTCGGGACACCAAGATTTTGCAAGAAGGTACGCCTTAATGTGCTAAAAGCGGCACTTCAGTTATGGTATAAATTAAGATGTATCTGGGGTATAGGCTACTTTTCCCCATTTGCACCAATCTGGGATTCACCGGGTACCCCGTCCTGTCTGAGAGACTCTCTGGCAATTCCGATAAGAAGAGCAGGGTTAGAGAGGTGGTCGGACCTGGTAGACTCGGATGGGGTTCTTCCTTAGGTAGTTCTTTTAGACAAGATTGGGTCCACATTTTCCCAATTTAAGTATTTTCAGTTAAGATCTTGGTTTGAGGCAGAGAGAGGAGAGGTGGAGGGCAATTGGGAGCTAGAGCAGCTATTTCAGAGAGTTTTGTTGAGGAAAAAAGAGGTATAATTTTGGTATAATAGCCTTTTGGATGAGGTAGATCATGAAGTTCCCCCGCAGGTAGCTGCTTGGAATGCCACTACACTTCTTCAAGATTGCAAAAACTTGTTTGACCTCTCTGTAAAATTAATGTATAAATACATTAAGCCTGCTACACTAAAGAAAAACCATTTCTGTGTTCTAAAGAGGTTATATTATACCCCGCCGAAGATCGCTAAATTCACAGCCAATTCTACCTCAGTACCAGCATGCCTGAGGTGCCACATCAACAAGGTGGATGATATGCACATGTTTTTTGAGTGTGCAGAACTGGGCAGATACTGGAAAGAGGTGGGAGAATCCTTGACCGATATTTTTCAAATGCATATAGTGGTGGATCTCCCTCTGGTCATTTTTGGCTTGAATAAGCAGGAAAATATAACATCTCTACAGCCCCAGATGGGTTTGCTTCTTAATGTGGTGGTTTTGGCCAGAAGGGAGATCTGCATGAAATGGAAGGATTCTGACCCCCCCCCCCAACCAGAGAAAGTTGGAATTAATCCACTCTGCGTATGGCGAGTTTAGAATATGAAGAATCATCAACATATATTTGGTCCCCCCTGACATCGTGGGGACGACGCCTGCATATGATAAATGGTTAAGGTCTGGAGAGAGCGGAATGTAAGTCCAATGATTACGCTCAGTCCTCATGATAAAGAGGAAGGCCTGGATGGCTAGACGAAAGTAGTAGGCTGGAGGGAGCATAGTTATCAATTAAGCAGCTTGTTAAAACTACTGAGTCTATGGCGAGATGAGGACAAAAAACAAATGTCTTGGTCCTGGGTGATTGTGAAACACCAGAAGATGTTGTTCGACAATACAGTCACTATAAATATGTGGTGGCAGGACATGTAAAGGTTGGTTTATTTACCACCTTTCAATAAATGGTGAATTTCATTGTACACAATGCTGCTCAGTATAGTGTGGTGTCTCAGCTTGTTGGTGTCTGCGCAACATTTCTAGCATCTAGTGCAGATTGTGAACGAGGCTTCAGCCTCATGAATACTATCAAGAGTAAATTGAGGAATAGACTAGAGCAGAAGCATTTGGATATGCTGATGTGGACAAAGGCCTACTTCCTGAATGGGAAAGTTGACCTTCATAAAGTTTATCAGCACTGGAAAAATGGCAATGATCGCCGTGAGAATCTACCCTGTGACCCATCTAGTGATGCCACTTGACTTGTCTGAACGTCCCTCTCCCACAGTCCATGTTTGCCTGGATGTCAGAGTTTTACAAACTATCTCTGGCGGGATAGCCCAACATTATTCAGTAGCTTTCACATCAAATTGCAAATGTTATGTAATTTTGTAACTTATTGTTCATATGTGAAATAGTATAGGCGCTCAACATTTCCCCACCCAATGAACAGTGCTCCAGTTAAGAATATTTAGCAAAATCTTATGATGGTACCACCTTTGGAGTCCTGTGCTTTTCTAAACCTGAAGTGTACTTGCCTGTGTAACCAATTCATGTCATGGCGTCTTTATCCAATTTGCAAACTGGCCCTAAGACCCTTAATGTGGAGCTGTATATGTGAAAATACACCATATTTTCACTTTTTTAAGTAAACGTTTGGAGTGACGTTTGGCGCTGCACACACACACGGTCTGATTCCTGGCGCACATAGCCACATAGCCATGGTTGCAGCGCACAGAGTTCCTCCACTGCCGCACACAGAGGAAAACAATTAGAGGGAACATTGGCAAGGACATAGCCTTGAGGTACTGCCTTCCTGATGTTGATTGAAGGGGTAAATTTCCCATTAGGGCCATACCTGACACATCCCACAACGTCCTTATGCAGTTTGCTTAGGACATGCATCAATCCTGCCTGCACCCCCAAGTCCAACAATTTGATCTTAGAGATAAGTATTGTCATCTATTTGCATGGAGTTGAAGTTGGTTATTAGACATTTGATGACATTCAATAGATGTAGTAGATTTCATCAGCTGTGCAGATATGTAGAATTGTTGCTTTTCGGAATAGACTGAATATCTCCAAAACTCTGCTACAAATACAATGTAGTCATAACATGTGTATTTATCCATTCAAAGTCCTAGCTTGCTTTTTTTGTAGCATCGTTCATCATGTGATAAGTGCAGAGGCAAGGGGTAACCTGGTATTGTTAACAGCTGAGTTTCCTTCATGGCATACATATATTAAGTTAACACCATTGTTATGGTATCACTCATGCCATTAATATTTTGAGTTGATGGGTCTAGGACACCATCAGGCAAAGTACTCTGTGATATATGTGAGTGGAGCATTGTCTGTAAATTGAACAGTCTATGACAGGTAGATGAGGGGTAACTTGACAGAAAACTGAGAATGGGCAAAATGAGTTTAGCTTCTTGGTCAGAGTTACAGTCACACAGCATCATGTTAGTTCAAATCACTTCAATCTCACTTTACCAACACTTGACGAACCGTTAGTGTAACATAGTTGTTGGCAACATGCATTTGGGATGGTACCTACATTTTCATTATAACCATCTCATGGGTCTTGGATTGATATTTTGATGATAATGCTTTGAGTTTTGCATGTTGTGAAAGTAGATAGAGAACACCATAGCAAAAGCAGAGTTCAGAGCAAACATGACATTATGTGTTTGAGGCAGTTATTGAAGTGTAACTTAGCAGAGTCCACTCCCCCCTCTATTCCTGTCAAGTCTTCCATATGCAGGATGACCAAGACCTTTTCCTCCCAAGGAAAGAGTTGTAATTATGCGCTGGTAGGGCCTCCACCAGTCCTCTGAGCCTCCCAGCGGTAGCTATTACACTTGATATGTACCCTCAACCTGAGGCTGTTCCACCTCTTCCTGTTGCCCAGTGTGCACAGGGTGGTACCAACAGCATTCACTCTGTTGACTATCCTGTCCTACATTTCAGTTTTCCTACTGAAAAGGAGTCTGCTGGACTTGGCTCCAAAAATGTGTAGCTCTACTCATTTCATCCACCATAACTATCAACTCTTGATCAGTGAAGCTTGTTTTTCCCCAGGCATGGTGAAAAAAATAAAAAGTGAGTGGGTATATGGATGAAAAACAAACAAGTGATAGAGGTAAAAGGGTGCAAAAAAAGAAAATACGGGTGGTCGAGAGTGCTAAATGGAAAGATGATAAAAGGGGTGCCTTATCTAAAATGCAGTTTGAAAGCAGAGGATACTGATCCGGGATGGGGTGTTCTTTATAGTGTGAATTGCAGGTGTGTTCACTTGCCAAAACACATCAGATGTGTTGTTTTTAATTCCATCCAATGGTCACTGTTGTGTTGTTGGTGTGTCAGAGGTGGTCAACTGCTGTTGGGTAACCACTGTTTTTTGACCACCACTGGGAGACCTCAAATACGACTAAGTAGTCATGTTAGGATCAATGAGTGGACTGTGGACCTGGCGGTGTCGGTGGATGCACCGTCCACATTACAGATCACTGCGGACCTGCTGGGTAAAACGCTGTGGCAGTGGTCAGCGTTTCAGACAGCACAACTCCTATTACTGCGGGCAGAAGATTGCCAGCGGAGTGTTGTCATATACAACGGGGATGCGGTTCTTGTGTGGTCGGACCGCCAAAATCATAATAAGGCCTTTAGTATTCCCTCTCCAAACCAAGCAATTTAGGGAAAGGTTTTGAACGCTAAAGAGGTGACATTTACTACAGCTCACTCTAATCTAAGCTATTTAAGGGAAATGTTGGACACTAAAGGATTGATATTTACTATTTTCTCTCCAATCTAAGCCATTTATGGTAAGGTGTTGGACACTACAGGGGTCACATTCACTATTGCCACTCCACTCTAAAGTATTTAGGAGATGGTGTTGTACACTGAAGTCATCACATTTGCTATTACCACTCAAGTCTAAGCAATTTAGTGGAAGGTTTTGAACACTAAAGGGGTGACATGTACTATTCCCACTCCAATATAAGCCATTTAGGTTAAAGTGTTTGACACTAAAGTGGTCACATTTACTATTCCCACTTCAATCTAATCATTTAAGGGGTGATTTTGGACAGTAAAGTGGTCATATTACCTATTTCCAGTCCAATCTAAATTAATCTTTTGAAGGTTTGAACACTAAATATGACATATTATATATTTAACACTCTCAAAAAGTATTCATTTGCTAAATAATATTTCCCTTAAAATATTAAAAATCATTAATATTTATATAAAGAATATTTCTGAAATCCTAAAAAATAAAACTTTCAATAATATTAAACTAAACAATACATAAGTAAAAATATGAAATAATATATATTCATTTTGCATCACATTTATTTAACCCCTCTCCTGCTGAAGACGGAACCGCTCCGTCATCAGCTGTGGTGTCGCTGTGCTGATGACGGAGCGGTTCCGTCATGGCCCTGCCGCAGCTCCTGCGTGGCGCGTTCTATTGAGCGTGCGGGGCCGTGATGGAACCGCTCCGTCATAAGCACAGCGCAACCGACGCTGGTGACGAGCCGTTCCGTCACCAGCATGCGCCTGCCGCTCGGTCGCCCTCCGCCCTTAGCACTGTGGCGGAATAGACGCCGCAGTGCAGGGGTTAAATAAAGGATGGCACATTAAATACACAACAAATACCTACATATATATCCAATATACCACCAGACATAAAGAAAAAAGCTATACATAAATATTCATGATAAACATTATTTTTTCATATAGTTATTACAAAAATATCATAACAGTAAACCTAGAAATTACACACATTGCACATAAGAAATCATAAAATGTATTTCTTTTTCTACAATACACTTACAAGCAATAATATTCAAATAAACATAACATTGTTTTTTTTAACCAAATATATAAAATAATACTTTATTAGAACTTCATAAATAATTAACAAACTATAAGTTAATAAATTATATAATATATGTTTATGTAATCTGCTCTTAATATGTATAATTCTAAATACAATCTTTAAATAATTTATATTTTTACATTTGAAATACATCTAATTTTAGATAATATAAATTGCTACACAATAAAATTAGTAAATAAAGTTCAATAATAAACTATAAATATAACAGTTCTACCAAAATATATTAAGAATTTCACACATACATAAATGTGTAAAATATAATTAAAATCAAACATTTCCAATGTGCAAAAATAATTAAAAAATATATTTGTAAAATGTTTTTACTAAATTATCAATCAAAATACATTTACAAATAAAATAAAATAAAGAAAAAAGAAAGAATCAATATAACACAAAAAGGGCTTTATTAATGACTTATTTTTCTCAAAATATTTTTTAAATATGTTTATAAAATAGAAATTATTATATTTAACTTTCACATAAAATTTTAAAATGCATATTATAACTGATGCACCAAAACCTACACACAAATATATACAAACACATAAATAAAATGTTCCCAGATTTTTCCCCTATAAACCCAACATCCCACTTCTATAAAATGATAACACTTATAAGAACACAAAATAATACAATTAGCATAAAAATGAAAAGATATACAATGATAATTTAGAAAACTATGTTTTTACAACAATATTAAACACAACTCTAAAAACATTATTCTTACCTTCAATATTTCTGACCTCAATATTTTTGACATCACAATATTCTTGGCAAATATTTTTGTTTCACAGTATTTTTTATTTGCTATGTTGGCTAAACACTGCGAGCTAATAACTCTATAACACTATGTTATTTTCTAAATGTGAAAAAATCTCCTGGATTCTTTACCATAATGCTGCCGCCAGTTTACCTTCGTACAATAAATTCAAATACTAGTTGGGCTCAAAATCTTGCAAAATGTGCTGTATATTGGTTCTTCCCAGATGTTGTAGTTTGGGTCCGGAGAACTACACTCTAACACCAGCCAAGAGTCCAGGACATTGGGGTACCACTTGGAGGTTACGATTCACTCTAACAGAGGCTAGCAGTAGGGTCTAGAGCAGGTGTAGTTGGTACTGGTCAGCTCAGAGGTTGCAGTGAAAGGACTATGAAGGCTTGTGCCTCTCTACCCCAAACAGGTTGTCATCCAACTGACCCTTAGAGTCACTTCTGGGGTCCTGGGTTTAAGGTCAGCAGGTCCAGTCTTCTTTTAGGTTTCACACAGTAGGGCAGTCCTTTTTATTTCGAGTATTCTGAGGAAAGGTCTATGAGGTCCAGTTTTTTGTCCAGTGCCAGCTTGGGGTGGAGAGCAAGCCTTTATTTACCCTCTAAACCAGTTCTAGTCAATTCCCCTACTTGCTCTGTGTTTAGTGCCAGAAAGACAATGATGAGGCATACCTAGGTGTGACCTTCATCTGCCAGTTGCAAGGTAGGCATAATTTGAATCTCAGTAAGGGGCTAACCACAGCCCCCAAAGCTGTCTTGCTCAACGGAGGAGTCGACTTTCCTCCACTTAGAGTCCTTTGTCCACTGTCGGGGAGAAATATACATCTCACCACAGGGGAGCCATCAGTGATCAGATGACAGCTGGACACTGGCAGAACAACCTTTTGGTTTTAGGAAGGAAAAAGTCATCTTTCTAAAAATGCCATTTCCAAAATGCTAATATTAGATCTAACTTTGCTATTAAGTTGGATTTAAAATTATTATTAAAATGAGTCCTTGACTCATTTTTCTAGCTAATCACAAACATAATGTAGTAGGTATTTAAGATAACAGTGTGCATTAGCTTTAACCTATTGGACAGCCAGCCTTGCCACAGTCAAAAACAACTTTGGAGGTTTTTCACTGCCGGGACAAGTAATACATGAAATATGCATGTCCTACATTTTAAATACCATGCACCCTGCCCTATGGACTTTTAAGGCCTACCTTCGCAGTGAATTGTAAGTATTTAAAATAAAGGTTTAGGCCTGGGGAAAGGTTTATTTTGCCAGGTTCAAATGGTAGTTTAAAACTGCCGACTTAGGCGGCAACGTCAGGCCTGTAGACATGTTTTACCATGATACTTCTGTGACTGGTTTGAGTGTTGCAGCCCACTAGTACAGGGATCTACAGCTTTTTCTGTAGCCATAGCTACTTCTGCTCGATGAAAGCTCTCCTGTGCTACTAGCAAATGTGATCACTATAAAATAGTGATTATATATTTTAACAATATAGTATGACCTGTCTAAACAAGAACTCAGTAGTGACAACCGTTACATTTCAGTAGAGATTACCATTAATAATTCTAGGAAACATCTTATCAGTATTAATTGCCTCCTCTGCACTAATGAAATGACAGCTAAAGCATCAGGTGTTCTCAGGCACAAAGGACATAATCACAGTCATAACTCTCTACAACAGAGCTTGAAGTTCGAATCAATGATCAACTTTAAATGCGTGTTGGAATTTCATCCTTTGGTTTTTAGAACCACATCTCTTTCTGTTAATGCACGTTTTTTTCTATAAAATACCACTTGCCATTTTGGGCAAACACGCTATATTTTCCAGAAGAAAAATCTTTGCTGAAAAATACATTTTTTGCTTTCAAAATGTCAGTTTTTATTCTTAGGAAATACACTGTGCACGAGCATAAGCTTGCAATTTTCATTGAGTACTCACATTTGCAAATGCTTCAAATGGTAGGGTATTCCAATCATAGGCCATGGATGCTTACAATAACACCAAGAACACCTGAATTATGCCGTTAATGCCCACCATTATACTATTATACCAGGGCACCCACTGTTCCAAGGTTGAAAACCAAAATGCCTAGGATGCTCACCTTATACCAGCATGGCCCTTAATATGAGAAGGGTGGCCACAAAAATGTCAGGGGTGGCAAAAGGTAGGCCAGTCATGCTTTTAATATGTCAGTTACAGCTTTAAGTATGCCACAAACACCCCAAATATGACCAGGATGACCATTATTTTGCCATTGTCACAATTATGTCATTGAACCCCTATGATTGGGGGTAGCAGATATTTTGGTGGTCCTTGACACCAGGCATAGCTTCCAGGAGGGGGACAAAATATCAGTCACACACAGATACATATGTAAAGGTGCACTTAAACGTATACACACTCACAGACAAACGCACAGAAGGCTCACCTCTAGCTTCGTAAACTGGTCTCCTTTGCTCTTGGGCTTAGTATGGACCCAGATAACTCCATTTCACTCTGCCTCTCTCAGTCCCACAACTCAGTGGGTCAGCACTGGTTACTGGTCAGGTTACTACTGCACTCTTTTTTCATGGTCCATTGTTCACACATATGGTGTTTCTGATGAAGTATGACATAACATAGGCCATTCTCCTTGTGACTTAGTTAGATTGAGAGTGGAGACAGATGCCCATGTGTCAGAACCCATAGGCCGATACAGTGTGTGTTTGAGTCTTCTTATGTAGTCCTACCAATGGTTTGGCAGCCTGCTACCTCTTAACATGAGCAGTGCTACCTTCTTTAATTTACACAGACCCTCCAAATAATGCACTGGACTAGTAGCATTTAATATACAAGCCCTAGGTAAATGTATTAAATGTACTTATCCAGGGTATAGCAAACGTGGGAAATAAGGTTGTTGGTTGATTGGGATGGTATCCCTGGTCAAGCAACAGACACTTGCAGGGTGAACCACAAGAAGTCACTAAGATGGCCTGTGCTTAGCCCTGCTAGCTTGGCACAAAAATGCTGTCAGGCTTAACTTAGAGGGAATGTGTAAAGTATTTATGCAGCATACAAACAGCAATAAAGTGAAAACACTACACCAGAAAAATCCCAAACCAATTTAGAAGAATAGAGTACATGTTAATCCAATCAGAAGAACCACTGTTATGAATTTTGAAAGATTTCTGTGAAAATTAACGCCTAAAAGATGAATGCGCCAACCATAGACATCTAGTCACACAAGACTGGGTCAAAGTCAAAAAATTTGGCTGACTGCAATAGAGCACGGTTTGAATACAAGAAGTGGTTTGAGCCTGGTCGGCTCTTACCTTTGGACTTAGAGGAAATTCTGGAATGTCATGTAGGGGTCACCAAGGGTAGCAGCTGCAGCCCCTGACTTGCCCCTTGTGACCCCTGGCACTGCCTTTGTGAACTCTGGCTTCAAGGCTGGACTGCCCATTGCAGGCACTGAGTATTCCCACAGAGCGCGTCATGGAAAGCACGGGGTTTGGCCGCCACTCTTTCCATGCTGGCATGGTCCTTGAGGTTGGAACAGGCCTTGGCAATTCCTTTCCTTCTGGTCTGAAGAACACACAAAAGCAAGGCCTTGAAATTACGAGGCAAGGGTTAAATTCTAGACAGTGTCGGAAGACATGCTACCAGATCAAAAGTGAACGCACACACGCCATGCAGGGTTCATGCATATTGCTACTATCGGCTACTCACTTCAGTCATTAAGTTGACTCCTGGGCGTAGTTCATGGAGTTCTGCTACGCAGAACTCCGCGAAGTGACCAAAAAACTTCATGGACTTCCGCGACCAGTGGAGTGCAGTGCGAACTGCCATTTGCTCTGTTCTTCCTGCCACTCAGATAGAAATTCTAGGGGGGAAAAAACTCTGCTGCACTACGCGGAGCAGAGTTTTCTGCACTCCGCGAGCTTCACTGAGTGCAGAAAACTCTGCAAACTCCCTGAACGGAGCAGAATTCACCGCCCATGCCTGGTTTGTTTCACTCCTCCATCCAGTCAGGTACAGCTTCAGCATGTATTATAATAAATCTATATTTTTCTAACCATGGTGCTTTCAGTGATTTACAGATTCAAAAACACATCTTGACAGCAGGAAAATTCATCTGACATATTTTGAAGGCACTAAAAATGCTGTGAAAGTTTCTGGAGCCGGGGTATTTAATCACAGGTTGCACAGATATATTTCCTGAAGCGGGATTAACCCGTGTGTTACCCTACCAGGAATAGAACATATAACTTGGAGGAGCCCGAGTGACACTTACCGTTTTCTCATATTTCCTCTCTCTCTTTTTCTCCTTCCCCATCTCAGTTCCCACTCTCCTAAACTAACTTATTTGTACTGGAGCCTCTGACTTGTAGGTGCTATGTAGATCTTTTGGGATTAAACCTGAGGTTGCACAGGTTTCTGCTCATCTCGCTGAGCTCTTATGAATTTATGGTATGCTTTGATTGTTGGGGAATTAGTGCACGAGCATGATGCAGATCACTGTAGAGGTACTTCATGGAAGCCCTCCTTAATGCATCAGTACTAGGATTATAACGTATGGTGCATATAAATAAGTACATTTTATTGTATATAATTAAAATCATGTTACAATTGCTGTAGAAAATAATAAGACTGTGACCAGATACAGCTAGAATAAATTAACTTTCTTGTGCTCAGTACAATGTCCTTAACAGCTAATTGATTTTAAAGCCCATTAGCACAGCAAATAAGTCTCTTCCTCACCCCTGTCCATTATTTCATTACACTGCTGAATATAGGATTGCTTTTGCATGAAAAGCAGAGTGCCACAGACGATGCAATATCTTGCATGGTTGTTGGCTGCAGACAGGCTACAGATATTTCCTTTGCAGGCCTAGAAAAGGTGGACAGATTAGTGTCATGTGGTTTAATGCTTCCAGGCTTGACTCACACAGTTCACACTGGCAGTTTTTCTTAGAAATTGTAATCCAAGACATATTAATTGTAGTTTGCTGTTATGATATAAAAATGTATCGAATAAAGCTTTATTGTAATCCAAGTGCCTCCAAATTCAGGAATGTACAGTAGATGGAAATGAAAAAGTCCTGTGTTATGCAGGCTTCAGGAGAGGATGTTAGATATGATGCCCTATTCTCTAGATATGCTGAATAGATATTTTGATACTTGATTTCGTTTTGTCTGGTGGAGATCGAGTATTTAGAGTCTTGTTATTTGCTTTACCTGTAGATTCCATTCAGTATTTGGCAAGCTTAACCGTGATTCCCATATGCCTAGGGTATTTTTGGGTAACGTTTGTGTATCACCAGCTCGTCGCCAAATAAATGTAGTATCGAGGTCCAAGCAGGTAGATGTAGTTCAAGATGATTTATTCTATTGTAGTAGGTTACAGGTTCAGAAGAGCAGCCCTACCAGGAGCAGCCTGCTTGCTGCTCAGCCCATTCTCAACTGTCACTTCACCTCACAGGCTCCCAACATTCCGAAGCGCATCATCACTCCAACATTCCAAGCAGCTTACAGCTCAAACACACTGGCTGAGCAGGAGGGGAAATGGCATAACAAGAACATGGACAGGATACTACAGTTTGCTTAATGTGGTCTTTATAGAGACAAAAAGTAGTTTGGCGCCTTGCTGGTTCCAGCGTTTAAACAGGCACCTCTTAATAGTGTCTGGTGCAAGTCTGCCCCACCGTTTGAGGAGGGCCAGGTGGCTTATCTCAATAAAACTAAAAGATGAAAAGGCAGTGGGGTACAAATTTTGCAATTTGACACACTTTAGTAACTTGGCAGTTCACTGCATTCATTAATGAGATTGCTCACAAGGGCATAGAACAAAGACCACCCAGCATGGCTAAATGGATGTTGAAAAAACTACATCCATATGACATACAAAAACAAATTCAATGTCCTGAGCAAAAATCATATATTAACACAAACTTTTTTTAGTCCACACAGTGTTGTTCTCGAGTGTTTTTCTTAACATTTAATTGTATCCAAACTTTTTCAGGTAAGTGCTTCAGTTATTATTTTTCTTTCTTGTTTCAACAAACAAAAGCCTCAGAGCCAAAATGCCGTTTTTGAGACACGGAGTACTCTCCTCATCATACTTGGGTTCTTTGTGGAGCTGGATCGATTTACACTTTCACAAGAAATTACGTTGCTTGTACGAATGTGGGCATTTTTTTGTGGTTTATGACGACTTCATAGTTATTAAGCAACAGACATCAAGAGTTTAAGACGAAACACGTGTTGGCTCAGTGGCTTTTGTTTGTTGAAAAAAGAAAGGAAAATAAGAACTGAAGCACTTACCTGAAAAAGAATGGATACAATTAAATGTCAAGAAAAACACTGGAGAAGAACACTGCGTGGACTAAAAAATGTTTTGCGTTAATATATGAGTTTTGCTGAGGACATTGAGTTGACTTATTTTAACAGTCACTTGTATGGCTGTTAGATTTAGCTCTACCCATATTCTGTGATCTGAAGTAGAATGCCAAACGTTCAGCATTGGCCAAAACAGTTCACATGAAATACGTGCAGGCTGTGGATTAGGCAACTGGAAACCCCTGATGTACTGTATTCCAGTGGTGAATCTTTTGTTTTGACAAAGGTAGCTGAAGCCCACGAAATATGTTGACAACTTATGTTGTATGAAATAGTCTCAATACAGCAGATGCATTTGGTAGCCATGGTTTTCAAATGGGCTAGGACTTTTAATCTGTGATAAATAACCATGCCTAGATTGCTGTTATGCTTTACTCTGTCGACTTTGGTGTTTTTTATTTTCCATGTATATGAAATCTTTGAGTTTGCGAAAACTATAGCTTTACATTTGGTATGATTTATTTGTAGGTTATTTTTTTATTTTCTCGTTTTTCAATTGGTTAGTAATCTCTGTTGGCCAATAGGCGCAGTGGATAGAAGAACTAGATCTTCTGCATCGGTTACGCTAGAACTGGATTGGAATACTGGAGGTCATTCTTGGCATAATGGGGCACGTGGCAAAAGACTTGTTATGGCATACAAGAGGGAATTATTTGCGTAAGGGGCACACGTGCAAAAATGCTGGTGCTGGCATACTTAAGGACATTATTGGCAGAATGAAGGTGATAGCACACTGGAGATAATACCAGGTATAAGGGAGTCCAACTGTGGCATATGGGAGGAGTGCAACTGTGACCAAATGCTGGTCTGAAATGCTAGAGATAATTTTTTACAAATGGGTAACCCTTCTATATGAATAGCATTAATGGCAGAATTCTGTCAGTCATTTGTTCAACTAGGACAGGGTCCTGGAGGACCGGATCCATGCCAGATTTGTAAAATAACTGCATTTATCTAAATGTTGATATGCTAAAAGTCTGGCATGGATCTGGCCCTTCGGGTCTGACTTTGTAGAACCCTGATCTAGCGAAAGAGGGTGGCACGACAATATGATGACCTTGGCTCAATTGAGGTAATTTGTTTTTTACATGTGGAGGCCCATAGCACTTTTTGATTAAATGGAGTCAATACCTTGGCAGACTATGAAAGGGCCTGAATGTTTAATGAGTGGCCTTTCAGAGCCTATGGCTTCTTAGCAAATTTATGTGAAAAATGTGCTTAAAATGCACTTTTGATCCCACTTTTTAAAATATTTTCTCGGGTGATAACTCCCTGCACATGTCCAGAAGGAGGTCTGGCTCATTTTCTTCACTCACCACAATTTTGGACAAGTATTATTTTCCACCAATTTCAAAGATCATATCTGCACCCAAATAGAGGTGGTACTGGAAATAGACATTTGTCTGTGCTGAATTTTTACATTTATCATGCAGTTATTAGGAATTTAAGTGATGTCAGTTATTGTGTTGTCAGAAGGGATAAGGTCATTTGATATCACCTCCTAGGAATGTTTGGGGGGTAAAGGTCATATGAAGTTACTTCCTGTGATGCCATTAAGGCCAAAAGGGGGGTCTGATGTAACTTCCGCTACCCATTGGCATTTTTGTGAAATGACGTCCATGGTTCTATGTAGATCTTTTGGGATTAAACCTGAGATTACAACGTTTTCTGCTCATCTCGCTGAGTTGATACGAATTTATGGTATGCTTTCACTGTTGGGGTATCAGTGCACCAGCATGATGTAGATGTGCTTCACCAGAGCCCCCTTAATACATCAGTACCCATATCTTGGAGGAGACAGAGTGACATTCATTGCTTTCTGGTGAATCGACGACCATGATTACAACCGGCTTCTAGACTAGATGGCGCCAAACTAATCACATCACGACCCTGCTTTCTGCTTAGGGCCTTCCTATTTTACACAAAACTTTGAGCCAAACAGCCATATGCGTAAGGAATTTTTATAATATAGGGTTCTCATACTATTGATGTCCTGTCATTACAGCAGAACTGCAAATTGTGCTAAGTGTGTGGCACTGTATTAGTTATGGTATTTCTTATACTTTGATTGTTGCACTGGTTTTAATTACCCATCCAATAATAAACTTGAATCCTTAGCACCGGTTAGCAGTGGTAAAGTGCACAGAGTCCTAATGCCAACAGAAACAAAGTCAGCAAAACAGATGGGCTGAAGGCAAAAAGTTGGTGGGAAACCACTCTAAGGATGCCATGTCTAACAATCCTGAAATAATTTTTTTTTTAATGTCAATTCAGATTAATTTTATTCAACCTGGCGAGTGCATTCTGTCTCGTTATCAACTTTGCTTTATTATAAATCTGCATTTGACGATCCTAATGAGAAACGTGACACATTTTGCCTATCCACAAACACCATGACAAGCTGAACGTGGCGCAATGGTAAGACAAAAAGCCATGTGTGCAATGCAGATGCCCCTTTCAAATGTTATGTGTTCATGCATTATTGTTCAGACTTTCAATGTGGGATTGTATAACACTGTATTGTGTTCCCAGCTGCCTGTGGGCATATGCACTGCGGAACTACCTGCGGTAGAGTGTAATGGAATTGTGGATCCAGCAAACAGTAGATACTATGGCCTGTGGCATGTCCAGCTGTGATTGAGAAACTTTAACAAGGTTTTAAAAAAGACACTAGTATCCTGTACCTCTGCCAGTGTTAATTGCTCCTGTTTTCCACCTGCAGCGGTTAGTAGGGGGTCATTGGATGTTTACATGAATGTATATATTGCATGACTGGGCACATGTGATAATAGTATGTGAGTAAATATAAACTATTTGATGGCACACCTTCCACTCCATACCTTATGGCTAACATATCTCTTATAGATGCTTTCATACAATTATTGAAAGAATATTCTCTTCCCATGACCTAAGCAACAATGTTGTGGTGTTTTTCTGAATTTGCCAGTTGCGTTATGACATTTTTGTCCCAATCCACTGATTTGCAATGTTACAACTCTCTCTTGCTGTTATCCAGACTGCAAGACTGTTTCGCTCTATATTGTACTTTGAGAAGATGTTCTCACACGGACAGCATGGCTAAGCCTCATTCCTTTAGTGATGATGTTGCATAAGAGCAATGACTCCTTATTTTCTGTGTGTGGCACCAGAGCTTACAGAACAATGGGCCAAATTACGAGAACGTGACTCAGCGGGGGAACTGCAAGCCATTTGGCTGCACCGCACCGAGTCACTTTCAAAGCACAGAGATGCAACATATTTACAATAATATGTCACATCCCTGTGCTTTCCCCTATGCTTGTGCACAATTGGCTGCCATGCAGAATGGCCGACACTTTTCTTACCTCTCTAACCATCACTAGTCAAACTATTTTGCAGTAGTAAATCGGTTTCTACAGACATTCTAATTGACTGAATTAGGGCGTAAACATTGCACACATGATTCTGCTTTGTACAGTGATGGGCAATGTATACCGGTGTAAAAAGCTGCGGCAATCAGGACCCTTAAAACTGCAGATTCAGAAAAACAGGCAGCTGAGATGGATTCTGTTTGTGGAGTGGTCTTTTTTCCCTCTGAACTTGAGCCAAAGAAACGCAAGAACGTTTTAATTGAACCTACAGTCATTGATTGCACTATCAAAATGACACAATGGTTCTGGTCTGTGAAACACAGTGACAAGAGGTGTCAAATGTCTTTAATGTTGCTCTGAAGCGACACTTTTGAATCAATGGCCCTTTAATGAGTGGGGCCTCGGAGACCATTTAAACAGCAACATTCCCGGATGTGTGCTTTGATCTTAATTTGACATGGCGTCCATGCACTTAGTCAAATTACTCTGAGGACCTCAAGCCTCCAACGCAGAGGTTTCAATTTGTGTTTTCCTTGAAATTAATATAAAGGTACTGAAGCTAAAGATGTCATCATCCCGGAGACAGGATATTATCCATGACAATTTGACTTCAACTTCATCAGCGTTTTAATTTGGAATGCGATCTTCACGGTAATTTAAAAAATGTATGGGACAAATTTCGTCCTTAAGTCACAGCACGTTTTACCAAATTTAGATCTAAGCTTGGCCTTTCTCGCTAGTATGGATTACGGACCAATGTAAATGACTTCATAGAAACATAATACAATAGTTTTCTGTTCATAACAATATCCAGTTGTAGAGCTCCTGGCCTGCCAGCATTGCTATCAGTTTCTGAAACTAACAATTATTTTAGAGGTATATTTGAATACTAAGGATTGGTTTAAATATGATAGGTCAGTTTATGTAAGTTGTAGTGTGCTAAGCAGGTTTATAACGGTGCTGGACAATTTTGTACCAATATCTGCATCAACTTAAAAGTTTAAAAGTCACAATTGTACTGATCGATCAATACATTTATAATACATTGTACCATTGCATTATATAAACCTGCCAACCAACAAAGAAAAGAAAAAATGCTGGGGGGCCGTACAATTTATGTGATTTGGGGCCCGATTTAGGTCGGTCGGTAACGGCCGAAAATCGGTATTTTCGGCCGTTACCGACCGGTATTCAAGGATTGGCATGTAGGGGCCCAATTTTACACCATCGGTAAATTTACTGATTCGGTAAATTTACCAATTCTGTAAAATACCGAATCGGTATTTTTACCGATTCGGTAAATCTCAGATGTAGGTGGGACTCTTCTGAGTCCCAAAGGCCCTACAAAATCGGTATTTTACCACACAATCCTATTGTGTGGTAAAATACCGAATTCAGGTGTGCATGCACATGTGTGCATGCACACCTAGCCATGTGACAGACAGACATGCCCTTAGGGCATGTCTGTGTGCCACATGGCGCACATGCCTATTTGTGGGGTGCCAAAGGGTGACAAAGTGACACCCCCTGCACCCTTGCAAAATTCGGTATTTACCGATTCTGTAAATACAGAATCAGTATTTCCCATTGATTCCTATGGGCTTCAAAGCCCATAGGAATCAATGGGAAATACCGATTCTGTATTTACAGAATCAGTAAATACCGATTGTTACAGATTCGGTATTTCCACATCTGGAAATACCTACATATCCACCCTTTAGATTTACCGATTTTTAATTACCGAATCGGTAAAATTGGGTAATTAAAAATCGGTAAATCTAATTTACCTACATCTGGCCCTTGGTCCTTTACGTGAAATAGTTTATGATGCAAACTTTGCTTAAATCTATTCAATAGATTTCACTAACCCGTTTTAGAGGCTTCTGTTGAAAAGGGCAAACAGCTTTACTGATGTAAAAGCCAATGGATCCAAGTGTCACTTGTGCAATTTCCTCTGTGCTAAAAAGCCTTTTTTTCTATATGAATAATTTAAAAGTTCAAGACAATACTGTACATTTTAAATTCTAATCTTAAAAATTGTATTCTCCGCTTAATTATACAAATTGGATTTGATGAAATATGAATTTTATAAATGTATTTTTGTAAACGGTTTTTATTAACCATCTACAATTAATAGTATTATTGAGTATTGAGTATATGAATAAGGTTTTCACTCTGATTCTAGACAAAAAGCAACCTGCAGCCCTGGAGCGGGCTGGATTTAGAATAAGTCTGCCTGATCAAATCGTCACGTGGGACTCATTCAAAAAGAGAGATACCTAGAGGGTATATTATCAAGGGCTGGCGATACAATTTTAGCCGCATTAGCATCCGTTTTCGGTCAAAAAACGGCGATAATCTTATCACAATATTTACAAGGATGATCTAGTGCGTGTTTCAATAACTTAGCACCCGTTTACGGCACGCCTCCCATCGCATCGCAATATTTCCAACAAGGCCCCATCCGGGGAAGCGATAATATTATTTGCGCTAACTTGCCAATAACGCTGCTTTCTAATGCCTGCAAAAATCATGACTTATGTATACATTACATGGGGGTGGATTATGGTGATACGACCACAGGGTCGTATCAGCAAGGTTATCGCCGTTTTTCATGCAACATCGCTGGTTTTTCATTGATGTTGTCCCTTTTCCGTCACTATTGCTTGAATATTTATCTCCATTTTGCTATGCGTTGTTAATACAGCGCTAGCATGGCAATAATTTCCAGTGATAGCCGGTGATAAGAAAATTTGCGCTAAGCGCGTCGAGTAATAATTATCGCTGCCGCTTGGTCTCTGAGTTAGAAGAATCTACCATCTACTTAGCACCATAAATTGGATCCAACTTAATTAAAGAGAAACAATAGTTCAGAAACCACAGCACTGGACAAAGTAAAACTTTCCACCATACATTTATTGCATCCATACAATCACAATATGGTGTGAAAAAGGTGACTATAGTGCAAACGAAGCAGTGCTCACACGGTGATCGTATTTATCTATACTACTATTATAAAGGAAGAACTTTGAACCTTTGAGGCGGGTAAACTCGGGAACCACAGCGCCAATCCACACACCCGATACATCGTTGAAATTGTCAGGGTGTGCAGATGGACATAGGCTATATAAATGTAAAAAATATAAGTTATTTAAAAAATTTACGAGAAAAAAAAAGTAGTCCCATGGAAGTAGCGCCGGCCGCAACATGCGTGCTGACATCAGGAGCACGGGGAGGAGCGGTGTCCAGGAGCGCGAGGAGGAGCGGCGGACATGAGCGCGGGGAGGAGTGGCAGACAGGTGGGGAGGAGCGGTGAGGAGCCGCGGACAGGCTGGTAAGAGCGGAGAGGAGCGGTGGACAGGCAGGGAGGAGCGGGGAGGAGCGGCGAGGAGCGGCGGACCGGTGAACTCAGGAGGGCAGGGAGGTGCGGCGGATGAGGTAAGGCTCCGGGGGACCCACGGACAATGTCGGGGCGGGCGGGGGCCCTGAAGCCAAGATCGGGATGGGCTGCTACTCCGGGGGACCCACGGACAATGTCGGGGCGGGCGGGTGCCGGGGTGGGCGGGGGCCCTGAAGCCTGATTGCTCCCGGACAATGTCGGGACGGGCTGCTAGTAACATATAATACAGAAAGGCATGGATAGTCTCCAATGGTTGTATAATCGCATTTGCCCAAAGAAACAAAGGAAAGTTCCAGCAAACCCACAATCCTGTCTTGCTAGTTGCAAATGTCAAACAATTTTGGGTGGGGCCTGTCGACATTTCAACTCCAACTTGTTTAAGGGGTCTCCTCAGGACGTAATCATCTGACTACCACACCACCATTGTGTGGGTGTAGATAACATCAACTGTCAGTCTACATTAAACTACTACTCCAAGTTCAGATAAACATATATTAGCCCTTGGGCATATAGGGTTCTCCAGGTTTCCTACTTCCCTTCTCCCTCAGTTTTAGTTTCTGTCTCCAATGCCAAGAAACCGTTTGGTAGTAGAGCGCTATATAAATCCTTTCCAACTTCAACTTCAGGTTGAGTATGTTGGATTTCGAATAAGGCCCGACTAAATACCAGTAACTAAGACTACTGCAAGCATTCGATCCAACACCTATTTAGTTCCTCGTTGTAATATATACAAGATTTTACTTATGAATTGTATCTTCATATGTGTCTGAAATCCAATTAAAATGAGCTTTTGCACATACGGGCCAATAGGTTTTCAGACTATGCTTGGGATGCACGCTCCAGTGCAGGTTATTTCTAACAGAATCAGCTTTAGCACTGGGCCAGACTTTTATTTCTAATCACAATTGTATTCTTGAACATAAGACTAACGTGGTTTTTCCAAACACAAGAAACCCCATGTCTGTATTTTCTACCGGAACCGAAAACATACTGGTTGTTTAGCAGAGCCCTATAATGCTAATTGCCTCATATAATATAGTCTTTCTACCAACATTCTCATATTAACTCTTGTATGTTGCCATCTTGAAATATATTCTGGAACACACCTTTTACTCTAGCTTGCTCAGGAGGAAAGAGACAATATGCCCTGTTTACCTCCTGTTGGCTTAAAGATAAGGACCTTATTTCCCAAGTTCCTCCTCAATTTATGCATTTGATTACTTTTCTAAATGTGCCCATCCTTATTTTCACATCATTTCATTCATTAGTAAGGTTACTTAACACTTAATATGCGCTCCAAAGCATTTCAGACCTTTTTTTTTTTTTAAGTTTGAAGTTTATTGGAATATAAAGAAACAAAGACAGAAAATGAAGAAACAATCAAGAGTTATGAGAAACATGAGACCAATCTTACATATTAGCAAAATTAGTTGAGGAAAACTGATGCATAAAATATAAAATAGGTAATGAATATGAGGAACATAGGGGGATGAGGAAATATCTTAAATTATGAAAGTATATAAATAATATGGTAAAACAGTAGCTGTAATAGATAATATAATAATCGAATAAAGTAAAGTAATGCATTCATGGTGGTTTACAAACTTCAACAGTACGTATCGGAAATGGTGGAGTAGGCCTAGCAACTTTGGATAGATAGTCAGTGAGGGGAAGCCATAAGAGATCACGTTTGATTGCTAAGGAGATAGGAGAGACAAAATTAGTGTCAAGTCGGTGATTAAAGCAGACTGCGTTACACCATGCAGTAAAAGAAACATCATTAGCTTGTTTCCAGTGTGATGTAATATGGTGGAAAGCAATAGCTATGCAAAGGTCAAGTAATTTTTGGTTCTGATGGGAGTCTGCAAAAATGGGAGAGAGGGAACCTAAGAAAATGTGTGAAATGGAGAATGAAACTGTAAAATTGAAAATCTTTTGTAACTGGGACCAAACTAAGTGCCAGAAACGTAATACAGGAGGACATTCAACTAGCATGTGTTTCAGATCAGCCGAAAGGGATGAGCAGGACCAACAAGTAGATGGAATGTCTGGGGAAAAGGATGACAGGAGTAATGGAGTGAATAATATACGATTATAAATAAAGAATAAGGTTTGTGTGGTATTTGCAGCTCTAGATGTACTATGAATCTTAGACCAGATTTTGTCCCATAAAATAAGGGACCATGTGTGAGATAAATCTTTTTCCCAAGCCAACTCAACCTTAGATTTTGTACGATCAGCAGAGAACTGTAGAGATTTATAAATAAATGAAGCAGAAAGAGATTGATCAATAGCATTAGAAAGATGTGTGGTAGGGATAGAGTTAGAGGTCGGGAGCGAAGAAAGATATTGTGTAAGGGATGGAAGCAGTGATAAATATTGTTTACGGGATGAGGAAGGTAATGAGAATTGTGTTTGAAGATCTTGAAAAGAAAGAGGCTGATTGTCTGAGAGAAGTTGTGAGACCCATTTTAGACCAAGGGAGTGCCAGGATTTCCAATATAAGGAACGGTTACGGATTTTGAGGAATTTATTATGCCAGATAGGTTGGGTGTGGGTGGAGGAGGCAGATGGGTAAGTGGATAATAAATATGGACGAAGAAGAGAGCAAGAGTGAGAGATGATGGGGGAACATAGGGATGACACCTTAGAGGTAAAGGAGAGAACTTCTTGAAAATCGTAAGGGTGAAGTAAAGAAGATTCTAATGTGAGCCATAGGGGAGGAATGTGAGGAAGATCCGAAGAGAGCCATCTCATAGCTTGTTTTAAAGAAAATGTGTTATGATATGATTTAAAGTGGGGGAACTTGACACCACCAAGGGATTTGTCTTTTTTCAGGGAAGAGAGAGCTATCCGAGATTTTTTGCCTTTCCACAAAAATTTTAATAGAAGGGAGTCTATCGACTTGAAGTAATGGTCTGGAATACGGATGGGAATCATGGAGATAGAATAGAGGACTAAGGGTGCTAGCATCATTTTGATAGAGTCTAATCGACCCCACCAAGAAAGGAATAGAGGATTCCAATGAGTTATTGATGTAGTGATTTTGTTAGAGAGAGATTCGAAATTAAATTTAAGAGCGTCTGGAATACGGGGGGCAAACCAGATACCTAAATATTTAATCTTCGTGGGCTGCCAGGAAAAGCCAGAAGAGTCAAAGAGATGTTTTTGACATAAGGGGTTTAAAGGTAAGATTTCACATTTATCTGTGTTAAGACGATAACCTGAAACGGTAGAAAAAGAAGAAACTTGACGAAGGAAGGAAGGGAGAGTTGTTTGAGGGTCTGAGCAATAAAATAAAATGTCATCAGCGTAAACAGATAATTTAGCTTGTTTTTCAGGACCATATTGAAAACCAGTAATCGTGTCATCGAGTCTAATCTTAGTTAAAAAGGGTTCTAAGGCTATAATAAACAAAAGAGGGGATAGGGGGCATCCTTGACGCACCCCTCTTCGGAGAGGAAAGTAGTCGGAAATCATACCATTTGCAAAGATTGAAGCATGGGGGCTAGAGTAGAGTAGAGATATCAGAGATATGAATTTAGGGGGGAAGCCAAACCATTGGAGAGCTTGGAACATAAAGTCCCAACCAATTCTATCGAATGCTTTTTCAGCGTCTAGGGAGATAGCAGCAAGGGGGGAAGAAAGGGAGGGAGCTTTACTCAAAATATTAAAGAAGACACGAGAATTATCTGATGATAGGCGACCTTTAACGAATCCAGACTGTTCAGGGCCTATAAGTTCTGGTAGTAAGGGGTCTAATCGGAGAGCTATAATTTTGGCGAAAATTTTATAATCATTGTTTACTAGTGATATGGGACGATAATTTTTACAAAGGGTATGATCTTTATCGGGTTTAGGTATTAAACAAATCAATGCTTCTTGGAAAGTACCTTGAGAGGATCCGGAGGCCGCAAAAGATTGGAACAGCAAATGTAATTTTGGGAGAAGAAGGGAGGAGAAGTGATTATAGAACTCAATGGTAAAACCATCGGGTCCTGGTGCATTTCAGACCTTTTGAGAATGTATTTCCAAAATGAGAATTCTCCACTGAATCTGTTCTGAAATAATCAAACTTGGTTCTTTTTATAGTAAGAATTTGTTTTCTGACGTGAACAGCACATGCTCTCTTCACCAGTGAATGCGAACTAATGATTTACCTTACATTTTTACAGCAGTATTTTATGTGCTTAATTAAACCCTACAAAGCTTTACTCGATTTTGCTTTGGACCCTAGATTTTTCCAAAACATCTCACTGTGTTTTGTATTTGTCATAATTTCGTCTTAGAACAGGACCTTGGTAGAAAACACCTCTCTTATCCCTACCTGCTGGGTAGAAGGCCCGTCCACCCTGTTTTTTAAAAAAAATAAATTTTATTGAATGTTTAAATTATTTCAGCAAGCTTTCAAACATACATAACATATTATGAATTTAGCATTAGTTATGCATCGCATGGTACAACAACTTGGTATAGAATCAATAAGTGGGTTGGATGTTGTCCGAGTACAAATGGCAGTGCACACATATTACTTGTAGTTGTGCATTTGCTTGTGTCCGTGCATATTCTATGTTTCCATAGTGTGCAGTGTGCCTCAGTGCTGCGATATGTTGCTACTCCTTGTCTAGTGGTATAGGGAGGCCGGTGATAACGTTACAGGGACAATTTAAAACATACCTGGTGTTGTATAACAAACTCAGAGCTCCCTACCAGTTCCCCTGCCTGAAGGATCACATGTGCTGCTGCATTTAACTGTTTGGACGTTCACTTGCTATTTGGTAGTGATTGGGACGTAGGCGCGCCTGTCTCCTGCGGTGGTTGCTCCACCTATTGTGTTAACCTGATTCTGCTTTGTGCGTGTGTATTCTTAATCTGCAGAGCCAGTCGTGGGTGTGCCCACCCTGTTGTAGGTGGGCCCTCCCCCTAGTCGCCGTGAGCCTGCAGTAACTCTGCCAGCCTTGCATCCCAGCTGGCGGCAATCGGGATCTTAGGTATACCCATAGTGTCCTCTCGATGAAGTGCAATACTCTCGGCCTTGGCCCATGTGAGCATAGAGTGCCACCATGCCAGCATGTGAGGGGATCTCGGGCCTTCCATTTCCTATTAATTTATATTTTAGCTACTACCAACCGCAGATCCAGGAATCTGGAGTTTACTTTATTGTTTTGGCCCCTGCGATATATATGTAAAATGTAATTGTGCCATTTAAAAGGGACTGTGCGGTCTGTGTTGGCGGACAGGGTATCTGCAAATTTCTTCCAGTATGTATATAGATGGGCCATCCCCAGAGCATGTGTAACAGGTCCGAGTCAGTGA
Organism: Lissotriton vulgaris; assembly: GCF_964263255.1. Lineage (NCBI taxonomy): Eukaryota > Metazoa > Chordata > Amphibia > Caudata > Salamandridae > Lissotriton > Lissotriton vulgaris. The sequence continues at coordinate 950,837,702 of NC_141698.1, forward strand.
GGGCACAGCGTGGGCCGGCAGAATTTGTGCAGTTGAAGTACCAATTGATTTTAGTGGGTGCGGGATATGCCCTTTGTGTGATGTAATATTGAATTTGATGGAATCACATGTTTCTGGGGATACACACTAGACTTTCTAGCACTGAGGTCCATTTGGAGTCTGAGGGATGGTGACCCATATCCAGCTCCCAGCGGTATGAGATTAGCTGCTGTGTGTTGCCGTAACGAGGCTGCAGACCACGGTGGAAGGTGTCCAAATTGCCCTAAGTTGACTTGTAAGGTCATAAGCCTTTTGATGCCTGATATATGGCTCTGCCTCTCTTTTCCTCACTGTGTACATGTGTTGTGTGATCCCTTGTGTCTCCATTTATTTGTTATTGCCCAATAAATGCATCAATTTCTCAAACCCATCAAAAAGCATTTACAGAATCAGCTTTTTCTGCCGTTAGGATAGTCTAATTACATTTGTATGTTTCCACAATGTTTAAAAACAAAGAGACAAAAAACCATGAAAACTTGGGTGCATCCTAACATATTCCCCCTGGTCTCATCTGTCCACATCCCATGTGTGGTCAATGCCCGTTTCCCAATCTGCTTCAGGCCTCGGTTTACCTGACTTGACTTCATGTGCGTGCTCTCTATAAGCACGTATTTCCATGTTCAGGGATTCAGCCCTGTCTATTCCACAAGTGATTGTGATCCCTTGATAATCTGCCCATGTTCCCAATATTTTATTATATTTTTCTCTGCAACCTCAAGCTTTGTAAATGGCCCTCTCCATGCTCACTCAAAGGTCCATTCCTCTTTTCCATTCCCCAAACGGGGTGGGATGTTTTTCCAGTAACTGGCAACAGTTTGCTTGGCCTCTGCTATTTCCACACAGAGGAGTGTTAGTTTGTCTGTATTCACACACAGCAGTGGCGGCTTGCACAGGTAATGCTATAGGGAGGTGAGGCGGGACGGGCATGGCGTAGTGGGGGGGTAGTGTAGTTCAATTTACGACGTGAAAGAATAAATAAAATAAATAAAACCACTTACCTTGCGCTCGCCGCATTGCTGAATCGGCAAAGCGGGAAGCGAAAGTGGTGGCAAAAGCAGATTCAATGCCCTTGCCGTCTATTGTTAGGCACCGAAGGTTTACTTACTAATCATTTTCCTACATTATTAATACTGAAAAAAAACAGTAAAGGCATGCCACCATGCCAAGGCAGCATGGTAGACGTGTCAGCACTTTTATTCCCGTAACAGACTTGCAAAGCAGGTGTTTGTAATCTGGAAAAAATAACCCTGATGTGTTGGAAGTTTTTTTCTTCTTTGCCTGTGTGGACATTTGTAATATATTGCTGTCTGGACTGAAAGATATGAAACAATAGCTCTGGACAGCTATTGTGTACATGGTGCCATGACAACTCTTGCCCAAAAGGGTTGTCTTAACAAAACTACCAGTAGAGCTTTGCCATCTGGAAACCCACTAATCACCACACTTTTTTGTTTTCTTTCTGTTAAAGTCCTTCCATACAGCGATACATAAAAGTACTATAATAATTCATGTATTTAATATTCAATAAGTGCAAATGATCTACCATATATTTAAATAACATAACAGTCATCCTGCATTCCCCTCTTAATGAATTACTTATAGCACAAGCCTAATGGCATCTATCAAGACTCCTTCCTAGTTGCTGTGCTCTAGTTCTTCTAATGCAAGTAAAATAGACAATTCAGATCATAGAACTGTACAACCGAAGCAAAATGATGATGATGAAGTAGATATCTGTATAAGACAGATACACACACACACACACACACACAGTCATTTCTTTAGTTCTTACAAAGCAGCAAAAATGTTTATCTAACATGAACAGGAGCTAAAACTGTTCCTTATTGCACAAGCAGTGAAAAAGATCGAAAGTCCATCTGTGGCATTGTTAAATAGTTCTATTTAGTTCTTCTTCTTTATTTGGCAAATGCTGCAATAAAAGTTCACATAGATACAATTGAAATAAAAAAAACTTTAAAAGCGGTAAAACGAATACAAAAAAGGTAAAAGCTATCTTGAGGCCATTTAAAAAAAACAGTAGGGTTTGCTTGTTTTAGGATTACATAAAATACGCTACTGCTATATACCTTATAATTCTGAATTCTAGTGAAAAATTAGAACCTCGTTAGGGAGGGCCTTTAGGTTTGAAGGTATAACTGGAGCATTTGTCTAGGTCACATTGCTAGCCGCAGTGGTGGGCAGTTCAATACAGTATTCAGGTCCCTACACTGACCTGTCTTATTCTCCATACTCCCATTAAGAAGCAAGACAGAGCAAACACAATCAAGGATGATGTATTTGATCCGAGGATTCTGGAGACATCACCAAAATCCCCAATCTCCATGCTCTGACAGAGCGGTAGTATCCACTTCGTCTTGTGATTATAATAGCGCTTGAAAAAGAACAATATGTGATTAATACATTCCTTGATCTGTGGGCAAAAAGTGAAGGACAGGTCTAGGTTAGTATCATGTTGCCCCTATTTAGCAGTAAAGAGGCTGAACGGTAGGGTCCCAAATCGAAATTTAATGTACAAAGTTTCTGCCAAAGGGGGTTCGATGGAATCCATATATTACTCAATAAGAATCTTTGAATTCCAGGAAAGCTAGTGGCTCCCGTATATAAATATAATATAAATCTGTTCTGACCAATTCAATTATTCACAGACATTACATCGACCAACCAGTGCAAAAAAATACTTACACCAAATTACAAGCGTAAATACACAATTGGTGAACAAGCTGGTGCCATTAAACGCTATGCTTCGCCAAGAGTATCATCCAGCTACAAATGTGTCCCTTGGGTTTAAAGTATATGAAGTTGACTGAGAAATGTCTTTTGATTAACTGTGAAAAATTGGATCAAGTGTTAGAAAGAGCTAAGGGATTTAAAAACTGTACATCCCACTGTCAACTACAGAAAATATTCTGTTCAGCTTACTCGCCCTTGACATAAGTTTAGGGATAGGGGATCCTCGAGGAACTCAGGGAGGGTGAGGAGCAGCACTGGAAATGATGTGGGTAATCATAAACATTGTGCAAATTGGGGTGAACGTACTCACAAAAATGTCTTCATAGTTTTTTTTGGCAAGGCTTTTCTGAACATAGAAGAATGACAAATGAAGATTCACAGAGGTAGGCATTCAGATTTATATAATTTTGGGTAATGCTGAAATTGTTAGCAGAAATCTAAGATGTATAAATCCACTGTTTTTTGTTCTTAACACTGCCTTGCTGACATGATGGGTATGAGCCGGGCAACAGAAGGTGGGAAGTGTGTGCGATGTGTACTGATGCTTATTTGATATTTGCCAATTTATGACTGTGTATAAAGTGTGGTGCACTACCTTGTTTTTCCTCTGTTGATTTAAGAAAGAGATCCTATCAAAAATAAAAGGTGTAAATTCAGAATTTTGTGGAATAGACCATGAATATTTACATGCATTTGTAAGAAATGATACAAGTAAAATAACAACTGGAACACAGAACAAAATCATCGTCCACTAAACACAGACTCAAATTTTTACTCAGTCCACTCACCCACCCTTATTAGCGTACACATAAAGGCCTCATGCACGGTTAATACATGACTTTATTGAGTTATAGATGATATAACTGTATACCAAACAGCATCAAAGATCAATAGTCCCCCTATTTTTTTTTTAAGGCTTCACAGTCGAAGCTAAAACAGTCACATTGAAATGATCTGGAATTCTCCAGACAAGAAAAAGTCGAGAAATCAGGTTACAATATTATCCTTTTCAGGACAATATGGAAATTGTTTGAACTTACTAGGAGTTGTGCCAGTAATACCAACACCTCTTGATTTGTAGAAATGTATCCAGTGTTTCCAGCAGCCTCAGGCAACAATCAGCCCAAAGGTTATTCCTTAAAATATCAGGTATGTTTAACATATGGCAGAAATAACTGTGGGAAAAATAAGTAGTGCCCTGTAATTTTGAATGTTTACTCTCCGATCTTAACATAAAATCTTACAGTCAGTCATTCTCCTGTGGTTTCCTTGTGTTGTGCATGTGTGACCAATATGTGCATTCACAAATAAATTCTCAGTGCCCACATGGAGCCATCAAGAGAAATGTGCTATATGAATATAATTTACAGAACAGACCCTCTTCTTTCTCTATTTAAGCTCAAGCCGAAACCCGAAATAATGTTTCCAGAAATCCTCCACCTTTTGTCATGAGCACAACAAAATGTACTTCATCTTCTTGGAGACAGGCTTTGAGACCTATTGACCGATTGACAAAGCTATTTGTTAGTGTAAATCTAGTTCACAACTAGCCTTTTTCAAAACCAGGTTTATCATTCACATTATTTAGGTCTGCACTTGTAAAAGGATTTACCCAAACAATGATTGTCTTGTGGGTAAATCAACTCCCAATGGACAGGAGAGGTCAGTAGACCTGTCCTACACTGGAATGCAAAGTTAGTGTGGGTACACCTGCAACATTATGGGCCTGATTACGATGTCGGTCTGAGTTGCCTCTGACGGACATCGCTGTGGAATCGGGACAGACCAACCTCTGGTCTGCATTCCTAAATGCATTCTTATGATACAACCGCTCATGGTGAGGTTGCACACTCCCAATTCCCTAAAGAAGTTTGTGTTAATCCCTGCACTGTGTGGCAGTCCCCTCATGCTGCCCACAACTGTAGGCTGCGGAGGCATGGGGGTTAACGAGAGCCCCTAAGTCACTTTCCGACAGCCTTTCCATGTCAGAAAGGCCAACATGGAAAGGCTGTGTGAAACGATATTGTAATCCCGATGGCGGAAACACTGTCCTAAAGGGATTACGTTGAGGTTCCGACTGGTCAAACAGAGGCTTTCCGACGACTTCATAATAGGGCCCTACACGTTTTAGGGCATTTACAAATTATCCCTATCCTGCAAATGTTCCTATTTTCTTCTCCTGAAATGGACAGCTTTACATTTCTTTTCAGGATAGGGATGGGAACCACCCAAATCTCGAGGAATGGATTTCTACATGGGGAAAAATATTTTCTCTGTTGAGAAAGGTAATTATTTAGAGAATTTGATGCATGGTCCTAATCATATTGATGTACTCTGTACACATACCACTGTTTCCCCTCTTTCGATGCCTACATAGGATCCAAGATACATGTCAACATGTACTTCTTTCTAAATACTAGTTTTGCCCTTTTCATTTGAAGCACACAACATACTTATCTATTTCTGCATTTTGGAGTGTTATGAAGAAGTTAAATGATCAAGGGGGTCAAGAATTCTGATAATAATTTAAGTTGTTTCACCACAGATTATGTGCAATCCTGTGTACTGATGTGAAAGGTAAAAGAAATGGCGGCGCAAAAGCATCAATTAAAATTAATGTTTCAGTTGTTGCATGAATAACTGCTCTGGGACGAGGATGCATTGTAAAAAACTTTGCAGAAGAGCAAATACCACTTCAAAGCCATTTTTGAATTTTTTGACACCAGATTATGCAAAGATTGTGCAAACATATTATGCACCAGTCCATTTTACAGAAAGCTTTTTGTACAATAGCAAAGTTAGAAATTAGATCATAGAACTGCTGAAAGTATATATCAGATATTTTGCTCAGATATTAATGTAAAAAGGGCAGAGATTAGACCATGAACAACCCTTTCTAACAATAATGAACAATTGATTTTGCATTGTTGTTGCTATCTATGTAATACAAAATGGCTCAAAATTATTTTACTGAAGTGTAGTCTCATGTTTCATCTTCGAAAATTGGAAAACATCTATTTATTATTGTGCAAACATAGCAAAAAAACAGTGGCATGTGGCATGCTTAACACAGTGCAAATACCATTTGCTCCATTCCCTATTACACAAACTGCAACAATTTCAGGAAGTGATTTGCCCTGTGTTTTGCTCCAATGTAAAATGTGTGTAATTAAGACACTGCTTGCCTAGTTGTCAGACTCAGTACTGATCAAAATAATAATCGGTCTGTTACCAAAAAAGTAGGACTGGCGCTATTTTACTTTCCACCCTCTAGTTTTGTTTTTCATCCCCGCTCTTGGGTCATTTTGAATTCAGGATCACCAATACATTTCACATTATCTAAATGTTTTGTAGTTTTCATCACAATGGCTACCGAACCCCATTTAGTTTCACCCTCACAAAGATAAAAGTCAAATGTGAGTGCAGAACATGATGCAAACACATGCAAATTCCCACACGTTTTTGAAGGGAAGTTTTACCTACAGATACATCAAACAAACGGACTGACGGAAAAGAAAACTACTTTCTTTTTAAATGAAGCTACATTCCACTGCCTGGAAGAGGTTCCGTACATTTCATTTTATGTCGTATTAGAAACTTTGTCCAGTAGTGAGTTATGAGGAAACTAGTAAAGTTTCACATTGTCTTGCTATTCTATCAATTTTATATCACTTGCTATACATCATGTCACTCTCCCTAGAATTTTATAAGATGAAAAAGCAGCCCTTTATAGTCTACCCCTCATTACCAAGCTGTGGACAAAGGCATTGAATCAAATTTAGAAAACGAAAAAGACCAGGCTATCCTTCAGTTAGATTCAGTATGGGTTGCATTGCACTTGGATTTATAACGATGTACTAAGAGGACAAACATTGCAGCTTAAATTGAGTGGTAGCATGTTAATCATTTCTAAAGTACATGTTGTAAAATAATTTGTAACAATACTGATGCTGAGTGTTCTCAGTTTGTGAATTTAAAGATTTTGACCCTCAGCCCTCAAAATTACATGAATAACTACTTTTTTTTTTTAAATAACCTTGTAATGAAATTGTATCTAACGTGAAAAGACTTCTAGTTGTGTGTGGGAGTTATGGATATTAAACAATTATTGAGCCATTAAACATTATATCATTATGCAATTGTGAATGTAGAGATCAAACTGTGCAATTCCTAGCCTAGAAGACAGTATTAGAACAAAACAATGGTTATGGATAGTAAACAATTACAGACCCATAAAGCATTACATAATAATAGAATTGTAAATTCAGAAATCAAAATGTGCAATGTTTCATGGATATGCAAAGGACAAAACACAAAAACAGTAATATTTTAGGACAAGACTGAAAAAGCAACACATTTAAGGCCTGATTCGCAGACTTCTGAGTAATGTCCACTTTGAGCAGTGGCCGAAGTAGATTAAAAAAACGTATGAGAAATGGGATGCTGTAAGCTATATTTGTCTGTAATGGCTTTTTACTTTGTCATTGGAAATTAAGTTTGCCCTTTCCTCTTCAATATGTATTAACTTTTATAGTTTGATATATGTGTGTATAACCTTGTTGTTAATGTGACCTCATGTCATTAATAAAACATTTAAAAAAAAAGAGAAATGGGAAACTGTGTGCAATGGGGCGGGGTGAATGGGTTTTGGGGTGTGGTTCAAGGTGTGATAAAAAAACTAAAGTTTCTGTAACTTTTTTTCTGTGATTAATCTTCAGGTAACTACATATAAAATAACGCATAACTTAAATGAAAACGAAATGCAAGTTATGTTAATCAGTGATAAATGCACTATCATACATTATGAAACTGCTATTAATTAATGCACTGAACCAGAGGACGACAGAAATGAATCCTGGTTGGTGTGATGGAGAATAGTGACTTATGTATGTTTAGTGTTACAAGTTGATAAGTGGTGCACGCTTAGAATGCAAATGCATCCCTGTTGTAGAGGCACTCCATTAAGGTTCATAAAAGACTCCAAATTTTGTTATGGGTTTCTTTTTTATTTTTTTCTTTTCTTCATAAGGTTATTGTTAATTCATGATATTAAAGACATATTACAAAGTTGGATCGTTTCAAAATTCTGAAACGATCTCAAAATTCTGAATTTTGAAACGATCCAACTTTGTGATATGTCTTTAATATCATGAATTAACAATAACCTTATGAAGAAAAGAAAAAAAGAAAAAAGAAACCCATAACGAACTTTGGAGTCTTTTATGAACCTTAATGGAGTGCCTCTACAACAGGGATGCATTTGCATGCTAAGCGTGCACCACTTGTCAGTATTACATATGCGCCACCCGGACGGAGGCGCTACCTGAGAGAGCACCCGACGATTTGAAAATTCTACAGACCTTACCGCTACGACATTAGTGTAACTATCAGCAGTGCACCGTCTATTACCATAGTAGTGCTACAAGTTCCCAGTCTGTGACAGAAAGTACTGTGAGCATGTAAGTCATTATTTTAAATTTGCATTACATACTGTATATAATAGACTGCTACAAAATTAGCAAAATGGGTTAGGATAAGTAAATGCTTCCAAAAAATAGATTTTTGTAATACAAAGACTATATGTAGTGACATTGTTTTTTTACAATGGTCCTTTAAGAGCACAAACATCACAGCTTAGCTCGTAGTTCCCTGACAATACCTCTCAAAAAGAATACATATGTAAACTTCAAGTGATTCCATCAATTATACCCGATACCAGTTTCCAAGCACCCTTTACATTTACAGATTGACCAGCTGCGCACATTTATATTTCTTTTAGTCAAGCAGCAGGCACCTTGGCAAGAAGGCATGTTTAACTGTCTGCACCTCCCTCAGTTTCCAGCACAGGAGACTCCTTGTCTTAAACTTCAGTTGAATGAAGCATTTCAACTGTTGGTTTTAACTGAACTGGGACAGTTGTCTTTTCACAAAAAGTAGGGGAACCATTTTTTATAAAATTAAAAAAGTATGAGCGTATTGTGCCCCTCAAATCCCCGACCCACTGTGATTACCGCTTTTGAGAAAGTTTAATACTTTGTACTTACTTACAAAATAAGAATGCCAGTTAGCAGCTTCACATATGGACAGCAACTGGTACTGCAACAGCCACCCATAGAAAATAATGGCGGTAGGCAACTAAAATAAAACCCCTTGGGAAATAATGTTAAATTAAATTAAATTCAATATTCAGAATATTTGAAAGTATAAATACATATTTTAAATTTTACAAACATATAAACTAGAGCATATCTATTGTGAGTTTAGAACATATTTGTATTTCTATATTTTGAACATGAACATTAATGTACCAATGCTTTATTCAAATGTAACTACATTAAATGTATTCATTTATTTATATCAGTTTTAATAATTATGCATAATAAAACATATATATTTTTTAGGTGGGAATTTAGTTTTTAATTTAAACCACAGAAACATATGTTTAATCATTTTTATTACACTTCCTTTAATTAATGTTAATGTTAATGTTAGGGGGTTCTTTTATAGCGCACGGCTACTCCGAGGAGTGTCCCGGCGCTGGAGGAACCTCACAGATCCAGGATGGAGGAAGGGACAAGCGAGAGAGCGTAGCTTAGAGGGGGCAGATTATTGCATGAAAAGCAGAGTCTTCAGATCTTTCCGGAATGCCAACAGAGCTAGATCTGAGAGAAAGAGGAAGAGCGTTCCACAGCCGGGGGGGCAAGATGCTTGAAAGAGCTCCCCCCAGAGCGAGCACGTCGGATCACAGGAGTGACTGCCTTGGCCTGGGTCGAGAAGCGCAGGGATCTAGAAGGAAGATAGAAGCTGATCCATTTCTGGAGATAGCGGGCGCCTGTACCATGAAGGGCTATGAAGGCGATGGTCAGGGCCTTGAAAGTGATCTGCTTCTTAATGGGCAGCCAGTGAAGAGTTCTAAAGAGTTCACTGGCCCTGGCTCTCCTAGTAAAGCCAAAAATGGCCTGGGCCGCAGAGTTTTGTACAACCTGGAGACACGCAAGGAGGTAGTCCGGAAGGCCTAGGTACAGAACGTTGGAGTAGTCCAGGCGCTAGCCAATCAAGGCCTGCACCGTGGTCTTTCTGTGCTCTAAGGATAAGAGCGGCAAGAACTTCCTCAGCATCTTCAGGATTGCAAAGCACCTGCCGGCCAGGCTAGACACCTGAGCCCTGAAAGAAAGGCTGTTGTCAACCTGGATACCCAGATTTTTAGCAGCCCCTGAATCGCTGGCAGGAGGGAACATGGCGGCAGGCCACCACTTTTTCCATCTGGGGTCTGCGGGGCCGCCGAAAAAAAGAACTTCGGACTTTTCGGAGTTGCACTTGAGGCTGTTACGACTGAACCAGTTAAACACAGCACCAAGGCAGCCCCGAATAGACGCCCCATCAAAGTCGTAGCCCCTGTCGCAGGTGAACAGGATTGTGTGTCGTCCACATACGACACGATCTGGGCCCCAAAATCCTCCGCTAGTGCCGCCAGAGGGGTCTATTCTTCCATTAGTTAAATGCCATTTCTATAAACAGCACTGAAACCTGTCCATACTTCCAAATATAAATAATTGGAATGGGCATGGTTAAAGATTCATTTCAAAAGATTATAGAGCTGTAGCATTTTTTTAAATTTGTTTTGTTCTGCATTCAACATGAATTAAAAAATATATTTTCAACATTTATTTTAGAGTTTCATGTTTTCCCTATACTTTACCACTTTGAAATAAAAACGAAAATGCCCCCCTCACCATGAGAGTTATCTCCTATGGCAAGGAAGGCATTATTTTTTTTTTTATGTCCCTTGCCGTTAGGGTATGCCTGGTTGTGGCGCACAGTTAAAAAATGAATATATGTCCACCCATCCTAGTTGGAGTAGTTAACACCACAGCCAAGCTTACGGTCTGCCCGCATCTAAATCATTGCGATGCATTATACTTATTGCCAAGGTAAAAATTGGGCCCTTAGACACATATTCCCTCATCTATCAAAAATTGATTGATTGTATTAACACCATCAGCAGCCAAATGGAACAACCTAAGATGCAACTAATCATACCACCTACCTACATATAATCAGCTTTCAGTCTTTCTTTTGTGCTCTTTCTACTTCCCCATGTATCCTATCTCAATACTGGAAATCACCATGCATGAACATTAACCTAATGTATAGCTAGACATTATTCTCTCTCCTACCGTTTAAATGATAGACTTTTTACAATCATGTCTTATTGCCTCTTAGAGTAGCCTATATCATCACATGCTGATCACCTTACTCTCTAGTATACTTCTGTAAGCTTACCTTGCACCTTGTTAAAATCATAAACACTCCTTCTAAATAACCATTCTTGCTATACCTAACCTTTTCTAGCTTATCTACTCATCCCACAATTTGTCCTTCTTTGCAAATTCTCCTTGCAATCTCACACTATCTAACCTCCTCCATCCTATTTACATATCAGATTTCTCCACTTTGTATGAACGCTCTCTAAAAGTTACACCTAAGTCCTATTAAAGTAATCCATCACTAGACCTGGACAAATTGCTTTAATTTCCGGAGAGCACAAGACTAGCCCAATAACCAACACATTTACAACAATAATTAAAAATCACTGGTTCAGTCACTTACTTTAGAGTACAGAGCAGTGTGCTACCGCCCATAAAGCACTCTCTCTTAGAGAGATTCTTTCATCGGCTTTATATTGCATTTTTATAATAAATTTGAGAAAAACAAAAAACACAATTTATGATGTATAGTGTAGAAATAAGCATGATAATTCCCATGCACATTGTAATGTTGTGTGTATATGTAAAGCGCCCTATCACCCATGAGGCATTAGTGTGTGCCTAGGGATGCGCTAGCCAGGTCACCTCTCCTGCAAGAAGAGAGGAGAAGGCTCTGATGTGTAGTGGATGTTCGTTTCATGCTTTGGGAGTGATGTATGAGAATGTAGTGTAGTTCCTATATCCCTGATAGGCTCTGCGCATTGGAATAATATACACTATAGTTTTGACATAGGACTGAGGTCAGTATGTCTCTATCGAGTACATTAAACGTAATTACTTGTGTGTGCCAGCTAACTCAAGGGTCACTAGAAATTTCTTGAATAAACAAGAAGGGATTAGTTTCTGTCAACCGCATAAACCTGACAATTTTGTTTCCCTCTAGAATTGGAGCAATCTCAGAATCGTATACAAAAGATAACAGTTTTACTCAGTCAATCGTGCATGCTTTGTTTCTACAGAGTTTGCACAGACATAGAGAGACAGGCATTTCAATAAAAAGGGTTTATTGAACTGCCTTATTTCTCATGCAAGATATATGAACTGTTACAATCGTAAGACAGAATGCGAAGTATAATACGTACAGCATTAGCAGTAAGATAAAATAATACAGCAGTAGCATGGCTTGTGGCTATGATATATATTCATAAATATACATACATAAATAACACATGCTAGGATATCTGGTGCTTCTAAAATATTCCTACCCCAGTGTACATAACCTAAGTGTAGTACGAGGGAAGAAGTAGGTGCTGTTTAGCTATAGTCTAGTTTAGCCAAGAGTTGCAAAAAGTTTCCCTAGGTTCTAGTCCGCTCCATACCTTAGAATGAGTGAGGTTGGAATCTCCTTCCGGGTCTCTCGATCTCTAACACCCCGCAAGGGGAGTCAGAAACACTGGAGCTGGACTCTCTGCAAGGAGGATGTCAGCGTTTGGTCAGTGCATCAGGCGGGGACTCGACTTCCTTCCGGACTTGCCTTGGCGAGCTGCGTCGTGCAAGTAGGCAGCTGGACCTTACCGTGGTTTGCCATGGCAAGTGAAGGTATATTTATACCTTGAAGGTGTTTAGGAATGGCAGTATTGACGTAAAAGTCGGGCCTACGAACGTCATGAATGAACCCCTAAGGATAGAGGTTCATGCATAAAAAATGTGTTCTTTGAGAAATCAATATCCAGGCAAGGGGAAGTCCTAAAGTCTTAAGAGTGGTTTTCCAAGAACTCGTTGTGACGAAGATGAACGGATGTAGTTGATCATGCCTGTATTTGGTTAGCATGAGCAATGACGAAGTAAGGGCTGGATTTATATGCCTAGATAAGGGCAATGTGAATTGTACCTATATAGGGCATGAATCGGAAAATCTATATACAGTATCTAAATCGACACACAACAAGAAGGTGCAGCCTAAGGTGTTGTTTCTATGTATTTTTGGGGTGTTTGTAAGGACGTGTTAGGCTGGCCAGAGGTGTCTGGATAGTTGGTGGAAAGAGATGGACTATTCAGGTAGGCAGGGCCAAAGTTATGGAGTGCCTTGTTTGGATATGAAGAGTAGATTGGGCCTAATCAGTGCTTGTCTTCGGACTTAGCAGAAATTCCAACAAAAAGTCTCTGAGAAGGTAAATATTAAGCAGGGCAAGGTTGCACACGGTTTCTAAGGAGGAGACGTCGCTTTTTTGAAGTTGAAAATCTCCTTCGGAATGAGGCTGGAGGCTGTACCATTCGAGGATCTATGAGACCAGATACCCCTTCTGCGAAAGAACACCACCCAGGTTGTGCTGCTACAGAGAAGAATGTAGCAGTAGCTGCCACAAAGTCAGGTTGACCGGCATTGCACATTGGGTGGATAGACGAGTATGTTGCTCCTGGTCACCTCTCAGTTCTCAGAGCAGATTTAGCAATATTTTGAATTATGGCTACCTGGGCACCTTTAGCACCACTTCCAATGATCCAGGACGGAGGAGGCACCATTTGGGGGTTGGGACTCACTTAGTCTGGGTCCAGAACGGGTTCAAGGTAGTTGGCGCCCTTTCTGCCCCTGAGGCTCTGATCAGCAGAACACCCAACTAGCCCTTGGAGTCACTGCTTTAGTCCTGGGTTAACTATGTGGGAAAGGGTGTCAAGTAGCTCTGCAGGCCTCTGAGTGTTCAAGGCAGGCTTCAGGCAGCAGAACAGTCCTTCCAGGTGCAGCAAAGCAGTCTTCTGGAGTACACAGCATTCAGCAGCTGCAGGCAGTCCTCTGAGAGTCATTTCACAGGTCCTGAAAGTGACCTGAAGAGTGGGTACGAGAGTCCAAATTTTACCTGATGCCTTCTTTGAAGTGGGGGACGTTTTGAGCGAATTCCCTTTGAATTTCTTTGAGTTTCCAGGCTAGCTGCAAGCACAAGCACTGATGACAAGTCTTTTGTGTGAAGACAGGGCAAAGCCTATTGAGTTGCAAGTGGTACTGTGCCCAGCCCCGCTTCCCCCATCCTGCCAATGGTGAGCCATTTAGGCACACCTAATACCTCTGTTGTGTGGCTTTCTGAAAGGAATATACAAAGTACAACCACCATTTACACACAGTTATGTGACCCAGGAACTTGCTGCAGACAACAAATAGGGCATGGAAATATCAACCGTATAAAAATGGCATTTTCAAAATTGTAACTTAAAATCTAGCTTTACCAACAAAAAGGATTTTAAATTACAATTTCTCAGACACTAACCAGGAAATCTTTATGTGTACCCAAGTCAAAATTAGCACTTATTAAATGCAATAAGGACACTAAATGCGATCTTATTGAAGAGGGAGGCCTCACAGTAATGATAAACACATGTAGGAGTTTTCACTAGCAAGATATGTAAAACTTGAAGGTACAACCTTTAAATTACAATGTACCCTGCCCTATGGGCTACTGAGGCCTTACCTTAGTAGTGAGGTATGTACAAAATAATGGGAGTTTTTAATATTGCCAAGTCGATTTGGCAGTTTCAAACTGCATTTGGACTGCAATGGCAAGCTTGGGGCAGGTTTTAAGGGACTACTTAAGTGGGTGGCACAATAAGTGTTGCAGGTCCGCCAGTAGCATTTAATTTACACACCATGGTTATATGCTGTACCATTTTACAACGGATCTGTAAGTAAATTAAATATGGCATTCTGGTGTAAGCCAATTGTACAATGTTTTAGGGAGTGAGCACAGCACTTCAGCACTGGTTAGCAGTGGTAAAGTCCTAAAGCCAGCAAAAGCAAATGTAGCTAAATAGGAGGGTGAAGGCAAAAAAGGTTGGGGGAAGACCACACTAAGGGGGATAGGTCTAAAACTATGGCTGCTGTGTTTTGGATGGGGTCTGGTCTTTTGGTGAGTTGATTGATGATTAATGTGTGGAGAGTTTTCCTGTTGTCCAACTTGTTTGTGACAAGTGTCTAAGTATTGAGGGGCTTACCTAAAAGTCCCTTGTGACGCCGAAGCATTTGTGACGCACCAGTGGCTCATTTTGCTGTCCCATATTTGCAAGGACATGGGGCACCCTGCTGTGATGGTGTTGACTTGTGCAGTCATGTCCTGTTTGATGTCAATGATGAGCCCCAGGTTCCTGGTGTGCGTGCAGGGCATGGCTGTGGGACCCAGTTTTGCCAAACACCAGTTGGAGTCCCTTGGTTAGGGGAACAATCTAAAGATCACTACTGCTTTCTTTTCAGTATTGAGCTTGAGACAGTTGGCTACTTTGGTCATGCACTCTGTGATGAGATGCAGGTCATCGGCGTAGGAGAGGAAGTTGATGTCTAAAAGTATTAGATTTTTCTCTAAATGGGTTAGTCCATTAATTTATAAATGATCATGTAACATATGAGCTAGAAACTCACCATCAGACCAAAAGAAAACATTGCTACAATGAGTATAAACAAAATGGCAACATGAAAACATGCATTATAACATATATGTAATCAAAAATCAATATAATGACCACATAAAGTACGTTTGTGCTTTATGCCAGTAGTGGGGAGGTTAGAAGCAGATATAAGTTAAGACTCTATTTACATGTGCAGCACTATAGAAGAATGGACTTGGTTTCTTTCAAGCCATGTTAGGAACTCTATCAACCTGAGTCAATAAACCCTACAAATTTACTTCTCATCCAATGCTGCTGCACAAACCTAATACTCTTTCTCCCACACTGCTCTCCTCACTGCCCCAGCCTCTGTAACTTCCATCTTCCAATAGCGTCCTTGCCTCCACTCACTTTAATTACATCTGTCATCCATACAAGCCATCACTCATGCATCAACCTTTTCCTCCAGGCACCTACATCCAACTATCCATCAATTCTCTCACTCTTTTATTAATGTGTTCAATCCCTCCTCCACATCCTGTTCCTTCTCCAACACTACTCACCATACAACTGATCTAGTCTCACCTGCCACTTTATCCCCCCACAATGTCATTGCTCCCATACTGTGCCTGTAGCACTTTCATCCATGCATGCATGCCCCCATTCATCCATGCACTCTTACATGTTAACCAGTGCATACAGTGGCACTCACCACTTTCTTAATCGTATATTCATGCCACTACTCCATGGCCAATATGTTGCTACAACTGGGATGAGTGTACAACATTGTACCAATCCACCAGCTAGACATTTATACTTGTAACATAAAAATGATGATACATTATTTATTATATATTATTATTATTCTTTATTTCACAGGTTTCCATGTAACTTTATTACAAAAGTACTCAAATGATTGCTGTATTTATGCAATTTCAACAAAAGGTATGTAACCCTCACACATGCATCGTTCGTTTTTATGGATTTAGATACATTCCCTTCCCCAGCATGGATGGAGTCAGAGGAGGTGAGATTGCCACTTGCATACACTATTTTTGTATTCATGAGACCTGTTGTATTTCCACTTGGTGTGCCTCTGGGAGAATCTTTTTTGCATGAAATGTGAAAACCCTATTGTCATCACAAATGAAAAGTGACGGCTAGGAGAATGACTGTTAGACTATTTAGTTGAATTTGGGGTCTATAATGAATTGAATATAAATGAGCTCTGCAACTTAAGTCAGCATACTGTAGCAGAAGGATTCTTGTTAGAGATCTTTCCCATTTGGGCGCATTTACAAATTGAATTTATACTGACAAATAGAATGGCTGGCACACAAAAAACACGGAAATTGCCTGTTTCTCCCCAGCTCTTGTTCTCACAGTCCAAGCCGGATGCCTTCCTGTCATAAATGCTAACATAACTACAGTAGATATAGAAAAGCAATGCCTTGGAAATAAATGGTCCAAGATGGCAAGAAATAAGAAGAAGGTTTTGTTTAGCTGCCCTTTGCTCTTTAACTTTAAAAATATCATTATTTCGAGGAAATTCGGGGTGATATTTAATAAAAACGTAGCAGAAACTAATATTAGGGAGACATTTTTGATTATCCTTGATGCGGGTTGAACTGCAAGTAATGACTCTTATTGATTTTGGATGTTTACATTCATATTTCCTCTTCGACCGATGACATTGTCTGCAGCTACACTATTGCTCTATTCTTTAGTTGGTATATCTTTGCTCTTGGAAATATGATGTGAACTTCAGAGTGCTCTGATGTTCCATAATGAGTGAAGTTGTCATCATACAACTGTGCCATCTGGAATTATGTCCCACCTCCGTACACAGATTTCGATCACCTGCCTTCTCTCTCCAAACACCTTCAACACCAATACATACCCTTTTCCTGGACCGCAGCTGATAGATCCCCTTCTCTAGACCTCTCTCTCACTACAACTCTCTTACTACCCCACTAACAATCAACCACTTTTCCCTAGCCTCTCACACCAAAATCTGCGCCACCCTTCACCCACCCCTCTCCTTGTTCAGTAAGGTGTAATAAAAATATTTTTTAATTTTAAAAAACAAAGGTTAAAGCAACATTATAGTTAGATGAATTTGTCAGTGACAGCATTAACGTTTTTAACTAAAAAAGACACAGAAATTCAAGAATGTGTATAGTTAGCACAGCTAACTATACCTTGAGTCTCGTCCAAGCACTGCTTATGACTTCACATATTACATGACTCATAGCATGTTCCATGACATCACTGACGACATCTCAAATGACATGGCAGTTGCCGTTTCTTTATTTATATATACGGGAGGGTACCCAATCCCCGGGGTTAATGAAGTGGAGGGGGGCATGCGGACCCTCAACCTTGAGCTATTTTCAACCTCGTCCACAGGGGCCTAATGTATTCATTAAGGGAAGGAGTGCACACGCCCCCCTCCCAAAGCCGTTTTTAGCCCTGGGCTTCCCCTATCCTGGGGCCCAGTGCATTCATTAAGGTAAGAGCCACGTGGCCGCCCCTCCCTGAGCAATTTACGCCCTCGATCCCCATACCCTGGGGTACAAGGTATTTAATAAGGAGAGACCCTTAAAAAGGCCCTAGGGATCCCAGGGCCAGCTCACTTACTATGTCCCAGGTAGGCCGTCCATAGGACACAGTAATTTCTCTGCCTGCACTACCACGACCCAAGAAACATTTCAAATCAAATTGCCTCAGGAAAAGTATCCTGATGGCTAGTGATGCCCACCAGGAGCAAACCAACCCAGGACCATCAAACGGGGGCCTTACAGAGCCAGAGATTTATATTGTAAAAGCTCTTTGGGACAGAGTAAAGAGCATAGCAATCTGTGATATGTTAAAAATGCCTTTAGGGAGGGCTCAGGTCCTGAGATTTTGCCCTAGAACACAATTTTATTTTTGATGGTAAAGCGGCTCGTGTTAAGCTCCCCTCCCTGAGCCAATTTTTAACCCCGGAGACTCTATCCTGCAGAGACCAATGTTAGGATGTTCCCGGACCCTATAATCTGGGACAAAATACAAGGCAAACTGAGCCCCATATCTCTTCTCTAGAATAGAATCGCACTGGAGCCCAGTGTATACCACTCCCACAAGACCGAAGAAGATGTGGCCTGGTGCATTGCCAAACACATGAACATGTCTGGGGGTGTAATTAGGTCAAAGCAGCGCTACACCGATGAGTGGTATTGGTGACTAGTAAGATTGGTGGGGTGTGATGGTTACTCTTCTCCCTGCCCGGGCTCAACGAGGAAGAAGAAAAGAAATTGCTCCCGCTGGGCAGAGGCAGAACAAGAGATGAGCCCACATTCTACTTAGTAGGGGCAGATGCACACAGGGAGTCAAATGGGCCTCCCACCGCTGCCCTTAGTGTAAAAAAAGGCAGTGGGTGTCCTGGATTGGATTGGGGCACCCGAAATAAAGAAATACAGGAATTGGAAAGAATAACACATGGCTGCTTAACGAAAAACAAAAGGTGGTTCTACAATATTGAAGCCACTAATCAGAGGTGCACCGCTTAGGACCTTGTGAGGGTCCTTATGTACATTTTTCTTTCTCCTCTATGGTGCCCCAGAAGAGCAGGGGAACCACCACCCTTTCTTAAAGAAAGTTTTGGGGGCTACATGGAGTCTAGAAGCCCCACAGAAGTTGCCCTTAACCCTTCTAGGGGATCTTGAGTCCGGGGACCCCTATTGACTTGTGCAGTAGCAGTCTATTAAAAGTAAAAGAAAGCTGTTGTATCTTGAGTCTCCCTGCTGCTCAGCTAGAATGCATGTGTTGTAGAATGTTGGATGAGTGGAATGTTAGTATGTTATGAATGTCAGTTGAGTGAGGGCTGAGCAGCAGGACAGCTGCTCCTGATGGGGTTATCATTATAACTTAACATCTTAATAAAGTAACTTAAGAACCTACAGTTCCAGCTTCCTTTGATTACAACATTTTGGCGACATTTGGTGATCACTGTCAAGAAGAATCTACGCGTGCAAATTAAAAAAGAAGAAAAGAGAAGAGTGGAACAGTGAAGAGAAATAAAAGGAAAAGAGTGTAACTGGACTGTCAAAGAACATCGTTGGAAAAGACCAATTTTGAGGTAAATGACTTTTCTCTGATGAAGTATGCCTGTTTTAAACGTTGTCTGACACAAAAAGGAAGAACCCCATCAGTGACCTTACCATCGGTCGCCCTGATACATAGGTGTGTCAGATAAATGTGATTCAGGAGATAAAGCTGTGGTCTTGTTTAAAAGTTGACTGGTTGCTCGGGGGCATAAAATCGAGCCTCAGAGAAAAGTGAAAGCCATTTGTTAGATGGTGTATGATTCCCGAGCATTTGAAGAATTAAAAAAAAAAACGAGCTCAGGGGCAGGAAATCGAGCCTCTGTGGGACAGTGAAATCTAGTCACAGTGTTGAAAGGATGAAAATTACACTGTGATGGATCGAGACTTTGAAAGTGAAGTGCTTTAAAAACAGCAGCTGTGTGGTCGGTTTATCTTCGGTGGAAGTAAAAAAAAAAAAAAAGCAATTAATTGTCCAGGGGCACAAATCGAGCCTCTGTGTAGGTTGCAAGCTGTGGCTGGTTGTTCGGGGGCATTTGATCGAGCCTCAGAGAGGAAGTGAGAGGCATTTGACAGCTGGCGTATGATTCAAGATAATGTGAGGAAGTTAAAAAAAAAAGAGAGGAGTTCGGTGGCAAGAAATCGAGTCACAGTGTTTAAGGAATCAAAATAGCCAGCTGCGCTGTTGTGCCAAAACAGGATCGAGACTGGGGGAGTGATGTGATTTAAAACGGCAGCTGTGCAGTCTGTTTGAGGTTCGGTGAAAGGAAAAAAAGCAATTATTGGGAAGGAGAGAGTTATTGCCAAAGTCGAGCTGCTGCGGTGTACAATTTTTAGGAAAACGGGGTAGCGAGTTCAGACTGCAGTGGGATTACTAAAAGAGACCATATTTTCATTTTGTGAAAAAAATTCGTTACATACAAGCAGCTTGGTGCGTTGTTTGAAAGTGAGCTTACCGCGAGACGGAAAGAATGCTGCCATTGTCATCCTTCTTGCGCTTGAAGTCGCAGCTCCGTGTGACTCATCCTGTAACGTGCTGACGTGGTGACGTTTGTCTTTTCTTTAGCAACAATGATGGTTGCTAAGTAACGCAAGGGGTACACGGAGAAGACAGGCGCCTTGATCCTTTTTTCTCTTCGAAAGGAAACACCGAAGCAGTTGTCTGGGGGTGAGACAGTCAATGAAGTCTTTGTGCATTTTCAGCAGATTTGTACTTTGTCCTTCATTAAAAGCGCGCAGTGGTCAGCGGATTGTTGAGAATGTTAGAAAAGAAGAGAGTTCCGCTGCACTCCTGGGTTATCAAGGTTCTGTTTTGAAATTTGAAAGGGGAAAGTTAGGTCTTTTAGGGTGCTCAGGGTGAAGCCCTTACTGTCCAAGAAGGGCGGGCATGAAAAAATGCGAGAGGAGAACCTTGTAGGCACAAGGTGGTGAGCCTGAGCACACCTATATGCTGTAATGAGCACAAAGTGATCCGAGGTAGAAATGCAAAAAAGTTTTATTCACTTTTTCATTTGTAAAGATATCTTCATGTTAATGATCAAAATATTCAACGAATAGTAGGAACTGAAGATCATATTTTCAAATCATATAACTTTTCCAAAGTTGATCCAGTTCAATTAGGTGACATCAAATGCATATATCCTCACCCCGATGCATTTCGAGCCGAGGGGCTCTTCGTCAGGGGGTACACACTGAAAATAAGTAAGGGAAGTGGTATAAGTCAGGAGCCGGAGGTGGGTGCCTATTAAACAAGTATGAGGAAAGAGAAAAGAACTATAGGCAGATGCTGTGTTATGTTCGCACATAAGGTGAAAATGAAAGAAAATGGGTAAGCGTGGATGCATGCTATAAACGGACGGTTCAAAGAAGCTGCAAGGGGGTGAATTAGAAGAGAGAATCGTCAGATGTTTTACGGTGGCCGTTAGTGCACAAAGATTAAAGAATTCGCATTACCAACAGTGCGAAGTGATAATTAGTATATGCGGGTGTGGAAAGTATAGCCAGTGTATTATAAGAGTTTCCCGATATCCGATGATACACCACAGTGACATAGTGAAATAACCAAACAGCTAAACACCCATTTAAACTACGCCTACATCTGCGTGACTATAACTCTGCCCCCGTATAAACTCACCGAGGAGAGATGTATGAAGATGTCCAATCGCCGGTATAACAGGTACAGTGACGGCGAAAAACGCCAGAACCCGCGGGTGTAAGAGGTCTCGACAGACGCGGAAGGGTTTAAGGTAGTGAGGGCGATAGAAAACGGACTGTATAGTACAGCCGAATATGTGAACACCGAGAAAGGACTAGAGTAAACAAGCCTTCCGGGAGAGTATATGCACATAAATGAAAGTAATGAACGAGTGCCCAGAGGTTTTGAAAAAACAGCCAAGTTGACGAGAATAATAGAAGGGAAAAAGTCCAAAAGGGACAGAAAATCTCACAAAGTAACAAGGGTGGTAAAAAATATATATGAGGAAGGGTGAAGTCACAGCAACGGAAGGGAAACAAGACTGAAAGAAGAATATAATACTGAAAGAAGAATATGAAATGGAAATAAAGGTAGCATGCAAGAAAAGATAAATAATGAAATAAAACTTAACCAAATCTGGTACATAAAAAGAAATAGGATCAATATACAAAATTTAAATGCCTAGGAGAGTAAAGGCATGCACAAAAGGTTGATCAGCCAGCAGACAGCAAATAATCAGTGTACATTCGTCATGTCAAAGGAAGCTACTATACTCCAAACGTTCGTTGAGGCCTTGCGGCGCAATCGTTCTCAATTTGAAAATCCAGAATAGTTCCCTTTGTAGTAAATGTTTTTTGGGGTCAATGCCCTCCGGTTTGGGTACGATTTCCAGAACTAGGAAACGGATTTGACTGTTCGTGTGCTTTTTTTGAGTGAAATGTGCGGATACGCATGATTTAAGATTGCCATTTCTGATATTGCTTCTATGTTCGTTTAGGCGTGTTTTAATCTTGCGCTCCGTTTTGCCAACGTATGATAGTCCGCATGGACATTTTAAAAGATACACCACATTGGTAGAGTCGCAGGTGGCATTGGTCCTCAATGGAATTTGTTTGCCCGAACTGGGATGGCTGATGTTTGTTCCTGGGATAATGTTATGGCAATTTTGGCAATTGTGGCATGGGATGGTTCCTTTATATGTAGTAGGTTCAATGTTACGTGGTTTTATCAGAGACCGTAGATTGCTAGAACGTTGGTATGCAAATATCGGCATGTCGTTGAAAATGCTGTTGAAATCCGGTTCTAGTTGTAACATTTGCCAGTGGTTTTTTATATTTTTTTTGATCAAGTGGCTCTTGGTGCAATATTTGGATACGAACACGTTGGGTTGTATATCCGGATTAGTTTTTGTCTTGGGTTGCAATAATGTAGATCGGGCAATAGTAGTGACACGTTGGTATGCAGTGTTGATGATCTTCTGTGGGTATCCTCGTTTGGCGAATTTTTTCATGATGACGGTGCTATCCTGTATGAATGATTCTTCAGTGGAAGCTATTCTTTTAGCTCTTAAGAGTTGTGAATATGGTAAATGAGTTTTGAGGCTGGGTTGGTGAAAACTGGAATAGTGTAAATAGTTGTTGCGATCGGTGGGTTTGGTGTATATGGATGTTTCAAGTTTGTGATCTTTCAGAGTGATGTTGACATCCAAGAAGGTGATGTTGGAACTGTTATATTGGTGGGTGAACTGGATTCTTTCATCAATGTTATTCAAGTTAGTGATGGCAAAGGTTAGTTGTTCTTCTGTGCCTGTCCAGATTACAAAGATATCGTCTATGTAACGATAGTATGTTTGAAGGTGATTTTTCCAATGTGGAGTGGAGAGAATGTGTTCATTTTCAAAATCCTGCATGAAAAGGTTGGCATATGCCGGAGCAGCACAGTTGCCCATGGCTACTCCGGATAATTGGCTGTAGTATTTGTCATTGTATCTAAAGTAACTGTGCAACAGGGTGAATTCGATAAGTTCCATCAGAAAAATTTGTAGATTAACTGGTTTGTCCGTTTTGAGCAGTGCCGTCTCTGCAGCCTGTATTCCTAGGTTGTGCGGAATGGAGGTGTAGAGTGAATTGACATCAATCGTACAGAGCAGAGTTGGTGTGTTGGGATCAATGATGACTTGACTGAGTTTGACTAGAAAATCTGTCGTGTCTTGTAAGAAACTAGCCATGAGTTTCACAGATGGTTGTAAGTGACGGTCAATGTAGGTCCCAATAGGTTCATGGATTGAATTGATGGTGCTAACGATGGGTCTGAATGGTGGTTTTGTCGGATGTTTGTGGATTTTGGGAATCATGTATAGGTATGGGACACTGGGATGGTTCTTGATAAGGTAACTACGATCTTTGGTGGTGATGGTTCCATTGGATACTGTTCTGTCAACGATTGCCTGGAGGATTGTAGCATACTCCTTTGTGGGATCAGATTGAATTTCCATATAGGTATTGGTCTCTTCAAGGTGTTTCTGTACACTGTCCAGATAAAATTGAGAATCCATGATTACGAGTGATCCGCCCTTGTCTGCAGGGCTGATCCTGATGGTATCGTTGGTAGCTAGTTGTTTCAAAGCAATTCTTTCTTGTTTATTCAAGTTTTGTTTGTGTCTTGTAGGTAGTTGGCGTATTTTATCAAGGTCTTTTTGTACCAAAACTTCAAAAAGGTCTAGCGTTTTATGGCTCACTGGGGCCATGTAGGTACTTTTGGGACGTAGATCCAAGATTGTATGTTCCTCGGTGGTGGGAAGGGTAGGACATACATTGGAAAAAAAGTGTCGTAAACGTAAATTACGCATGAATTTGTATAGGCTGGTTTGGATTTCAAGGTCGTTCATGTTGTGAGTGGGAACGAACGAGATCCCTTTTTGTAGAACCTTGTTTTGAGTAGAGGTGATAGTTGTTTTAGAAATATTTATGATTAGGTTCTGTGGCTCCTCGTCGATTGAGCTATAGGACGTAGTTGCTCTCTGATATTTTGTTCTCCGGGATCTCCGGTTGCATCTGTGCCTACCCCTAAAAAAGGCACTGGTGCAGTGCTCGGTGTTGTACTTTGGCTTGTTGATGCCGTACTCTGTGGTGGTTGACTGGCAGGAGCACTTCCTTGTTGGTTGGCAGCTGACTGAGGTGGTTGTCTGGCTTCTTGTCTGGGTTG
Organism: Lissotriton vulgaris; assembly: GCF_964263255.1. Lineage (NCBI taxonomy): Eukaryota > Metazoa > Chordata > Amphibia > Caudata > Salamandridae > Lissotriton > Lissotriton vulgaris. Next base: position 950,862,331 of record NC_141698.1, read on the forward strand.
TCGAAAACGAGTTGAGCCATCTGAGGAAGATGTATCTCCATCTGTGGATTTATTGTACTGCGTTCTTTGTTGTCGCCTAGCTGCGTAGATTTCAGCCCAATTATACACCTCCCCAAGTTTATAATCTACGGTGTCTCGTTTGAATTTACGTAATTTCCGTTCATTTATTTCTTTAGTGTATTTTTCCAATTGAGTGTTGATGTCTGTTAAAGTTTGTCCTAACTCTTCTCCAGTGAGTTTAGTGCTAAGTTCTTCTTTGAGTTGGTTAACTTCAGTAGTAAGGTCTTCTAACATTTTAGAGAGTTCTTCCACGATGAGTAGGATCAAGTCAAGTGAACACTTGTTAAGTATCCCATACCATCTCTCAGTGAATTTCATGTTGTTCTTACACAACGTTGATTTTAGTGGGATACGTAAGCCTCTTGGTATTCGTGACACTTTGTGGTAGCGGATGAGTGTACTGGCGTGTAGGCGCTGGTTGATCTCCCTTTTTGCTGCGTAAAGTAATTGGCGTATATTGGACTGTATTGATCCTGTACTGGAACTCACACATTCCGGTTCCTGAATTAAAGTGTAAATTCGTTCTGTATCCTCAGAGGAGAATTCAAAGGTGTCAGCTTTGTTTGATGTCAGATTTGCAATGTCGGCGTACGACATGATTCAGTAGGTGGGTGCAAGGCGGATGGACAGAAGGTGAAGAACTAGAAAAGAAGTGAGTTCCGCTGCACTCCTGGGTTATCAAGGTTCTGTTTTGAAATTTGTTGAGAATGTTGGCACCCAGGAAAATTGTTAGGGAAAGAGAAGAGCGAAAGGGAAATCAATGATGAACAGCCAGTTTCACAGATGAAAACTGTTTCGAGGAGCTATATATGCTCAAGTTACAGGAACTGCATAGGGGTCCAAGACACTACACTTGAAGTGACCATTTAAGGAAAGTGCCTGCGCATGAAGTGATTATTAAAGGAAGATGTCCCAAAAAACTGCACCAGAAGTGACTGTGCCACTGCAACTGTACCTGAAGTGACTATAGAATGGAATGTGTCCCAGACATGACATGGTGTATGAATGAGTTATGTAAGTGCTCGTTAGGAATGGGTCATGTAAGTGCTCGTTCTGGTTATGATTGAGTTATGTAAGTGCTCGATCGGGTGTATGAATGAGTTATGTAAGAGCTTGTTCATTTGTGTGAGAATGAGTTATGTAAGTGCTCGTTCTGGTGTAGGAATGGGTTATGTAAGTGCTCGTTCTGGTTATGATTGAGTTATGTAAGTGCTCGATCGGGTGTATGAATGAGTTATGTAAGGGCTTGTTCATTTGTGTGAGAATGAGTTATGTAAGTGCTCGTTCTGGTGTAGGAATGGGTTATGTAAGTGCCCATTCTGGTGTATGAATGAGTTATGTAAGTGCTCGTTCTGGTTATGATTGAGTTATGTAAGTGCTCGATCTGGTGTGTGAATGAGTTATGTAAGGGCTTGTTCATTTGTGTGAGAATGAGTTATGTAAGTGCTCGTTCTGGTGTAGGAATGGGTTATGTAAGTGCCCATTCTGGTGTATGAATGAGTTATGTAAGTGCTCGTTCTGGTTATGATTGAGTTATGTAAGTGCTCGATCTGGTGTGTGAATGAGTTTTGTAAGGGTATGTTCATTTGTCTGTAGTGTACACGTTGATTCCTGTTATTTCGTGCTATTGTTTGTTCGTGTGAGTGCTGCATGTTGTTCTGGTCTGGCCAACTGGTACCATGTGTGGCATTTCGGATTGATGGTGTATGATGATCGATAGCGCTTTATTTCAGGGATCTTTCGTGACGTTCTGCTCAGACTGTGGTGTGTGTGATGAGGCGTTACATAGTGCCTCGGGTTGTTTTCTTTTGATGTTTGGTGAATCGTGGTATAGCGATTCAGGATGTATCTTCTTTGTAAGTTCATTGGTAGAATGGTGTTGCATATTTGCATATGTTTTATTTGTGCATTGTTTTAAGTTTGTGACTACGTGTACTTAACATGTGGTCATTATCTTATTTTTTCACTATGCAATTCTTTCCCCTATAACGAAGGGAGATATGTTGTATCTTGAGTCTCCCTGCTGCTCAGCTAGAATGCATGTGTTGTAGAATGTTGGATGAGTGGAATGTTAGTATGTTATGAATGTCAGTTGAGTGAGGGCTGAGCAGCAGGACAGCTGCTCCTGATGGGGTTATCATTATAACTTAACATCTTAATAAAGTAACTTAAGAACCTACAGTTCCAGCTTCCTTTGATTACAACAAAAACCTCAAAAACACATTTTATTATCATAATTCTTTATTGACAGTGGAAATTGTTGACAATGGCAGGTTTCCTAATGTAATGAATGCTAGGGGATATTGATGCTACTCCCATTGCCTTTAATGATGATTTACAACATATATTGTATATTGACACCACCATTGATTTCAGTGGTCTTGCAATGGTAACATATAAAAAAATCACTGCTTTTACTGATATGTTGACAACCTGCAAACCAATAGGCCTGCCTTATTGATAATAACATCCACTTATAATGTAATTTTCTATCCAGTATAGGTGGGTGGTCCTGTGATTGTAGGGTTCAATCCCTACGATGGATGTGAAGTGATATGAGTGTGCCACCAATTGTATTTCCATCCTCCTTTTAGTATATAGCTAGAATTTAATTTTCGGTATTCAGTAGTATGTGTAATAAAAAGTACTCTTCCTTTTTAAAAAATAAAAGCACTTACTGGACAATAATTGATTGAGCATTCCTGTGGTGTACAAGAGACCTGGATCTACTTGCCATACTGTCTCTCATGAGTAGACCTTCGATTCCTTTGCCTCACTACAATGTTATGTTATGTTATGTTATGTTATTTCCATTTTTAAAGCGCGCAGCTGCCCCAGCAAAGGGGCGTCCCAGCGCTATATCTGGAAAGGAGACACAACTCAGTCAGGGCAAGAGAAGAAATCAAGCGGAGAAACCCCAAGATCCAGTGGGAAAGATGAAACTCTTAACGGCTCTCCTAAATGCCAGTAACTCATCCATGGCGGGAATATGGGCAGGAAGAGAGTTCCACAGTTTGGGTGCCAGAACTCTAAAAGAACGACCAGCTGCTCTGCCTCTCTTGAAACGTGGAACAATGGCTAAATTTTGCCCCAAAGACCTCAGCTGCCGAGGAGGAACATAAGGAGTAATGAGGCGTTCCAATATCTGAGGCGAAGATTGTTTCAGAATTTTAAAAGATAGACATAAAGTCTTGAATTCAATCCTCTGAATCAGGGGTAGCCAGTGAAGCTTACAGATAGTTTCTCTGGCCGAGCAAAATCTAGGAAGGCCTACTAGAGCCCTGGCAGCCGCGTTCTGAACGCGCTGCAGCCTGGTGATTTCCGCCGGGTTAGCTCCGAGCAAAAGTGAGCTCGCACAATCGAGTCTAGATAGTATGGCAGCCAGAATTATCAGTGGTTGGGTAGGGGCGTCAAAAAATGTCAGAATCGGCCTTAGACCACGTAAGATCCCAAAGCAGGTGGCTGCTACTTTTTTGGTATTGATGGAAAAGCTAAGGGAGGGATCAAGCCACACCCCCAGATTTTTCACCTCAGCTGCCGGAGTGGGGATAGGGCCCAGTTCTGATGGCCACCTTTTGTCGCCCCAAAGATTGCTCTGTTTGCCCACAATCAAGACCTCGGTCTTTTTAGTGTTAAGCTGTAAGAAATTGGCCGTCATCCAGCCAGCCACTGCACTGAGACCCTCACAAAATCTGGTAGCCTCAGGGTCTGAGTCCCCACTAAGTGCAACCGCCAGTGGCGTGTCATCAGCGTAAGAGACCATAGTCAGGTCCCAGCGCTTGGCGACAGCAGCCAGCGGCTGCACATAAAGATTAAACAGCGTGGGTTTTAGTGCCGAACCCTGCGGGACTCCCTGCTCAATGGTATAGGGTTTCGACTCAAATGGTGGAGTGGTGACCCTAAAGGTGCGGTCGGTAAGAAACAACCAAAACCAGTCAAGTGCCACACCATTGACACCTGCTTCTCCCAGACGCTGCAAGAGTATTGCGTGCGATACAGTGTCGAACGCGGCACTGAGGTCGAGTAATACCAGTGCTGCAGTTTGACCCGAGTCCAACACGGAGTGCAGGTGTTCTGTCATGGAGAGAAGTGCGGTCTCGGTACTGTGACCAGCATGAAAACCATTTTGCGAGAGGTCCAAAATGTTAGCAGACTGAAGGTGGTTAGACAGAATGCCATTGACATGGGCTTCGCGACCCAAGGGAGAAGGGAGATGGGTCGATAGTTCTCCAGTGTGAGAGGGTCCAGTGCAGGTTTTTTCAGGATGGGGGTGACATAAGCTTGTTTCCATTTAGGAGGAATTAGGCCCGAGGAAAAAGATAAATTTATAAGTTGGCGTATAGGGGGTAGGCATAGTGAGGCTAGTTCTTTAAATTGTGCAGGTCTAAGAGGATCCGCAGGTGACCCAGATTTGACTTTGGCTACCAGCTTGTCAAACTCCTCCGATAAGTCAGGGAGTGTGGATAGGGCCAGATTAGCACTAGGCATGGAGCTCTGATCCTCCATTGTCAGACTAGTACTAGGAAAAGAGCTATACATTTCAGACACTTTTTCCACGAAGAAGGTCGCAAGATCTTCACAATGTGAAAGTGAACAGATCTCAGCCACAGGTATTCTGTTGGCTGTAAGATCTTTTAACACTTTGAAGATCAACTTCATGGGATTAGAGCTGACATTGAATTCATGGGAGTAGTAGGCTGCCCACAACCTACAAATAGCTTATGATAGCTCTTAACTTGTGCTAAATAGTAGGTTTTTTTCCCAGCATCATAGGACTTACACCAGGCTCTTTCTGCTTGCTTACACGTTGTCTTTAAAAGTCAAAGTGAGTCGTTGTACTAGGTGCTGGGTTCTAATAAGCGACTCTTACTCCAAGCTGCAGGAATCAAGGAGTCAAGGGCTTAAGTGACCCATTCACAAAAGAGGTCATAGCCCGATTCGACACCCTCAAAAGAGGCTAGCGGGAGACCACTGAGAAGATGATGGAAGTCAGCTAATTTAAGTTTTTTCCAGGAACGTCTGAAAAGAACTCTGTCTGATACTTTAAAAGGACGATCCTTGATCGTAAGATGAAGCTCTATCAGATGATGATCAGTCCAAGCTATAGGTCTTGGCAGGAGGACCTTAGCCATAGTCAAGTTTGTGAATATCGGGTCCAAGGTATGCCTCCCCCCCTGAGTCGGGTGAGTGACCACCTGGAGAAGCTGGAGTGCCTCCAGGTCCGCGAGAATACTACTAATCGCTGGGGTGTGGGGAGTATCAAAATGGAGATTTAAGTCCCCAATAATACTAAAATTAGCTGACCCCAGAGCAAGAGTACTTACAAAATCTGGGAGAGCTTTCCTAAAAGACACATCACTGCCTGGTGGTCTATAGATCAGCAAACCAGACATAGTGAAATGATGACTGATCGTGATGCAAAAATATGCACTTTCACAGCCAGCTATGTCCGGAGTTTTCCAGGTACAGGGATAGCATGATTTAATTGCCATAGCAATCCCTCCTCCTCTTGAGTTTCGATTATGCGTGAAAATAGAGTATTCCGAGGGGAGTACTAGATTAGTCACAGCCATGGCCTCGTCCTGCAACCATGTTTCGGTCATGAAGAAAATATCGGGAGTCTCATCGGATAACAAGTCGAAAATGGCCTGGTGGTGCTTGGCCAGAGATCTGACATTAAGATGCCAGATTTTTAAGTCACAAGGGGGCTGAGAGATAGTAGGTGGGGAAGCTACCGGGGCGTCACCCAAAGAAGGATGCCCTGTATAAGCAGAGATGGGAGTACAATGAGGAAGTGACAGCATACCACAAGGGCACATGTAAGGGCCACAGAGTGGATCAATGGGTGGAAGTTTACAAGGTATAGATAGGCTCCGTAGCCTGAGGAAGTCTGCCCTAGAGTACATACCTGCTGTCGAAAAAAAATATGCACAGAGTCTCGGCGCTCGGCGAAAAAAAAAATGCACAGAGTCTCGGCGAGAAAGTCAAGTGCTATAATGTGGTACTTGGTTTGTTGTTCAAAAATCAATTTCAATTGCTGACATTACTTGTGAATAACTTACATCATTCGCAGCTCATAACCCAATTTCTTACAAGCTATCTTAGCGGCCACACAATGTTCATGTCCAGATTTTCTGATTTTCTTGGTGTCGTGCAACACATGGGATAGAGAGTGTAGAGGAAGGGTCAATGCCGTGTTGGGGGGGGGGGCACATGAGCTTGACATGCAAAGGTACAGTAAAATGTGCATGTGCCCATTGGAAAATGCAGAGTTATTATATGAAGATTTGGCCAATGCAAACTATTCACTTCATTCCACAAACCAAAAATATAAGGAAACATCTCAGATATTGTGCAAAAGACGGGTTAGAACTGTTTATCCATCTGTTTGAAGATGGCAGCTATTTGATTGGTGATGCACAATCACTGTTTTATGAGTTCTTTCCAGATATGGATGATGAATTGTGAACCATGGTTTGTGATGATCATAACTGGTAAGCTGTGAAGCTTGAAGATGCTTTTCAATAAGATGGTGGACTATTCAAAAGCTGTGAGTATTTTTCATAGGTGGATGAAATCCTCTAAGCTTGTGAAGTAGTCTACTTCTACTGACTAAATTTCTAATTTCTAATTTAAAACATTTGTAGAGCGCAGCGTATACCGTACGGTTTCTTGGCGCTAGTAGTTCGTTTGACACCTGAAGAAAATAAGACCGGTCTTGGGTAGGGAGGGGCGTTATACAGGGAAGGCTTGTTTGAAGAGAAAGGTTTTTAAATCCTTGCGGAACGAAAGATAATGGGTAGAATAGCAGAGGTGATCAGGGAGGGAATTCCAAAAAGTGGGGGCAAGAGTGGCAAAGTTGGTTCCGCCCCATTTTTTACGTTTAAAACGTGGGGTTAGGAGGAGGGATTTGGAGGAAGAACGAAGCTCTCTAGAGGGGACGTATTCCTTTAGTAATGAGGCAATAAAGGCAGGGGCAGTGCCTTGTCGGGCCTGAAAGACCATACACCCGGTCTTAAACAGGGAACGTTCTTTAACCGGGAGCCAGTGAAGCTCTTTGAGGAGGGGTGTGGAATGGTGGTACCGTGGGAGACCATAGACCAGACGGGCCGCCTGGTTCTGAACCAACTGGAGTCTCCGCAGGCTATATAATGGGATGCCGTTGTAGATGGCATTAGCGTAATCTAGCCTCGAGATGACCAGTGCAGCCATGATCACCTTAAGTGCCTGTGGGGAAAAAAAACGGGAAACAGAGCGAATAGTGCGAAGGGTGAGAAAGCAGGAAGATACAACGGTGCTGATTTGTGAGTGGAGGGTGAGCTGGTTGTTGATTTTAACCCCCAATGTTTTAACTGTGGGTGACGGAGAGGGGGGGGAACCTAGAGAGAGTGGCCAGAAATGAGAATTCCAGGGACTGGACGACCCACCGGTGAGAACCAGCTCGGTTTTGTCCGGGTTCAATTTCAGCTGGTTGTGGTTCATCCAGTCCCTGATGAAGGTCATAGTCGACTGAAAAATAGAGACAGAAGAAGGGGAAGTAGACAGATCGAAGATGAGCTGGAGGTCATCCGCGTAATTGTACACGGTGACCTCCAGCTGCTGAAGAGCAAAGATAAGAGGGGAAATGTAAAGGTTAAACAACAAGGGGGAAAGAGAAGATCCCTGGGGGACACCACAAGTGACAGGGATAGGAGTGGACGTGAAGTCACCCGACCGAACTGCCTGGGTGCGGTCCCTCAGGAATGAGGACAGCCAGAGCAGGGCTGAGCCCTCGATTCCCGCCGCCCCGACACGGGACAATAAGATGGTATGGTCAACCGTGTCAAAGGCGGCGGAGAGATCGAGAAGCACCAGCGCCTGGTGTTTATTGTTGTCCATGCCCGTCCTGAGGGTGTCCAGTACCGACACTACGACTGATTCGGTCGAGTGTCTGGGGCGGAAGCCGGCCTGGCGGGAAGCCAACCCACCGTTGGCCTCTACGTGGGCGCTGAGGATCGCGGTGGCATGGCGTTCCAGCACCTTGCCCAGGTAGGGCAGCAGGGAGATAGGGCGGTAGTTGGCTGAGATGGTAGGGTCAGTGCCGGGTTTTTTCAAAATGGGCACTATAAAGGCTGTTTTGAGTGCCGGGGTCACTACTCCCTGAGCGAGAGAGTTATTGAGAAAGGTGATGGGGGCTTCAGGGCAAGAAGAGTAAATATGTTGCAAGATACGAGCTGGACAAGTTTCTGCCGGAGAGCCCGACTTGACTTTGGGGAGTATCTCGCGGAAAGAGGCCTCAGTGAGGGGAAGAATAGAGGTGAGGCGATTGAGGACAGTGGGGGAAGGGGGGTCCACAAAAGTAGGTGAAGGGGGGGGATGTTAGCCTTGATGGTAATGATTTTGTCTGCAAAGTAGGTATTGAGCTGATCGCAAAATGATTGAGATGGAAGGATTTGCGAAGAAGCTCTGTCAGAGTAAGCCAAGTTGTTAACTATGCTGAATATTTCTCTGGATTTATTTTCCGCTGCCTCTATTTTTAAGGAAAAATAGGTGGTTTTAGCAGAGAGAATAGCACTTTTGTAAGTAGCAAGTGATTTGAGATAGAGGGTTTTTGCTGCGGAGGAATAGTTTCTTCTCCACTGTCTCTCCGCCTGTCGGGCCGATAGTTTTAACTCTTTTAGGTGGTCGTTAAACCATCTGTTGGAGTCCTTTTGTCGTCGGATGGAAATACGACGCAAGGGGGCCACAGTGTTACAGCCTGTAGTCAGCCAGGTGTTCATGGCAGTGGCTTGAGACTGGGAGGAGAGACCGGAGAGAGACGGGGTGGAATTACGGAGCAGGGAGGACAAAGAAGAAAGGTCAACTCTGTTCCAGTTCCGCGCCCAGGTGTTTCTGGCATGTGGAACTTTAGGTACAGAGTGGTGAGAGATAGAAAAAGAAATAAGAGCGTGGTCAGACCAACAGCAGGGGGATACCATCACCGGGGATAATTGAAGGTTGAGGGACCAAACCTGATCCAACAAGTGGCCGTGGGAATGGGTAGGGACCGTTATGTGCGGGACAAAGTTCAAAGTGAACCTATACAGATCAAGAAATGAGACAATAAAGTCCGTTGAAAGCACTGCCCACGGTTGCTGGGGAGAAGCCAATGGTTACAACAATCCTATTGGATTCATGTGAGAACTCTTAGTCTGAGTACAGATGTTGCATTTGTGAATGAAATTGTGAATACATGCCCTCTAAAGAGGCCACCAAATTAATCTGTCAATCAGTTCTTTTATCTTTCTATCTCCTGAATATGCTGCTACTGGAGACCTATGGTAACTCAAAAAGTGTTACAGTTCATTTCTAGACACATAAGAGGCGATGTAATGAAATAGCAGAGTGTTAATACTATGCCTTTTATTTGGATCTGCTTGCAACCATACTTATTGAGCGCTTTCTTGATAGTTCTCCTTAATCATGACAGGCAATGAATCCAACTCCTGTGCTGCCTCAGGGACAACTGCTAAAATACCTGATTTTTTACCAGCTGAGATAAAACGTCTCCTTTGCCATAACTGTTTCCTAGTTGCATATGATAGTGTACTGAAAACTATAGAACAATAGGGACCATCATGTCTCACATTTGCACATTTTATGTTTTTTACAAAAAGCAGGTTATTGTAGTTGGTGCACACTGCGATCTCAAGGGTTACTCATTCTAAATAATGAATGTGGAAAAGCTTATTTATTGGCAAGGAGTTAATGCAAATAAATTGTATTGTTTTTCTCTTTATTCATCAAGGTCCTGGAATGAAAAGCGATTGGGTGCAGCGTGCCAATGAGAAATTACTGCTTGAACTGTGTAGGTATGGATGCAAACACACCCATCTCTACAATTGGCATGTCTCAAAAAAGGGATGAGGCAAATGCTGATTTCAGAGTGTTGACAGCCAATTCTTGTTCCTTCCCCGATGAAAGTGTTATCCCTTCTTTGTTAGTTTTGTGATGGGGTGCCACAAGAGATTAAAAGTCCATTTAGAAATGTCTATAAAATTGGAAAAATCATTATGACTCTGAATGTGTTTGATATTGTAGGGTGGGCACTTTAATAAAAAACAATGGTCCTCAGTATATAGGCCCATTGGTTTGTAGTACATTGTTTACCCAAGGCCCCTGATGATTCTCAGGTTCCCTTGTTACGTAGACACATTGTAGGGTTGAGGCCGCTCATGTACTCCGTTATCCTTGTTAGTGTCCATGCTAATGCTTTTGACAGCTATTTGAAACCTAGGGACATAGTTTCTGATACTTCAAAAACATTTTTTTTCTTTTTGCCTATAGGGAATATTTTCTCAGCTGTCCCAAAACCTCTCTCACATGTTAAGTATGTTGTTTAGTCTCACAGAATATGAGAAAATTGTCGAACAGCATTATAAATGTCAAATGACCTAACTATATATTCAGAGCCCATATTTTGGGGCAGATTTACATGCCCCCTCCGGCACCAGTATGTCACTTTTTGTGACGTACTGGTGGCACATGTTACTTCTCCATATTTTCAAGGACAGGAAAAGCCACCCTGGGTGGCTTTTCCTCTCGTTGTAAATATGGCCCCTTTACACGCAGCACTTAGCTTGAACGAGGCGTTCCATAAGTGTTCCTGTGGGTGTTCCCACGCAACACCCATGGAACAAGACACATTTCCAGATTTACGAGGAATCGTAAATCTGAAAATGCGCCTGAATGCTTTGATACCCTAAGGTGGTACAACAAGGAGAAATGTTTCATTTCTCCTCGTTTTTTCCTCTTTCATTGCGTGCTGCATTCTACAGCATGCATTGTTTTTGTGCAGGATGGTGCCCATTCCTGCATAAAAAAAATCTCTTCATGATGCAGCCATCCTTGCACCATGGTGCAAGGGTTCCTGCACTGGCGCATGACAGCTGTTTGTGTGCCAGCGCAGGTGACAGCACAGGAATGCCACATATTATAGTGAATATGTTGCATTCCTGTGCTTTGGAAGTGCTACAGCGTGGCCCAGCCAGAGGGCTTGCATTGCCGTGCTGCGGCACTTCCTTGTAAATCTACCCCTTATTATTTTATGCCGTCTTCCACTGATTACCCTTACAGATGGGGAACTGATAATACGTTCTAAGATTTTCAGAGCCCTGAAATGAGAGAGAAATAGAATAATCTTATTACATTTTTTATAGTAAATGCCTGGGTTATAGTCACCAGATGCTTTAGTCAAAAAAATGGGAGGGACAAAGGTAAAGAATAGAAAGTCTTATGAATACTTTTTCAAGATTCTTTTGACTGTATTGTTGTAGAACCTCTTCTTCTCTTGAAGTTAAATGGTACATTCAACCTTGTGAAACTGAGAGTACAGGAACCAGAGTGATCACACATTCATATCATCACACATTCATATTGCCTATTAGGAGGCAAAGTTCAATCAATCAATCAGGGAAATTGTAAGCATGCTACTCACCTGTAAGGGTCTCAAGTCACTTTAGGGGGGAGGGTCTTCAGGTGTGTTTAGCCAAAGAGCCAAGTCTTGAGGGTCTTCCTGAAGATGTTTATGGAGGGGGCACGTCTGATGTCTGCTAGTAGCTCGGTCCAGGTCTTAGCTGCAATGTGAGAGAAGGATCTTCCGCCTCCTCTTGCTCTGCAGATGTGCCGGGTTTCGGCCAGTGCGAGGTTGGTAGATCGGATGTTAATTTTGGGTACTTGGAAGTTGATTCTGTCGCTGAGGTATTTCGGTCAGTTGTTGTGTAGGCATTTGTAGGCATGGGAGAGTATTTTGAAGGTGATTCTTTTTTCCACGGGGAGCCAGTGGAGTCTGAGTAGGTGTTGGCTGTTGTGTTTGTGGACAAGTCTGGCGGCTGTGTTCTGTACTGTTTGCAGTTTGCGGAGTAGGGACTTGTTGATGCCACCGTAGACTGTCTTTCCGTAGTCAAGCCTGCTGGTGATGAGTTGTGGGTGACTGTCTTTCTTGACTCAGAGAGGATCCACTTGAAGGTCTTGCGGGGGATGCGTAGGGTGATGAAACAGCCGGAGGTGACGGCGTTGACCTGTTGGTTCATGTTGAGTGATGAGTTGAGTACGATGCCAAGGTTTTTGCCGTCGGCCACCTGGTGTTGTCCCATGCTGATGGGGTTGTTCCAAGGATGAGGACTTCTATTTTTTCGGCGTTGAGCTTCAGGCAACTGTTGGTCATCCAGACTGCAACATCTTGCATTCCTTCCTGATAGTTGAGTTTAGTGGTTGTGGGGTCCTTGGTGAGGGAGAGTATGAGCTGGGTGTCGTCCGCATAGGATACAATTTTGAGGCCATGTTGTCAGACGATGGCTGCAAGAAGGGGCCATGTAGATGTTGAAAAGGGTCAGGCAGGTGATTTCGGTGGGATCAGAGAGGAAGGGAGGTATTCTGATCCTTTGGTTTCTTCCAGTGAGGAATGATCGGAGCTAGTCCAGGGCTGTTCCTTGTATGCCATCTTCGTGTAGTCTGGTGACTAGTGTGCGGTGAGAGACAGTGTCGAAGGCCGCTGAGAGGTCGAGTAAGATGAGGACTGCTGTATGGCCTTAGTCCAGGAGGGTGCGGAGGTCATCTGTGGTGGCGAGTAGGGTGGTCTCGGTGCTGTGGTTCTTTCTGAATTCAGATTGGGATGGTCGAGGATGGCGTTCTCTTTGATGAAATTTGTCAGTTCCCTGTTGACTGTTTTCTCTGCAGCTTTGGCTGCGAAGGGAAAGAGTGAGATGGATTGGTAGTTCTTGAGGTCGGTGGGGACAGCTGTGAGCTTCTTGAGCAGGGGCCTGACTTTTGAGCGCTTCCAGTTGTCTGGGAAGGCACCTGTTGTGAAGGTGGTGTTGATGGTGCATTGTAGTTCGGGTGTGATGGCGGCCATGGCACTGTGATAGACATGGGGGGGGGGGCAGGGGTCGGTGCGGGCTCCCGAGTGGATGCCGTTCATGGTGTTATGGCTCCCAATTACTAAATACATCAATTCAGACATTATAAGCATCAGGTAGTTCTGAAACCTCTGTAGTTGCTATTCTGCTGGAAGAGCCACAGCAAAATGTTTCAACAAGCACCTCACCAATTGAGTTTTTTCTGAGATTTCTGCAGATAGCATCTCGATAAGCAGATCATACGGGTAGATGTAAGGGATGGACATGCCCAGTCAATTGTAGGACTAAGTCTTCTTAACTACATTGTTCTAGAAATAACAGAAAAGTCTGGAATACCAATAATATAACATTGAATCTCTTCCAAATGACCAGTCTCTCATCATAAATAATAACACTGTCCCACATTAGCAGCAATTACAGATATAGGGGTTCCAGTCAATGCCAATAATAGGATCAGGATGATTTTTCATACTAGATCTTGCTACCGGCATTTCCAGCTTTACAGATTCTACTAGAGCAACTAACTGTTGGGAATCTGTTGGGGATCTTGTGGAAGTATCAATGGTACTCCAAGTTAAAAGTAAGCTTTACATTTGGCAAATGTAGAACTCATAAACAGTTTAACTTGTGGTTAGTCAGTTCCTAATGCACTACCCCATTTCTTGGCTTTTTAGTACGTTGTTTAGAACATTGTTTGACACAGTGTTCTTTCTTACCACTGGACATGCATGGACCCTCTTTTTGGTGGCGTTCTTTTTCATCATGAGTTTAGGGTTCTTTACTTCTCCCACTTGCAGTGATTCAACATTTTTCTAAAGCACGTTTTTCATGATGCCTAGCTCTTTGCTGAACATCAATCTGAAAGGTAAGATGAATGAAAACTTTTACCATTGTAAGATGGTAACAAACATAAAGAAAGCAGTCCAATTACAACTGAATCACTAACTATACAATAGCATCCCCAATTTGATACAATGTTTGCAAAACCCATCGTAAGCACAATTACATATATTACACATATTATTATATTGCATTGTTTGTGCAATTGTTATATGTTATATGTGTCTGTATTACAGCTCTGAAGAAGCAGCCTACTTTCAATTAATCATATACTTTATTCTGCACAAAACAAAGGCCATAAAAGGTTGATAAATTCAAGAAGAGCATGAACAATAAAGTGCATACAATAAAGCAGCATAAAGATAAAACAATCACATTACAATCGAGTGAACACTGTATTCGCTTAGGTGTCCCATGCTTCCCAGATGGGTTAAAAACATATAGGAACTAAAAACTATGCTTCAGTAGTCCAGGACCTTGAAATTCTAAAAAAGAAAACATGGTTCTTGAAATAGAAATTTGTTAGAGGGTTCCTCTACTTTGCCAGTTCGAGCATCAGTAAATATAGGCTAACATAAAAGGTGGCTACAACATGGCTTCCAAAGACTGAAGAGTCAAATACAATCCTCGGATAGATGAAATCAGGCATGAAGCCCAGGGATTGACCACTGATTACAAATTTGGAGATGTTTTACTTTCCTGGGCCGCAACCATATTATTGCACTCCCTAAACTTTGGGGGAAGATCCGGTGTACTCGTGAAAGTCACAAAGGACTCCCCTCACATTCGAAGAGCCTTCAAAGTCTGTGCTATAAGTACAGCATCATCTGCATATAGTAAAACTGGTACAGACAGGTTTGTTATCCTTGGGGTGTCCCTAACAGCATTAATTAAAAAGGGTCTGAAATTATTAATATATAAGATGAACAACAGTGGGCCAGAATTCAACCTTGTCACACCCCTCTAGCAATTAGAAAGATATCAAACATTTTACCTGATGGGACCATTTTACCTGCTGACCCTCGCAGCCGTATTCTCACAGAGACTGTATAAAAAAATAACCAAAGCTGCTTCAGTTTGTAAATCTAAGACCAACTGCCATAATTTGGATCTGTTTACGCAATCAAATACAGTGGACAGCCCTTAATGATAGTATACTTGTCCCCTTGCAACTGAAAAGAAGGTCCACCAAAGACTCCAAACGTTGGTTTAACGAGAAGTTAAATACAGATAGAACCAATCTGAGACTAGCCAATCGATCCTGGAGAGGCTTGCTGTCTCTTGAACACCTTGTGCTCCTGAGATCTAGGAGGAGCACGTACAATAAACACATTAAGAGAACTGAAATGAATGAAATGAAATTAAATTAAATTTATAAAGCGCATGGCTGCCCGAAAGCGTCCCAGAGCTAACAGAAAAAGAACTAAAACGATTTTTTCAGAAGTCAGCTTGATAAAGCCAAAAACACCCCAAAACAGCCAAATTGTGATGATATCTCTGACTTATTCCTTGGAAAGAGGAATACGATTAAAATTGATCTCCAGACATCGATGAACCAGCTGACAGACCCTTCCCCTCTCTCCCCAGTCATCCTCTTTTCTAGGGTACACTCCCAAGAACAGCGGATCCTGGAGCCTTTTCGCAACCTTTGACAAAATCTCTATACTTACTACACTTAAACTCTCCAACCACTTCAATTACCCGCTACCACCCCGTTTCCTCAATGAAATGAAGAGGTCCCTAGTCCCAATCTGGACCAAGATTGTAAATGCCTCCTAACAACAAGGTGTGGTTCCTGTCTAAAGGCTAGCCAGGTTATGACCATTCTTAAAAAACCCTCTGCTGAGCAAGACGACCTTAATAACATCTTCCCAAAGAGTACTATTCCTACGCTACCGAAGCTGCTAGAGAAATGTGTCCATGTCCAACTTTGTAAGCACATTATTCAATTCCAGCTTCTTGATCAATTTCAATCGGGCTTTCACCAGGGTCATAGCACCGAAACTGCCATTACCCACATAATGGATGACGCTCTAAAAAATGTTGGATCGGAACAGAGGTTGCCTTCTAATCCTCCTTGACCTCTTGTCAGCTTTTGATACGGTCAAACATGATAACCTTCTGGATATACTGGAACGAAGGATGGGTCTCTCAGGATCAGTTCTGAACTGGTTTGCCTCATTTCTTCATAACAGGTCGCAAAGAATTAAAGTCAGTCACTCCTTCTCCAACTCTTCTCCGATCACTCTGGGGGTCCCTCAAGGGTCCTCTCTCTCATCCACACTCTTCAACTTTTTCATGGAGCCCTTAACGCAAATGCTCAAATCATCAATATACTGTATCACATGTATGCGGACGATACCCTATTGCACTTGAAAATCTCCTCCCCGTAGATATCAATTCTCTCAATTCGACCCTGCTCAAAACCCTGGTTGACTTTCAATCATTTCAAATTAAACTCCATCAAAATTGAATTCCTCCTTATTTCCCCTCCCAATACAGACCTCTACTTTCAGTGAATACATGAAGCAGCTTACGCTCTCAACTGTGTTCCACACATCATTGACTCTACCAAATCTCTCGGAATAATACTTGAAAAGGCCCTGAGCATGCAGGAACACATCAGCTCTGCCAAAAACGGGGGGAACTTCCAAATGAGCATACTAAGAAAGTTAAAACTCTTCCTCCCCCCGTAAGACTTGAGTCTGCTGTTCAAGCACTAGTCATCTCCAGGTTGGAGTATGGGAGCTCATCTCTCTGTGGGCTTCCGAGCTACAAGTTGGCTATGCTGAGGGCCTCTCTAAAACCGGCGGTAGGCTCATCACAGGATCCAAAAGAAATAACCACATCATGCCTGATTTGAAATCTCTAAATTGGCTTCCTATCGAGACTAGGATTCATCTTAAAATTGCTTGCATGGGTCACAAAGCCCTTCACTTTAACACTCCTCTGTACCTCGCCCGGAAACTGGAACTCTTGGGTGGTTGCAGCTATCCTGCTCTGTCACACTGTTGATCCCGTTATTATGTGAAGTGCTCTGATACCCGCTTGGGTCAGGTTCGCGCTATTAAAACTTTATAAATAAATGAAATAAAAAAGAAATACTTCCAACTATCAGATGTACGTTTAAGCACTGTTCTATTGTACCTAGCCCAGGGCAAAAACCAAATTGATAAGGACACACAATATTATTTAAATTTGCCCAAGATTTTAAACGATTTAAGATCACCCTCCCAATTATTTTCACAAAGCGATAAATAAGTGAGATGGGACAATAGCATTTCAGCTACATACAATCATCTTTTTTAAATATAGTGACTATTGTGGAGAGAGCCCATGAGCAAGGGATCTTAATACACAATGAACTGATGAAAACATTCATAATTAGAGGGCCCCACAGGTTTACATTGCATTTGATGAAGTCAATAGGGACTCCATTGGGTCCTAGGGCTTTTCCAACTGGACTTTCACTGATTCTCGATAAAATATCTGAATCAAGAATTAGTCAATTTCATCACCGACCATAACCTTCTGGACCCCTCCTAGAATGGCCTCAGGAGTGGCCATATCACAGAGTCTGCATGTATAGCTGTAACCAACTCCACTAGAATGCAGGTTGATCAGGGCGGGACTATTCTCCTGCTCCTGTTGGACTTGTAGGCATCTTTCGATACTGCATTGTCCACATGCATGATCATACCGCTTAAGCAAGTAGGGGTGGGTGCTAAGGTACTAGAACTGCTTCATTCTTTACTTGTTGAGAGGTGTCAGATTGTAAGCTGTGGTCACTTTAGGGCCAAGGCCTTCAGCTTACCATGTGGGGTGCCACAGGGCTCGTCACTTAGCCCCACACATTTTTATTTTTACGTCTCCCTACCGGCAGCCGAAGTGAGATCTTTTGGATTCCAATTATACACAAAATATTGTGTATATCACCAACAATCTATCTGGAATGGCTTAAAAATGTAAACTCTGTGTGCCTGGTGTGAGTAGCTGGATGAAGGATAACTTCCTCAAGCTAAACATGATTCAAAGGCTGAAGTCTTGGTCTTTAGTGCTCAGCACTCTATCTGGTCAGAGCTGTGGTGGCAGGAATTCTGTGGGCCCAATTCCTTCACTCCTGGAGTCAGAAATTAACCTAGGGGTTCTGTTTGACACCTTCCTTAACTTCAATTTGCAGGTAAACCAGAACACGAGCACCTGCTTTTTCAATCTAAATCTCTTAGGAAAATCTTCCCTTTAATTCCTGAGGAACTTCATAAGTCAGTGGTTATCGTGTTGACCACTCCTGAAATTTTTTCAGTGAGAGAAGGTCTTTGAATTCTTCACTGGCTCCCAGTCAGGAAATGGGTGATTTTTAAAGCACTTAGCACAATCCATCTAGGTTCGCAACATAAGGGCTCACTAGTCAGTAGGTCATCCTTTCGTTGGTACAGACCAACCAGACACTTAAGATCAGCCTCAAACACGAAAGTCACAGCTCAAAAACTCAGAAAGACGAGAAGAAGCACACTCTCCTTTTCCGTCACTGCTGTCAAGCTATGGACCACCCTGCCAATTCACATCACAGAGATCAACTCCTTCGCCTCCTTTAGAAAACACTAAATAACCTGGCTCATCTCTTCTTAGTTTAGCCTCTCCCAGGTCCTTATGATTAGAGTCTCTCTTTTGTCTTATCTTTTGCTAGGCTGTAAATGTTGCTCTTGTATCTTACTTTCTTTCCTGGAGTGGGCTCTTCCTGATGCGGTTTTGGAATATTCTGCACTCCGCTCCATGGTACCAGTGGGTTTAGAGCGCTATATGCATTTTTTAAATTTTATTTTCCTTTGTTGACTTCCTCTACCTCTGGTAGGGTGATAGACAAAATAGGTGTGTTCACCAATTTGCCCAGAAGTGTTTCCCCCAAAGTCTCCTCAGGTTCTGTATGATAGATGATACTGAAGTGCGAGATCCATTCAGAGTCCGATAGATTGCACTGCTTTAGGGGGTTGTGTGGGACGTTCCCTTGCCTGATTGTTTTTAACTGTGTCCCAGAATAATTTGCAATTATTCAAGAGCCCATCACATTCTGGGCTCTCCCAGACCCTTTTATTTGAAGCATCCCTCCTAGCCTTCAAAGAGCACTGGTAAGTCTTCCGAGCTACATGAACATCAGAGGGATCCATTGATGTAGTTTTGATTGCCATTCTTAACCTGCGATTTGCTGAATCGAAGTGCCTATCAAACCACCGATAAGAAACTGCGATTTGGCTTCAAGAAATAGTTACTAATACATGTGCATAGCTCGTCATAAAATATGTCTGTATCCAATCTTTAACTTCAGAGAGACAGTCCGGAAGAACCTTTAGATGAGCCTTCCAAAGTAGGCCAAGGGTGACACTTGATTCCTTTAGATGCCATACAAGTTTGAGGCCATCACTAACTGGTAACAGAAATGGTTTTGATGGGGCTTTCTCTGCTCAATACCAGGATATTACAAAATGCCGTTAGACCATTGTGGTTGCCCCACTCCATCTCAATAATAGCACCCTCTGAGAACCTGGATAAAAAACATTTTTGTCACAAATATATAGTCATTAAATGGTGCCCGCCCAAACCCTCTGTAAGTTGCCAAAGAAGATCTGTGTCACCTAAACATATCAACATATCAACAATATTAATAAGATCATGAGCGGCCAAATACTGACTTAACTCCTTTCCCTTGTTGTCTGCTTGCCCCCCTGAGACATTTGAAACAGTTTAACCTGTGATCTTCAACTGTGCTAATCAGTTTGGCCTTAAAGTCCTGACAAAGCAAAGAAATAGGGTAAAATCCAGCATCTAATGGCTTAAGATTCAATAAAAACGAAAACAGTTGAGCAAAAGGAACACATGCAGAGTTCAAAAAATCATTATTATAAAAACTAATCAAGTACAAGTAAAAGCGACTCAAATTAACCTTGATAAGAAGAGCCATGAATGCAGAGCTTCCTGTGTCAATAACAGAGACTTCTGCTATTAGATTCAAATTAACCCATATGAAAATACCACTCTTTATAGCAAGCAAAACTTTCACAGGAGGAGGAGATAGTATATCAAGATTCCTGTAGAGCAATAAAATCATTTGTGGGAACAAAATGTAGCCAGGCTAGGTTTGTGAGCTTATCCTTGAGGCCAGCAATATTGCAGCTCAAAAAGGAAAAGGCATAGTTGATATATTTTGGTGTGGGGCCCTTCTTTAAGGTCACTTACCTCCTGGGATTATCGGTGTGAAAAGACACCTTGGCACCATTAAATGGTCCTTCTACATTAGCGAGAGCTTCATAGTGATTCACAACAGGTAATGGAATCTGATTCCCACAATAAGATAGGACGCCTTGGGAAGGTTCAGTTGGTTGCAAAGCTTGGGACATGGATGGAGTGATCTCACTGTCATCAATCATGGGTGCTCTGTGATTAACTGCCCATAGGTGGAGGGAGCTAGGTTTATAGAAGTGCCATAGAGGCACCAATGTAATGTTACCCTTGTGGTAACATTACATGGCGGCTTTGCTTGTAGGCCCAAACAGTAGGTGTTGCACCTAAAGAGTCAATCTGAAATTCAACATAACACAGCCACCCCTTGAATTTGGAGAACCCAGACCAATCCAACCCTCAATGTGGGTCATTGAGGTGTCAATGACCTAAGACAAAGAAAAACCTGTGATGTACAAGCCAATCTAGAAAAGTAGTTTTGTAATTTCAAGGATGTTTTCCCTTGGCCCTTGCGTAGTGAGGGCACTCCCTTAAAAATGACCACAAAAGGGCAGGCTGCTAGGGGGAGAGTGATGGTAATTCAATTTGGGTTCAGATCAGTGTCTCTAGGAGTTAACCCAGCCCTTTGTGGCCTGGCAGATGGACAGTTGCCCCACAGGCTCAGCAGGTTGATCCCCTTAGGTGCCAAAAATCTGAACTGGCCCCAGTACCATATTATGGGGGAAAACACAGTCGTAGACCCCCCATATAATCCAAATGTGCAAGAAATGTAAGAGGGGGCTGGGAATTAGATGTGAATGAAAGTTCCATATTGGTGGGTTTAATGAGCGTGGCAGGTTGGGGTGATAACCATGAGAGAATAGTCGATTAATTTGTCTTTCCAAAAATGGGGAAAGTTCGGTCAGTAAGAGTTCCTTAAATGTAGTAAAATAATCTTTCAAAAGGTGCTCAATTTGAGACTTCCTTAAAATGAACGCCCCTATAACCTCTACCAAAGAGGGAGAGAGCGGAGAGGATGTAGAGGAGGAGGTTGAAGCCTGAGGGTTGGGCTTTAAGAAGGAGATTGTTTATCCTGGTTAATATACCAGGGTGCCGCTATATGTCAATTGCAGTTTTCTGCTTCCCCTTCTTGCTGATTGGAGCTTGAACATGGAGTCTACTGTTACCATCTTCTACCCCAAGAAGGGAATTTGTGGCTCCAAATGCTTCAACTGTAAGAGTATGAATAGGCACAGGTGGTGCAGATGCTGAATCGGAAGGTAAGTACTCCACAGCATCATGAGCAGAAGAAAAGGAAACTGGGAAAGCCGTCTCCAGCCGCGGCCTGTGCAGGTAAGATAGGTGAGGCCATGCTGGACGGGATTTTGACAGACGACCATGAGGGAAAGTTAAATAAATAATTAATTTTCCCTCCTCTTCATCTGTCGAAATCCCCCCCACCTGCCCCACTGCCCCCACCATCCTACTACTCTTTCCTGCACAGGCCGCGGCTGGCCGTCTCTCTGTCAAGGTAGTCTTGGTGCTCACGGCCCCCATAGCACTCTGCAACATTCTATCAATTGAGGTACACCTTGCTGGAGGAGTAGAGACAGATTGGCCACCAAATATTTTCTTCCTCTCCATATTTTCAACAAGAGTAACCACAAACAAAGCAAAGCTTGGAAACACTGAGAAGTAGGCCCAGGAAAAGGAGATTAAACAAAAATGACCATTAAAAAAGCAATTCTAGGAGGGTTGGCACAACCTGGGTGCGTCCAGCCCAGCAGGGAATCTGGTTTGCTTTTAAGCCCCGAAACAGGCTTGCAGGAACCACCTCCAGATGAAGGCAGATGTCCAGGGCCAATGGGGCTTGCAGTCTGCTCAGCCCAGTCTCACCACCTTCTACTAAACACAAGTTGGCAGGATGGATATTTGAATGAACTAAATCGGTTGTAATAGGTCATGGAGATATATGAGACTTTTTTAGGGTTGTCAATATTAGGATATGTGTATATTTGCAGGCAAATTGTAATGAAAAGTTTTTTTTTAATTGTGTAACAAAAATATTTAAGGAATAATATGGGAGATATTATTTCAGCCCCGGTAACCCCGTGGCCTGGAGCCCGACCTCTATTGTGGGTGCCCTCAAGGCACCCACCCACAACTGTTGGGTACAGCAGGAGGAGCCTCAAGGTCCCCGTGGTCCCTGCTGTCTCCCTACCTCCTACGGGAGGCAGAATTGCTTTTACAGAGAAGAAGTTGCTGAAAATGCAGCTCCCTCTCCATGAAAGCAATCTTGCTGCGCTTCTAGCAAACAAGAGCATTTTGTATGTTCCCGCTTGCTAGAAGCGGAGTATTTTTAATGGCTTGGCAGGAGAGGTAAGACTCCCGTCAAGCCATATCAAACAGTTCTGCGCTTGGGGTGGGGAACCTGGGACATAGCAGGAGATTGCCCTGTGGTGGTGCCAGTCACTATAGCCATCTATGGCTCCAGGAGGGGGGCTGTGTGGTCCCCCTGCTTTCTTTGAGTTTGTCCCATGGAGGTGGTAGTCCCCCCTGGGCTGCAAGGGGCTATGCAGTCCCACATTCAATTTTAAAAAAGCCCGGGAGGTGGTGGCCACTAGGTCTGTGGGGGTGTCCATGTGGCCGCCCCTACATTTTTCCAGTTAAATGTGGCAATGCCCGGGGCTGGGGGTGGTCCGAGAGGGGCCCATTTAAAAACTGAATAAGCCCCGTGGAGGCTGTGGTCCCGGGGCAGCGTGGAGCATCATTCATTTATAATGGAACCTGTAATATGCGAGTGGGCGTACGAGAGGTTGTATGGGGGTGTGAGCGTTTCTGTGGATGGTATTGTCAGTGATGTAATATCTGAGCTCATAAGCAGTGCATTGTGGGGGCGTAAGTTATAGCTAGCTCAGGTAACTATAACTGCAGAATTTTTGTGGTTTCGTACAAGTGAAATCTTTGACTAATTATAACGTCCCTGTAACGTTTGGCTTTTTAGGTGAATTACATTCATCATTAGCAGCAGTTTTATTATCGTTTATATTATAAACATTTAAATGTGCAGTATTCTTATTACTGCTATTTTGATGTTATTTGGTTATTATTACCATTGTTATTATTGTTACTTCTATTATCATTATATTATTACTATTGGTATTATTATTATTATCATTGGGAGTGATATTAGTATTAATATTACCACTAGTACTGCTTATTTATAATTTCTTATTACTGTGGTGATGCTCCAGATCTACAGCATGCATTACTGTGTATTCTTAAACCAAATTAACACACAAGTTTTTTGTTTCTAAACAAGGATGGCAATTCTGATGCTGTCTGACTGGAGAGTGGAGCATGGGTGCCTGTTACATACATTCCTGATAAATACTGTCTGAATCCACTTTTCTGTAATTATCTTTCTGAAAGCGAAAAGCCAGCAAAGAACCATTGATAATATGAATCAGGTAAAAGTTTCTTTACAATGAAGAACACTGTAAACCTATTACTAGGTCCATGAAGAAGCGTGAGGGAGCCAGAGTAACCCTGTCGCAGAATGTAGAATGTCTGAACACGATGACAAGTATGATGTGCATCAGCACCGAGACGTCCAAAGGACAATGCATGGAAGCTGCAATCTCTTCTCAAGTGCTGTATCAGATCCAGCCTTATGTCTGCCCAATCGATGGGATGCACTCAGTTCTGCCACCTAAGGACCTTTGACAGCTTCCTGATGTATGTACCACTTTTAGCATCAGTTTTGACACAAAATGTTTAGACTTCTCATAATCAGTACTTTAGAACACGTCTCTCTAGCAAAGAATGAGACAACTTGACAAAGGGAGGATCGCTTGCATGCCATTTCAAGTGTCAAGATTCAGTGAACATCTCTAAAACAGACCATATTATTTGTGCGTTCACCCAAAGTTAGAAGCAAGTGCTTCAAAGTTCTCCCTCTGTAGTTAGCCAATGTACGGGATGCCCTCAGTGATTAATTCAGTGCTGCCTTGTGTATCTAACTATTTTCTGGCACTGCTGAGCGTCTTGTTAATATTTTGATTTCTGGATTATATTGCCCTTATATGATTTAGAAAAAACTGGATTTAAAGTTTGCTCCCTATTACCACTTTGAGGCCTTTGCTAACAAAAGAAGATGAAGGCTCAGCCCTTATATGGTGATAGTGCACTTCATGTTGTTATATGTATTATACACATGCTGTACGTGTGTGTACATCAACCTGTTTAGAAGTAATAGACCTCTTCCTGGTACGTAGATGTGTCTTTGGGAATAGAAAAAGTATATAGAATTTTGGTAGTCGATATAATTCACTGGAGATTTTTCTAGGACAATATTTTTGTTGATGATAGGACACACAAACAGCCCTGTCTGACCCTGTGCTTCTGTGTAATACATACCTTCACCTAGCGTGCTATGGTGGAGAAGTGTGACCTCCCCTGCTGAGAGCCACAGACCAAAACTGGAAAAATAAAATGAAAAATAAATTGGTTTTATTATCATTTTATTATTCCTGTTTCCTTCTAGAGCCAGCCAAGTCTAGGTGGGCCTGGGCTTGGCTGTCATCACAGCGAGCATGGGAGGAGTCGAGCACACTGTAACTGTGCTTGATGGATTGCCCGACCATCTAAGGCCGGCCAAACTGTCATGCGCACTTAGGTTTCTCCAGGTGTATTGCACAGCTGGGTTGGGGCAACAGCACAGCCTCCCAGGCACTATTTGAGCGGTAAACCAGGACACTCATACCAATCCTGGTGCTGCTCTCATGCTATTGAGAGCAGCGCTGGGATTAGTTTGGGGAGCCTGTGCTGGTGTGCCAGGGACTGCTGGGACACCACCAGGAGAGAAGAGGAGCACCAAGGCTGCCATCAGCTTTGAAACAGACAAGTTTCTAAAAAAATTATTATTATTTCCCTATTCCCCCAACCTGTCCCTTCCACTTGAGTTTTGCAGCGGCAGCCACTGCTCTTCACAAGAATATCTCACCAATAGTCACTCTTTGGGAAGCTGACACAGACTCCTTTAAAGCACGCTACAGAATTCAAAGACAGGTGCTAATGCAAACAGGGGGAAATCGGCAAGATTGGCATACTTTCATCAGTAGTCACGTGATCACAGTTCCTCACATTCCTAAGCCTAGGATGCAGTAATTGGTGCCACCAATGACAAAAGAAAAGACACACAAATGATTGATGGAATGTGGAACAAATCAAACATTCACCCCCAGTCAACATCTTGCTTAAACCCATCGTTTTTTTGCTCCCCATAGCATGCCATTCCAGTTCAGACCCAGCGTTATGCACATCGGTCTTGACCCCACTCCCCATGGAACAGGCCAGCCTGAACTGCCAATCAAGGTCCATCTGAACAATAAACAAGCATCCCGAGACTGGTTTTAGGGCAACACCCCTCACCGGTCAGGCTAGCAAGAATACAATGGCACAGTGAGCTCAGGACCAGTGTCAAAGGATCCAGGTCTTGGCGGTTAGGTGGGAGAACGATCTGCCGCCGGAGGTCGCTCTTCGGAAGCCTGGGACTGTGGCGAGAGCGAGGCCGGTGGAGTGGAGCTGGCGGGTGGGAGTGTAGAAGTTGAGTTGTCTGTTGAGGTACGTTGGTCCGGTGTTGTAGAGTGCCTTGTATGCGTGAGTGAGGAGCTTGGAGTTTATCTTCTTGTTGACCGGGAGCCAATGCAGGTCTCTCAGATGGGGTGTGATGTGGCTGTGGTGAGGGATGTCGAGGATCAGGCATGCAGAGGCGTTCTGGATTCATTAGAGCTGTCTCAGGAGTTTGGCCGAGGCTCCTGCGTAGAGGGAGTTTCCGTAGTCCAACCTGCTGCTGACGAGGGCCTGGGTGACCGTTTCAGTGGGGATCCACTTGTAGATCCTGAGGAGCATGCGGAGGGTGTTGAAGCAGGAGGAGGAGACGGCATTGACCTGTTTAGTCATGGAGAGGGAGGAGTCGAGGATGACCCCTAAGTTGCGTGCACGGTCGGTGGGTGTTGGGGCGGTTCCCAGAGTTGTCCCAGGCCGAAGGGGTGGATCCGAGGATGAGGACCTCCGTCTTGTCCGAGTTCAGCTTCAGTCAGCTGTTCCTCATCCATTCAGCGACGGCCTTCATTCCTTTGTGAATGTTGGTTTTGGTGCTGTGGGGGTCCTTGGTGAGGGAGAGGATCAGTTTGGTGTCATCGGCATGGGAGATGATGTGTGTCTTACAGACGGGCGACGTGGGTGAGTGGGGCCATGCAGATGTTAAACAGAGTTGGGCTGAGGGATGAGCCCTGGGGTACGCTGCAGATGATCTCGGTGGCTTTGGAGCGGAAGGGGGAAGGTGGACGCTCTGTGTTCTGCCGGAGAGGAAAGAGGTGGTCCAGTCCAGGGCCTTCTCTTTGATCCCGGCGTTGAGGAGGCATGTCCGTAGTGTATGGTGGCAGACCTTGTCTAAGGTGGCTGACAGGTCCAGGAGGATGAGGGTTGCCGGTTCCCCGCTGTCCAGCAGGGACCTGATGTCATCAGTGGCGGCGATGAGGGCAGTCTCAGGGCTGTGGTTGCTGCGGAACCCGGACTGGGAAGGGTCCGGGATGTTGTTCTCCTCGAGGTAGGGGGTCAGTTGTTTGTTGACGGTCTTCTCAATGACCTTTGCCGGGAACAGGAGCAGGGAGATGGGCCGGAGGTTCTTGAGGTCCTTGGGGTCCGCCTTGGGTTTCTTGAGTAAGGCGTTGATCTCGGCATGCTTCCAGCTCTCTGGGAAGGTTGCTGTCTCGAAGGAGGTGTTGATGACTTTCCGGAGAAGGGGTGCGATGGCTGTGCTGGCTTTGTTGAAGATGTGGTGTGGGCATGGGTCTGACGGAGATCCGGAGTGGATGGAGTTCATGATCTTGATGGTGTCGTCGTCATTGAGGTTGGTGCAGGAGAGCAGGAGGTTGGTGTGGATGGTGGTCGTGGGGGTGGAGGTCTCAGTGGTTGTCGTGACGGTTGTGGCGTTGAAGTTATTGTGGATGTCTGCGATCTTGCGGTGGAAGAAGGTGGCCAGTTAGTCGCACAGGACTTGCGAGGGTGGAACGTCGTTGGTGTTGGAGCTGGGGTTGGAGAGTTCCTTCACGATGTTGAAGAGCTCTTTGCTGTTGTGTGCATTGTTGACTAGGTGGTCTTTCAAGGAGGCCCTTTTGGCGGATCTGATGAGGTGATGGTGTCTATGGGTGGCGTTCTTGTGGGCTGCGTGGCTGTCCAGTGTTCGTTCATGGAGCGAGACCTTCTCCAGCTTTTGGGAGGTTTCTTTGGAAGCTCGGAGCTCTTCAGTGAACCAGCTGGCTTTCTTGTTGGGGTGACTGTTGGAGGGTTTCTTGATCGGGGCGAGGGTGTTGGCGCACTTGTTGATCCACTGTCTGAGGTTGCGGGCGGCGGTGTCGGGGTCGGTGGAGTCGGCGGGTGGGCTCAGGACGAGGGTGGTGGTTAGCTGGTCTTCAGTGACGTTGCTCCAGCAGCGGCCATGTATCTATTGTGTGCGGTCATGCGTGGTAGGTTTCTTGAAGGTGAAGTGGATGCAGCGATGGTCGGTTCAGTGGAGTTCAGTAGTGTGGTTGAAGGAGACATGGGGGCTTACGGAGAAGATGGGGCCAAGCGTGTGACTGGCGGAGTGGGTGGGTGTTGTGACAAGTTGTCTGAGTCGTAGATTGGCTAGGTTGTTGATCAGTGTGGTGGAGTTGGTGTTGTTGTTGTTCTCGAGGTGGAAGTTCAGGTCCCCGAGGAAAATGTAGTCCATGGAGGCGAGGGCGTGTGTGCTGACGAAGTCGGTAATGGAGGCGCTGAACTGAAGTCCGGGCGGTCTGTAGATGAGTGCTAACAGCATTGTGTGTGTGTGGGATTGTGTCTGTCTATAATCTGACCCTAGATACGTATGTTGTCATTGATTATAACACTAAACTAGTCGCATCAACTTTTGGCAGGAGTGTTACTTGCATTGTGTCATTACTTTCAATTGTACCGTGTTCACAAATGTTCTTGCCATGCACTGTGTAGTTTGAAATTAATACTTGGAGAGAAATGTTTTTCCCACCATTTGCCTCAATGTGTTTCAAATACATGTAGTAGGACCATATCATACGCAATAAGCCTGGAAAGCATTGTGGGATGTAACCTAAGGAGATAATTATTAGCTTATTTTATAACCTCATTCACAATTTTAACACGTTTGAAAGGCTAAAAGATGAACTCAAAACATTTAAATCTCCTTTTGATATCTTATTGAAAATTTATATGTTGTCAATTCTTAAAATTCCATCTCAGATATTCCAATTATGTTTATTGAGGATAAAATCCTTCAATTTAGCTGGGAGACCCATTGTGGTGAAAATGAGCCTCGATTAAAGAGTGATCCTTTGCTTGGAGAACCAGGCAGCATGCATGGTGGGAGATTACTCAAATTTGATCAAACCAGCTCAGCATGCCTTTCACAGAGTTAATTAGGAAAAAAACAAAGTTCATCAATGAGAAGCTCAGAGTAATGTTAGATTTCAGTGGAAGTGTTTTAAGTGTATGATGTTTTAATCCTAAAATTAAATGGATCAATATATTGGGAATACCACCCTGCACCTAAAATGGACATGGTATTTTGTCTTATTTTAATGTAGAAATGCTCCAAAAGGTTTGATCTTTTCTCCTTATAAAATCACATGATGTTACCAAAAACATTGTAGTAGTTTTTTGGAACCATTTTAGAGACATCAGGCACTAAGAATAAGAGATTTTCTAATTCACATCAAGGTCTTCTCTGGGCAAAACATCAAAACCAACAGACCTAGAAAAGCAAGCATCCTGATTCTCCCAAGACTATTGGGGTACTTTTTCTGTTGTTGTTTTCCTACCTGTGTGAATTTAGGAATGCCACGTGACAAGATGATAGATTGCTTGTAGCTGTGCAAGTCACAAGGATCAGATAGTTCGAGAAGGACTTGTAAAGGTTTCATCTTCAAACTGTAAAGAATTATGCTTAAATACTGAATGTTGCAAGAGCACGGAAGTGATGAAATACAGACACTTACTTGCTGCCACTGACTCGAGAAGTGTGTTTGGCATTGGCAATGAGTAGGTGTGGGTAGAAATGTTACTAAGTCCACATAGCGGTACAAAGTAAGTGTTAGACCTTACGTCGTAATATGGTACCCCCCCTCATCTTTTTTCCTATACTTCTTGATTTTTCTGAACTTGTTTTTGGTGGTATTAGGGCTCCGTGTGCTTACTCCGGAAACCAGAGGCAAAATGCTCTCTCTTTGAGGAGTGTTTTCAACTTGTGTATTCTTTATGTATTCTACATAGAGATTTTAACTTGTATATACTTTATGAATTTTACATGTATTTTATGAGATGGTACATGTTTGCACTTTATTATTTATGTATTACGTGTTTTGTCATTGCCTTGCCTCACATTCAAAGTATTGATTGTTTGAGTTTCAATATCTATTGTGAATGTATTAGTATTATTAGATGTGTTGTGGATTTTTTCTCTTTCCACTGATTAGAATATTTATACAACTGATAGTCTCTAAAGAATAGAATTTGTAATTTATCTACCTGCTAAATGAAATAACACTACATAAAAAATATCACAAATTTCATATCCATACCTGGCCTTTATTGAGTAATTACATGAAAATCTACTGGTTGCCAAGGGGTTCATTCTGCATTGTTGATTTGTTCCCTGCCCTTGGAACAATCATTCCATACCAGGGGATACTTATTTCTTCACACCGGTCATTGGAAAGATGGCCACCCCACCCCCCCCATTTTTGTTCCTTTTCTCCCTTATTTCGCTGAATTTGTTTTACCTGGTATTAGGGCTCTGTGTGCTTACTCTGGAAACAGAGGCAAAGTGGTCTCTTCTCTAAAGATGGTAAAATTGGCATACACCCAATTTGTTCCCAGTTGGCATATTCAATTTACTTATAAGTCCCAAGTAAATAGAAGCGCATGTGTCCAGGGCCTGCACATTAAATGCTACAAGTTTGCTTAAGCACTGATTGTGCCATGCATTAAAATAGTTTAACCACCACAGGGGCAGCCCTATACACCTGAACCAGGGTGTATAGACAGGCTTTTTGGCCCTAACTGGGAGTGATATAGACTTTAATCTTGCTCACATCTAAGATATGTATTCCTAGCTTGTGTTGGCCCTTTTAAGCCCTTTCTTCCAGACCTAAAAGAGGCCATCTATTGCCTATTGGCTTTGGCCTGTCATTATTGCTTATAGTAGAGGTTGGATCCTGTGGTCCTGACTTTATATTACACATTGGTATGGTTTATGTAGGTACTCTGACAGAGCTAAGGGTTATTTCATCCTTTTCAGGCGTACAGGGCCCAGAACTAGAGGGACTCCATTTTGATGGAGCTGAGCTGCTTTAAGGGAAAAAGTAATGTTTATAGTTAAAGCTGTTGTTCACTTGGAGAGAACCGGTCTGGGCCAGCCCTTATCGGTAGGCTGTATTATTCTCTGTGTGGAAGACACAACAAAAGGCCGGCCGGCTGGGTGTGTGTCCTTGACGCGGAGTGGTGCAGGGATCTGATGGGCGGCAGGCTGATGGCTGGAACTTTCCATGAGGAAACAGCATTCTATATTAGTAAAGTGCAGAGGCGGAGTCAGTTAGTTGTTGGAGTTGCAGAAAGAGTTCGAGCTAGAGAGAGCTGAGCTGAAGTTGCAGTTAGTTGAGTTGGAGGAGCAGAGAGAGTGAGTTGAATTGGAGGAGCAGAGAGTGTTGGTAGAGTTGGAGGAGTGGAATTGCAGGAGGAGAAGAGACAGAAGATGCTTGGAACAGAGAGAAGACAAACAGACAGTCAGTGAGCTGGAACTGAAGGAAGCAGTCAGAAGCAGTTACTTATCAGGAGCAGTTGTGAATAGCTGGAGTCTGAAGTAATGCCTTTTAGAAGAGACTGAAGTTATATCGTGGATTAACCTGTGGGAGCAGCTGGAGTTAATTGGACATTGGCACAGAGACTTTACCCAGAGTGAACAAGCTAGAGGAATGAACAGTTATCAGAGCGGCAGAAACCATTAGATTGAAGTTGGAAGGTGGAGAGAGTCCGTGGGGGAGAGAAATCCAGTGCAAAGTGATCAGCGCAGATGTGTATCCAAGAGTGCAGGAGAGAGAGAGTCTGAGATGAGCCAAGACACAGACGAGAGAGGAGCCCAGATGACAGCTAGAGCAAGACTTCATACTCCCAAGGTGACCTCGTTCTTTATACTTACCCCTTAATCTTGTCCTTATTCCCTAGGCTATTGTATGTCTAATCCTTTTCTTTCAGCGGTGTGTTAAAAGTTCCTGTCCCCGCAGATAACCTTGTACTGTATGTCTAATCCTTTTCTTTCAGCGGTGTGTTAAAGTTCCTGTTAGTCATAGAGACCCCACAGATTTGTGTATGTGTATTTCATCATTGTTAAAATAAAAGAGACCTGAGGTTCCGTGACAATCATAAGTGGTGCTTTCGACTCGCACGAATATGGTCGAGTCTGGTATCTATGAACCGCAAATGACGAGTTTAGTAAGTGTGCGCAGTTTCGCTGTGCTAACTTAAACCGTTCGTTTGTTACGTGGGTTTTTCATCTGTACCCACGGGTTCCATCTTAGATACGGCATCCATTTTGTCTCTTGCCCTCAAGTAGCCAGCGAACGGACGATGTCCGCCTCGCGACCCTGGGACTCCCAAGATATTTGTGGAAGACACATGTTCTTTGTAAGTGTCTTTATGACGAGGGGGATGTTACTGTAAGGCAGATGGCGCCGCTCAAAGCTCATCTTGCTGCACGGACTTATTGTCTCAGCCGTGCATCTCATTAGGCACGTCCCTTTGATGCCTGTATCTCGTGTTTCCCGATACCTCCCCTTTTACACCCTTTCCGATCTCCCCACTGTCTCCGTCTTCCTCTGCACCTGTCTTTGTTCCTATTTCGATCTGTTTTACTACCGATTGGAATGCACTAATGTTGGGAAGATGGGTTTTTACAGTTGGGAACCGCCAAATGTTTCCGCACTAATGTTCCGGACCTCATATGTTTCAAAGTGACCAAAGCAACCCCTCTGGGGATGATGGTGGGAACTGAGTTGTAAACTTTTGTGTACCATGTTGTCCTATGGGTAAAAACTGTATAAAAGGAGCGATCTACAGAACCAATTTGAAGCAGTCTCCCCAAGTTGCACGTGTGTTGCTTGTCGTGACTTCTGTATTCCCTGCAGTAAATAAACCTTGAATCTTTGACGTCGAAGGAAGTGTCCCGTGTCTCTGTGATTCGTACGCCGGAGCAGGTTACCCACGAAGGTTTCAGGTGTTGTGCCCTTGCACCGCTGGGTCTTACAGAACCCAGTCCTTCAGTTGGCGCCCAACGTGGGGCTGCATCAGTGGTACCGGTCCAAGCCCGACGATCATGAGGAACTTCGTGTGAAATCTCCGAGGGAAGGTGCACTCCGCTTCATCGATCCAGTTGTCGAAATAAGTGGCCCGAAGACTTTTCCCGCGAAGATTCCCGCCTCCTGACGGCTGCGACGGACTGCTGCCCTGACTGTAGACCTGTTTTGGCGCCTGGCGTAGACCTTGGTATAGCGAGACGATAGACGGGCCTTCCTGGTGACGCCATTGATTTTTGAGTTAAGTATTTGTGGGTCGCTCCCAGAGTTCTTGGTTGTTGACACTTTAGCGAGTGTTTTTGTTGTTAACGCTGTGTGAGTGTTTTTGTCGGTGACACTTTGCTAGCGTACTTTGTTGTGTTGTTTGACGACTGCAGCCGCCAAAGACCGAGGGTTTTGTTCTTTGCTGGGACTTGGTAAATCCCGTAACCCTTGAAGTTTGTGAAACTCGGCTAGTGTGCAAGATGCCTGGTCGTAGTACTTTGCTTAGTTGTTTCAGACCTTGTGGTACGGATTCCCGACTGGAGGACTCGTGTCCGATACCTCCGGTTGGAACTCCCACGTATGAACTATATAGTAAACATGGGCTAGGCCCGATTACCTTTAATGATTATTGGGTTAAATATACGAAGAAGGACGGCGACCTTCGTTGGCCACCTCATGGTAGCTTCGAGGCCCCGATCTTAGATAATTTAGAGATTAAATTGTTCGAAAGGAAATCAAGGCCGGCCATGTTTGATGCCTTTCGGTTGTGGCGCAAAGAAGCCCGACAGAAAGAAATCAGACAGAATAAACGTAATCAGCGAGATAATGTTGCTACCATAGTAAAGAAAGCAGAGCAATTTCAGCATGATAAGGAGGTTAAGGATAAGGAAGTGTTTGATAGATTACAGCGTATGACTGTAGATAAATGTTATCCCGCTCTGCCTACGGAGTCGGAAAAGAAGGAAGAGCCAGTTGAGGATCCTTTAATGTCTTATCTCATGAAGTCGCCACCCCCGTACGTACAGGGTACCGCAGCTGCAGCTCCTGTGGTTCCTGCTGTACCTATTCTTCCACCTATTCTTCCTGTGCCTGTTCCTCAACCTGTACCTGCTCTTCCGACTGTTCCTGCCCCTTTGCCTGTTTCTATCCCTACTGCTCCTCCGCTTCCACATACTCCTGCTCCCGCTGCTACTCCTGTTTTGTTGACTCCTGCTGTTGCTACTGTTTCTACTCCTTCACTTGTTAGTCCTGTGTCCTATACTTCTCCCTCTACTCGTTCTCGTAATTCTCCTCTTGCTGCTAGTTTCTTTCATTCGCTTGGGCCCGTTCATGGGTCCGCTAACTCCGATGGTCCTCAGAGACGTAGTCAGCTTCCTGGAAACAGAGAACGTGTTGCGCTATATAATATGGCGATGGGTTGGATGGTAAACCCTCTTAGAAATCCACCCCGTGTTGTACTCGAAACGTTCTGTCAGTTTAATATACCTACCCAAAGATATGTGTTTAATGAAATGTGCAAGTTCCTTCATGATCAGATAGTGGCCGATGCGCCTGACGAGGTGCTGACCGCCCTGTCTGAGCTTCAGCTTCAGTTCGCAAATGGACTGATAGTAGATACTAACGTTCGACGTGCTAATGAGCGGTTGCTATCTCTTCGCCCCGCTCCGATCCCTCATGCATTGTTTATCGAAGATATTGAAAGACAACCAGACGAGTCTGGCCAATATCCCATGCGCGAAGTTCCACCGGTTTGGATGCCAGGTAACCCCGCAGCTGCCCCTCCGGTCCCGCCATATTTTCAGAGAGTATGGATACATCTCCCATGGAAAAGATCGGAAGTGTTACAGGTGAAGCAATCTTTGCCTGACCCTCGCAAAAATCCTGCAGGGTATTACAAGGAATTATCGCAGCTCGTAGATGCTACGGTAATGAATCTTGCCGATATCGATATGTTGTTTGGCAATGTTGTACCGCAACCGGTATGGGCTAAGATTCGTCAGGAAAATCACGCGACCGAGCTAGGTGGTGATTGGGCGGCCATCATAGCGGCAGATGGGTTGCAAGTCGGTGGTGCTAAGCCTGAACAGTTGATTGCTGCTCTTCCCCAAAGAATAGTTACATTAATGAAAACGCTTATGCCAGCTATGAGGGTAAATTGGGACAAATTGTCAGCTTGCAAGCAAAAGAAAGATGAGAGTGTTTCCGACTTCTTTACGAGGTTCGAGGAAGCATTCATTGACCATAGTGGACAGGATATGGGTACCGAGGGTGGACAGAGATTGTTTGTGGATAAATTTGTTTTGAACTTATTGCCCGATTTGAGCAATAAATTAAAGAATTCGGAAAGTGCATGGGCCGTTTCTACCTCAGCTCAGATATTGGCTACAGCACAATATTATGAGAATAGAGAGAAAGAGGAGAACGACCGTGCTGATAAAAAGACGAAAGAGCTAAAAACTAAAGTGTTGCTTCAACAAGCATATCCTCCGCGTTCGAATCAGAATGCACCCCAGCAGAATAGATCGCAGCCGCAATCGAATCGATCGCCGCCGCGTAATGACTCCTCCTCCCAAAGATCCTCGTTGGGGTACAATCAATGTGCTTATTGTAGACAGGAGGGACATATTAAATTCAATTGCCCTGTTTTGAATGAACGTAACAATGGTAACTCATCTAGAGGAGGTCGTGGCGGTTCGCAGCAGGCATCACGTGGTAGAGGTCGTGGTGCTCAGAACGATCGTTCAGATAACTCATCTAATAATAATAATTGTTTTGATCAACGTGGATCGTCGCAAGGGCAATCTGCGCAGTACAATGTAGACGACTATTACGTCGATCAGGGAACTGACGACAGTAATTACTAGGACAGCCAAAGACAAGGAGAGGGAGTGGTATCAGTTCCGGTTGATCAGAGGGGGCCTTACGTCGCAGTTGCTACATCGGGCGTCGTTGAGCCTTTTCTGTTGGACACTGGTGCAGCGAAAAGTTCTATTCAGCATTCGAAACTCCCTGGCGCACCTTTGTCTGGCTTAACAAATGTTTCCGTAGGATTCTCTGGCGCCCCTGTTAGCAATCCAGTTTCACGCCCTTTGCCCCTTAAAATTGGGCCACGTGAGCTAGAAGCTCCATTGATTCTAACCACAGGTTGTGGTGAAAATCTTTTGGGCCTGGATTTGCTTAAACGTTTATACGCAACTTTGTATTGTTCTCCTGCAGGGGTAAAGCTTACGTTAGGAGAAAGGGTTGCCTCTCCCATGTACTTGTCCCTCGACAAGCTCCCACCGGAATTGAGTTCTCTTCCTGCGTCTTTGTGGGCAACGGGTCCGAATGACGTGGGCCTACTTGATATCTCCCCCTATGTTGTCCAGTTGAA
Organism: Lissotriton vulgaris; assembly: GCF_964263255.1. NCBI lineage: Eukaryota > Metazoa > Chordata > Amphibia > Caudata > Salamandridae > Lissotriton > Lissotriton vulgaris. Next base: position 950,898,084 of record NC_141698.1, read on the forward strand.
ATTGAATGTGCGTTTGCCACGTATTCCCCAGTATCGTATCTCCCTTGATGGTGAACGAGCGTTGTTAGCGATCATTTATGATCTGATTGAGAAAGATGTTATTGAAGAGACTCGGGGAAACGTGTGCAACAGCCCTGTGCTGCCTATTCTTAAACGTACTGATCCTTCCAAACCACCTGTTTATCGTTTTGTTATCGATTTACGGGAAGTGAATAAAATTGTGGTTCCTCAATTCCCTGTTGTGCCTGACATCACGGCGCTACTGACTCTGATTCCGGCTTCTGCATCGTGGTTTTCGGTGATTGATTTGAAAAATGCGTTTTTCAGCATCCCGATTGCCGAAGAGAGCAGAGACCTTTTCGGTTTCTCTCTCGGTGGACGTAGCTTCCGGTTCAAACGCGCTCCTCAGGGCTACTGTGAGAGTCCATCGATTTACAGTCAAGCCTTGAAGGGTCAACTGGATGCGTTTCGGTTGCCGGTTGGTGCGGCCTTAATCCAATATGTCGATGACTTATTGGTGGCTGCCGATACTCAGGACATTTGCAAAATTGCTACGGTGTCGTTGCTGCAACATCTCTGTGAGCTGAATCACAAGGTGTCACCTACTAAACTCCAATATTGTTGTCAAGAAGTAACCTATCTAGGTCACTTATTGTCAAAGGAGGGAAGGAGGTTGACCCCAGAGAGAATTGCAGCGATTGCACGAATGGCTGTGCCAAAAACCCAAAGAGATGTGCGTGCCTTTCTAGGTATCACGTCGTACTGTAGGCAATGGATTCCTAATTTTTCATTGCTAGCGAAACCATTGGTGGCTCTTACGTGCAAGGATGTTTCAACTCCTTTACCATGGACGGAAGAATGTCAGAGAAGTTTTTCTGAACTGCGTGATTCATTGTGTTCGGCTCCTGTGTTGGGTACCCCTGACTACAGTAAGCCGTTTACATTATATGTTCACGAGAGAGAAGGTTGTGCTTTGAGTGTCTTGACGCAACCTTTTGGTGGTAAGCAACGTCCATGTGCATATTTTTCCTCGACCTTGGACCCAGTAGCTAGAGCCTTGCCGAGTTGCTTGAGAGCAACAGCGGCAGCTGCGGTCTCCATCCGACAATCAGCAGGATTGGTCATGGATAATATGCTTACGGTGATGGTTCCGCATGCAGTCGATACCCTTTTGAATCGAACGAAAACTCAGCACTTGACGAGTGCGAGGTTGTCGGGGTACGAGTTGACGTTGTTGGCAAGCCACATTCAGATAAAACGTTGTAATGTTCTGAACCCGGCAACTTTGTTACCAATTAGCACAGAGTCAGATGAAGTAGCAGAACATGATTGCTACTTGAGGACTGAAGAGGAAACGAAAGGTCGAGTGGACCTTAAAAACACCCCATTGGAAGACCCGGATGGTACTCTGTATGTGGATGGGTCATGTTTTAAATTGCCGAATGGTGATGTGACTACTGCTTATGCTGTTGTAACGTTGAATACTGTTGTTGAGACTGCGAGGTTGAATCAAAATTCTGCCCAAGCTGCAGAATTGATTGCTCTTACTAGAGCATGTGTGTTAGCGAAAGGGAAACGTGTGAATGTGTTTACTGACAGCCAGTACGCGTTTGGAGTTGCTCACAGCTTTGGACGATTGTGGAGAGAGAGAGGTTTCTTGACGTCGCATGGTACGAAGATTCAGCATGGCCAACTTGTGAATGATCTTTTGGATGCATTGACGTTGCCTAAGCAAGTAGCGATTGTTAAATGTAGTGCGCATCGTAAGGTGACGGATGATGTTGGTCGTGGTAATGCGTTTGCAGACGAGATCGCTAAGGAGACTGCCCGGAACCTTAGCACTCGAATGTATGTGACGAGTTCGGTTAGGTGGCCTACAGAATTGAGCATGTGTGAGGACACTATCGAAAGTGTGAAAGAAATTCAGAACGAGGCCACCGAGACTGAAAAGGTGAAGTGGAAAGAAAGCACGGGAAAGTTGGATGCGAGTGGTTGTTGGATTGATTTGTCGGATCAGAAAAGATGGTTGTTGCCTGATGCGTATGTGCTGGCCATTGTGACAATGGCGCATGGGTTAGCACATATCAGCGTGAAAGGTATTTGTAAATTGTTGTCTCCGGTATGGAAGAATGATGGTATCACGAAATGTGCTGAACGTTTGGTGAAGAATTGTATGGTGTGCATGATGTACAATCCTGGCAAAGGAACCCCAACTCCCCCTGGCAGTTTTGCTCCCCCTTCGTATCCCTTTGAGGTGATTCAATTGGACTTCATCCATATGGAGAGATGCAACAACCTGAAATACGTTTTAGTTGTGGTTTGTGCATTCTCCCGATGGATTGAGGCTTATCCCCTCAAAGACAATACTGCTTTGTCTACTGCGAAAATCCTACTGAAGGAATATTTTCCTCGGTACGGAATGCCTAGAGTCGTGTGGTCAGATAACGGAAGTGAGTTTGTGGGTAGTGTAATGAAGAGTGTGTGTAAGGGCCTTGGAATTAATCAGAAATTCCACAGCGCCAATCATCCCCAGTCAGCTGGTTTGGTTGAAGGGTACAACGGCACCCTTAAACTAAAGCTAGCGAAGATTCAGGCTACGACTGGTCTTTCGTGGCCTGACGCTTTACCTTTAGCATTACTGTCAACTAGGGCGACTGTACACTCCCGAGTAGGGCTTAGTCCCTATGAAATAGTGTTCGGCCGTCCTGCGAATGTGTGGGGGGTTCCTAGGCCAAGAATGTTTTCTGATCTTGAGTACCCAATGTTGATCGATTATCTACATGACTTGACTGCTAAACTGAGGTTAATTCACCAACAGGTTTACGACGCATTGCCGACACAGACGGAGGGTCCAGGCCACCAGCTCCAGCCCGGAGACTGGGTGGTGACGAGAAATTTTTCACGCAAAAACAACCTAGACCCGAGGTTCACCGGACCCTATCAAGTGCTCCTAGCCACGAGGACTGCCGTTCGTCTCGAGGGGCGTAAGAATTGGGTGCATGCCACCCACACCAAACGAGTCCCCATCCCTTTGCCGGCAGACCCGTGGGTAAGGAAAGGCATTGCGTCAACTGAAACTGAAACATTGCCGGTGTTTGTACCTTTTAGCGACGCACAGCTTGTTGGAGAATCCTCAGCGCATCAGAAAGACTTTGTTGAACAATTGTCATCAAAAGACTCAAGGCCAGAACACTCGACTGATCAGCAGGACGCTGTCTCCTCAACGGATCCTTTGTTTGACGAGCAGACACGTCCTGGGAAAACTCGATATTTTCTGCGGTCTCGCACTAAGGACAAATAAAAAGATTTTGCTTTGTTGTATTGACGACTGCATTATCCCGTTTTTCGTGATCAGTTTTGAGCATTTGTATTATTGTAATTATTTTTGTATGTATATATATTGAGCTTCATTCCATATATTTTTTGCGTTTACAGCTGAGAGACTTTGTTTTTGCATATACATATTGTGCATTGAAGGCCGTAGGGCCACGCGCGTACTTCCTTCTGGATAGTAGGTCTTGACGCTAGGTTAAAGGCCGTCGGTTCCTGGGAACTCCTAGGGATTGACTATTGCTACACAGAACGAAGTGCGTCAAGAAACGTTGCGGACGGTCGTAGGGAATGGCATTCTCGAAGCTGAATGATTTGGAGGGAGCTCAGGTTCATCGATTCAAGCTGCAGCAACCCAGTCGTACCAAATGTTTCATATTCCAACTGTTTGTATTGTTTTTGACTGTTTCAGCATTATTGGCGGGTGAGGTGTATTACACGATGTCTTACTTCTTACCTGCTACACCTACTCCTACTCCTGACCCTAATCTTACCTCTACTGTTTCTCCCCATTCCTTTCACATGTTACCGGAACACGAGCAGGCTAGACGTGTAGAATTCCGCAACAATTCCTTTATTCAGCTCCTTCATCAGCATCAGTTAGTGGTTAACACTACTAATTGTTGGGTGTGTGGGTTGATGCCACATACTACGGATAAGGGAATTCCATATCTGGTGTTACCGTATAGCTCCCAAGGGTCCGCTCGAGCATTTCAAACAATGTTTCGAAGCGCACTGGGTTTCCACCCCATTCGAGAACCACGTTCCCCCTACTCAGGTCCTACCTCGTATCAAAAACCTTTGTCGATAGCAATAGAGGATTTAGATAGCGATATCTATGATCCCTCACTTATTCCTGAAGAAGAGATACAAGCCTATAGGGTCCTAAGTAGAGGTGAATATAGTGTGTTCACTAGCGAAAAGCAGCTTAAAAGCTCGCCTCCGATATGGGTCGTACCTCACACTGGTAATTTTTGTCTCATGGGTCGTGGCCGAAGATCGCAAGCCCGACTTGGAGCAAGTGCTTGCACTGAAAATTACATTCTGCCAATGTTCTCGTCCCCTGTGTTCCTGGCTGCCAAGGGTACATATTTTATCTGCTATGATCGTGCATATGCATGGTTGCCCGCTGACTTCATGGGCTCATGTTTCATTGCAAATCTGTTGCCTCCAACGTTCACTGTAGATGCCGATTATCACAAGACTAGAATTGTGAGAGGCGTAATTAGCGAAGAGGATACTGCCGGTCAAGAGGCAGGAGACTTTTTCAAGGGTTTCCTCCCGTTTTGGGGACCTATGGCTAATAGTAGGAACCTGAGACAGTTGACTCGAGTGGTGGAATCAACAGCTAATATTACTGCCAGTGCTCTTGGTAATATCACCACTGAACTTCAGGCGGAGAGACTGATGACGTTACAAAACCGTATGGTTTTAGATGTCATCTTAGCAGATCGAGGTGGGGTATGTAAGGTGATCCATTCGAGCTGCTGCATTTTTATTCCAGATAATGCTCCGACTGTCTATCAAGCCATCTCGAGGTTACATAAGATCTCCGAATCCATACACGTGGATGTAGGGGATTGGACGTTACTTGGATGGTTTTGGGGCCTGATGTCGACTTGGGGTTGGAAAATTCTGATGATCATTGGAGTCGTTGTAGTGTTCCTGTTCACGTGTTGCCTTTGTGTGCAGTGTGGTCCTGCCTTATGTGCCCTCTGTGCTACAACGTGTATAAGACAACCACCTGTTACCAAGGGGACTCGATTGGACAGAGTTATGCTACAACAACATCTAGATGGTTTGATGAATATCGAATATGATTCCGACTAGTGCTTGCCTACATGAGGGCAAAAGGAGCGTCTGAGGTTCCGTGACAATCATAAGTGGTGCTTTCGACTCGCACGAATATGGTCGAGTCTGGTATCTATGAACCGCAAATGACGAGTTTAGTAAGTGTGCGCAGTTTCGCTGTGCTAACTTAAACCGTTCGTTTGTTACGTGGGTTTTTCATCTGTACCCACGGGTTCCATCTTAGATACGGCATCCATTTTGTCTCTTGCCCTCAAGTAGCCAGCGAACGGACGATGTCCGCCTCGCGACCCTGGGACTCCCAAGATATTTGCGGAAGACACATGTTCTTTGTAAGTGTCTTTATGACGAGGGGGATGTTACTGTAAGGCAGATGGCGCCGCTCAAAGCTCATCTTGCTGCACGGACTTATTGTCTCAGCCGTGCATCTCATTAGGCACGTCCCTTTGATGCCTGTATCTCGTGTTTCCCAATACCTCCCCTTTTACACCCTTTCCGATCTCCCCACTGTCTCCGTCTTCCTCTGCACCTGTCTTTGTTCCTATTTCGATCTGTTTTACTACCGATTGGAATGCACTAATGTTGGGAAGATGGGTTTTTACAGTTGGGAACCGCCAAATGTTTCCGCACTAATGTTCCGGACCTCATATGTTTCAAAGTGACCAAAGCGACCCCTCTGGGGATGATGGTGGGAACTGAGTTGTAAACTTTTGTGTACCATGTTGTCCTATGGGTAAAAACTGTATAAAAGGAGCGATCTACAGAACCAATTTGAAGCAGTCTCCCCAAGTTGCACGTGTGTTGCTTGTCGTGACTTCTGTATTCCCTGCAGTAAATAAACCTTGAATCTTTGACGTCGAAGGAAGTGTCCCGTGTCTCTGTGATTCGTACGCCGGAGCAGGTTACCCACGAAGGTTTCAGGTGTTGTGCCCTGGCACCGCTGGGTCTTACAGAACCCAGTCCTTCAGACCCCAGTTCTTAGTGAACTAGTGTGTATTTGTTGTTTTTATGATAGAGAGCGTTTTTACTCCTGCAAGCAGAGTGTCTCCTATTTCGGAGCATAGGTAACCTTTTCTTCTAGTCAGATGTTACAGCCAGAACAGATGTTGCCCCTGATCCGGTAAGTCTGAACAAGTAGGGAGAAAGAGGAGCCCTTGAGCTAGGGAATTGTTGACACTAAGTAATTCGGCCATCCCATAATAATATTGTAGTAGCGAACCCTTAGTGAATAGTGAGAGAGACTTCCCAACATAGAGAGACAGAGAGCTAAAGGTATTCATAGGAAAGTGGTCGTCATTGGTAAGTGGCGTTAGTGAGAACACTAATTGTGGTCAGTGTTTAGATCTGCCGGATTGTAGATCGTGTGTAAATGAGAGCACTGGGAAGGAGACCAGTGTTTAGATCTGCCGGATTGTAGATTGTGTGTAAATGAGAGCACTGGGAAGGAGACCAGTGTTTAGATCTGCCGGATTGCAGATCGGATTGTAAGTGAGTGAGCACTGAGGCTGCAGCTCAGTGTGTATGGCACGCCAGATTGCGTGTCGAGTGAGCACTGAGGGTAATCAGTGTGTAATGGTAGATAATCAGAACTGCCCCAGGGTAGATTAGTCTGGACCCATGTGGTCGCGAGACTATGAGGTATGAGTGTGGTGTAGGGCATGGATGTCCTTAGTAATCAGTGAGTATTCTTAGTATCCCTATAGATTTAGTGGTGTTTCTGATGATATGGGCTTGTATATTGCGAGTTCCCCATCCTCAGGTAGGTACCCAGGTGCCTGGATAGATGGTCCTGAGGAGGGAGGTGGTTACGTTCCGGCTGGGTTAGAGGGGCTCTCAGGAGCTGATCCCATCTGGTCCAAAAATCCAGTCGTTACATCTGGCGTAGTCGGCTGTTTACGAAGCCTGTGTGACCTGGCCATGTGCTTGGATAGTTTCCCATAAGTTGTGGGGGAGTGCCCTGATCGCCAGTTCCATCTGGCGTAGTCTTGCAGTTTATGAAGCCTGTGTGACCTATGGGCTTGGACAGTTGCAGTGTGAGGAGATTGCAGTACATCAGGGCATTTGGCTTATGCAGGGTGGAAGAAATGCTTTTCATCTTGGTGTTTGACCTGTCAGGGTTGAAGGATGACATTACATGAGGGAGCCAGTAACATCTTTGTGATGATTTAATTGTACAAATGTGTGTGAAAAATGCTTTTAAATTGCCCATTAAATTGCTTGCTGCATCTGCTTATGCTGTCCAATGTGAAATGTGTTCAATGTAATATGACTTGTGGAGTTCTTCCTGTAAATATGGCTTGTGAATAGCGCCATGTAATTGTAGCTTGTGAGGAGCATGTTCTCATTTTGACTTGCTGTGTTCCTTGTGAATTGCGCCTTGAATATATTCCTTGTGAGGAGCATGTCATTTTTTTAACTTGTTGACTTTCTTGTAAATATGGTTTGAGAATAGCGCCATGTGGATATGGCTTGGACAGAGCATGTTATTGTTGCGTTAGGTAGGAGAGAGCTGGATCTCTTTCAAATGCTTGGGGGATTTGTTTTGTAGATGTGCGTACGTGTTATGTGAAAACGTGGAGTGATAAGTTCTTGAATTTCCCATGTACTGCAGACATTGGGGAATGGTTGTGTTTGAGCTGCCAAAGGGTTAATATCTTGAATTGAGATGGCAGTATTTATTTTAACATGCTGTTTAACATGCATGGTTATTTGAGCTGACACTAAAAGTCAGTGAGTGTTTAGATGAATGATGGTTTGATTTGACTTTCATTGGTTGCTGGGTCTGCCTATGTGCTTTGTCAGCGTGGGTTTGCCTTGGAACTGTTGTTTCATGTGTCTGACTCTTAAAGGTCGGTAAGTTATAAATCAACCAGTCGGATTGAGATAAGGGTTTCCACAGAGGGAGCAGTGTTCTTTTAAATGTGCTACTTAATATGCATCCACAAACTTGTGGAGAATTATTTTTGAATGCATGATTTAAAATGAGTGAATGATTAAAAAGATGGCCCAGTTAGAGTGCACGCTACGGGCTGTTTTCATTAATTATTTCGTAAAGGGTTTTCCAACTAGAATGAAATATGCCAACCGGTGTTTTAGAATGATCACAGATTGTGAATAATTACTCTTGCCCAACAGTGCACTGTAACATGTGCTTTTAATTAGTGAAATGCAACCGTGTGTTTTTAAAACAAATGTGTTCTCATTATTATTTTTCCAATGCAAGCTGAACCTTTTTCAAATGCAAATGTTTCTGATATGTAGCAGACCATTTTGTGAGTATACCCATTTAGTTAGAAAAATGACTATTTACAAAACTGATGAATCTGGCCCTTTTTAATAGGTAGACTATAAGAGCTTGCAATGAACATTTTAGTTCTGTAATGCAAAATTATGGTGTTTCACATGTTATTTTCCAAAAGTAATATATAATGTGTCTGCTAATATTTTTTCCTTTGCAGCTATTAGCGGTACTGAATTATTTTCAAATGCTAGCATGTCACTTAATTACGAAAAATATATGCCCTTATTACTTATTAATATTAGGATGCTTTTCATCACGTTTTAATTTTACTTCGGTTAGTTTGAGAATAATGGTTCCCTCTCTAGCCTGGGAACAGCTCTAAGGAATGTGTTTTTTGACCTTGCTCAGAGAAAAGCTGTTTTGTGAAGGGAGGGCCTTTCCCTCTGGGAGCGCCGAGCAGTGCCTGTCTTGTTATCATTGGCCAACTTCCAATTTTTTCCGCGAAAGAAATGTTTATGTAAGGGAGGGGTCGAGTCGCTCTTCCTTGCTGTCGGCGCAGACAGCTTCATTGCCTTCAGATAAGGGATCCTTGTACATGCAGAATAGTTGGCAGACTCTTGGCCCTTGGAGTTACATAGATACAGTAGGCCTGGGTGAGCTTCCCTGATTAGAGACTAGAGATGCTTGAACCGAGTGCTTGGCAGCGCCTTGCTCCTGCAATGAGATCAGCACTTGGCAGTGATTCAAATTACTTCACACTGTAGCCTGGCTTCTGCGTATTTTTTGGAGCGGATTCAAAACTCTGAGCACGAACATCTTTCTGAAGGGAGGGCCTGTCTCACAGAGGATTAGGATATTATTAGGCCCCAGCCCTTCTGGCTGTGTATGAAAAAATTAGATTTTGCCCAAACAAATTTAAAAGTATATGATTTTAATTATTTCTTGAATTCAGAATAATGTTTTTTATTAATTAGGATGTTTCTTTTGACAATGAAAAGCACTTGGGGTGCTTTTTAAATGGAAAATGTTATCTTGCTAGATTAATGATACTGGTTTTCTTGTTCTAGGTTATTGGGTTGTGGTGTTTGGTGTGTGCATCGGCCCACCCCCCTCCCACTCCCTTTATTATTTTACTTTTTTGTTTTCATTTATTATGTTAGTTTGTTATTTTTGGAAGATGGAACCAGACCAGACCGGAATGGTGGTGGATGAACGGCGGAGGAAGTGCTTCCTTGGTACCGGATACAGATGAAGATGCTGGGTGGTGACCTACACTGATGTACCCACAATTGACTGCCTTGAACCCCAAAATTATGCTAAAAGAACTCTGAACTCTTGATATTAGACTTACAACCTGCAGTTGGCTGACAAAGCCAATAGTCATCTTTTAAAATTTTTTTTTTTTAATTCTAAAAGAACCCATTATGATAATGTTTCCCACAAAAGGAATTTGTTATGTTATTCCTTGGCCTGCATTATTCCCATGTTTTTCTTTGCAATCACCACGAACAGGCCCCACTTTTAAAATGTTTTCATGGTTTTGATGTTTATGCGGTACTATATTTACTTTTTAGGATGCTGTACTATTTTACACTGGTTTATCTTTCACCTATTATAGTTTTCCTGTTTTCTGCAAAACAGTTTTTGCCAATGAAAGATCGATACAGAAAAATTTTAATATTTTAAATGGTGGTGCACACATGTGTTCCACAGTGTGATACAGTGAGAAACTAGGTGCTAACTGTTTTGTCTTTTAGATATGCACCACATTTAGATAAATTTCTTTGATTCATTACCTAATATGCATAGTGCTACACCAGCTATTTTGTAGGAATGGGGTTATCTTTATTTTCCTGTTATTACACTTTCACTTTTATTGATCCAAGGGTGGTTACCCTAGACTTTCAGTTGTCCTGGGAGGTGTGTCTTTTAGTATCGTTATGTCCTACATTTATTATTAATGTTTGCCCAGACCTTGAGAACCGTTTGTCATGTTTATTTCTCAGATTTCACCAAATTTTTTCTTAAGTTGACCAATGTAGGTAGGCCTCATTTAGGCCCATTGTTATTTTTATTCCACAAACAAGGCCCTACACCAATAGATTTCATGAGTTATCCTTAGCTTAAGTTGTCCAAAGTAGGTAGGCCTCATTTAGGCCCTTTGTTGTTTTATCATTAGAAGTTGAAGCACATTTAGTTCTTAAGTTGTCCGAAGTAGGTAGGCCCCATTTAGGCCCCTTGCTGTTTTTGTTCAACAAATAAGTCCCTATATCACTACATTTCATCAGTTATCACTAGAAGTTGAGGCACATTTAGTTTGAGGATGCTTTGGTTAGTTTCTGTTGTTATTAGATCAAATCTTAGATATGTTTTAGCATTCAAGTCAAGGGTGCTTTGATTTGTTTTCAGTTGGTTGTTAGATTTTTATTCCCTATATTAAGTTTCAGGTGGAATTTCCTTAAGTTGTCATTCATTTTAGAGAGTTTTTTTTGGTTTTTGGTTTTGTTGATAGACTATGTTGATGTTTGTTTATTTGAATGTTGTTGTTTATAGATGTTCGCAAAATAAAGTCTAAGGGTGGAATGTATAGACAGGCTTTTTGGCCCTATCTGGGAGTGATATAGACTTTAATCTTGCTCACTTCTAGGATATGTATTCCTAGCTTGTGTTGGCCCTTTTAAGCCCTTTCTTCCAGACCTAGAAGAGGCCATCTATTGCCTATTGGCCTGTCATTATTGCCTATAGTAGAGGTTGGATCCTGTGGTCCTGACTTTATATTACACATTGGTATGGTTTATGTAGGTACTCTGACAGAGCTAAGGGTTATTTCATCCTTTTCAGGCGTACAGGGCCCAGAACTAGAGGGACTCCATTTTGATGGAGCCGAGCTGCTTTAAGGGAAAAGGTAATGTTTATAGTTAAAGCTGTTGTTCACTTGGAGAGAACCGGTCTGGGCCAGCCCTTATCGGTAGGCTGTATTATTCTCTGTGTGGAAGACACAACAAAAGGCCGGCCGGCTGGGTGTGTGTCCTTGACGCGGAGTGGTGCAGGGATCTGATGGGCGGCAGGCTGATGGCTGGAACTTTCCATGAGGAAACAGCATTCTATATTAGTGAAGTGCAGAGGCGGAGCCAGTTAGTTGTTGGAGTTGCAGAAAGAGTTCGAGCTAGAGAGAGCTGAGCTGAAGTTGCAGTTAGTTGAGTTGGAGGAGCAGAGAGAGTGAGTTGAATTGGAGGAGCAGAGAGTGTTGGTAGAGTTGGAGGAGTGGAATTGCAGGAGGAGAAGAGACAGAAGATGCTTGGAACAGAGAGAAGACAAACAGACAGTCAGTGAGCTGGAACTGAAGGAAGCAGTCAGAAGCAGTTACTTATCAGGAGGAGTTGTGAATAGCTGGAGTCTGAAGTAATGCCTTTTAGAAGAGACTGAAGTTATATCGTGGATTAACCTGTGGGAGCAGCTGGAGTTAATTGGACATTGGCACAGAGACTTTACCCAGAGTGAACAAGCTAGAGGAATGAACAGTTATCAGAGCGGCAGAAACCATTAGATTGAAGTTGGAAGGTGGAGAGAGTCCGTGGGGGAGAGAAATCCAGTGCAAAGTGATCAGCGCAGATGTGTATCCAAGAGTGCAGGAGAGAGAGAGTCTGAGATGAGCCAAGACACAGACGAGAGAGGAGCCCAGATGACAGCTAGAGCAAGACTTCATACTCCCAAGGTGACCTCGTTCTTTATACTTACCCCTTAATCTTGTCCTTATTCCCTAGGCTATTGTATGTCTAATCCTTTTCTTTCAGCGGTGTGTTAAAAGTTCCTGTCCCCGCAGATAACCTTGTACTGTATGTCTAATCCTTTTCTTTCAGCGGTGTGTTAAAATTCATGTTAGTCATAGAGACCCCGCAGATTTGTGTATGTGTATTTCATCATTGTTAAAATAAAAGAGACCCCAGTTCTTAGTGAACTAGTGTGTATTTGTTGTTTTTATGATAGAGAGCGTTTTTACTCCTGCAAGCAGAGTGTCTCCTATTTCGGAGCATAGGTAACCTTTTCTTCTAGTCAGATGTTACAGCCAGAACAGATGTTGCCCCTGATCCGGTAAATCTGAACTAGTAGGGAGAAAGAGGAGCCCTTGAGCTAGGGAATTGTTGACACTAAGTAATTCGGCTATCCCATAATATTATTGTAGTAGCGAACCCTTAGTGAATAGTGAGAGAGACTTCCCAACATAGAGAGACAGAGAGCTAATGGTATTCATAGGAAAGTGGTCGTCATTGGTAAGTGGCGTTAGTGAGAACACTAATTGTGGTCAGTGTTTAGATCTGCCGGATTGTAGATCGTGTGTAAATGAGAGCACTGGGAAGGAGACCAGTGTTTAGATCTGCCGGATTGTAGATCGTGTGCAAATGAGAGCACTGGGAAGGAGACCAGTGTTTAGATCTGCCGGATTGCAGATCGGATTGTAAGTGAGTGAGCACTGAGGCTGCAGCTCAGTGTGTATGGCACGCCAGATTGCGTGTCGAGTGAGCACTGAGGGTAATCAGTGTGTAATGGTAGATAATCAGAACTGCCCCAGGGTAGATTAGTCTGGACCCATGTGGTCGCGAGACTATGAGGTATGAGTGTGGTGTAGGGCATGGATGTCCTTAGTAATCAGTGAGTATTCTTAGTATCCCTATAGATTTAGTGGTGTTTCTGATGATATGGGCTTGTATATTGCGAGTTCCCCATCCTCAGGTAGGTACCCAGGTGCCTGGATAGATGGTCCTGAGGAGGGAGGTGGTTACGTTCCGGCTGGGTTAGAGGGGCTCTCAGGAGCTGATCCCATCTGGTCCAAAAATCCAGTCGTTACACAGGGGCAATCAATATTTTATCCAAACGACAGTTCAAGGTATGTGAAGAATTACAATTTGCGCAAACAAATACTAGCAATAGACAATTATTGAAGACAACAAACATCTAAACAAGCATAAAAAAGTGAAAAATAGAGAAACAATAAGGGCCCATATAAAGAATATCTGGAAATGCATACAACATTTATTCAGTAAATACCTTAAAATAGCACAGCAAAATATGCCTGAAGTCACCTACTGCTTTCTGTAGTGCAGTTTTAGGCTGCCATTTTGACCTGGACAAATATACCTTTTGTGAGGCCTAAACCTTTGTGTTCAATACTTATAAATCACCCCTAAGGCAGGCTGTATACAAAAGGAAGGACATGTGGGTTTAAGATTTACATTCTGCTGTAGTGAAACAATCCAAAAGTCATTATTCACTATTGTAAGGCTATCTCTCCCTTAGACTAACACTGGGTTACTTTATTACACTTAAATGCTATCTTCAGATTCTGAAGTAATAGAGAAATTATGTTTATACTCTAATGAATTGTAATTTTAAATCCTCTTTAATACTAAAGTCGTATTTTAAGTTGCAATTTAATAAAAGCTACTAGAAGTTGTAAAGATAAAAAAGGTGATGGAGTGGAATGCTTGAACTAATCTCAGTCACTGGCAATCACTTGGGCCACATCCCACTCCATCATTTTCCACCCACCATGCCACCTACGTTTTGACCCAGCCATATGAAAATCGGTCTTCTTGACCCTGCTCCAATAGGAACAGTCCAGCCGGCACCGCCATGCCAGGTTACCTCTAAACCAGAACACAATCAATCCAAGACCACTTTTGTCCTGATTAGGGCTCATCAGTCAGGCATAGCTTTGTTCTAGCGACCCAGTGAGCGCTAATTTAACTGTGCACAAAATAAATATGCATTAAAAATCACAAAATACACTTAAATAATTTAATTAACAATGACTCAATGAATCAGTTTACATAATTAATCACGAAATACATATTTAAATAATGTAATCTAAATAACCTCCCACCTTAATCCCCTATAAATCTAAAATCCACTACTAAATTTTAAATTATTAATTAAATGTGAAAACAAAAATATTTAAACATGACAAAATGGCAAAGTATACTTTAAAAATTAAAACAATGACATGAATAATATTGTCACCAACAATTAATGATGAATATATATTACATGAATTAAAACTCATTATTTAATACAATATTATTAAAGTAAACAATATTATATAAAATAATATTATACAGAATTACATTATATGCACTACAATACTATTCTTACCTTTTATATTGTTTACTAAACATTTTTGAACTGACAATATTTTTGACACAATATTCTCACAACACAATATTTTTGATTCAATATTTTTTTCATTCACTGTTGAGGGATGTGGAAAACTTGGCAGGGGTGAGTATTTGTGAGGGAAGGGGTTTAAGCTCTGGCCATCTGGGGATATGTGAGGGATGAATGGAAATCTCAATGAGCCATGCACTTTGCACAGAAAGTTGGTCCTCAAAGCAAGAAGATGGAATAGCTGCCAAATGGCTCCAGCATCCTCACTGCCCTGAGCAGCCTCAGGCCGCAATAGGACCTGCTGTTTCCGAATGTCAATGAATCTGTCCCATTCTATTTAATAACCCTGAGAGCTTCTCCATGGCCTGCCTTAAGGGAGTACACAAGGAATCCTACCAGACCTACTTTGACATGACCTGCATGGACTTGGCTATAATGCTTTCTGCACATGATGTTGCAAGTTAACTGTTTTCAAAGTACTGGGTCTAATCGTGATGTCATTCAAAAGCTCAGCTGGCCTGCTCTGCAACTAACCCTGACAGTGTGGAAGCTCCCAATTAATCCAAAAAGTAGAGAGATGTAGATTCAGAATGTCAAACTGTTCCTCTTGCACCTCATCTGAGGCATGTGGAGTGGTTTCCAAAATCCAACAACTCCAATGTGATCTTGGTGGCAGTCCAGTGTAATGTTAGTTCTCTAGGCACTTGTGCATTATAAACAAGTTATACCATATTCATATTAATTTGTGGGCATTGTATCAATGAATAATTAGTAGGTGGCTATGTGTTTTTTAGTAAAGGCCACGTATTTATTCGAAATGTAATCACAACATATTTACTTATGTTAACTTTACCTGTTTCGAATCCATTTTTATTGCTAAGTTAGCCCACGTTGTACTTGGTCTGTGTAACATGAATTTATTTCATTAAATGCTTTGCCAGTGTCTTGTTTTTCTCTCCTCTGCAGGTGTTTTATCTTACATTTCGTTACGTTGGTATAGTCTCATTGTTTATTGGATTAGATTGGTAGACAACAGAACCTTAATTAAAAATTAGCCTTAGATATCGAGACTGAGACTGGGAGATTCCCTGTGTCAGGCAGACCGCACAGATTTAACATTCAAGGTCGCCAGGATGGTGGCTCCTTTGATTGAGCCCTGGGGAACAAGTGTGTCTGCCTGCTCCCAGAGAAAACATTGTCTTCAGATTTGTTCATTTGGGGGAAACTGATTTGGAGAAGCCTTTTAGAATCTTCTTTCACACTTGTCAAACTAATTATGTGTTCTTTTGAATAGTAGACCAGACCAGATCCTGCCCTGACTTCGCTAATGGAAGAATCCTTCTTAATTCTGCTGATTTCCCTTGCCCAAAGTGTTGAGCTTCATGCTTGAGCACTCCTACTTTTTCCCTTGAACCTTAAATTTTGTTCATCTGATGCTGCCACCTTCCTTACAGAATCTCCACTTGGCACTGTTGATACTTGATTCAGAGTGAGGAGGTTCCTTTATGGACCCTACTTGACTGATATTTTGCTTGATGTATGCAATTCTATTTTGCATCTTTTTCCTTATTATATACAAATTCAGATTGCATAATCATTTAAATATGTATGCTCTTAAAATATATTTTCTTTCATTTTGCTGATTGCTTAAACTTGTCAGCTTGGACACCAGCCTCTCTGCCTCTCTTGATGAGCCAAATTGGTTTCATTTATTTGAATTGTATTGCTGATGTTAGCTCCTTTCTTACACTTCAGGTTGACAATGAAAGGTCCATACCACCAATCGAGGATTCTCTTTGATGATTTTACTAGGAGGATGAGATTCAATAAACCACACTTAATCAGTGTCAACAGTGCTTGACTGGCACACCACTTCCACTTCCATCTGTCAATATATTGTTTGTTTCATCCTTTTTCAGACCCTCCCACATTGTTCTATACTCTGCCTGGTATGACATTGACAACAGGTCCCTCAAAATGTGATTCATGGCAAACTGAATTAATCTCAGGCACTAGTATTGCACTCAGGGCTGCATTATTTTCCACTGTTTTAGCTGGTCCCTGCATTGCATATGGGAACCAACAATAGGCTAATCACTCTCGGCATAACTTGAAGGGTACTGTGGTAGTTATTCAGAAATACGTTTAAATTAATTGTTTCTTAAGCCTTCAATTAAATTAGATGCAGAAAACACCTTAGGCAAATCCCCAGTTACCCCAAGTTATTATTGCCTGTGGCTAAAACTAATTCAAGCATTCTATCAATCACATTTTATCATTGAGCACTACCACCCTATTTGGCCTATGTTGCCAGTTTATCCTGATTTGATTAGAAGAGTTTCAGCATCAAGCAGGCTTCTTTTCTAGCCAGATCCAGAGCTCATAGAAACATCAGCATTGTCATTTTGTGGTTTCCTAGTACTTCAGTAGTAAAATACCAAATCACCCTAAAGTGTGTCCCTCCTGCATAAGAAGCCATTTACCTGGTACCACTAGCACCTTTGAGCGTGAGACTGCTAAACTTCAAATGCATTGCCTAATGCTGACATTTAACCAAAAGATCAAGCAGGGCTCACAGGAAAATAATTATCAACAGTTAACACAGAGAATCATGATATCAGGGACATAGCTATGAATAGTGCCGCAGGTTCAGTGGCCCTGGGGACTGGGGCTGTGAGGGGCCCACTAATCCCAATTAGTTATTCTTTTTTACTGCCAAAACGGGGAATGAAGCACTAATTTCCTGGCTAGCATTATTAGGGCCTGTTGAATCCATGCAACATCATGACATGCTTTAATTGTGTTACAATCAATTGATGATTCCTACGTATTACATTCTTTGATTGTTTTGGCAAGTTTCCTAAAGATTACAGTCCGTAACATCTTATGGTGAGATTGATATCCTAACTGGGTATAACATGGCTGCCTAGTGTTGCTACTAGTGATTTCTTTTTTTACTGTACATATACTAATATGTGTGAGGCATTAATAAAAGTTGTTCTTTCCACAAAATGAAAAACTTACCTTGAATAGTCTAACTTTATTGCACAAATGGTCTCTGTGTTATACTACATATAACCTCAACCATCACACTCTCTGCTTTGAGCTAGGCCTTAATTGCTTGACCAAACTTTCCTGGAGAGCCATGGAGAATTAGGAAGGCAGCCTTCAGTTGCAGACAAATATGTAGGGCCTGATTCAGATATTGGTAGATGGGTTACTCCATCACAACGGTGATGGATATCCCATCTGCCAAAAAAGATACATTTTATAATATCCTATGGGATTTAGATTTAACCTGTACACCGATATCTAAATCAGGCCATTAGTATTGTTGTTTGTAGCAACACCTGCTACGATATAGTTTAGTGGTCATTCCAACTTCAAACACTGGAGAAAACATGACCAATTTTTAGAAAAATAATGTTGATTTTTTAAAATAATTTTTAAGACCAAGTACTTTCGGAGTTACGATTTTTCAAAGTTCGGAAAATAAATCACTTTTGTGTGCAATTACGCACCATAGGAAACAGTGGAGAAAAAGCAGAAAAATGCATAGAAATTAAGGCAATGCTTCCACGAAGTTCAGTTTCTCATTTTAGGTCGATGTTAGAACCAGGTCCACAGTTCCAGCAGGAGCAGTTCAGGAGCGTCCCGGGTTTCGGCGGGAGCAGAGGTGCTAAGGTCTTGGGAGCTGGTGCGAAAAAATGAAGTGGGCCACTAGAAAAAGCACTGCACAAACGATTTACAGGTAAGTCCGATGGGTCTCCTTGGACAGCAGAGATCACAAGGGCCTGGGGACCATGGGAGTAGGGCTGGTTAGCCGGTGCTGGAACAGGGTGAAGACCAAACAGCTCAGCCAGGCATTATGCATCTTTGAGGCCTTCGCGGTCAGGAGCAAACCACTTGGAGAGGCGATCTTAGTACAGCCGGGCCACTCAGGAAGTGGATCTCCCTCAAAGGGCGCTTGCTTCTAGTATTTCGGGAGTCTGGAGTGGATTATATTCTCTATTGTGGTACGATACCCAGGAATTGCAGCTTGCGGCTCCGGTAGGTCCTGGTGCCTCCAAACTTGGTGGAGAGGCAGATCTGACCCTCTGGAGCTTTTGTACCTTTTCTTGCTTTAGTGCTGCAACAAGGGTGTCAGGGAGCAGCAAGTCAACAAAGTGGACTTCATGTGATTGGTGCCTGCAGTGTGCAGGGGTGTTATACTATCACTCCAAAGGAGCTTTACGACAATTTCTCAAAGGCTGGAGGTGCTTTGGGGTTCTTGGAGTCTTTTCAGGTTTCAGGACCACACAGCAGTAGCGTTGTCAAGTCCTGGGAGCAGCAGGTAGGGTTTGGCCCCTTTTTCTTCTGCAGCAGGGATTCAGTTCTAGAGCAGTAGGTCTTCTTTGTCCTGGTCTTCTCTTGTGCGTCGAAGCTGATGTTCAGGTCTCAGGGTGCCACCCAAATACTGAAGTTAGGGGCATTACAAGGGGAAACAGGCCATGCGTCCACCCTAACAGGTCTTCCACCTGATTCCAGAGGAAGAAAACACCCCCTGTACCCGGGCCATTGTCCCTGCCCTGGTAGTAGTTTTCACACCTCATTCTGGCCAAGTACCAGCTGGGAAGCTGTTAGAGCACTAATGCAAATTAGACTTTAGTAGGTTCGACAGGGAAAAGGTGTGTTTCGAAAAGTCTCCTAAAGTTTCCTATGTATTTAGTAAAAATACAACTGTACCATTAGATTGGATTTTTATTTAAAAAAAGTGGTTGAATCATTTTTCCAACTAGTCCCAAACTCGAGAATGCAGAATTATTATGTTAAACAATACTTTAGTTTTCTCATAGGGCAGCCAGAGCCTTCCACAGTGAAACTAGATTCTAGGGCTGTGTCACTGTAGGGACATGGTAGCTTAAAATCCTGTCAATCACTGGAGGATAACTGTTCCTATCCATGGTAGCTTGCCCATTCGTCAGCTTGAGGTCTAGGTAGAGAAGTGCCTACCTTCCTTAATGTCTGAAGGTTGGATAGAGTGGAATTTCTCCTAATTTGAGAGTTGCCCTCACAAACCCATCAGGATGTCATGCTTCGTCATTGGGCATTTTGCTCCTTGTGGGGGTGGCACTGCAGTCCCCCACGGGCCCCACAAGAGGGCTCTTTGGCAGAGATCTTTTTTTGACCCGCACTTGCTTTGTCTAAAACCTCAAACCCCTGCAATTCCAGGTCTTTCCATTCCAGGTTACCTCTTGAGCTGTGTAGCCCGCCGATGAGGTCTCCCTGTATAATTTTTGGGGTAGGTTCATGTATTTATTTTTATTTCATGTACAGTGTGCTTGTGTCTACACACCCCGTCCTTGACGGGGTTTGCTATCCTGTCATGGTAGCCCACCCTGAAGTATTTATAGCTCTACTACGAGTCACTACCACAATCGTGCATGGAATGTTTATGAGGATATGTTACTCACTGCCAAACTTATCACTTGACTCACCTTTTGCAGCAACATCAGCATATATTTCTTTGATTTATGCTTTCTATTTATATCTTTGTTTAGGTGGGATGTACACAATAAGGTGGTTGCTACTGATTGGTGCAGAACCGCCTAGATCACATACCTGATTCAGGGTAACATCACAGGGTGTATTGGGTGCTTCTGTCCCGAACCCCTGTGCTCACAATTGTTCACCTTTTAACTATTCCACTGGTCCTGACGAAACGCCATATGATACACTAGGAACCGATTAGGCATGAAACATGTTGACCTGATAAGACCTGATTATACATTCATCACCAGCATTCACTCGAATTAGTAAAAATGAACTCTCCTCATCTATGGCCGAGTTACGAGTTTCTTTTTTGCCTGTTTTTAATATATCAATCTGACCCAAGAATAAATACATTTGAGGGTACCAGCAAGGTACTTTTAAACCCACTTGCACAAATCTCCACAAACCCCCACTCACCACTACGACTTTCCTTGAAAATGGCTGCAGCTCCAGCCCCACGAGGAGCAAAATGCCCAATGATGAAGCATGCCATTCTGATGGGTGTGTGAGGGCAACTCTCCAATCAGGAGGATGTACCCTCTGTCCAACCTACAGACATTAAGGAAGATATGCACTTCTCTACCTATACTCCAAGCTGCCAAATGAGCGAGCTATCATTGATAGGAACAGTTACCCTCCAATGATTGACACGTCTTACCTTGGGAGCACGGGTAGTGGACGTTTTTTTTTCCCTTAGCTCCCCATCCCACTCTTTGGGCATTAGAACATAACATTCCTACCTATCACACTTTTAAATACCATGCACCCCCATCTTGTGGGCTAAAAGACCTATTTAGGAGAGACTTGTTAATATTTAAAGGGTAGGTTTTTACCTGTCAAAAGGTTTTTTTGATAGGTCAGACTGCAGATTTAAACTGCAGCAGTCAGGCTACACTGGTAGGAATGAATCCATGATTTCTCTGTAACACTATGGCACAATAAGGTCTGCCCCCCACAGGTGACATTTAACATTCTGGGCCATGGTTGTATTCTTGCATAATATACTATGGCTTTATAGGAAAGTTAAATATGCCAAATTGGAGTTGGCTAATTTTGCCACATTTTAGGAATCGGAGCACATGCACCTGGGTAATCAGTCCAAAAAGAATAGGGATGATCAACCCAAGTAGGGCCCTTTCTCTCACTGTCATACAATAGTTTGAGGTGACAGAGAACTCTATGTATTTACCAAACCAGTCCCCAAAAGAGAGCTGTCAGATTATTATTGCATTATGTCTCCACTTTGGATCAAGTTTGTCATAACTCTAGGTTTAGGAAAGAGCACTTCACTTACCTCTGAGGTTTCCTCATGAAATTAAAGCAATTTATGGCACAACATAGGCTGGCTTTAAAACATGGCTTACGTCCAGTTTAGCTGAGCCTTGTTGTAAAGTAATATCATCCATGTAACTGCTGTATCATTGTTTTTGTTGTATTCACAACATTTGGTACATGAAACAAAAATTGCTTTTTATTTGGAAATATTTAATAAAGCAGTCAAGAAGGGCAAACTATCTTATTGTCCACTTGTTATCTCTTGACAAATATACTTAATTATTAGTGCATCACTTTCCGAACTTGCACCATTTTATTATTCTTTTAATATTGAAAGTTAAATAATGTACTACATGCAGTATTTCTTCATGTTAACTGCATTAAAATTGAATTCTTATCTACGTGCCTCATGAGGATTATTTTAGTGATCAATTACGTATTAAGGTTCGCAAAATGCAATAATGTCGGTTCAATATGAAAGATTAGTTTTTGACGTTAGCTGTTAACAATCTCGGGGCATATTATCTAGAACAGAGCGGCGATAATGGACTTGATAATATGGCAGAGAATTCCCAAAGAAGTCCATGTTCACACCAGAACACGGCTAAAGCGGCAATAATTTTAACTCTGGGCCCGATTCACAGAACTAACTTAAGACAAAATCCTAAACTTACTACTTTTGGTATTCACAGAAGTTAGGATTTTGTCTTAAGTTTGTCTTAAGACAGACTTAAGACAGGATTTTGTCTTAAGTCTGTCTTAAGTCTGTCTTAAGACAAACTTAAGACAATATCCTAACTTCTGTGAATACCAAAAGTAGTAAGTTTAGAATTTTGTCTTAAGTTAGTTCTGTGAATCGGGCCCATAGTTTCTTGATAATATGACCCCTCGTTTCAGAATACATAGCTTTCTTTGCATCTGTATGATGCAAATCCTGATGTGCAGTTTCCAAATGCAATATTTTCTTTCTCAGTTAAAAAAGGCATTCTGTGAATAGCTTTCTCTCTTTATCATTATTATTTGTTATTTCTTGGCAAATAGCGCTTCTTTTAACATATGAAATACGTTTATCCTCCAATAAATGCAGAGTACAGATGAAGAGAAGTATAAGTGTGATGCCAAAATACCAACGGTAAATCTGTCATACGGAATCTATGTACACCACCCAGGAGTGCGAACATTGTATAACAATTATGTGCCCACCTGTCTATTTTAATTTTCAATTTACCCTTCATTTCTCACCGAGAGAAAATCCATAGTTAAGATCAGGTCATGCTCCACAGAACACTTTTATGTAAATATCATGCAGAGATAAAGCCTTAATGATAAAATGCAATCAACTGGAAGATCAGAGGCTTAGCTTAAACATCCATTTTACCTTGGCAACATTTACAGACTGGGTAAAAAGGCAAAAGAAAACAGCAAAACTTATCCTTTACAAGAATTACTTTTATTACTTTTTAATTTGATACATCCATCTTTTTTTATCTCAGCATATAATGTTTTTTACCAACTTAATGTGCAACAAGAAGCACTCATTGGCCAGCATACAGACTATGAACTGTTTTCTTTCTGATTAATAAGCTGGATATATCAAGCACTCAACCTAACAATAATTATCATATTGGTAAATCAACTCAGAAAACAACTACAATTTCACAAAATGAAATAAGCAAAACAAAACAATAAAGCATAACAATAAATCCCCATTCTCCATTTGGAACTACCATTAGTGATGATCACCCATGCCCGCCCTTTATAATGAGTTCCACTGCTGTGCACCTAAGGACACATGTACACCTGCATGAACACATGTATACAATCTGAGAGATTAGGACTATTGTCTAATATTCAGCCTGATTCCTGTGCACACAGGAGGAGTCTTGCATACATTTGTTGTAGTCTATAGATGCCTAATAATTTAACTAGACACCCGAAAAATGATAAAATTTCTTTTTTACTGCAGCATGAGTCTTAGGGGCAGATTTATGAGGCCCTTGCGCCACGTTTACGCCGCTGTTGCGTCACGCAAGGCGGCGTAAACGTGGCGCATCCCTACGAACGATTTACAACGTGACGCATCTAGGCAGATGCGTCACGTTGTAAAGCCCTGCGCCGCTTGTGGGCGTTCCGGCGCAGGGTGGGCGTTCCGGGGCAGGTGCGCCTCGCAAAAGTGGCTCAGTGAAATCTATGAGATTTCACTCAGTCACTTTTAAGCCAATGCTGCGTCAAAAGCCTGCGCCTGCTTGAAGCAGGCGTAGGTCTTGATGCAGCATTAGTTGAATGGGGCACCCCGAGCCTTGCTGGAGCTGCGTCGCGCTTGCGACGCAACTCCAGCAATGCGACACATTTCCGGCACAGATGCGTCACGCATCTGTGCCGTTTTGCACCATGGTGCGCCGCATTATAAATGCGGCGCACCATGGGTGGCGCAGCTGTAGCGCACTGTGGCGCATGTTAACTGGTGCATCCCTCGGGATGCGCCAGTTAACATATATCTGCCCCTTAGTGCTTAACATCACTTTCCCTATGTTTACGAAAGAGGCAGAAATAAAATATTAATTTGGTCATATATGCACTTTTTGACATATTTTGGTTTTAGCAATATTTCCCTAGACTCTTAAACAGTCTACAATATTAAACTACTGTTCCGGGCCAAGTTAAGTACTCTGCTAACCAGCTGGGAGTCCAAAGTATCCCCGGCCTGATGGATGGGAATAGTGTTCTCCTGGCTGAGGAAGAGGATGAAGGAGAAATTGTTATATGGGCCCCACTAGAAAAGGTATGTATATTGGAACAACAGGACTTCAGAATGCAGGGACTGAGTTTGCACCATCAGAGACTCTTTCCCAATTCCTAGACAGCTCAAAGTGCCTCACCTGAACCCTTAACCTTTCCAGGGTAGCAGTGATTTTGTCAATCTCGAACATGACACTCTGATCCACAAGGGAATCGTAGAAACAGATATTACTCGTTTCACTGTCTGCTCATTCATGCAGTTGGTAAACATAAGAATGATACTAAGGAAGCTTGCAATACATGTATTGAAACAATTGTACTTTTGCATAGAGAGAATAAGCTACAACTATTTGGCAGGCAGATAAAACAAAGCAAAGTAACCAGTATTATGAACATGGTGATCAGGGTCTGTCTTTTTCTGGATATATGCTATCTGAAGGATAAAAATCTAATAAAAATAGTAAAACATCTTAAATACGTGAGTTTGTCCCGTTAATCTTCCTGTCAAGGAGGTTTGTTTGCAGATTGTAAGCGGCGTGGTTCTGCTGCAGGGATTACGAACCGAACGCTGAGCGCTGCAGTTCCCGGACACAGAGAACCAAAAGGAAGGAATATATATATATATATATATACATATATATATATATATATATATATATATATATATATATCATTACCCCTACTCCGAGAGCATAGCAGCTGTACCCTCTGCCTGATCACTTAGGTTAGCCTGAGATCCCATACTTTGATGACTTTGTCTGGAATAGGATTGGGAATTCCTTCTCTGCAGGATCAGGTAGAAAGATCAGCGTTAGCAGAGCTGCATATTGCACACGGCCGTCTTTCCAGGACCAGCGTTGTTGGAGTGCCCCTCTGACCCGTAAAGGGATAGCACACTGTCTATATATTAAAACAACTGTGTTAGAGGTACAGTTCTGATGCAATGATGTGTATAGATGTTAGATGTTCTCTTCGAGCAGGTAACACAAACACTAGGATATACATGTAAAAACAATATAGCTAAAATCAGGTCTGCTAACACGGGTAAAATATGAAAATAAAATGGAGAACCAAAGTGGGTCCATGAGGGCCTCGCTGCAAGATCTATATTTACTGATAAGCTGACACTTTGAAGACAGGCATGGGTGTTCTCATCTCACAGGGACAGAGTTGAGGTGTTAGCCCTGTGGCACAGGCACCTCTGGCCTCACTTTGAATTCTTAAAGGGGAAATGAGTTTTGCAGATTGAGTTAGGGGTGGCACTAACCTACAAGGAGAGCTCTTGAAGACATCCGTTTGATTTATCCATCTTTACAATTACCCAACATGGAGTGGAGGAGTGATGTGGTATCTCTAAGTCAAGGAAGGATGCCCACTTTACTTTTAAACCCTTGCACAAGGAAGAAACTTGGAGAGAAGAAGGAATGTAATAGAAAGAATACCGAGCAGTTTAACTGATCCTTGTATGAGAGGTAGGGAGCCCACTCAGATATTCATCTTATTGGTCAGCCAATGCGACAAAGCTCTCTATGATGAAAGTGAGGCTCAGTGAGGCCGTTGATGTATGCTAGACTTATTCCCCACTGTTGGAAAGTGGTTTATTAGTAGTGATAAGTAATGGCCTATTACTAATAATAAGGCCACAAACACAATAAAAGGTTAATTCAAGGTCTCAATAAATTATTCCCTTGCACAACCCTTGATAGCTGGCTGCAAGCAGGCAGGCATAACTTAGGGGACAGATATGTAAAGCATTTAAAAACACCAACAAATTAAATAAATAAGACAAAATACACAATAAAATTCCAACAACAATTTTAAAAAATAGGTTATATTTTTTGTGAACAAATAGACACCAAAACAACAAACATCCAATGTAGGGAACTGCAGAAATTAATTTTTAAAGAATAACACCTTCATGGGCCTAAAAAACAAAAACGCGAACTTGGAACATCTGGTTATACTTGACTGGGACAATGTAAAAGTATGAGGCTGATTGCAATGGAGCATGGGTTGTATACTCTAAGCGGGAGTTTTTACCTTTGTGCTTAGAAAAGTTTGCAGAGCTTTTTCTCTCGTAGCCAAGCCAGGCACTTCATCAGGTTGGATTTGTGTTGAGGTCATCAGCTTGGTCCACCACCAGACCTCGGTCAATTCCGGGAAGCCTTGTCAATGGCTGGAGCTCTGAAGCTTTTAGTGGGACAAACCTGAAATCCAGGCCGGGTTGTGGTTCAACTTCTGCAGCTTGACTCTTGAAAAAGTGGTTAGTCCACTTTTGAAGCTTTTACCAAAGTTGCTACGAACTTTTGGAACTTCTTCCTGTTCCTCTTGTGGGTTCAAAATGTCGCAAACACCAATCCAAGGGTCTTGAAGCTCTGAGGACATCCTTTGCATTATGGGACTAGGTTTCCCACAATGCACATGGTCAACTCCTTAAAAGTCCACTGGACACACTCCAAATGGGGCCGTCTTGGTAGAGATGATGCAGGAGGAGCTCTGTTAGCCTGTTGCTTTTAGTGAATCCATTCTCTTATACTTGTGAAGCCAGGCAAAAGCCTTAGGGCTGTAGTCCCAGAGTGTGCAGCATGTGCAGTCCTTCAGAGTGCAATCCTTGGGGTACAGATCAGGGTTCCAGCAGGGAAGTCCTTCTTCTCATTGTTGTTTTAGGCAGAAATGTAAGTTGCCAGGCAACACTTCCATATTTATTCACAATTCGTAGGTGACAAGCAGGGGGGGGGGCATACCAATGGGGTGCAGGGTGCCACCCTCAGGTATGAACACTTCCTCCAAAGTGTGGCATATTCTTGACTCAAAAAGCATAATTCTTCCAGAATCCAAAATGGAGAAACTCTCTCCTGGAGGTTACGATCTGGCTAAGACATCCTACTAGCATAGGCTAAGTTCTCCTGACCCTCCCTTTGCAGCCCCTCTGCTGATCTAATGACAGGGGGTTCTGTCTGGCTGGGGGGTGCAGTTTGTGGGGGTGAGCCTGTGCTGTCCTAAACTGTCATTCTCTCTTTGAATACTAGTTTGGCTACTTCACCCCCATTCTACCCTTGCAGCTGCAGTTCTCCTCCCACAGGTTGCCCTTGTCTCTTGTCAGGCCACTTCACACCTTATCAAGGCAGCTTTGCTGGACCTCTCAAAGGCTGGCTGATCAGAGAATGGCTACTGGAAGGCTGGATGTTGGTTCATCAGAAAAGCAACTTATTTTCTGTGATACTTATATAAATCTAAAAGTGGCAAGTGGTTGGAGTAATTGATTGTTTGGAATTCATTTTTCGCTCCTTTTTCAATAGTTATACTTTATTATAGTATTCCTATGTTAGCCATTCTGCTACAGTGGAGAACAATGAAATTAGCAGTTTTCCCTCACCAGGGCATATAAATATATTGTATATTCTCCCCGCTGATAGTTGCAAGGCAGCCTACCCCCGGGGCACCTAGAGGAGACCTTAGGGGAGACATATGCAAAAATAAAGTAGCTTGAGGCCAAAGCCAAATTTGCATATAACTTTATTTTAAAAGCAGACAAGGCAGGGTTGGCTTTTAAAATGGCAGCAGGCACCACAGTAGTGTACCTCTAAGTGCATTAAATCTACTGGGCCTCTACACCTACATGCCCTACCATATATTAGGGACTTACAGTTTGGTGTCATGCCAATTGTAATTACACCTAATTACCATATACCTTTTAAGTAGTGCACTGGCCCTGGGTCTGGTTAGCAAAGCACAGGGAGCAATCAGAGTCAGTAACCACCAGTCTCATTCAGAAAATGGGGGTGATCAAGGCAAAAAGGATGACATTCTCACACAAGCTTGTGAAAGGGTGAGAAGGCAGCGAGCAGCAAGGACTGTGTGATTCCCTGTGGAGCACCGAAGAAGTTAGTGCTGGGGAGAGTAAGAAGATGTGTGACTGCTCTGGTTTTGGGGTGCCTGTCTACCGCCAATTGGGCATGGATTATCTACCCATAAAAGAGGGTGCTTTAACTGGGGGGAAAAAAAACAAAGGAGAACAGAAAAAGTATTCTTACAGGGACTGCTTGAGGCTAAAGGCATAAATCAGAAGGTACTGGAGCCACTGAAAGTTTGCTTAGTTCTTCCTAAGTGGTGGCCCAGGAGCAGCAGAGGCACGGCAAATGGATTGGATTGATGATGGGGTCTACCATGGGAACCATAGATAACTAAATGGAGCCTCACCCAGTTCTGAAGTTGATCACCATAAATTACGCAGGTCGTTGGAAATGTAGGCTGAGGAAAGTGTTCCCCTTGTTTCAAGTGCTTCTGAAGCTGGGAATTTTTGTCAGAGGCTCTGGGAGGCAGGAATCTTTGCAATAAAGTCCTGTGGTTGTTATTTGGCAACCTTTTTTAAATGTAAACATAACAAGCATTTGCAATGCAATAGGTCTCGCATTAGGAAAGTTTGAGCTATTGGTATTGTAAATGACAAATTTGTTATTTATGTATTGGTTTTGAAAATAGCAAAATTAATATCTTTGTCATTTACAATGCCAATAGTTTTAACTTTCGCAAATGTGACACCTACAGCATTTGTAATGCAATATGTGTTGTATTTACGTGACTTACATGTATTGATATTACAAATAACAATGGCTTTTAATTTTTTTAAATAATTAATACTTAAAGTTATTGTAATTTATAATGGCAATAGCTTAAACTTTTGTAAATAACTTTTGAGAAGATTATGTTCAGTGTATTTTATTGTGACAAAAATTCAATAACAGAAGTGAAATATTAACATCTTTCAGTGACATTTGTAATAAAGCTTGAAACATTGATAGAACATATTTGAACCAGTTGTTGTTGAATGGTTGCACAGATTGATGCTGTGGTGGTGCTGAGTGATGTTGTGATGGCGAACGAGTGATGCTGTGGCATTCAGTGATGCAGTGGTAGCGCATAGTGATGTTGTGGTGCCCCTGAGTGATGCTGTGGTGGTGCTGAGTGATGCTGTATGCTATGCTATGTTTTGTTTTGCTATCCTATGTTTTGTTATGCTATGCTATGTTTTGTTATGCTATGCTATGTTTTGCTATGCTATAGTTTGCTATGCTATGTTTTGTTGTGTTTGGTATGCTATGTTTTGCTATGCTTTGTTGTGTTTTGTTAACTCCTCTGCTGCGCCGACCGTTCTGCGGTGGTGCGGAACATTATATTGCACGGGCGGGGCCGGAACGTTCAGCAGACGTGCGCAGCACTACCGAGGGAGTGCACGCGACGTCCACTGAACGTGCGCCGCACCGAAGGGGTTAAGCTATACTATGTTTTGTTGTTTTGCTATGTTGTGTTATGCTATGTGCTGTTGTGTTTTGTTATGCTATGTTTTGCTATCCTATGCTTTGTTTTGTTATGCTATGCTATGCTTTGTTTTGTTGTGTTGTGTTGTGTTTTGTTTTGTTTTGCCATGCTGTGTTTTGTTATGCTATGCTATGTTTTGTTGTGTTTTGCTATGCTATGTTTTGTTGTGTTTTGTTTTGCTATGCTATGTTTTGTTGTGTTTTGTTTTGCTATGCTGTACTATGTTTTGTTGTGTTGTGTTTTGTATTGCTATGCTGTGTTTTGTTGTGTTTTGTTTTGCTATGCTGTGTTTTATTGTGTTGTGTTTTGCTTTGCTATGCTGTGTTTTGTTTTGCTATGCTGGTGAGGGTGTGTGAGGTTGTGAGGGTGAGAGGGTTAGAGGGTGACAGGGTTGGAGGGTGACAGGGTTGGAGAGTGAGAGGGTTGGAGGGTGACAGCGTTGGAGGGTGACAGGGTTGGAGGGTGACAGGGTTGGAGGGTGAGAGGGTTGGAGGGTGAGAGGGTTGGAGGGTGGGAGGTTGGAGGGTGAAAGGGTGAGAGGGTTGGAAGGTGAGAGGGTGAGAGGGTTGGAGGGTGAGAGGGTGAGAGGGTTGGAGGGTGTGAGGGTGAGAGGGTTGGAGGGTGTGAGAGTGGGTGAGGGGTGTGAGGGTGGGTGAGGGGGTGTGAGGGTGGGTGAGGGGGTGTGAGGGTGAGTGAGGGTTGTGAGGGTGAGGATGGGTAAATGGAGTACAATTAAACTGGGTAATACTTAATTCTTATATTTTCAATGCTTGGAAGTGGCAAAGGGCATTGAAAATATAAGAATTAAGAATTACCCAGTTTAATGGTACTCCATTTACCCATCCGGGAAGAATGGAAAGTTAAGTCAGCATTCCTGGGATTCACACTCATGACCCGCAGGTCACAGCATTTTAAAGCAGGCACGGTTGTACTCACTGAGCCATCCTGGTGCAAAAGTCACATGCATAAAAACTATGTTGAAACATGTCGCTTTAACAAAAAAAGGCCAAATTCACAAAGCATTTTCTATATATAAGTATTACTTTGTTATGCAAACATAGCCATTTGAGTGTAAATTAGTAATACTTTTACAGATAATCAAAACTGATGGATTTCTTAATTCGAAGGTATACTTACAAATGCAACAAATGTGCCAGCAGAGAGGCACTGTCAGTCAGACTCACAAACTGTGAGGTGATGGTGAGAGTGTGGGCACTTCTGGGCGTATTAACCTGTCATAGCAGGAACACCAAACTTGTAAGGTTCTGGGTATTCACACGCCTTTTACAGATTTAGTCCTTGAGTTGAAGCATCTGACGAGTTGGTCCTGTCAAAGATCAAGTGCTCTATAAGGCGAAAACCTGCAATAGTACATATGTGCTACACTTGTAGAGGAGAAATGTTTGATCCAGAGGAAAATCTACACATAAATATTGCACACTCCAGGAAATCAACTAATGTAGTGGGTTTACTGTGCACTCTGGTTCCTACCGGAATCCCCAGAAAGACAGAAATCTGCTATAAATGCAGAACTAAACCTTATGAAACCAGATTATAAAAGCAGCGCGTAACGATCCCTGCAGCGTAAACCAGACCCATTTCTCTTTCGGTTCCAATATCCAAAAGCCAACATGCCTACAAGTTTCCTTACTGAGATCCATCGTAACAGTCCCGAACTAATATCTGTAATGCCTACATGAAACAAAATTGTCCAGTAGATAAAGTTTTAAACGGGCAATACTGTGGAGAACTGAGCTAAAAGTGAACGGGTGTTTTTTAACACTCCCCTATTGGCTGCCACAGTAGGCTCATTGCACAACAATCACCAAGCCTACTCTTTTAGTGAGGACCGTATTTGATGCTCCATGCATGTACGTGCACAGCAACACAGGCAAATGCAAGCTGCAAATACAGAAATTCAACTTCGACCAGAAGACATGAATTACTGGAGTCGCAAGTGAGCTCAAGAGAAAACAAACAATGGCACGTAATTAACCAATTTTATTAAAGGAATGAGTTGATTCTTTCATGCCAAGTAGAAAACCAACACTAATGCTACATATGCCGGTCCACAACGGAGAGAAATTCGCATTAATAAATCACCAAAAAGTAATGTGAGGCACCAGCATTTGGAGCACAATAAAGTACGTTTCTTGGGACACAGTTCGCCAAGTTACTCGATGGTGCAAACCTCTTAAACAGCTCCATCTAGGGCGGATTCAGAGTGTAGATGTTTTTTTTAGCTATTGTAGGCGCTGCATTTAACAGAGTGTCTCTCACAAAGAAGCTGTCTGTAAATACAAGAAGTTGTGTGTTGGTCTAGCCAGTAAACAGTGTTAAAAATCTTGCCTGACTTGACCATTGAGCGCCTACAATAATTTCATTGATAAGGACGACACCCAAGAAGCTTTTATAAATTGTATTTTAGGACGTTCCAATCTCAATTAAAAAAAGATGGTATTGGGTGTAGTCATCGCCTCACTTCCAGAAACAACAGATGCACTTCATGCAGTAGGTGATCTCCTTCAGCTCCTCACAAAGGCACTGAACTTAAAGTTGTTGTTTTTTCAAACTCGGGAATGAAACTTAGTACTTCCGGGTGTAATCTCAGAAACGAAGATCGGACTACCAACGTAATAGGTGTTGTTACTCAACTCAATTGAGCACGTCATCTACCTCAGAAGGATGAAAGTTTTATTTAACAAATTCGGGAGTCAACCTGTACACTACGCGTTACACATATGTCTGGGGGGGGGCATATATCCAATTATCTATCAAAATACATCAGGCGCAATTGGAAAAGTAGAAAAAAAATATTCGTTTTACGTCTTTCAATCTCTTCTGTAGCTCAAAGGAAATACCCGTTTGTCCTGCATCCACCCGTTCTTCAATCCAGCTGAGGAAGAACCTTAAATGGCTCCCGGGAAACCTGATCCTCGCCAGAAGTAGCACTGGTCTCTTCTGCCACCACGCTTCTCCACGTACAAATTGTATCTGGCACACAAAAGTCCAGTTTCCACTTGAGTGTTTTTCTCCGTAACTTCCACGAAACTGGACAAATCCGTACTGTCATCCCATTAAACAGTACCAAGTTTATCATAGGTCCACCTTCAAACAGGAAGGGCGTTGAAAAGTGTCTGAAAAAGTCGACATGATTCTACCTGTAGATGAGGAGAAGTTGATAAGATGTGCACATTCTTGGCTTTGGAGCATGGAGCCAACCTGAGAACACTGTGCCCAGTTCGGACAAAGCACTGACAGCACGTGCACGTAGTTGTAATGGGGCACTTTGACGGAAATATGTTATAATTTCACTAGCCGTGCACTCGGTCGGCTTCTGCTACTTATGAGCGCGGGGATGGGCGGTATTTTATTTAGTAGATTTATGTCCCGATTTCCCAAGGGGAAGGACAATAGGCACAACGTGAAACAAATAAATAAACCAATCGGCATAACAAGCAGTGAGCGTGCACTCTCCCGAACTTCCGGTTTCGGGATGTGCACGCTCACGGCAGTCGTGGGGCGGGACTTCCGTCTTTGCGAGAAGTCCACGCCCACGGAGTGGAAGGCCCAGAGGAGCAGTGGCAGCAGAAGTCAGGAGTGGCGACTGAGGCGGTAAGTGGGGCTTGGGGGCTTGGCACCTGTGTGTGAGCTTGTGTGTATGCAGTGTATGTGTGCGCGTGCGACTGGAGAGGCATGGCGGACCCTGGCAATCTGGAGATGTGCTTCTGGAGATGTGCACGGCTCCGGGAGGCTGGGCATGCGCGTCCACGATGTGCAATCGGCGCTCATGCCCAGGCCTGTCTCCGTTGAGAGCCGACTCAACTGCAATGGGTCTCGAGCTAGACCTAAAAACCGTTCAATGTTTTATTAGCATTTGCATTTCAAAAGTTATAAGCACTGCATAGATGCAATGACAGTGAAGTTTTCAAAAATTGCACATTTGACACTACTTAGTGCACACTTTGGATGAAGCTGTTGCACATCCAACATATTCTTCTCTCAGAGAATCCGTTTGACCCTACTTGTAGGGTCAAACTTTTCCGGAAAGATATCTGTCTTGTGTTTCAAATATGAACACATACATTGCAAACTGGTGGCCCATGTTGAGCTCCTGTGCTAATAATGACAGAATGTGTTGTAAACATCAGTGGGGTAGCAAGGGGTCTGGGGAGATGGTCCATCATGGGCAGCATGAATTTTAGGGGCACCAACCTCCTCCCCCCACGCTCTTACCTGCGGCGTCACGTGGCGGCAAAAGCAGTTACTTCAGCGGTTGGCAAAAGGTCTAGCTACCCCACTGGTAAACATTTCAATGTAGTGGAGCTGATCTGCTAAAGAAAAGTGGGCTGCCAAAGTGCCCACACTAAAGGATTGTTACCAGCAGAAACCCAAAATAAAGTCAAATAAGCATGACAAATCTAGAAAAAACATAAAAAGTTGTTATTGCTTTTAAACATTTCTTTATCCTTCAACGTGTCCTTATGAACTGCTCATCGTGATAGCAAACATTTCACCTGAAGCTCCTTCAACTCCTTTTCACTGGACCCTTACTTGTTTAAGCTATTTTTCAATACTTTAAACCAGAGCTAAAATCAAACACAACTATGACCCTCCTAAACCTGGATTCGATGCCACCTCTATAGGTATCATTGGTCAATTGAAAGTTCTTGATAATGATTCAGAAAAGTAAATATTGCAAGCCAGAAGTACAAACACTATACTTTGTAGATGAGCCTTACACTTGAAAGATTGTGCTATCCTTTGTGAGTTACTCTCTTATATATTTCATAAAATGTGAATAGATAAACATTTTCACAATTTTTGCATACTATTTTGAATTCTTAACATTTATCATTAGTGTGATTTGAAATGTTTGTTTTATAAACTTGACGTTTCTGTGATGTTACAAAATGGGGGTCTCTAGTTGGCAGAGGACCTTTGACCAAATAGGGACCCTTGCTTCTAGTCAGAGTAAGGGGGAAACACACTGTAGATAACCCCTGCTCACCCCCTTGTTAGCTTGGCATGAGCAGAAAGGCTTATCCCCAAGGCAATGTGTAAAGTATTTGCACCGACACCCACAGTAACACAGTGGAACTCCACAAATGCACACCACACAGGATATTATAAAAATAAGGTTATCTTTTTCTAAAATTTTAGGCAAGAATAAAACAAAGAAATTTCACATACAAAATTAGCTTTCCTCTAGAAATGACTTTGGGAAAGTTCTTTGCAAGAAAAAGAAAGATAAGCTTGTAGGTACGGTATGGATGGAAAAACTGTTCCAGACGTGTGGAAAGTTACTTAGAAACAGGCTGCAGGCTTTAAGTAGTGTTTTCCTTAATACTAGGAACTCATCCCTGGTGTGCGGGACCCCTCTCATCCTTCGCTCTGTTTTAGGCAAATGATTGAAAAAAGGTGCCCCCAGCTGCGTTGTCAGCTGAAATGCTGACTCCATCGTCAGTGATTGCCAAGATATGCCCCTACTGCTGTAGATCAAGAAAACATTGTTCTGACACAGGCTCCAGTACTGTTGCTCCACTTGGGGCAAGTACGGGCCATTACGATCACTCGGGCAGAGGCTCTTGCTGCAAAGGTTGGAGGCCAAGAGCAGATTCTCGCAGACCAGCACCCCAGCCCCAGGTGGTGACACACACACGCTCCCTGGACTTGAACCGAGCATTTACCTGGGGGGGGGGGGTGCAGTCTCCCTCCTCTCCTCGCAGCTCATCGTCCCACTGGGTGTGTTTCGCGGGCAGCAGTTGTTCCTCATGGCAGAGTCAGGGTTAGTAGGCGACGCCTTGTGCTTCTTGCTTCCAGCGTGGCTCCTTCTAGTGACAAGCCCCTTATCACTAGGCAACACCTCGCACTGGTGTGGATCCCAGCGCTGCTTCACTTCCCTGACTTGGCAATGACACCCCGCTGGGTGGCTCCCTTCACAGCAGAGCTGCCACATGAATGCTTCCTGGTTGCCAGGCAACATCCTGCGACCAACGATCACCACACTGCTTTCTCCACCGCTGATAGCAATCTCGCTGATGACTCGAGCCAGGGGCGGTGAGGGCCTCGCAGGTGTTCACGAGCAGTTCCACAGGCACGATCACACACACACCACGGTGTGGAGGAGTTCTTTTAGGAGGTGAAAGTATTCCTCAGCACGGCGAGTCTCAGGAAGGGTGCCCAAACACACACACCCAGCGTTTCAGGGATCTCTTGGAAACTTGTGTAACCCTGTGTTTCGGCACCAGGGGGACAGCTCTTTTCAGGCACTGGGAGACATTTTACTTCTGGACACAGCACACAGGAAAGTACTTGTGGCAAGTAGGCAGGGACACAGCACACAGCAGCAACCCTTGTCCTTTCCGTAGTTGAATCTGCATACTGCAGGCCAGCCTCAGACACACAGCAAGGGCAGCACGTCTCCTCAGTCTCTTCAGCTGTTCTTCTTTTGGCAGAGGTTCTTTTTGATCATAAAGTAGTCTCATTTTCAGGGATTTCAGCTCTTACTTTTATACCCCAAAAGTCTTTGTTCTCTATATGTTTATGGGTCCTGGACCCAGTTCAAACCAGTTTTGTGTGCACTCTGCCAGTGCACACCTTCTTCCTTTGTGAATGTGGGCCAGGGTCTTCAGACACACCCCAGGAGGTGGAGCCAGGTTTGTGGAAGGCAGGCACAGCCCTATTCAGGCCCAGGTGCTACTCCTGCCACCACTCCAAATGCAGATAGGTCTATTCAGACTAATGCTGACTCACCCAGACTCCTGGTGCCACCCTGGCCCTGTCACTCTCAAAAGAAATTCCTTTCTGTGTTATGCAACTTAAAGCACTATTATGACTTCTAAACAATGACACCAATTTAAATCAATTATGTCCCCAGCTAATCATACATTGCATATAAGTCAAATCATAACATAAAATGTATCAAAATAATTTTTATTTAAAAAGTTTCATCAATGAACTTAATATGAACATTTTAGCATACATAAAAAATAATTTTTTCAATTCTTCTAAAGCAACAATATACACATATTCATAAGTCACAATACATAATTTTTGATACATAAATAAACAATCATTTAAAAACAGTTTTGTCGACGCGTTTCGGTGCTTCGATGTTTGGAACACCTTCCTCAGGACTATATTAAATACATCTTCGTTCTAAAAAAATATATACATAACATCTATTAGTTTACAATGTAAGGGGATTTTGTATTTTTACTCTTATGGTGTCAGGAGCAAAAGATCTTAATATTATCTTACATTTTGTTGCAATTTTATTTTGCGATACCAGTTTAGATCCAAGAGTTGAGGTAACAATAGATAATCCCCTGCAACCCAGCTATATTGTCAGCGGATCTGTATGTGAAATAACAACGATTTTAGACATTTAATAGACCATAATAGGAAAAAATTCAAAGAAGCGGGACATATAACATTGTTGCTTACTCTGTATTTTGTGAAGAACCATGTGAGTCAATAAATAGACTTCAAGGAACTTTGTATTAATGGTTCCTGCTTTTTGTTAGGTCAATCCCAGTTTATTGTTCTTGAAGGATTTCCACGATGGTCAGCTGCCACAGAATTACAAAATGTGTTTTTTCGAGCAACTACCTATTGTGAAGGCAACAGGTACTCGTCATGGGATGGAGGGAAGTTGAGGCCACTGTGCCACAAAAAAGGCGTGCCTTCGTGAATTTTGAACCCCCATTTAAAAGGCAGAGAAAAGAAGGGTCTTTTAGGTAAGACTCTCCCTAGATCAGCGGGTAGCTCTCTGCCAAAAGGGTACAATAGGGACAATGCCTTCACCAGCTGCAGAACTTGAACAGGTTCTTCTCTAGTGTGGAGAAAGTGGTACCAAATTATAATGGAAAAGTCTATGGGCAGGCTAGAGGGCAAATGCAGCTTAGCTGGCGAAAGTCTCATTTACCATGTTGGGAATTTTTGAGAATAGCGAATGAGCAAGCAGTTGCATAACAGATAGTATCCTTTCCCTGTCAATTCTCATCCAAGGTTGTTTACTGAAATCTAAACATTTACTATACATTTGCTTTTTGTACTTCAAAATAGTTTTTGGTTAAATAAATTGAGCTTGTTAAGGGGCACACTTGATAATTGGATTGAATTGAATTGGGGCATTCTCGCCAAAATAATTGAGGGTAATCACCCTTTTTATAATGACACCTGGACACAGGTAAATTAAGAGGACACTACTACCACCTCAAACATGATTTACACCATTAGTAGTTTGAAGCACCTCTGCCTCTTGATGTCCATTTAACCGAACGAAAATTGTTTCTGAAACCTTCATCACTCAGATTGGATGTTCATCATTGCAAGGCTATGTATGGTTGAACAATGCTTCAGTGGAGTGACTGTGTTACTCAACTGGGCCGATAAAGTTCAAGGACTCATTACAGGCAAGGGTGAACTCATTGCTGTTGAGAGGAGCTAGTTTCACTTCATGAGCGAATGCTTCGCAAGTAAGGTACGACATACACCGTTTAGAACACAGGAAAAATCTTTTTGGGCTTATATTCAGAAAATAAAATTTGTTAATGTGTGTAGTGCTCATAATGTCTGTACTTTGATTAAACACTGGGATATTGTGTAGTTTGTGAAGATAAAAATGTTTATCACCACACTTGCAAGAAACACATTTTTCTCTAAATACAGGGCGAGTGCTTTTTAGGCAGGGTAAATTTTACTTTACCTTCTGTTTTTTATATTTGTGTGTCATGTCGAAAATTTTAAGTCAGTTAGGTGATTTTAATACGCAAGGCGATTTTTATCAAATTGACATTTATATGTAGCACACTTTCGACCTATTAATGACTAATAATGTTTTAAAACCTGACATAATTTAATTATATTTTCAATCTTTGTTGAAGCAGTACTTTAAAATGACAATGGTTTAATTAATAAAGCAATGAATGTATGCATTCATTCACTCTGAATGCTGCTTTCTAGTGTAACTTTACACAGAAATCAAAGAAAGTGCTGCAAATTCAGGGAGGGAGCAGTGTGGGACCTATCTCTTCACTTTGCTTCATTTTCCTCTTCAGCTTACTTTTATTTTAGCAACTATTTGACTTGGTGCGGTGGTCTACTAGTAATTTGTTTCTTGGCCCATTTGGGTTCATTGATTTTGTCAGTTGATGTAAACATTGTAGAGATGACATCCTTTTGGTTACATGCCTTGCCTTGCTTAATTAATTACAATGCGAGTTTTTATGTTCAAGCTTAATGGAGGTCACTTGGGCCTCGCGCAGCCTTATGCAAATCAATACGTTCTAGCTAATTTGCAGACACAAACATAGAACATAAGCAAACAACGGTTCAAGGGCGCACTTGAAAGCAGACGTTGTAATGCCCTCATCATTACATTCCCTCAAGAACTGGAAGTTGCCGCTGGAATATTAATGTTATCTCTTCAGAGCAATGAAATTGGGAAATAACACAATATTGCCATCCTGTGGAGCCTTTTTACATCCACTTGGAGTTAAAATGCCACTGACGGAAATCAGCAAAACACAAACTCAGCATTCGGGATGATTATCGCTGGCAGAGAGAGAAAGAATCTTTTTTAAAACGGATTATTTCGTTTCATTGTGCACCGAGCAGACATTTTTATATCTGAACAACTCGATGTTAACCTCGTTAGGCTCAGTTATTTAAGCGACTGTCATATTTGTAGTCTAAATTTATCTTACTAATTGTATTCATGCTAGCTGTTTACATTGATCTGAAATTCGACATGCGTTTGAAAATATATATTTACATTGTTCAACTTACTTGTGGACTTGCTGCTCAGTTTGGGAATGTGAAGTGCATACTTATGCGTAGTCTTCATAAATGATGTGATGCATTTCTGAGGTCTGACGAAAACTCAGTTGTGGGAAAAGAACAATTTCAACTAGTAAATGGCATACACTTTCGATGTTAATCTGCAGAACGAATTCGTTTTGTGAATTTGCGAAAAGTAAATGCAAACTTTAAACTTTGCAATAAAAGCCTACTTTCAAGTGAAAGTAATGTTACTATAGTTAGTAAATATGGTTTTGTGTCAAAAGCAGGGGAGGTTGCATGCTTCATGCTCTTTGCATTACTTTTAGTCAACTTTCCAGTGCAAAACAAGTAATAAGTTGGAAAGTAAATAACAAAAAAAAAACATTTTGAGCTGATTGTGTCACTTTTGTGACGCACATTCAGCATAAAATGTTTGTAAATCTGGCCCTTTGTTTCCTCTGATGGGAGGAAAGTGGAAACCTTAAGATCCTTTCACAACTGGTATTATTATTGACAAATTATAAGCTAAAGTATATGTAGTGGGAGATCCAGTCTCTCTTGCTACTGGCAACACAGTCAATTTGTCAAATTGTGGATGCTGGCGACTCTGCACTATTCCTTTTTTTGTATCTCAGTGCCGCTTTCAGGTATAGGAGCGCTTTACATGAGCACCAGTTGCATTAGATAAGGAGGCAAACCTTTTTTTTAGGCACAGGGAGATTAAATAATTTTCCCAGTATCACAGGATGCTGCGTGCCGTTGCCGAAGCTCAAACTTGGTTCCCCAGATTTTGGGTCGATCGCCCTAGCCATTAGGCGACATCCTCTCCCCTATTTTAAGGAATATATGGCCGCGATACCCGCCACCCCCTCTCAACACACTCCCCAAGGATGGGAAACCGGAAACAGTTCTGAACTTTTGGAAGACGGGAGGGAGTGACCCTCCCGGCCGTATTTATTAAAATATGAAACAAAATTAAACATTAAAATAACAGTTTCATATTATGTACAATTTCATTACCACATTGCGATGTTTTGGCTAACCTTAACATATTCTCTAATACAAAGGTTCTCCTAGCCGAACTAACATCCTACAAAACATTAACTTGAAATTTTGAAATTGTACATCCTAACGTTTAAGGGCCAACGGCAAGGTCGTAACCGGTGTCAAGATCCCTAAACCCGAAATATCTATCCCCCTCACTTGTGAGGGGCGACCGCACAGAGGTGTACCTCAAGTGCAACTACCAATTTCCCTTGACTTGACGGGGGCCCCAATAAACTCGACGCCACTTAAAGGTCGTTCGAGGACTCGTGTGAGGTATCTAGAAGGTAGCGTAGACCCCCTCCCACACCCCACACAACTTACCACATCTGCCGTCGCAGATATCCTGGCCCCGGGAAATTCCCCAGGAGGGGGCTGTAGCCCCTCCTACCCAGGAAGGGGCCTTGACCGCCTTTCCTTTCCTTTCGGCGTCCCATCCTTAGAAGGGACCGCCTACCCGTTGAGGGGCCAATGGCCACCTCCCTCGAGCGCTCCCATCCGTAATGGGTGACGCCCACTCATAGGGATCTACCAATTAGTGCTCACCGATCATGACCTTACCGCCCGACCGAAAAAATAAATACGACAATTTAACTAAATTACTCAATTACAAAACAACCATAAACCATTTCACGTATGATTACTGATCATACTTAGTGCAGAATTCCTTTATTTGAAAAACATATTGTAGCTGACTATTCTTTATTGCATACTAAAAGATAACACGACAGTCACCACAACCTGCAAGAAATAGAATTACCACATCAAAACTTTATTCAAAACAACTGGCTGTCCTCAGGGGCTGGTGGGTGGGTTCAAAAATGGCTCTTCGTTCCGTCTCGAGCTCACGTGCAGCGAGGGGGTGCAGCTTCAGAGCACAGGAACAAGAGGATGCGTTCTTGGCTTGTTGCTCCTTTTATCCGTCTTCAGGGCGGGCGTAAACCCGCCCCTGCCTGCCTTTTGGGCGTGGCCAGCCGCGTCAGTGTCTAGGCCAGCCCACTCGAGGGCGGGAAACAGCGCGCCCCGGCTACGCCGCTTCGGGCATACCAGCCGAGGCTCGCCTCCCGCCCAAAAATGGCTTCCCGGGGGGCTCGTGGTACTCGGCCATACGTTCGGGGGGACCGAATGGTCGCCCCTTTCCATATGGCCGCGATACCCGCCACCCCCTCTCAACACACTCCCCAAGGATGGGAAACCGGAAACAGTTCTGAACTTTTGGAAGACGGGAGGGAGTGACCCTCCCGGCCGTATTTATTAAAATATGAAACAAAATTAAACATTAAAATAACAGTTTCATATTATGTACAATTTCATTACCACATTGCGATGTTTTGGCTAACCTTAACATATTCTCTAATACAAAGGTTCTCCTAGCCGAACTAACATCCTACAAAACATTAACTTGAAATTTTGAAATTGTACATCCTAACGTTTAAGGGCCAACGGCAAGGTCGTAACCGGTGTCAAGATCCCTAAACCCGAAATATCTATCCCCCTCACTTGTGAGGGGCGACCGCACAGAGGTGTACCTCAAGTGCAACTACCAATTTCCCTTGACTTGACGGGGGCCCCAATAAACTCGACGCCACTTAAAGGTCGTTCGAGGACTCGTGTGAGGTATCTAGAAGGTAGCATAGACCCCCTCCCACACTCCACACAACTTACCACATCTGCCGTCGCAGATATCCTGGCCCCGGGAAATTCCCCAGGAGGGGGCTGTAGCCCCTCCTACCCAGGAAGGGGCCTTGACCGCCTTTTCTTTCCTTTCGGCGTCCCATCCTTAGAAGGGACCGCCTACCCGTTGAGGGGCCAATGGCCACCTCCCTCGAGCGCTCCCATCCGTAATGGGTGACGCCCACTCATAGGGATCTACCAATTAGTGCTCACCGATCATGACCTTACCGCCACAGGCCGGATAGTTGACCGGCTATCCGGACCCCCCACACTCCTACCTAAAGGTCATGTCTTAAAGTCCCCAGCCAAGCTATCAGGTCTCCTATGAGTAACTCGTTCCCCACCCGGGACAAATGAACACCATCACCCAAATACATACTGTCCCCTTTAATACAACCATGCGGAATAGAATGCAGTGTACTTGAACGGAACAATCGACTCACTTTATTATTAATCTTCCTTACTGAATGATTCAGAGCAGAAACTGAAAGAGCCCCCCGCCACACTTTTCGCGGTATCATATGGGACCATGCGATTGTGCACCCTGGAACTCTTCTCGCTAACCAACTTACAGT
Source organism: Lissotriton vulgaris (assembly GCF_964263255.1). NCBI lineage: Eukaryota > Metazoa > Chordata > Amphibia > Caudata > Salamandridae > Lissotriton > Lissotriton vulgaris. The sequence goes on from NC_141698.1 coordinate 950,940,573, forward strand.
GGAAAGCATTGCCTCAAGAAGTAGTCGTCTACCAGTGGACACCAAATCGTTGCCCCCAAGATGTACTATGACTATAGCCGGCGGTGACCTCGTCTGCCCTAACAAACCCTCAAAAAATGATTGAAACTGGTCAATACAGAGCCCGCCCTTTCCGTAGAAGGACACACTGTACCCGTATTCCCCAGCCACGTGAATCATGTCACCTGCTTTGAATACGTCCGCGGCCCGCCTCACGTATGAGTGGACCACGACCCACACCTCCTTTTTCACAGCCGGTGATGTCTGACCGCTGACCCGGTGTTGGGTCGACTGCACAGTCCGCCCCGCCTCGTAGGCTTGCGCAACTGAAAACCAAAGAAAAACAAGAAGCGTGAGTACATCATTACAGCTTCACAACATGTGCAACCGCACATACCTTTTATAACAGTTCGAGGACCAACGCCCCACACGTTTAACTTGTTCGACATTCAGACCCCTGGCTGTAGCCTCTGTAGCAGCCCCTATCCGAAAGGAATGGGTCCCAAACTCACCGGGGTTCAAGCCCGCAGCGGAGATTGACATCGCAAGCACCCGCTGAAACTGAAACCTCGTCAGTGGGATGGTGTCAGCGTGTCGCAACAATGTCCCCCCCCATGATGCCACCCTTTGCGCTAAATATTCCTCTACGCAACTTACCGGGCACATGGAGGACCCGGGAATCCTTTGTATGATTATGCTGTCCCCCATCGCACCCTGGTCGGTCTTGGACCTGACAAACGAGATGGACATTGTCTCCCCTCTGACCTGAACGTGCTCTCGGCACAGTCCCCCCGTCACATCCCGCTTGTTCCTCGCCACTAGTTCGCTTACCCGCATAGCCCCATAGAATGCCAGTGCAAAAGCGGCTCGGAATAACACTGTTTCATACTGGGATGAACACGTTGAAGGGAGTACAGATAATAACAGGGCCAGCCTATCCAGACCTATCGGGCGCCTTTCATCTACTCTGCGACCCTCAAGGCGTTGCCACCCACGTAGCGCTTTTTGTACAACGAAAGACGCTGTCGGGTCCTGGATCCCATAAGCCCTAGCCATAAAGGAAATGGCTGCCCGATGCCTCTGGGCAGTAGCCACAGATTTGCCTGCCTGATGTAAAGACAGCAGGAAATTTACTACCCACTCCTCCTGGCCCCAAAGCTCCCCTCCAGCAGTCCCCAAAAAGGCCAAATAGGAACGGAACGCCCCTTCATATGCCTTCCTTGTCCTGGGTGCTAAACTCTCTCCCACGAGGTTTCGTAGTTCTGGGCACCGAGAGACCAGAGAGCTTCGGGAAAGGGTGCCGCCACCGGATCCGCTGTGGGCAGAAAACCCCAGAAGGCCTGCATACGGAAACGAGAAAGCGCATCAGCCGCTTGGTTCATCACTCCCGGCACATGTCTTGCCTTAAATAGGACATTCAATTGCATACACAACAAGACAATTTCTTTCAGCAGCCTCAAGATCAATTTGCATCGTGCCACCTGGCTATTGATACACTCAACCACGGTCATGTTATCAGACCAGAATACCACAGAGTGATCTCTAAACCCCTCAGGCCAAGTTTTCAGGGCCACCAGAATGGGGAACAGTTCAAGAAAAGCAATGTTACTCGTCAACCCATCAGCATGCCACCATGACGGCCATTTTTGAGCCGACCATTGTGTCCCAAAGATGGCACCAAAACCAATGCTCCCTGCCGAATCTGTCCACAGCCCCAGCTCCTCGGAGGACACCGCCGGTTTGTTCCAGACAACTCGACCATTGAAATCCGCCAGAAATGCCAACCAAATGCGCATGTCCTGGCGAACCTCGGCCGAGAGCCTCGTGCGATGGTGACCCTCCTTCATGCTGACCATGGCCTGAGCGATCGAGCGGGAAAAGGGGCGGGCCATCGGTATTACTCTCAGGGCAAAATTCAGCTGTCCCACCAATTGTTGTAATTGCTGCAACTTAACCTTAGACTGACTAATACACGTCTCCAGGGATGCCCTGAACCTAAGCACTTTTTCTCTTGGCAAACGAAAACAACCCTCCTCCGAGTCGAGCTCGATCCCCAGAAACTCGAGGCAAGTCGAAGGACCCACCGTCTTACCGGGTGCCAATGGCACACCAAAATGGTTCATTAAGACACAAAATGCATTCAAAGCCTGACCACATTCCGGGTCCCCGGCTGCCCCTAGAAACAAAAAATCATCGAGATAATGCATAACCTGATGAAACCCCGTCTTCCTTGTGAAGACCCATTGCAGGAAACAACTGAACTGCTCGAAATAGGAACAAGATATAGAGCACCCCATTGGCATACATCTATCCATGTAATAGTGTCCCTGAAACGTGAAACCAAGAAGACGCTGATCATCTGGATGTACCGGGAGCAACCGGAACGCTGACTCGATATCAGATTTCGCCATCAGCGCACCGGGCCCTAGGCGATTCAAAATGGCTACGGCCTCATCGAAAGATGCATACCGTACTGAACACACTGCCGGGTCTATCGCATCGTTTACGGAAAGACCACCTGGGGCTGATAAATTATGTATCAGCCGAAACTCACCCGGGTCCTTCTTGGGGACCACCCCTAAGGGGGAACAAACAAAGTTAGCAACCGGTGGCACATTAAACGGACCGGCGACTCGACCTCGAGCCACCTCTTTCCCAATCTTCTCCTGTACCACGGTCGTGTGCTGCAAGACTGATATTTGGTTTTTACATTTCGCTAAACCCTGAAACTCCCCCACTGGGATGCGGAAACCATATGAAAACCCGTTCCGCAACACCCCAGCGGAAGCGTGGTCCGGGTATTCGCTGAGCCAAGGAATCATTGCCATGGTATCAATCGGAGTAGGTAAAGGCGCCCCTCGGACTATTTCAGACCTGTTTGGCGCCTCCTCTACCCCCGTTATCACCCGTTTTGGCTCTGCACATGGACTCAGGATGGGACGCTTGCCCACACCCGCTACATTCGTGCCTAAATTTGCATGACCCCTGGGGCCTCGTACATTTACCCCTGTTAAAGTTCCAACAACTCCCTTTTTTACCTGTGGTGCCGTTCGGCCTGGACTGGTATTCGTTACTCGCACCTGATCGAAAGGAGGTCCCAGAATATTGGCGGGAGGACTCCCCCACACTACTCCCTACTAATGGCAAATTCAACATACCAGTATCCGCCATTTTTGACCATGACACAGAATCGTAACAATCCCAAGTTAAGTTTTTATCATGCTCCTTCGCTTTTCTGAAAATATTATCGTAACAGAACCACTGATTGCCCCCATGTGACACGGAATACCCCATGATCCGCGACTGATAAATCGGCAATTCAGACAGTAATTCGGGCCTACGTTCACCCAGGATGGATGTAAAAATCCCCCACGCCTTGCCCCAATTGCCAATGTTCTCATTTACCTTGAAGGCGGCCATCTTTGCGCGCCAAACACTCGGATGCATGAGCTCCTTTTGGCTCTTAACATATTCCATCTCATAATGATCGGTAAGCAACGAGAAGATGTTTACATACTCATCAGCCCATATCTTCTCCTTAATGGCTAGAGGGACATGTTGACCCAACTTTTCCCTTCTTGACGGGGCCGACTCATCCCTCGCAATCGGCAATGGCCGCTTACCTGAACCGGAAGCTGTATCTGTGGCTGAGCCTAACCCAGGTGGCTTTCCTCCTGCCGCGGCCGGCGTGATGACTGGCGATGCTGCCTTAGCCGCCTCCCTTGTTTCACGCAGTTGCCTCATCAAAACCCGTGCGTCGTTAGCCGTGGCGCCCTCGTCATTTGTACCCAACCACGCTGCTAATTGTGCTGCCAGCTCGGGCGGCATATCCTCCCCGGACACGCGGGTGACCACCACGGGAATCGGATTCCCCTCCGCCGGCACCGGAGTTGGCTCTACGAGTGGGGTACAGGGAACCGGGATGTCCCCTCCAGCTGCTCCCCTTCTGGGCCTCTTGCCTTTTCCTCCCGGAGCTGCTCCAGCCAACGGACGTTTCGGTCCCTCTTCCCCATCTTTCTCCGCCATTCGCTTCTTTAGGTCGGTCACCTCTTTCATAAGAACACGCAGCATCTGGTCGGTAGTCATTCGCTTTCCAACTTTCTTAGGCATTCCCCAACAGAGTATCTGTAAAACAAACAAGAAAGATTACCACCTTCAAAAATGGCTCTTCGTTCCGTCTCGAGCTCACGTGCAGCGAGGGGGTGCAGCTTCAGAGCACAGGAACAAGAGGATGCGTTCTTGGCTTGTTGCTCCTTTTATCCATCTTCAGGGCGGGCGTAAACCCGCCCCTGCCTGCCTTTTGGGCGTGGCCAGCCGCGTCAGTGTCTAGGCCAGCCCACTCGAGGGCGGGAAACAGCGCGCCCGGCTACGCCGCTTCGGGCATACCAGCCGAGGCTCGCCTCCCGCCCAAAAATGGCTTCCCGGGGGGCTCGTGGTACTCGGCCATGCGTTCGGGGGGACCGAATGGTCGCCCCTTTCCATTTTTGCATTAATGCATGTCAAGTTGTATCACAGTCTGTTGACCCTGCGAACGAACTTCGGAGCTCACTCTCGCTCTGTTGCTGGCTTCCTATTTGCACCAGTAGTATGATATGGAACCAGGGTTGTGCTCTTCACTGGTTTTGTGCTGCTTTTCCACAGAGTTATGGCACTCTCCTCCCCTCTCCCTAGCTCGGTGCAGAATTTTGCTACCGAGCACCACACACGCACCTTTGTACCATTGTGTAAGGGTGTGTGTGTGAGTTTAGCATAGGTTTTGTGTACAGGATGCAATGCCATGATAACCTTTAAACTGGTTTCTACTTTGTATGTGTGCTGCACAGTGCAGCACACATGCAAAGTCGGAAACGAAAGGACAAATAAAAACATTTCTCCTTTTAAGGCCTGCTTTCAAGTGGTGCTAGCTTCTGACACAAAACCCTTTCTATCATTGTTAGTAGATAGGGTTGTGTGTCAAAAAGAATAAGTGGTTGCATATGAACGCCTAAGTACTCCCCATGTAATGCTCCCTTGATGTTAAGTAATGCAAAGAAGTGCTTTGCACTCTTTGCATTACTTTTAGGCAACTTCCCAGTGTAAAACATCTTTTGCCCGGTCTAAAAATAAAACAATTGGATTTTCAGAAGAACAAATGGAGTGGCTGCTTTCTGTGTTGTCGTCAGCACAGGGATCCATACATTTCATATGCAATGTTCCTGAAGGACAAGAGCAACACCAATTTGTTCTGATTCTTGCCACCCCTTCATTCAGGCGTGTAGTCTCCACTTCACTTTTGAGCCTATTGCGGTTATGTGACTACTCTTTGAAGATTCTGCAGAGCATTGTTCAGCCTGCTGTCGTATTCCTCTTGTGACCTGCAATATTTTCTTCAAGCACATGGTATTGCATGTGAACGTTTTTGTGGAGGAATATTGTGTCTACCTAGATGTGATGTTCAGTCATTATTTCGTCTGCATCCATCTTGACAGACCAATTCCCTAATATTATGGAAATGGTGTAAGGCAGTTTTTCAGGGGCAAGCACATTGTACTCTGCACATGCTATCATATTGCAAGGAAGGGAATGGAGGTAATACACCATTTGAAAATGGTCCTGACTTATGAACCTGTTGAAGAATTGTGATGAAAGATTCTTCAACTTAATATGTATGAGAAGACATGAACCAGGAATCTCCTTTCTGACGATGGAGCCAGTTCTTGGCCCCTGGTAACCAAGATAACCTTTAAATATTTCAAGAAATCCTAATTGGCACTAGTGATGGTGAAAATGTCCAGCTTAGTGCCATACATTTGAATGCAGGGCCTGCAAAAATAGAAGGTATTAGAAGGCGTCCTTCTATTGGGATCAGCTCCATTTTCTACCAAATGAAACACCCTACACTAGAACTACAAATGTAGTGGCACCAATCCTGCACCTAGCCGGAGAAACACCCAAAGTACACACTTCAGCTGCTAAGGGAGTATTTCGTCCTTTTAAAGCACTGCATCCGGATTGCAAACTGCCATTTGAAGCACACAATTATGTGTATGTAGCATGAGGGGCAACTAGAGCCAGTTGGAAGGCAAACAAGCATGCACATACACTAAAGCAGCAAGATTGATGACTTCAGATTCATCTTCTGATTCTGCAGCACTTCAGACTGGTGCTAAAGGTAGCACACCATGTCTTAATGTCATGATACAAAGCCCTGCCCTGAAGTGTTTGCATTTGGAACTATCATGACAGAAATCTGTGGAGAGCATTGCACAAGCTGGGAGCAAGAGCTAGTGATGCTATTCTTTTGCTGAAGCCCAATTCTAAAAGAGTGCAAGTCCTGGAAGTGAAGCTTGCACAACGCTATGTTACATTCAGATGTGGATGGAGAGTATAGAATGTTCTGTAACATAGATAACCTTTGGAGCATGTACAGTTTGACATTTCTTTTGCCTGCCCCTGTGAAATTTCCTTCATGTGTGTTAATGTTGCAGCAAGCCATGTTACAGAGGAAACTGTTGCTGCAAATAAATCCAGATAATTAATTGGAACTGGTTATTGTGCTGCAGATTATGTGTACAGAGAATTAGAGAGTTAAAGTTCTTACCTGCAATGCTAACAATTTCATCCTACTTGGAGACCTGAACAGCTCAGTGGAAGACCACGCCTTCCCCACATCAAGTAAACTCATTAAAGCCAGTGGAAGGCTGTTTATCGCCCAATGAGTAATGTGATGAACACACATCGCCAGACAGCTCTTGGACACTATTTTCATCAACTTTGGGAACATCTGAGTCAATGAACCCACACCAGTACCATGTTAAGACAACGCCTTTGTCAAGTTCAGTATTCCTGTCCCGGTCCAGCGCACAAGTTCCCCCTCCAGACGAATCAACCAAAACTTAAACAGTATCATTGACATAGACTGGAACACCACTCGCAAAACTCTCAGACCTGAACACAACAACATCCTCCCCGAAGTCATCAAGAATTTCAACATTTGAATCACCTCCTGCTCCTACTCTCTTACCCCCCTCAAACACAAACAATACAACAAGATCCAGACCCCAGGCCAGTTGGTACACGTAGGAAATCAGACTGATGAAATGCCACTGCAAACAACTGGAGTGCAAAGTGAGAATGAGCCAGGACAATGCAGACAGAAGCACATTCAAATACGCTCTAAAACGCTACCACCAAATGATTCAGACCACCAAACATTCCACTCTGGTGGACCGTATTGATAGCAGTACTAACAAAAGCAAATACATCACCTCCCCGTCGGCTGCATCCACCTCGATCACACCCTCAAAGAACCTCTGTAACAATCTTTATCAATTTTTCAGCAACAAAATCATAGAACTTTACAGAAACCTCAGACCTCAATCAGACCCAGCAGACCTCAACCAACACCTCCCATTCTTATTAAAGAATCCATGCTAACCATATGGCCCTTCAACACCCCAGAAGAAAATGCTGCCACTATGAAATCCACCAACACAAGGGCCCCATTGGACCCCTGCCCTCATCATGTCTACTCTAGAGGACTGGAACTCATCAGCACCATGCTCACATCCATTCTGAAAGCCTCCACCTGCTCAGTGACATTCCCAGTTGCTTGAAAACATACACTCTCCACAGATCCTTCAATGCTCACCAACTACCATAATCTCCCTGCTATCATTCTCTGCCAAGTTCTTAATGAAAATCAAAAACAGACACACTACTGAATACATTAATGACCACCAACTCCTTGACATCACACAGTCTGGTTTCAGACCTATCAACAGCATCGAAACTGCCCTCATTGCTTCCACACATGACATTCTCATGACTCTAGATAGAGGAGATACTGCAGCCCTTATCCTCTTGAACCTCTCCACAGTATTTGACACAATCTCCCACCACATCCTCATCCAGTACCTACACAGCTTAGGAATCCAAGAAAATACACTCCGAAGGATGTGCTCCCTCCTGACTGGAAGGACACAATCAGTCAGCTTGCCAACATACACCTCAGATGACCGGGACGCCACCTCTGGAATTCCGCATAGATCCTCCCTGAGCCTCACTCTTGAATGCAAACATGATCCCTCTAGCTAGCATCATCCGCTCTCACAATATCAATGTCCTCCCCTAAGCTGATGACTCATTCTCTCCCTCATGGACAAGACACCATGTACCTGGATCAAGTTCAATGCCTGCATGACTGAAGTCACCCACTTGATAGAGACCAACAGTCTAATCTGAACACCGCTATGACCTTTGGGAAGAGCATATAATCGTGGTACTCCACCTGGTGGCCAACAGAGCTAGGACGGACCTCCACTCCCGGCACGCATGCCAAAAACGTCGGGAATATCATCAACAGCAAACCTGACATGACCTTCTAAGTCAATGTTTCATGCTTCCATACACGGAAAATGCTGAGGAAGATTTTCAAAATGGCTACCAATCAGCACCTGAAAACCCATCACACATGCCCTGGTCAGAAGAAAACTGGACTACAGGAAAACCCTCTTTGCCGGAATCAATAAAACCAGAAGGCTGCGGACCATTCAGAACTCAGAGGCCAGAATCAGCCTCAACCTCCCATGCTGTACTCACATCCCACCAGAACTGAAGGAGCTCCACTGGCTCCCCATTCACAAACAAGTACAATTGAAACTCCTCGCCCATACTGTCAAAGCACTATGTAACACTGACCCATTATACCTCAAAAATCACTACTAGGCCCAAGCTGTGCTAGGCTCACACCTGCTCAGCACTAGAATACACTTTTGGGTGATAGCGCACTCTACAAATCTGCATAATATATCATATCAAAATATCAGTTTTAGCTTCATAAACTCACCTGGATATAGTTCAAATGGAGAGCATACATGGGTGTAAGAAGACCCAGCCTGGATGATCTGGCAGTTTTTATTAAGGTACTTTTTAACAAAAATCTCTATCTGCACTCAATAGGAAAAAATATGATGACCAGCTTTGTAAAATCAAACACCTGGAACATCTGTATTTCTCATCTAAATCTTCTTCCTCCCTACAAGACTTAGGGCCCGATGTAGGTAGCCCTTTACCGATCCGAATCGGGCGAAAATACCGATTTTCGGCCGTTTCCGATCGGTAAAGGGCTACCGAGATGTAGGGGCACATTTTTGGTAATTTTACCGAATCGGTATCATTACCGAATCGGTAAATTTACAGATTCGGTAATATGTACCGAATCGGTAAAATAATTACCGAATCGGTAATATTTACCGATTCGGTAAAATTACCGAAAATGCAATGTAGGTAGGCAATGTACCTTCTGCACATGGCTTACAGAATCGGTATTTTACCATGGAATACAAATCCATGGTAAAATACCGATTCCGGTGTGCATGCACATGTGTGCATGCACACCTATGTCATGTGACAGGCAGACCTGCCCTTAGGGCAGGTATGCCTGCCACATGGCACCTGTGCCTGTTTTGGGGGTGCCAGAGGGTGTCAAAGTGACACCCCCTGCACCCTTGTGAATTCTTTAATTACCGATTCGGTAAATACCGAATCGGTAATGCCTAATCATTCCTATGGGCTTCAAAGCCCATAGGAATGAATGGGCATTACCGATTCGGTATTTACCGAATCAGTAATTAAAGAATTGCTAAGGATTCGGTAACGAATCCAGATGTTGGGACCTACATACCATTTACCGATTTTGAAATACCGAATCGGTAGAATTCGGTATTTCAAAATCGGTAAATGGGATTTACCTACATCGGGCCCTTAATCTTTGCCAAAACAGAACTCAACAAGATTATTACCAATGAGGCCTGTAACACCCTCCTTAAAATCAAATCCAAGTTCCATGGTGGCCAAAATAAAGCGGGGAAAATGTTGGCAAACTATTTAAAAATTAAATCTGAGCGTAAAAATGTCGGCCCCATTTTCAATGACTCTCTAAATAAATTGGTTGCAGCAGATGAAGACATTGCTGAAGTATTTCATTCCTACTATCATTCTTTATATACTGATGACACCCACCCCTCTGATGTAAACTTATCTTCCTTTTTTCAGGGCCTACCCCCTCCTCCTTCCCTCCCGGATGAGTTTGCTCTCCTGGAAGAAGAAATTACACTACAGGAGGTAACTCGAGCCATTAACTCACTAAAACGATGAAAGGCTCCTGGTCCAGATGGCCTACCTGTAGAATTTTATTCCTCATTTCACACGTTTTTTGCTCCTAAACTCCTTCAACTCTTCAACTCTTTTATTTTGAGTGCGAAAGTTTCTGGGTCCTTTTTGGATGCACTAATTATCATAATCCCGAAACCTGATAAAGATCACACCCAATGCAAAAATTACCGCCCTATATCCCTAATTAATTATGATTGCAAAATTTTTGCTAAAATTCTTGCTTCCCGCCTCGACTCCCTTATCCCCCGTCTAATCAAAACAGACCAGGTGGGTTTTGTTAAGGGTAGACTTGCTGCGGACATTGCTCGTATGTTCTCTAATGTCCTTGCCCACAGCAAACATCTTAAAACCCCTTCAGCAGCACTATCCTTAGATGCTGAGAAAGCTTTTGATCGTATCAACTGGCAATTCCTTTTTCGTACCCTACAATGGTATGGTTTTGGCCCCTCTTTTATTTCTTTGGTTAAACTTCTCTATTCCTCTCCTCGTGCCAGTATTTTTGTTAACAACCAATTTTCCAAATCCTTCTCCTTGTCTAGAGGTACTCGTCACGGTTGCCCCCTCTCTCCCCTATTTTTTATTCTTTGTCTCGAACCCTTCTTAGAAAGAATTCGTTCCAATCCTGCCATCACTGGTTTTAAATTGTCCTCTACTGAAACTAAACTGTCTGCATATGCAGATGATGTGCTGGTTTACATGTCAAACCCTGAGACTTCCCTTCCACCATTTCTGGATGAGGTCCGGTTATATTCCTCTGTTTCAGGATATAAATTGAACTTGTCCAAAACGGAAGTACTCCCACTTAATTCACTTTGTTACCAATTCATGTTTAATAATACCGATTTTGCATGGTGTCCCTCTAAAATTAAATACCTCGGTATTTGGTTCGCTCCCTGCTTGAGAGATACCCTTAAATTTACTTTTGATTCTCTCCTAAAGAAAATTAACTCCCTCCTTCAAATTTGGTCCCCATTATTTCTTTCCTGGTGGGGTAGACTAGACACAATTAAAATGATGATTGCCCACATGTTCTGTATACTGTATCCATGCTCCCTTTCAAAATTCCCCTTTCCTTTGTCTCCCGCATAAACACTATTTGTTCTAAATTTTTATGGAATGGCAAGCATCCCCGAATTGCACTGCAAAAGTTAATTCGTCCCAAATCTGAAGGTGGTGTTCGCTTCCCCAACTTTAAATTGTATCACTCCGCTTTTTTGATTAAACAATCCTTTTCTTTGGCCTATAACTTTACTGACACCCCTGTTCCTACCTGGGTTCTTCTAGAACGCTCCCTATTAAAAAAGACTTTTCCTTTCAACATATTGTTTTTATGTCAAACTGTTCTTTTTTGACCAAATACCCTATCTTAAAATACTCCCAAACGGTATTACACAATGTCTTCTCCTCTGATCTTTCCTCGCTGCAATGTTTTTTATTATCTGTTGTATGGTATAACAAATTTTTGCGTTATAAAGGTAAATCATTTTATTTCAAGCACTGGAAAGAAAAGAATATTGTTTTTGTTCATCAATTTTTTGATAATGACTCTTTCATTTCTTTTCCGAAATACAAAAGTTATTCAACTTACCTTCGTCATATATTTCTGAATACACCATTATTAAGTATGCCATTCAGTCACACTTAGCTTCCTTTTCCATGCCTGATGCTTTACCCTCTTTTGTTCCTACCTCTTCACTATATCCCTTATTCTCCACTCAACAACCTAAGGCTGCCCTTGTTTATACACTATTATTGTCAACCGGTTCAGATCGTCCTAAGTCAGTTGTGGAGATTGCATGGGAAACTGACCTTGGTATTTCTCTCTCTGTTCTGTTGTGGGATCGTATATGGTCCAAATTGTTTAAAGTATCTCCTGCTGCTCGCATTACCCAATCGTTACTGTTTAATTATAATAGAGTTATTATCACCCCTGTAAGTGTTCATAAATTTTCCCCAACATCATCTATACTTTGTTGGTCATGTACTAAGGAAACTGGGTCACTTAAACACCTACTATACGAATGTGTCCCCGTTTTATCATTTTGGAAAGAAGTTTGGAAGATATGTATGCGGGTTTTTAATTGTTCTGCCCAGTTATCTTTACAGACTATTTTTCTGGGATCGTTGTCTTCTGATGTTGATATTATCGCCTCTTCTGCGAGATTGTTGGACTTGTTTATTTCTCTTGCATTTAAAGTTATTTTATTATGTTGGAAAGACAATTCTAAAATTTCTGTTCATACCTGGTGGAATTTCGTTTGCGATGAACATAGGATTGCTATTGCTTCGTCCTTTTCTGTCCACCTGAAAATTAAATCCGATCTCCTTTGCCTTCCCTTTACCACTTATCTTTCCTCCAACTTTCTCCCTTGAATTCACTCTTTGTTTTCCCACTTATTTCTTACCTTCCCTTCTCTCTCTTCACCCTTCTCCTCTTTTGCCCCTTCTTTCTTTCCTTTCTTTCTTCTATCCTTCTTTCTATTCTACATGTTTCTACCTCTTCCCTTTTCCTTCTCTCTATAACCATTTCTTATTTTTTATTACTCATTACATATGTTTCAATACTCTTTCTTGATATTATTATTGTTCCAATTTTATTTTTAATTTTTTATGACATATGTATTGTATTGTATTCAATCTAAAAATGCAAATATAACTTCTTTAAAAAAAAAAAAATAATCTCTATCTGCAAAGTTGAGCAGAACTCGTATTTAAATGAATCTATTTATAAATATAACTTTCAGGGGCTCAGTGCCAAAAACAGTGCAGTTCCACTGCAGATGTTCTGGCTGAGAAACAAATATGACATTTGATCTCTAGGTTTAACTTCTATTTTTTTCTGTGGCTTTCTATTAAGTTCTTATCTTTTTATCTAATATGTTTATGACCTTTGAATTATTTCTGTTTTTTTAACTATAAAGTTGTTTTTGTTAATAGCTGCACATATATAACTTGTCTTTTCTCAGAGAAAAATCTAGCTACTTTGGCTATACTACCAGGTCTGATCAAGACACAGACATTGGTTCATTTTATAGGGGTCATATATCTTGGACCTTGTGGGAGTACGGTCTCAACTTATTTATAGTTTAACAATCCAGGTCCTCAAACGTATGTCTGTAATAAAAGTCAGCATATAATTCCCGAATGCTGCAAGGTCGTGTTTAAGACCACCAAAGTGTGTGCACCACTCTTTTTCAGATCAGTTATATTTTTAAATATATATGAGCCAATCAATCAATCAGCCAGGGTTTGTAAAGCACAGCTACTCACCCGTCAGGGTCCCAAGGCACTGGGGGGGGGGGGGGGAGGTTATTTGCAGCGAATCAGGCGAATTGCTGAGTTCATCTGAAAAACCAGGTGTTGAGGTCCTCCCTGAACTGCGTCATCTAGGGTGATTTCCTGAGGTGGATGGGAAGGGTGTTCCGTGTCTGGTGGCGAGGTAGGAGAAGGGCATTCCTCGGGTTCTGCTCTTATGGATTCGTGGCATGCAGCCAAGGAAAGCTGGGTGGAGCTGAGCTGTCTGTTGGCTACGTGGAGTGTGAGGCGGTGATTCAGGTACGCAGGTTCAGCATTGTGAAGGGACTTTTATGTGTGGGTGAGGAGTTTGATGGTTATTCTTCTGTGAACTGGAAGCCAGAGAAGGTCACAGAGGTGTAGAGGTATGTGGCTGCAATAGGGGATGTTGAGGATTAGTCTTGCAGCGGATTTCTGACATTCCGGAGTCTTCAGAGGACTTTCCGGGTGACTCTGGCATAGAGTGGGTTGCAGTAGTCGAGTCTGCTTCTGATGAGGGCATTGGTGACTGTTTTCCTGGATTCGGTGGGGTTCCATCTGAAGGTCTTTTATACCAGATGGAGTGTGTTGAAGCAGGCCGAGGAGACAGTGTTTATCTGGTGGCCCACTGTGAGTGAGGAGTCCTGTACAATGTTGAGGATTCGTGCATAGGGGAAGGGGGACTTCCTAGAGCAGCGGGTCATCAGGAGTCATTTCAAGCATAGGGAAAGGCTCCTGGGATAAAATCTTCAGTCTTGTCCAAGTTGAGCTTCAGGCCGCTGTCCTTCATCCAGGCAGTGATGGCTCTCATTCCTTTGTTGAAGTAGTTCCTGGTGGCAGTGGGTTCTTTGGTGACAGAGATGATCAGCTGGGTGTTGTCAGCATAGGAGACAATGTTGAGCCGGTGGTTCCTGACAATGGCTGCAAGGGGAGCCATGTAAATGTTGAAGAGGGTGGTGCTCAGAGAGGAGCCTGGGGTACTCCACAGCTAATCTCTGTCAGTTTCAAGAGGTACAGTGAGAGTCTAACCTGTTCTTTACTATTGTGTGCGTTGTTTGTGATTCTGTCTTGGAGGGCCTTCTTTCTTGTGGTTTTGAAGAGGTAGTGGTGTGTGGTGGCGGCTGCTTTGAAGGTGGCATGGGCTTCTGGGGTTTTGTTGTTCCTCCATGTCTTCTCGAGCCGTCTACAGATGCGTCTGGACTCTTGAAGCGTGGGAGTGAACCAGCTTGCTTTCTTGATGTGTTGTTTTCTTGAGGGGGCAAGAATGTTGGTTCAGTCTGTGATCCATTAGTGGAGGTTGCGTGCTGTGGGGATGACGTCTGAGGATATCGGTAATGATGTGTTGTTTGTTGAAAGAAAAGTGGATGCAGTGGTGGTCAGTCCAGAGGAGTTTGTCGTGTGGCTGTTGGAGATGTTGTTTCCTGCTGTGAAGACGGGGTCAAGTGTATGTCCTGATGGGTGCATGGGCAAGGTAACTAGCTGTTTAAGCCCTATGTTGATGGTGTTCTGGAGGAGGGAAGAGGTGTTGAGATAATTTTGGTTGTCCAGGTGGAAGTTGAGGTTTCCGAGTAGGATATTGTTAGACATGGGATTTCCGGTTGGCTAGGGCATGCGCCACAGCCAGGCAGAAACCCAGGTTCTAGTCAGGGCGAGGGAGTAACGCACTGAAGATAACCCCTGCTCAACTCCTTGGTAGCTTGGCACGAGCAGTTAAGTGTATCCCAGAGGCAATGTGTAAAGCGTTTGCATTGCACACACACACACACACACACACACCCACACACACACACACACACACACACACACACACACACACACACACACACACACAGAGTAACACACTAGGCACACTACAAAAGAGACTCCAAACAATGTTATCTAAAAATAGCCTTTGTATTATGTAAAACACATTAGAATCACCATCACAGATATATACACTGTGCCAACTGGCACCAGGTCATTATTTACAAAGGAATATATACAGGACCAGGCCAATTGGGCCATGGTCAGAACCATCAGAACAGTTAAGTAAAATCACAACCTGTAACTACTGGTACCATATGACCTAAGCATTATCACTTTAGCATTAGACACCATCCTGAAATATCATTTTTTTTGTCAACTCTGTTTATAGGCATTTGTGTTTTTAAAAAAAATAGAAAACAATACAGCATTTCAGTAGGTGCGCCATTGCAGATAGTACGGTTCTTCAGCCATGTCCGGCTTAAAATACATAATCATCATGACATAATCATGAGGCATTGTAACAGTACACTCAGGTAGCATGCACATTGACCTTGGTCGCCTGAGTATGTCCGTAGCGTAAAGGAGTCAATGCGCCCTAGTCTTGTGTAAAGAGACAAATTATATATGCGTACAACAACTGCAAAAGGCCCTTCGCAACAAAACAGAAACAATAAACAATAAGCAATAAACTGCGGCACTGTCACAGAGGTACGTTACTGTCCATCCCCAAACCCGACCGCGGAGCCCGCCCCCCTCGTCTCTCGCCTACCCAACCCCCTTAGCCTACGTGTCTCAATTGTGCTGCTGTCCCTATGTGTTTTCATGTTGTGCACCAGTCTGCGTGTCAGGTGTGTTGTCCGCTTTGTGTCCACCTGCCGCTCGCTGCGTCTGACTAGCCCCGTTCCCTCTTCGCTCGCGGCATTGTCTGCTGTCTGTAAAGCGTTGAGCATGCATTCCCAGTGCTCCGCAATGGGTACCCTGCGGAGTCCCACTGTTTCCTCCCTCCGTATGGCAGTCCATTCTGCTCGGGCCCACGACTGTAGGGACAGAACCAATGCCCTCACACTTGGCATAGGGCTCGCCTTCCACTTCCTAGTGAGGAGGCGTGTTGTTGCTACTATCCCCAAATCTAAGAAGCGGGATGATGCCCTGTCTTTAGGTGAGCACCTAAAGTGATGCAAAAGGTATTCAGGCCAGTCGCACGGGATGGTGCGGCCTGTGCACCGTGCAAGTAACACACTAACGTCCCTCCAGTAAGTGCCGAGCCCGGGGCAGTGCCACAGAAGATACCACATCTAGGGCAGGACACGTCCGTCCTGTAAAAGTACTTATTTATTAAGTTGGGGGTGAGATAGGCCCTGTGAACTATATATACCTGTATTTGCCAGAAGCGCATATTTATGGGGATGCGTACCGGACTTTTAGGAATCTTTTCCCATTCTTTGTCTGCCAGTGCTCGCCCTAGGTCTCGCTACCACTTTCCGGGGAGCGGGGTCAGGTCCAATTTTGTGTGCATACATAGAGATGCGTCAAACCACTTGATTAGATGCCTGCCTCTGCCTATGACATACAGGTATTGTACGGTCAGGTGCTGCACTAGTTCCTCTCAAATGTCACCCCACCTAGCCGCCATGTGAGCCGTGATCGAGCGATGCAAGAGGAACCCCCCAGGTGGGAGCCCCATTTCCGTCACCAGGGTCTCATAAGGTACCAGTGCTCCCTCTTGATACAAATCGCCCAACATATGGACGTCCACTTCCCGCCACTGTTCCAGCATGCAGCGGGTGGGGACCCCCCGCCTCCCAGTGAGCCCTCCAGTGGCACCGCTGGTGCATATGGGAGCACCGTTCTCGTGAGCTGCAGTGCCCTACGAAAGCATTGGAATGCCACTGCCAGCAATAGCGGGGTGGGATGCACCGGCGCCGCTAGAGGGTAAGACAGTGCAGTTATCCGCTCCAGAGTGTAGGGTGGTTCATTTGTGGCGGTGTCTTCTCTGCCCCTGTCCGCTAACCATCGGGCGATCCACTGCAGCTGCGCCGCCAGATAGTAATGCTCAAAGCAGGGAGCAGCCAATCCGCTTTTTTCCGTAGGTAGAAATAGCTTCCCGAGCACCAGTTGATGGCGGGACGCTCCGCAAACAAAATCGCGCAGGATCTTGTTAAGTTTGGAGAAAAAGGACGCGGGCACGAATAAGGGCAGGTTTGCGAAATAGTACAGAAGGCGAGGAAGCATCACCATTTTTGCGAGAGCTACTCTGCCTGTGGGCATCAGGGGGAGCGTGGACCAGAAGCCAATTTGAACCCTAAGTCCCGTCACCACTCTTCCCAGGTTTCCGTTAAGTAGGTCTGCCGGATGACGGTAGAACTGGATCCCCAGATACTTAAGCGTGTCTGCTCTCCACTGGACCCGAGTGCCAAGAAGGCTATACTCCGGATCGGCTACGTCGCTGCTAAACTTGTAGAGGCAGGACTTGCCTGCATTTACGCGGAGCCCCGATAGGCCGGCAAAGCGATGCAGCAGGTGGGCCAGTCGCTCCGGTACGTGGCTCAAATCACGGACGAAGAATAGTAGGTCATCTGCGAAAAACGACACCTGGTGGACTCCATCGCCCAGTGGAATACCGTCATCCAAGGTTTGTCTCATGGCCGCAGCTAAGGGCTCCATGGCCAGCGCGAAGAGTAGCAGAGACAGAGGACACCCCTGACGGGTGCCCCTGCCCACTGCTACCGCCTCTGAAATATAGGGACCCAGCCTGACGCGGACCACTGGATTCCTGTACGAGAGTCCCACCATCTGTAGGAAGTTTTCTTTCAGCTCGAACTTCTCCAGTACCACCGATAAGTAACCCCATTCTAGGCAATCAAATGCCTTTTCTAAGTCCAGCACCAGGCACCCCGCCCTGGACCAGGCCCTCGTCGTTTCTGCCGCTACTCTGAAATACCTCATGAGGTTCAGGGATGTGGACCTTGCCGGGACAAACCGGTTCTGATCTGGGTGGAGTAAATGTGGGACCACTGGCGCCGGGCGCTCCGCAAGGATTTTGGCTAGCACCTTATAGCCGGATTAAGCATTGCCAGTGGGCGGTAGGACCCCAAAGACATGGGGTCTCTGTCGGGTTTAGGTAGGGACACTAGAAATGCTTCCCGCATGGAAGGTGGCCCGCAGTGACCGACGCCCTGTACACCAGGAGGAGGTGAGGCGCTAGGATGTCCCTATTCGCCTTATAGAACTCAGCTGGCAGGCCGGCAGGCCCCGGCGTTTTTCCGATTGCCAGTGCTTGGATCCCATCTCCCACCTCCTCCAATGTGATTGGGGCACCGAGGTCTGCTTTCTGGCTCTCCGTGGCTGTGGGTAGTGCAACCGACTCCAGGAAGTCAGCCAGCATGTGCGCGTGGCCAGTGCTTCTGGCTCTGTAGAGGTCTCTGTAGTAGTCCGTCATCACCTGGTGGATCTCACATTGTGTGTATACTATCACCCCGTCCCCCTCGCGAATGGCACCAATCAGGATATTGCACTCTGTTTCCGCACCAGCCAGGCCAGTAGGCGACCAGCTCTATCCGCCTTGGCATGTGTCTTGGCGGTGTGTGCTGCATAGTTGTGGCACCTCAGGCGTTCGATGAGAACCGCATGCTCTCCACGAAGGTCCCCGAGTTTGCTCGCATGTCTGCCAGTTCCCTCCCCTTTCGTATCTTAGGAGCGCAGACTCTATGCGGGTCAAGGAGGCTGACACTTGTGCGCAGATGTTCCACGTTGCCCCTATGCAATGTCCACGTATAGTCGCCTTATGGGCATCCCACTCCATCATTGGGTCCTCGTTCTCTTCAAAGTAAGCCAGTATGGCCGTACCCAGCGAGGATCTAAACTCGGCATCCTCCAACGCTGCCGGCTGCAGCTTCCACGTGGGTACCTGGGGTCGGTCTGCCTCCCAGCTAAGCTGGAACCATAGGGGGTTGTGATCCGAGTGTGTTCTGCCAAAGTATTCCGACTTAGTCAGAAGTGGAAGCAAGGATTGGGAGCCTACTATTCGGTCCAGGCAGACATGGAGGTTGTGCACTGACGAGTGGTATGAGTATGTTCTGTCTGTGGGGTGCTGCGCGCGCCAAAGATCATGTATGTCCCAGTGCGACAACCAGTCCCGCAAAGCCTGCGCTGTCGATGTCGCTGCCACTGCGCGGAGGGGTGGGAAGGAGCGGTCTAGGTGCGTGTCAAGGACCATGTTGAAGTCCCCGCCCAGTAGCCAAGGGAGGCCCATATAGCGCTGAAGGACATGATTTAAGGACGCCAGGAAGGAAGGCTGGTCCGTGTTGGGGGCGTAAATGGAACCTAGCAGTATCTCCTGCCCATTGAGCCTCCCCCTTGCAAGGGAGTACTGTCCCTCCGGGTCTACCTAGGTGTCAGTACATATAAATGGGACACCTGCCCGCACCCAAATCAAGGTGCCACGCGCGTGCGCTGAGTAAGTCGTACCATGCACCTGCCCTCTCCAGCATCTACGGAGACGATCCAATTCAACTGGGGACATATGGGTCTCCTGCAGGAGCGCTATCCCTACCTTGTGTCGCTGCATGTAGCCAAAGATTGAGTATCGGCATGACGGGGTGTGCATGCCGCGGATGTTCCAGGTCATGATGTTGGTGCACGCCATAGTCTGTTTGGTAGTGTAGTCACCCTGGGTGTCAGGGGGGGGTGTCGTACTGGGCCAGGGAACGGGTTCTCGGGCGGGGGTTTCTAAGTGCCGCTTCTGAAACATGTGAACCAGAACTAACGATTGAACTTTATGGGTGCGTTCCCAACGGGGCATGCGTCCAAACTAGGTGGTGGATCTACCTCTTAGTGTAACGTGTCCGCAACTCAAATGGATGCAGTGGAGCACACAGCCAGCTGTTACATCAGGGCGCTCCATGACCAAGGGCCTTTAAGGGCTTCTGTGAGATGTTGAAGAATAACTGAGCAGTGTAGCACCCCAAGCTGGCATGGCCGCCCGTAAAAGCCCCCCCTGCTCGTCAGGCACTCAACCTCCCTCAACCTAGAGCGCAGTGGCGCGTCTGTGCCGCGTCATCAGTGCCTAATACTTGGTAGAGCCAGCTACAATAAAGCCACATAAAGGATATAGCTAACAGTGTGCTGCATAAAGAGGATACATCAGTCTATTTCAGGGCTATCAACGGTCACACTATAAAGTCAGCTGTCTGGGGTGTTCACACAGGCAGAGTACTGTCATCCGACATCACGGTGGAAGGTGAGGACAATCCTCTTGCGTCAGTTTCGCTCTGCAGTCTGGAGCCTGGGCCGCCGCCAGCATTCTCCACCCTAACGTTGAAACCACCTCGAGTGCTTCCTGTCGTTCTTGTCGTATTTTCACCGAACTGGGCGCAGCTTGTCCCGGGCCCGCGGCCCGCCGGGTCCCCCTCTTCCTTGGCCATCTTCTGCAACGTTGTTCGTGCCAACCACCCTCCTCTGGGCCCACTGGCCGTGCCCCTGACCACTGTCCTTTCTCTTCCAGCCAGTCCCAGACTTCAGATGGATCCTCGAAAAAGCGAGTGCCCCCTTTGGCGACCACCCGCAGTCGGGAGGGTACCAACAGCGAGTATGGTAGTTCCAGTTCCCGCAGTTGCTTCTTCACTGCCAGGTATGAGCCACGTCTCTTCTGACTGTTGCTGTGTAGTCCGGGAAGAACATCACGTGGCTGTTGCCCACTTTGAGGTCACTCATCTTCTGGATCTCGCGGAGCACCGGGTCCTGGTCCTGATAGTTGAGGAGTCTGAAAAGGAATGGGCGAGGCCGGGCACCAGGTCTCTGGGCTTGTGCTGGCACTCTGTGTGCCCTCTCCACCACAAAGTGCGGGGAAAGTGTTCCAGTCGGCGGGAGCATCCGCAGCCAGGTCTCCATGTAGCGCTCGGGGTCCTTCCCTTCTTCCCTTCTTCCTCCTCCGGCAGGCCGAACACCAGGACATTGTTGAGTCGAGAACGCCCTTCCGCATCCTCTGCTCGGTCCTTCAGTGCGTGGACTCTGTCAATCAGATCTTGTAGAGCTGAGGCATGGCTATGCACCACAGGCTGCAGTTCCTGGACTGTTTGGCGCTGCGTGTTGACTGACTCCGACAGTTTACGGTGGTCCGCATAGAGCAGCATGAAGTCAGATGTGACTTTATCTATTCGTGCTTCCAGAGAGGTCTTGGTTTGCGCTAGGGTAGTTCCAATGGTTCCACTGGCACCAGAACCATGTTCATTTTGGCTGCCAGGGTAGCCGTGTGTTCCATGGCCGCTCGCCTCTGCTCCTGCATGGGATCAGGGCCGCTCGCTTCCTGCTGTTTCGTCTGCATCTTGTCCCGAAGCCTGCCCATTGCTAGCAGCTGCGCCGTGGGCATCAATGCGTCTGACTGTGTGTCTGCCAGTGACTGCAGGGAGGACCTTCTGTCCAGGTAGTAAACGTTATGCACGGAGCGCGGGGAACAACAGCTGGGTCTGACCTCCTCCTTCAGTTGCCACTGACTAGATGCTCAAGGGCAATCTGTCACCAATATCAGCTCTGGGTCGCACCTTCCCACTTAGACTTGTGAAAATGGACAGCCACTTTATCCCAGGCTCACCCCAGTTCCATCAGTGCGGGGGACCCCTTCTCTCAGCCCTTCCGTAATGTCAGCAGAGGGGGGAGCGATCTACACAGTCCAGGGGTGTTGGCCGCGCGGTGGAGGGACCATCAAAATGTCACTTTCAGCAAAATGGCACCCACGCGTATTGTGTCGTGCTTGGTGGCACTCTCCTTCTCTCTCAGAACCCAGCCGCCGTTGCCCTCCTGTTTCTCTGAGGCTCAGGTCCAGTGTCTGGTGCCCCCGCAGCCCTGAACAGCCCAGAGGGTGGCCGACGTGCAGCTCCTCCCTGTCCAGTGACCCACTCAATGGCGGCGAGCAGCACCAGCAGCACCGCGCCTCAGCATTCCCTGGTGAGTAATTTCCATCAGAATCGGGGTGTGCTCGTGCAACTTGCTTTGGGGTGTCTCAGTGCTTCGCGGGTGTATGCTGGTCGCCACTGCGACCCCCGCCGCTTCTCTGGCCTCGGGCTGCACCGCTGCCAATATGGCCTCGCTGCAGCCTGCATTGCAGCTTCCCTCTACTCCGTCGTCAGGGGTAGGGGTCCAGCCGGTGTCCGAGTCCTCGCCTCCGCCTCCCTCTGCCCCAGTGATGCAGTCCTGGAGTCGCTCTTGATGGAGGTCTCCTCTTCCCCAGTCCTCACCTCAGCGCGAATCTAGCGCAGCTCTTTTCCGGTGTATCCTGGCACCCTGGGCTCCGCCACAATATCGTTAGCCGCACCAGATGTCTGTTAGGGGCCCCCTCACTCTCAGGCTCACCGGGTGCCTCCTGGCACCTTCCCGCTCTCGCTGGGTTCGCCTCTGCTGTGCTCGGCGTACCTTAGCCTTCGAGAGTCAGTCTGGGGAATCAGCGCACTCCCGCCCCTCCTCTTGTCCGGGGCTGGGACGTTTCCTGTTTGTTGCAGCCCGGGCTAGCTTCGCGCCTTTTCCAGCTCTCTGCGCTCCTGCAGGCCGGTGGCCCATTCTGTGCCCCGCCGCCTCGTGGGTCGCCGTGAATCGCGTCGGCAGGCCTCCCAGTCGTTGCCGCACCAATTCCGCTCGGTGTGGGGAAAGCAGTCTCACTTTCAGGATAAATGGAGGAGAATTTCAGGGCCCTACGGACGGAGCTCTAAAAAGTCACGTCCGCCATGTTGCCTGGCTGGCCACGCCCCCACCATCCTGAAATGTCATAACATTACATTAGGCAATAAGTCACCTTAGGCCCAAACCTCATTAGCATAAACAGATTACGTACTAGGCCTCCCCAGCACTTAACTGATGATGCATAAACATCCTTAACATAAATACATTATATCATAGGCATCACAAGCATAAATCTAATTAGGCATAACTCAGAGCGCATAAATCACATTTGGCATTTTAGACATAAATCACATTAGGGCCCTGCGCCCTACCAACTTACAGACCAACTGGCCGTACTCCGGGGCTCAAATGCCCTATGTCCAGAAAGTCAGGGCTCCTACAGAACCTTCTACTGGCCCTCTGGCTGACAATGCAGCCAACCAAAAAGTGCGCAATGTACTGGACATATGGTGCAACAGGGCCCCAAGCATTGCAGCTGCCCACTGTCTGACAGGGCAGCTGTGACCAAATGAAAACACTCGCACCACAGTGCCCTGAGTCCCCCACTGGGACTCTATAAAAAGAATGTGCTCAACATTAGAGCTTCCCAGTGTCTGGTGGGGCAGCTGTGGCAAAATGACCTGAGCACCACTCTGGTACTCTTAATAAAATTGCCCCCATGTTGCAGCCGCCCGTGACCTGCAGTGCAGCTGTGAAGGGAAGTAAACACTGGTATCACTGGGTCTGAGTCCCTCTCCAGAAATCTTGAAAAACAAATGTGCCCCCAAGTTGCAGCTGCCCGCTCTCCTGCAGGCCGCTGAAAGACACAGGCCCTATCAGCACGGTGCCTCTCTAGCACCAAAATGCACCTGTTCTGCCCCCCACTCACCAGGACTGCTGGCAGACTCCTCCAGGTTCTCTCCGGCCTTCCGCTGGATTCCGAGCACCGGCAATGCCCCCCGTCAGTCCCGCTACACCCGGACCTCCTCTGCCTGTTCCAACTTGTGGGGACTGTCTCCTGCAGACTTCATAGGCACACGCAGGGCTCCCACTGGCACACGGGAGCCCTGCTTGAACAGACGCTGCCTTCCTCTCTCTCTCTCCCTTCCAGCTTCAGCCTCCTCCGACCTTCTAAGTAGAGGCCCGCCCAGAGTCAGGCTTGTCCTGCCTGACTTCTGGGTCGCTTTCAGAAGTGGCCCGGAGATTCCTTTCACTTTGGCCCAGCAATGGCAGTGATTCCTTCCACTTGCGGGTTGGGCACCCACCCCAACAGCCCTCAGGCGGGGTGGGCATAGGCACCCGCGATAAAATGAGCATAACTGTAAGGTGGGCACCCGCTCATTGTGCACACTACCATGCAAAGTGGGCTCCCACCTCGAGAACCATAACGGCGGGGTGGGCTCCCTCCTCACTAAAATGCAACAAATGCGGCAGAAATGCAGGGTGGACTCCCCCTCAGTCCCCAGGCATGGGGTGAACCCCTCACACCGGGGTCCCCTCCAGGAAACTTCCCGCAGCACAGCGCTGCAGCTGGAGGAAAACAGGCTCCTCTCTCCTCGGCTGGTAATTTAAATAAAGATGCAACTGGTTCATGGGGAATTGAAGCACTTTGTTTTCCAAGCTCCTCTTCCCCTTTGTCGGGGGGGGGCTAGGTGATCAGACACACTACAGGGTGTGGAGCCAGCATTGTCTAGGCTAGGCACAGATCTATTCAAGGTCAGGGGATTACTCCTCCCACTTCTAACAATACAGATGTCCCATTCAGCCTAGTGCTGACTCACCCTGCCCCTCCTGGAGCCACACACACCTCCCAGCCCCTGTCACTCACAAGCCAGGCATGCAATTCACATCAGGCAGGCAGACACATACCACACAGAAATGCCAACTTATAAAAGTGGTATTTCTAGAATAGTCATAATAAATCTGCGCACACCATCGCGCAGCATTTATTAATAAAATTCCAAACATACTAAACTCGTCCTATCGTTTACCTACAATGCACTCTTCCCATAGAGCTAGCTAGGGCCTACCTTAGGGGTGCCTGACATGCAGTAAAATGGGGGTCACAGACATGACACACACTTTAGGTGCCACGTCACCGCGGCAGTTACACTGCACACACAGGCACTGCAATGGCAGAGCCTGAGATAGGTATGAAAGGCTACTTTGGTGGGTGGCGCAATCAGCGCTGCAAGCCCACCAGTAGCATTTAATTTACCATCCCTGGGTATATGGGATACCACTTTACAAGGGACTGGCAGGTAACTGAAATAGATCAAACAGGTGTAGATCAATCTTACCACATTTATCACAGAGAGCACACGTGCTTTACACTGGACAGCAGTGCTAAAGTGCCAAGAGGCCTAAAACCACCAACACCATGTCAGGAAAAAGACTAGGAGAAAGACAAAACGTTTAGGGTAGCCCCTGTAAAAAAGGCCTAGTCCAACAGATATAATTTGTGGATGCAAGGGCCTGGTTTTTGATGAGGTTGGCGATGGCGTTGGTGAAAGAGGCACAGTGTAGACAAGGGTGCCACGGAGGCTGGTTTTTGGGTTTGTCTGGATCCGAAAGTGGAGGTGTTTCATGTAGCTCGTTGGTTCGTTCGAGTGGTGGTCAGGCAGAAGGGGTTTTTGTGGACAATGAAGATGCCTCCTCCTGGCTGGATGGGACTATCCTTGCAGATGATCTTGTAGTTCTCTGGGATGGCGGTGGCCATATCTGGTACTAAACTGTAGATTATCCGGGTTTCCTTTAGGAAGGCGATGTCAGGTGAAGCGGCATTGAGGGGGTCCCAGATCTCTGTGGCGTGTTTGTAGAGGGATCGGATATTTAGAGGAGGATGCTCTTGAGAGGCTTGTGTGCAGTGAGAGTTGGTAGGTTGGGTAAGGGAGCCGGGGGTACGGAGGTGGGTGAAAGTGAGGTGGCAGTAAAGGAAGGAGAGTGGGCTATGGGTGTTGGGTGTGGTCCTGTCACGAACAGGTGTTCATGGCGGCTGCCATTAAGTAGTGTGAGGTGAGTAGAGCTGGTCAGCTGGGAGTTGGGTAGCAGGGAGTGGGAAAAATGGCACACTGGATTGGGGAGGGGCTGTCGGGGTCAGCAGCGGCAGGGAAGCGGGAATGTGCTAGAGGGCAAGAAAAAGAGACAACTAGAGTAAAGAGGCAAAAGGAAAAGACAGAGAAAAGGCAAGGAGAGAAAAAAGGCATAAAGAGTAGAAGGAAAGAAAAAGACAGGACAGAGGGCAGAACAGCAGAAGAGTACTAGGGTTGATGCAGGCAGGAGCGTGCGCGTGGAGGAGGGCCTTGAACAACCGACCCAGAAGTGTCAGAGTGCTCACAGAGAGCAGCTACTTAGTGGTGGAGCTGCGCGCGGAAGAGCAGTGTCACTGGCCAGGTCATGAGTGGTTGTATCAGTAAGACAAGCAGTAAGTGAGAGGTACATAGAAAGAAATCCCCTCAGATTAACACATTTGTTGTGGTATTAGGGAAGTGGCCTTGGTGATTTGAAAAACAAACAGCTGGATGAGGGCCACATTCCATTGCATTTTCTGTAACGGGATTTAAGTACCTGCCAGCATGGGCAAAGACATTTTATTTTCTTAGAGTCACAGTAATTGGTAACTCTTTTATCAAAAAGGTGCCAGACTTTCTAACATTTGTCCATTGCTGGTAACAATAGTATTACATTTGTTTAGTCTTGATCTAATGGGCAAGGGAGATGGTGGTCTTGTCAGTAGGAGGTGCCATAAGTAAATGTTTTAAAATCTAAATTTAATAAGCTAATATAATAAAAAAGAAAAATTTGTCACAATCCTTCCGTGGCTTATCAATGTTTTTGCAATATACATTGTGATTGTACCTAGCTTTGCTAGAGTAATTTAAGACACAACATATTGATGCCATTGCATGCAGGGTCTTATAGTTTATCAACAGGGTATATGAACCTATGAGGTTTCAAAACAGTATAGAAAAAAGATGTTCATTGTCAGGTAGCTCTGTAAAAAAGATGGTTACTTTGGTTTCCTTTTCCATTCTAATCAGATTTTTACATTCATACAGAGGTCTTTCAGAAATATTGGGCTAAAGGTATAAATAGGCTTGATAGCTGTGATGTTTAAAATGGTATATAGTTATGCAGCTTTCAATGGCTCGCCTAAGCTTTATAAACATGACTAGCAGCCCGTCCCGACGTTGTCCGGGTATGAATTGCTGCCGGCCAGTAGTATATTGTTTTGTAGGATTTCGTTTAGATAGCGTTTCTTATCTGTGGCAAGCCTGTGAAACGCTCCGTTTTACAGTGCACTGCTAATGCACTTAAGAGTGCGCATTCAGTAGTGTGTGAACTCGAGTTTCCCTAATTTATTTTTCCTTGCAATATTATATAGCGCGAACTCGACAACATGGCATGAGCATAATTTACATTACAGAAGAACACATTCATTTGTGGTAGGCACGGGGAGACAAAGCGACTTGCTTGGAATCACAGGATTTTGAGCTGATGCCGAGATTCAAACGTAGCTCCCCAGCTCTAAAGTTCGCAATTCTAGAACTTGTGGCGGGAGGTGTGTCTAAAAGTGTACCTCGGTGCTGGCCATCAATGAGAGAGACCTGTGCATTTTTCAAATGGGCGGTGAAAAAATATGAGTATGTTGCTGGAGATGTGGGCTGCCGTGCCACCAATGTACTTACCGGGGGGGGGGGGGGGAGTGGGTAAAAACCCATTACTCCGCAACTTTCTTTCCGCATACCATCACTCCACATACTTTCATTACGAAAGTACCATGAGCCCGCAATGCCATTATAGCGCATGCCATTACATTTTATAAGCTTTTACCACGCATACATTTACAACGAAATTCGTTGTAAATGCTTGAATGGTAAAAGCATGTTTTTTTTAAATGTTTGGATAAGGTAAGTATGGGTATAGGGGTATATGTTTTGGGGTACTGAGGTATATGTTTTGGGGTGTTTGGGTATTTTAAAGGTTCAGATATAGTTTTGGTTTATGGGGTACAGGGGTATATTTAGGGTTCAGGGCTAGGTTTGGGTTTTGGGGTACAGGGGGATTTTTAGGGTTCAGGGCTAGGTTTGGGTTTTGGGGTACAGGGGTATTTTAGGGTTCAGGGGTAGGTTTGGGTTTTGGGGTACAGTGGTATTTATAGGGTTCAGGGCTAGGTTTGGGTTTTGGGGTACAGTTTTTTTTTAGGGTTTAGGGAGAGGTTTGGGTTTTGGGGGACAGGGTATATTTATAGGGTTAAGATAGGTTAGTGTTTAAGGGTGTTGGGGTATTTTAAGGAATAAGGGTGGGTTATGATTATGGAGTGCAGGGGTATTTAAAGGGAGCAGGGTGGGAATAGCACACAATATGAGACATGGCATGAAGGGCGGAACGTACCACACACCCCCATTGTTTGTCACGCCCACAGCACACGTCCACAGCACAACGCAGACACGCCCACAAGGGACTACTTTGCTGGCACGGTTCTTTTACCTTTTAAATGTATATGGTGGTCGTCTGCATAGCCTATGTCCTTCTGCTGCAACTGCCCTTTCCAACGCTGTATTGGGTGTTGTAATTGGTGCTGTGGTTCCTGAGATTACCCGCCTAAAAGGTTTGGGCTCTCTCTTTATTATATTAGTATGGATAAATATAAAAAGGAAGCGCAAGAAAACAAAATAAACAGTTTTTATATGACATAAAACAATCACACTAGAAAGAAATAAGAACCGATGTTGGATTAGCTAAATTAATAAAATTTAAGTTGAGGAGCTGCAGCCTGCCTTCCAGGATCAGGCTTCTAATTGCATGTTTAGTCCACCCAAAAACCAAGGGAACCTGGCCAGTGCTGTTCAAGCATACCACACTCATCTAAAACATTATTGTATTAAAATACACGTGAAGCGGTGGTGGAGAAGTGTTACATAAGTATGTGGGCACACATACAGTTAGCGTTTTCAATTAGATCAATAGACAGATTGTCATTGTGCTGATGAAACCCGCCAACTCCTAAGTCGATAGGAAAGTTAACAAATATGCCCTTGGTTGTATTTGGATTGATTTGTGTGAAAGCCTCAAAGATTTTGTCTGGAAGGATTAAGTTTGCGTAGACTGTATATATCTCCCTCATTTTTTATAGTGCGTTTACACAATTCTGTATGTAATATTACATATATATGAGCACTGTGCTTTATACTTAATATCACGTATTGCAAAGCACTATTGGATTTGATGGAACACAAATATCTTTATCAGAGGAAAATAGAAGGCTTCTGTAACTGTGTATAAACTTGACAAATTATTGTTTTATTAATGGGAGAAATTGGAAGTGAAAGTAATGTACTATAGAGCCAGAGATTCCTCTGAGTGGTATCACCGATAAATGAGACTTGTGGGGCCTTTTGGTATGTACATCATGATTTCCCTGAACCTGGTAGGGAGAAGGATTTGTTCTTGTTCAATTGTGAGAGAGCAGACTCATCTAGTTTGATCTGGTGGCTCAGTGGACTAATGTGTCCATTTCAGGGGCCTGTGTTTGACCTCATGGTCACAGGTTCAAATCCTGGCGGGTCCAGTAAGCCTTTCATCCATCTGAGGTCGATAACATGAATATTATTGAGTTGGGTAACAATGAACATCTGTTATTCGGCGCCAAGACCTCTGGGTGAACGTGCGCTTTACAAATACGCATGTTATGCACAGCATACAATACTTTCCTTTGATTTTTCATGAGAAGAATTCAACTCTCCTTTGTGGAACCGAGAAAGAGACCTACTTCCAGTTTTACGTAATAAGAATATTATGAGGAATCATATAGGGTCGAACTTTTCCACCTACACATAACTTGAGGAGTTGATTTGGAGATTTACTTGTTATCTAACCTTGAATATGATCATAGTTTCAATGAAGGGGCCGCTAAGCGACAAACTATGCTAGCATCTCAGTGAGAAATTGTCTAGGCCACCAGTTTGCCTTTCCAACACAACACAGCAAGTATGGATCTCAAATGCTCAAGTTACTGCAGTGGGTTGAGATGCAGAAACAGGAACTGGAACTAAATGTGAGGTGCTCTGCAACACAAATTTGAAACTTAATTTGAGGATATGACAAAACGTTCATTGATGGTGAAGTATAACCAGAAAACAACAGCTCTCACCCACAATGTGTGCATACAAGCACTTCTACAGACCAGGCATGTTTTGCTGCACACTCAGTCCCCTTCTCTGAAAAGCAGGGCATCTGCACTCTATTCTTTTTTGGGTATGTGTTCTCTAAATATGCTTGAAGAGCAAAGGAGACAGGGGAGTGGACTGTTAGTGCTGTAAACCTCATTGTTGATCTTAGCTGAGACAACAGAGCAGCTTTCCACTGCTGAACAAAATTAATTCAATGGTTCTACTTTGCTATTTGCATATATAGGTGGAGTGACAGGGACTTGCCAGTGTTTGACACTGCTTCTGGGAAACTATGTTGGCTAGTGAGTCCATTCTACTGTGATGACCTAGCAGTAGTGTAGCTAGAGTGTGGGGTGCCGGTCGGCGGTCATGTCTGTTGACTACCACCATACCACCGCCCCCAGGAACAAGTCATCCGTCGGGCGCTACTCCACACCTCCCCCCAGAATAAGTCATCTATCGGCTGCCCCCCTCTCTCCAAACTGCACCACCGGCAAACGTAGGGTCCGGGTGGTAATGGGGTTAGCTACACCACTGTGAACAAGCTCTTATTCTTGTCCCAGAAATACTAGTAACTCTTTAGCAGTTCTGTGGATCACATCATTTATTCTAAAGAATTCTAGCAAAAAACAGACTTTCAGTATAACAAGGAAGTGTTAGACCAGGCCAGTGGCGTAGCAAGCACTTTGGCCACTGTTGTGGTCCCCCGTGTTTGCTGCTCCGTTTTGGCTGAATCAAAGTGGGGGAGGGGTTCTGGTGGATTTCGGATTTCTTTTCCATTCCATTTACCACTCCTCTGCGGCCGAAGAGTGGGGGGTGACTTTTGGAACTCTCTGTCTGTTTCCCCTGCTAATCAGTCATAAAATGTCTCTGGTCTCACCTTAAAACATGGTACACTTGGCCTACACGTGATTGGTACATTTAACTTATTTGCAAGTCCCTAGTACATGGTACGACAGGCACCCTTGACCTGTAAATTAAACGTTACTAGTGCTGCAGCATTCATTGCTCTACTGTTAGACCTGACAGTTTTAGGGTGGCATCCCCAACTTTCTGCCTGACTCCCTCCATTGACTGGCCTTGTTTTGTTAGCTTTAGGACTCTGTGCACTTTAACACTGCTATTCAGTACTAAAGTGCTTGTGCTCTCTCCCCTAAACATGGTAACATTGGATTAATCACAACTGGCATATTTCATTTACTTATAATTCCCTAGTAAAGTGCACTACATGTGCCCAGGAACAAAAACAATTAAATGCTATTAGTGGTCCTGAAGAACTCATTGTGCCACCAACTTCAGTAGTCCATTAACCATGGGCCATGCCTGCCATTGCAGGGCCTGTATGTGCAGCTTTACACTGTCACTTTGCACTGGCAAGATAAACTCCTAAACCTTCCCTTTTTATACCCATATGAGGTAGGATGAGGTAGGCCCTGTATGACCCACAGGGCAGGTTGCAATGTATTTAAAAACAGGACATATACTTTAATGTTTTACAAATCTTGGTAGTTTTCATTACTGCAAGACCTATCCCTCCCATTGTATAAACTTATTACATCTTTTATTTTTTTTCTTTAAAAAGTTTTTATTCACTTGTTGGCATTTAATACAATACATTCCCCCCTCCCCCCACTTGAAGACCAAGGTCAAGAAACAAATTCGGTTAAACCACCTGAAATATATAGGTAGAAGAAACACATTTCCAGAGCAAATAAGATCATACAAAAACTAACCAGATTTGGCAGCCAAGAAAAAGAAAAGAAAGAAGAGAGAGATTCACACTCCATCTTTCTCCTTCGGGACACCCCCTTTGCTATATTTCCCTTAAGTGTGAACTTGTATCCAAAGTATCAGTGGTTCCCAGATAACCATCCCTCTTTGTTTTTTTTATGCCCTTATTTTTGTATATGGCCACCTCCACACTACACATTGCAAGTAATCTAGCCCTCCATTGAATGAAGGACGGCGGATGAGGGTCGAGCCAAGCAGAGGCTATACACAGTCTAAGAGCCGCCATTACATCTTTTAAGTGGAATTACCAATTGTGAAAAGAGAGACTTAACAAGTTTGGTGTCACTGGACTCACAATTCATAATCACAACTGGTTAAGTTGGATTTTAAATTAACATTTAACAAATGCCACTTTTTACCATTTACTTACTTTAGCCATTTGTTGCCTGATGCCTGTCTCTGTGAGTCTAGTTTAGGTGACAGCTATGCTTTGTGTATTTCCTCTAGACAGACACACACAAAGGGATCTGAAGTGTGTCTAGATGGGCCTTCCTGGGAGTTGTGAGGGAGGAGATGGGTGCAGCTTCACACTTACACCTAAAAAGGATGTATCCTGTTCACACACAAAGGGCTGCATACCCCCCTGTATTGAGTTTGAAGCAGGGGAAGAAAGGAAAGACCTCAATGCACTTCAAAACATTATTTGAAGACTTCCCCACTCCAAAGGCACATCTGAGTATAAGTATTGAGCCTCTGACACTATTACTTCGGGAAACAACCTTTACAGCGCAACTTTTACAATGCACTACCATTACAACAAAACTTTTACAACGTAACATCGATTACAACGCATGCCATTCCAACGTAACCATTACAACGCATGACAGTACAACGCATACCACTACAACGCATGTCATTACAACGCAGTCATTACAATGCATACCATTACAACGCATAGTACCCTTACACTATCCAACACTTACCCTACTGTTGCACCCCCTGGAGTTAGAATAGTAATTTTTACCCTACACTATCCAACACTTACCCTACTGTTGCACCCCCTGGAGTTAGAGTAGTAATTTTTACCCCTACACTATCCAACACTTACCCTACTGTTGCACCCCCTGGAGTTAGAATAGTAAATGTTACCCCTACACTATCCAATACTTACCATACATTCTATGTAATGGTATGCGTTGTAATGGTATGCGTTGTAAAGGTAGTATGCGTTGTAATGGAATGCGTTGTAATGGTAGTTTTGTGAAATGCGTTGTAATGACATGCATTGTAATGGAATGCGTTGTAATGGATGTTGCGTTGTAAAATTTTTGTTGTAATGGCATGCGTTGTAAAAGTATGCATTGTAATGACTTACATCCATTACTTCAGTACAATTCTGTACTTGTGACTACTCTGCCAGGAGGAAGAGCTACTGTGCTGCTGTAAGGACTGCCAGTCTCTTGGACTGCTGCTTTTGTTGATGTTTGCCTTGTTGTGCTCTCAACTTGCTGACATGCTCTGCTGCCTGCTCTTCTCCAGCCTGGGTGAGAAGGACTGGACCTGCATCACTTGAACCCAGAGTGACTCCAAGGGCGTGCTGGTTGGCTTACCTCCTGTTCTAAGTCTCAGGGATATAAAAGACTTCAACTACCTGCATCTGGACGGTACAACCTGTGAGTGCCCAGTAAAGTAGCGCCACCCTAATTCTGTACCCTTGGATATGAGGCCTGCCGTGCTCCTACATCTAGAACCCATGCATCCTCATTTAAACATGTGCATATTCACATTTGCGTGAGTCAGAACCAGCACATGCTCGTTGTTGTGTAGAGCTGACTCTGAGCATTGTCTTTGGAATGTGCACATCACCTTCGGAATCTATGCATTTGCTACTGTGGGAACATCAGCCGTGCATCACATTCAGAACCAGTGCTTGCACTTGGAATGATGCATCATGTGAAGAAAATTGACATATCTCGTCCACTGCATGGCTCGGCACCAATGCATCACTTCGCCTGCACCTTGCATCTTCGTCGATGACAGCACATCCCGGATCAAGGTACTTTGGTTCTGTGGGCCCAAGTGGGTCCCTGTATCTGGCCCATGCTCCATCGTAGGCAGGCTGAACATTTCACTTAGCTCCGGTCAAGCGTGACCAAATAACCCATTTAAGCGCCTATTTGCTTCTAAACGCTATTTTACATTTACCCTTTAAAAATTCATAGCTTGAATATTACGTATGGGATTTTTATTGTCTTGGTCTTGTTTTATTTATAACATTAAGTTCCATCTTTCTAACCTGGTGTGGAGTCTTTTGTGGTGTTTTCTTTTTTATTTTATTTTTATTTTTTATTGTTATTGCAAGAGGAGAATGAGACATATACATTACAATTCAATATATAGCAGTAATTGAATATATTTTTCCAGGCAATAATTATAACAGAGGAATTCATTAATGAAAAATAATTTCAGACTGAAGAAACA
Source organism: Lissotriton vulgaris (assembly GCF_964263255.1). Taxonomy (NCBI): domain Eukaryota; kingdom Metazoa; phylum Chordata; class Amphibia; order Caudata; family Salamandridae; genus Lissotriton; species Lissotriton vulgaris. The sequence continues at coordinate 950,974,799 of NC_141698.1, forward strand.
TTTAAAAATGAATGTATATTGAGCTGGTCTCATCAATCTTTTTAACATTTCTCAGTATTCAATGAATCAGATAAACATTTCCCGGATTTTCTCCCTTCTTTTCAGTGCGCTAGGTCCTCTTAGTTTAGCTAATGCTAGTTCCATTGTATACATTTTCGTTAACCAGAGCCCACCACTCCATAACATTTGGAGGCTCAATGGAAATCCAAGACCTAGCTTCAACTATCCTTGCACAAGCATATACTATAGAAATCAAATCTTTATGTACACTGTTAGAGTCTTGTATATCGAGTAAAATCAGAACAGCAAAAAGCGGCGGGGATATAATTTGTTTCTTACTTAGAGCATCTTTTATTCCCTTCCAGAATGGGATTAACGCTGGACAAGAGAAAAGCCAATGCTCAATGTCAGCTGCTTCAAGAACACATTTAGAACACTTAGGGCCCGATGTAGGTAGGCAAATATCGGTCGGTAATGGGTGAAATTCAGTAATTTCGGCCGTTACCCACCGCTATTTGAAAATGAGATGTAAGTGGGCATTTTACTGATTCAGTAATTTACCGAATCGGTATTTTAAGGAATCGGTAAATTACCGATTCCTTAAAATACCGATTCAGTAAATTACCGATTTTGCTATGTAGGGGGCACTCAAATGAGTGCTTTTCCCCTTTTAGGATTCGTTATTTACCACCAACTACAAGTTGGTGGTAAATAATGAAAACCTTGGAAAAAGCATTTTTTTTGCTTTTCCAACAGTGCCCTAAGGGCATGTATGTATGCAACATGTGCACCCATACACAATTGAGGGGTGCAACAGGGTGTCAAAGTGACACCCTGCCATCCTTCAATGCTGCCCCCTTTTACCGAATCGGTAAATACTGATTCAGTAATTGACATTCATTCCTATGGGCCTCCAGGCCCTTAGGAATGAATGCCAATTACCGAATCGGTATTTACCGATTCGGTAATTACCGAAACTTACCGATTCAGTAATTTTTTGGGTAAAAATACCTACATCCCATTTGCCTGTTCTTAAATACCAAATCGGTATGATTCGGTATTTAAGAATCGGTAATCTGGGATTACCTGCATCGGGCCCTTAGTGCGTTCATTGGGCTGATTATTTGGTGACCAGCTGGAAATTCTTTGGGGGGTATAATATAATTGGCAGATTGTTCTGTAAGATTGTAACCGCATGTTAGAAGACTGGACCACTTGATTGATTTGACAAAGAGAGGCAGAAATCTGATTAGGAGTGATGTTAATTCCCAATCTGTCTGACCATTTAGATGCCATCTTTCCACAGTCGTCTATCTTACCTAGATTTAAATAACCGTAGCTTTCACTTATAAGTGATTTAGTTCGATCCGAGTATAGGTATTTTAAAGTATCTGAATAACCAACTTCATTAATTTTCATTTTCTGAACTAGAAAATCCTGAATTTGAATATATTTAAAGTACATACCATGATTCACTTTATATAGAAGTTTTAATGAGGTAAATCCTAATAAAGCATCAGAGCCATAAAGATGCCCCTAAATATTAATGCCATGCCCTGCCCATAAAATTCCCGCTCCGTCTGAAAAAATTCCAGGCAATCCTGGATTACCCCATAATTGTAATTCTGCATTAAAAAAAAGAAATCTTATCCATAATCATAATTTGATTTCAAATTTTTGTTATGTGTCTGGCAGTCTTAAACTTAACCCATTTAAAGTAGTTTGGGTCGTGAGTTCGAAACAAGAATTGTTTACAATCAGGTCCCAGCATAAATTGATGGAAAAATAGTGAGCTTTCATTTTTAAGGAGGCTGCGGATTCTACGGAAAAAAGTTGCAAAAAAATATACTTTAAAATCTGGGAGAGTTAAACCTCCCTTTTCGATTGGCAGTTTCAGGAGCTTAATTGATCTGCACGCTTTTTTGTATCCCCATACAAAACTACTACAAATCCCATCCAATTTAAAAAAAAAAGATTATTAGGTTGTAATGGAATTGATCTAAATAAATAAAGGAATTTGGGCACAATTTTCATTTTGATTAAGTTGATACGCCCAACCAAACTGAGTGGTATCTTATGCCAATTTTTTTTTAAAAAGAGTTACTTCCTTCAGCAGTGAATCATAGTTCAGTGGAATTATTTCATCAATATTCGCCTCTATCTTTATTCCCAAATAAATAGCATTTGAACACTGGCCTAGAACCGGTACTGCAGGTTTATTGTTAGCAATAACTTGAGTTTTGTTTACATTTAGTTTGTATCCTGAAACATCCCCGAATCTTTTCGCTTCCTCCATTATCCCTGGGATAGCCTTGACTACGTCTGTGGTGAAAATCGCAATATCATCTGCATATGCGGTTATTTTTAAACTATTCCCAGCATGTTGTAGGGGGATGATATTGTCTTGAGGCAGCAATGAATTTAAAAATGGCTCCATGGAGAGGGCGAAGAGCAAGGGTGACAAAGGGCACCCTTGCCTTGTTCCCCTTTCTATCGGGAAATTGGAAGAATTTGTATCTGCATAAGTTATCTTGGCCATCGGTTGATCATACAGTGAGCGGATCCATCCAAGATATTGCCCATGTATACCAAAAGCCTTAAGAACTGCCCATAGATAGTCCCACCCCAATCGGTCAAATGCTTTTTCAGCATCTAGCTTAACCATTCCGAGTGGGGTAAGAGTAGTTGAGGCTACATCCAAGGCTGTGATGGCCGTATTGATATGGGCTGTAGTGTCTCTCCCCATTACAAATCCATGCTGTTGGATGTTAACCAGTTCACGCATGGGAGGAGCTAATCGGTTCGCCAGTATTTTTGCAAAGGCCTTGGCATCCGCATTAATCAGCGAAATCGGCCTATATGACCCACAATCTTCCGGTGGCTCATTTTTTTTGAGGAAATATACAATTTTGGCAGTTTTCTATGACATAGGGGCCTTTCCAGTTTTTCCAATAGAATCTATAACTAGCCCAAGGAGAGGAAGTAGCTCCTGAATGCAGATCTTGTAGAGTTCAATAGGTAATAAATCCTCACCAGCTGCCTTGCCCGAGGGCAGAGAAAGAATGGCGGATTTTATCTCAGTAGCTGTTATCTTAGAGTCCAATTGTCTGACACCTTCATTATCTCGTTGATTAGTCATGTTTGTGCTAAGATATTGAGAGATATTATCCTTAGTGGGGTATTTTTCTGGAGTGTATAAATTCCGATAGTATTTAGCACATTGATCTAAAATCTGATCAGGCTGATTATAAATAACAGAATCTGAACCCTTAATTGTTTTAATAGTTGTTCTGACTTTCTTGTCTGCAACTTTATAGGCTAACACTTTGCCAATTCGGTCCCCACTTTTATATTGTGACAGATGATATTTATGAATTTTCACACTGTATTTCTCCATTAGCTTCTTCTTAGCTTCTGATTGTAACCTCACTAATTTGATTCTGAACTCCTCAATGTTTGGTTTTCTTTGAGTGAGAGCCTCTACTAATTGTTGTTCCACAGATAGAATATTGCTAGTAATGAGTTTTGTCTGATTCCGATTCTCAGAATTCTTTTTTAAGACATATTGTTGGTCGAAGCCCCTTATACTGCACTTACAAACATCCCAAACAGAGATTATTGTTGCAGAATTCATATTAATTTCTATAAATCCGTTGATATGTCCTTTTAATGTAAAATAAATAATGCGTCTGTAAATAAGTATCTAGGAAATGTAAATTGCCGGACCTCTCGCCTCCTGGCAGAAATATTAAAATCTAACAGGATAGGGTTGTGATCTGATGTTACTCTCGGACACAATTCTATATTACAGTTTTCCGTGACTTGATCTGTTGCCCATACCATATCTATTCGGGAGCACAATTTGTGGGGTGCCGAATAATAAGTAAATCCTGCTATATTAGGATGTTTGGTACGCCAATTATCCTTTAAATTATGCAGCTGACTTAAATCCAAAATAGAAGCTCTGACTTTACACATCCTTAGTGAAGCACCTTGCCTGGTGGAATCTGGCTTATAAGTCATGATACAGTTGAAGTCTCCCATAATCAGTAATTCTCCCTCCCAATCTAACAGTTCTATGTTTAACTGATCATACATTTTCATCATTATTGGGCCCATATACCACACAAAATACATACTTACATTGTTCAAATTGTAATTGAACAATCACCCATCTTCCCCTCAGGTCAGCATCAGTTTTAATAATTTCAATCATTAGGTGCTTCTGTTTTAATACTGCCACCCCTCGGATTGAAGTGGCCAGAGTTGAACAGACAATAGGCTCATATCCCATTTTGCCGACAAGTTTTCTATCTTGGAACCCAATGTTGGTTTCTGAAATCAATGCCAAGTGCGGTTTATACATATTAAGTTCTTCCTGTACCAGTCTTCTCTTATACTTACTATTGAGACCAGCTACATTCCAGGCTAAGCATCTAAACATGAACATATCTTATAAACTACATAATTAACTTTCCTCTGTATGTTTAAACTGCCGAAATAAAGTGCTTTATTTTGTTTCTGTTGGCCTGCTCGCCCTCTTGCAATAAAATTTTCCCCATATTAACCCCCCCATCCTTCAGAAAAGGCACACCCACCCCCACTAGTCCCTGTAGGGTGAACACCCCTCTATACCCTGCTGCCGCTGAAGTGGCAGCATCGCAAAGTAACAGGCAAGGAAGCTTCAACCAGCTATCCCCACAAAAAAAAAAAAAAAGGAAAAAAAGGAGTTTGTTTTTCTCAAAAAGAGAAAGATAAAGATATGCCAGTATCAAATTATACACCAAACATTTCTTTTGCTATTTACTATTTACTAATACGTGTGCAATTTTCCCAGAGAAAGAGAAAGAGAAAAAAAGAAGGAAAAAAAAGAGTGTCCAACATTTTCTTCAAGTGCTACATTTAGCTACATCATCTACAGACCCCTTGGACAACGCACACAATTCAGCGAAGACATTGCCGACTTCATCAGCCCACACGCCCTCTGCTCCGCTGACTACATCCTCCTAGGGGACCTCAACTTCCACCTGGAGAACAACAACAACTGCAACACCACCACCCTGCTGGACAACCTCGCCAACCTGGGACTCAAGCAACTGGTGACCACCCCCACCCACTACGCCGGACACACACTCGACCCCGTCTTCTCATCCAGCAAGGACATCGCCTTCAGCCACGCCACCGGACTCCACTGGACGGACCACAGCTGCGTCCACTTCAGGTTCGCAAGGACCACGATCCACCACCACCAGCAACAGGATGCACGCAGGAACTGGAACAAGATCACAGCCGACCAGCTTGCGTCCTCCCTGAGCATGAACCCTCCCACCAGCACAACGAACCCTAGCCAGGCGGCCACCAACCTCACGAAGTGGATCAGCGACTGCGCAGACGAGCTCGCCCCCCTGAGGACCCCGCCCAGCAGACCTGGTAGCATGAAAGCCCCATGGTTCACCGACGAACTCAAGAGCTCCAAGAAGAACTGCCGAGCCCTCGAGAGAACCTGGCGCAGAGACCCAACACCGGATAACATGACTGCCCTCAAGCTCGCCACCCGAAAACACCACCAACTCATCCGCGCCACCAAGAAAACTGCATTCAAGGAACGACTGGATAACAACGCCCACAACAGCAAGGAACTCTTCAACATCGTCAAAGAGCTCTCCAACCCCAACGCCGGAAACAACAACATCACCCCTTCGCAAGACCTCTGCAACTCCCTCGCCTCCTACTTCCACAACAAGATCGCGGACATACACAACAGCTTCAGCACTCAACCGACGATCACCACGACCGAAACACCGCCCCCCACCACCACCCTCCGCGCCTGGACTCCGATCAGCACCGAAGACACCGTCCGCAAGATGAACTCCATCCACTCCGGATCTCCGACCGACCCCTGCCCTCACCACGTCTTCAACAAGGCCTACGCTATCATCGCACCCCACCTGAGGGACACCATCAACACCTCCTTCGACACTGCTACCTTCCCGGAGAGCTGGAAGCACGCCAAACTCAGCGCTCTACTCAAGAAGCCATCGGCTAACCCCACCGACCTCAAAAACTACCGCCCCATCTCGCTGCTCCCGTTTCCTGCAAAAGTCATCGAGAAGACCGTCAACCAGGAGCTGGCCGCCTTCCTCGGGACTAACGGATCCCTTGACCCCTCGCAGTCTGGCTTCCGGGCCAACCACAGCACCGAGACCGCCCTGATCGCAGTCACTGATGACATCCGAGCGCTGCTCGACAACAGAGAAACATCGGCCCTCATCCTCCTTGACCTCTCCGCGGCCTTCGACACTGTCTGCCATCGTACCCTAGTACAACGCCTCAGCAACGTCGGAGTCCAGGAGAAGGCACTGGAGTGGATCATCTCCTTCCTCGCCGGAAGGACACAGAGAGTCCGCCTCCCTCCGTTCAGATCAGAAGCCACCGAGGTCATCTGCGGCGTCCCTCAAGGCTTCTCGCTCAGTCCAACCCTCTTCAACATCTACATGAGCCCTCTCGCAGACATCGCACGCCAGCACAACCTCAACATCATCTCCTTCGCCGACGACACCCAGCTGATCCTCTCCCTTACCAACGACCCCGCCACCGCCAGAGCCAACCTTCACGAAGGGATGAAGAACAGCCGCCTGAAACTGAACTCAGATAAGACGGAATTCCTCATCCTGGGATCCTCACCCTCCACCTGGGACGACTCCTGGTGGCCCCCCGCCTTAGGCAGCGCACCCAAACCAACAGACCACGCACGCAACCTGGGCTTCATCCTGGACTCCTCCCTCTCCATGACCAGGCAAGTCAACTCCGTCTCCTCGTCGTGCTTCAACATCCTGCGCATGCTAGGTAAGATCTTCCAGTGGATCCCCACTGAGACCAGGAAGACGGTCACCCAGGCCTTCGTCTCCAGCCGTCTGGACTACGGCAACACCCTCTACGCCGGAACTACCGCCAAACTCCAGAAGAGACTCCAGCGGATCCAGAACGCTTCAGCACGACTCATCCTGGACATCCCCCGTCGCAGCCACATCTCCGGACACCTGAGAGATCTGCACTGGCTCCCGGTCAACAAGAGAATCACCTTCCGTCTCCTCACCCACGCACACAAAGCCCTACTCAGCCAAGGCCCAGGATACCTCAACAGCCGCCACAACTTCTACGCTCCCAAACGCCAGCTTCGATCGACCAGCCTCGCCTTCGCCGCCGTCCCCCGCATCCGTAGAGCCACCACAGGGGGACGGTTCTTCTCCTACCTCGCCGCCAAGACATGGAACTCCCTCCCCACCCACCTCCGCCTGACCCAGGACCACCTCGCCTTCAGGAAGCAGCTCAAGACCTGGTTGTTCGAGCAGTAGCAGATCCCCCCCCCAGCGCCTTGAGACCCTCTGGGTAAGTAGTGCGCTATATAAATGCGATGATTGATTGATTGATTGAGCTAGTGCTTGCTCTGCTTCTTTAATATCCAAAAAGAAATACGCTTGACCATTTTTAATATCCTTGAGACGGGCTGGCTCCTGCAGATATACCGTGCAGCCGACTGCTTTAAAAGAATCAATTGTCTGGCGTAGCTGCCATCGCCTATCCATCGTGCCTTTGCTCAGATCTGAGCGCAAAAAAAAGATAAAATTATCAACTGTTACAGGATTGTTAGGCCTAGCTTTTAGAGACACAGGCTGCCTCAACAAAAAATCTCCAAAGTTTATCAAAAGAGGGCGTGGAAATTTACTTTCCTTATTTCTTTGAAAAACAGGTAATCTGTGTACCCGTTGTAATTGTGAATCCGAGTCCCAGTCTGACAGGTCTAAAAAATCTTTCTGAAACAATTTCACTACAAAGGCCCTGGGATCTGCACCTTCTGACCCCTCGGGAATCCCAAAGAGTCGAAGATTGTTCCTTCACGCCCGATTGTCCATGTCATCTACTTTAGCTTCTAGCTTAGTTATCCATTCTGTATGTAAGTGGGTTAAACATTCTCTCCGCGTGGCACTTATTTCCACCTCCACTACTCTTTGCTTTAGTTCCTCGATTTCTTGCGTTACCCCACCTAATTTGCTAGAAACTTCCAACATGAATGTCTGTAATTTAGTATTGTCCTCTCGCAGCTGCAGGAAGTATTGTTCCCCTTCTTGCCGTTGGGCCATTCGAGTCTTCATAATTAAATCAGAAGAGGAGGCATCGAAATAATCTAGCCCCCTTGTTCCCTCTGCTAGGGGTAGCTCATTAACAGGAAAAAAGGAGGTATTCGGGTCTGGCGATATATTAGAGGCAGCTGAAGTAACACCAACAGAAGCAGTGCTGGCAATAGCAGTAGTAACAAGTGCAGGAGTATCAGACAGTCTGGTACCTACGGCAGCGGCTATTTCTTGAATTCTTTCCACCGCCGAAATTGGGATAAAGGACTTGCTGGGAGAAATGACATTGGCAGCATTTATAGCATTCATAGCTATGACGTTGGGAATAACAGATGCAGGTGCAGGGATGATAGCAATAGCTGTAGCAGTGGTAGCAATGTTGTAAAAAAAACAGCGATAATGTTAAGCATTAGCTGAAGTTATGATAATGAGCCATTTGTTGCGATTCCGCTCTAACTCTCGTAATGGTTAGACTCCATCTTGTTTTCATGTCCTCCATCTTGTATGCTACATACTGCCATGTGCCCGCCATGTGACGAGTTCTACCTCTTCGCTGATCGCCCTTCAGATCTGCCCAGCAACAGTCTATAAATAGACTCCTTTGTGCGTCTAGCGCATGCTCTGTGGAAATCACATCTATCTTTGATCGACGTAGATAGGAATGTGCTTTTTGCAGGCTTCGAGAACCGTTAACTTCACCCATGTATTGATCATGTTCAGAAATGTCCATATATGGTCATAAATCATGCTCTGTGTTGTACCCACCCACCTCTGAACCCCTTCTTTGTCTATAAAAAGGGGCTATGTGCTTGAGTTCTTTGTGCTAACCTGTACAATGCTGTAGAATGTTGTGTAGGCTGTAGGACCACCTTTAAAGGTTTATTAAACTATGTTTTTGTATTTCCAGTTTCCGTGCCAATTTCTTTCCATAGTCTGAGGACTTTGTGCACAGTAGGGCGAACCCTTTGTACTGACGGGCCTTGCTGAGGACTGTACTCATCAGCAACAACAGTAGCGATTGCAGGCGTATCAAGGTGGTTATCAACCGGGACTAGAATTGGGGAACTTAAACTCCCAGCTCTTGAAGATGAATTCACATTAGCCCCTAAGTTTGGAAAGGGGCGACCAATCGGTCCCCCCGAACGTATGGTGGAGTACCACGATCCCCCCAGGAAGCCATCTTGGGCGGGAGGCGAGTCTCGGCTGGTATGCCCGAAGCGGCGTAGCCGGGGCGCGCCTTTTTCCCGCCCTAGAGTGGGCTGGCCTAGACACCAACGCGGCCGGCCACGCCCTCGGAGGCAGGCGGGGGCGGGTTCACGCCCACCCTGAAGACGGATAAAAGGAGCGGAAGCCAAGAAAGCATCCTCTTGTTCCTGTGCTCTGAAGCTGCACCTCCCCGCTGCACGTGAGCTCGAGACGGAACGAAGAGCAATTTTGAGCGTTGTAATCCCTTTTTTTTGTCTTACAGATATCCCGTCTAAGAATGCCCAAGAAGGTCGGAAAGCGGGTCGGTACCGAGGAGATGCTCCGCATACTCATGAAGGAGATAGCCGATCTGAAGAGAAAGGTTGAGGCTAAGGACGGGGAGGGAGGACCGAAACGGCCTTTACAGGGAACAATTCCCGGTGGAAAAAGCAAGAGGCCCAGAAGGGGAGCACTTGGGGGGGAGACCCCGGTTCCCGAAGCGCCACGAGAGGAGCCAACCCCGGCGCCAAAGGAGGGGAATCCAATCCCTGTGGTGGTCACCCCTGCGAACAGGGAGGATATGCCCCCCGAGTTAGCGGCACAATTGGCAGCGTGGTTGGGAAACGATAGCGAGGGCGCCACGGCTGACGACGCCCGGGCAGTGATGAGGCAACTGCGGGAATCTAGGGTGGCTGCGAAGACGCCATCTTCTGTTCCCCCACAGGTCCCGGCGGTTGGAAGTACAGCAGGCCCAAGTTCGGCGACAAGCGTGGGGTCTACTTCAGGTAAGCGGCCATTGCCGATTGCGGGGGGGGAGTCTGCACCTTCTCGAAAGGAGAAGATTGCCCAGCACGTCCCACTAGAAGTCAAGGAATTGATTTGGGCGGATAAATATGTAAACATGTTTTCATTGCTTACCGACCATTACGAGATCGAGCATGTAAAGAGTCAAAAGGAGCTCATGCATCCGAGTGTTTGGCGCGCAAAAATGGCCGCCTTTAAGGTCGACGAGACCATTGGTACTTGGGGCAGAGCGTGGGGAATTTTTACTTCCATCATGGGGGAGCGCAGGCCTGAGTTGTTGACCGAGTTACCCATTTATCAGTCACGTATTATGGAGTATTCTGTGGCATATGGGGGCAATCAGTGGTTCTGCTATGATAATCTGTTTAGAAAAGCTAAAGAACACAACCCGTTGTTGTCTTGGGATTGTTACGACTCTGTGTCTTGGCAAAAAATGGAGAGTACAGGGATGTTGAAGGTGCCATTAGTAGGGAGTAACGGGGGGGAATCCTCCCGCCAAAACTCTGGGACGCCTTTTCGGACGGGTGCAGGTAACGAGTTCCACACGAAGCCGAGTGGCAACACAGGTAAAAGGGGGATCTGTTGGAATTTTAACAGGGGCAAATGTACCAGGCCCCAGGGGTCATGCAAATTCAGACATGAGTGTGGGGGGTGCGGGCAGCCATCCCATCCTGAGTCCATGTGCAGAGCCAAAACGGGTGATAACGGTGGTAAGGGAGGCGCCAAACAGGTCTAATATAGTCCGAGGGGCGCCTTTACCGACCCCGATTGATACCATGGCAATGATTCCTTGGCTCAGCGAATACCCAGATCATGCTTCCGCTGGGGTGTTACGGAACGGGTTTTCATATGGTTTCCGCATCCCAGTGGGGGATTTTCAGGGGGTACCGGACTGTAAGAATCAAATGTCGGTCTTACAGCACACGGCAGTGGTGCAGGTAAAGATTGGGAAAGAGGTGACTCGAGGTCGTGTCGCCGGTCCATTCGATTTGCCACCAGTTGCTAATTTTGTGTGTTCTCCTCTAGGGGTGGTTCCCAAGAAGGACCCGGGTGAGTTTCGGCTGATACATAATTTGTCAGCCCCACATGGTCTTTCCGTGAATGACGCGATAGACCCGGAAGTATGTTCGGTGCGGTACGCATCTTTCGATGAGGCCGTTGCCATGTTGAATCGCCTGGGGCCCGGGACGCTGATGGCCAAATCGGACATCGAGTCAGCGTTCCGGTTGCTCCCGGTACACCCAGACGATCAGCGTCTCCTTGGTTTTCAGTTTCAGGGTCGCTATTACATGGATAAATGTATGCCAATGGGATGCTCGATTTCATGTGCCTATTTCGAGAAATTCAGTTGTTTTCTGCAGTGGGTATTCACGAGGAAGACAGGTTTTCAACATGTTATGCACTATCTCGATGACTTTCTGTTTCTGGGGGCAGCCGGGGATTCAGAGTGTGGACAGGCCTTACATGAATTTTGTGTCCTAATGAATCAATTCGGTGTGCCATTGGCGCCAGGTAAGACGGTGGGTCCCTCGACCTTGATCGAGTTTCTGGGGATCGAGCTCGACTCGGTGGAAGGTTGTTTTCGTTTACCTAAAGAAAAAGTGTTAAAATTCAGGTTATCCCTTGAGACATGTATTCGTGCAACGAAAGTGAACCTGCATCAATTGCAACAGGTGGTTGGTCAGTTGAATTTTGCCCTAAGAGTAATGCCGATGGCGCGCCCCTTTTCCCGCTCGATTGCACAGTCCATGGTCGGCTTGAAGGAAGGACATCATCGTACGAGACTCTCGGCAGAGGTTCGCCAGGACATGCGCATTTGGATTGCATTCCTGGCGGATTTCAATGGTCGAATTGTCTGGAATAAACCAGCAGTGTCTTCCGAGGAGTTGGGGCTATGGACAGACTCGGCGGGGAGTATGGGTTTTGGCGCCATATTGGGTACACAATGGTCGGCTCAAAAATGGCCGTCATGGTGGCATGAGTGCGGGTTGACGAGTAACATTGCTTTTCTCGAACTGTTCCCTATTCTGGTGGCCTTGAAAACATGGCCAGAAGGGTTTAGGGATCACTCTGTGGTGTTCTGGTCTGATAACATGACCGTGGTTGAGTGTATCAATAGTCAGGCAGCACGTTGCAAATTGATTCTGAGACTGCTCAAGGAAATTGTGTTGTGGTGCATGCAACTGAATGTACTGTTTAGGGCGCGACACGTGCCGGGGGTGATGAACCAAGCGGCTGATGCGCTCTCTCGTTTCCGTATGCAGGCCTTCTGGGGTTTTCTGCCCACAGCGGACCCGGTGGCGGCACCCTTTCCCGAAGCTCTCTGGTCTCTCGGTGCCCCGAACTACAAGACCTCGTGGGAGAGAGTTTAGCACCCAGGACGAGGAAGGCATATGAAGGGGCGTTCCGTTCCTATTGGGCCTTTTTGGGTACTGCCGGGAGTGAGCTTTGGGGTCTGGAAGAGTGTGTAGTGAGATTCCTGCTCACTTTACGTCACGCAGGCAAGTCAGTAGCTACGGCCCAGAGGCATCGGGCCGCCATTTCCTTCATGGCAAGGGCTCATGGGATCCAGGACCCGACAGCGTCTTTCGTTGTGCAGAAAGCGCTACGTGGGTGGCAACGCCTTGAGGGTCGCAGAGTAGACGATAGGCACCCGATAGGTCTGGATAGGTTGGCCCTGTTATTATCCGTGCTACCGGTAACATGTTCATCCCAGTACGAAGCAGTGTTGTTCCGAGCCGCATTTGCATTAGCATTCCATGGGGCTATGCGGGTAAGCGAATTAGTGGCAAAGAACAAGCAGGATACGATGGGGGGACTGTGCCGGGAACACATTCAGGTCAGGGAGGAGACGATGACGGTCTCGTTTGTCAGGTCCAAATCCGATCAGGACGCAATCGGGGACTGCGTAATCATCCAGAGGATCCCCGGGTCTGCCATGTGCCCTGTTGGGTGCGTAGAGGAATATTTAGCGCAGAGGGTGGCAGCATGGGGGGGGACCTTGTTAAGACACGCTGACGCCACCCCACTGACGAGGTTTCAGTTTCAGCGGGTGCTTGCGATGTCGATTTCTGCCGCGGGCTTGAACCCCGGCGACTTTGGGACCCATTCCTTTCGGATAGGGGCTGCTACGGAAGCTACAGCCAGGGGTCTGAATGTTGAACAAGTAAAACGTGTGGGGCGTTGGTCCTCGAACTGTTATAAGAGGTATGTGCGGTTGCACATGTTGTGAAGCTGTAATGATGTACTCACGCTTCTTGTTTTTGTTTGGTTTTCAGTTGCGCAAGCCTACGAGGCGGGGCGGACTGTCCAGTCGACCCGACACCGGGGGGCCAGCGGTCAGACATTACCGGCTGTGAAAAAGGAGGTGTGGGTCGTGGGCCACTCATACGTGAGGCGTGCCGCGGACGTATTCAAAGCAGGTGACATGTTTCACGTGGCTGGGGAATACGGGTACAGTGTGTCCTTCTACGGAAAGGGCGGGCTCTGTATTGACCAGTTTCGATCATTTTTCGAGGGTTTGTTAGGGCGGACAAGGTCACCGCCGTCTGTAGTCATAGTACATCTTGGGGGCAATGATTTGGTGACCACTGGTAGACGACTTCTTCTTGAGGCGATGCTTTCCACGGTAAGTTGGTTGGCGAGAAGAGTTCCAGGGTGCACAATTGCATGGTCCCATATGATCCCACGGAAAGTGTGGCGGGGGGCTATTTCTGTTTCTGCTCTGAATCATTCAGTAAGGAAAATTAATAATAAAGTCAGTAGACTGTTCCGTTCAAGTACACTGCATTCTATTTCGCATGGTTGTATTAAAGGGGACAGTATGTATTCGGGGGATGGTGTTCATTTGTCCCGGATGGGGAACGAGTTACTCATAGGAGACCTGATAGCCTGGCTAAAGACTTTATGAAATGACCTTTAGGCAGGAGTGTTGTGGGGGGTCCGGATAGCCGGTCAACTATCCGGCCTGTGGCGGTAAGGTCATGATCGGTGAGCAGTAATTCGAAGATCCCTATGAGGGGGCGTCACCCATTACGGATGGGAGCGCGCGGGGGAGGTGGCCAATTGGCCCCTCAACGGGGAGGCGGTCCTGTCTAAGGAGAGGCCGCCGGAAGGAAAGGAAAGGTGGTCAAGGCCCCTTCCTGGATAGGAGGGGCTACGGCCCCTCCTGGGGAATTTCCCGGGGCCAGGACATCTGCGACGGCAGATGGGTAAGTTGTGTGGGGTGCGGGAGGGGGTTTACGCTACCTTTTTAGACACCTCACACGAGTCTTTGAACGACCGTTAAATGGCGTCGAGTTTATTGGGCCCCCCGTCAAGTACAAAGGGAAATTGGTAGATGCACTTGAGGTACGCCTCTGTGCGGTCGCTCCTCTCACAAGTGAGGGGGGTATTTCTGGTTTAGGGATCTGACACCGGTTACGACCTTGCCGTTGGCCCTTAACGTTAGGATGTACAATTTCAAGTCAAATGTTTTGTAGGATGTTAGTTCGGCTAGGAGAACCTTTGTATTAGAGATCTGTTAAGGTTAGCCAAACATCGTAATGTGGAAATGAAATTGTACATTATATGAAACTGTTATTTTAATGTTTTCTTTTGTTTCATATTTTAATAAATACGGCCGGGAAGGGTGACTCCCTTCCCGCCTTCCAAAAGTTCAAGAACTGTTTCCGGTTTCCCAATTCTTGGGGATTGTGTTGAGAGGGGGTGGCGGGTATCTCGGCCATATAAGTCTTCCTCAGGGCTTGCACCTGATAATCTCAGCCCCATATTCATGACCCCACCCTTTGCTTGTATCCATTTCCTTAAAGGACTCTCATCCCTATTCGTTTTTTTACGAAAGTTAGCTGAAGATGAGTCCCTGTTCAGAGAGTTGCAGCAGCCTTTCTACAATTTAGATTTAGCTTTCATTTTCCCCTTTTTTAAACCAGGTAGTTTAGTGACATTCAGACTAACATTCACATTACTCGCATTACTCGACTCCTCTTCATCAGGAATCTCTTCATATTCAGTGCTTAAACTCTCTTCTGATACCTCTACCCCTTCGGAGAGCATACCACCAATGTCCGGAACATCAATTATTTCACTGAGTTGTTTCTCGATCTCAAGGTTAATTAAGTTTGATGGCATCAAAGAATCATTTTGTATATCTGGAGAAGCATCAATTATATTAGCAGTGCCCAAAAGTTCGTGATTTTCTAAACTCAATTCCAAGTCCGAGCCCTCTTTTCCTTTGCCATCGGTAGTTAAGCTGTTTTTATTTAAGGTTTCTGTAGCCGAATCCATTTCTGCTTGATCAATTTCTTCCATCAAATTACCCTGTTCCACCTCCTTTCCACTCAGCTCATAGAGAATAAGTGTATTTTTATCTCTATTATTCCTATCGGGGCTCTCTGACAGTCCAATGATTCCCGTAGCTTGTATATTTACTAGTTCAGCCAGGGTAGAGACAATGCTGACAGTGTTTCCCTTACTGTATGCATTGGGTACATTGTTGCCATAATTTTTTATTACTGGCCTTCGGATCGGTAACAAATATAGGAGATCGAATCAATTGCTTGGATACCGCATTAACCATTACTGCCAACGGCGCTGTAGCCCCAGCCATTTTACCTCCATCAAGAGTATCGGTAATATCTCCGCTCATTACCTTCGTAGTTGTTGTTGGGGAATCTGCCTTGGCATTTTTCCCAGCCCGAGTCGACCGGGTGTTTAGCTTCGGGGCCATTTTCTCTTCTGACTGCAACGCGGCTTCCAGAATCTCGATCCGCGATGTCCTCTCTTGCGGACCACTACTAGGTTGTGCCGGGAGCAGTCTGAGGCCCGCCCGCCACGTCCATCTACCAACGAGTGGACGGATACCCGAGAGCCTCCAAACAGGCAGCCACTGCCAATAGCAATGGCAGAGGAGACGGAGCATCGGCGTTGGCGTCAGCGTCCAGTCCGACTCGCCTGTCTCACAGCTTCAGAAAGTTCAGGATAAAGCGGGCTCGAAGTTAAAGAAGAATAAACCAAGTATGCTGCTGTTTTTTCTTTCTCTTTCCATAGGCTTTATTCCGTGAAAAATACTCTCTCCTTATTCATCGTAGCAGGGAAGTCCAGAGCCTCCAAGTGCTGCTTCCTCTGCTTGGCGGCGTCAATCCGCCATCTTGGTTCTCCCTTTTGTGGTGTTTTCACTGTGTTACTGTTTGCACATTGCCTCTTTAGTTAATCCTGATTGTTCTGTGCCAAGCTACCACAGGGTGAGCACTGCATAATTTAGAGTCTGTTGTGACAAATCCTGACTAGGATTGTGATTCCTGCTTGGACGGGGTGCATACCTCTGCCAACCAGGAAACCAGTTTCTAACAGCAACCCACTACAGTAGCCTTTTAAACATGTTTCATGCCTGTTGCAGCTACCTGTAGCACAGTTTTAAACTGTCATTTTGACCTGGCAAAATAAACCTTTTGCTAGTCCTAAACCTTCTCTTTTTATATACTTATAAATCATCACAAAATGTAGGCTCTAAATGTGAATAGGGTGGGGAGTATGGTCCTTAAAAAGTAGGAGAAGTGTTGGACTTGTCCCTCTCTGCTGGGTTATCCCCAACCATGTTGCCTTCACCTTCTGTTTCCTGAACCTGCTTTTGTTGGCTTTTAGAACTGCTTGCACTTTATCTCTGGTACCCAGTGCTAAAGTGCTTGTGCTCACTCCCTAAAACATAGTAAAATTGTCTTACACCTGATCGGTACATTTAATATACCTATAAGTCCCTAGCAAAATTGTGTACCATATGCTCAGGGCTGGTAAACCAAATACTACTAGTTGGCCTGTAGTACTAGTTGGCCTGTAGCACTTATTGTGCCCACCACTTAAATAACCTTAAACATGTCCCTGGTCTGCCATTGCAGCCTGTTGGCAGCTATAAACTGGTAATTTGACTTGGCAAAATAACTTCCTTGCCTAGCCTTAAATGAACCGTTTATTACATATATGTCACTTCTAAAGGAGCACCGAGGCAGCCAGTAGAATCTGGTGCATTGTAGTTAAAAAGTTTGACATGTTCTTTTACGTTTTACATGTCCTGGTGGTGAAAAACATACAATTTTGTTTTTTTGGTGTGAGGTCTGCTTCTCCTATGGGATATCCTTGGGTTACCTTGCTACAGTTAATACATGCTAACTTTTGATTATGATCATACAGGGGTCGGATTGCCATAAATACATGACACCTTGGAGTGATAATTCAGTCGATATACAATGCTCCAGCTGCCCTCCTCCCGAATCATTTCTTTTTTAGTTTTACAATTGCACTTGTGGGTGTCAGGGTCTCAGCGGACCATATGCTTAACCAAACTACCACTAACGCACCACGCGTTAAAACATTGGGACACGCCCTCTACTCACTCGCGTCACAGCGGACTACAAGTCCCATTACACCTTTGCTAACGCATTACGCGTTAAAAAGATCGGGACACGCCCCCAACTCACTCGCGCTGCCTGTCCAGTGCAGCTTGTGTGTTCGACGTGCAGACCGATTGAATCGCCAAAAATGTAAGTCCCGCTCCATCACAGCGTTACTAATAGAGAGCCAGTAAACGCCTCCCCGGCCCTTTACTGATCACCGCTTCCCTTTGTCCCCACAGTTTCCGAACTACAGCGGCGGCTGCCGCTCGAGTTCGTGCACAGTAACGAACGTCTACCCAACAAGGTAGGAGCCTCTTTTACCTTTGTGGCAGTGATAGCTACATGCGCAAAAACTAACCAGGGCGCTTGGAGTCTGGTTACTGACATATAGTGTTGTTTATCTCCCCAGGCATAATCCCCGTAATCTCTGATTTTACGCACATCGGCACCCCTTACACTTTGTAGTGTTGTATCCATCAAGGTACGTGTCCACCTTCCCTTGATCATTTGGAGGCCCACGTGTTGTATATGGCAAAGTGACTAATTAGGGTTTATATCATCTTACCCACAGGGAAAACCCACAGGGAGTTTCCTGACATTTCAAGTACAAGGTACTCATATGTTTATGTACAGTGTTTCAGTTTCAGTGAGGTGGTAGTCAACATTCTATTGATACCATTTTTTTAAATTCACAGCAACAACGACCCCCCAATCCTTGTCCTGAGGAGAACCCTCAACTTATTCAATGGGTTCGAAACGCGTCGGCGTCCTGCTCCACCCAGATACTGCAAATATCAGGGCACAATAGGAACATAATTCGCACAAATTCTACACTTCTGCTTAGTTTTTTGTGTGTTCCTATTTCGTTGTACCACATGTTAAAATTAACACGTATCTAGTGGTGGTGGAAACAAGTAGGCTAGTATTTCATTTTTCTGTCCACTTGTTCATTTTGCATTCAGGATTGGTGCCTCAGCAGAACGTTATATTTTGAGGCATAGCACAGTTGTTTATTGTAATCACAATTGTTATATGTGTACATTGTAATTTTATGTATTGTTTTTTGGTTTCAATGCATTTGTGTACTTCTGTGAATGTGGTGTGCATCCTTTGATGCCAAAAAAACGTTTCAAAAAAACTTTTCCATAAAAATACAAGTGATCAATTACAAATGGTTTGTCCGCCTAGCAATTAATTATACTAGGTGTGCATTTGTTTGTACTTATTCAGACTGTCCGGCGCAAACGGAATTACAAGTCCTAGAAGACTCCTCCATCATTAACATCTCCAACAAAGTCCTGACCAAGGCAGAAGAGGAACTACTGCAATTGGGACTTTCATTTGTACCTGGCACACATATCGACTTCACTAAAGTCAAATTAGAGGTGATCGAATTCTTTCGTAAAATTCGCCTCAGATGGTTCTTCAAAGACTCGACATACGAACCACAAACTGAGGTATCAGGTCTTAGAAACAAATCTTTCTTTTGTCCGCCGAATAACAACATGGCAAAGAATATCATTACCTTCGAGCAGAAAGTGTTATCTTCTTTGAATGAGCTGGAAAAGAAAAGAAGATTCATACCCAACAATCTTACCAAAGATCAAAGACAGGCCATAACATCCTTGAAGAACCAGCAGGAAGCCGTGATCAGACCAGCAGACAAGGGAGGGGCGGTGGTCCTCTGGTCCAAAGACCTCTACAAAATCGAAGGAAGGAAACACGTGTATAACACCGACTGGTACCGCCTCATTACACAGGACCCTACAGCAGAGATCACCTATGAAATCTCACGGATTGTCAAAGATGCGAGAGACAACGGAATCATTGGCCCCAAGGAAGCTGAGTACCTTGTCAAACGTTTTCCACGCACCCCCCATCTGTACTTCCTTCCAAAGGTGCACAAAGATCCAAGTGCCCCACCAGGCCGCCCGATAGTCTCGGGTTGCGACTCGGTGTTGGAACCAATTTCGAAGTTTGTGGATGTTTTCCTGAAGGAGTTCACCATCAAAGTACCATCCTTCCTTCGAGATACCATGGATTTCCTGACTAAAGTTGAGGGAGTTGAGTTCGATCCAAACACCCAACTTCTAGTCACAATGGACGTGTCCTCTCTATACACCCAAATCCCGCAGCAGGATGGAGTTGATGTGATAGAACTGTATCTCAACTCAAGACCACGTCCACACAGAGTGCCCACTGAACTCATCGTGAATCTGGCGTCCCTAGCCCTAAAAAAGAATTTCTTCATCTTCGAGGACGAGATGTTCCTACAGATTAAGGGATCGGCGATGGGGTGTCCCTTCGCCCCAGAAATGGCCATACTGTACATGGCACAATACGAGGACAGATTTGTCTATAACAACAACCCGTATGCAGCACATATTGGGCAGTGGCTCAGGTACATAGATGACGTTTGGTGCATCTGGAACGGCACACTGAGTCCCTTGAGGAGTTCCACCAGTGGCTGAACAACCGCAGTCCAGACATAAAATTCAGTCTGGCATACGACTGCAGATCCATGCCATTCCTGGACGTGGAGATAAAATCTACACCAGAGGGCCTCAAGTCCACACTCTTTCAGAAGAAAACAGACAGGAATAATGCGTTACATTACGCAAGTTTCCACCCCAAAAGCCTGAAGAACAACCTCCCATATGGCCAATACCTTCGGGTAAGACGGAATTGTTCGAGAACAGAAGACTTCACCACCCATGGGGATGCCCTGACGAACAAGCTGAGGGCACGAGGCTATCCAGCAAAACTTTTAAAACAGTCCATGAAGAGAGCAAGATGGACCCCACGGGAACATCTCCTACAAAAAAGAGAAAAATCTACCGTTGAGAGAATGGTCTGCGTCTCTACCTTTGGTCCCCACACCAACCCGGTACAGAAAATAATTCGCAGTAACTGGCACTTGATTGAAGAAATTCTACCTCACGTCGGCAAACCTCTGTTTGCTCTAAAAAAAACAGAAGCATTGGCCAACAGATCTCGTCTACAAGAGGTGTCACAAAAAAAGAATCACAAGGCACCCTCTTCAACATGGGCCCGGTCATGGGTCACCGCAAATGTGGCACATGCTCAGTGTGCAACCTGACGACAGAAGGAACCCTCTTCACGGACGGTCAAAAATTTTGGCGCCATAATAATTTCACCAACTGCAAGACCAAGTACGCAGTATATGCTATAACGTGCCCCTGCGGAAAGGTTTACATCGGTAAAACAACCCAAGAGGTGCGCCAACGCATTATCCAGCATAGATCTAGGATAAACAATAAAGTTTTGACTGCGCCCCTGGTATCCCACTTTCTGCGTAAAGAACATTCATCTAACGATCTAAAGTGGACAATCCTATCAAACATCAAGAATACACCGGGAGCTGGAGGGGACCCCGATGTCCGCCTCGCTCAGAAAGAGGCCTACCTCATCCTGAGGTTCAACACTGCTATGGTGGGACTGAATGATCTTAATGAATTGAGTAATCTCTAGATAGCCTGCCTGCACCCGTTGTCTGCTTTTGCTGCCAGTCGCTCATGTGCTTATAAATATCCTCACTCCCAAACGTATTGATGTACCCACAACGCCCGCCTCCCCTTATATGATCATACAGGGGTCGGATTGCCATAAATACATGACACCTTGGAGTGATAATTCAGTCGATATACAATGCTCCAGCTGCCCTCCTCCCGAATCATTTCTTTTTTAGTTTTACAATTGCACTTGTGGGTGTCAGGGTCTCAGCGGACCATATGCTTAACCAAACTACCACTAACGCACCACGCGTTAAAACATTGGGACACGCCCTCTACTCACTCGCGTCACAGCGGACTACAAGTCCCATTACACCTTTGCTAACGCATTACGTGTTAAAAAGATCGGGACACGCCCCCAACTCACTCGCGCTGCCTGTCCAGTGCAGCTTGTGTGTTCGACGTGCAGACCGATTGAATCGCCAAAAATGTAAGTCCCGCTCCATCACAGCGTTACTAATAGAGAGCCAGTAAACGCCTCCCCGGCCCTTTACTGATCACCGCTTCCCTTTGTCCCCACAGTTTCCGAACTACAGCGGCGGCTGCCGCTCGAGTTCGTGCACAGTAACGAACGTCTACCCAACAAGGTAGGAGCCTCTTTTACCTTTGTGGCAGTGATAGCTACATGCGCAAAAACTAACCAGGGCGCTTGGAGTCTGGTTACTGACATATAGTGTTGTTTATCTCCCCAGGCATAATCCCCATAATCTCTGATTTTACGCACATCGGCACCCCTTACACTTTGTAGTGTTGTATCCATCAAGGTACGTGTCCACCTTCCCTTGATCATTTGGAGGCCCACGTGTTGTATATGGCAAAGTGACTAATTAGGGTTTATATCATCTTACCCACAGGGAAAACCCACAGGGAGTTTCCTGACATTTCAAGTACAAGGTACTCATATGTTTATGTACAGTGTTTCAGTTTCAGTGAGGTGGTAGTCAACATTCTATTGATACCATTTTTTTAAATTCACAGCAACAACGACCCCCCAATCCTTGTCCTGAGGAGAACCCTCAACTTATTCAATGGGTTTGAAACGCGTCGGCGTCCTGCTCCACCCAGATACTGCAAATATCAGGGCACAATAGGAACATAATTCGCACAAATTCTACACTTCTGCTTAGTTTTTTGTGTGTTCCTATTTCGTTGTACCACATGTTAAAATTAACACGTATCTAGTGGTGGTGGAAACAAGTAGGCTAGTATTTCATTTTTCTGTCCACTTGTTCATTTTGCATTCAGGATTGGTGCCTCAGCAGAACGTTATATTTTGAGGCATAGCACAGTTGTTTATTGTAATCACAATTGTTATATGTGTACATTGTAATTTTATGTATTGTTTTTTGGTTTCAATGCATTTGTGTACTTCTGTGAATGTGGTGTGCATCCTTTGATGCCAAAAAAACGTTTCAAAAAAACTTTTCCATAAAAATACAAGTGATCAATCACAAATGGTTTGTCCGCCTAGCAATTAATTATACTAGGTGTGCATTTGTTTGTACTTATTCAGACTGTCCGGCACTTTCTTGTGTTTGGTTTATAAGAGTGGTCCAAGCCGGTCAGAGACAGGACCCAGCCTTTCTCTCTTCTCTGCAACTTTTGATTGGGAGCAGGTAGGAAAGTCATGTTCCCAGTTAATACACAGGCAGGGGAACCTGGTCTATACTAAAAATCGAACCACTGGTGAGGACTACACAAGGGTAACCACTATAGCCTTAAGGAGACAGGGGTAGAACATGCCCATCTCGCTTAGTTGGCATATAGATTCAGAGGGTAATTTTGTGATCCCGGAGGGTGGGAGTCACCACTTCCAACAGATCACAGTGAATGGTATACCAATCACTGCTCTGAGAGATACCAGTGCCAGCGAGATCATGGTCATGGAAAGGCTGGTTTCCTCAGATCAGTACCTGTGAGGACAGGTGTGTAGGAAAGCCTAGGAGTGTACATTTCCTGCAGTATGGCTTTAATATCCCTGGAATTGGGTGGGGAAGTGACCCAGTGGAGAGAGGATCATAGACATTTTCCAGATACCCACGGACTGAATCATGTGAAATGACTTGCCACAAGTGTTAGAAGAGGGTGGCCCTGAAAACTCAGGTTTATGGGGGTACTATTTCCAAATGGAAAGCACAAAGACCTCAATAGACAGCTAGTGATAGGAGATAGAGACAATCTGCAGTAAGAGGACCACTGGAACAGGGGTTGACAGTTCCAACAGAAGAGCACCCAAAGACTGACCTGATGATGCCATGTCCGACCAGAAGGTACTACCTGAGCTGTCATAGAGATAGAGGACAGGAGACCTGCACCAGGCAGACCCCTGCATGACACCAACAGATTGTACCACCCTTGAGGTGGGGGTGGCAATTCCACTCTGGAAGACTTGGCTAACCAGGCACCTGTTCAGCCTCAGGGTACAGACCAAGGACTGAGCTGCAGTTTCAGGATACCACCACTAAGCAGGTGGCAAAGAGAGAAGAAGTAGGGTGGCTAATAACCGGAGTTGTTGCTCCACACTCTGAGATCAGGGAAACTTCAGGAGCAAGTGAGTCCTGCCCAAAGCCTACACTTGCAGACTCCACCTGACAATGGATG
Source organism: Lissotriton vulgaris (assembly GCF_964263255.1). Lineage (NCBI taxonomy): Eukaryota > Metazoa > Chordata > Amphibia > Caudata > Salamandridae > Lissotriton > Lissotriton vulgaris. The sequence continues at coordinate 950,998,442 of NC_141698.1, forward strand.
ATCAGGGACCTGGCTCTTGACACTGACAGCTGTCAGTGGCCTCTGTTAGTTGTTGTTCTTATGGGTGGAATTTTCCATGGGTTGAGATCAGAAGTCTGGATCAGAATGGGCCTCATCACCCAGTTGGCCATGGTGGTACTCTGTGCCTGCTGGGATGCATCTGTGAGCAAACTTAGGTTTGCAGCAGGATCTGCCCTTCATGATGAAAGCTACCGCCTGTGACGACTACCAATGCAAACCACCAGTGAGATTTGTTTTTGTAATGCCAGTAACAGCCTGCATTGAACATCAATGCGAATCTCCAGGAAGGTTTGGCTTTTTGCACTACCTGGTCTCTGTATCTGACTGATGCTCCATTGAAAACTGGTAACCTTTCCCTGGTCGAGCACAACCAGATAACTGCAAGTGGCGCTTTGTGCCTTTTCGCTGCAGTTTCTCACGTAAAACATTTAAAGATTCATAACTATGTTTCAACTGATTACATTTTGTTTTGTGTCATTTTATTTATTACATTTTGCTATAGTTTTCTAAATTAGTTTGGGATTTTTCTTGTGTTGTGTTTTCACTATATTATTTTTTGAGTGCTGCACAAATATTTTACACCAAGTTAAGCCTAACTGCTTTTGTGCCAAGCTACCAGTGGGTTAAACACAAGTTTATTTAGTGACTTTTGTGGGTCATCTTAAGTAGGATTCCATTAATTATTTGAGTGGGGTTTCCACCTTTGTCATCTAATTAGCCGGTTTCATTAAGGAAGGCATAAATGTGATGGTCAATGGTGATTAAAAATAACATAATGATGTTGGAAACGACAAAATGTATTTTAGAAAGTTCCGAAAATATATCTTCATAATGATTATGGTAGTTTTAATGTTTGTTCTTTCTCCTTCACAATAATTTGAATTACCTCCACAGTGGCAGGACAGGGAAAGGCATCTCCGAAATTATGCCAGTATATCAAATGGGATCTGTGATTATATCCAGCTCAAGTGACATTAAATGTGAAGGGTGTGGCTTGCGCCCGCGGGGATTGGCAGGGTTCGGCTGAGATGCTCTAGCGGGACTGTGAGATTGCTTGTTTCAAGGCAGAGTCCGGTGATTTGAAGATATACACAAGACGTTGAAATATGTGCTGAGCTTTTCAAGCATTCAAGCTTTTCAAGCGGCACATTTGGTGCTTTTCGCACTCAATAGTATTCCTCAGACACAGCGCTACCACTTCAAATGCTGCTTGTGCCCTCCTGTACGGTTTTTCAGGATTGAACAGCTGGAATAAGATTTCCTGCTTTTGTCATGGTTACTTGGAACAAGGAATTATCCACTTAAGCTTTTTGACTGGAAGAAGTCCCTGGTGGCCATTTTCCTTCAGGCACTCATGATGCAATCCCCTCACCTGTCTGCGTTTAATATTTACAAGACTTATATACTTTAGCGAATTATCATTTTTGGAGCTACATTAATTCCCAGCTTGCATATTTTTTTCCTGCACATGGTTAGGATTGTGGACATGTTTATTATGCTTGACTATTATTGAGCGCTTCGACCCTGATATGCATATCTGATACGACTTTGACATGGTTTCATCCCCTATTTTGAATTTACATCTAAGTGATAATCTTCCCGCCTATTTTTGCCTGCTGACTGTGTTGTCTCCCTATGGGCAGAACGAAAGGTGCACTATCTACGGAGCGGTAACAAAAGTATATTTTTGTGAAAAACCACAAGATTTTCACTGCATACTCCCAGCTTGAAGATTCTCTGCAGTCTACATCCAGCACCCCGGTGACAGACATGGATCCTTCATTGGCAACACCTGAAAAGTTGATTGCTAAGCACATAAAGCAGAATCCCCCTTCTCCTCCTAAGTCAACCTCACCGGTTTATATGGAGATGCTGTTGGACGAAATAAGAACCCTCCGACCCTTCATGGAAGAAACTAGTTCTAAGCTACAAGTCCTCACAGACAATTGGTCTCAACTTGACACAAGGGTTACCACAGTTGAACAATCCATGTCCTCCTTTAGGGATACCACTGCGAACATCTCTGAATGCTGCTCCTGAGGCGAAAAGCCAGGAGTTATTTTAAAATTGTATTTTAAAGCTTTGCCTGTGATAATAACTTGTGTTTTAACATAAAGCTTGCTGCTATTTTCTTGCACTTCCCCTACGAGCCGACTGAACGCTCACCAGGGATTCTGTCACACCGGCGCTGGGTGAGGGAAGACTGCGGCCACGCCCACCCCTCCAGGCCACGCCCCCTTTTACCCGTAGTTACAAAAGAGCGCGCTGATCCTCTAGCGCGGCCATTGTCCTGCTGCTCCTGAGGCGAAAAGCCAGGAGTTATTTTAAAATTGTATTTTAAAGCTTTTCCTGTGATAATAACTTGTGTTTTAACAATAAGCTTGCTGCTATTTTCTTGCACTTCCCCTACGAGCCGACTGAACGCTCACCAGGGATTCTGTCACACCGGCGCTGGGTGAGGGAAGACTGCGGCCACGCCCTCCCCCTCAATACATAAATATGTGTTTCCCCCGGAAGCGCAGCGGACGGGCGCAGCGGGCGCGCCTAAGGCAAGCCCGTCTGAGCCCGTCCACGACCGGATCGCGTCCAGCGCCAGCCATGCTCCCTGTGTCCACTCACACAATCAAAGGATTGTTTGGTCCAGTGCGGAGCTACGGTCACTGAACGCAGCCACTTCCTGTCAGTCGCCTGCGCTTAATCTGATGACTCAGGATCTCCCGCACCACTGCCTACGCTGCCAAAAGTCTCTTGGCTCTGTCTCTTCTCAAATAGTATCACCTTTTAAAAAAGCAAGCAAACCATCTCGCAACACCTCCTCTCTCAAACTTAGGATCGGTCTACTAAATTGCAGATCCCTTCCTAAGCATGCTGACGACTTATGCTTACTAATAGCGGACTCTAACTGGGACGCCTTGTGCCTCACGGAGACATGGCTCAATGAGGACAACTTGGCTTCCGTCTCACTAGCAACCCTGCCAGGCTTTAAATTGAGCTTCTACAATAGAAAGGAAGGCCAAAGAGGTGGAGGAGTGGCTTTCATCTACAACGAGAAATACACCTTGTTGTCCTCCACTGCTACCACATTCTCAGGCACAGAAGGACTACACTTTTGTCTCCAAATTACCCCCCAACTGTCTCTTACAGGCCTAATTATCTACAGACCCCCGGACTGCCCGGCCTCATCCTTGAGTGAGCTTATGGACTTTATAGTCCTAAACTCTCTTGCCCACCCGCATTATATCGTAGCCGGTGATTTTAATCTTCACGCCGACAACCCTGACTGTCCACAGGCTACTTACCTCTTGTCAACCATGCAATCGGCCAATCTAACTCAGGCTATTGCAGGCCCTATGCATCGTGCAGGGCATATGCTGGACCTTTTCTTTTCCAATATATTGAACACAACAGCTAATTCCCCGATACCACTGCTTTGGACGGATCACTACTTAACTACTTTATCCATCTCAATCTCCTCCCAGTCTCAGATCACAGGGAAACGCTCCTATATGCGAAGAAACTGGGATAATTTAACAACGGACAATCTCTGCCTGGCACTTTGAGCAAACCCCCCACCCCTTACCTCGGACGTTAACTCCGATGCTACATCACTGAACTCGTGGATTAGCAATGTAGTGGATTCTATCGCTCCAGCCAGAATCGCTACGTCACGCAGAGAATCTCCCTATGCTCGGTGGTTCTCCCCTGAGCTGATGGCCGAAAAAAGTAAATGCAAAAAGCTGGAGCGCCTTTGGCGAGCAAATTATTGCGAATCAGCCAAAACCAGCTATAAAAAAGCCCTCCATGCCTTACATTTATCCATAAATAAAGCTAAAAAAATCTTCTTTGCGACCTCAATCCAGCAGGCGGAACAACCGAGTAAAGAAGTTTTTAAGATAGTTAAATCTTTCTTTAAGCCAAGAGCCATTGAGACGGATATTATTCCATCCGCAAGACTCTGTGAAACTATTTCTGATTTCTTTAACACCAAAATATTAAAAGTGTATGATACTTTCACGAATCCCGAGCCGACATCTTTGGATGAGCTTAGAGTTTCTGAGCCACCCGCTTCCTCCTTATTTCAATTTCAGCCCATCACCCTCTTGGAGGCACTGAAAGAAATAAACAAATGTAAATCTGGGGCACCTGATGATCCATGCCCACCTAAACTCTGGAAATTAATGTCTGACGCAATCGCAGTCCCCCTCCTACACATATGGAACACGTCCATCACAACAGGCATGTTCCCGGACTGTTGAAAACAGGCCACTCTTCTCCCGCTAAAAAAAAAAACCCAAGGCGCGCCGGATGACCTGAGCAATCTCCGACCCATCTCCCTTTTAGCAGCCCCTGGCAAAATGCTCGAAAAACTGATCCAACTGCAGATTAACAGCTTTATTGAAGAAAGCGATGCCCTACATGAAACTCAATCTGGCTTTAGGGCCGGCTTTAGCACCGAGACGGCCCTCATTGAGGTTGCTGAGTCAATCAGATGGTCCTTAGATTCAGGGGCATCAGCTATGCTGGTGGTCCTGGATCTATCCGCTGCTTTTGACACTGTAGATCATAGCAGACTGCTGATTCGACTCAAGGACATTGGCCTTGGAGATAAAGCACTTGACTGGTTACACTCCTACCTCACAGAGCGGTCCCAGAAAGTGGCTCTGGGCCCCTTTTCCTCTGAACCTAAAAGCCTCTGGTGTGGTGTCCCACAGGGGTCTGCACTCAGCCCTCTGTTGTTCAATGTGTATTTGGCCCCGCTTTTCACCTTGATTGCTAAATGGGGGGTCAAGGCAATATCATACGCGGATGACACTCAATTGGTCTTCCCCTATACAGACACGTCAGAGGCAGCTTTTAGTAAAATCAGGTGCTGTCTTCGAGACATGGCCAAATGGATGAACACTAATAAACTCAAAATGAATGCGAGCAAAACAGAGGTCTCATTTTTTGGAAATCTCAAACACCCCCCTCCAGACCTCTGGTGGCCTACGGAAATTGGCCCTGCCCCATCCCCTGGTACCCATGCAAAAAACCTAGGAGTAAGGTGGGATGAGAACCTGTCCTTCTTGCCGCATATACAACAGCTTACCGCTGGTTGCCTGCACAAACTCAGAAATTTGCGAAAATTCCTGCCCCTGCTACCAGTCGAGTGTCGAAAAACAGTTGTTCACGCAACAATCACATCACGTCTCGCCTATTCCAATGGCCTTTTTCTTGGTCTGCCCAAATATGCGGTGCAACGCCTACAGATCGTGCAGAATGCGACTGCGAGATTGATAAACCGGGTCCCTTTCAGGCAGCAGAATTAAGTTCAAGGTGCTTACCTTGGCTTTTAGAGCACTAAAAGGCTCTTGTCCCAACTACTTAAAACTTCGACTCCCCCATTACCTCCAAGAACGAGAGCTCCGCTCAAACTCCCTGCTCAAACTAATTACTCCCCGTGTGAGGAAAGCTAGACTTGGAGGCAGGTCCTTTTCTGTTGGCACGGCTAAACTATGGAATACCTTGCCCCCTGTCATCCAATCTGCCACAACAGAAGCTAGCTTTAGGAAGCTCCTAAAAACTTGGCTCTTTATGCAATAATTTTATCTTCCCCTTGACTACTCGCTCTTGGCTGTAGGACTCGCTAGCGCCGGGACACCTCACCTGAGGTAGCTGTTCGCGCTTTATAAGCATCTGTATTATTATTATCTCTCAGCTTCAATCACAGGTTTCCAAGCTCCAGATGCAGATTGAGGACCTTGAAAACCGCAAGAGGAGAAACAATCTATGTATCTACGGCTTGGCGGAAGGGAGTGAGGGGTCAGATCCAATCACTATATTTAAATCTATTCTCCCCAAAGTGTTACACTTAGCAGAGGGTGTGACTCTTAACATTCAGAGAACACATAGACTAGGTCGCCCTTCTTCCAATATGTCTATACTTCTCATTAGTCATTATTCTAAGCTCCTATTTTCTTATTTCTCTCTGAACACCTACCAATACTTTTGCATTAAATTGGACTCTAACATTGCAAGTCGGATTCTTTTATTGCTGACTTCTCCACTTTATTGTATTGGAATTTTGCTTTGCAATGTTTATAGCACTTTGTTCTAGTATGTCATGTCACTTAAATTGGTTTCATGGAATATTAGGTGTTTAAACTCTCCTATTAAGAGACAGAGGGTTTTGTCAGACTTAGCCAAGTTAAACGTCGATATTGTTTTCTTACAGGAAACACACCTTACGGAAAGTGAGTCTTTGAAATTGAAAAGGGGTTGGGTATTTTTCTCCCGGCGATGGTAAACATAATGGAGTAGCAATTTTATGCCATAAATCTCTTCCAGTTACTTTACGATCGCAGGAAGGTGATACTGAAGTGAGATGGCTTATTGTTAAACTATCACCAAAAAATGTACCAGTTTCTTTTCGTAATGTTTATGCACCTACAGGTGGAGATGCTCCTGTTTGGCCTGCCCTAGCAAAGAGAATTTCCAATTGCATTGAGGATAACGATGTGATCCAGTCCAGGGCCTTTCCTTGGATCCCAGTGTTGTAGAGGCGGGTTATTAGGGTGCGGTGGCAGACGGTGTCAAAGGCTGCCGAGAGGTCCAGGAGGATGAGAGCGGCTGTCTCTCCGTTGTCCATCAGGGTTCTGATGTCATCAGTGGCTGCGATGAAGGCGGTCTCTGTGCTGTGGTTGGCTCGAAATCCGGACTGGGATGGGTCGAGCAAGTTGTTTGCGTCGAGGAATGCAATCAGTTGTTTCTTGACGGTCTTCTCAATGACTTTGGCCGGGAAGGGAAGAAGTGAGACGGGGCAGAAGTTCTTGAGGTCTTTAGGGTCCGCTGTTGGTTTCTTCAGAAGGGCGTTGATTTCTGCGTGTTTCCAGCTTTCAGGGAAGGTGGCTGAGGTGAAGGAGCTGTTGATGACGTTCCGGAGGTGGGGTGCGATGATGGTGTCGGCTTTGTTGAAGATATGATGAGGGCATGGGTCGGAGGGGGAGCCAGAGTGGATGGTGTTCATGACGTGGGTGGTGTCTTCAGTGCTGATGGGGATCCATGCGCTGAGGCTGGTGGGGGTCGTTGGTTTGGTGGCTGGAGGAGGAGTCTGGGGTCCAAAGCTGTCGTGAATATCTGCGATCTTGCGGTGGAAGAATGTGGCGAGGGAGTTGCAGAGGTCTTGCGACGGTGTGAAGTTGTTGTTGCTGGCACTGGGGTTGGAGAGCTCTTTGACAATGCTGAAGAGTTCCTTGCTGTTGTGGGTGTTGTTGTCCAGCCGCTCTTTGAACGATGTCCTTTTGGTGGTGTGGATCATCTGGTGGTATTAGCGGGTGGCGTTCTTGAGGGCTGTCATGTTTTCTGATGTCCGTTTGTGGCGCCAAGCTTTTTCAAGGGTTCGGCATGATTTCTTTGCGATTTTGAGGGCATCTGTGAACCAAGAGGTTTTTATATTGCTAGTTTTGCCTGGGGGTTTCTTCAGTGGAACAAGGTCATCGGCCCAGTTGGTGATCCACTGTGCGAATTTGTATGCTGCGTTGTTGGTGTCAGGGGTGTCGCCAGGTGGGTTCTGGCTCAGCGATGTGGTCAGCTGGTCTGTGGTGACTTTGCTCCAGCATCTACAGGGGATCTGTAGCATGTGGTGGTGGGGTGTGGTCTTCTTGAAGGTAAAGTGGATGCAGCTGTGGTCGGTCCAGTGGAGTCCGGTGGAGTGGCTGAAAGAGACATGGTTGCTGGCGGAGAAGATGGGGTCAAGCGTGTGGCCAGCGAAGTGTAGGTGTTCGGCAGCGGTGAGTGTGTCTTCGGCATTGATTGTGACGCTGATGGTATTCCTGTAGATGATGGCATTCCTCCCCCAGTTTTGTTGACGCGGTCCTTCCGGGTGATTTTGTAGCCATCCGGGGTGGCTATGGTGATGTCGGGGGCCGAGGAGGCGTTCATCCAGGTTTCCGTAAGGAAGGCGACGTCTGGTGCTGTTGTATCAAGGAGTTCCCAGAGTTCGGCGGCATGGGGTCAAGCATGTGGCCAGTGAGGTGGGTGGGCGTGTCCACCAATTGCTTGAGTCCGAGGTTGGCCAGGTTGTCGAGCAGGGTGGCGGTGTTGTTGTCGCTGTTTTTCTCCTAGTGGAAGTTCAGGTCCCCTAGGAGGATGTACTCTGGTGAGGCTAGGGCGTGCGGGCTGATGAAGTCGGCGATGGTTTCGCTGAATTGTGTCCGTGGGCCCGGAATCTGTAGATGTGCGTTCCTCTGAGGTTGGTCTGGGGGTCGGTGTGGATCTGGAAGTGTAGGTGTTCGGCGGCTGTGAGTGTGTCTTCGGCGTTGGTCGTGGCGCTGATGGTGTTCCTGTAGATGATGGCGATTCCTCCCGCAGTTTTGTTGACGAAGTCCTTCCGGGTGATTTTGTAGCCGTCCGGGATGGCTATGGCGATGTCGGGGGCCGAGGAGGCGTTCATCCAGGTTTCCATAAGGAAGGCGATGTCTGGTGCTGTTGTATCAATGAGTTCCCAGAGTTCGACGGCGTGTTTGTGGACGGAGCGGGTGTTGAGGAGGATGCACTTGAGGTGGTTGTTGTTGTTGTTGCTGTGTTTGGTGGGCGGGATGCCAGTTCGGAGGCAGGTAAATTTGCAGGCTTGGCAGGTGAAGGGTCCGTGGGTGCACCTCGTCCAGTGTTGAGTGCGATGAGGGTGGCGCTGTCGTATCTCAGTCGGGTGTCCTGGCAACGGCTGGGGCCAGGGGTTCTGGTGCTGGGCGCAGTCCAGGTGCGGACGGGTGCAGATGGGCCTGCCTTTGGCACGCCAGCGGGGCGCCCGCTGCCCGCATCCACTGCGCGGCCTCCATAAGAGGCGAAGTGGGATGGATGGGCAGCTGAGGGATGGGCAGCTGGGAGGCGGGAGCGGGGCGGCAAATGGGCGGGCAGGGGCACAGCAGGTACAGAAGGAAAAAGGGGGTGGGCCGCAGGAGAGGATCAGCAGGAAGCAGGGAGCGGGGGGGGGCACAGAGGGGCAGGGGCGCACAGGGAGCGCCAAGTAACCATAAGAAATAAAGAGTAAGGTAGAAAAAATAAAGGAGCGACAACAATTCACAAAAAAAAGAATGCAAAAACCCGGTGCACACCAGTGGCAAGCCCTGATCAGCCCTCAGGTCCCAGAGGGGTCGAGTGGTGTGGGGAGTAACCTGGGGTCAGGTCACGCTCACCTGCACCGCGTGACCACCATAAGAGGCCAAGTGGGAGGGAGGGGCAGCTGGGAGGCGGAGCGGGGTGGCCAATGGACGGGCAGGGGTACAGAAGGAAAAAGGGGGCAGGGCCACGGGGGAGCAGCGGCGGGAAGCGGGGAGTGGGCACAGAGGGGCAGGGGCGCACAGGGAGCACCAAGAAACCAAAAGAAATAAACAGTAAGGTAGAAAAAATACAGGAGCGACAACACTTCACAAAAAAGGAATGCAAAAACCCGATGCACACCAGCGGCGAGCCTTCGTCAGCCCTCAGGTCCCAGAGGGATCGAGCTGCGTGGGGAGTGACCTGGGGTCAGGTCCAGTGCAAAATCCAGTGCAAAATTCAATGGGGGTAAAAACAAAGCAGGGAAAATTGTTGCCAATTATCTAAAGATCCGAAAACACAAATTAAACATAGACTCTGTCTTTGATGAGCCCTCAGCATTTATAAATCCTTATATTCCTCAGAAACCCAACCTACAGATCACTCATTATGGCAATTCTTCTCTAATATCCAAAAGCCTCCACAGGTACCTCTAGATTTGTCTCAATTAGACTCTGATCTCTCCCAGCAGGAACTTCTACTTGCTCTTCAAAACCTTAGGAAAGATAAATCACCTGGCCCGGAAGGCTTCACTATTGAATTTTATACCCATTTTTTAAAGTTTTTAATACCCAAATTACCCTCACTCATAATCTTTTTTTCCTCCTCAAATAGCTCATCAGGTTCCTTTTCGGAAGCCCACATATGTCTTATCCCTAAGGAAGGAAAGAGTCCAAGTATTTTAAAAATTAAAGACCTATCTTATTAGTTAATACTGATTATAGCATTTTTTCCAAAGCCTTAGCCATATGTTTGTATCCCTGTTTACTAAATTTACTGGGGAAAGAACAATTTGGTTTTTTTAAGGGTCGAGTCATTACGGATAATACACAGCTCTTTTTCGATGTTTTATCCAAGTCATCACATCTCAATCATTCCTTGGTAGAAATAGCGTTGGATGCTTAAAAGGCTTTTGATAAAGTTGAATGGAAAATATTTATTTTACACTCTTAAGTGGTTTGGATTTGGCCCCAACTTTATACATTTATCGTCTCTTCTCTATTCTAACCCTCGTGCAGCAGTTTATGCCAATGTCTTAATCTCCCCTTTTTTAAATTTAGGCAGATGGGTGCGTCAAGGTTGCCCTCTTTCTCCTTTTCTCTCTAATTTGGCACTTGAACCATTCTTATCCAAATTACACCAAAACTCTAGCATTTATAGGTTTCACACATCAAATGTTCACCTCAAACTTGCAGAATATGTTGATGATATTTTACTTTTTATGTCCTAACCAGAAGAATAAATTCCCGCTTTTTTACCGGAGGTGAAATCCTACTCTCTCATTTCTGGATATAAATTAAATAACGATAAATGCTAAATATTGCCCTTAACAAAATATACTTTCAGTTCAGAATTGCAAGCTTCCCAATTTAAATGGAGCCCAAATAGCATTGAATATCTAGGCCTATATTTTACGTCTTCAATCTCGGAGACGGTAACAATATATATGAATAAGTGTCTTCAAAAGATCTCAGAATTTATCTCTAAATGGCCCCCTCTGTATTTGTCTTGGTGGGGCCGTTTGGACACAGTAAAGATGATGTTGTCACCCATAGTTTTATATACAATTTTGAATATCCCAATACCAATCCAAACAAAACGATTTAAAAAAAGTCAACTCCACTTTATCTTCTTTCTTGTGAAGTAACAAAAAACCCTGTATGTCTTTGCTAAATCTAACTCACCCCAAATCAGAAGGAGGAGTTAATTTTCCGGATTCCTAGGCTTATCAGAAAGCTTTCCTATTGCGCCAAACATCTCTTTAGTTGCGTGATTCTACAGATGCCTCCCCTCTCTGGACTTTAATGGAACGCCTTTTTATATCTCCTTACACATTTCGTGAACATCTTTCTTTTTCACGCAAGCCACAATCCATCTCAACTCCTATAATAAAGCATACTTCAAAATTACGTGACTTAACGCCTCACTCTTTTCACAATTTTAGAGATTCCTTTTTAACACCTTGGCTGCTTGAGATATTGCCCTGCTGTGCTGGACCATAATAGAAATGGGTGTGGTCATGACGAGCTCGGCTCGTCATGAGCACAGAAGGGGTTAAACTCAACAATTTGGCATAAAAAAAAAATTCTTGATCAACGTTAAACCTTTTTATTAGAGGGCTTGGAGAAAGAAAGGTTTGGTTTGGATACATCAACTATTTTCAGAATCACAACGTATACCTTTTATTATGCTCAGACAATTATTCAATGTACCGACCTCCTTTAACCAAAAATATAACTTACTCAAAAACACTGTGTTGGAAGTAAGGGTGGGCGTAAAATCCGTTTAGCTGGCGAATTTGCGGATTTTCCGCGATTTCGCGATCCGCGAATCTCGCTAAATTGCGGTAAAATCCGCGAACTAGCGGGGACGAATTTTCAGCCAAGCAAGGGTTACAGCAGCAGGTGCAAAAGTTGAACCTAATTTCTTTGTAACCTTTTACAAAAGGGTTACAAACAAATTAACTTTAACTTGGACACCTTCTGCTAATTGCTTCCTGGCACCTCGTTATCTACTTGCAACTATTCTCTGACCCTGCTCTGACCCTTGAAGCAGGGTCAGAGAATAGTTACAAGTAGGCAACGAGGCACTAGTCCAAGGAATTAAACCTCATCAGGAAGCACTTACAGATATAAAAAACAGGAAGAAGGGAGAGGATGGCAAATACACCCATTTTGAGGAATGTCTGACAAAATATCGAAATCAAAAATATCGAAATACAAAAATATCGGAACAAAAATATAGAAGTCAAAAATATAGGAATCCTATCCCTAACAAGGTAAGTACAAAAATATCGAAAAATTAATATCGTAGTACAAAAATATCGAAATTAAAAATATCGTTTTTTTTAAATGTATTAATAATAATGTAAAAATAATTATAAAATACATATAATGTTACAAATATTGAATAAAAATATTAAAACATAATTAAAAAATTAAAACTAATACATATACATTTAAATTAAATTAAAAACGTAATAATTTAATGTAATTTTATATTTTTTAATTTCATTTAATTGATTTAATTTAAATTTATTTTATTTTTACCCTGTACGACTGTACCCCAAAAACCCAAAACTGACCCTGAACCCTAAAAATACCCCTTTACCCAAAAACCCCAAACTGACCCTGAACCCTAAAAATACCCCTTTCCCCAAAAACTGAAAACTGACCCTGAACCCTAAAAAATACCCCTTTACCCAAAAACTGAAAACTGACCCTGAACCCTAAAAATGCCCCTTTACCCAAAAACTGAAAACTGACCCTGAACCCAAAAAATACCCCTTTACCCCAAAACTGAAAACTGACCCTGAACCCTAAAAATACCCCTTTACCCAAAAACTGAAAACTGACCTTGAACCCTAAAAATACCCCTTTACCCAAGAACTGAAAACTGACCCTGAACCACCCTAAAAATACCCCTTTACCCAAGAACTGAAAACTGACCCTGAACCCTAAAAATACCCCTTTACCCAAAAACCCAAAACTGACCCTGAACCCTAAAAATACCCCTTTACCCAAAAACCCAAAACTGACCCTGAACCCTAAAAATACTCCTTTACCCAAAATTAATTAATATTATTTAATTACCAATTAATTATTAATTAACAATTACAATAAAGTAAATATATTAGCACATTAGCTGTAATTAATTAAATTTAATAATTAATATTATGTTTTCCCAATTAATTAATTAACAATAAAAAAATTATATATATATAAAAAAATTACTTTAATTAATGTAATTAACTAATTAGTATTATTTAATTACCAATTAATTATTAATGAAAAATATTTACAAACATATATTAATTAATTGATTATTATTAAATTACTTCCCACCCTATTCCCCTATAAACCCACAACCCGCTACAGTACTAAAAGACAATATTTAATTAAATTACATTAAAAATTACATAATAAAACATAATAAATACATTATAATATACACAAAATGTATTTAAAAATCGATATTGATAACATCGAAATTATTGATTTCGATATTATTGACATCGATATTTCAAACTTCGAAATTACTGAGAGCATACTAATATCGATATTAAGACTGTCGATATTACTTACTTTCTATATTATGTCCCATCGATATTTAAACTTCGATATAATTGTATTTCGAAATTTAAATCTCGATATTTTGTCTGTGTACCCATTTTGAGTTGTCAGGAGGGGTTAAACTAAAAGAGACCTTTACAGCACAATTTTCATATGTATTTTGCTAAAAATAAAAAGCTGTATGTTCTGTAGGGGCAACTCAGGAATCTGGCCCTTCAGAGATCCGGCCTCTCTTTCTTTCTCTCGTTCTCGCTCTCTCTCTCTCTTTCCCTTTCTTTCTCTCTCTTTCTATCTATCTTTCTATCTATCTATCTATCTATCTATCTATCTATCTATCTATCTATCTATCTATCTATCTATCTATCTATCTATCTATCTTTCTCTCCCTCTCCCATAAACGACTGCATGGGTAACTTTGCTATGCAAGCGGCTCGTGAAGATGCAAAAAGCCCGGCGAACACGCAAAAAACCCAGCGAACACGCAAAAAACTAACATCCGCAAATTCGCACAAATTCGCGAATTTTGCGGATCGCAAATTTGCAAATCCGCAAATTCGCGGATCACGAATTCGCAAAATTCACCCATGCTTAGTTGGAAGCCTTCTCCCAACTCTCTACTTTACCTGACACCCCCAATACCTTAGAATCCTCTTCTAATCTCAATACCTTGTTAGCAACCACCCCAAAGCTTCTATTATTTCAAAATATGTGCAAGATATAACCACCGAAAGACAGAAGACAAAAATTGAAGAGGCATGTGAGCGAGACTTCACTACATGTTGGCCATTAACTCTTTGGAAAGGTATATGGACCAAATTGCGTAAAGCCTCCAGAGCAGCAAATATTACTCAAACACTATTTTTTGTTCATAAGAGACTTTTATTTACACCAACTACCTTATGCAAACGTTTCCCATCCAGCACAGATACATGTTGGACTTGCTCTTCCCCCAACGCTGACTTGTTTCATGTGTTATTCACTTGCTCACTTGTACAAAGTTTTTGGAAACAAGTATGGTCTCAAATCCATTTAATGTACAATACGAAATTTCTCTTTTCTTTTATACACATCTTCTTAGGTAGTCTCTCTTCCGTCTGGAATGGTGTTTCACTTAATGTCAAGATGATTGATTTGTTACTACCAATTGTCTTTCAACAAATTACTGTCAACTGGAAAGGCTTTACAAAAATTTCATAAAGGGCTTGGTGGTACAATGTTTGCCATAATCACAGACTAGATACTACCTTTGTTTACCCATCTCACATGGCCTCAAAGCGTGCTGACTTATGGTCGCCTATCAAGATATTTATTGATACCAGTGCTAAACATCATTCTCTACCAAAACCTTCTCAACAGGAGATTTCCAAAACTCCCTGATCCCCTAATAGTTCCATTAGTTTCATTCTAATACTTAGTATACATATATGTCTCATTTACTATGCATTCTTTTGTTTCCTTTTTGTATATTTATACCAATTCTTTTACTCTCTATGTAATGAGCTTGGAATGCGATGAAGTATAATTTTTACTGTATACAGTTTAGCCACCTCAACTTTCTTTCAATAAAATCATTTGAACTTAAAAAAAATAGTGACATTCACTGTCCAACAAAATATGTTTACCAATCAGATGGCTTATTGTGAAGGAGGTTATATGTAATAATAATTAAGTAAGTATGAAGGTAAGAGTATCACCATAAAATATATTTGCTCGTTGTCATCTTTGTGGGAGATTCTTCCAGTGAGTAAGGAATACAAAAGATATGTTGGGTGACCCAGTAGGGGCTCCCAAAAGTTCTTAATTGCGTATAATGTTCTGGAAGGCTAAATATGGTACCCTAGCAGTAGACAAATGACTGATGTGTTACAGGAATCTATACCTCCCTCATGTTATAAGCCTTTTGTATTTATAGGATTATTAAACCTGGAAATACTTGCTTTGACAGATGTCTTGCAGTTCACAGCACAAAACATATCTGAACATGTTTGGCCCAATGGAGCACAGGAAAGCGAGGGTGTTTGTGCCCTGGTTCAATTTATGTTTTTTTATTATTAGTCACAGAGTGATATTACCATTAAATGACTAATTTTAAGGGAGATATCTAAATCAAATCATAAATATGTAAATTATTCGAACAATTAGAACTTCACAAGGGTCACAAAACTTCTGCATTCTCATTGGCCATGAGAAATGAGAATCAAACTGGAATTTGCATTGCAACATTCTTAAAGGGCAAACTGAGAAGCAAAACAGCCACATTCAAAGGCAAAGCTTGACTTATTAGAATGTCTCATAAAATGGTAGAGCATCAATTTTGTGGTGGGGTGACATTGGACAGAAAAAATTCCACCAATTGCATGTTCATCTTTTAGAAATATTGTAGATATCATACATGGACATGTAATCAAGGTAATGATTTGAGACTATCAATCACATTGGGTTCACTAATTTATAATGAAATACATTTGCTTACATATTGAATAGATCTCAGTATTCCAATGTCAGTATAAACATGGCTCCTCATCCAACCCAAACTGTATATTTTCATCTGTGTCCTTCTGTATCCTCCGAATAACTGGCCTTCATGACATTAAAACGGCTGGTTAGGGGCCGGGCTTAGCCACCTAACACGGTGCTCTGAGGCTAAGAGATCTCTTTATTTATTTATTTTTTTTATTTCGAGAGTTTTATATAACGCTACTGGACCAGAGGGCATCAGAGCGCTTTACAAGGTTGATATACATAAACGAAATAGAACACAGTGTGCATTAATCATGAAAATTCCAAAATATTACATTCAAATGAAAAGGAGGTAGCCAGGTATGACTGCATAGCCGCGTGCAAATAAACAAGGAGGATAAGAGTGTGGAGGGAAGGCAAGGAGAATGTAAAGACGATGGAGGGTATAGAGAGTAGGAGAAATAGGGGGTGAGAAACAGGAGGAGAGGAGGTTAGAGAGGTGAGGAAAGGGGTGGGGTGATGGGAAGAGCAGGGGTGTAGGAGTCGGGCAGCACTCGAATCAGAGATTTTAGGAGCCCCAGTATTTGTCGAGAACAAGTGATTTGAGCCTTTTTTTTAAGAGATGGTTGGAGGGGTTGCAATGGAGATCTTTGGGGAGAGAGTTCCAGATCGTAGGGGCATTACCAGAGAATGTTTGGGATAGAGCTTTTTAGCATTTGAGTTTGGGAGGGATTAGGACCAGGGAGTTCGTGCTCCTAAGGGACCTAGAGCACCCAGCTTTTTGTAGTTTGTCAACCAGATAAGAGGGGGTGTTAAGGTGGAGGGTTTTGTACGTAATAAATGCAATTTGCCTGTCTCAATCCTCCCTCATCATGCATGCTGGCGGAACTAACACTGCACAGAATCCCATACCAGACTTCGGATGAGCAGCGGCTCTTGTGGTAAGAGGTGAGCTGCTATTAGCATCCTGAAATTGGGGTAGCATACCAGCCGTGAAGGCCGAGATGGAGCTCATCCTGACTCTTGCACTGCCTAGAGTGGGACTCTGCCTTGATGTCTGGATATTGCCCCTTGTGGGGAGAGCCCTGTCCTGTGGAAGGTTATGGGTGGGTGTGGCTGAGCCAAGAGCACTTGGGCGCTGACTCAACCTGACTTGGAGGGCTGACACTGAGGTCCCTCAGGGGTGGGACTGACACAGCCAGGGGGGAGAGACTAAGGGCCAGCCTGTGGAGAAGAGATCCACGCAGTACAGGTGAGGCACCCTGCTCCACTCCGCGTGGCACCCAATGGGGAAATCACACACAGTCTCCCATGGGGCCCCCACTCCTTCTGGCCTATGACCCTTTAGCTGGCCAGCCTCAGACCCCTTAGGTGGCTATTAGATGCATTGGTCGCTCAGCAGATGATGGCTCTCACCTGTCACTGCTGTGCCAGCGCTGTTGACAGCACATGGTGCTGTGTTATGTTATGTTATATAGTTTTCTAACGCCCACAGATACTCCAATTAGTGTCCCGGCACGAGCACAGACGGACTGAGTTGCTCATCCATACTAGACAAAGAGATGAGTTTTTAAAAATTTTTTAAAAACCACAGGATCTTCAATGTTGCGAAGCGCAAACGGAAGGGTGTTCCAGGCCTGGCCCGCCATAACGGCGAGGGAACAGCCACAAAGCCTGTGCCGATAAAAACTGGGAACCTTTGCCAGGAGCAGAGTGGGGGAGCGTAACAGTCTCCCTGGAACATAAAAAGAAAAACGTTTCTGCAAATAAGTTGGCCCAAGGTCATGCGGAGTACGATGGGCGATGGTAAAAGATTTAAATTTCACCCGAGCAGCCATCGGAAGCCAATGAAGAGAGCGAAGATAACCTCGCACATTATTTCTTAAAGGGATCTCTAACAAGGGCCGAACCGCTGCATTCTGCACTACTTGGAGTTTATTAAGGGAGTATGCCGGAATCCCCACATAATGAGCATTAGCATAATCCAGGCGGGAAAGAATGAGCTTGTGGACTACTGTCTCTTTCGCCGCCTGTGGGAGAAGTGGAAGAAATCTTCTCAGGAATTTTCAGGAGGCCAAAACAGCACCTTCAAACTCTCCGACTTGGGTGGCAAAAGATAAATTATCCTCAAACCAAACTCCCAGATTCTTAGTGTGCTACTGCTAGAAGACGGTGGCAAGAACTCACAGGGCCAGATCAAATCTCTAAAACCAGAGGGAAAATGTCCATACAAGAGAATCTCCGACTTATCTTCATTACATTTTAATTGGGCACTCGCAAGCCAATTAAATACCGAAGACAGGTAGAATTGAACGACAGCCACAGATTCCTCATCCTTTTTCCAGGTGAAAAGCAGCTGGGTATCGTCAGCAAGGGCGATCTCCTTAGCCCCCAGAGCCTCAGCCAGAACGACTAAAGGAGTAAGATAGATATTGAACAAAAGGGGGCTAAGGGACAACCCCTGTGGGATCCCAGTAGTAACAAGCAGTGGGACAGACGCTGCTGGTGGTAACCAGACTTGTTGCACCCCACCCTCCAGAAAGGAACTAATCCAGCCCTAGGCTGACCCTGATACCCCAATCTCCACGAGTCGGTGAAGCAACAAAGAATGAGGAACCGTGTCAAAAGCAGCCGACAGATCAAGCAGCACTAAGGCTGCTCTCCCGCCGGCATCAAGGCACTCTCGAATGGCCTCAGACACTTCCACCAAAGCTAGTTCGGTACTGTGAGAGGACCGAAAGCCCGACTGAGCTGGGTGCAAGATGTACACGCTCTCCAGAAACACAGTCAGCTGTCTATTTACTACCTTCTCACAGACCTTGGCGAGACTGGGCAGAAGAGAAATAGGCCTATAATTCCTAGGAATCAAGGGATTGAGGGCAGGGTTTTTTTAATAAAGAAATAATTTTACCCTGCTTCCAGTTGTCTGGGACTCAGGCTTCATGCAGAGAGTAATTTATAATGCTGTTCACCCTAGGATTAATAACCTCCACTACGGCCGCGATTAATCTGGCTAGGCAGCGGTCAGCAGGCGAACCAGATTTTAATCCCTTCAGAATTTTCACGTTACTAGGCAAATCAACAGGGTAAAAGTTACCCAGAGATGCCTAGGGAAGGTGGGAACTGAGACGGACAACAGCAAATTAGGTGGACACGTGTAAAACTTGCCTGAATCGCTCGGATTTTGTCCATAAAAAAATGAGACAATGTGTCACATCAGGTATCTGTGGCTGAAAGAGAGCTTGATTGTGCTGTAGGTGACATGAAGCTCTGCACAATTGCAAAGATTTCCTTTGAGTTGTTTTGTGCAAGATCAACACGGACAGCATAATAGTCCTTTTTAGCTTGATAATAAACATAATAACCTTTCTTTCTCTGTCTAAAAATCCCCTTTGCCACCAGACAGTACTCGCTGAGACGCCAAGAGCATTCTAATTTATTACAGTCTTGTTTTAATGAGGTCAGATCAGCAGTATACCATTGGTGTTAAAGGAGTCTCCCTGGTGCGCTTGGCCGAGGCAGGAGTAGCAATGGAAGTCATAGTGGTCAAAACCCAGTTGATAAAAGCCTGAAGGCTCCCTTCCAAATCCTGTGGAAGTACTGGCCTTCAGGCGGGCAGGGCCAATGCAAATTTGAAAGGCTCAACAGAGGATAGGCCTGCTAGCTGAGGCCACCTCCCAGGAGAAGAAGGTTAGGTGATGATCAGACCAGGAAACTGGAAGGGGGTCATCAGCTGTGATGAAGAAATTAGAGCAGATATTATCGAGAATATGGCCCCCTTGATGGGTCAGCCGATTGACCCATTGAGAAAGATGGGCGAGCTGGAGGGTCTCAAAGAACTCTGATGACTCCTTAGAGTCCATATGATCAAGATGTATGTTAAGATCGCCCAATATCAAACAGAGGGAAAAGCGCAGAGATCGTGAGGTAACTGCCTCACCCCATTATTGAAGAAAGGCCTTCGCAGGGCCGGGGGTCGATAAATCGAAGAACCCCCCAGTGTAAAGTGGGCTGAAATGCGAATGCTAAAGTCAAGAGCTTCACACTCACCCCAGGCACTAGAATCACACTTAATAAGGTCCCACTTATCTTTAAAAATGATAGCCACCCCACCCCGGTTTTCCCTCCATGCGGTCCATTCTACATATATTATTACCCCGGGAGTGGCCAATGAGATAATAGGATCGGAGGAACAGTCCAACCAGGTCTCTGTGATAAACAAAAGATCCAGTGAATTGTCGGACAGCAACTCAAACACATCCAGGTAATGTTTCTATAACAAACAGGCATTTATCAGTCCCGCTGAGATAGTAGACGCCCCAGTGGACCTAGTGATGGAGGCAGGATCTAAACAAAGTCTAAAACCACAAGCAGCACAAATAAAATCCTTTTTCAAAGATAAATCAGGACAAACAAGGGGGCTGCAAATTGCTGACCTTGACAGCTTTAGTGACTCACTGGTGAAGCACCGTCTGTCCGAAGAGGTGATCGACCGACTGGCAGCATCCCTGGCCCTGGCCACTTCCGGGATGCTGACGGGCATGCCTTCCGCGTGCAAGTGGCGTGCCCGCAGCACACGTCCGTTGCGCGAACACGCTGCATGCATTTTTATTGATCCGGTAGCCAGAACAACTAGAGAGCGCCCAACAACACAAAAATGGCGTCTCTCACTGGATTGCTGGTAAAAAGGAAGTGAGGAAACCCCTGGATCAGCGGAATGAAGTAGTAAGTATCAGAAGTTGAATTAAAGTGCAGTGCATAAAATAATTTCAAAACGGACTAAAAAAGAACAATTAACACATTCAATATTGCAGCACAATTTAGCAGCAAAGCGAGATAGTACGTGTAAAAGCAAAATTACATCAGCCTCTCAAGCACCAACAAACCCGCTGCGTGCATTTTTATAGATCCGGTAACCAGAACAACTAGAGAGCGCCCAACAACACAAAAATGGCGTCTCTCACTGGTTTGCCTGTATAAAGGAAGTGAGGAAACCCCCGGACAAGCAGAATGAAGTAGTAAGTATCAGAATGTTAATTAAAGTGCAGTGCATAAAATATTTTTAAAACGGTCAAAAAAAATATAAATTAACACATACAATCTAGCAGCACAATTTAGCAGCAAAGCGAGATAGTACGTGTAAAAGCAAAATTACATCAGCCTCTCAAGCTGTGGTTTACGTCATTGTTTACTCTTGGGGCTCTGCTGCCCTGTACGGCCTGGCCGGACTGGACTTCAAATGCCAACTCAGATGACCCCTGAGGGCTGGTCGGTCCAGGGAGACTCAGTCACCGGGGACCCAAGGCGTTCCCACTTCCACACCTGCAGCCATGGTGAAGGCTAAAGGGGCCTCCCTCCAGTAAGCAGGGCACACTGGAGACATTCACTCAGACAACCAAAAAGATAACCAACAGCCACCAGAGAGAGGGGGAAGGGCCAGATCAGAATGGACCACACACCACTATGGTCCTAGCAGCCATGACCCAAATCGCGTGACGCCCTGGAAGCAAAAATAGGGGCAGTTGGCACTGGCACTCTTGTCACACTGCTATGGCAGGATCTCCTCCGGGCAGTGGAGAGAATAGTGGAGGCAGAGTCCACTTGGAGGACGCAGTAGCAGACATGCAGTGGGAAGTCATGTGGCTCACCTCAACTAACAAGGAGCTCACTGCAAAAGAGGAGGATGCAGGGGGAGGGCATGCAGGATCAACCTTCAGTTTGTAGGCTATCCCGAGGGGTGCAAAGAATCTTCCAAAACATTTCTAGACCAATGGCAACGCTCCAGCACGCTACTGGTAATACTCTCATCCTGCTTTACTATTGAGCGGGTGCACTGAGCTTTGGCCCAAATGCATCCCCTGGAAGTTCTCCCACATCCGGTAATTGTCAATGTACTGAACTATGTGGATAGGGATGCGATTCTCCATCAAGCCCACTTACTGGAGACCATAATGTTCCAATCCCACAAAATAATGAACTCCTGGACTATACTAAACTGGTCCAAGACCAACAGAAATCCTTTCACAGCTGCAAAGAAGAGACTATATCCGCTATATACTATTATAGACTGCTAAACTCAAGGTCATTTACCAAGATAAGACCCTCTTCTTTCACACTCTGGAAGACGTATTCCAATGGACTAATAAACAAATACACCTTCGACTACACATGTCGCCACATGCGGACACTCCCCAAAAGAAGATATTACAATCTTTCTCATGGTTGTCCCCACCATGAGGGTGTGCTGGCAATAATTACCATTCAGCCTGGTGGGATACACCTGAATAGTCTGCTGAACTTCTTGAACTGTGGGCAGCTGGGGCTCTGGCGTGAACACAGAGAGACCACACTGAGGCTCCACTGCCACACACACAACTGGAAAATTGAGGACAATCGCATTGAAATCAGGGGACAGGCAATGGGCAAGCATCCATTAATCTGTGCCATAAGGCATTTGGGGCATAGACGACAACTGGTAAGTGTGCCCCTCCTCAATGCCACTGACCTCTAGGCACCATACACCCAAAGACATTTCTTTGGATCAAAGTCACTGATAAATGTTCTAGTTGGGTTGGGCTACATTAGGTCAGGATGACAATGCCCCTTTGGCACTGCTGGTAATGCTGCTCTGCGACAGGTGTACCTCTATTGAAAAGTATTGGCAGGAAGTGAGGAGAAAGGAGAGGCTCTGGCACGCTAGCTGGGACCCCAAGAATAAGGAAGCACATAAACTCCTTATTAGGAAATATAAAGCCGAGATTACACAGGCCAAACAAGACTACTTTGTGACCCTGACCACCTCGCTGTCCTCGCCGAAGGAGCTATTTAAAACTGTTGACTCTTTAGTCAGCCTGAAAGCCCCTGATCCTGTTATTCCCTCACAGGACCTCTGTGACAGGATAGCCTCCTTTTTCCACACCAAAATTCAGGATATCCATTTGGCTCTCGAGGAACAAAGAGTTCACATCAGTGCGTCCATCACTCGGGTTGAGATGAATAGGACTATCACAGACATCTCCCCATTGTGCACCTTGGACTCCTTTCCTCCGCTGGCCTTACAAGATCTGGAGATCCTACTCAATAAGATCAAATCTGGCTCTCCCCTGGATACCTGCCCACTGAAAATCATCAAGCAGTGTAGGGAGACTCTCTTACCTCCGTTGCTAGAAATAATGAACCTAGCAATTAGAGATGGCACTTTCCCTACGGAGTGGAAGAAGGCGGTAGTGAAACCCCTGTTAAAAAAGGCCTCCCTTGACCCGGAGGTCCTAAAAAACTTTCGTCCCATCTCGCTGCTTCCTGCTCCAGCGAAGATGCTCGAGGCACATCTCAACAAGCACCTCGCCATCTTTGTGGAAAGCTCGGGATGCTTGGACCCCTCCCAGCATGGATTCAGGAGGGAACACAGCACAGAGTCAGCCCTCACCATCGTGCTTGATAAGATCCGCACGACAGTAGATGGGGACCAGACCACCCTCCTGGTCCTACTTGATCTAACAGCGGCTTTCGATACCCTCTCCCCCTCAGTGCTTACATCTCGCCTGAGGGAGGTGGGGGTGGGGAATACAGCCCTGGATATCTTGACCTCTTTCCTAATTGGGAGGGAACAAAGAGTCAAGTTGGGGGAGTTCCTATCTCCATCCCGACCAGTGCTGTGTGGGGTCCCCCAAGGGTCGGCACTTAGTCCGACCCTTTTCAACATCTATGTGACCCCACTAGCCAGGCTTATAAGATCTTTCGGGATGGAGGTAGTGTCTTACGCAGACGACACCAAATACTTGTCTCTCTCCCCCATTCAGATGTGCTTGCCGCCTCCAAGTTTAGATCTTGTATGGAGGCGGTTGGTCACTGGATGATTCAGAATTCTCTTAAACTGAATGGGGATAAGACTGAGGTGCTGGTGTTCGGCGGGAAAGAAAACACCTGGTCAGCAAATTGGTGGCCTGACTCCTTAGGAATTTGTCCTTCCCCCACAACATCTGCTAAGAATCTTGGGGTGATGATAGATCCAGCCCTTGATATGGGCAGTCAGGTGAGCAGAACGGTCTCCACCTGCTGGGGCTTGATTCACACCCTGCGAAGGATTAGGAAATATCTTTCCTTGCAGGCTAGAAAGCAAATAGCCGTCGCACTCATCGGCTCTCGTTTGGACTACTGTAATGCGCTGTATGCTGGGTTAAACCGGAGCCACCTACAGCGCTTACAGGTGGTCCAAAACACCATAGCCAGATTTGTCCTGGATATCCCCAGACGTTCCTCAGCCACTGCGGCCAGGAAAACGCTGCATTGGCTACCGGTAGAATTTCGAATCCGGTTCAAAGTCCTTTGCATGACCTATAGAGCCATCGCAAATAACAGCGACACGGGCATTGGGTCTATCATCTCCCATTACATTCCCGGTAGGAACTTGCGTTCCTCCGGGAAATTGCTTCTGACAGCCCCCCGCGTACGAAGAGCTAAATGGGGTGGTAGGGCTTTCTCCACGCTAGCCCCCAAATGGTGGAATGAACTCCCTCTTGACTTGAGATCCCTTCCATCCTTACAGAAATTCCGCATTGCCCTAAAAACTCGACTCTTCCGGCAAGCCTATATGTAAGGACGTCTGTTTCAATTTTGACTGTATTGTTAGGCGCCTTGATACCTGCGGGTTATTGTTTGCGCATTATAAATTGCTTTCATATCATATCATATCAGAGACAGAGTGAAGTTATTGTTCTTTGGTTTTTGCATGCCGTTCTGATTGTGGTGCGATAGATGCTCCTGGCTACCACCTAGAAATATATCTTCCCACACGTTTACTCCGTCTAGATGGCCGGCGACGATAATACAGCCCTGGCGAGTTGGGCCTGTTGTATATCCTGGAATGGTAATGGCCTGCTCAATCAAACGAAATGTTCCATAGTTCTTTGATTCAACAAATGTTTAAACGTTGACATCCTTTTTCTTCAGGAGACCCAACGTTTGAAGAATAAAACCCTCTTTATAGCCAGCTACGGCCCAAACAAATTTTTCATTCTCGGTTTGCAAAGTGGTCCGATCCCAAGGGTAGATAAGTGGTGGCCACTGGTTGATTACAAGGTGAACCACTGTCACTAGTAAATATCTATGCTCCACACCAATTAGCTACCTTCTCTCTGCAGGTAGTCACTAGGCTCGTGGGCAAAAACCTGCTAGACCCCTTGATAATGGGAGGGAATTGGAATGGAGTGGTCGATGAATTCATGGACAGACTCACAGTCGTCAGGGTCCAGATAGTGGCCTTCCCAACTTCAGCCATTTCTAGAGGCACTAGGCTTCTCTGACGTATGGTGCATGTTCCTCCGCCAGAAAAAAGGCTACATCTTCTATCTGGGCCACATGACACCCTGTCCTTCCTCAACTATATATTTGTACCCAGGAAAGAGTCACAAAGGGTCCTAGCTGCACAACTTCTTTCCTAGAGCCTCTCTGCCTATTCCCCTATAGTTATCTGCTTATGGACGGGTCAGCGCGTAATTTCCCAGTGATGGCGGCTGTTGGCCTGGACCCTCCACGACCATGCCTTACCTTACACATAGAATGCACAATAGGTCAATACCTCGCTCAGAGCCTGGACATGGTTGATTCCAGGCACATTATGGGAAGCCATACTGGCGACCCTCAGCGGGGAGATTATCAGCTACCTGACCATGAAAAACTGAAAGACTGGCAGACAATATAAGACCTCGGGACACAAATCCAACAAATGGAACAAACGTATGTTGCAGGCCTGGATAACTGGCTACATGATAACATCACCCTAACAACAGTGCTGCTGCGCAGTTTTCTAGAAGAGGGAAATGTGTTCTGACAAGCATCAAAATCCTGCACAGTGGAATAAGTGTTAAGCAAATAAACAGGACCAAAATAATTGAAGAGAATCTTGACACAATAATCAAGAATTTAACACCAATTTATTAAAATAGACAGTATTTTCATAAGATTTTAGAGACTAGAGCGAAAAAGATCCATCAGAGGGTTGCAGAGATATAGATTTTACAAGCAATAATATATCAAAGCAATTTCACTCAACTTTGAACAAGCCTTGGCAAAGTCAACAAATTGGACACTTGGAAACGTTTCCAGGGAAAACTTAAGTAAGTGTGAATGCGATTGGTTATAAGTACTTGGTTGACCAACTATGGCAGGTAGCTTGTAAGGGGCACCAGAAAAGTCTTCAAGAATACTTACCTTCACAAAATAAACAGTTCTTTAGCAGTTCCAGGCACTTTATCCTCTTTGCCATGGATTCCATTGCAGAGGTCTTGATGCAAGGTATTGAGGATGCTGAAGATGCTCTAAGGAGGCTGTTAATGCAATGCGGTTGACAGGGGTCTTCCTGCAGTTATTCCTTGGTTGATGAAGATATCAGGGGGGTCATGTTGCAGGGTCATCATCCCACAAAGTGCTCCCCGGTCTGTCCAAAGTTCAGTTGCCACTGAACAACCAGTCACCAGTTGCCACAGACCAATTCAGAGTCGATAACGCGCCCTGTGAGGGTCCCAGCAACTCTCCGACAGCACTCCTGGGCTCATCGAACTCGGGGGCAACTCTGTGCATCATGTCTTGGCCCTCTATGGTGCATGGCAGTGGTGGTATCGGCTTGAAGAATTTGTGCATGAACAGGAGGCCACTCTTGGAGTTCTCTTGGCTTGATTGGGCTCTGAAACCAGCTTCTGCTTGAGTAGGACGAAGCAGGCACAGTCCTCTCTTCGCTAGCCACCAGGTGCAGCAGGTTCAGTCTTTGATGATGCAGCCTCTCTGTGCTGGTGCCTTGGTGCAAAAAGAACAGCTGATGGGCGGAATGGTGAATTAAACAAACTTTCACCCCAACAACAGATCTGTTATATCCATTTTTTTGCATGCCACGCCATTCCAATTTAGACCATGCCATATGCAAATCAGTCTCGATCCTATTCCCCAGTGGAACAGTCACAGCCATATCTTCTAGGCCCGGTCTTCCCTAAACTAGAAACAAGCATCTTGGGACCGGTTTTGGGGGTAACACCCCTCATCATCCTTGATAGGTTGAATTGGTGGCCTATCGAGCATGGGACCCACTCAGGCTCCTGTGGTGCAGAAGGGAAGTCCTCATTCAGTCCTTCTTCCAAGTTGGCCAAGATCTGAGGTCTAAGTGGCATGTGTGTACGCTTTATGCTTGGAAAGTGCCCCTAGGGCAAGATGCGGTTGGTAGCCATTGGGCTCCCAGGTTCCCTCCCACCTGGTGACCACTTCCTGTGGAGTGTGGTCTCCCCCTATCCCAGAAAGCACCATTCTGAAGACTTCCTAGACGGTGAGACTCCCCTCTCCTGTACAGACCTTGCTAGCCCACCTCCAGGGTGTGGCTACCTCAGGGTTACACACCCCTACCTCCCTATCCTGCAATCCCTCATTGCTCTCCTTCCTGACATTCATTGCATGTCTCTCTAGGAGGACGTTATAGATAATAGGGTTGAACCCATGTAGTCAGTGGGACCTGGGTAAGTGATCAATATATATATAAGGGGGTCCCAGACCAAACACACAATCAATTATTGAATATCACGATATTTAGTTGAATTGATCCAAAACAAAATGAGGGTGCTCAGTGTTTTTTTATTTTCACTGCACCGTTAAAACCATTCAATGGTCAGTAAATCAGTAATAGCATACACAAATTCAATGCGCCCACAGGGGAAAGGGGAAAAAGTGCAGGGGAAAAACATTTTTGATAGTTGTACATCACTAGTCAAAATTCTCATATGTATGAATCCACACGTTTAAATCATAAATTCAATTGATCCCCATACGAGAGGTCAAATAAAGTAAGCATACATCAAAACATTTTCACAGCAAAAGAACTCCTAATCTGCTGTATACATCATGCTGTTGTTAGGAGTCCGTGGTGTAGATAAATGTCTACGTTTCGACCCAGAAGTTGTAGGACAGTAGATCCTTACTGCGCGGGTCTTCGTCAGGACGTGAAGGGAAGGTGGGGGGTTGGTGGGGCTGATTCCTAAGCATAATAGAATAGAGACTAAATTACTTAAGATGGTCTCAAAAGAGTCCCGAAACAATATGATAACGGAAAAGCCCGTTATCTTCAAAATTAAAATTAAAATTAAAATTAAAATTAAAATGAAATGAAGGATTATACTGAGGATGAGCCACAACGTTGCACGCAAAACATTATTAAAATTTTTAAAATTAAAATTACCTGGTAGAAAGGCAAGGAGGGTGTAGTCTAAGGCGGCCAGAAAAAAGCGTGGTCCGTGACAAATCTGTGGCTTTTTTACGGTAGGTGCTGGGAAACGCTATCCATAATCATTCATATGGACGTCAAAGATATCACTTAGACCATATAGTTTAAAATACTCCTATAGGCCTACCTCACCATTCAGGATGGCTGGATTAAAGAAATTATCTGGTTCATGTCCTCCGTCAAAACGGGAAAGGGGTTTTTTTCAATCTTTAAAGCGGAACGATCACTCGTATATATCTGAAATAGCGAAGGGAAGCGTTTAGTTAGCAGACCTCAGTGACTATGAGTGGAGAAAGACTCCCGTTGCTATTGGTAACAGGGAAGCATTTTAGAGAGATTTTTAAAATATTACTACCAGGATTGGTCTACACCCTCGATAGTGTAGACCAATCCTGGTAGCATTATTTCATCACGGTCTTTTAGATACGGATAGCGTTTCCCAGCACCTACCGTAAAAAAGCCACAGATTTGTCACGGACCACGCTTTTTTCTGGCCGCCTTAGACTACACCCTCCTTGCCTTTCTACCAGGAAATTTTAATATTGTTTTGCGTGGAACGTTGTGGCTCATCCTCAGTATAATCCTTCATTTCATTTTCATTTTAATTTTCATTTTAATTTTGAAGATAACGGGCTTTTCCGTTATCATATTGTTTCGGGACTCTTTTGAGACCATCTTAAGTAATAAGGGGCCCGATGTAGGTAAATCTACATTTACCACTTCATAAATACCGAATCATACCGAATCGGTATTTATGAAGTGGTAAATTAGAGGGGGGGAGATGTAGGTATTTCAGATTCGGTAAATACCGATTCGGTATCCCCCATTGCTTCCTATGTGCCTTGAAGCCCATAGGAATCAATGGGCACTACCGAATCGGTAATTACCATGTTACTATTACAATTACTATTCCCACTCCAGTGAGTGCAACAGTAGGGAAAGCATTGGATAGTGTAGGGATAAAAATTACTATTCCCACTACAGAAAGTGCAACAGTAGGGAAAGCGTTGGATAGCGTAGGGGTAAAAATTACTATTCCCACTCCAGAGAGTGCAACAGTAGGGAAAGCGTTGGATAGCGTAGGGGTAAAAATTACTATTCCCACTCCGGAGAGTGCAACAGTAGGGAAAGCATTGGGTAGTGTAGGGGTAAAAATTACTATTCCCACTGCAGAGAGTGCAACAGTAGGGAAAGTGTTGGATAGCGTAGGGGTAAAAATTACTATTCCCACTCCAGAGACTGCAACAGTAGTGAAAACATTGGATAGCGTAGGGGTAAAAATTACTATTCCCACTAAAGTGAGGGCAACAGTAGGGAAAGCATTGGATAGTGTAGGGATAAAAACTACTATTCCCACTACAGAAAGTGCAACAGTAGGGAAAGCGTTGGATAGCATAGGGGTAAAATTTACTATTCCCACTCCAGAGATTGCAACAGTAGGGAAAGCGTTGGATAGCGTAGGGGTAAAAATTACTATTCCCTCTCCTGTGAGTGCAACAGTAGGGAAAGCATTGGATAGTGTAGGGGTAAAAATTACTATTCCAACTCCAGTGAGTATAACAGAAGGGTAAGCGTTGGATAGCATAGAAGTAAAAATTACTATTCCAACTCCAGAGAGTGCAACAGTAGGGAAACCGTTGGATAGCGTAGGGGTAAGAATTACTATTACCACTCCAGAGAGTGCAACGGTAGGGAAAGCATTGGATAGCGTAGGGTAAAAATTACTATTCCCCCTCCAGTGAGGGCAACAGTAGGGAAAGCGTTGGACAGCGTAGGGGTAAAAATTACTATTCCCACTCCAGTGAGTGCAACAGTAGGCAAAGCGTTGGATAGCGTAGGGGTAAAATGTAATATTCCCACTCCAGTGAGTGCAACAGTAGGGAAAGCGTTGGATAGCGTAGGGCTAAAAATTACTATTCCCACTCCAGTGAGTACAACAGTAGGGAAAGCGTTGGATAGGGTAGGGGTAAAAATTACTATTCCAACTCCAGTGAGAGCAACAGTAGGGAAAGCATTGGATACCGTAGGGGTAAAATTACTATTCCAACTACAGTAAGTGCAATAGTAGGGCAAGTAAATACTTATTATTTAAATATAAATAATATAAAAAGTAACAACAATTTCAAATTAATTGAAATATTTTACAATTGTGTAAAATATATTAAATAATGAATTTAAAATAAAAATAAAAATTATGTAATAATAAAAATTACCTACTAATAATTATTTACCTATTAATATTAAAATAATTAACAATTTGAAAGTATTTTTAAACATTAACTCAATGATTTAGTTATTAAAACATGTAATTACTTACAAGCTATTCCCCTAAAAAAACACAACCCACTACAGAAATTAATTTAATAAAATTAACATAATTATCAATTAATCAATTACAATAAATTTCAAAATATATATTAATTAATTACAAATTAATAATTAATTTACGATTAGTTCTAAATAAATACCAATAATTAAATTAACATATTTAAATAATTATAATTAAATTACTTCTCACCCTATTCCCCTATAAACCCACAACCCGCTACAGAAAATAAATTACTAAAATTAACATATTTATCAATCAATCAATTACAATTAATTACCAATTATATTTAATTAATTACCAATTAATAATTAATTAACAATTAATTTTAAATAAATACCAATGAATAGAATAACATATGTAATAATTATAATTAAATTACTTCTCACCCTATTCCCCTATAAACCCACAACCCGCTACAGAATTATATTACATAAAAAATAAAAATTAATATTAACTTACCTTAAATTCGATATTTTTGTTGTCTATATTATGTCTAGTCGATATTATGTCCATACTATATTTTTGATTTGATATTATGTCCATTTTATTCGATATTAAAATTTTCCAGTAGATATTTTGGTAGTCTACATTATGTCTAGTCGATATTATGTCCATTCTATATTTTTTACTCGATATTATGTCTAGTTGCTAATGAAAACTCGATATTTTGACTCTACACCCAACGCACCAGGGGTCGTTGACAGTAAGTAGTTAAAGTGCGGATTTCTATTCCTTAATATGTCTTTTTATGTTGCCTTGAAATGTCTTCCTATTTGTCGAAAACAGTACTAAGTGTACAGTTTTTGCTGGGATCTTGGGAAAGGTAGGTTTCTTGCAGCTTCTGTGGCCTTGCAGTTTAACAGCAGTTCAGCTATCTGACCCTTTTTGTCCACTTTTTTGTCTTGGGTACAAGTAGGCGCAGGTCCATTCCTTTGGGTCTCTCTCCACAGATTTACAAGCATGGGGCACACAGATTACCATAAACTGCGGATTTAAAGCTACATTAATAGTGCCAATTGGGATTTTAACTAATTCCACACGTTTAATAGGGTCATAGCACAGGCACCTGCGACTAGTTAGCAACGTCCCAGTGTAAAAAGTCCAAAAACCAACAGCATCAGTTCATAAACTGTGGTGGTCATTCAAATAGAGGCATTTTCTTACAGAAACAATAAGGAATCTGTATTTGGAATTGGTGGGTTTATGGCGTCCCTTCCAGATATTGAATCCTTATGACATGTATTAATGTTTTGTGATCAGATTCTGGTCAGAAAACATCATTATTTTACCTTGAACTCAAAGGAGTTTGCAACTAATTTGCAAATGGGATTGGGTCGCCAATGGCCCTTTTCTCCTCTATGAATGTTGACAAACACGTTTTTAGGAGTAGGTAATGTTTCATTGGAAAAAAGGTATGTGTAACTTTTTAGCGCATCTCATTTTATTTCAAGGAAAATGAGGCGCATTTTTAAAACATTTTGCTTGAGGTCAAAACAATCTCTGATGTGGTGCTTTGCTAAACACAGCAGGCCTTCCCTGCAGTGAATTTGCGCAATTGTAGCAGGTCACAGTTAGCAACCTACATGATGAATATTAATGAGGTAGGTCAAAGTGCGACCCACAATGTTTCTGTATTTTATCAAGCATTCTATTAATACATAGGCCAGTTTGCAAAATCAAAAATGATTCATTAAAAGTAGGTGTGCAATTTGTGACCACTTTTACTAAATCGAGTCTTTGTACACGAGGACCTTTTACTGGTCCAAAAAAACACCTGGAGCATTATTTTGACTTGTATTTCTTAACTGCATATTGGTATATTTTGCCCTTTCGTCCCAAGTTAAACCTTTTATGTAGAGTGGCCCACAGGGTTTGCCATTTACACTCACTTGGGGTCAGTTTGAAATCTCACCTATGTTATGGTCACCTGTAACCATTAGGTACATCATGTTTTCATGGTGCTTTATGCCTTGCATTTTTTTAGATAATTTATTTGATTCTCTTAATCTACTTTTTTATTTTCTTGACTTTAATGTTGTTTGGTACTGCTTGAGTTTATCACACATTAAACAGGGATAAGCCTGCTGCTTGTGACATGACAATGGTGTGAAAAGTGTTTTCCCAGTGAACTATGTTGTAACCTTGATTGTGTCTTACACAGTTGGTGAGGTCACTCCTCCCAAATGATTAATTAACTTTCTCATATCGTGACAGCTTGAAAGTTTGTGACAGTCACGAAAAAATACTGGTATTTTTGCAAAAATACTAAACATCTGTGCAATGCTGGAGAACCCCAAGTAGTTTTAGCGCACACAGCACAACTGTAAAATGGAAGTTGCAAATCATTATTGCAACAAATTATGCAGTTTTAGAGTGTCACATGGAATTTTAATTTACTATATAAATGAAGGTCCTTCTAGGCACAGCTGAATAGCGTGTGCATTAGCACAACCGGGAGACAGATCCTCTCAGTTGCACATGATCATGGATCAATCCACAGACAATGAAAACTTAGTCGCACCTCTGTACTGTTACAATTTCACAGTGAATTATTTTGGTGCCTTGAAACTTGTTGATGAAGAGTATTGTAAAAAGAACAGTTGATGAACAGAATGCTGATCAATGTCAAAAATTCACCCCAGTAAATAGATCTGGGCCTAAATCCATTGTTTTTTTTGCTCTCCATCCCATTTCAGTTTGAACCCAGCCATATGCAAATCAGTCTTGACCCTGTTCCCCGTGTGAACAGTTCAGCCCAAACTGTCAGGCCAGGACCTCCCTGGACGGCAAACAAGCATTCTGGGACTGGTTCTGGGCATCACCCCTCATAACCCAGGCTAACTTGATTCCAGTTGCATGGAAAGCACGGGACCCACATCTAGGTATACCTGTCCCACTCGGGGGGACAAAGTCAAAAAGAAGAGTTGATTGACAGAATGCTGATCAATGTCAAACATTCACCCCAGTACAGAGATCTGGACCTATATCTATTGTTTTTTTGCTCCCCATGCCGTTCCAGTTTGAACACAGCCATATGCTAATCAGCCTTGCCCCTGTTCCCCGTGGGAACAGTCAAGCCAAACTGCCAGGCCAGTTCCCCCCCTGACTGGAAACAAGCATCCAGGACCGGTTTCAGGGCATCACCCCTCATCAGCCAGGCTAGCTTGATTTCAGTGGCACCCAGAGCATGGGACCAACGTCTGGGCAAATTCACCCCACTTGGGGTGACAAATGCAAAAAGAACAGTTGATGGACAAAATGCTGATCAATGTCACACATTTACCCCAGCACAGAGATCTGGGCCTAGCTCCAAAGTTTTTTTGCTCCCTATGCCATTCCAGTTTGAACCCAGCCGTATGCAAATCAGTCTTAACCCTGTTCCCCATAGGAACAGTCCAGATCAAACTGCCAGGCCAGGTCCTCCCTCGACCGGAAACAAGCATACTGGGACCGGTTTCAGGGCAACACCCCTCATAAGCCAGGCTAGCTTCATTCCAGTGGCATGGAGTGAACGGGATCCATGTCTGGGCCTACCTGTCCCACTCGTGTGACAAATGCAAAGAGAACAGATGATGAACAGAATGCTGATCAATGTCAAACAATCACCCCAGTACAGAAATCTGGTACTAAATCCATCGTGTTTTCGCTCCCCATTAAATGTCAGTTTGAACCCATCCATATGCAAATCAGTCTTGACTCTCTCTTCACCGCACCCGCCATTGAAGAGTACACAGCGCTTTGATGGGGAATGAGCGTCGCAGAGGAACTGCATTTCGCTGAGTACCGCCACACGACGTGATGGAAAGAGTCCAGAAACGGCAAGCATCCAGCTTGTTGAGATATGAACATATACTTATCCCTTGCTCTAACACCGTGGCGCCGCCTGGCTGGCGAGGGGTTTCCAGGCCAGGACCCTGCCATCAAAATTGAAAACTGAGGACAAAGACGCAATATGCGATAATTAATCACAGCAGGAATACAAGTACCATAAGGCATGGCGCCCATCCAGGGGCGTGTCATGAACATAAAGAAAGGTCCTTGCTGCAACTATCCTGAAGATTACTTCGTCATCCTCTGAAGAAGAAGGCAGCCACCTTCGAAACGCGTCAGGACAAAAGACGAAAAGACGAATCAGGACTTATAACGAACCTTGCTCCTTTGTTTTCAAGCTATCTAGCAACTTGTGGGAGAATAAAGCCCTGAACAGAAGCCCCGCGAGTGTGGTCGGTGTTTTCAACACATGAGCGTGCGCATATATATATATATATATATATATATATTTTTTTTTTATATATATATAAAGTCAAATCCCCCTTTCCTTTCAAAGAGGCACACCGGCACTGGCTGGGTTGCAGTAAATTCAATTATTCAGTGAAATAACACGAAGGCAAGAGGCTTCCTTATCCCAAGGTTTCTGCTTGTGAAAGCCTTGGTCACAGGAGGCAGTCTCTGTATTTTGAATTGCACCCACGTGGTCTGCTTTTAAACAGCGTGGGCCGTATTCTCTTTCAGAGTGCGCAATGGAAAACTTGAAGGCTTTAAATGAAAAGAGCATTGTGTGCTCCACCTTTCTTAATTGATGCCCTTTCCGATGCGCAAAAAATAATGTCAGCTTCTTTGCAGAGTTCGAAATGTTCATATTCCACTTACTTGATTCAAAGCAGCCCCAGCCTGCATTTTCGGAAATACATCCTTCTGCTCCCAAACTCGCCACACGCCGAAAACAGGGGGCAAGCAGGTCAGGTTCAAACAGTAAATCAGTCCACATTGCCACGCAAATAGACCTGAAAATGCAGGCTGCAGACACTAAATGGCTAAGGCAAGAAAATGCCAACTTTCTAAAACTGGCATTTTCCGGATCGTAATTTAAAATCCAACTTCACCATGAATTAGGATTTTAAATTTGGATTTTTGAGACACCAAACTTGAACCAGTCATATCTCCGATTGTGGAAATTACACATATACCATGTAATATTGTAATCCCATCCGATTGTGGTCCTTTGATAGATCTCTTTTTACCTCTACGGAAGATATAGAGTTCATACAATCAGAAGCATGCAGGTTTTTCATTACCAATACTGGCACTGCACCAACTGGCATAGTTTGGGACGCTTTTAAGTGTTCATTAAGAGGAATTATTAAGAACAGGATTGTATATAGAAGAAGGCAGTATATGGAAGAGGCGTCTTCTATTGAGACTAGTATGTCAGCAGTTCAGCTAGATATCGATATCTGCAGGGCTGACGACAGCCATGATTTATCTTTGAAACTTGCAGAATTAGATGAACTGAAGAATAAATTGTCATCGGTCCTAGACAAGCGTGTCTTGCAGAGATGGGAGGAGAGCAAACTTTCTCATTTTCAATACGGGGAAGGGGCTGGCAGATTGTTGGCCTGGAAAGTTAAATCTGACCGGGTCCGAAATAACATCAACTCGCTTACATCAGATAGAGGCACCTTCACAAGAGACGCAGAAATTAGGGAAACTTTTAAAGACTTCTTCCAATCAATATATCAGGAAGATCTTAGTGTTACATCTAACGATATTACGAGCTGGCTAGAGGATATTTCCCTACCATCCTTGTCATCTGAACAGAGCAGTTTCCTGGAAAAGGAAATAACTAAGGCTGAAGTAGAGCAGGCCATAAGGGGAGCTAAGGGATGCAAGGCCGCAGGAACCGATGGTTTACCGAATGAAATTTACAAAAACCTGATATCAGAGGTGTCTCCAGTTCTGGCGGCCTTATTCAACCAAATATTGAGGGAAGGAGATGCCCCCCCCCCGCCTCCTGGGATAACGCCTCAATAACACTCATCTTGAAGCCAGGAAAGCCTCCATCTGACTGCGGCTCGTATCGGCCAATATCAATTCTAAATGCCGATTACAAAAATTTTGCTACCATACTGGCCAAAAGGCTTGGCCAGGTAGCTCCTGACATATTGCATCCCAACCAAAAAGGTTTTGTAAAGGGGAGACAGCTATATGAGCTCACTTACGATCTAGTAGGAGCCATAGACGTGGCCACAAAGGAAGCTCTGCCCTTATCGGTTCTCACGTTGGACGCTACCAAGGCCTTCGACAGGGTGAACTGGTTATACCTGTCGGAGGCCCTGCAAAAATTCAACGTCGGGGACAAATTTCGAAGGGCAATTAACCTGCATTACGGAAGCCCTTCAGCCTCAATTTTGATTAATGGGGGCCAGCTGAGCCATTTAGGGTAACTAGGGGAACGAGACAGGGGTCTCCCCTTTCTCCTTTGCTATTCGACTTATACATAGAGCCATTTGCGCAAAACTTAAGAGATAACACACTGATAAAACCTTTTGTTTTCGGCGATTGGGAAAAAAAAGAGGCACTCTATGCGGATGACATTATGATTTTTTCGACAGATATCAACACAGCCTACCCAGAAGTCATAGACTTAGCTTTTAAATTTGGAAAAGTTTCAGGTTATGAGGTGAATGCCTCCAAAACAGAGACAATGTCATGGAATGTCAACTCAATTACTTATAATGAAACATCAAGAGCTCACCTACGGTACCTGGGGATTAATATAGTTAAAGATATAAATCTAATAGCCTCTTCAAATTTTGTTAAAGTAGCTGCGCAGTGCCAAAAACTGATGAGAGACTGGTCACACCTTCCGCTTACCATTCTGGGTAAGGTAAATCTTGTAAAAATGTCTATTCTGCCAAAGGTTTCTTTTTTATTTAATTCAATTCCGCTTTTTTTATCCCAAATTGATTACTAAGCTGCAGAGCGCGATTTCTGCTTTCATTTGGAACAACAAGAATCCAAGAATCTCTTGGAAAAAGATAAGGCGTCGCAGGGAGGCGGGCGGGCTGGCGGGCCCAGATCTCCAGGTTTACGCATGGGCATTTCAGCTTTCACATGCACAAATGTTATTAAAAACACCAACAGAAACAGGCGTAATTCATATGTTTTCCACTTTGCTGAACTGTGAGGGAGTTGGACAGGGCAGCTTTTTGTTTAAATTTGGAGACCCCAAATTTAAAATTGAAGGTACTACAGGGGATGGCCAATTCGTGGCATAAAGTGAGGCACACGGTCAAACTAGGTTATCATTCAAGTAGAGCCCCTATATGGGATTTACCCACGCCCCCAGCCTGGGCGGAAGATGTACTAACACGACCACTTAAAGAGGCTGAAATTATTTCCTGGGCGACCTGTTTATGGATGGATCTCTACTCCCTTGGGATTATTTGGTCAACAAAGTTGGGCCTAGACTTTCAAGATTCAAATATATACAAATTTCAAGCTGGGCTCAGGCATACCGCACACAGACGTGGAAGAACTTTGGTTAACTTCATGCAGGGTGATGTGGGACTTGGTCAAACCAGCCTGGCTCCGAAGGAACCATCTATTTACAATGCATCGGGCCTACTACTCGCCGCAGAGGCTGTCAAAATTCTCCCTGACAGGCCCGGTCTCTTGCCCAAGATGTGGACTAGAGGCAGCGTCTGACATTCACATGTTTTACGAATGTCCGCAAATTACTTCATTTTGGGATTGCATAAGTAGCAAACTATCCTCATTATTGGACTCTCACATCTCTATTGATCTCGGCCTTGTCATCTTCGGACTGAGTGGTAAATCCCGCAGCGCTGCCTCCAACCTGGTAGTTTATTCCATTCTGGTGGCGCGTAGGGAAATTTGCAGGCACTGGAAAGACGTCTTGCCGCCCACCTTCTACGAATGGCGTTCTTCAATCCTCCAGATCTCAAAACTCGATCTGGCAAGGGGTGGGAACCAGGGTAGGAGAGCTTTTTGGAAACAGCTGGAGCAGTCACGTTGAGCCTGTTTTTTTTTTCCCCCAGGTCCTATGATTAATGCAAACATGGCTCACCCTTGGTTCTACGGCAAGACGCCGTGGCGCCTTTGGGGCCCTGGCACCTCGGGCACTATCAACCAACAAAATTGCCCTTACGCTTGAGTTTTCATAGCTTACTAGTAGTTACTGCTGGGACTTGGCCGCCACCCTCCCCTATGCTATCCCTGCCAGCTGACGCTGAGACAGTACAGGAGCGCAGCCTGATTTCCTGCTCTGTGGCAGTTCTTGTTTTGATAGATTGGAGCCATGTATGCAAATGAGGATAATAAAACAAAAAAAACAAAAAAGTAAAAAAAAACAAAAAACAAGACAGGAGCTCCTTCAGAGTGGCAGTCCAGTAGAGTGGTAGTCCTTTCAGCAGCACAGCAGTCCTTCTTATTGGCAGAGTATCCACAGATTCAGAAGTATACTGAAGTAATGGTGTATGAGGACCTTCTTTTTTACATAGCTGTGCTTTTGAAGTGGGGAGAAGCTTCTAGAGGCATACCTTTGAAGTGCACAGATTCCCTGCCTTTCCTGCCCTGGCTGCAGACTAACTACAGTGAGGTATGCAGCCCTTTGTTGAGTACAGGACACAGCCTATACAGATGTCAGTGAAGCTGGCTCCAGCTTCTACCTCCCATCCTACTGCGATGGACTATCAAGTCACACCTAAACTCCCACTGTGTGTGGCTGTCTAGGGGGAATACACAAAGTCCAACTGCCAACTACACCCAGCTATGTGACCAAAAGCAGGCAGCAGACACCAAATGGCTAAGGCAAGAAAATGCCAACTTTCTAAAACTGGCATTTTCCGGATCGTAATTTAAAATCCAACTTCACCATAAATTAGGATTTTAAATTTGGATTTTTGAGACACCAAACTTGAACCAGTCATATCTCCGATTGTGGAAATTACACATATACCATGTAATATTGTAATCCCAATGATTTCCCATGGAAGAGACAGGCTTGCAGTAGTGAAAAATGAATGTAAGAGTTTTTTACTACAAGGAAGTATATGGCACACTTTTTAAATTCACTGCACCCTGCCTCTGGGCCTGCCTTAGGTGGGACTTATATGTATTAAAAAGGAAGGTTATGGCCTAGCTAAGGAGCCGATTAGGATCGCGGACGGAAACAGGTTCCGTCCGCCAAGTACGCAGCCAAGATACTCCCGACCGCACCGCGGAGAAACCGCCGTTGCAATTTGGATAATAATGGCACGAAACTCCGACCGCGGCTGACGGACCACATCAAACTCCCTCCCCGGCGGTCGGAGTACACCTGAGACCGCCGCAGGCGGACGGAACCTAAGAAACACCGTCCGCCACGGACGAACATGACCGCGGGAACAGTCACAGCTACCGCAATACCTGCGGAGCCTCCGTGGCTGCGATTAGGATAACGCCGCCACTCCCACGGAACTCCCCTCCATCCACGACCGCTGCGGAAACAATGCAACGATAAACGGAGCATTCAGCGGAAGGACAACACAAACACCATCCCTACCGGCAAACCAATTTCAAAATGGCTGTCGGAAGTAAATACAAAACACACTAAACAGGGCACCCACCCACCTGAAACACCCTCACCAATCACAAGCCACAATGACACCCCCCCAAGCACCAAAAAATTCACACAAGGCAACACACCCACCTAGCACCTGACTGGCAACAACCATTGGGACACAACCACAACACGAGTATAAAATTATTCCCACCCACTACCACAATCCTTTGCACCACAGCATAGCTGCAAGCAAGAGGCCGATCACGACGAACAGCAGACTCAAAAGTTCACACCACCAAACCTGCACAGAAGCACACCCACCACACAAACACCCACCACACCATTCCTACACACCACACACCTGCACATCCCAACCCACTCCACCCACACCTTGCACATCACACACCATGGCACCCAAGAAAAATCCCAAATTCTCTGACACAGAGTTGAAGGTCATGGTGGATGAAATCAGCCGTGTCGAACCCCACCTATTCGGCACACTAGTACAGCAGACCAGCGTGGCAACCAAAAACCACATGTGGGACTGGATAGTAAGTCAGGTGAATGCGTCAGGGACCGTGCCACGTACAAAGCACGAGATCCAGTGGTGGTGGAACGACCTCAAAACAAGGGTCAAAGGAATCCGTGCGAAAAACCACCTGCGGGCACACCACACTGGCGGCGGCACAACCTTGGAGCCCCTACCGTATGCAGAATGGGAGGAGAAAGTGCTGGGCATACTGCACCCATAGAGCCTTGAAGGAATCGACGAGGGAGAAGAGGCTGGTAAGTACATACCAAGCACCACGATCACACCGACATGGTCTGCCTCACACAACTGAGAAGACACATCTCCCAGGCCCCAACCCATGCATGTGGGCCTCATACTCACCAAAATGTGAACAACTCCCAACAGGCCCCCATGTCCACAGGGAGAGTGGTGGTGGGTGGGGTGTGTGAGAGACCAGCACTACGACTCCCAACAGGCCCTCATGTCCACAGGGAGAGTGGTGGTGGGTGGGGTGTGTGAGAGACCAGCACTATGACTCCCAACAGGCCCCCATGTCCACAGGGAGGGTGGTGGGGTGGGGTGAGAGGTGGGTGGGGAGTGTGAGAGACCAGCACTACGATTCCCAACACGCCCCCATGTCCACAGGGAGAGTGGTGGTCGGTTGGGTGTGTGAGAGACCAGCAGTACGACTCCCAACAGGCCCCCATGTCCACAGGGAGGGTGGTGGGTGGGGTGAGAGGTGGGTGGGGTGTGTGAGAGACCAGCACTATGACTCCCAACAGGCCTCCATGTCCACAGGGAGGGTGGTGGGGTGGGGTGAGAGGTGGGTGGGGTGTGTGAGAGACCAGCACTACGACTCCCAACAGTCCCCCATGTCCACAGGGAGAGTGGTGGGGTGGGGTGAGAGGTGGGTGGGGTGTGTGAGAGACCAGCACTATGACTCCCAACAGGCCCCCATGTCCACAGGGAGGGTGGTAGGGTGGGGTGAGAGGTGAGTGGGGTGTGTGAGAGACCAGCACTATGACTCCCAACAGGCCCCCTTGTCCACAGGGAGGGTGGTGCGGTGGGGTGAGAGGTGGGTGGGGTGTTGGAGAGACCAGCACTACGACTCCCAACAGGCCCCCATGTCCACAGGGAGGGTGGTGGGGGGGTGAGAGGTGGGTGGGGTGTGTGAGAGACCAGCACTACGACTCCCAACAGGCCCCCATGTCCACAGGGAGGGTGGTGGGTGGGGTGAGAGGTGGGTGGGGTGTGTGAGAGACCAGCACTATGACTCCCAACAGGCCCCCATGTCCACAGGGAGGGTGGTGGGGTGAGAGGTGGGTGGGGTGTGTGAGAGACCAGCAGTACGACTCCCAACAGGCCTCCATGTCCACAGGGAGGGTGGTGGGTGGGGTGGAGGTGGGTGGGGTGTGTGAGAGACCAGCACTACGACTCCCAACAGGCCTCCATGTCCACAGGGAGGGTGGTGGGTGGGGTGGAGGTGGGTGGGGTGTGTGAGAGACCAGCACTATGAATCCCAACAGGCGCCCATGTCCACAGGGAGGGTGGTGGGGTGGGGTGAGAGGTGGGTGGGGTGTGTGAGAGACCAGCACTACGATTCCCAACAGGCCTCCATGTCCACAGGGAGGGTGGTGGGTGGGGTGGAGGTGGGTGGGGTGTGTGAGAGACCAGCACTATGAATCCCAACAGGCGCCCATGTCCACAGGGAGGGTGGTGGGGTGGGGTGAGAGGTGGGTGGGGTGTGTGAGAGACCAGCACTACGATTCCCAACAGGCCCCCATGTCCACAGGGAGAGTGGTGGTGGGTGGGGTGTGTGAGAGACCAGCACTACGACTCCCAACAGGCCCCCATGTCCACAGGGAGGGTGGTGGGGTGGGGTGAGAGGTGGGTGGGGTATGTGAAAGACCAGCACTACGACTCCCAACAGGCCCCCATGTCCACAGGGAGGGTGGTGGGGTGGGGTGAGAGGTGGGTTGGGTGTGTGAGAGACCAGCACTATGACTCCCAACAGGCCCCCATGTCCACAGGGAGGGTGGTGGGGTGGGGTGAGAGGTGGGTGGGGTGTGTGAGAGACCAGCACTACGACTCCCAACAGGCCCCCATGTCCACAGGGAGGGTGGTAGGTCGGGTGAGAGGTGGGTGGGGTGTGTGAGAGACCAGCACTACAACTCCCAACA
Source organism: Lissotriton vulgaris (assembly GCF_964263255.1). Taxonomy (NCBI): domain Eukaryota; kingdom Metazoa; phylum Chordata; class Amphibia; order Caudata; family Salamandridae; genus Lissotriton; species Lissotriton vulgaris. The sequence goes on from NC_141698.1 coordinate 951,040,915, forward strand.
GGCCCCCATGTCCACAGGGAGGGTGGTGGGGTGGGGTGAGAGGTGGGTGGGGTGTGTGAGAGACCAGCAGTACGACTCCCAACAGGTCCCCATGTCCACAGGGAGGGTGGTGGGTGGGGTGAGAGGTGGGTTGGGTGTGTGAGAGACCAGAACTATGACTCCCAACAGGCCTCCATGTCCACAGGGAGGGTGGTGGGTGGGGTGAGAGGTGGGTGGGGTGTGTGAGAGACCAGCACTATGACTCCCAACAGGCCCCCATGTCCACAGGGAGGGTGGTGGGGTGGGGTGAGAGGTGGGTGTGGTGTGTGAGAGACCAGCACTACGATACCCAATAGGCCCCCATGTCCACAGGGAGAGTGGTGGTAGGTGGGGTGTGTGAGAGACCATCACTACGACTCCCAACAAGCCCCCATGTCCACAGGGAGGGTGGTGGGTGGGGTGAGAGGTGGGTGGGGTGTGTGAGAGACCAGCACTATGACTCCCAACAGGCCCCTATGTCCACAGGGAGGGTGGTGGGTGGGGTGAGAGGTGGGTGGGGTATGTGAGAGACCAGCACTACGACTCCCAACAGGCCCCCATGTCCACAGGGAGGGTGGTGGGGTAGGGTGAGAGGTGGGTGGGGTGTGTGAGAGACCAGCACTACGACTCCCAACAGGCCCCCATGTCCACAGGAAGGGTGGTGGGATGGGGTGAGAGGTGAGTGGGGTGTGTGAGAGACCAGCACTACGATTCCCAACAGGCCCCCATGTCCACAGGGAAGGTGGTGGGGTGGGGTGAGAGGTGGGTGGGGTGTGTGAGAGACCAGCACTACGACTCCCAACAGGTCCCCAGGTCCACAGGGAGGGTGGTGGGGTGGGGTGAGAGGTAGGTGGGGTATGTGAGAGACCAGCACTATGACTCCCAACAGGCCACCATGTCCACAGGGAGGGTGGTGGGTGGGGTGAGAGGTGGGTGGGGTGAGTGAGTGGTCAGTGATATGTAATGTTGGTACATTAATACATGTCATGTCCACAGCATCGATCATGAAAATCTTGTCCCTCAGGTGATCGCAACTTGACTGTGGAAACCAGCAACCGCCTGCAACAGTCGCCCCACTCACAGCACGGACTCTCTGGGGATGATCCCATTGGCAGCTCTGGTGCGGAGGACGAAGCGGGCACAAGCAGAACCCCAGGGCCATCAGGCTCACAGTACATCCCTGCCTCCACAACCTTGGCCTGTGTCACTCTAGCAACACCTGCCTCACTGAGCTGTCCAGCCACCACCACCACCTCCACCAACACCAGTACCACCACTCCTGCCTGTGCCACCCTGCCTGACCCATCGCACGACGCACGGCCATCTACATCTCAGCCAAGCAGGGAGAGGGGACGGGAAAGAACAGAGCAGAGGACACATCACACTAACAGGAGTGCTTCTCACTGGCGAGCTGGGGAAGGACACCCACCCCATCACTCCGCTGAAACACTGGAAGCCCTAGCCAGAGTCCAGGCCTCCTATGATCGGGGGCAGGCACAGGCTGATCGTGCCCACCTGGACTCAGTGGAGAACACCAATATGTTGTGGGCCATTGACAGCCGCCTAAGGTAAATAGTGGACCTCATGGGCCAGCAAACAGCACTGTGGAGGGACTGGTTATCCCGCACCACACCACCTCCCGCTCAGCCAAGTGCCCATCCGCCACGGTCACCAACACCACCACCACCGCGATCTGAGCCCATGGACACGGATGTGGCTCCTGACCAACCTGTCCCCCCAGCTGTCTCCGCTCCATTTCCAAGACGGAGGAGCCGTCCAAGGCTGGAAGTAGGTGAGAGCAGCGGGGAAGCACCATGCACCCGCTCGAAGAGGGGCCGCCAGTGACTGAAACCGTGCCTGAGCCTGCCATTCACCCGCCAACTATCCTGTCCCACAACACCAAGTATTGGCACGGGTCTGCTGGACTAGCTGGACATCACCCAATGTCGTGTCACCACGGTCTTTTCATCTACCATGACCTTCAACTCACACTCCCCCACCCAACACTTACTTGTAAATATCCACCAGCACCAATTCACAACCTGTCAGACGTTACCAGGTGCAGGGATCTATGTCGGTGAGAATCATGCCTCTGTGGGAGTGACCTAGGGAAAATGAGAGACAACAAACACACATCAGGAAACTGATTCACACCCATCACAACACACTGTACTGCAACATCCCACAAAGCACACTCACTACCAATTCTGTGGATGAGAGGACACACATCATGGAGCCTTGCAAGTACACAAAAATACCACACACACATGCAAACATGACATACCAGAACAGCCAGCTTTGAAACACCTCATCCACACACCACCAGCAAACATACATCACGCACTGTCAACCTGCACAAGAGGTAGTTACTCCCATTCAAGGAAAATAGCGATCAATGAGTTGACGCCTCTGGTCCACACCTTCTTCCTCACCACTATCCTCATCAGTCGACATGGGTGGGATGGGAGGACGAGGGACTTGTTGGTCTTCAGGGTCCAAGATCAGTTCAATGTCATTGCGCAAGGTCAGGTTGTGGAGCATGCAGCAGGCAATCACGATCCTGCATACTTTGCCTGGTGAGTAAGGCAGGGCCCCTCCGGTTTTATCCAGGCAGCGAAACCTAGACTTTAGCAGTCCAAAAGTACTTTCCACCACTCTACGTGTTCTTCCATGGGCACCGTTGTTGTCACGATTCCCCCGACCGCTGGTAAATCACTGCCTGCTCTAAATTGCGGAACGGAATGGGAAACTACATATCCCATGATCCTTTGCGCGGCGCGCTCCTATGACGCAGTGCGACTAGTGATTATCAGGAAGTCTCACTGTGTACGCGCTGCTGATTATTCCTGCTTGTGTTATGGTTCGTGTACTTTGATTCTTCTCTAGAGGATACTCGGAGGTCGGCGGTGGCAAGTATCGGCTCGCGCTGAAAGGACACGCAGCTTCCAGCGCGTGGGTTCAGCGTTCCTTGTTCTAGGAGTCCGTTTGTGGATTAACCTGGTGGGGCTTAGGAAGCGCCTACAACTTAACCTTCATCAGCGTGTTGCCGTTCGAATTGTGGATTTACCTGGTGGGGCTTAGGAAGCGCCCGTTTCCTTCCGTCATTGCAGCAACAGGTTTTCACGATCGAGTGGGGCACTTGTATTCATAGTTCGCTTACTGAATCTGTTTTTTGCATATTGATACATAATTTCAGGGAGCGTCTTGCTCCGGTTCGTGCAGGACACCTGGGCATAGGTGCCGCCTTACCATTCAGTGCACATTACTCACGTCTGAGCGCTTACAGAGAAGGATCTGTAGAGATGCTATATGTATACTTTACGCTGGGCATATGATTTAGTTTCCTGAAAATTTTGAGTTATTTACTAACTAGGGAATGTATGAGATATCTTGGGGTTGACGCGACTTGCATACCCTGGGGATATTCTTTCAAGCATTTCCTCGGAGGAGAAAAGACCTTTTGTTGGGAACTACCGTTTACCAGGAATGTGATCACCATTTCATTATTTTGTTTTGGGCAACATTAGGTTATCTTTATCCCTACATCTGGGTAGGTGTTCATTGCTGTCCTGAAATTTCAAGTTACTGGAGGGGAGGGGACATGGGGGTTTTCTAATGATCTCTGTATTATATTTTCTAGTAGCACAGCCAGGGGATTTAGAAGCCGCCCTATAGATCCTTCCTTCATGCAGGCACACCTGTAGGATATACAGGTGAGGTAACTTGTGTTTTGTTGACTAGTGGATCTTCTAGCTTAGGGTTCTGTGGTACTTATCCCTTGCTTCTGTGATTACAGGTTACGGTTCCAGGTGCCCAGCTGTTCCCCTCCGGACACAACTTTTTCCCCCGCTTGATCGCCTTAACAGTCTGTACACAATTACAGTCAGACTTGGGTTGATCTAGAGGTGGGCCCCCTTATAGCATCGATCCAATCCTGAGGAGCAACCAGGACAGACCTGACAGTTGTATCGCATTTCACCAGCCGTAGTTGGATTACGTATGGGACTCAGCAGCCACGGCCGGTTTGGGTACGCAGAATCACCTATGTGGGGTGATGACAGACAAAAATATTACTACCAGGATTGGTGGGTACCCCATGCCACACAGAATACACAGCTGTCCCCACAGCATACTCACCAACAAGCCACGCACGTTCTGGATGCAGATTTGCCATCAGTTGGAGGACAATGCTGCTCCGCATGATGTGGGAGTCATATGCCGAGCCTGGAAATCTGGCACACACATGGGATATGATGTTGTTGGCCAGGCACACCACCTGCACGTTGAGCGAATGAAAGTGCTTCGGATTGTGATATACAGGCTCATGTGCCCGGGGTGGAATGAGACCAATATGGGTGCCATCAAAGGAACCCACTACGTGTGGTATCTGGCCCAGTGCAAGTCTGCTTTGACTGCTGCCAACTCATCTGCCCATGGAAAATGTATGTTATCATCCTTGTAAATCATCATGGCTTTGAGAACATCCTGCAGTACCATGCTGAACATGGACTGTGACATCCCCCCGGCATGTCCAATTGTGTACTGGAAGGTGCCATTTGCAAAGAAGTGAAGTGCCGCCATCACCTTTGCTGTGGGTGTAATAGAACCAGGATATGTTCTTCGTGGCTGCAGATGAGGAGACAATTGGTCTACAAGCTCCAGCAATCTACGTCGATCAAGCCGGAATTTCCTGATCACCTCCTCGTCAACCATGTCCTCCAGCACAGTGTATGGGCGATACACATTTGGAGCCCTCCTGTGTGGGAGTAGATGTAGTAGATGTCAATTTACCAACAACGCATAGCTGTGCAACTCTATCACATGCAGGCCAACACAATCCAAATTAGAAATGTTGTCGACAATTATCATATGTGTGACATGTCTGAAATTATCTACAATACAGAGTAGCATAAAAACAATGTGCATCCACTAACAACATGATGTGTGACAACATGTACAATGTAATGTACACACATGTCAAAAGAACTGCCAACAAGACATGCCCAATGACCCAAATGTGGACAAGCGTCATCACAGACACACATGCACGTGCACACACAATACAATAATGCTACACACACTCCTTGTCTGCATGCACCAATGACCACACCTACAATGGTGAGCATCCTCACATTACATGCATGGTCACACAAGAGGCAACACACATACGCATACACAGAATGTATGTGTACCCCCACCATTGTTACTTGCACACACAAACCACACACTGACAACAGATTCTGAATGTGGTCAGACAGCATTGATGTACAGTGTAGATGTGTATGAGTTGAAATGTGTGTACGGAAAAACAAGAGGTTGCCACGTCGACATGCACACGTGTAGCAAATTGGGTGCACATCAATGTCCATAGTATGAACACACATGAAATAGTGCATGACATATGCTGTTTCGCCATCATGGTCACACCCCTCATAACGCATGTGCGGACTACCACGACGGTGCAGCATTTGAAAATCATACAGTCAGTGGCGTCGCCATGGCGATGCATGGCTTCCGCTATTTTCGATGGCGCATACGCCTCCCGCGTTACCTCTTCCCATTGGCTGCATGTGCACAGACCGTCACGGTCACATATTGGCAACCGCATATGCTTGCTTCCGCGACGGATGCATCATTTGCAGCAATGTTAATTCAGTGGCGCCACCATGGCGGTGCACGCATTCCGCGGGGGAGGTGCAGGCCAACACATACTTGTGTTTATGAAATTCGAAATGTCAGTTCATGGCCCCCCTTACAGTCACATTGCATCATCCACCGTAGAACGGTCGGCCACGGCCGGTCTCCAACAGCCGTGCCAGGCCAGTCACCTACCAACGGCCATGGCCGGCCCACAACCGCTGTGCCAGGACAGTCACCCACCACTGTGACAGGCAGAGTCACCAACCACCGGCCATGACCAGCCCACAACTGCCGTACCAGGACAGTCACCCACCACCGTGCCAGGCCAGTCACCCTCCACCGGTCACGGCCGGCCCACAACCGCCGTGCCAGGACAGTCACCCATCACCGTGCCAGGCCAGTCACCCACCACCAGCCACGGCCGGCCCACAACCGCCATGCCAGGACAGTCACCCACCACCGGCCATGGCCGGCCCACAACTGCCGTGCCAGGACAGTCGCCCACCACCGGCAACGGCCGGTCCCCAACCGCCGTGCCATGCCAGTCACCCACCACCGGCCATGGCCAGCCCACAACCGCCGTGCCAGGACAGTCACCCACCACCATGCCAGGAGAGTCACCCACCACTGGCCACAGCCGGCCCACAACTGCTGTGCCAGGACAGTCACCCACCACCGGCCATGGCCGGCCCACAACCGCCGTGCCAGGACAGTCACCCACCACCGGCCACGGCCGGTCCCCAACCGCCATGCCAGCCCAGTCACCCACCACCAGCCACGGCTGGCCCACAACCGCCGTGCCAGCCCAGTCACCCACCACCGGCAACGGCCGGCTGACAACCGCCATGCCAGGACAGTCACCCACCACCAGCCACGGCCGGCCCACAACTGCCGTGCCAGGACAGTCGCCCACCACCGGCCACGGCCGGTCCCCAACCGCCGTGCCATGCCAGTCACCCACCACCGGCCACGGCTGGCCCACAACCGCCGTGCAAGGACAGTCACCCACCACCGTGCCAGAAGAGTCACCCACCACCGGCCACGGCCGGCCCACAACTGCCGTGCCATGCCAGTCACCCACCACCGGCCATGGCCGGCCCACAACCGCCGTGCCAGGACAGTCACCCACCACCATGCCAGGAGAGTCACCCACCACCGGCCACAGCTGGCCCACAACTGCCGTGCCAGGACAGTCACCCACCACCGGCCACAGCCGGCCCACAACCGCCGTGCCAGGACAGTCACCCACCACTGGCCACGGCCGGTCGCCAACCGCCATGCCAGGCCAGTCATCCACCACCAGCCACGACCGGCCCACAACCGCCATGCCAGCCCAGTCACCCACCACTGTGCCTGGCCAGTCACCCACCACCGGCCCAGGCCGGCCCACAACCGCCGTGCCAGGACAGTCACCCACCACCGGCCATGGCCAACCCACAACCGCCATGCCAGGACAGTCACCCACCACCGGCCAGGGCCGGCCAACAGCCTCCGTGCCAGGACAGTCACCCACCACCGGCCACGGCCGTCCCACAACCGCCGTGCCAGGCCAGTCACCCACCACCGGCCACGGCCGGCCCACAACTGCTGTGCCAGGACAGTCACCTACCACCGTGCCAGGCTAGTCACCCACCACCTGCCACGGCCGGCCCACAACTGCCGTGCCAGGACAGTCACCCACCACCGTGCCAGGCCAGTCACCCACCACCAGCAACGGCCGGCCCACAACCGCCATGCCAGGACAGTCACCCACCACCAGCCACGGCCGGCCCACAACTGCCGTGCCAGGACAGTCGCCCACCACCGGCCATGGCCGGTCCCCAACCGCCGTGCCATGCCAGTCACCCACCACCGGCCACGGCCGGCCCACAACCGCTGTGCAAGGACAGTCACCCACCACCGTGCCAGGACAGTCACCCACCACCGGCCATGGCCGGCCCACAACCGCCGTGCCAGGATAGTCACCCAACACCGTGCCAGGCCAGTCACCCATAACCGGCCCAGGCCGGCCCACAACCACCGTGCCAGGACAGTCACCCACCACCGGCCACGGTCGGCCCACAACCGCCGTGCCAGGACAGTCACCCACCACCGGCCACGGCCGGCCCACAACTGTCGTGCCAGGATAGTCACCCACCACCGGCCACAGCCGGCCCACAACCGCCGTGCCAGTACAGTCATCCACCACCGTGCCAGGCCATTCACCCACCACCGGCCACGGCCGGCCCACAGCCGCTGTGCCAGGACAGTCACCCACCAACGTGCCAGGCCAGTCACCCAGCACCGGCCACGGCCGGCCCACAACCGCTGTGCAAGGACAGTCACCCACCACCATGCCAGGCCAGTCACCCACCACCAGCCACGGCCGGCCCACAACCGCCGTGCCAGGACAGTCACCCACCACCGGCCACGGCCGGCACACAACTGCCGTGCCAGGACAGTCGCCCACCACTGGCCACGGCCGGTCCCCAACCGCCGTGCCATGCCAGTCACCCACCACCGGCCATGGCCGGCCCACAACCGCCGTGCCAGGACAGTCACCCACCACCATGCCAGGAGGTTCACCCACCACCGGCCACAGCTGGCCCACAACTGCCGTGCCAGGACAGTCACCCACCACCGGCCACGGCCGGCCCACAACCGCCGTGCCAGGACAGTCACCCACCGCCGGCCACGGCCGGTCCCCAACCGCCATGCCAGGCCAGTCACCCACCACCAGCCACGACCGGCCCACAACCGCCATGCCAGTCCAGTCACCCACCACCGTGCCAGGCCAGTCACCCACCACCGGCCACGGCCGGCCCACAACTGCCGTGCCAGGACAGTCACCCACCACTGTGCCTGGCCAGTCACCCACCACCGGCCCAGGCCGGCCCACAACCACCGTGCCAGGACAGTCACCCACCACCGGCCATGGCCGGCCCACAACCGCCGTGCCAGGACAGTCACCCACCACCGGCCACGGCCGGCCCACAACCGCTGTGCCAGGACAGTCACCTACCACCGTGCCAGGCTAGTCACCGACCACCTGCCACGGCCGGCCCACAACTGCCGTGCCAGGACAGTCACCCACCACGTGCCAGGCCAGTCACCCACCACCGGCAACGGCCGGCCCACAACCGCCATGCCAGGACAGTCACCCACCACCGGCCACGGCCGGCCCACAACTGCCGTGCCAGGACAGTCGCCCACCACCGGCCACGGCCGGGCCCCAACCGCCGTGCCATGCCAGTCACCCACCACCGGCCACGGCCGGCCCACAACCGCTGTGCCAGGACAGTCACCCACCACTGTGCCTGGCCAGTCACCCACCACCGGCCCAGGCCGGCCCACAACCACCGTGCCAGGACAGTCACCCACCACCGGCCACGGCCGGCCCACAACCGCCGTGCCAGGACAGTCACCCACCGCCGGCCACGGCCGGTCCCCAACCGCCATGCCAGGCCAGTCACCCACCACCAGCCACGACCGGCCCACAACCGCCATGACAGTCCAGTCACCCACCACCGTGCCAGGCCAGTCACCCACCACCGGCCACGGCCGGCCCACAACTGCCATGCCAGGACAGTCACCCACCACTGTGCCTGGCCAGTTACCCACCACCGGCCCAGGCCGGCCCACAACCACCGTGCCAGGACAGTCACCCACCACCGGCCATGGCTGGCCCACAACCGCCAGGACAGTCACCCCCCACCGGCCACGGCCGGCCAACAGCCTCCGTGCCAGGACAGTCACCCACCACCGGCTACGGCCGGCCCACAACCGCTGTGCCAGGCCAGTCACCCACCACCGGCCACGGCCGGCCCACAACCGCTGTGCCAGGACAGTCACCTACCACCGTGCCAGGCTAGTCACCGACCACCTGCCACGGCCGGCCCACAACTGCCGTGCCAGGACAGTCACCCACCACCGTGCCAGGCCAGTCACCCACCACCGGCAACGGCCGGCCCACAACCGCCATGCCAGGACAGTCACCCACCACCGGCCACGGCCGGCCCACAACTGCCGTGCCAGGACAGTCGTCCACCACCGGCCACGGCCGGGCCCCAACCGCCGTGCCATGCCAGTCACCCACCACCGGCCACGGCCGGCCCACAACCGCTGTGCCAGGACAGTCACCCACCACTGTGCCTGGCCAGTCACCCACCACCGGCCCAGGCTGGCCCACAACCACCGTGCCAGGACAGTCACCCACCACCGGCCATGGCCGGCCCACAACCGCCGTGCCAGGACAGTCACCCCCCACCGGCCACGGCCGGCCAACAGCCTCCGTGCCAGGACAGTCACCCACCACCGGCCACGGCCGGCCCACAACCGCCGTGCCAGGCCAGTCACCCACCACCGGCCACAGCCGGCCCACAACCGCTGTGCCAGGACAGTCACCTACCACCGTGCCAGGCTAGTCACCGACCACCTGCCACGGCCGGCCCACAACTGCCGTGCCAGGACAGTCACCCACCACCGTGCCAGGCCAGTCACCCACCACCGGCAACGGCCGGCCCACAACAGCCATGCCAGGACAGTCACCCACCACCGGCCACGGCCGGCCCACAACTGCCGTGCCAGGACAGTCGCCCACCACCGGCCACGGCCGGGCCCCAACCGCCGTGCCATGCCAGTCACCCACCACCGGCCACGGCCGGCCCACAACCGCTGTGCAAGGACAGTCACCCACCACCGTGCCAGGAGAGTCACCCACCACCGGCCACGGCCGGCCCACAACCGCCGTGCCAGGACAGTCACCCACCACCGGCCACGGCCGGCCCACAACCGCCGTGCCAGGACAGTCACCCACCACCGGCCACGGCCGGTCCCCAAACACCATGCCAGGCCAGTCACCCACCACCGGCCACGGCCGGCCCACAACCACGTGCCAGGACAGTCACCCACCACTGTGCCAGGCCAGTCACCCACCACCGGCCACGGCCGCCCCACAACCGCCGTGCCAGGACAGTCACCCACCACCGGCCATGGCCGGCCCACAACCGCCGTGCCAGGACAGTCACCCACCACCGGCCACAGCCGGCCAACAGCCGCCGTGCCAAGACAGTCACCCACCACCGGCCACGGCCGGCCCACAACCGCTGTGCCAGGCCAGTCACCCACCACCGGCCACGGCCGGCCCACAGCTGCTGTGCCAGGACAGTCACCTACCACCGTGCCAGGCTAGTCACCCACCACCTGCCACGGCCGGCCCACAACCGCCGTGCCAGGACAGTCACCCACCACCGTGCCAGGCCAGTCACCCACCACCGGCCACGGCCGGCCCACAACCACCGTGCCAGGACAGTCACCCACCACCATGCCAGGCCAGTCACCCACTACCGGCCACGGCTGGCCCACAACCACCGTGCCAGGACAGTCACCCACCACCGTGCCAGTCACCCACCACCGGCCACGGCCAGCCCACAACCGCCGTGCCAGGAGAGTCACCCGCCATGGCCGGCCCACAACCGCCGTGCCAGGACAGTCACCCACCACCGGCCACGGCCGGCCCACAACCGCCGTGCCAGGATAGTCACCCACCACCGTGCCAGGCCAGTCACCCACCACCGGCCCAGGCCGGCCCACAACCAACGTGCCAGGACAGTCACCCACCACCGGCCATGGCCGGCCCACAACCGCCGTGCCAGGACAGTCACCCACCACCGGCCACGGCCGGCCAACAGCCTCCGTGCCAGGACAGTCACCCACCACCGGCCACGGCCGGCCCACAACCGCCTTGCCAGGCCAGTCACCCACCACCGGCCATGGCCGTCCCACAACCGCCATGCCAGGAGAGTCACCCGCCATGGCCGGCCCACAACCGCCGTGCCAGGATAGTCACCCACCACCGTGCCAGGCCAGTCACCCACCACCGGCCCAGGCCGGCCCACAACCAACGTGCCAGGACAGTCACCCACCACCGGCCATGGCCGGCCCACAACCGCCGTGCCAGGACAGTCACCCACCACCGGCCACGGCCGGCCAACAGCCTCCGTGCCAGGACAGTCACCCACCACCGGCCACGGCCGGCCCACAACCGCCTTGCCTGGCCAGTCACCCACCACCGGCCACGGCCGGCCCACAACCGCCATGCCAGGAGAGTCACCCGCCATGGCCGGCCCACAACCGCCGTGCCATGACAGTCACCCACCACTGTGCCAGGCCAGTCACCCACCACCCGCCCAGGACGGCTCACAACCGCCGTGCCAGGACAGTCACCCACCACCGGCCATGGCCGGCCCACAACCGCCGTGCCAGGACAGTCACCCACCACCGGCCACGGCCGGCCAACAGCCGCCGTGCCAAGACAGTCACCCACCACCGGCCACGGCCGGCCCACAACCGCCGTGCCAAGACAGTCACCCACCACCGGCCATGGCCGGCCCACAACCGCCGTGCCAGGACAGTCACCCACCACCTGCCACGGCCGGCCCACAACCGCCGTGCCAGGACAGTCACTCACCACCGTGCCAGGCCAGTCACCCACCACCGGCCACGGCCGGCCCACAACCACCGTGACAGTACAGTCACCCACCACCATGCCAGGCCAGTCACCCACTACCGGCCACGGCTGGCCCACAACCACCGTGCCAGGACAGTCACCCACCACCGTGCCAGTCACCCACCACCGGCCACGGCCAGCCCACAACCGCCGTGCCAGGAGAGTCACCCGCCATGGCCGGCCCACAACCGCCGTGCCAGGACAGTCACCCACCACCGGCCACGGCCGGCCCACAACCGCCGTGCCAGGATAGTCACCCACCACCGTGCCAGGCCAGTCACCCACCACGGCCCAGGCCGGCCCACAACCAACGTGCCAGGACAGTCACCCACCACCGGCCATGGCCGGCCCACAACCGCTGTGCCAGGACAGTCACCCACCACCGGCCACGGCCGGCCAACAGCCTCCGTGCCAGGACAGTCACCCACCACCGGCCACAGCCGGCCCACAACCGCCTTGCCAGGCCAGTCACCCACCACCGGCCACGGCCGGCCCACAACCGCCGTGCCAGGACAGTCACCTACCACCGTGCCAGGCTAGTCACCCACCACCTGCCACGGCCGGCCCACAACCGCCATGCCAGGAGAGTCACCCACCATGGCCGGCCCACAACCGCCGTGCCAGGACAGTCACCCACCACCGGCTACGGCCGGCCCACAACCGCCGTGCCAGGATAGTCACCCACCACCGTGCCAGGCCAGTCACCCACCACCGGCCCAGGCCGGCCCACAACCACCGTGCCAGGACAGTCACCCACCACCGGCCACGGTCGGCCCACAACCGCCGTGCCAGGACAGTCACCCACCACCGGCCACGGCCGGCCCACAACCGTCGTGCCACGATAGTCACCCACCACCGGCCACAGCCGGCCCACAACCGCCGTGCCAGGACAGTCATCCGCCACTGTGCCTGGCCATTCACCCACCACCGGCCACGGCCGGCCCACAACCGCTGTGCAAGGACAGTCACCCACCACCATGCCAGGCCAGTCACCCACCACCAGCCACGGCCAGCCCACAACCGCCGTGCCAGGACAGTCACCCACCGCCGGCCACGGCCGGCCCACAACTGCCGTGCCAGGACAGTCGCCCACCACCGGCCACGGCCAGTCCCCAACCGCCGTGCCAGGACAGTCACCCACCACCATGCCAGGAGAGTCACCCACCACCAGCCACAGCTGGCCCACGACAGCCGTGCCAGGACAGTCACCCACCACCGGCCACGGCCAGCCCACAACCGCCGTGCCAGGACAGTCACCCACCGCCGGCCACGGCCGGTCCCCAACCGCCATGCCAGGCCAGTCACCCACCACCAGCCACGACCGGCCCACAACCGCCATGCCAGCCCAGTCACCCCCCACCGTGCCAGGCCAGTCACCCACCACCAGCCACGGCCGGCCCACAACTGCCGTGCCAGGACAGTCACCCACCACTGTGCCTGGCCAGTCACCCACCACCGGCCCAGGCCGGCCCACAACCAACGTGCCAGGACAGTCACCCACCACCGGCCATGGCCGGCCCACAACCGCCGTGCCAGGACAGTCACCCACCACCGGCCACGGCCGGCCAACAGCCCCCGTGCCAGGACAGTCACTCACCACCGGCCACGGCCGGCCCACAACCGCCTTGACACGCCAGTCACCCACCACCGGCCACGGCCGGCCCACAACCGCCGTGCCAGGACAATCACCTACCACCGTGCCAGGCTAGTCACCCACCACCTGCCACGGCCGGCCCACAACTGCCGTGCCATGCCAGTCACCCACCACCGGCAACGGCCGGCCCACAACCGCCGTGCCAGGACAGTCACCCACCACCGGCCTCGGCCGGTCCCCAAACGCCATGCCAGGCCAGTCACCCACCACCGGCCACGGCCGGCCCACAACCACGTGCCAGGCCAGTCACCCACCACTGTGCCAGGCCAGTCACCCACCACCGGCCACGGCCGCCCCACAACTGCCGTGCCAGGACAGTCACCCACCACTGTGCCAGGCCAGTCACCCACCACCCGCCCAGGACGGCTCACAACCGCTGTGCCAGGACAGTCACTCACCACCGGCCATGGCCGGCCCACAACCCCCGTGCCAGGACAGTCACCCACCACCGGCCACGGCCGGCCAACAGCCGCCGTGCCAAGACAGTCACCCACCACCGGCCACGGCCGGCCCACAACCGCTGTGCCAGGCCAGTCACCCACCACCGGCCACGGCCGGCCCACAGCCGCCGTGCCAGGACAGTCACCCACCACCGTGCCAGGCCAGTCACCCACCACCGGCCACGGCCGGCCCACAACCACCGTGCCAGGACAGTCACCCACCACCGTGCCAGGCCAGTCACCCACTACCGGCCACGGCTGGCCCACAACCACTGTGCCAGGACAGTAACCCACCACCGTGCCAGTCACCCACCACCGGCCACGGCTGGCCCACAACCACCGTGCCAGGACAGTCACCCACCACCGTGCCAGTCACCCACCATCGGCCACGGCCGGCCCACAACCGCCGTGCCAGGAGAGTCACCCGCCATGGCCGGCCCACAACCGCCGTGCCAGGACAGTCACCCACCACCGGCCACGGCCGGCCCACAACCGCCATGCCAGGATAGTCACCCACCACCGTGCCAGGCCAGTCACCCACCACTGGCCCTTGCCAGCCCACAACCACCGTGCCAGGACAGTCACCCACCACCGGCCACGGTCGGCCCACAACCGCCGTGCCAGGACAGTCACCCACCACCAGCCACGGCCGGCCCACAACCTCCGTGCCAGGACAGTCACCCACCACCGGCCACGGCCGGTCCCCAAACGCCATGCCAGGCCAGTCACCCACCACCGGCCACGGCCGGCCCACAACCACGTGCCAGGCCAGTCACCCACCACTGTGCCAGGCCAGTCACCCACCACTGTGCCAGGCCAGTCACCGACCACCGGCCACGGCCGCCCCACAACTGCCGTGCCAGGACAGTCACCCACCACTGTGCCAGGCCAGTCACCCACCACCCGCCCAGGACGGCTCACAACAGCCGTGTCAGGACAGTCACCCACCACCGGCCATGGCCGGCCCTCAACCGCCGTGCCAGGACAGTCACCCACCACCGGCCACGGCCGGCCAACAGCCGCCGTGCCAAGACAGTCACCCACCACCGGCCACGGCCGGCCCACAGCCGCTGTGCCAGGCCAGTCACCCACCACCGGCCACGGCCGGCCCACAGCCGCTGTGCCAAGACAGTCACCTACCACCGTGCCAGGCTAGTCACCCACCACCTGCCATGGCCGGCCCCCCAACTGCCGTGCCAGGACAGTCACCCACCACTGTGCCAGGCCAGTCACCCACCACCGGCCACGGCCGGCCCACAACCACCGTGCCAGGACAGTCACCCACCACCGTGCCGGGCCAGTCACCCACTACCGGCCACGGCTGGCCCACAACCACCGTGCCAGGACAGTCACCCACCACCGTGCCAGTCACCCACCACCGGCCACGGCCGGCCCACAACCGCCGTGCCAGGAGAGTCACCCGCCATGGCCGGCCCACAACCGCCGTGCCTGGACAGTCACCCACCACCGGCCACGGCCGGCCCACAACCACCGTGCCAGGACAGTCACCCACCACCGGCCACGGTCGGCCCACAACCACCGTGCCAGGACAGTCACCCACCACCGGCCACGGTCGGCCCACAACCGCCGTGCCAGGACAGTCACCCACCACCGGCCACGGCCGGCCCACAACTGTCGTGCCAGGATAGTCACCCACCACCGGCCACGGCCGGCCCACAACTGCCGTGCCAGGACAGTCACCCACTACTGTCCCTGGCCAGTCACCCACCACCGGCCCAGGCCGGCCCACAACCACCGTGCCAGAACAGTCACCCACCACCGGCCATGGCCGGCCCACAACCGCCGTGCCAGGACAGTCACCCACCACCGGCCACGGCCGGCCAACAGCCTCCGTGCCAGGACAGTCACCCACCACCGGCCACAGCCGGCCCACAACCGCCATGCCAGGACAGTCATCCACCACCGTGCCAGGCCATCAATCAATCAATCAATCAAAGACATTTATAGAGCGCACTACCTACCCATAGGGTCTCGAGGCGCTTGGGGGGGGGGGGTGCCGCTACTGCCTGAAGGAGAGGTGGTCTTGGGTCAGGCGCAGGTCGGCCGGGAGGGAGTTCCAGGTCTTGGCGGCCAGGTAGGAGAAGGACCTTCCTCCTGAGGTTGCTCTGCGGATGCGTGGGACGGCGGCGAGGGCGTGGCTGGCGGATCGGAGGTGGCGTTTGGGAGCGTAGAAGTTGATGCGGTCGTTGAGGTAGCTCGGGCCTTGGTCGTGGAGAGCTTTGTGTGCGTGGGTAAGGAGGCGGAAGGTGATTCTCTTGTTGACCGGGAGCCAGTGCAGGTCTCTTAGGTGTCCGGAGATGTGGCTGTGTCGTGGGATGTCGAGGATGAGTCTGGCTGAGGCGTTCCGGATGCGCTGGAGTCTCTTCTGGATCTTGGCGGTGGTTCCGGCGTAGAGTGCGTTGCCGTAGTCCAGTCGGCTGGTGACGAGGGCCTGGGTGACGGTCTTCCTGGTCTCTGTGGGGATCCACCAGAAGATCTTCCGAAGCATGCGCAGGATGTTGAAGCACGACGAGGAGACGGCGTTGACTTGCCTGGTCATGGAGAGGGAGGAGTCCAGGATGAAGCCCAGGTTGCGTGCGTGGTCCGTCGGTTTGGGTGCGGTGCCCAGGGCGGGGGGCCACCAGGAGTCGTCCCAGGCGGAGGGCGAGGAACCCAGGATGAGGACTTCCGTCTTGTCTGAGTTCAGCTTCAGGCGGCTCGTCGTCATCCACTCGGCTACCTCTCTCATCCCTTCGTGCAGGTTGGCTCTGGCGGCGGCGGGGTCGTTGGTCAGGGATAGGATCAGCTGGGTGTCGTCGGCGTAGGAGATTATGTTGAGGTTGTGTTGGCGTGCGATGGCCGCGAGGGGGCTCATGTAGATGTTGAAGAGAGTCGGGCTCAGTGAGGATCCTTGAGGGACGCCGCAGCTGACTTTGGTGGCCTCTGACTTGGACGGTGGTAGGCGGTGTAGGAGAGTAGGGTCTGCAATCCTATGATCACCCAGATTTTTTGCTTTTGTTTCACTGGTTTACGACTTTCTCTGGCTGTGGGCCTGCTAATCAGACCCACAGCCTGGCTGTTCTCTTTCTAAATTACGATATGTACCCTAGGTGCATTTACCAATTGGTACTGGGTCACCTTATCAGACCCCGTAACGCAGGGCATAGGTGTACCCAGGGCCGCCAGGGGTTGCAGCATGTATTATGCCACCCCTGGCTGGCCTCTTAAATTTGACACAACTGGCTGCACGACAGCTGGGGCGAAGACGTGTAACCACCTTTCGCTTTAGGTATAGTAGCCCTATATCTAACCATACAATGGACACCCGAGTCCCTATCAGTCACTCCTATGGCAGGCCTTATCAATCCTGAAGGCAGAGTGCGTGGGCTCGTGTGAGCTACGTTCAGGCCCGAGCCGAGCCCGGCTGCAGCTTGCGGAATCAAGACCCAATAGCTGTTCCATGATAACGCGTACCACATCGGTAACTCCGGTATCGCGTTATCAAAGCATGTCGAGTAAGGTGTCATACGAATCGGGGTGCTGCCCTCTCACCAATTCTGGCGATGAGGTTAGTATCCCACCCTTCTAGAGGGACACGACATGTACGTAACTGTGAACCCCGGTTAAAGTTAACTGAAGCCTCAGCTCCACAAAATGGATGCTGCCACCACAGACACAAGTCTGACCTCCTGCTGCTGGGAGTCCTTCCAGCGAGGAGCACTTGGACAAAGGGTTTCCTGTCGAGGGCGCTGTTCGCACCGTCCCAGACAGGGTTTGTGTATTCTGGGTAGGTAGGGCTTTGGCGAGAAGGTGACTGCGGAGTGGCACCCCGGTGCTCACTACGCATCTGCCGGTTAGAACCAGTTCCAGGGGCGACAGCCCTGGCCTGGGGAAAGCCCGGCAGGGGAGAGGGGCGTAACTACCCCCCTTCCTGGTCCCACCCTTAGGGCAGGACCTAGTCATGTACCCACCCCTTTCTTTAGGATAAAGACCGGAGCGGGGACCCTTCCAAATTAGATCATCTTTGAATCAAGAACTACTTTCTACGAAAGGACACTCAAGACTCTTCTCAAGATTTCTCCCTTGTGGCTAAGGAGTAGTCACCCTGCATCAGCGGGCACCAACTAAGAACTCTGCGGTTTGCTGCAAGTCCTTCCTCAAGGATCCGACGGCCCAGCTCGACGAGAACCGGCTTCCCTGGCACCTCTGACCTCTACCCACGTCATCAGCTCAGCTGTGATCTGTGGGTGCGACGAGACCTCGAGGGACCGGCCATCATCAGAACCTGCACGCTCTTAAAAACCAGCACGACCATCGAGGTAACTCTCTGGTGAGTGCTCTGGGGTCCGAGAAGCCCCGATCCTGAGCCGCTCTAGCACCGAAGTGCAGTCTCCCAGCATCTCCACGATCTGCGTGGGGCCCTTCTGCTCGCTGCTCAGCACGTTGTCTGGTCACTCGCCGCTGGCTTGTGCCCTTCTGTGACGACATCCGAGAATCATCACTGCTGGTCTGGTTGCTCCAGACTGGCCCTTGCTTCCATCTTTGCGAGAAGCACCCCGGACCCTCCTGGTCCACTTAAGACGCCATCTTAGGCCCACCACGTGGCCCTGAGATCTGCCAAGGCTTGTTGCCCCATCCTGGGCCCAGCGACGCCGACAGCATCATCCTTCGTGGGACAGCTCGCACCTCCACCGTGGTCGCCGACAACGCCTCCTGGTCCGTGAGACTGCAGAGCCTAGCGTCGCCCACTCACCTAGTCGAGGTGACGGCCAACCGGTGCCTTCCTGGTACCCTCTGACTACTGGCTAGTAGTACGAACTTGGTCCCCTCTGCTTTCAGGTTTCATCAATCTCCGATCCAGGCTTGGATCTCTACGAACTATTCAGCACTGGTCGCCGGCCAGCAACTCCTTTCTTCCGGCTCCTGGCTCGTCAGCGAAGACCCCGACGCCTGTAAGACTTGTGCAGCCGCAGCCCTCGTGGCTAGGTAACTCGGCATTTCGGTGCCTGCATAGCCTCCTTACTCTAGGGTCCCGAGTCCCTCGCTTCCGACTTGCCTTATCGGGTCCGCCCGAGACCTTAACCTTTCCGTGTCCTCGGACACTTGTTAATTGTGCACTTGAAGTATTTGCTAAAGAGATTTGGTTTGTGCTTAGTACCCTGTCCTCATAAAGAGTACAGGGCTGTTGTGATTCTTAATAAATATCCTGTTTATTTTCATAACACTTGTGTGGTGTCCTTTCACTGGGTGTTCAAGGGGTACATGTGTGGTAAACAGCTGGCTTAACACGCCCTCTCGAGTCTTTAGCCTTAGACTTCTCGTATCCACGCTACTAGGATAGCTGGTCTATAGGTTGACTTACAACCAAACACCATAAGGGTCGTTGGAACGATACATAGCGGTCGCTAGAATAGCGAACGTTGCATATCGGGCCAACTTCTCACATTGGTGAGCAGCGGTTGGGATTTGAGCTTGCTGTTGTTTTACCACACGTATCCTAAGAATATCTTGTTGAAAGATCGCACAAGTACTGTTAGTACATATAACTAAAAGCTTAGAATACTCTGAGTTCTACTGAACAAGCTGTTGTAGCTCCTCAAGGCTTAGCACACCTTGGCTACAACTCTTAGCAAGGGAACAGTAGGTAAACACATAGTGTAGGTAGGTGCATCACTTACACCACACTAGAAACAGTATGTCGGACAAAGGAGGAAACTCTGGGTCTCCCCTTGTGTCAGTTGACCCTCCACAGGTCATCCCTTCAGGATATACTGTGCTGAGCTTCAAGGAGTTGAGACGGTTGTGTCACTCCAGGAAGATTCAGCAGGGGTCTAACCCCACAACATCCTTTCTGATTGGTCTCTTGGAGACTTATGATGCCAGAAGAGCTGAGAAACTTCGTAGCTCTTCTAATCCAGAAGGAGACATGCCTCCCCTCGAGGGAACCCGAGACGATCCTGACCTCATTCACCTCGCAACCGAGAACGAGGATGTGGAGGAGGATGAGGATGAGGATCTCTCTGGGGATGAGGCAGATAAGGGACAGGTAGAAGTCGTCAGACTAAGCAGGTCCAACTTAAGCAAACATGATAGCGGTACTGGGGGACCCCTGGGGCCACTATCAGGTCAGCTTAACATTGGGAATGGACGAGCCAGATCTCTGTCAAGAGGCTCTGGCAGATCCCTTCAAACCAATGGCTCTCACCACTTGTCTCAGAGAGGGATGACGTCCCCCCAGAGGAGAGTGTACGAAGCTAAGGAAAGGGCAGCTAATCTAAGGATTGAAAGGGAAGAACTTGCCCTGGCCAAGGAGAGGCTTGCCTTTGCAAGAGAGCAACAGTTAAGTGGGGTAGTCCCCACTGGTGGCAGCAATGTACCTAGTAATAGGGAAAAGAGTTTCGATACGAAACACCTTGGTAAGATAGTGCCCCCCTTTAAACAAGGGGACGACATCCACAAATGGATTACTGCTTTGGAGAGGGCCTGCACTGTGCAGGGCGTTCCCCAGAGTCAGTGGGCAGCTATCTTGTGGCTCTCCTTTGAAGGAAAAGGAAGAGACAAGCTCCTCACCACAAGGGTAGAGGATGCTAACAATTACCAAATCTTGAAAAATACACTCGTTGAAGGGTTCGGCCTAACCACTGAGCAGTACAGGGTGCTGTTCAGGGATACCCAGAAAACGCAGTCTCAAGATTGGTCTGATTTTGTCGATTGTGCCACTAAGGCTTTTGAGGGCTGGTTGCTGGGCAGTAAGGTTACTGATTACGAAGGATTGTATAATTTGATGATGAGAGAGCAAATTTTAAACAATTGTCAGAACCAGTTGTTGCATCAGCATCTTGTCGACTCGGATCTGACCTCTCCCCAAGAATTGGGAAAGAAGGCAGACAGATGGGTTCGAACAAGAGTTAAACAGAAC
Organism: Lissotriton vulgaris; assembly: GCF_964263255.1. Taxonomy (NCBI): domain Eukaryota; kingdom Metazoa; phylum Chordata; class Amphibia; order Caudata; family Salamandridae; genus Lissotriton; species Lissotriton vulgaris. The sequence continues at coordinate 951,062,073 of NC_141698.1, forward strand.
CAGGGCCAGAATCAAGGTGGTCAGAAGAAAGCAGACCAGAAGGGTAAAGATTCGAAAGGGGAACAAAGTGACCAGAAGTCTTCGACAGGTCCCCAACAACCCAAAGAGGGTGGGGGTCAGGCTCCCCAAAAGAAGAAAGAAGGCCAATCCAAAAGATGGTGCCAGTACTGTAAAAGTAAATCTCACTGGTTTAGTGAGTGCACCAAGAAAGGAGGAGGGCAGACTCCTGCCACTGCAGCCCCTAAGGCACCTGTGCCCCCTAGTACAGTCAGCAGTGGTAGTGCGCCTCCCAAGGGTTTAGTAGGGTTAACCCTGGGTTCTGAGGGGCGTGACAACTTAGTTGGCACACTCACTCAGGCTGTCCTTGTCAGTACAGGGGACGTGGACGTGTCCCCTGACGTAAGCCCCAATTCCTTGGGCAAATACCGACAGACGCCTTTCATAAATGGAAAGATGGCTCAGGCCTATAGGGACACTTGTGCCAGCGTCACCATGGTGACGCCTAACTTTGTGGACCCTGGACAGATCATGCCAGGTACAGAATTCCTGGTGACCAATGCAAGCAATGTCACTACCAATCACAGTATGGCAATTGTAGCTTTCTCCTGGGGAGGGGTAACTGGCCAAAAGAAGGTTGTAGTTAGTCCAGACCTCCCAGTGGATTGTTTGTTGGGCAATGATTTGGAGTCGTCACAATGGTCAGAAGTGGAGCACCGGACTCACATGGAAATGTTAGGTTTGCCAGCACATGTGTTCGCTGTGACTAGGTCACAGGTCAGGAAATGCCCCACTGAACAGGTGCTGGATCCTGGAACAAAGGACCAGACACCTCCCAAGAAAAAGAGCAGTAGGGTTAAGGCTGCGCCTTCCCCCTTGCCCCAGGTCGAGGATCAAGTCTCAGAGGAGGCTGACCTACAGGAATTGAGGGAAACTGAGCCTAGGGAATTCGAACTTGATCAAGTTGAATTCTTGGGTGCAGGGGGACCCTCAAGGGAAGACCTGGGGAAGGACCAGCTAGACTGCCCTTCTTTGGAACCCCTCAGACAGCAGGCTGCTGCTGAGGCTGCTGGGAACGCCACAGATACCCACAAGGTATACTGGGAAGATGGACTCCTGTACACTGAGTCAAGAGACCCCAAGCCTGGCATGACCAGGAGGCTGGTTGTACCCTTGTCTCAGCGTGGTTTCCTACTTACCTTGGCCCACGAGATTCCCTTAGCAGGTCACTTGGGCCAGACGAAAACGTGGGACAGGCTTGTCTCACACTTTCACTGGCCACACATGAACGAAGATACCAAGGAGTTTTGCCGCTCCTGTGTCACTTGCCAAGCCAGTGGTAAGTCAGGTGGCACGACAAAGGCCCCCCTTATACCATTGCCTGTGGTGGGGGTACCCTTTGAACGGGTGGGGATCGACATCGTCGGTCCCATGGAACCACCTACAGCATCAGGGCACAAGTTTATACTGGTGGTAGTGGATCATGCCACCAGGTATCCTGAAGCTATTCCCCTTAGGACCACTACAGCACCTGTTGTGGCAAGAGCCCTAGTTGGAGTGTTCTCCAGAGTGGGCTTCCCTAAGGAGGTCGTCTCCGACAGAGGTGCAAACTTTATGTCGAGCTACTTAACTGCTATGTGGAAGGAATGTGGTGTTAACTACAAGTTCACTACACCCTATCACCCACAATGCAATGGGCTTGTTGAGAGATTCAACAGGACCCTAAAAGGGATGATTCATGGACTACCGGAAAAGCTTCGGCGTAGATGGGACGTCCTGATCCCCTGCCTCTTGTTCGCCTACAGAGAAGTCCCACAGAAGGGGGTTGGCTACAGCCCTTTTGAACTTTTGTACGGGCATCCTGTAAGGGGACCACTGTGTTTGGTGAAGGAAGGATGGGAGAGACCTCTCAAAAAGCCTGCAACCAACATAGTGGACTATGTGCTCGGCCTCCGCTCGCGGATGGCGGAATACATGGAAAAGGCATCTGAAAACCTTAAGGCCAGCCAAGAACTCCAAAAAGCTTGGCATGACCAAAAGGCTGTCTTGACTGTTTACCAGCCCGGACAGAAGGTGTGGGTGTTGGAGCCAGTGGCCCCAGCAGCACTCAAGGACAAGTGGTCCGGGCCCTACACCATCCTGGAGAAAAAGGGAGAGGTCACCTACCTGGTCGACCTGGGAACTCCCCGGAGCCCCCACAGGGTACTCCATGTCAACAGGCTAAAAGCATATGTCGACAGGAAGGACATGAGTTTGCTCATGGCCCTAGATGAGGGACAGGAGAAGGAGAGTGACCCTCTCCCCGACCTGCTCACTCAGAATCCTGACGATGGATCGGTAGATGGTGTTGTCTTTTGTGGCAGCCTCTCCGAACATCAACAGAGCGACTGTAAACAGGTTCTTCAGTCGTTCAGACATATGTTTTCTCTAACACCCAGCCAGACCGATTGGTGTACCCATGAGGTTGACACTGGTGACAGCTTGCCCGTGAAGAGTAAAATCTACCGGCAGCCTGATCACGTTAGAGACTGCATCAAGAGTGAAGTGCAGAAAATGTTGGAGCTGGGAGTCATTGAACCCTCGGATAGCCCTTGGGCTAGTCCCGTAGTTCTAGTGCCGAAACCTCACACCCAGGGTGGTAAGAGAGAGATGAGGTTTTGCGTAGACTACAGGGGTCTCAATGCAGTCACTAAGACTGACGCCCACCCAATACCAAGGGCAGACAAGCTTATCGATAGATTGGCTTCGGCCAACTACCTAAGTACGTTTGACCTGACAGCTGGGTATTGGCAAATCAGGTTAGCTGAGGACGCCAAACCTAAAACCGCATTTTCAACCCCTGGTGGGCATTATCAGTTCGTGGTGATGCCCTTCGGTCTGAAAAATGCACCTGCCACCTTCCAACGGTTGGTGAATCAAGTCCTTACTGGGCTGGATGACTTCTGTGCGGCGTATCTTGACGATATCGCTGTCTTTAGCTCCACCTGGGAGGATCACCTGGTCCACCTGCGGAAGACGTTAGAGGCACTGCAAGCAGCAGGTCTCACTATCAAGGCCACCAAGTGCCAGATAGGGCAGACACAGGTTGTATACCTGGGCCACCTTGTAGGTGGAGGCCAGGTTCAGCCACTGGAGAGCAAGATACAGTCAATCAGGGACTGGGCTCCTCCAACCACCCAGACTCAGGTTCGAGCTTTCTTGGGCCTGACTGGATACTACCGGAAGTTTGTCAGGAACTATGGTTCCATCGTGACACCATTAAACGAACTGACAAGCAAGAAAATGCCAAAAAAGGTTCAGTGGACAGCGAGCTGTCAAAAAGCATTCGATGACCTAAAGCAGGCCATGTGCACGGCGCCTATCCTCAAGAGTCCGGACTACTCCAAACCATTCATTGTCCAAACAGATGCTTCTGAGTTGGGTGTGGGAGCTGTTCTTTCTCAACTGAATTTTGATGGTCAAGACCAGCCCATTGCTTTTATAAGTAGAAGGCTGACCCCTAGAGAGAAGAATTGGTCAGCTATTGAGAGGGAGGCCTTTGCTGTGGTTTGGGCCCTGAAGAAGCTGAGGCCATACTTGTTTGGCACTCACTTCAAGATTCAGACCGACCATAAGCCCCTCTTGTGGCTAAATCAGATGAAGGGTGAAAACCCCAAACTGCTTAGGTGGTCCATTTCCCTACAGGGGATGGACTTTACAGTGGAACACAGACCTGGTACTGATCATGGCAATGCCGATTGGCTCTCCAGATATTTCCACTTAGAACAAGAAGACTCACCTGGTCAAGGTTAGCTTAGTGTTCCGACGTTTGGGGGGGGGTCATGTAGGAGAGTAGGGTCTGCAATCCTATGATCACCCAGATTTTTTGCTTTTGTTTCACTGGTTTACGACTTTCTCTGGCTGTGGGCCTGCTAATCAGACCCACAGCCTGGCTGTTCTCTTTCTAAATTACGATATGTACCCTAGGTGCATTTACCAATTGGTACTGGGTCACCTTATCAGACCCCGTAACGCAGGGCATAGGTGTACCCAGGGCCGCCAGGGGCTGCAGCATGTATTATGCCACCCCTGGCTGGCCTCTTAAATTTGACACAACTGGCTGCACGACAGCTGGGGCGAAGACGTGTAACCACCCTTCGCTTTAGGTATAGTAGCCCTATATCTAACCATACAATGGACACCCGAGTCCCTATCAGTCACTCCTATGGCAGGCCTTATCAATCCTGAAGGCAGAGTGCGTGGGCTCGTGTGAGCTAGGTTCAGGCCCGAGCCGAGCCCGGCTGCAGCTTGCGGAATCAAGACCCAATAGCTGTTCCATGATAACGCGTACCACATCGGTAACTCCGGTATCGCGTTATCAAAGCATGTCGAGTAAGGTGTCATACGAATCGGGGTGCTGCCCTCTCACCAATTCTGGCGATGAGGTTAGTATCCCACCCTTCTAGAGGGACACGACATGTACGTAACTGTGAACCCCGGTTAAAGTTAACTGAAGCCTCAGCTCCACAAAATGGATTCTGCCACCACAGACACAAGTCTGACCTCCTGCTGCTGGGAGTCCTTCCAGCGAGGAGCACTTGGACAAAGGGTTTCCTGTCGAGGGCGCTGTTCGCACCGTCCCAGACAGGGTTTGTGTATTCTGGGTAGGTAGGGCTTTGGCGAGAAGGTGACTGCGGAGTGGCACCCCGGTGCTCACTACGCATCTGCCAGTTAGAACCAGTTCCAGGGGCGACAGCCCTGGCCTGGGGAAAGCCCAGCAGGGGAGAGGGGCGTAACTACCCCCCTTCCTGGTCCCACCCTTAGGGCAGGACCTAGTCATGTACCCACCCCTTTCTTTAGGATAAAGACCGGAGCGGGGACCCTTCCAAATTAGATCATCTTTGAATCAAGAACTACTTTCTACGAAAGGACACTCAAGACTCTTCTCAAGATTTCTCCCTTGTGGCTAAGGAGTAGTCACCCTGCATCAGCGGGCACCAACTAAGAACTCTGCGGTTTGCTGCAAGTCCTTCCTCAAGGATCCGACGGCCCAGCTCGACGAGAACCGGCTTCCCTGGCACCTCTGACCTCTACCCACGTCATCAGCTCAGCTGTGATCTGTGGGTGCGACGAGACCTCGAGGGACCGGCCATCATCAGAACCTGCACGCTCTTAAAAACCAGCACGACCATCGAGGTAACTCTCTGGTGAGTGCTCTGGGGTCCGAGAAGCCCCGATCCTGAGCCGCTCTAGCACCGAAGTGCAGTCTCCCAGCATCTCCACGATCTGCGTGGGGCCCTTCTGCTCGCTGCTCAGCACGTTGTCTGGTCACTCGCCGCTGGCTTGTGCCCTTCTGTGACGACATCCGAGAATCATCACTGCTGGTCTGGTTGCTCCAGACTGGCCCTTGCTTCCATCTTTGCGAGAAGCACCCCGGACCCTCCTGGTCCACTCAAGACGCCATCTTAGGCCCACCACGTGGCCCTGAGATCTGCCAAGGCTTGTTGCCCCATCCTGGGCCCAGCGACGCCGACAGCATCATCCTTCGTGGGACAGCTCGCACCTCCACCGTGGTCGCCGACAACGCCTCCTGGTCCGTGAGACTGCAGAGCCTAGCGTCGCCCACTCACCTAGTCGAGGTGACGGCCAACCGGTGCCTTCCTGGTACCCTCTGACTACTGGCTAGTAGTACGAACTTGGTCCCCTCTGCTTTCAGGTTTCATCAATCTCCGATCCAGGCTTGGATCTCTACGAACTATTCAGCACTGGTCGCCGGCCAGAAACTCCTTTCTTCCGGCTCCTGGCTCGTCAGCAAAGACCCCGACGCCTGTAAGACTTGTGCAGCCGCAGCCCTCGTGGCTAGGTAACTCGGCATTTCGGTGCCTGCATAGCCTCCTTACTCTAGGGTCCCGAGTCCCTCGCTTCCGACTTGCCTTATCGGGTCCGCCCGAGACCTTAACCTTTCCGTGTCCTCGGACACTTGTTAATTGTGCACTTGAAGTATTTGCTAAAGAGATTTGGTTTGTGCTTAGTACCCTGTCCTCATAAAGAGTACAGGGCTGTTGTGATTCTTAATAAATATCCTGTTTATTTTCATAACACTTGTGTGGTGTCCTTTCACTGGGTGTTCAAGGGGTACATGTGTGGTAAACAGCTGGCTTAACACGCCCTCTCGAGTCTTTAGCCTTAGACTGCTCGTATCCACGCTACTAGGATAGCTGGTCTATAGGTTGACTTACAACCAAACACCATAAGGGTCGTTGGAACGATACATAGCGGTCGCTAGAATAGCGAACGTTGCATATCGGGCCAACTTCTCACAGGCGGACTCTTTGAGTTCTTCCATTGAGAAAGGAGACGATCCATTCCAGCGCCTTCTCCTGGATTCCGACGTTGCTGAGGCGTTGCACTAGGGTGCGGTGGCAGACCGTGTCGAAAGCCGCGGAGAGGTCTAGGAGGATGAGGGCCGCTGTTTCCCCGTTGTCCATCAGGGCTCCGATGTCATCGGTGGCGGCGATGAGGGCGGTCTCGGTGCTGTGGTTGGCCCAGAATCCGGACTGCGATGGGTCGAGGGATCCGTTCGTCTCGAGGAAGGCGGCCAGCTGTTTGTTGACGGTCTTCTCGATGACTTTGGCTGGAAACGGGAGTAGAGAGATGGGGCGGTAATTCTTGAGTTCGGTGGGGTCTGCTGTGGGTTTCTTCAGTAGAGCGCTGAGTTCGGCGTGCTTCCAGCTCTCGGGGAAGGTGGCGGTGTCGAATGAGGTGTTGATGATGTCCCGCAGATGGGGTGCGATGACAGCGTCGGCTTTGTTGAAGACGTGGTGAGGGCAGGGGTCGGTCGGAGATCCGGAGTGGACGGAGATCATCGTGTGGACGGTGTCTTCGGTGTTGACCGGGGTCCAGGCGCGGAGGGTGGTGGTGGGTGGTGTTGTTGCGGTCGTGGCGTGCGTCGGTTGAGTGCTGAAGCTGTTGTGTATGTCCGCGATCTTGTTGTGGAAGTAGGAGGCGAGGGAGTTGCTGAGGTCTTGCGAAGGGGTGATGTCGTTGTTTCCGGCGTTGGGGTTGGAGAGCTCTTTCACGATGTTGAAGAGTTCCTTGCAGTTGTGTGCGTTGTTGTCCAGTCGGTTCTTGAAGGCCGTTTTCTTGGCGATGCGGATCAGTTGGTGGTGTTTCCGGGTGGCGAGCTTGAGGGTGGTCCTGTTGTCCAGCGTGGGTTCCTTTCTCCAGGCTTTCTCGAGGGCACGGCAATTCTTCTTGGAGCTCTTGAGTTCGTCGGTGAACCATGGGGCTCTCTTACTGCCGGGTCTGCTGGGCGGGGTCTTCAGTGGGGCGAGTTTGTCCATGCATTTGCTGATCCACTTCGTGAGGTTGTCGGCGGCCTGGCTGGGGTTCGCTGAGCTGGCCGGAGGGTGCTGGCTCAGGGATGCGGCGAGCTGGTCGGCTGTGATCTTGTTCCAGCTTCTTCGGGCAACCTGTTGCTGGTGGTGGTGGGTCGTCGTTCTTTGGAAGGTGAAGTGGATGCATCTGTGATCCGTCCAGTGGAGTTCTGTGGCGTGGCTGAAGGCGATGTCTTTGCTGGATGAGAAGATGGCGTCGAGTGTGTGTCCGGCGAGGTGGGTGGGGGTGGACACCAGCTGCTTGAGTCCGAGGTTGGCGAGGTTGTCGAGCAGGGTGCCGGTGTTGCAGTTGTTGTTGTTCTCCAGGTGGAAGTTGAAGTCCCCCAGGAGGATGTAGTCAGCGAAGGGGAGGGCGTGCGGGCTGACGAAGTCGGCGATGTCCTCGCTGAATTGAGTGCGTGGTCCCGGAGGTCGGTAGATCAGGGTGCCTCTGAGGGTGGTCTTCGGGTCGGTGTGGATCTGGAAGTGCAGGTGTTCGGCGGAGGGTGGGGTGTTGTCGGTGCTGGTCGTGATGCGGATGGTGTTCTTGTGGATGATGGCGATGCCTCCTCCCACCTGGTTGGCGTTGCGGTCCCTCCGGGTGATCTTGTAGCCCTTTGGGATGGCGATGGCGATGTCGGGCGCTGAGGAAGCGTTCATCCAGGTCTCCGTGAGGAAGGCAACGTCAGGGGCTGTGGTGTCGAGGAGGTTCCAGAGTTCGATGGCGTGTCTGTGGACGGAGCGGGTGTTGAGCAGGATGCACTTGAGGTGGTTGCTGCTGGTGTTCGGCTTGGCGGGTGCTGGTGCGAGGCAGGTCCGGATGCAGGTGAACTTGCAGGTGTTGCAGCTGAAGGGTCCGTGGACGCGTCGTGGGGTGGCTTTGCTGCATCCTGGGACTCGGCCGGTGTTGAGTGCGATGAGGGCGGCGGCGGTGTACGTCAGGCGGGTCGGTCGGGGTCCTCGTGGGCCAGGGGTAGACGGGCTTACCTTTGGCGCGTCTTCGGCGCACAATCGGCGCGCCCGCTGCGCGTGACCGCTGCGCGTTCGCACGGTCGCCATATAAGGCGAAGTGCGCGGGTGGGCGGGGCAGCTGGGAGGCGGGAGCGGGGAGGGATACAGAAGGCAAAAGGGGTGGGGCTTGGCGGCGGTGGCGGGAAGCGGGGAGGGAGAGCGGAGGTCGGCGAGGTAGGCGGGCAGACAGGAAGGAGAACGCAAAAACACGGGCACAAAATTAAAAAGAGAGACAGGCAAGGATATAAGCACAAGATCAGGAAAAAACAAATAAACAAACAATTAGAGCAACCGGCAGGCAAGCACGGACCACGCCGCTCGGAGGAGGGGGCGTGGTCAGCGGCAGCGCGACAGGCAGCGAGGCAGCTAGGCAGGGCAGAGGGGCACACGCAGCAGCTGGTGGCCGTGCGGCACGGGGGTGTCCCACAAGTGGGTCACACTCACCTGCGTCGCACGGTCGCCATATAAGGCCAAGTGCGCGGGTGGGCGGGGCAGCTGGGAGGCGGGAGCGGGGAGGGATACAGAAGGCAAAAGGGGCGGGGCTTAGCGGCGGTGGCGGGAAGCGGGGAGGGAGAGCGGAGGTCGGCGAGGTAGGCGGGCAGACAGGAAGGAGAACGCAAAAACACGGGCACAAAATTAAAAAGAGAGACAGGCAAGGATATAAGCACAAGATCAGGAAAAAACAAATAAACAAACAATTAGAGCAACCGGCAGGCAAGCACGGACCACGCCGCTCGGAGGAGGGGGCGTGGTCAGCGGCAGCGCAACAGGCAGCGAGGCAGCTAGGCAGGGCAGAGGGGCACACGCAGCAGCTGGTGGCCGTGCGGCACAGGGGTGTCCCACAAGTGGGTCACACTCACCTGCGTCGCACGGTCGCCATATAAGGCCAAGTGCGCGGGTGGGCGGGGCAGCTGGGAGGCGGGAGCGGGGAGGGATACAGAAGGCAAAAGGGGCGGGGCTTAGCGGCGGTGGCGGGAAGCGGGGAGGGAGAGCGGAGGTCGGCGAGGTAGGCGGGCAGACAGGAAGGAGAACGCAAAAACACGGGCACAAAATTAAAAAGAGAGACAGGCAAGGATATAAGCACAAGATCAGGAAAAAACAAATAAACAAACAATTAGAGCAACCGGCAGGCAATTCACCCACCACCGACCACGGCCGGCCCACAGCCGCCGTGCCAGGACAGTCACCCACCAACGTGCCAGGCCAGTCACCCACCACCGGCCACGGCCGGCCCAGAACCGCCGTGCCAGGACAGTCACCCACCACCGGCTATGCCCGGCCCACAACCGCCGTGCCAGGACAGTCACCCACCGCCAGGTGTATACTGGCCTGGGCCGGTGGTGGGTGACTGGCCTGGCACGGTGGTGGGTGACTGTCCTGGCACAGCGGTTGTGGGCCGGCCGTGGCCGGTGGTGGGTGACTGGCCTGGCACGGCGGTTTTGGACCGGCCGTGGGCGGTGGTGGGTGACTGGCCTGGCACGGCGGTTGGGGACCGGCCGTGGAAGGCCGGTCTACGGTAGATGATGCAATGTAACTGTAAGGGGGGTCATTAACTGACATTTCGATTTTCATAAACACAAGGATGTATTGGCCTGCACCTCCCCCGCGGAATGCGTGCACTGCCATGGTGGCGCCACTGAATGAACATTGTTGTTCATTCAGTCTCGGAAGCAAGCACATGCGGTTGCCGATGTGTGACCGTAACGGTCCGTGCACATGCAGCCAATGTGAAGAGGTAATGCGGGCGCATATGCCCAATCGAAAACAGCGGAAGCCGTGCACCGCCACACCAGGCCCAGTCATTGGCCCTTTTTGAAAGAGGCATCCAGGGGGAACCAATTGCTGCCGACGTGTGCCACTGACATGGGCTCTGTGACCTATATATGTGTGATTTCCACAAGCACACATCCACTGCTGTGATCCAGTGCTTCCTGTGGCCATCACCTCGACCTGCTGCTGCTGAGCTGACCAACGACTGCTGCCTGTGACCATCACCTCGACCTGCTGCTGCTGAGCTGACCAACGACTGCTGCCTGTGACCATCACCTCGACCTGCTGCTGCTGAACTGGCCAACGACTGCTGCTGTAGTGCCACAGTCCAGGACCTTGCCATGCAGAGAGTGCGAGAGATCCGGTCTCGTCCCTTCACCGCAGAGGAACTAGATGTTCTTGAGGCTGGTGTGCTCAGCCACTACCAACACCTCTACGGTTTACCCGGACAGGTGGTAAGTGCAGTGGTGTGCATGTTGTCGGCCATGAGGTGGTCAGTGGCTCCTGTCTTCTGCAAGCCTGGTGGTGTGATGTGGGACCTTAACATGTGTTGTGCAGAGCATGGCTGCATGTAGATACGTGTTTCTACAAAATTTGTGCTTGTCATGCTGTCCACTTACGTTACCCTCTTGTCTCCCATCGTGGTAGGTAAACCTGCACCTTCGCAAGGCCGTGTGGAGGAGCATAGCACGTGATGTACGGGCAGTGGGGGTGTGCAATAGACGACACACACACTGCCACAAGCGCTGGGATGACATATCCAGGCTTAGGAAGAATGTTGCGGAGATGACACTGGGGATGATTCAAAGATCAATTCGTCTAGCCCGACGCACCATGACCCCTCTTATGCACCGTATCATTGCTGTGACGCATCCTGACCTGTCCGCCCGGCTGAGTGGGGATCAACAGCAAACTACCGGTAAGCAGACTGTATGTGTATGGTACTTGGGAGTGCAATGCATGTATTGGTGCTCAGACACAGTAGTGACTTCCGTGGTGCATATGTTTCGCAGAAATAGCATGTTGGTGCCATTGGCGGAGTGTGCGTTGGCATACATGAACGCCAGGTTGACAGGCCACTTGCTTAGTAGTTGAGGGTTCAAGGACATGCCGTACAGGTCTGTGGTCACATGGCATGACATGTGTGCAGATCTACATTCACTTGCCCTGTTCGTATGATGTACATGTTCCACGGCCACCACCGCTTCTTTAATGTGAGGATGACTGGTAGGGGTGGGACGTGTGCAGGATGGGGGCTACATGTTCTTTGTCTGAAATGGAATCAGAGATTTGTTGCCCTTAGTACGTGAGTGTGGCACTTACTTGCACCTCTTTCCTCTCAATTTCAGCTTTGGCAGAGGGCACTGACCCACAGACAACAGAGATGAGTGGTGGCAATGCATCCGGATCAGACATCTCACACACACGCAGACTGACACAGAAGAGGGCATCCCCGGAGTGGGGGACAGGACCGTCCCTGAGGACTCGCATGTCGAAACACCATCGTCCTCATCTTCCGACAGTGTTGGTGAGTCAGCACTGTTGTCACAGACAGGGAGTGGGCAATCAACACCTTCGGTGGGACACAGCACACAGGTCCCACACTGCCGCCAACTGCACCAAGTCCTGCTCGTGCACGCAGAAGTAGAGGGAGCAGAATGGCCTTCGGTGCAGGCACCGCTGCCCCTGCCCCGGTGACCCAAAGTGCACTTTGTGCTGAGGCTGTTGATCTGCTGCGTCAGCTGTGTGTGGGGCAGACCAACATGATCAATGCATTCCAAGACCACTATAGGAAGTTGGGGCAGGTGGTGGCATTCATGGAGGGGATGCATGGCGATGTTGCTGGTCTACACAGGACAGTCCAGTCATTGGCAAACACTGTGTCTTCTGCCATTGTACAGTCGCATAGACAGGGTGCTACTTCTGTTCATCCATCTACACCACTTGATGTCTCAGGGGGGAGTGAATTTTCTGACCAGGACTCTTTTACAGGTTATTGCACTAGAAGCAGCCACAGGCATCACGGCAGGGCACGGAGGGCACAGACACCATCCCCTAGGACAGGAAAATCTGTTACCAAAGACGACGTGAACTACACTGGAGTTCACACACAGGATCCCCAAGGGGTTTTGGGGGAAATGGCTTCGCATGCTACACAGGCATCCCACACACAAGGTACTCCCAAGTCCAGGGACACTCCCAAGGACAAGGACAGTACTAAGGAAGGGGCGACTCCCAAGGGCAGGGACAAGTACACTACAAAGGCAAAGCCACCTCAAAGGAGCAGGGACACGCCCAAGGAAAAGGACAATACTAAGGAAGGGGCAACTCCCAAGCACTGGGACAAGGACATTACAAAGGCTAAGCCACCTCAAAAGACCAGGGACACAGCCAAGGACAAGGACACTACTAAGGAAGGGGCGACTCCCAAGAGCAGGGACACTCCCAGGGACAAGGTCGCTTCTAGAGACAGGTACACTACAAAGGACAAGTCTGCAGCAAGGGACAGGGCCACGTCCAGGGAACAGGGAAAGTCCAGAGAAAAAACTCCTCCAACGGCCAAGGCACATCCAAGGGACAAGGCTTCTCCCATAGAAACTAGCTTCATCATGGATAGGCATACATCACCCCTGGCTGCACTGAGGCTGATGTTGTCGAAGGAACGGAAAACAGATGTCTCCGCGGAGGAGTCCCCCCATACCTCCACTCCCATCCGGGCCCGTCAGAAGCAGAGGAAGGAGTACCCTGTTGTTGCATCCCCCATTACACATGTTGCAGAGGCCAGAAGGCAGGCACACAGCAGGGTCTAGCACGTCCCCAGAGAGCAGACCCCCAGCAGCAGATGCTCCACCTTTGGTGGGTGATATTTCATTTGAGTCCGCACCACGTGCCAGTCCTGTCATGTCCAGGGTGCCCTCACATATCCCTAAGAAACGTAGACACACACCATTGACACCTGCCCGTCCCGATGTCGCTCCAGTACAGCTATCCCCAGCTCCCAGAGCCACCATGCCTCCTGGCCCATACAGCCCTGTGGCTCATCATTTCGGTGTTCCCAGTGGTGCCTCAGAGGTTCACTCTCAGTTGTCAGATAGTGGCACTGTGTCTGTTGCCTGCTGTCATGCATCTGACTGACTGACTGGCATCATGTAGTGGCACTGTCTCAGTTGTGCCCTCTCCTGTATCTGGTGCTGGCAGTGTGTCTGGGTCTATGGCTCATATGTCAGTCACTAGAGCTGTGGCAGTGTCTCACACTCCTATTCCTGGTGCTGGCAGTGTGTCTGGAACGATGACTCATGTGTCACTCACTACATCTCTGGCTGTGTGTCACACTCCTGGTTCTGGTTCTGGCAGTGTGTCTGGGTCTATGGCTTATGTGTCAGTCACTAGAGCTGTGGCTGTGTGTCACACTCCTGGTTCTGGTGCTGGCAGTGTGTCTGGGTCGATGGCTCATGTGTCAGTCACTAGAGTTGTGGCTGTGTCTCACACTCCTATGTCTGGTGCTGGCAGTGTGTCTGGGTCGATAGCTCAAGTGTCAGTCACTAGAACTGTGGCTGTGTCTCACACTCCAGTTTCTGGTGTGTGGGAGGGCAGGCTTGATAAACAGGCGAGGAGGCTGAAGTATAGGTTTAAAGGAAGGTTTATTAACAAAAGGTATAGAAGGGGTAGGTTGTTGTGTTATTGGTATTGGTTGTTTTACAGCTTCATCAGAGTCTGACGAGGATGAAGAAGTCCGGTCTTCGGTTTGTCCTTGACTGTGATGTTCTCCCCGGAGGCTCATAGAAGAACAAAGAAATGGAAGGAGCCGTCAGAATGATATATTACTGTTTCAAAATGTCATACCGTTATTACACCTCGGCGCTCTAGGTTTGTTGAAGTGAAGTTGAAGTTTGTTGGACGCTACCCTCACCCACTCTTTTCCACCCCCTCCGGTCTATTCCCAAATCCCAATCACTAACCTGGCTCCGCCGTAACTCTCCTGAGTTACGGCCGCTCTCCAGCCACCTCTGGACACCACCAATCTTCGGACCACTTTTCGTCTTCGTCCTCGATATTTCCTGCTGTCCAGGTCTTCTCTTGGTCGGGTCCCGCGTCTTCTTTCTGCAGACCGGGTTCCACGTCTTCCTGCTTGTAACCGGGTCCCGCGTCTTCCAGCTTGAAACCGGGTCCCGCGTCTTCCTGCTTGAAACCGGGTCCCACGTCTTCCTGCTTGAAACCGAGTCCCGCGTCTTCCTGCTTGAAACCGGGTCCCCCGTCTTCCTTCCACGCTGCACTCGTTCCACCGACTTCCTTCCCGTAACGGTTGTTCCACTCCTTTCTTATTGTACCTGGGTAACTGCTTCCGGTGCTCGAAGGTGGGACTTCCGGGTTGTGATCCCGTTCGCATCCCTGCGAAGACAGATGAGAGGAGTCTGTATACCGTAGTTGTGGGGATCAGGTAGGCAGTCTCTCACATCCCCTTTCCCTTGCTGTCTTTCTTCTAGGGGGCTGCGTTTCTTGTGGATATCTTGATAAATAGTCAGCGTTTCCTTGTTCTTGCCCTTTCCTATGTCGAGTCTGGAATCTATACGGTTGTAAAGATAGAAAGCACCTCAGCACTCTCTCGTTATGACCCTTGTTTCGAGCTAACCATTCTAAGGGTGCGTGATCTGTAAACAGAGTGAACTCTCTCCCTTCTAAATAGTACCGTAATGTCTCGATTGCCCATTTGATGGCAAGGGCTTCCTTTTCGATTGTCGCATAATTCTTTTCTCGAGGAAAAAGCTTACGGCTAATATATAGAATTGGTTTCTCTCCTTGTGGTGTCTCTTGCGATAGCACGGCGCCTAGTCCCTGATCAGAGGCGTCCGTTTGTAATATAAATGGACGAGAATAGTCAGGACTGATCAGAACAGTTTCTGATGTTAAAGATCGTTTTAGAGCTTCAAAGGACTGTTGAACAGGCCTAGGTGGGCATTGCAGAATTTGTTCGGCATTACACCGCTTTTGTAGCAGATCAGTCAGTGGAGCTGCCATCTGTGAAAATTGGGGAATGAGTCTTCTATAATAACCCAGTAAACCCAGGAATGCTCGTAAATCTTTTTTTGTCTTGGGGAAAGGAATGTGGGAAATGGCTGACAATTTTGACGGTTGCGGTCTTATGACGCCGTCTCCCAACAGATAACCCAGATACTTAACAGTTTGGGCTGCCAAATGACTTTTGGCCGGGTTAATCTTCAAACCCTGTGAGCCAAGGGTTCGCACAATTGTAGCAAGATGTTCTAAATGCTGTTCCCACGTATCACTGTATATGATGATATAATCAACATAGGCTCCAGCAAAACCATCATATGGTCTCAGAATCGTATTCATGGCTCGCTGAAATGTGGCAGGAGCCCCATGTAAACCAAAAGGTAACATCCTAAATTGGTACAACCCATCGGGTGTGGAAAAGGCTGTTTTTTCCTTATCTTCTTTTTTTAATGGTATTTGCCAATATCCTTTGCACAGATACAAAGTGCTGATGTATTTGGCTCTTCCTATTCTTTCTACCATTTCATCCACTCGAGGGAGTGGGTAAGTATCAAATTCGGAGATTTTATTCACTTCTCTAAAGTCAATGCAAATTCTAATGGAGCCATCCGGTTTCGGTACAAGTACAATGGGAGAATTCCATTCACTTTTAGATGGTTCTATAATTCCCATTTGCAACATCTTTTGTACTTCCTCTCTTATTATCTGTCTCCTTGCTTCAGGTATACGGTAGGGTCTCAATCTAACTCTCTTACCGGGTGGTGTTCTTATGGCATGTTCAATTAGATTGGTCACGCCTGGTGTATTGGAGAAAACGGATTCATGAGGTTGTAACGCCTCCATCAACTCATCCGTTAGAGTTTCTGGTAAGTCTGGATAGATACACTGTTGAAAAAGGGGTTTTTGAACTTTGACGGTATGAACTGCCACTGGTGCTGGACCTTCCCATTTCTTAAGCAAGTTCACATGGTATATCTGAGAGATTTTTTTGTTGCTGTCTACCTCTATACGATATGTTACTGGGGTAACCTGTTGTAATACTGTATAGGGACCCTGCCATTGTCCTAGTAATTTCTGATCTGATGATGACATCATAAGCAATACAAGATCCCCCACCTGGAAAGTTCTCAATTTTGCCCCTTTGTCATATTGTATCTTTTGCGCGTTCTGTGCCTCTTCTAGATTGTTTCCGACTATTTCTCGCATTGACCCAAATGTGTTTTTAGATTCGCTACATATTCGGGTAAGGGTTTGGTATTGTCGTGTTCGGTCTCCCACTGTTCTCGGGCCAGATCCAAGAAGGTGCGGGGCTTATGACCATAGAGTAACTCAAAGGGAGAGTATCCAGTGCTCTTTTGTTCTTCACATCTGATGGCAAAAAGAGCCAAAGGAAGAATGTCTTCCCATTTTCTGCTTTCTAGATCAAGCAGCTTCTTCAGAGTCGTTTTAATAGTAGCATTATATCTTTCTACCAAACCATCTGTCTGTGGATGATAGGCATATTTTCGGATTTGGTGTATCCCTAACTGTTTGCATACGTCTTTCATTAATTTGGAAACAAAAGGAGTTCCCTGATCTGTTAGGATTTCTTTGGGAAACCCTACCCGGGAAAAAACTCCAATCATGGCTATAGCAACATTGGTAGTGTCAGGACGACGAAGAGGTATGGCCTCAGGGAATCTAGTGGCATAGTCACCCATCACTAGTACATATCTATAACCACTTCGAGAAGGTAATAGAGGACCAATTATATCCATGCCCACCCGACTGAAAGGATCATTGATAATGGGCAGCGGTAGTAATGGCGCTCGAGGAGGATGATATTGACTACGTCGCTGACAAATGGGACATTCTCTACAGTACTTTTTTACTTGCTGATAAATTCCTGGCCAGTACAAGTTTTTCACAATGGTTTTCTCGGTTTTATCTGCCCCAAAATGACCTCCCAAAAGGTGACTATGGGCTAAGTACAACACTTTTTCTCGGAAGGGTTCTGGTACTAACAACTGAGATTTTTGTTCATGTCCCTTCCGATATAACAATCCATTCTTAATAAAAAAATAGGGACCTACATGTGCTGGATTTTCTTCGTCGAGGGCATTCTTCCATGCCTCATGCAGTACAGGGTCCTCTCGCTGAGCAGCATGAAAATTGCGACGTGTTTCCCAGGGATTTTCCACGGGAATGGCTGGCATTACCAAAGGTTTCCTTCCCTTTTCAGGCCTTTTCTGATTGCGACTCTTCAGTGGTTTAGAAGGTGGCCATTCTTTTTCAGCATCTTTGGAAAAAGGGGCTGTAGCTAGCCATTCATTCATTTCTTCTGGTCCTATTTCCTGTAATAACTGGGGTAGCTTATCGTAATCGTTGCCAAGGATAGCTTGTTCCGGAAGTCGTGGTATTAAACCTACAGTCAAAGATTTGCCCTGATCTTGAGGATGTTGGATAAGGACCTTGGCAGTCGGGTATGGTTTGGTGTCTCCATGTACACACTTGATGGCTACCATGCCGTCAATGGGTCCTATTCGGTCACCCAAGTCTTGTGGTCGGACTACGCTATGTAAGCAGCCTGTATCAGCTAAGGCTGTAAGTGGTTGTCCGTTTACTGAGACTGTGCATTTATAGGGAGGTAGTTTCTTGTTGGGAGGGGAACAATAATAGTTGCAAGCTAACCCGATTTCCATGGGTTCTTCTCATTGTGGGCAAAACCGGGCTATATGACCCATTCCTCCACATTGGAAACATTGTGGTCCAGTCAGAGGGGGTCTGTTGAGAGGGATACTGGGCACTGGCAGGCTAGGAGTACCCGGAACAAGAGCAAGGGGTTCAGGTTTCTTGGGTAGAAGGGGTCTGGCCGGTCTATGAAGTGAGTGTCCCACAGTTTTTCCTACATCCTCTTTACCTTTCTGAAAGTCCTGAGCCCTGCTATATGCACTGGCTATCTCTACTGCAGTTTCGAGGGTGAAGTTTGCCTGTTGCCGAACCCAACGTTGAATGGGAGGATGTAAGGAAGTTAAGTAATATTCTAGATATATCTTTGCCATAATTCCGTCCTTGTCTGTAGTGGCTGGCTTCAGCCAACGGTCTGCCATGTCCTTCACCCTAAAATAGAGTGCACGAGGAGTCTCTTGTGGACCCTCCTTCATTTGCCGTAGCTTAATTCGATATGTTTCGTCATCAATTCCCAGTCTTTCCAAGATACATTTTTTTATATCTGCATAGGGAACCGTCCCCTGGATTGTGGCAGCTTGATAGGCGGCCTGCAAGTCTCCTGATAACAGGGGTCCCAAATATTGTCCCCATTTATCTGTGGGCCACGAGGCTGCATTTCCCATGAGTTCAAAGTTACTAAAAAAGAAATCCGGGTCTTCTCCTGCTACATACCGCTGTAGCACTACTGAGGGTAGGGTTGTAGGACCTCTTTGTTGACTAAGGGCGGTGGTCAATTTGTCCACAACGGCTCCTTGCGTTTGTGCTTGGTCGGCGAGTACTTCTTGTAGTTTTCCTCGATCTTCCTCCACGACCGTTAGAAATCATTCCATTACTTTCCCCAAATGTTCTTGGTTTTCAGCCATTTTAGCTAAGGCAGCCTCCATTTCGCCTTTTGATCCCACTTTTGACACCACTTGTGGGAGGGCAGGCTTGATAAACAGGCGAGGAGGCTGAAGTTTAGGTTTAAAGGAAGGTTTATTAACAAAAGGTATAGAAGGGGTAGGTTGTTGGGTTATTGGTATTGGTTGTTTTACAGCTTCATCAGAGTCTGATGAGGATGAAGAAGTCCGGTCTTCGGTTTGTCCTTGACTGTGGTGTTCTCCCCGGAGGCTCATAGAAGAACAAAGAAATGGAAGGAGCCGTCAGAATGATATATTACTGTTTCAAAATGTCATACCGTTATTACACCTCGGCGCTCTAGGTTTGTTGAAGTGCTTTGAGAACAGTCCCACAACCAAAGTAAAGGTGGAAAGAGGAAAGATCAGGCTTTTTAAAAGTAACCGAAACTTTAAACGTATTGCTTGTTCATAAGTTTATCTAGTGCTGTCATATGGATACTTCATTACATATATTGCGTTAAGTTAGCATGAGTGTATTACATGTTTAAACAGCCGGTTTGCCTTCGGCTTCAGTTTTGCACATGACACATACTTGTTGTTGTAGCTTTCACCCTAGAAGCGATGAGGTGGTTTATTTGAGAATAATATGTTATTTCTATGCTATCAGCTTTGCCTGGTACACTTGGTACAACTGTCTGCACACTGAGAGCTGCACACTCTAAGATTAACCTAACACAAGGTTGCTGGGAGGCCTGATCCTCGCACCACATTAGACATAACACAAATAATGTTGATGCCAACATTTTGGGCTCTACGCGGGTTTAAGATAGAGTTACACGGAATGAACACAGACACTTGGTGCTGCGCATGAAGAGAGCTGGTAGCTGTTGATGTGAACTGCTCCTACTGACATTGAGAGGTATGGGGCCGCCCTGCTAAAGCCCGAATGAGACCTTCATATATATAAAATAATATGCTAGATAGGGTGCGCGAAATATAGGTGCTATCGATTTCTATAGGTTTTGCATTATAACATGCTAGCACCTTTTGCTTACTATGGATTAGTGACTATGCTGCTGACTCTGATTATTATAATCTGCATTTTGGTATTATACAAGATACTGCGTTTGAGAACTTTGCATTGAATAATAAATATTTCAAACTTGCACTTGTGTTCTTTGACTCTCAGGTTTGGTTTGAAATGATTATATAACGAAAGAGTGTTCATGTGTTCCACGATTCCTGAGGTATTCTAAAGATCATGTTCTGGTTTGTCTAAGACATGGATCATTCCATAATGATCCATGAGACACTGTAGCTAGCTAGGTAAGGGGATTTCTGACACTGAGATGAGTTTTGGATCATCCTAACTCACTGAGGTTCTAGATCTCTATGCACAGTTCTGTGGGAGAACGGAAACCCTGCTACATGGCGCCCAACGGTTTGGTTGGCCTTAAAACATGACACTCGAGTAGTATATCATTCATACCTTGACACCTTCATTCCCGTTTCCGGTAAACGGTGGTGTCGGAAAACCTACCTGTTTTTGTAATAGGTCTTTTCAAGCTTGAATTCTACTTTAAACGGTTTCTTTGAATTACTACCCAGTTGTGCTACAAAGTGTTCTTTGTCTTTTTTCACTTCCTGTGCTACCATGGCCGTGGACATAGCGCAGCATAGCCGCGTCGCGGTTCGCGACCACTTGAGGGCATATAATGTCCCTGCGGAAGGTTTGGCTGTGGTTCTAGTGGTGAGTGCGGAACATGCGTACCCGTACGAATTGTTTTATTCCTGGGTGACGTTTCCGGAAGTGAACGCTAATTCGGGCGTCTACCACTCATACACTGCCTCGGCTGTTCCGGCGGCTTATGCTCCGTACAGAGCACTGGAAGTACCTATAGATGTTTGGCAGCACGGAGTTTGGTTTGGTGGCGCCCTACCCCATTCTTTAACGGCTCCGAGGTTAGGTCCGTTGTCCATTGCGGGCACGGCCTGGCCCGCCTTGGGTGGATTTACTCCACATCCTAATCGCGCCACTTGTAATGTGGGTGATCTGCGGCGACTGCACGATGTCGCGGTTGACGTGATTAGAGCGCTTGTTCATTACATTGGTCGTAATATACATGGCGCAGCCCCCGCAGGTGCGCAGCTTCGAGCGGAACAGGCTGGTTTGAAAATCAGTCCTGTCTTGGTGAATTCCGTAATGGGCAGAAAGCCAGAAAATAAGGATGATTTTCCTTACTGGCTTGCCGAGAAATTCGACCAGCTGAAGGCTGTGTTTCCTAATACGACTCCGGGTGAAAAACACCGGATTCTTACGCTTAGTTTACCGAAGGATTTAGCCCCTGAACTTGCTGACTGTGAAACATGGGGTAAGACTTTTGCAGCGGTTTACTCGAGGTGCTTTGGCACCCCGTCAGTGTCGAACCTGTCTGCGGTCCTAAAACGTGTTCAGGATGATCACGGACCGGAGTCGGCGGTTGAGTTGGGTATGCGCCTGAGCGGTTCATTTGAGACGGTTTGCGGTATTATCCTTGCTAATGTAAAAGGGGATGCAGTGAACTTTCAGGTAGCCAATGGTCTGGCGTTAGTTCCCGATGCCGAGAAACCCCGTCAGCTGGCAAGAATTATTGTGGCGGCTTATAAAACGGTTGGCCGCAATTCTAAGGGTGTAAAGGTTTTTCTTGAAAAAGAAAAGAAGCAGCCCCAGGGACAGTCTTCGGAAACGGGTGGACAACCCAAGTCCAAAAAACAAAATTGGCCTAAAAAACAGAATCAGGGTAAGCAACAACAACAACAGACACAGGTTTCTAGTCCGGCGCCTTCACAACCTGCGCAGTCGGATAGGGTTTATGAATTGCGCGATCGCGCTACGATTAAATCGCCTGACAGATATCAGGCATCTGACCAACGCTCTCCTCGTTCCTTTCAGGACTCATCGGCTCCGTCAACCGGTGGTGGAGGGGGCGGCAGGGGCAGGGGTGGCCAGCAAGGACGTGGCCAGCCCCGCACGCGAAGTGAAGGGGATCAGCGGGACGACTCTACGCCAAAGAGACCGCAGTTTGCCAAGAAGAAAGTCGCTGCCTTAACGGCGCATCGATATGCCCCAGATAGTGAGAACGCGGCTTCGGAATCTGACGTGGGCTCTGACCTTGCTGGACAGCGCGGCGGAGATTACCATAGTGAGAGAGGCCCTCCGTCCACTGTTGAAGGTGACAGCGACTGAGACTTTTATTGTGATTGAAACAGCTGATACACATGTTGCTCCCCCTGAAAGACTTTTTGAAATTGTCCTGTTAATTGAAGGTGACATGCAGCGAACTGTAAAAGGGGTATTTTGGGAGAATCTTTCGGATACGTATGACATTTTGCTTTCGGAGGCTGACTGGCCCCCACCTTTTGTTCTCGCAGCTCCGCGAGGGGAGGAGGTAATCCTCCCCAGTTTCGCGCACACTGTATCGAGAGTGGAAGCGCTGCATTTTGCAGAAGAGTGGGCTCTGGCGCTTGCGCCGGCTGTGTACCGAAATCAGTGTGGCTGGGATAAATTGTCCCCTCGCCATGAGATTCCTTTACGGTCACAGCCGCAGCCACAACCCCAGTATCCCATACGGCGTGAAGCTAAAGCTTCGGTCGCGGCTATCCTTGAACAATTGGAATATCAAGGTGTAATTGAAACGTGTGTGTCACCAATGAATAATCCCCTTTTTACTGTTAACAAGCCGGACGGCTCATATCGTCTGGTTTTGGATTACCGGCATTTGAACTCGCATTGCCGTAACTGTGCAGTACAGAATACTCACGGCTCTGCCCTAGTGAATAGTCTTGAGCGTAAACGGTTCAAAACCACGCTTGACATTTCCAATGGTTTTTATGCACATAGATTAGATGGTCTAAGTTCCCAATGGACCAGTTTTACGTGCGGCGGCGTACAAAAAAAGTTTAATCGACTCCCAATGGGATATAAAAATAGTCCTGGAGTGTTTTCCGCCCGCATAGTCTCTCTTTTAGAGAGTTTCGATCCAGTTGCATGTTCGTATGTGGATGACATTTATCTCACAGACGACGAACTTTGGGTGCATCTGTGTCGAGTAAACAGCATAATTTGTAACTTTGCAGACATGGGTTACAAGTTTAACTTTGCAAAATCACACATTGCGGAGTATACAGTGTTGTTTCTAGGTTATGAACTTAACCATGAAGGAAAGGGATTGGCTCCTCAGTTCCTGGAGAAGTGCGCGCAGTTGCGCTCTCCGACAACGCTGAAAAAATTACAGTCTTTACTGGGTTTTTTAAATTTCGGGAGGACATACATTCCGGAATATGCCCAGCGTATCAAGCCTTTATATGCCTTGGTACAACCATCTTTTTCCAAATCATGCTGGCTGCCTGAGCATTCAGCCATTCTGCAGTCCTTGCAGGCTGATATGCTAGCTTCTGACTACTTACAGACTCGTGATAACCAGACCAACCTGGTGATAAGAATTATCCCTGGGATGGTGGGTTTCACGTACCTGACTTTTAATGAAGGGGATACTGTACCTATTGCTTACAAGTCACACTTGTACACTTCGGCTGAACTGCGTTTTTCCACTGTGGAGAAAGTTTTAACGGCTGTGCAGATGGCAATTCTTAAGGAACGTGCCCTGTTGCAGGGAAAGCGCATGTTGGTTGTCACCCCGTGTCCAGCCTTGGAGGCGGTCATGAAAGCCAGTGTACCGAATTCTAAAGCTTTGCACCCTCGGTGGATTCAGTGGGCTACATCCTTGACATCTCAGGATGTCACGTTTATTTTTGACGCCGCTTTACGGTTGCAGGAGTATTTACAGTATGAATTTGTTCATCCTGCTCCTTTAGCAATGCGGCCGTTGGAGGATTTCCATTGTATCATTTACACGGATGGTTCGGCGCAGGTTGCGCATGGCTCTAAACACGCCTACGTTTCCGCTTGCGCCATTGTGGTCGGTGCCATGGTGAACGATGAGTTCAAGTCCAGTGTTGTGCACACGCAAACGCTAGGGGACTGCACCGCACAATTAGCAGAGCTTCGTGCTCTTATGCTCGCATTGGAGTACGCTGATCCTTCTGTGACGACTTTAATCGTAAGTGATTCTTACTACTGTGTCCAGTCTTACAATGAGAACTTGTTCTTTTGGATTCAGAATGATTTTCGTGATTCCAAGGGTAGCACAATAAAACATAAAATGATCTGGGTCCGAGTGGCGGAACTTAAAGAGAAACTGCCGCTCGTGTTTGTGATTCATACTCTCGGCCACCAGCGCGTGGGGGTCCACGCTGTTGGCAACTCGCTTGCTGATGAAGCAGCGAAGTCGGCGGTATCAAAATACTTAGTTGCAGCGGTCATGAGGTCCAAAAGCAAAATAGATGATGACATCTTGGCGGCTGTTGCTGCCACGGAGAAGGGAGGTAAATATCCTGCGGGGTTTCCTTCAAAGTACACATACCACTTAAGTCCCGATAAGGTTCCTTATGTGAAAATTCCTGAAGTTGGAGAGCGTCTAGTTCCCAACTCGGATTGCAGAGCTTCTCTGATTACAGCGGCTCATGAAGGTGTGGCGTCTGCGCATGCGGGCGTCTCAGCCACTGTATCTCAGCTACAACAGAGGTTCTGGTGGCGGGGACTGTACAAACAGACGCGCGATTATGTCCTTATGTGTGACATTTGTCAGCAGATCAAGCCTTCTACTGCTGCGCGTCCGCCTCAGACACAGTTGTACATCTCTAATAAACCACTTGGATGTGTTTATTTGGATCACTGCGGTCCTTTTTCTTCTGATACTGCGTATAAATATATCTTAGTAGCAGTTGACTCATGCACACGCTTTGTATGGATATGGCCGCATCGAAGCGCTGATTCGCGAACTGTCATTAAGGGTTTGCATGTCTTTGTGGGAATCTTTGCTTGTGGTACTTTCCATTCGGACCAGGGTCCGGCTTTCGCCTCTAAGGCGTATAAGGATGCTATGGTTTCGTTGGGAGTACAGGTGAAGTTTTCAAGCCCCTACAGGCCTGAGGGCAATTCTGTAGTAGAAAGAATGAACCGCGACTTAAAGCAATCTTTGACAGCCCGTGTTATAGGCACTGGTAGAAACTGGCTGACCCACCTCTATGGCGTGCAGCGTGCGCTTAATAATCTCCCTAGAAGGTCTCTGGGTGGGCGGACCCCATACGAAATGCTCTTTGGTATCAAGATGTACGTACCTGACCTTGATGGTGCAGACTGCCAGGCCCAGGCCGCGGCCTTTGACGTAGATGAACATTGCAATGTTTTACAGGATCTACAAAAGACCAGAGACAGTCTTGCAAAGGAACACTTGCCCTCCACGTCGGATGATGCGTTGCAGATCCCGGTAGTTGGCTGGCTACCCCAAGTTGGAGAACTGGTTCGAGAGAAGATCGATAACAAGAAAGAGTTTGGTCCCTCATATCGAGCACCAGTCCGAGTACTTGGAGTGAAGGGCACAAGAACAGTCATTTTACCACCACTTCCAGGTCGTAAAGAAAACAGATTTATTTCTATTGACAATGTCAAGACACACAGGGTGGCCGATTCTTCATAGCATGACACCGGCTGTATCCTGTCCTTCCATGGTGAGGCACTCTGTGCTGGCTATTACATCTGGTGCAGATCAGGAGGTGTCCCTCGAGATGCCTGCCATATCCAGACCTTTATTAAATACTATTCCTGTTACTAACATTGATGAGGTGACCTATGCAGATCCTGCTGATTTATCCATGTCCGATTTACAAGCTCGTTTGGCTAACCAATCCAGATTCTCTTTTGACTCTGATTCGGAACTTTCAAAGAAACCATCGACTATTGCAAAATATGCCACGTTGTTTAAAAAACATTTTTTAATTCCACCTTGGACATACATTTGGCTGATACTATTTTTATTTCATCTTTTTATGTCGATTAGTTTTGTGTTTTATTTTTTCCGACTGATCGATGGCCATTATGTGAAAGAAAGAACAGGAATTCGGTACCTTAATGGAACATTGGCCCCTCTTTCCTCCTCACATTCAGTACACAGACTAAAGAGAGACTTACATTCAGTGCAGATTACTGCTTGGCCAGTCCTTGATGGGATTGTGTGGGATGCGGTTAGGTTTCAGATACATGGCCCCACAGAAGTTATTAATGTTCCTAATGTGCTTAGAGTAAACATGGGAGATGTGATTAAGCAAAATGTTCGTTCTGATGATTGGGATCTTCAGGCCGTAGAAGCATTGTTCTCTGATTTGAAATATTATGCGGCCTTTGATGCTGAGGATTTGTACTTAGATTCTGTCAATTATGGTGATTTGTTTTGTTATCAACATTATGGGAATCATTTCTTACACAAGACAAGTTCCAGGAGGGTTCCTGTGAATTACACTCAGTGGGAACATTGCCCTACTCCCTTACAGGGGAGCTCGAGTACATTTCTGGGAAAATACTCTTATTTTACAGATTTTAATCAATCGAATCCTGAGTCGTTTTATTTTAAAGTGAACCAGAAATTCATGCCCAAAGTTAGACTTACTGATACAAAATTGCTGTATTCAAAGTCCTTTTTAGAAAGGTTATCTGTGGATGGCTATGAGTTATGGAAGGATGCTATTGACCTTAAATCGGTTTGGGGTACCAAAGATTGGCAGGTACAAGGCACTGAGGCTTTGCATCGTGCATGTCTCATCCCGAATCACATGTTGTTTTTAAATTCTACTGTTTCTCAAACAACATGTTTTGGATTGGCCACATCTAAAAAATTAAATACCCCTACTATCCCTGACTTGGAAGAGTACATATTGAGAAGCTAGAATCCTTACCTTTCTCTGTTGCTGAAACCACTACTGCCACGTGGCTGATTCATAGTTTAATTACATTACCATTTCCTTTATATAAATTTACTAACTGTATGCGGTATATTGCTATAGGACGATATGAACCACTAGGCAATGCATTCTTACACGAGGCATGGTCATTACCATACACATACAGATGTCTGAAGGATGGAAAAGAAGTGAATCTTAATGGTGAGGATTGCACACAGTCACCTGACCAGTCATTAATATGCAGACACATTCAGTTACACGGTTCTTGTAATCAGGACCGCCCAAATTTAGCATGTGTTTTAAAAGGCACGCCAGTTCCAGCAGTAGTTCCCACGTTTACATTATTAGCTAATGGTAGTTATTTACTTTTAAACAACGAATTATGTTGTGGTTTATTAATTGGTGTGGCTTATGTGGTAACTGTATCAGAGCGTGTGGTGTGCTGCAAGAATGTTCTATACCCACCCACGCATGGGTCTTCAGATGTCTCCATCTGGCCACGGATTCCAACCTTGGAAGCAAAATTCAATGGTTTAAGCAGAATAAGGGCCCTTTTGTCTCAAAAACAAGTGACCCTGAGTTCGGCCCGGGAAACTTATGTCCTTCACATAGCTAACACCCGCACAGAGGTGCAGGCGCTTTTAAATACTGATTTGCCGTTTCATTTCTGTGAACTGGTGCACCAGATTTTTAACGCTTCTTCAACGACTGGGCTTGCACATTTTTTTAAATTAGTAAGCAGTGGCCTCGTGACTACATTTGAAAAAGTTTTTGGAATCATTCCCACGTTTTTCCACACTATTTTTTCGAGTTTGTTTGGTGGACTACCTGTGTTGCTGGCTGTAGCCGCAGGAATTCTGTTGGTGTTTTTCTTCATAAAACATGGATGCCCGTCCTGCGCAAGACGCCGTTCAACGCCTCCTGACACTGTGCCGTAATCGGATGCTCAATTACTATGGAACATTGCCGCTTGCAGCATTAAGCACGGCCTATAGATTGTCATTTCGGTTCACCGACTTCACGTGTGTCCAACCTGTGTTTCACTGCCTGAGCTGCGAGTTCGATTGGGCCATTGATTTGTGCCTATGCTTGAGGACTGCTCCTGACGTCGATTTTGATCAGCTAATGCGTCCCGTGGTGGCTCACGAGCTGATCTGTTCTGGCGAGAGAGTTATGGCCTTGGCAGCGATAAATGGAGTTCTGGGCCAATGGGAGATCTCTGCAGCGGCGGATGCCTTTCTGACACACAGCGATCTGGTGAACCCACCGAGTTGTCCTCTGACGTTACAGGAGGATCCGATGCTGGAGGAGCACGTATGTTCTTTCCCATTGCTAGATTGGATTGCTGAACTATTTTCGGATGATGGCAGTGATTTCATGCTGGAGGCTGTGGCAACTTTCTTTGCATATACTTTCCAATCGTGAGATGCCTGGGAGGAATGCTTTGTTGTGAAATATGACTTTCCCCTCACTGGAATGGAGGGATGGACTATGTTCAGCTGATGGAGAGTACAATCATGTGATGTCACTGGGGATAACGTCAATGTGGCACATGACTTTGGAAATCGGATACGTGCCTTGTTTTTTCTCTTACAAACATTTGAATTGATGAAACCTGGTCCTACGTTTCATATTTTTGAGACCTGATGGATGACTTTTGGTTCAAAAGTTTTGTTTTTATTTTTTAGATTTGAGGCCACTGTAGGCATTCATACATATTCATTCATACATATTTTTAGCTTATTTTAGCTCAAGATTATTGAACTTTGCTTTCAATTGTTGTGTCTGATTTAGTATTGCCTTTTCCCTTGTGTTTAACGGTGCTCGGACCAATGGGGGGGTGTCATATGGATACTTCATTACATATATTGCGTTAAGTTAGCATGAGTGTATTACATGTTTAAACAGCCGGTTTGCCTTCGGCTTCAGTTTTGCACACGACACATACTTGTTGTTGTAGCTTTCACCCTAGAAGCGATGAGGTGGTTTATTTGAGAATAATATGTTATTTCTATGCTATCAGCTTTGCCTGGTACACTTGGTACAACTGTCTGCACACTGAGAGCTGCACACTCTAAGATTAACCTAACACAAGGTTGCTGGGAGGCCTGATCCTCGCACCACATTAGACATAACACAAATAATGTTGATGCCAACATTTTGGGCTCTACGCGGGTTTAAGATAGAGTTACACGGAATGAACACAGACACTTGGTGCTGCGCATGAAGAGAGCTGGTAGCTGTTGATGTGAACTGCTCCTACTGACATTGAGAGGTATGGGGCCGCCCTGCTAAAGCCCGAATGAGACCTTCATATATATAAAATAATATGCTAGATAGGGTGCGCGAAATATAGGTGCTATCGATTTCTATAGGTTTTGCATTATAACATGCTAGCACCTTTTGCTTACTATGGATTAGTGACTATGCTGCTGACTCTGATTATTATAATCTGCATTTTGGTATTATACAAGATACTGCGTTTGAGAACTTTGCATTGAATAATAAATATTTCAAACTTGCACTTGTGTTCTTTGACTCTCAGTTTTGGTTTGAAATGATTATATAACGAAAGAGTGTTCATGTGTTCCACGATTCCTGAGGTATTCTAAAGATCATGTTCTGGTTTGTCTAAGACATGGATCATTCCATAATGATCCATGAGACACTGTAGCTAGCTAGGTAAGGGGATTTCTGACACTGAGATGAGTTTTGGATCATCCTAACTCACTGAGGTTCTAGATCTCTATGCACAGTTCTGTGGGAGAACGGAAACCCTGCTACAGTGCAACTGGAAAAAGAAAGGGTGCTTGAGCATGTTCGTTTGCACGGACAAAGTGGTTTAACTAAGGCGGCGTTTTCAGTCACAAAGGATTCAGAGATACGTATAGTCCCTTTGTTGGACGCTACCCTCACCCACTCTTTTCCAGCCCCTCCCGTCTATTCCCAGTTCCCAATCACTAACCTGGCTCCGCCGTAACTCTCCTGAGTTACGGCCGCTCTCCAGCCACCTCTGGACACCACCAATCTTCGGACCACTTTTCTTCTTCGTCCTCGATATTTCCTGCTGTCCAGGTCTTCTCTTGGTCGGGTCCCGCGTCTTCTTTCTGCAGACCGGGTTCCACGTCTTCCTGCTTGTAACCGGGTCTCGCGTCTTCCTGCTTGAAACCGGGTCCCGCGTCTTCCTGCTTGAAACCGGGTCCCGCGTCTTCCTGCTGTAAACCGGGTCCCGCGTCTTCCTTCCACGCTGCACTCGTTCCACCGACTTCCTTCCCGTAACGGTTGTTCCACTCCTTTCTTATTGGTCCTGGGTAACTGCTTCCGGTGCTCGAAGGTGGGATTCCGGGTTGTGATCCCATTCGCATCCCTGCGAAGATAGATGAGAGGAGTCTGGATACCGTAGTTGTGGGGATCGGGTAGGCAGTCTCTCACATGGTGCTACCAGTGTGTCAGAGGCAAGTGCTTCAGGCAGTCCACCAGCTTCCATGAAGTGAGGTGTATTTACCTTCACTCACATGTCATTTGACTTGGTGTGTAGATTGTCCTTTGTAACCAGCCTTGCATTGTTGTTGTCCTTGGGACGGGTACCTTGAACCACGTCCTTGTGCTGCCTCTGATTTACCTGCTCAGTTACTAACACTGCCCTGTTGCTGTTCTGATACTGCATTCTGCCCTCTCATGTGCTGCCTCTGATGTACCTGTTCTGTGCAATGGCCTGTTGATGCACTTAGCCCTCTCATGTGCTGCCTCTGATGTACCTGCTCTGTTGGCCACAATGCCCTGTTGCTGCTCTGATACTGCATTCTGCCCTCTCACGTGCTGCCTCTGATGTAGCTGCTCTGTTGGCCACAATGCCCTGTTGCTGTTCTGATACTGCGTTCTGCCCTCTCATGTGCTGCCTCTGATGTACCTGTTCTGTGCAATGGACTGTTGATGCACTTGGCCCCTCTCATGTGCTGCCTCTGATGTACCTGTTCTGTGCAATGGCCTGTTGATGCACTTAGCCCCTCTCATGTGCTGCCTCTGATGTACCTGCTCTGTTGGCCACAATGCCCTGTTGCTGTTCTGATACGGCAGTCTGCCCTCTCATATGCTGCCTCTGATGTACCTGTTCTGTGCAATGAACTGTTGATGCACTTGGCCCCTCTCATGTGCTGCCTCAGGTGTACCTATTCGACGACATGGACTGTTGATGCACTTAGCCCCTCTCATGTGCTGCCTCTGATGTACCTGCTGTGTTGGCCATAATGCCCTGTTGCTGTTCTGATACTGCATTCTGCCCTCTTATGTGCTGCCTCTGATGTACCTGTTCTGTGCAATGGACTGTTGATGGACTTGGCCCCTCTCATGTGCTGCCTCTGATGTACCTATTCGATGCCATGGACTGTTGATTAATTAATTAATTAATTGCAGGTTTATATAGCGCTAGGATCGACTCCCGGAGGAGTATCTCCGCGCTTCGACCGCTGCGAAACCCTTCCTGGCTTCCCTGAGAGATGGTCCCTTAATGGGTATCTCCAGGGTGAGACCAGGCATCCCCGGCGGTCTGGTGGGGCCGTTAGTGAAGATGAGGCAAGCTAATGCCCAGAGTTGCCGAGTGTGATCACTGATCAGAGTGGGCACCGAGGCGAGAGAATTATCGAGTCCGCTGACCCTGGTCCAGAAACCTGCCGCGTCGGGAATCGAACCCTGGTCCCGGGCCGTCCTCTGCTCTCGGGTCTGCCGCCTCTAACCAGTGAGCCACACTACTTCACTTAGCCCCTCTCATGTGCTGCCTCTGATGTACCTGTTCGATGCCATGGACTGTTGATGCACTTAGCCCTTTTCATGTGCTGCCTCTGATGTACCTGTTTGATGCCATGGACTTTTGATGCACTTAGCCCCTCTCATGTGCTGCCTCTGATGTACCTGCTCTGTTACAAACACTGCCCTATTGCTGTTCTGATACTGCATTCTGCCCTCTCATGTGCTGCCTCTGATGTACCTGCTCTGTTGTACCCAGTGCCCATGCTCTTGCATACTCAGAGATTATACCCCTGTTATGTTTAATAAAGCTGGTCAATCATGTGTAGTGGTTTGTCGTTGTCATTCCTGCTTGTGTGCTTCACTAGTGGATATCTTTTTGCGATGTAATGTTGTTTCTCAAACATGACACTCCCCCTCCCAACGTCACGGCCCTGGCAGGTACTCCCCTTCAGACAGCAAATGGTGTGTTGCGTACCTGCGTCGTCGTCGATGATGGCCCATGACTTGCAGGTGGTGGAGAGCGAAGAGTATCGGAAATGCGTGTAGCGCTGGGTCCATGACGGCGAGCAACTTGTGGTGGGTATCTCTGCAATGTGTGGTTTCTTCGCAGTGGGTTTCCGCCGTGTTCAGGCAGGTTGTTTTTCCGCAGCGGTTTTATGTGTGTTTTCCGCCATCGTAATTTGGGGGTCAGTCGGAGACGTCATTCCGTACGGCGGTGTCTCTGGATTGGTTACGTCCGCCGCGGGGTCGGGTGTAGTTTCGCGGCGGTGTGTGCTCTTCCGCCGCGTATGGACTTTTGACCGTGTTTCACATCCTAATATGGCGGACGGAGTGACCGCGGCAGGCGGACACAGAAAAGGCATTTTCCGCCTACTCCACGACGGCGGTCGCACTTCCGTCCGCCATCCTAATGAGCCTCTAAATGTTTAATTTGCCAGGTCAAAATGGCAGTGTAACCTGCACACACAGGTTCTGCAATGGCAGGCCTGAGACACATTTAAAGATCTACTTAAGTGGGTGGCACATTTAGTGCTGCAGGCCCACAAATGGCATTTAATTTACGGCAAGTGTAGTGCACAGCACTAAGGAGTTATAAGTAAATTAAATATGCCAATTGGGGATACGCCAATGATACCACGTTTTAGGGAAAGAGCAAAAGCACTTTAGCACTGGTTACCAGTGGTAAAGTGTGCAGAATCCTAAGCCAGCAAACATGAAGTCAGCAAAAACAGGCAAAAAATTAGGGGAAACCAGGCCAAGGATGACAGGTCTAACAGCCACTAACTGAATGTGTTGAAACCCAAATTGTTTGCATTGCTGCAAAGTCAGACAATGTAGGTATCTGTGCCTAAACAACACCACTGCAAAAGGTTGCACAACATCTTTACACTGAAAGACTTGACAATTAAAATGTATTGTCCTTTTCTTATAATACAAACTAAAACACAATTTAATGTATTGTACTTTAGCATTATATCCAATAATTGTATTCCTAAATGTGCAAAAACATCAGATCAAGTCAAACTTCAATTCTCGACCAGACCTTTGTAATTCCAACTGAACTTCTAGGTGGTTAAGAAGAAACATAAAATACACGAATCCTTGATTTTAATCCAGTCCAGGTCCATACCTTAGTTTTCTTATTTATTTATTTATTGGTTTTAATACATAATTCGATTCGCACAATTTTTTTACTACCCCTGCTTTCACTAGCTTGTTTTGTGGCATATTTAAATGCACTCACTCAGCAATAACCTAGAGAAAACAACAGCTTGAATAGATAGAACACGGTGTTTCCATAGGAATTTATTCTAGCATTAACTCAAGTTGCCCACAGCTTGCAAGTATGCTGTTTTCATAAACAGCTCAATCTGTTGTGTGACATGTGCGTTTTGCAATAATATTGTTTTCCTGAGTCACTGCAGTGATATGTGCATCATTGCCTGGCTCAGAGCGATTGATAAAAAATATTTTGAAAATTGATAGGACTAAGTTAATGTGGCCTGCAAAGAAAAAATGCGACAGGACATAATTATCTTCACCAATGCTTTAACAATTTATAGCAATCGCAGAGCTTTTGAAAGCGACCCATTAGGCAACGGAAAATGAGTTTTCATTTATAAAGAAAAAAATCGTCATCCATTTAATCAAATAAGTTTTTCTTAAATTTTTGATACCAAGAGTCATTGGAAGAAGCTGTTTGACCTCACTTCGCCCAAACAGTAGAACACTCCTTTTCATTTCATCTAATTGAAAACATTATTCAAAACTGCAGTGTGTGCTGCTGAGTCAAAGGGAGCCGCGTAGAAAGACACTGATTTATGTGAGGCAGAAAAGCGATATAGCTATGCAAAGTCCTTTTCAAATTAATGTTCTGAATGAATTAGCTTTTGATTAATTTTAAATGAAGAATACTTCGAGGTTTATGCAGGTTTGTGATTTCTCATCCGCAAAACGTATTACCTCAGATTAACATTTATACATGGGGTACGAAATAAGATTCATCGCTGGTATAGTCTGTGGTTGAAGTGGTACATTTTCCAAACGTGATGGAGAAGAAGCACTTCTGACTCATCCATTCAAAAGTCGAGAACGAAGTGGAGCATTGGAGTAGCATAGCTGTCTATTGAAAAAAGGGGGGATATGTTCAAGGAAGTGGTGGAGAGTGTCATTAGCCTTCCTGGCTTAACACCTCTCTCCTCCTCTGAAACGCAAGGCTTCACCATATTTACAAGAATGTGGTGCAGCCTTGCGTTTCCCCCTGCGATTGTGCTAAGTTTAGCAACTTAGCGCCAGCAGAGGCACCCTTGCACCAGAGTGCAAGGGTGTTCTGCGTGCAGGGGAGGATTGTTTATGTGCATGAAGGTGTCACTTCCTGCACATAAACAATTCCAGAAATGCCATGTTGTCAGTTTCATGTGTGCTGCTTCATGCAGCATACATGAAAGTGAAAACAAATTGTTTTTTTCAAAAGTTTGTTTATGTACAGGAACGTACACCTTCCAGTACATAAACAAACCACGGCATTTAGCTTTTTCCATGTGTGCTGCACAAGGCAGCACACATGGACAATTCAAAAACAAGGACAAATAATGCATTTCTCCTTGTTTCTCCAAATTGAGACCAGTTTTTACCTGGTCTTATTTTGGCGCTGCCTCCTATGTATGCCACCCTTGCAGTAGTGGCTCCCAGAGGGAGTGCTGCAGGGCAGTGGGGCGGTGGGGGAGGGGCAGGGTGGTGGGGTAGTGAACTCAGACAGACGACAGACAGGAGTAAAGTAAGTAATTAAATAAATATAACGATTTACCTTGCGCTCGCTGCATTACCAACTCGGTGATGCAGTGAGCGCAAGGTAAATAGTTCTATTTATTTAATTGCTTACTTTACTCCTGTCCTTCTTATGTCCGAGTCCACTACCCCTCCACCCTGCCCCTCCCGCGCCCGTCCCACCACCCCGCAGCACTCCCTCTACGAGCCGCACTGCACCCTTGTACATAGGGGGCAGCATAAAAATGAATGGGTGTTACAGTGGAACGCACGCCACAAAACCCACTGCCCACCCCTTTCACGCTAACCATAGCATGAAAGGGGGCCTTATGTGCAAGGCAGCGTTAAGCTATGTTTAGTGGCTTAACATTGCTGCCTTGTACATAAGGAGCAGCCCCTATCGCTACCACAATGTCAATAAAGGTGACGTTGTGGTGGCGGTAAGGGCTTGTACATATGCCCCTAGGTGCGTAGTTCATGTTATCGCATTTTTAGGACCACCCTAAGCTTTGAAATGCCCTCCAAAACTGGGGGTTATCCAGTGTGGTGGGTGAGTAAAGGCAGACTCCAATCATGTTAAAATCAACAACAGACCTACCAACGTAAAAATAAATTTCACCTTGTGAGAACAGGGTGTGGCTTGGAGGGGGTGTGACTTTTTGCTGAGAACTACCTTTGAGGTCGACCTGTCTTGGTCCCCTGCTCCCATCAACCAACCACTCCTCTAAAAAGCTAAAAAGAAGAGATTGCAGTCATCCCACATATCCGCTCCTGCTATGTCAGTGGCAAAATCATCAGTGTTGTCCTCGCATTCATTCCAGCACTTTAGTTCCACCACTTTACACTGTTGGACTGAAGAGATTCCGTTCTCAGCTCCCTTAATTCAATTCCACATATCAACCAACAATCCAAAAATATTTAATGTGCATTTCTGATCTGCCTGCATTTACCTTTCTCAAATATTCTCAAGATTCAATTGTTCTTACATTTCCTACAAATTCCTCAAACAGACTTCATCCATGACACGCTCAGTTCCATCCTAAAGTCTATTGTGGGATTACATGTCCTTTAGAAGTTCAGATCCATTTTAAATAAACCAGCTATACCCTGGTACATCAAACAACCTAGAAATAGCAAGGTATTCACCTGTTAACAGAAAAAGTATTACACCATGTTG
Organism: Lissotriton vulgaris; assembly: GCF_964263255.1. Lineage (NCBI taxonomy): Eukaryota > Metazoa > Chordata > Amphibia > Caudata > Salamandridae > Lissotriton > Lissotriton vulgaris. The sequence goes on from NC_141698.1 coordinate 951,097,793, forward strand.
AAATGGGGGTGTCTAGTTGGCAGAGGTAGTTACCTTTGTCCAAATAGGGACCCTTGTGCCTAGTCAGGGTAAGGGGGATACACTTCTAAAATAACCCCTGCTCACTCCCTTGGTAACTTGGCACAAGCCGACAGGCTTATCTCAGAGGCAGTGTGTAACGCATTTGTGAACACATACAGTAATACAGTGAAAACACTGCACATGGACACCACAGCAGTTTAGCAAAATAAGTAATCTTTATCTAAACTAAACAAGACCAAAATAACAAAAGTCCACAATACAGTAATACAAATATGACTTTTTCAAATGGTAGAAATAGTTAAGTTCAACGCAATTTGCATATGCAACACTTTTCATACAAAGTACCTTGGATGCGTCACACACACAAACAAAAAGGGCCATAGGGAAGGTGATGCATCGGTTCCTTACACTCAGGGAAGGTGATGCGTCGGCTCCTTGATCCGGAGGAGGTGATGCATCAATTCCTTACTGCTGCACAGGGGAGGTGATGCGTCTGTTCATTGCCAGAAAGGAGGTTACGAGTCAGTTTCTTACTGCATGGGGAGATGATACATTGGTTTCTTGCTGTGTCTCCCAACTATGTGACAGACTTGGCACCTCGATTCGTTGTGAGGATCTGGGATGATGCATGGGTTCTTGCAGCTGCACAGCTGGGCTTGCAACGTAATTGGTGCAGTGGTCTCGGACTTCGAAAACCTATGCACTTGAAGCAGCATGCAGCTATTTCTTCAGCGATGAGTCGGAAACAGGTGCAGATGCATCACAATTCTTGAAGTTGCTTTACTCTTTCAACTCCCAGGACATGCCACACACGCCAGGGCATGTCCTACCTTTCACATACTCTGTACCCTGCCCACAGGG